>NC_053037.3:182170359-183420359 GCF_002575655.3 Aegilops tauschii subsp. strangulata
ACTCGACAATATTAGTGGCCATTCTTTTAATCAACATGTGCCTTTAATTCCTCCACGGCAGCATACAACCACCATCGTGCTACATGGGATTTAACAACACTCCCGCAGAAATTAGAGCAAAACAAAAAAAAGAACTATGTTGCACATACTTTCACCTCATCTACTCGCTAGAATATCTAGAATTTGGAGTGATCATATACCTGGAGACAAATAGTATAACATTGATGGGGATCCCTAACGTCGCGACCAATCTGTTATCCTCCAGCTTGAGACTACTTGTAAAGTAGCTTTCTATACTAAATCCCTCACCTGTAATGATAAATGGTTGTATTTGTATTATACAGAAAATTTTGATCTTTCAACAAAACATGGGAAGGAAGATAAGAACACTACACTAATGGTGGCAAGGCTAGAGTGGTCAGTCATATGTATAAAAACTTCATCTACAAACAAGCCTGCTCTTGCCAACTTCACATCTAAACATCTCTGTATGTGGGTGTATCACATCCATGCCCCGTCATATCTTGAATGGGAAGTCATATGGCCAGAGATCAAAGGGATCAACACCAATGGGACCAAAATTGTTGTACAAAATAACATTTGTATTGACGAGCTCAGCTTGCATAGAAATATATGTATACGGATTTCAAATAAAAATATATATTCAGAGTGCTTTTTTGGATGAACTTTCAGAGTGATTTTTATGAAGACATAAATGAAAGCTTTGTACAGTATATTAGAACATTTAAGTAATAACAATCTAATGATCAAAGGAATAACAGCCAACCATCTATTTGGAAAAGAGCAAAGCCACCATACATTTGATTCGTACAATACACAGTATTATACGTAAACTCATTTTTTGGGTAAACTAAAAGGCAAGTGATCGAGAAGGCGAATGAAGGGAAGAATCATACTTTGACGAGGAGCTCCCATGAATATCCGTTGGCTTCCTCTTCGAAGCTCCCATCATACCTGAAGGTCTAGTTCCCATCAAGGAGTACTGTTTCCCATGGCGTCGAGGTCGTTGTGCTTGCTGCCGGCGCGGATGCACTTCTGGGTATTGTATTGAGGTGTAGGCGACAAGCTGCTAGTCCAGGGCGGCACTACATTATGGTCAAGGAATAATGTCTTGAAGTGATTCATCCAGGCGTTGGCGAACAGCTGCATGATGTCGTCGATGGGCACGGGGCACCACTGACCTGGACGACGATGGCATGTGTGACTTGAAATTGAAGAAGGCCCCGCATCTGTCGCCTTGTCAGCCTGGAAAAGGAGACAATAAATTAGTGATGAAGCAATTGAAGAACGCCATGAATGTTTGCTTTTTTTAAAACGGCAAAAGCAGAAACTAAGTAAAAACTATAAATTAGTATTTGATCATAAAATTCCATAAAAATATCAACACAATTTGGGCTTCATGGTTCAGAGTTACCTAACATCAAGTGTAGAAAAAATATACTATGGCCGAACATTATTTCATATAATAAGTTAGAGCAGTCCTGAGTGTTTGTTACCAAAGGTGATCTCCAAGACCTATGGCAACAGAAAAAAAGAAGATGTAGGACACTCGCATAGGGTTAAAAATAGTTGTTTACACTGGGAGGAAATATGTGAACATTGAACAACATAACATACCTTTCCAAGTATCATACATGTTGTCTAATTATGTAGTTGATATATATATATAGGTTTAAGTTGCAATCTTCATTTCAAATCTAATTTTACTACAAGTATAGTGTGACATGTAAAAAAATCTATCACGACCAAGTGCAGAATCAAGTGTCCAGTCAGAGTCACCAACCTTTAAAAAACCAGTTTCCAAGGTGAGTCATCAATAGGTGAGTTCTGAGCTCCTGCAAGCACATCCAAATTGCCCTTTTTTTCATGCAAGCAGGTCTGACCATTGCCCCAATCACTAATGTAGTGCCTGAATCACCAGATAGTTGGTCTAGTCATGCAACAGGATTTTGCTAACACAGAGTATTTGAAATAAAAATATAAAAGGGATGAGAAAAGAAGGAGGTTGCATGATCAATAAAGCATATCTCCAAACTGCACATAGAGCTGGATGAGCAGTAGGCTTGAAGTATATAAAAAAACTCATGAGAAACTTGTTCAGTTTCTATCAAAGACTAAAAAATTTGCTCAATTTCTCATCTGTACAGGCATGATTAGTTCTGAAGTGCACATGGAAAATCTGAATTGGATGCAAGCATGCAGCCAAGAAAAAGCAAAAGAACAAATTATAAGCGTACATCAGTCTACACTTTGGCTGTAGTAAATGGCACATGCACTTGACATGAAAGAGGTCACTTCTCTCTATCTAAACCAACTCAAAGAATATCAAACAAGACCGATATGGATCTTCACATCTTTGCAGCTATGTGCACTTAAATTTCCCCCCGAAAAATGAATTCACGCTGATGGAGCCATACAGTTATTAATGTGTGAAAACTGTGATCGGGCAGAAGAGTCCCCTGTACTTGAAATTCAGCTGCCATTTACCAGGATTCAGTGTATATATGTGCTCATTTACAAAGTCCAGTTCATCATACCAACTTAAAAAATGCAGCCCACCAACCACATGTGGCACCAAGAAGGACCTCAGGGTCGGTACCTCGAGTAAGAATCTGCAAATGAACGAAGATGTGTCATGCACAAATCAAGGGAATCATGCAGAATCAGCCGTCAGTCATGTTAACAGAACTGGGAACAGGACCTTGTGTGTAATTCTTGAGAGGAACCCTAAAGGCACGGCTGAGACTTGAGGTCATCGATCTTGGGAGCCATGGTCCTGCGGTCCATGAGCAAGTTCTTCCTGTCAGTGAAGCCCCTGTCCATGTCATCGCTAATGCATGCACCCTACATAATCAACGGTGTACCCGATATTAACTTCAACTTCACTCTTTCAGAGCAAGTGCTATATATACATTATCAAAGCTAGTGTATTGTTTTAACAGGTTCCACAAATTTATTTTGAATCAAGGGCATATGCATCATAGAAAGCTGATGCATTACATTGTTAAATGATGGTGAAACAGCGTCCAACGTATACTGTCAAGTGTGTATGCTGAAATCACACATCCAGCCACAAAATATATGCTGAGCACATGCGGTCCGACATATGAATGAATCTCCGCGAATGAGACATGTTCTAGCGGGTGATGGCAATCCAAGATGAACAAGTTAACCCTAAAATCAAATTCTTTGCCCAAACAATCAATTTGACAAATCCAGTGATGGTAGAAGAAGGGGAGGGTCGGGCATCTTACTTGTGGACGTTGGTCTCGATAACCTGGCAGACGAAGAGGGAGATCATGGACGTCTTGCCGGCCCCAGACTGGGCCTGGGCGATGACGCCGCGGAAGGTGATGATTGGGATGCCAGCGTGCTGCTGGATGGATACGACCTTTTTTTGAGGGTGAATGACAGTGGGAGAGGCTCCCACTGACTTTGTATTACTCACAAAGGAACAGTTACATATGTGTTACAAAGGGGTTTTGCGGCCCCCCGGCCATGCAAGCTATCCACAACCCTAGTGACCCAAATTTACAATGTAATTAGACAGGAAGGGGCGAAGTTCCTCTCTGCAGTTATGTGTTAGCAACTCCAAAAGATGCTTGAATCTAGCCAGCCATGCTCCGAAGGAATGCTGAATCCCTCTGAAGTGTTGGTTGTTTCTCTCCATCCATAGACTCCAAGCAGCCAAAAGAAATATATCCATGAAAAGAGGTTGCCTCCAGTTATCCCTACCCCCACGCAGCAGAGCCAATCTGTTGGCATCTATCGGCCACGCCAATCCAACTTTACTCCAGCAGTGTTGGCTAAAGGGGCAATTGAAGAACAGATGTTCCACAGTTTCCTCGGGAGGGTTTTGACAGAACATGCATGTGTAGTTGCCCCCCGCGACAGCAAAATGTCTGCGTTTGAGCATATTCCTGGTATTCAGACGATCAACTAGGAGTAGCCACCCAAACATCTTGAATTTGATCGGGCTCTTGGCTTTCCAGAGCCATCCGAACGCCTCATCTGCCACAACCTGCTTGTAGCAGTGATTATAGAATTTCTTGGACGAGAAGCGCCCGAGCGTGCATTCCCGGATGTCACAACGGTCATTGGCCACACGATTTTGTGTCAACCCCTCCTGGATCTCTTTGATTTCCTCCCTCGCCTGGATCGAGAGAGGTAGACTAAAGATCATGGCTGGGTCAGTTGCAGTAAGAACCTTAGCAATGGAGTCGTCTTCATTCAAGCAAAATGAGAAAGCCCGTGGGTACATGTCCATGAGTGGGCAATCCTGACTATTATCAGACCCAACATCTTTCCAGAATAAAGCGCTAGAGCCATCCCCCGGGGTGACTTTGGTGATCCCCCGGAAGATCCCACTGAGTTGCATCACGTCCTTCCACCAGAAAGAGCCCACTGCCTCAGTTGCATGCGGTATTCTGTTTCTGTAGTAAGCGTCCCAAACCAGCTCCACCCAGGGGACATCTTCATGATTATAGAATTTGAATAGATGTTTTAGGAGAAGGGCAATATTCTGTGTTTTGATATCAATCACACCAAGGCCTCCGCAGCGTTTTGGGCGGCAGACAAGTTCCCAGGCCGCAAGGGAGTTATTCTTGACCCCATCATCAGAGTTTTTTGCCCAGAGGCAATATCTACGCAGTTTGTCCAGATGCTCGATCACTTTTGCGTGCAATTTGATTGTGCACATTGCATATATCAGCATCGAAGTCACAACAGAATTGACCAAGGTCAGTTTGGCCCCGGATGACATCAGCGACAACGCAGTGGACGTCTTCCTCTCGACTGCATTTACTAGCGGCATAAGATCGAGAACACTTGGCCTCGTCGTGCCCATTGGTAGGCCGAGGTAGGTGAAGGGCGTGGAACCAACAGAACAACCAAAAACCCCAGCCAATTCACAAGCACGCTGGTGATCAATGTTAATGGGTATAAGAGTTGATTTCTGAAAATTGATCTTCAGCCCAATCGAAATAGCATAATCCTCCAAGATAGTTTTCATACGGGCAGCCTGTTCAGGACATGCCTGCATAACCAAAATCGTGTCGTCAGCGTATTGGACAACGGGGAAGTCACCCGCACTGTCACGAGGGAGAGGAAGCTCAACTAGTCCTCGAGCGAAAGCATCATTAATTGCTGCTTGGAGAAGGTCAGCCACAAGGACGAAGATCAACGGTGAGAGAGGGTCACCCTGTCGCACACCACATTTACAGTTAAATTTCCGAGCAGGAACTCCATTAAGGAGTACAGAAGAAACCCCCGAGCCAAAGATCGTTTTCATCCATCCAAGCCATTTGTCATCAAAACCCATGTGCTTCATGATCTCCATCATGGGGGCGTGCTCAATCGTGTCAAACGCCTTAGCAAAGTCTAACTTGAGGAGGATGTTTTCCCTCGCTGAGGTATGGCATTGATGGATGTATTCAAACAACCACGCCAGGCAATCTTGGATTGTCCTCCCTTTGATGAAACTGTACTGGTTTTTGTGGATGATTTTGAGGATGACTTTCTGTAGCCGATTAGCCAAGATCTTTGTGATGATTTTCAGACAACAATTCAGTAAGGTAATTGGTCTATAATCATTTGCAGTTTCTGGAGAAGAGTTCTTAGGGATCAAGGTGATATACCCCTCACTAATGCTGGTGATATCTAGCCCTCTAGCATGAAAGGCATGGCACAGCTCATAGAAGTCCGACTTGATGATCTGCCAGCAGCTCTTAAGGAAACAACCATTAAAACCATCAGGACCCGGAGCCCTGTCACTCGGCATTTCCTTAATTACAGTATCAATCTCTTCATTGGAAAAAGGTGCCGACAATTGATCCAGTCCCTCGATCCGGCGAATGATTCTAGAAAGATCAAAACGCATGTTAGTGGGTTTAGAAGAACCCAAACGATCCTTATAGGTTTTGAACAACACCCCTTCCTTGCCGACGTGGTCATGGATTTCCACAGCATCATCACGAAGCATGGCAATAGAATTGTGTCTATATCTCTCAGTGGCCAGAGATTGAAAGAGCTTGGTGTTTTCATCAGCAAATCTGAAATACCTGATCGTGCATCTTTTCCTCCAGTACTCGTTCTGAAACTTTAGCAGTGTCTGCAAGTGAGATTTCAAAATCCTCCGAAAGTTTGACTCCTGGATAAATAGAGGTCTTTTGTCCTCGAGATTATCCATCATAGCTAAAGATTCATTACTGTTCTGGATCATAATTTTCAGCTTTGAGATATATCTGCTCCATCTCTTGAGATCATATCTCAGAGTTTTCAGTTTTTTACAAATGCGGGCAGCAGCGTTCGGGGCATGGCATGCCTTGGACCAAGAGGCGGCAACCACATCCATAAACCCAGCATGGTTAACCCAAAAATTCTCAAAGCGGAAGAGCTTGGACTTGGGGATATTAGATTCAATTGCAACCACACACGGAATATGATTAGACACCGGTTTCCCCAATGGCAGGACCATCGTGTTTGGAAAGGAGGTAGTCCAACAAGAGGAAGAAAAGAACCAATCGAGCTGTTCGAGCAGGGGGTCGTCTTGCATATTGCTCCAGGTATATGTTCTGCCCTTCACAGGTAACTCCATCAGAGACTGCGCTCGAATGATTTCATTAAACAACAACATGTCCGCAGCGTCGCCCCCAGGCTTGTTTCTATTATTCGTGGAACGAATAAAATTGAAATCTCCAAGGATCAACCAATTTTCATCATCGGGTATATTTAGGTCAAATAACCAGTTAGTAAAATCCACCCGACGCTGACCAGAGCATGGACCATAGACATTGATCAATTTCCAAGAATCACTAGACTGAGTAGCAACGAAAGAGACACCCACAGCAAACGAGTCAACATACCAAGGCGTGCCCACAAACACAGAGCTATTCCATATTATAATAAGACCACCAGTGGCACCCACTGATGGGGCAAACACAAATTTATCAAAACGCTTAGGGCAGAAAGTTTTAATAAACGCCAGATCAAAAGAGTCACGCTTTGTTTCCTGGATACATAGCACAGAACAACCACTAGTATCAATAGCATTCCTAAGAGCCAAAGTTTTAGCATCAGAGTTGATGCCCCTGATGTTCCACGACAGTACATTCCACGACTTATTCATGAGCGAGCGAAAATTCAGTCTCCAGCTCCAGTGGACGAGCGCTGATCATCCAGCAGCTTCTCGGGAGAAAGAACATCCTGCGCAATCCCGCAACGGCTGCCCATCTGTTGAAGATCTTCAATCGACATAGGAGGGGGACAAGCATCAGACCTAACCTGCACGGGGGCAGCAGCCAAAGAAACAGCTGTGATAAAAGAGGTCTCGCGTGGTTTCACCCGTGACTTAGAGCGCTTGGTGTCAGAGACGTGATTGATCTTGAAGCCATCATACTTGTTAGATCGAGTGCTTCTTTTGACAGTGGTTGTGTCGAGAGGCACTAGCACATTGCGGGACTGGGGAGCATTATAAAGAGAAGTAGAAGCAATCACCTGAAGAGCAGTCTCTTGATCAGACAGGGGCACTGACTGTAACTCTGTATCTTCATAAACAAGTCGTGAGATCGCCTTGAGACCAGGAGAGCGAGCCGCCATCTCCCAATCAGTATCAATCACTTCAGACCTGTGTTCAACAGACTCCTGCAGCAGAAACGAGGGTATGATGACAGCCCCCGACTGAAAGATTGAACTGAACACCTCTGACATAACATCACGCTCTGGGACCATGCCTTCAAGCTAGGCAGCCGCAGCAGCATTCAGTTGGTTCTAGAGAAACTTGAACGGGTTAAGGAGTAACATAACAGCCTTAGATTGCTGAAAGGTGAGGGCCGGCGTATATATGCGTTTGAGCATCCCTCCCATCCAAAGCAACAACTCATGATCGGCAACCACAAAGAAATTAGCTGAATCTCCTCCTGCTCTGACAAACGCTAGTTATGCAGCAGGATTCCCAAGCACAAAACCTTGGCTTCCACCGCCTGAAACTCTGAGTCAGAAGACCAAATATCAGACAGATTGTCCTGAACATTGTTTTCTGGGTCCACACCATCCATCAGGGACGGCCCGTCGTACTGGAAGAAAGTTCTAAAACTGAACCCTGTGTATGGCGGAGGAACCACGGGCCACATAGGCCAACCATTATCCTGAATGTGCTCCTGGGCAGGATCCGGGGCGTTCCATGCCGCTTCATTCAGAGCCTCTTGAGCAGCCATCTCATCAATTCTTGCTTGCTGCATGAGGGTGTAATAGGGAAGCTCATATGGGTGGGGTGATGCATTCAGAAGAGGAGGAACATCTTCATTACCAACTAAGCTGGGAATAGTATTTCTGCCATTCAGAACATACACAGGTACAGACCAAGATCGAGCAAGCCCTGGCAACAAACCAACCCTGGTAACCAACAGACTGTGCGGCACCTCAGCAACATCTTTGATATGACACTTAACCAGAACTCTAGCTTTGTTGTGATCCGGGCGTGGCCAGACAAGAAGCTTTCCAAAATTAGAGACAGCCTTATGAATATAGTGTTCAGTCTGGTAGTCCATTGGGAAAGCTAGAAACATGACCCAAACCTCATATTCAAAAGCAGGCATGCGCATATTGAAACATTCGTCATGAGGTACTAAAGAGAAAGTAGAATCCTCAGTCAGAGCGTGAGGTCCCTCTCTAATGGCAGCATCCCGACTCTCCATATCCGCAAAAACCACACAACCAATTCCCAGCGGGTAAATAAAATCATCCACCAAATCATACTCTAGATCCCCAGTGATAATGCGACAGACCTCGGCTAGCCAGAGCTCCTTTTGATGATCAGGGACTGGAGGATGGACTGAAACAATAGCATACCTGTCATGGTTGAGGGGCGGATCATCTACCACCATGCATGGCGCTGGACGCGATGAGCAGGGCCACGGTCGAAGGTCGATCCAACCGGAGCGAAGGCGAACGGGCGCACTGGGAAGTTCACCATAGCTAGAGTTGCCGGAGGTTTGGTATCCGCCCAAAGGGGAATCGCCGATGATGGACAGAGAGAAGGCGATGGGAACGGGGGCAATGAAGGTGGGGGTGGTGAGCTCGAGGAGGACGCCAGCTCACCCGATTGGGGTTTTTGGCAGGCTGAAGTGACTACACCCTGACCGGGGAGGCGTATCGTCAAGCAATGGGGGGTGGCCACTTCCGAGGAGCGTGGGATTTTCTGTTTCTGTTTCCAAACCCAACGAGCACGCGTATCCCTCACAACACGGGCCATACCAACAACCATAGAATTTCCAAACACAGACACACCCAACTCACCCCGAGGCAAGATCCTCTCAGATTTTGTTACTTGTACGGATTTTTGTGCCCAAGCCCAATGAGGTAAAAATTTGCAAGATCTGGGCTTACGGGCCGCATGACCCAGACGGTGGCAAAGCGTGCAACGACGAAGCCCAGGACAAAGCCTAGTCATGTGGTCAGTTGCAGAGCAGGCATTGCATGGATGGCCTAAAGGGTCCGGGCCCACCTTGCATGACACATGCTTGTTGGAGTTTCTACGTGAAGAAAAACAGGAACCATGCCCAGAAATACCCCCACAACTGTGATAAAAGTACCCAGTGCAATTGTCTGCGACATGTCCAAGCCGATCACATATAGAACAATGCTTAAGCCGTTTGTATATATAATCTTTGGTTGGAACTGATGAAATTTGTACCATTTGCTTAACACTGTCATTATCATAACCAGCCTGCCATCCATCCAAAATGGAGTAAAGAGTATCATCCGGGATGGACTCCCATGATCCCAAATCAAACAACCCACCTCGAAAAGAAGGCAACTTGGCCGGAATATTGGAGGAGATAGGTAGGGATATGGACCCAATCCGAAGAATATCCGGAGAAACCGGAGCCAGAAAACTACCAAAAGAGATCGCAGCCGGAGGCTCGCCGGAATGCAAGTCCGGCGGCGGCGGGATCAAACCCAAATTCTGAAACACTGGAATAGATGCAGGATCCATAGGCACATTATGCTGTGAAGATAACCATTTAGATTTGATAGCCGGACCAGGTGAAGAAGCCAAACCAGTCAGCTCAGAGTCCGCATGCCATGATTGAATCCGGGGGCGATTGTCCATACCGCGATGCAAATGAAAGTGACAGATAAAATCCGGCCAAATACGGTCCCATAGACCAAAGATAAAGTGACCCACTCGATTTGATGCCACCGAGAACCGGAAATGACGATCCCCCAAGCGAACAACATTGAAACCATCAGTAAGCCCTCCAATACATGATTGAAGAGCCAAACCAACCGAGTCCACCGAGAGGGGAAAAGAGGCGGAGGAGAAGGAAACTTCAAGGAAGAATTCCTTGGAGCCGGGGTTGGGGACGAAGTGGACCGTAGATCCAAACCGTGCACGCACCTGTGCCTCGACCTTAAGGCCGGGGGAAAAGTCCCAATGGAGGAGGCCATCCATTGGGTTCGCCAGGTGGAGATCGTAGGGTTAAACCCTAGAATCGCCATGGGAGTCGCCAGAGGTGGAGAGGAGAGGGATGGATACGGCCTTGACGACGGCCGGATCTGGAGGGGAGGTGACGGCGCACTGCTGGATGGATACGCCCTCGACGACGGCCGGATCTCGAGGGGCGGTGACGGCGCATGTGGAGGCCACGCACGTCGCGGTGCTGGTGGAGACTGGCGGGAGGCGGCGTCATAGGAGTGGTGGCGCAGGGCGGCGGCGAAGGAATGGATTTGTGATGGCTCCCGTCGAGGTAGCGCAGGGATCGGCGGCGACTTGATGCGAGTGCGAGGGCGGCGGCGAAGGGAGATCGGAGATGGGGCGGCGGCGAAGGATGTCGTACGTGGATAGGAATCGAGAGGAGCGGGTTTTCCTCTGGTGGGGTTTTTTTGGTGCGTTGATACGGGGGCAGCGGAGACGAAAAAAAACAGCGAAAATAAACCGTGAATACTATTCACCAACTGCTTCATTAGAAGTAGAGATAATTCGACCTTGTTAATTTTAGATGAGTAGAGTATGTCCTCGTAGACAACCTGGGAGTGCACTACAATCTGCTATCACGAGGTCTCACGATCAATCCTGCCTCACGCAACTTTTTCTCTAATTTTTCACGTTTTCATATGTGATCAAATAAAACATGAGGGAGTTTTCTAAAAAAATCCTCATGCGCCGGCCACCTAGCGCATTCCCCGCTGTCAGCCACTTACAAGTGGGCCACTGCCGCGTTGGCATGCCACACAGGCTAGACGTATGTCTAGATACGGATGGAGCCACCGTATTTGCACAACCAGACAAGTTTGAGCATCAATTTTATGTATTTTGCAACTTTAGGCACTAAACTGGCCGTACATGACAAGTTGAGGCACCTCCAATGTATTTAACTCTATTTTTTGTTATCTGCTAATCAACCAATACTTATGCGACGAAGGTTTTTTGCTTTGATGACCACATGTACTGATATTGTTTCTATTCTACAATGTCACATGTCGGCGCTTCTTTGTTTAGATGGTGAGAGGGCACACAGGACCAATGTGTTGTTATAGGTTGGTTTTGCCGATTAATTTGAAAAATCGTTGACCAACCAAGATCATGGATCAAATCAAAAATTGAATAGTACCTCAACTGAATGAGAAAGCTCGTTGAGAAATAGTTGACCCTATCAAAATCATGAACGAAATCCAAAATTGAACACCTCAGCTGAACGAGAGGGCTCCAAATTAGGAAGCATGGTGAATTAGATGATTATAGATACCAAACCAAAATACCATGTGGACTTGATGGTAGATGGCATACTATAATGCACCATGAAAACCAGATGAAACGGGTGTGGAACGTGTTTGGTTTTGAAGCAAACTTATTAAATACATAGTGTTTATGTTCTTCTACCAAAATCTCACTGTTTCATTATGTTGATATTTATGCAGGGTACGAGATCAATGTCCTATGGTGTACATGGTGTAAAGCCTTTTATAATGTTCCGTTGGGCGATCTTTCGAAATATGAAAGCTTTTTTTTAAACACGGGCAAAAGCTTTACCAGTTCTATTAATTAAGAAGATTGTTGCCCAGTTAATTACAGAAAACCAAGCAAAACCCAATACATCTATCAAGGGTCAAGCCCACTCCAAACATCAAAACTCAACAAGGCCAACCCCACTCCCGTGTCGACAACATGTCAAACGCTGCAGCAGACACCAACAACACAAGCACATACCAAGGGGAGGCCCCGCTCCACCAACATGCCGCCCTCCACCTCCGCCAGACAGCATAAGTCGTGACTGCTATGGGAGGAGCAGACCCAGGACTTTCCAGCAAAGGTGAAGAGGCATGCACTCCACAAGATCCCGGCACCAATTGCAGTGATCGACATGCGCTGACGATACATCGACAGCAAGCTCATCACCCGCTCATCACCCGCACAACACAAGGCCGGTGCCCTCGAAGTTATCCTTGTTTCGACTTCAAGGATAGTTATGGTAACAGACTCCGTGGATGCATCAGACCAGTAGTTTAAACTCAATTTCATTACTCTGTTTCACTCGTACAAAGAACCAGTGCAACAAATGAAAGGCGCCACATGTAGCAAGAACCAGTGCAACAAATGAAAGGCGCCACATGTAGCTTGTGCAGTAACAACTACAGGTACTGCAACAAGCCATACAACCATCAACGTTGTCTGTGGTCTCGCTCACTGAGCAGATCATCCATGTTGGTGCGATGTATCTAAAATGCCTCATGTATCTTCTGTGGAATATTTGTCCAGAAAAACACTAACCCTGCGGAAAATAACAACCTACTCAGGATAAGATTTTTTTTTTGTAAGGTGAGCCAGTATGATAGTGTTCACAAGAACATTGTAACCAATGGTGCACCTTGACCAAGCCAAACTGGGAATTACCAGAGCACGTGAACTTCAAAACGAAAGCCATGTCACATCATCTATCACCATACATTGTCCTAACGAAATTGAGATATATTTAACTCTTTGTTATTCGATATTTTGGGTTATTTGGCACCATATGTACTTTCCGGAGAGAATGTGACCAATATTTAAATAGATGCTTCAACAGCAACATATTTTGGTGTTCTATAAAAAAAATTGATAGTGGAGCTTCCCTGGCATTTCTTTTGTTAACCCATCTTTTCTCATTCAGGATCCAAGCAGGTCTGGAGAAAACTGTTTCAAAAGTTTTGTTCGTGCAAATTCACAGTTGTTCACATTTCAAAATGTAATGAAGTTATGAGCAAACAGTGCAAAGTCTGATGTGTAAATGTTATAACATTTTCAAGCACACTGAGATAACTATGAGTAAATGTACAGCTCCATGTGCAATGATTTTGATATCTTCACATGTAACAATAAAATGAGAAAACAGTACAAGTTCCACATGCAGGGATGTTATTACCTCTGCAAACATGTTTCTACTCTGCAAGATCAGATTCATCATCGGCATATTTAGGAGCTGCGTTTCTAGGCAGGAATTCTTCATCAGGATAAGTATCTGTGAATAACTGCAAGAAAAACAATGAAAGGAATTTATAAGATGAAGGGCAGATGGTTGCATGTGCCTTTTCTGTGTTCACATCTCATTATGCTCGACAGAGCTAGAGACATTATCAAGTAAATGAAGAGCTAATCTCCAAACGTACATCAGACACAACGAAATTAACAAGAACTAGACGAATTCACTCCAGCACTATATAGGTATACTAGTTACTCTTTCTTCAATGCAAACACCGTAATGAAGCACTCGCTATTGACATGTACAATTCAGTTCTGAAGCTTCCATGATGAGCCAGAAAGAATCCTGGCCTGTATCTCCTGCAAGTACAGAAATGAGAATAAAATTTACCAACACATAACGAACGCAATACCTGTTTTGTTGATTCCAGTATATCTCTGTAGTCCAGGTTTTCATCAGGCATGGGGCATGACAATACAGTACCAGATGTTCCCTGATAGTGGAAGACGGGACAATGGATGTCTTAATACAAATACATACAGTATATGACATCTTAACAGCACATATTTTTACTAGCGTTGAAAATGATCAAATAAATGCACCTGTGTGATCTCTTGAACATACACACAACTCCAGATTAGCACTGGCTTTGTATCCTCGATGTTTTTGCTGGTTGTCTCCAAATGGCCTTCTGAATCATCTGAAGTCTGAGTACTGAAAAGAACCTCCATAGCCTTGTTTATGTACTGCTTTCCCGTAAAGGCATCGGTACAGGGAGTAGACAGATATACCATGAACCTGCAAGGTGGAGATCAGCTTGTAAGCAAAGTTGCCTGCCTATATGGTGACAATTTCAAATGCAGTTGTTCCTATGTCAGATGCAGAAAAGTAAACACTAACACTGCATACGTAACTTACATTCCAGGAGGGCATACTGCTACATTGCTGCTCAGCTGAAGCGCCCGAACAGCTGTAGCTTGCTGCTCTTGTAATGCTAAAATGAAGGAAACAAATGAGAAGCAAATCACTTATTCAAGCAATACAAACATTAACAGAGGAGAAATAACTGTCCTCACATTTTGGGGGGAAAACAACCAGAACATTTGATGAAGCCTCTTTTATGGAGCTGCTGATTATGCATACTCCCCTGGCAACTTTTCTCGTCAAGTTTGAGTCTGAAGCATCAGATGGCATGTCCAATGAAGGAATTTTGTATGAGGGACCTAGTATCAACTGCTGGCACAAAATATCCTGACCAGAAGCCAATCTGGTGCCTATATAACGCTTCTTTTCCTGATCAAGAGAATGTTGATTGTTGGGTGCTATTCACAGATTACAAAATTGATCGTGCAGATCCCTAACTAAAGCATGCGACATCACTCAGAGGCAAATAAACACTGAAAATGATCGCTGATCTACTGATTCTGGGAATCGACCTAATGCGTTCAAATATATAAAATGAGTCAGTATCATTCTTATCCTGAGAGGAAAAAAATATCCCTTGCATGTACTTGAAATCAGGCTCTCCCTGACTGCTTTGCAGATTGGACAAACACTTTGGCAGAACTGTTCTTGTTGAGCTCAGGACTGAGATGCATAACCATGGTGGTTGCCAACAAATTTTCACCATCTAAAGATGCAAAAAAAAGAATTTTGCAGATTGTTTTATCTTTTTCCAGACTTTGATAGTACAGGAGAATCTAATTATGATAACACTCCATCTTTTCCCTCTTGAAGCAGCAGCAGCAGGTAATTTTGCCAACTCTCTCTACTCTATCTTTGCTGGATCAAGTGGGTGTCATAGAATCCTATGCCGATTTGCAATTTGTTGGTACACATTTGAAGATGACAGTAAAATCTATAATGAAAATATATAAATACTGAGCAACAAAAAGGAAAGATTATATTGTACAATTGACTATATCAGACAGACAAACATTGGCACGAACACGTCCAGCATAGAGCTTAAATTTTATCATACCTGGTCCACAAGAAGGGCTGTGACTGGCATCCTCAACACCTGATTGACAGAAGAGAGATATACCAGAGTCTAAGTATTAAAAGAGTCACAAAAAAGACAATATAATTGGCCATGTTCTGGTTTAAAAGGGCAGGTCATTCCAGCAGAGAGGTGTTAAACCCTTGGCCTACCACATCATCACTATCATCATGTTCCAGTAGTATATGTAAGATTTATCAAAAAGAAAAATAACATAGCTGAGAATAACATCTTACATATAGGGCACCCTTAACAGCAGCAAAGCGACAGAAAGCTTGCGGTAGCTCGCCATGCCCATACATAGGATAAATGAAAGCACCTTGGGCATTAGCAAACCTGTTAAAGATAAAATGAGCACATATAGAAAATTTAGACCACAGCAAGTCACATATAAAATCACCACATGTTAGACATCTCTTAAGCTACACCAGACTAAACAGATTACCCAACAAAGGTATATACATCATAGAAGATATGTCTTCTCAAAAGAGTACCAAAAAAGGATCGAGTGAGCAAAGTGACCTCCCAATGGACGAGGAATAAAGAGCTAGCGTCTTGATTCCATCTCTCGTTGTTAGCAATTTCTCGCATGAGTCTGCAGCATCTTGATCATAATCTGCCATGGCAATTGCATATAGCACAACCCTAGAAACAAGACACAAAAGCCTAAATCAGTCAAATTGCTAAAAAAATAGAGTACACTATAACACTTGAGCATGCTCTTACGCTCTAATCTTGGGTTGAAGCTGCTGTTTCTTGAGGAATTCGATGAAGGGGAGGTCCAAGTCCTCCTCGGATATCTTACCAGAGGCTTCGCCCTCCCCATCCTTATCGCCAGGAGACGATGCGGCAATGTGTGACTGGACAAGCTTGAAGAATCTGAACAAGAGGGTCTTCTCCTTCAGATTATCCCTAAGATTAAGCTTCTCCTTAGACCGATGTGTGCTGTCCATGAAGATGGCCTGCCTAGAGTCTGGCACCGGGCAGAGCGCACCATCCCAGTAGATGAGGCTGCCCCCTTCCACGCTCTTGAACTCCACATGGTGGCTTCCCCCTGACCTCAGAAGAAGGTCCACGGCCTCGTCGGCGCAGTACAGAAGCCTGGGACCCACCAGGTCGACCGTGAAGCGCCTGGACGGTTCGGGAACCGTCCCCGAGGTCTCAACCTCCGAGTACAGACTGCGGCGCTTGAGATCGACGGCGGTGTATGCAGCGGTGGCGGAGGAGGACGCTGTGGTTGAGGACGGGCAGGGGGTGGAGGAGTCGGCGGAGAGGAAGGAGGGGACGGAAGGGAGCGGGATGGAGGAGTAGAAGGAGCCGTAGAAGGCGTCGGGGTCGACGTGGAGGACGGTCTTCCCGGCGGCCGCGCAGGCAGCGGCGAGGATGGACTCCGGGAGGCCGGTGCCGCAGAGGACCACGTCGAAAGAGGTTGGGTCGATGGTTGGGTAGTCGTCCAGGGAACCGCCGCCGGCGGAGGCGTCAGCCATGGTCAGCAGCGAATCTCAAAATCAGGTGGAGACGGAAAATTCACAAGATCTAGTGCGTGGAAGAAAGCAAGCGCGTCCACCTGCGCATTCACTCAAACAGGTTGGAGGCACAGCTCAGTGCCAAGATTAGAGCTGCCGGCGAGGCACCCTGCTGCTGCTAGCCACGCTACAAACTGTGGGAGGGGCGCGAGAGCGAGAAGACCGTACAGAGTCTGTTGGTTTGGGAAGGCGAGAGATCGCCGCGAGTTCGATTTGGGTTTTGGGAGGATGGCGACGCAGATGCTTTTCTTTCCCCGGTATAATGCTAGCCGGCAAAGGTTCTCTTGGAAGAAACTCACAGCCAACGCCTCGCAGTTGTTTGATCGAGATCAAATGATGGCAGTTTTTCAAAAGAAAATGTTTTCTCTATGAAGAATTGACATGCTAAGTGACAGTTTTATTCATCTTATTGGGAGAGTAATAAAGCGACTGAAGGTCTGGCGAGAAAAATTCCTTTCGGATGGCAAAGAAATTTTATTGAAAGCTGTTACCCAGTCTCTCTGTTTTTGTTATGGCAGTTTTTAATATTTCCAAGAAGATTTGTAATCTCATAATAGATGAAATGTCTAGCTTTTGGTGGGGAGATACTTTAGAATAAAAGAGAGTGCATTGATGGGCATGGTGGAAAATGTGTGTACCAAAAAAGAATGGAGGCATGGGGTTAGAGTCTCGTTATGTTAGCAAAGTAAAGTTGGAGGTTGATCACAAAACCAAATTCTTTATGTGCAACTGTTCTCAGAGCTAAGTATTACCCGATGGAAATTTACTGAAAGCGGGTCCGAAAAAGGATCCTCTTTTACTTGGCGGAGCATAATAGTTAGGCTACGAGAGGACACATATGAAGAGTTCGTACTGGAGCAAATATCAACATATGGGAGGACCATTAGATGCCTAGCAGTCCGAATAGGAAAGTAATAACTGTAAAAGAACAAAGACTTGGACGCGGCTTTTTTGCTCCTAGGTGCATATGCACCCATTGTCGAAAACACACATTTATAAAAGTTGAAAAATTCGGAACAAAAATCCCGCGTGTATATCCGGACATTTTATGTCCGTTCACAAGGTTTCGGTGAAAAACGACGTTTTTTGTGGCTTGTGTAAAAAAGATAAAGAAATGCCTGCCTCGTGAATAGTTAGAATGAAGCATCAGAAATTGTCTTTTTTACACAAGCCACAAAAAACGTCGTTTTTCACCGAAACCTTGTGAACGGACATAAAATATCCGGATATACACGCGGGATTTTTGTTCCGAATTTTTCAACTTTTCGAAATGTGTATTTCGACAATGGGTGCATATGCACGTAGGAGCAAAAGGGAATATCCGCAAAGACTTCTACAAAATGTAGATGATTTAATTGATCCCTATACATGACTGTGGATGAGGCTCTGACTAGAGATAATTTTATTTGGGTGGATGCAGGAAGAATTTTAAAAATCCCCTTGAGCATGAACATGCACTACTGGAATCTGGCATTTTGCCGTCTGCCTCCTCTTTGCCGTCTGCCAGCTGAAGATTTTGTGGCATGGCGGTATACAAAGTCGTTCTCATTCTCGGTCTGATCAGCTTACTATGTTGAATTGGAACATCAATTTGGTGCTCAAACTAGGCAGGGTGATGGCTAAGGAGCTATGAATGCAAACCTGGTATGGGATATTTTGTGGAAGTTACAAATTCCAAACAAGGTGAAATTTTTCGCATGGCGTGCTTTACATGGTATTGTCCCGGGGATGTCGATCTTAGCAAACGGACACATCAAGGTACAACCCCAATACCCAGTATGCAAGCAAGGGCCGGAAGATATGTGGCATCTGATGTTTGCACGTGAAAGAGCAAAAGAAGTATGGAAGAAATTCGGGTTACATGACACGATAGGCAAAGTCATTCATATTGATAGGTCAGGTAGTGTGATCCTTGAAGAATTACTCACGCAGCTTGGGAGACAGCCGCCTGTTCTCGGTAGGTTGGGATTCCGAGAGTCTTTGGTGTTCCGGGCATGGTATATATGGTGGCAGCGACGAGAATTTGTTAAGGGCAAGAACGTTCAGAAACCGGATGAAGTTATGTGGGTGAAACCTCATGTCAATTCTTATAAACTAAATGTTGATGCCGCTTTTTGAAGATGGAATGGGTGCAGCAGCGGCAATTCTTCAAAACAGACACAGAGAGGCTCTTGCAGGAGCATCCTGGCTGTTGCATCATCTCCTTGATGCAACAACAGCGGAAGCAATGGCTATTCAGTGAGAACTAGAGTTCGTTGAAGGACTTGGCTGTCAACAAGTCATTGTTGAATCTGACTAGCTGGAAGTTATTCAAGCATGCAATGGCGTGAACGAGATTTGGAGCCGCTATACTGCTATTTTGGCTGATTGTTTTCAAAAAGCATATTGTATTGGTGTGGTATCCTTTGCTCATTATCCTAGGGAGGCTAATAGATTAGCGCACAACCTTGTTAGACATAGTTTCAATTTAAATTCTACTTTTATTTTGGATGGTGATCCTCCCAGCTTTTACTTCCAGACATCATGGACGATGTAACTTTGATTTGATTTTAATTAAGTGCACTAGGTGGCTTTCCCCTAAAAAATGTCATGGGAAACGTTCGCAAATGCCAACCCCCAACGAAGTTTGGTAACGAAGATGGTCCCTTTTTTTTAATCAAGAGCTTTCATTAATTAATCAGTGGGCTTAATCATTTTGCAGATAAACAACTAGAAACTAGGTATAAAATTGATCCAAAGATATATTCTACTAGCAGAAGCCTGCTTGGCACACGATGTGCCCCTTCATTAGCCTCATGTTCAATGAAGTTCACTTGGAAAAAAATTCAAGTTGCCGCTGAGCTCTTCAATCTCTTTGAGAATCGATGCAATTTCAGTTCAACCCTGATCCCGACCCCTCCACAACTTTACTACCTCGCTCGCATCAATTTTCTACCGTGATGTTGCCAAGACCTAGATCACAAGCGAGCTTGATTCTGTTCCTGACAGCAAGGGCCTCCACGATTAAAGAGTTGGCAGTTTGAACATACCATGACGCTTGGCCTCTGATCAAGAATCTAGCATGGCCTTGTAAGACCGGTATCGTAGCTCTCTATTTTTACGTCGACACAAAGCCAGCATGCACGTAAGACCGTAAGCTTTGATATAAACTCCACTATAAGCACTAACACCATGGAATTGACCATCTCAGGAATTTGTCCCTCTTCAAATAAATTCCTCACTTCCAAACACACATATTATATATTAGTACATTCCAATGATGGATGTAAAAATTGATTGTGAATCCATCGGGGCCTAGTGATATATCTGGGAGCATCATCAAAGTTTGTTGTTCATTGCATCTGAAAGGATTGATATAGTTGACTAGAGGGGGGGTGAATAGGCAACTAACAATTTTAGCTTTTCTTTACCAAATTAAACATTGCATCAAAGTAGGTTGTCTAGATATGCAACTAGGTGAGCAACCTATATGATGCAACAACAACAAGCACACAAGCAAGCAAGGGATACAACACAATATAAGCTTGCACAAGTAAAGGTAAGATATAACCAAGAGTGGATCCGGTGGAGACGAGGATGTGTTACCGAAGTTCCTTCCCTTTGAGAGGAAGTACGTCTCCGTTGGAGCGGTGTGGAGGCACAATGCTCCCCAAGAAGCCACTAGGGCCACCGTATTCTCCTCACGCCCTCACACAATGCAAGATGTCGTGATTCCACTATTGGTTCCCTTGAAGGTGGCGACTGTCGGTGTCAAAACTGGCAGATCTCGGGTAGGGGGGTCCCGAACTGTGCGTCTTAGGATCGAAGGTAACAGGAGACGGGGACACGATGTTTACCCAGGTTCGGGCCCTCTTGATGGAGGTAATACCCTACTTCCTGCTTGATTATCTTGGATGAATATGGGGTTACAAGAGTTGATCTACATCAAGATCGTAATGGCTAAACCCTAGATGTCTAGCCTGTATGGTTATGATTATGATCATGAGAGCCTCTACGGACTAAACCCTCCGGTTTATATAGACACCGGAGGGACCTAGGGTTGTATAGAGTCGGTTTACAGAGGAAGGAATCTTCATATCCGAACGCCAAGCTTGCCTTCCACGCAAAGGAGAGTCCCATCCGGACAAGAAGTCTTCTATCTTGTATCTTCACAGCCCATTAGTCCGGCCCACATCACACAGACCAGACGCCCGAGGACCCCTTAATCCAGGACTCCCTCAGTAGCCCCCGAACCAGGTTTCAATGACGATGTGTCCGGCGCGCAGATTGTCTTCGGCATTGCAAGGCGGGTTCCTTCTCCGAATACTTCAAAGCATCTGTCCCGAAGAGTTATACTCGGCTTTTCATTTAATGTTACACCCTTTGACTTCTGCGCCTCCATTCATTCTGTTTCCACATGTCGAGCGAATACAAAAGGTCAAAGTATTTTTTGCACATAACACCCTGGCCATATAAGAAAGGCGTCTATTTAAATGGATTGGATCTCAGATGTCATTCCACATCAGGCGGAAAATCCTTAGAGCTTGCTAGGGGAAACCATTCAAACATGGCTAGCGCTCCCAGTTCTTCCTCCCGCCCCCATGGCTTCGAAAAAGGTGATTGGGAGAGATGTTCAGTATCCCATGACCAGCTGAGTAAGCTTCAAACGCAGGGATTCCTCCCCCCCGGATCTAGTCCCTGTTCGGGCAGGATTAACCTCTTTTACCGGCGAAGCCCTGGCGGAAAATTTCCCCAATCCAACCAGGGGGAGCGAGTGTGCTTCGTATCCTTCTTATTAAGAGGCGTCGGATTTCCAATCCACCCTTTCCTCCGAGGTCTCCTGGAGTACTACGGCCTCCAACTGCACAATTTCACACCGGCCTCCATCCTGCACATCGCGGGTTTTGTCGCTCTTTGCGAGCTATTCTTGGGCTGCGAGGCCCATTTTGAATTATGGAGGAAGCTTTTCTGCCTCGTCCCTCGCACCCAAAAGAGATCTGTATTCGAGGTGGGCGGCGCCGAGATATGGCGCATAGCCGGGACCGGATACCTGTCCGGCACGCCGAAGAAGGCATCCGAAGAGTGGCCCTCGGAGTGGTTTTATATTGAAGATGTCGCCCTCCCCGACCCAGTTCGAATGGGCCTTCCCGAATTTTCCAGCGCTCCATTGAAGAAACGCCACAGCTGGCGCCCTCGGAGCCTCGAGGAGGAAGATAGCACAGAAGTCCAACAAATAATGGGAAATATAAGGACACTCACCCAGTCCGGATTATCAATAATCGAGGTAATGGCGATTTCCATAGCGCGGGGTGTTCAGCCACTCCAATTCAGAGGGCTCCCCATGTGGCACTATAATGGGGAAGATGACGCCTCACGCTACAGATGAAAGGGTCCAGACACCCTTGCCGCCCTGGCCACAATATTGGCCGATCTATACAAAGGGGAGAAAGAGGAGTTCACTCGTCTTAAGCGCCGAGAGGGATTTTCCATGTATAATCCTCCAAACTGGGTGAGTTTTATTCCCACCACCTTACTCAATCCTCTCCCTGAGTTATGTTTGATTGACAACCCGTCCATTTTGAATAGGAATAGTGGAAGGCTGTCGCAGGGATCCATAGCCCCGCTCCACAGCCGGAGGACCATAACTAGGACCTCGACCCCGGATACGAAGAGGATCCGGACATATTTGTAGAGCTCAAGGAGGGAGTCTTCTACCAGGTGAGCTATGATGGCACAGAAGTGGCCATCGTGGCCGATTATCCTGGCCTCCTTCCTGTTTCATATGTAAGTAGTCAGGAGACACCTCCTCCAAATGAACTTCCTCATTATGCCTCACCCGCGGCACTGTCTCGTGCTCCAAAGGGGAAGCGCTCGGTGCGCCATGCTACACCAGAGGCGTCTCATAAGAGAGTGGCTCCTGCGCCGGACGGGTCTTCGAAGAGGAAGGCGAATGACAACACGGCCGAGCCTTCATCCAAGAGGTATGACATTAAATATGCCCTCTGGCCGTCACATCGAACTGTGACATTGTCCGCTGTGTTTTATCAGGAAGAGTATTCGCCGAACTATGTCCGGGGATCCTGCCAATCGCGCCTCCACCCATCAGGTTCCAGACCCTGCCCCTAGGGCGGGGGCTGACACGGGAGTGACGCCGGACTGTCCTCCCTCAAAGGATTCGGATGATGTATCTGTCACAAACTCTGAAGTAGAGAGCGCCATGAATCATCGGCGCCGGAGGGCCGCTCTTCGCGACCCTAGATTTACTAAAGAGGCATTCAACGCCTTCTGCTCGGCTGATGCGTACATCCGAGCTGCTCGAGATGGGCTTGTCAGAGCCACCGACCAGCATTTGAAAGATATGCGGGTAAGTACGCATTGTACAAATCTGGTAATCATATACCAGTAGCCCTCGAGACTTGAAGTTGTTTGAAACAACTGATTTAAGGATCGTTGTATAATCAAGCACTCACGGAGTAGAAGAACATGTTGTCTCATGAGCTGGAGAAGTGTCGGACCCAGCTAGCTGTTGTTACCGCCGAACTGGAGAAAACCAAGGAGGCACTGCCTGGTAATGTTCCCCTCCATCCAGAAAAATATAATCATATACCAGTAATGTTAATACTGTCATATTTCTCATGGCAGGATCGTTAGATCAACTGAAAGAGGAACTCAAGGTCGCACAGGCGGGTAAACAACAGGCCGAAAGGCAACTGGCCGCTGGCGAACGTGTGTTGACGCGGACCAGGGATGATAAGAACAAGCTGCAGGATTCCAACACCCAACTGGGCGAGGAGCTAAAAGACATGCGAGCCCAGCTAGTGGACGCCGTAAAAGAAAACAGGAGGCTACGGGGCGGCATATTCAGTATGCTTTTGAACTTACCTTTGTGTAGTGCGGTAAAGAAATGAGTTGACAGATTTATGTCTGCAGGTATGCTGACTGGCCGTCCCAAAGAGTAAATGTCCGGATCCCAAGGCGATCTGCTACAAGAGCTGTCCCAAGTGCACGATCGAGCGCGGAAAGCAATGCGGAGTGTAGCTAAGGCTTTATGGCCATCCGTATCTCCTCCAGGAAGTATGGAGGAGCTTGTGGAGCTATTCAAGGGAGCTCGGCGCCGCTTTAAATTATGGAAGATATCAGCCTGCCGGGAAGGCACGCGAGAGGCCTGGGCCATGGTGAAAACGCGGTACACTGGACTTGATCCGAATCATATGGCCCGGGTCGGACCTCAAGGGTCAGATGGACAAGAGATTCCTATGAGCTTGGTGTATGACCAAGTAAACATAGCCGCCAAGTTTTCACAACAGGATTGTAAGCTAGACAACCTGTTAGATGGTATAGAGGAAGAAGTTTTTGAGTCCAAGTGACTATGTACTTCAATTGACAAATTTTGTCCCTAGACGAATTGTAAAACCATTGTCATGGCAGACCTTTTCGCTTCAACCTCCAGACCCAAAGGTGCGGAGCGTTTCCGAATCCCGGACCGGTGATAAATACCGGGGCATGCGTGCAAACCAGGCGTAGGGATCATAGTTGCTTGAACAGACAAGTTGTATCTGGCTAGCTATGTTATATTACTTATTGATTGTAAGAAACATCTTCCAGAGAGAATAGTTCCGTTAAGGGTTCCTTTCCCTGGGTGAACATGCGTTAGTATGCATGCCCAAACTGTGATTCGAAAAATCGCAGTATACGTAACATCTGGGGATTCATAGTTCAACGAGGGTAAAACGTCTTTAGTCCGCTGACCGATTATTCCCTTAAGAATGCTAGCTTTCGGCTTCACCCAGTCTGAGGTACAAGTCTGGATGACCCGGTTATAACAATCGCAGAGGTGCTCCCTTTATGCACTAGCCGAACAAATGGGAACGTACGGCATAAGCACAGGAGTCAGGCAACCCAGCTTGGCAAAAAGTTAAGTCATAAAGGTGCATATAATGGCGAAGAAAAGGTACATATGAGGAAAGGACGCATATGTTGCGAGCTTGATGCTCAGAAAATGATAATAAGCTTCTATAAAAGAAGCCCCCAGGTATTATGGGCGTGTACATTTAAGGATGTGTACCTCATAAGTGTGTGGTCTAGCCGCACAAGGGCTGTAAAGCTAAAAAAAGTTAAAGAGAGAAAAAACAGAAAGAGGAGAAAGGAAAACGAACAGTGAGTCCGGCTCTAGGCGTAGAATCTTTGGAGTCTGGCGGCATTCCACGGGTTCGGCTTTAAACGATTATCCGATGCATCACGCAGGCGGTGCGCACCTCCAGTGAGAACTTCTTCTATAATGAAGGGACCCTCCCACTTGGGCTTGAGTTTGTCCTTTTTCTTTTCTGGCAAGCATAGAACGAGTTCACCAACATTATAAGTCTTGGCCCGTACTTCTCTGCTTTGGTATCTGCAAGCCTGTTGTTGATAGAATGCGGAACGGGCTTTTGCAACGTCGCGCTCCTCCTCCAGGGCATCTAGACTGTCCTGCCGATCAAGCTCGGCTTCTCTCTTTTCATACATGCGCACTCGAGGTGAGTCATGAATGATGTCGCAGGGCAAAATAGCCTCTGCGCCGTACACCATGAAGAATGGTGTGTATCCGGTAGTGCGATTGGGCATGGTCCGCAGCCCCCAGAGCACAGAGTCGGGCTCCTCGACCCAGTGCTTGTCCAACTCTTTTAAAGACCGCACTAGTCTGGGCTTAATGCCGCTCATGATAAGACCATTAGCTCGTTCGACTTGACCATTTGTTTGTGGGTGATAGACGGAGGCATAATCGAGCTTGATGCCCAGATTAGCACACCACGTTTTCACTTCATCGGCTGTAAAATTGGAGCCGTTATCGGTGATGATGCTGTGTGGGATGCCATAACGGTGTACGACACCGGATATAAAGTCTATCACTGGTTCGGCTTCGGCCGTTTTAACTGGTTTGGCCTCTATCCACTTATGGCCAGCAGATATTTTTTCTGATGGCTTCCCCCTTTAAGGGGTCCGACCATATCAAGCCCCCAGACCGCGAAAGGCCAAGTAATGGGGATTTTTTGTAGAGCAGTATGCGGCATATGGCTTTGATTGGAGAAAAGCTGGCATCCTACACAACGTTGGACAAGGTCATGTGCATCTGCTCGGGCCGTCGGCCAGAAAAAGCCGGTATGGAAGGCTTTACTTACAAGAGCCCGAGCTGCGGCGTGGTGACCGCCGAGACCAGCATGTATTTCGGCCAGGAGTTGCCGTCCTTCTTCTTCGAAGATACATCTTAGAAGGACTCTGGTAGCGCTCTTCTTGTAGAGCTCTCCTTCATGAACTTTGTAGGCTTTCGAACGTCGAACAATGCATCGAGCCTCATTCTGATCCTCAGGGAGCTCTCGCCTATTGAGGTAGGCCAAGAAGGGTTCAGTCCATGGGGCAATTACTGCCATTATTAGATGGGCCAATGGTGTTATTTCGGTGGCTGAGCCCCCGATGATATCGGTATTGTGCTCGGAATTTGGGGGTATAATCGGATCCGGACTAGTGTTGTCGTTCTCGTCCTGCCACACCACGGATGGCTTGAAGAGCCTTTCGAAAAAGATGTTAGGCGGGATGGGGTCATGCTTGGTGCCCATGCGAGCAAGGACATCCGCCGCTTGATTACTTTCTCGAGCCACATGATGAAACTCGAGACCCTCGAACTGAGCTGATATTTTGAGTACGGCGTTACGATAGGCCGCCATCTTCGGATCTTTGGCATTGAAGTCTCCGTTTATTTGGGATATTGCGAGATTAGAATCCCCGCGCACCTCCAGGCGTTGTATGCCCATGGAGACAACCATCCGAAGACCATGCAATAAGGCCTCGTATTCGACTGCGTTATTGGAGTCTGTGTATAATATTTGGAGTACGTACTGGACTATGTCTCATGTGGGGGACGTTAATACAACGCCCGCTCCTAGACCGGCCAGCATTTTAGAGCCATCGAAGTGCATAACCCACTTGGAATATGTACCGTACTCTTTAGGGAGTTCGGCCTTTGTCCATTCGGCGACAAAGTCAGCCAATACTTGGGATTTAATGGCTCGGCATGGTTTGTATGTTATATCAAATGGCAAGAGCTCAATGGCCCACTTGGCAATCCGGCCTGTAGCGTCGCGGTTGTTTATGATATCATTAAGTGGTACTTCGGAAGCCACCGTGATCGAGCACTCTTGGAAGTAGTGTCGTAGCTTCCGGGATGCCATGAAGACCGCATATGCTATCTTTTGGTAATGAGGGTACCGGGATTTGCATGGTGTGAGAACAGTGGATACATAGTATACCGGTTTCTGAAGTGGGAATTTATGTCCATCCTCCTCTCGTTCAATGACGAGCACCGCACTCACCACCTGGTGACTTGCAGAGATGTATAATAACATGGGTTTGCCGATGTTCGGCGCGGCCAGGATTGGGTTGCTTGCTAAAAGAGCTTTTATTTCTTCCAGTCCGGCCATTGCCGCGTCCGTCGGGTGAACTTGAAATTTGACTATCTCGTCAGCTGGTTTGAAGGAGGTGGATTTGGGCCGCTTATCAAGGATTACATCGTCCCTATCCACCGTGGAGCGTAGTGCGGTTAATTCTTCGGCTGCAAGGGCCTCGGATAGTGCCTCGAGGGCCAGGGATGCGGTTTTGTTTTTGGCGCGGAGTGCTATGTCCGGATCACTGGCGAGAGTGATAATACCGTTGGGCCCGGGCATCTTGGAAGGTTATCTCTTCGGACCAATAGTTCTCCGGCGTGCCGAATACCACGTCGAGTTTGATTTTTCCCGTGCATCTTGCTTCCCGACTGGGGATGATTCCTCGAAAGGTCGTATTACTTTGTTCGATGCAGCTCCTGTCTATTTGCATTTTATTGAGCGTGTCCTCGTAGATGAGGTTCAGACCGCTGCTGCCGTCCATGAGCACTTTAGTGAGCCGAAAGCCATCCACAATTGGATTGAGGACCAGGGCGGCTGGTGCCCGGACTGGCCGGAATTTTGGTTCGTCATCGGCATTAAAAGTTATGGCTGTGTCATTCCAGGGGTTTATTGCTGCGACTTGGCAGACTTCGACGAGGTCACGGAGCGCCCTCTTGCGCCGATTGTTTGAAGCGAAAGTCTCAAAGACCATGAATACACTGAGGTCGTCGTCTTCCGGAGAGTACTGCTCTGAGGTGTTTTTGGTGAGGATATCCTCACCGCTCTTAGCCACTTGCCGGAGTATCCAACATGCTCTGAGGCTGTGGGTTGGTTCAGTATCCGGTGTTGTGTGTATTTTGCATGGCTTATCGAGCCATCCCTCAAGAACGGTTCCTCGTCCCGTAATGGGTTTAATCTTCTTGCCTACGGGGTCGGCTGCTCCGCGAGGGTGCATCCTTTTTGCCCGCCAGGGAGGCGGCGTGAAGGCCGGTGGTTCTGTTGGAAATATGCCCTAGAGGCAATAATAAAATGGTTATTATTTTATTTCCTTGTTCATGATAATTGTCTATTGTTCATGCTATAATTGTATTAACTGGAAACCGTAATACATGTGTGAATACATAGACCACAACATGTCCCTAGTAAGCCTCTAGTTGACTAGCTCGTTGATCAATAGATGGTTATGGTTTCCTGACCATGGACATTGGATGTCATTGATAACGGGATCACATCATTGGGAGAATGATGTGATGGACAAGACCCAATCCTAAGCATAGCACAAGATCGTGTAGTTCATTTTGCTAGAGCTTTTCTAATGTCAAGTATCATTTCCTTAGACCATGAGATTGTGCAACTCCCGGATACCGTAGGAATGCCTTGGGTGTACCAAACGCCACAACGTAACTGGGTGGCTATAAAGGTGCACTACAGGTATCTCCGAAAGTGTCTGTTGGGTTGGCACGAATCGAGACTGGGATTTGTCACTCCGTATGACGGAGAGGTATCTCTGGGCCCACTCGGTAATGCATCATCATAATGAGCTCAATGTGACTAAGGAGTTAGCCACGGGATCATGCATTACGGAATGAGTAAAGAGACTTGCCAGTAACGAGATTGAACAAGGTATAGGGATACCGACGATCGAATCTCGGGCAAGTAACATACCGATAGGCAAAGGGAATTGTATACGGGATTGATTGAATCCCCGACATCGTGGTTCATCCGATGAGATCATCGTGGAACATGTGGGAGCCAACATGGGTATCCAGATCCCGCTGTTGGTTATTGGCCGGAGAACGTCTCGGTCATGTCTGCATGGTTCCCGAACCCGTAGGGTCTACACACTTAAGGTTCGATGACGCTATGGTTATAGGGAATAGATATATGTGGTTACCGAATGTTGTTCGGAGTCCCGGATGAGATCCCGGATGTCACGAGGAGTTCCGAAATGGTCCGGAGGTAAAGAATAATATATAGGAAGTGAGGTTTTGGCCACCGGAAGAGTTTTGGGCGTCACCGGTAATGTACCGGGACCACCGGAGGGTTTCGGGGGTCCACCGGGAGGGGCCACCAACCCCGAGGCCTGCGTGGGCCAAGTGTGGGAAGGGACCAGCCCCTAGGTGGGCTGGTGCGCCTCCCACAAGAGGCCCAAGGCGCATGGAAAGGGGGAAGGGGGAAAACCCTAGGCTCAGATGGGCCTAAGGCCCACCTAGGGTGCGCCCCCCCTCTCTCCCCCTCTTGGCCGCCCCCTCCATCCAATCTAGGGCTGGCCGCCACCCCTAGGGAGAACCCTAGATGGGGGCGCAGCCCCTCCCCTTCCCCTATATATAGTGGGGGTTTTGGGGCTGCAGAAGACACGAGTCTCCCTCTCTCTTGGCGCAGCCCTACCCCTCTCCCTCCTCGTCTCTCGCAGTGCTTGGCGAAGCCCTGCTGGAGTGCCACGCTCCTCCATCACCACCATGCCGTTGTGCTGCTGCTAGACGGAGTCTTCCCAAACCTCTCCCTCTCTCCTTGCTGGATCAAGGCATGGGAGACATCACCGGGCTGCATATGTGTTGATCGCGGAGGCACCGTTGTTCGGTGCTTAGATCGGATTCGGCCGCGATCTGAATCGCTTCGTGTACGACTCCACCAACCGCGTTCTTGCAACGCTTCCGCATCGCGATCTTCAAGGGTATGAAGATGCACTCCCCTCTCTCTCTTTGCTAGTTAATCCATAGATTGATCTTGGTGATGCGTAGAAAATTTTGAATTTCTGCTACGTTCCCCAACAGTGGCATCATGAGCTAGGTCTATGCGTAGATTCTATGCACGAGTAGAACACAAAGTATTTGTGGGCGATGATTTGTTCAATTTGCTTGCCATTACTAGTCTTATCTTGATTCGGCGGCATTGTGGGATGAAGCGGCCCGGACCGACCTTACACGTACTCTTACGTGAGACAGGTTCCACCGACTGACATGCACTTGATGCATAAGGTGGCTAGCGGGTGTCTGTCTCTCCCACTTTAGTTGGATCAGATTCGATGAAAAGGGTCCTTATGAAGGGTAAATAGCAATTGGCATATCATCGTTGTGGCTTTTGCGTAGGTAAGAAACGTTCTTGCTAGAAACCCACAGCAGCCACGTAAAACATGCAACAACAATTAGAAGACGTCTAACTTGTTTTTGCAGGGTATGCTATGTGATGTGATATGGCCAAAAGGATGTGATGAATTATATATGTGATGTATGAGATTGGTCATGTTCTTGTAATAGGAATCACGACTTGCATGTCGATGAGTATGACAACCGGCAGGAGCCATAGGAGTTGTCTTAATTTATTGTATGACCTGCGTGTCAATGAAAACGCCATGTAATTACTTTACTTTATTGCTAACCGTTAGCCATAGTAGTAGAAGTAATAGTTGGCGAGACAACTTCATGAAGACACGATGATGGAGATCATGGTGTCATGCTGGTGACGAAGGTGATCATGCCGCGCCTCGAAGATGGAGATCAAAGGCGCAAGATGATATTGGCCATATCATGTCACTTTATGATTTGCATGTGATGTTTGTCATGTTTACATCTTATTTGCTTAGAACGACGGTAGCATAAATAAGATGATCCCTCACTAAAATTTCAAGAGATGTGTTCCCCCTAACTGTGCACCGTTGCGAAGGTTCGTTGTTTCGAAGCACCACGTGATGATCGGGTGTGATAGATTCTAACATTCGCATACAACGGGTGTTGACGAGCCTAGCATGTACAGACATGGCCTCGGAACACAAGCAAAACACTTAGGTTGACTTGACGAGCCTAGCATGTACACACATGGCCTCGGAACACAAGAGACCGAAAGGTCGAACATGAGTCGTATAGTAGATACGATCAACATGGAGATGTTCACCGATGATGACTAGTCCGTCTCACGTGATGATCGGACACGGCCTAGTCGATTTGGATCATGTATCACTTAGATGACTAGAGGGATGTCTATCTAAGTGGGAGTTCATTAAATAATCAGATGAACTTAATTATCATGAACATAGTCAAAAGGTCTTTGCAAATAATGTCGTAGCTTACGCTTTAGTTCTACTAAGATATGTTCCTAGAGAAAATTTAGTTGAAAGTTGATAGTAGCAATTATGCGGACTGGGTCCGTAAACTGAGGATTGCCCTCATTGCTGCATAGAAGGCTTATGTCCTTAATGCACCGCTCGGTGTGCTGAACCTCGAGCGTCGTTTGTGGATGTTGCGAACATCTGACATACACGTTTTGATGACTACGTGATAGTTCAGTGCGTAATGTTGAACGGTTTAAAATTGTGGCACCAAAGACGGTTTTGAAACGTCGCAGAACATATGAGATGTTCCAAAGACTGAAATTGGGATTTCAGACTAGTGCCACGTCAAGAGGTATGAGACCTCTGACAAGTTTCTTAAGCCTGCAAACTAAGGGAGAAAAGCTCAATCGTTGAGCATGTGCTCAGATTGTCTGAGTACTACAATCACTTGAATCGAGTGGGAGTTAATCTTCCAAATGAGATAGTGATGGTTCTCCATAGTCACTGCCACCAAGCTATTAGAGCTTCACGATGAACTATAACATATCAGGGATAGACATGATGATCCTTGAGCAACTCGCGATGTTTGACACCGCGAAAGTAGAAATCAAGTAGGAGCATCAATTGTTGATGGTTAGTAAAACCACTAGTTTCTAGAAGGGCAAGGGCAAGAAGGGATACTTCATGAAACGGCAAATCAGTTGCTGCTCTAGTGAAGAAACCCAAGGTTGAACCCAAACCCGAGACTAAGTGCTTCTGAAATGAGGGGAACGGTCACTGAAGCAGAACTACCCTAGATACTTCGTAGATGAGAAGGCTGGCAAGGTCGACAGAAGTATATTGGATATACATTATATTAATGTGTACTTTACTAGTACTCCTAGTAGCACCAGGGTATTAGATACCGGTTCGGTTGCTAAGTGTTAGTAACTCGAAATAAAAGCTGCGGAATAAACGGAGACTAGCTAAAGGTGAGATGACGATATGTGTTGGAAGTGTTTCCAAGGTTGATGTGATCAAGCATCGCATGCTCCCTCTACCATCGAGATTGGGGTTAAACCTGAATAATTGTTATTGGGTGTTTGCGTTGAGCATAGACATGATTGGATTATGTTTATCGCAATACGGTTATTCATTAAAGGAGAATAATGGTTACTCTATCTATTTGAATAATACCTTCAATGGTCTTGCACCTAAAATGAATGGTTTATTGAATCTCGATCGTAGTGATACACATGTTCATGCCAAAAGATATAAGATAGTAATGATAGTACCACATACTTGTGGCACTGCCACTTGAGTCATATTGGTATAAAACGCATGAAGAGGCTCCATGTTGATGGATCTTTGGACTCACTCGTTTTTGAAAAGATTGAGACATGCGAACCATGTCTATTAGTATATATGCATGAAGAAAGTCCATACAGATGGATCATTTGGACTCACTTGATTTTGAATCACTTGAGACATGCAAATCATACCACATGGGCAAGATGACTGAAAGGCCTCGTTTTCAGTAAGATGGAACAAGAGAGCAACTTGTTGGAAGTAATACATTTGATGTGTGCAGTCTAATGAGTGCTGAGGCACGCGGTGGATATCGTTATGTTCTTACTTCACAGATGATTTGAGTAGATGCTGAGAATATTTACTTGATGAAACACAAGTCTGAATTATTGAAAGGTTCAAGTAATTTCAGAGTGCAGTTGAAGATCGTCGTGACAAGAGGATAAAATGTCTGTGATATGATCATAGAGATGAATATCTGAGTTACGAGTTTGGCACACAATTAAGAAATTGTGGAAATTGTTTCACGACTAATACCGCCTGGAACACCATATTGTGATGGTGTGTCCGAACATCATAACTGCACCCTATTGGATATGGTGCATACCATGATGTCTCTTATCGAATTAAAACTATCGTTTATGGGTTAGGCATTAGAGACAACCGTATTCACTTTAAATAGGGCACCACGCAATTCCGTTGAGACGACACCGTATGAACTATGGTTTAGAGAAACCTAAGCTGTTGTCTCTTAAAAGTTTGGGGCTGCGACGCTTATGTGAAAAAGTTTCAGGCTGATAAGCTCGAACCCAAAGCGGATAAATGCATCTTCATAGAATACCCAAAACAGTTGGGTATACCTCCTATTTCAGATCTGGAAGCAAAAGTGATTGTTTCTAGAAACGGGTCCTTTCTCGAGGAAAAGTTTCTCTCAAAAGAATTGAGTGGGAGGATGGTGGAGACTTGATGAGGTCATTGAACCGTCACTTCAACTAATGTGTAGCAGGGCACAGGAATTTGTTCCTGTGGCACCTACACCAATTGAAGTGGAAGCTTATGATAGTGATCATGAAATTTCAGATCAAGTCACTACCAAACCTCATAGGACGACAAGGATGCATACTACTTCAGAGTGGTACATAATCCTGTCTTGGAAGTCATGTTGCTAGACAACAATGAACCTACGAGCTATGGAGAAGCGATGGTGGGCCCGGATTCCGACGAATGGCTTGAGGCCATAAAATCCGAGAGGATCCATGTATGAAAACAAAGTATAGACTTTGAAAGAACTACTTGATAGTCATAAGGCTGTTGGGTACAGATGGATTTTAAAGGGAAGACAGACAATGATGGTAAGTGTCACCATTAAGAAAGCTTGACTTGTCGTTAAGATGTTTTCCGGCAAGTTCAAGGAGTTGACTGCGATGAGACTTTCTCACTCGTAGCGATGCTAAGAGTCTGTTAGAATTATATTAGCAGTTACTGCATTATTTATGAAATCTTGCAGATAGGATGTCAAAACATTGTTTCCTCGACGATTTTCTTGAGGAAAGGTTGTATGTGATACAACCAGAAGGTTTTGTCAATCCTGAAAGATGCTAACAAGTATGCAAAGCTCCAGCAATCCTTCTAAGGATTGGAGTAAGCATCTCGGAGTTGGAATGAACGCTTTGATGAGATGATCAAAGATTTTGGGTTTATACAAGGTTCATGAGAAACTTGTATTTCCAAAGAAGTGAGTGGGAGCACTATAGAATTTTTGATGAGTATATGTTGTTAACATATTGTTGATCAGAAATGATGTAGAATTTCTGGAAAGCATCCAGGGTTATTTGAAAAGTGTTTTTAATGGAAAACCTGGATTAAGCTACTTGAACATTGAGCATCAAGATCTATAAGGATAGATCAAAAACGCTTAATAGTACTTTCAAATGAATACATACCGTGACAAGATTTTGAAGGAGTTCAAAATAGATCAGCAAAGAAGGAGTTCTTGGCTGTGTTACAAGGTGTGAGTATTGAGTAAGACTCAAGACCTAACCACGGCAGAAGAGAGAGAAAGGACGAAGGTCGTTCCCTATGCTTTAGACGTAGGCTCTACAGTATGCTATGCTGTGTACCGCACCTGAAGTGTGCCTTGCCATGAGTTAGTCAAGGGGTACAATAGTGATCCGGGAATGGATCACATGACAGCGGTTGAACTTATCCTTAGTATCTAGTGGACTAAGGAATTTTCTCGATTATGGAGGTGGTGAAACAGTTCGTCGTAAAGGGTTACGTCGATGCAAACTTTGACACTAATCCGGATGACTCTGAGTAGTAAACCGGATTCGTATAGTAGAGCAGTTATTTGGAATAGCTCCAAGTAGTGCGTGGTAGCTACATCTACAAGATGACATAGAGATCTGTAAAGCACACACGGATCTGAATGTTGCAGACCCGTTGACTAAAACCTCTCTCGTAAGCATAACATGATCAAACCCTAGAACTCATTGAGTGTTAATTACATGGTGATGTGGACTAGATTATTGACTCTAGTGAACTTTGAGTGTTAATCACATGGTGATGTGAACTAGATTATTGACTCTAGTGCAAGTGGGAGACTGTTGGAAATATGCCCTAGAGGCAATAATAAAATGGTTATTATTGTATTTCCTTGTTCATGATAATTGTCTGTTGTTCATGCTATAATTGTATTAACTGGAAACCGTAATACATAGACCACAACATGTCCCTAGTAAGCCTCTAGTTGACTAGCTCATTGATCAATAGATGGTTATGGTTTCCTGACCATGGACATTGGATGTCATTGATAACGGGATCACATCATTAGGAGAATGATGTGATGGACAAGACCCAATCCTAAGCATAGCACAAGATCGTGTAGTTCGTTTGCTAGAGCTTTTCTAATGTCAAGTATCATTTCCTTAGACCATGAGATTGTGCAACTCCCGGATACCGTAGGAATGCTTTGGGTGTACCAAACGTCACAACGTAACTGGGTGGCTATAAAGGTGCACTACAGGTATCTCCGAAAGTGTCTGTTGGGTTGGCACGAATCGAGACTGGGATTTGTCACTCCGTATGATGGAGAGGTATCTCTGGGCCCACTCGGTAATGCATCATCATAATGAGCTCAATGTTACCAAGTGTTTGGTCACGGGATCATGCATTACGGTACAAGTAAAGTGACTTGCCGGTAACGAGATTGAACAAGGTATTGGGATACCGACGATCGAATCTCGGGCAAGTAACGTACCGATTGACAAAGGGAATTGTATACGGGATTGATTGAATCCTCGACATCGTGGTTCATCCGATGAGATCATCGTGGAACATGTGGGAGCCAACATGGGTATCCAGATCCCGTTGTTGGTTATTGACCGGAGAGTCGTCTCGGTCATGTCTGCATGTCTCCCGAACCCGTAGGGTCTACACACTTAAGGTTCGGTGACGCTAGGGTTGTAGAGATATTAGTATGCGGAAATCCGAAAGTCGTTCGGAGTCCCGGATGAGATCTCGGACGTCACGAGGAGTTCCGGAATGGTCCGGAGGTAAAGATTTATATATGGGAAGTCCTATTTTGGCCACCGGAAAATGTTCGGGATTTTTCGGTATTGTACCGGGAAGGTTCTAGAAGGTTCCGAAGTGGGGCCCACCTGCATGGGGGGACCCACATGAACGTGGGTAGTGGGGGCAAGGCCCCACACCCCTGGTCAAGGCGCACCAAGATCCCACCTTAGAAGGAATAAGATCATATCCCGAAGGGATAAGATCAAGATCCCTAAAAAAGGGGGATAACAATCGGTGGGGAAGGGAAATGATGGGATTTATTTCCCCCACCTTTGCCAACGCCCCAATGGACTTGGAGGGCAAGAAACCAGCCCCCTCCACCCCTATATATAGTGGGGAGGCGCATGGGAGCAGCACCCCAAGCCCTGGCGCCTCCCTCCCTCCCGTGACATCTCTTCCTCCCCGCTTGCGCTTGGCGAAGCCCTGCCGGGATCCCGCTACTTCCACCACCACGCCGTCGTGCTGCTGGATCTCCATCAACTTCTCCCCCCCTTGCTGGATCAAGAAGGAGGAGACGTCCCCGCTCCGTACGTGTGTTGAACGCAGAGGTGCCGTCCGTTCGGCGCTAGGATCATCGGTGATTTGGATCACGACGAGTACGACTCCATCAACCCCATTCTCTTGAACGCTTCCGCTCGTGATCTACAAGGGTATGTAGATGCACTCCTCCCCTCTCGTTGCTAGCATCTCCTAGATTGATCTTGGTGACACGTAGGAAAATTTTGAATTTCTGCTACGTTCCCCAACAACAAGTGCCAGAAGACTGGACATTATGCTAATGAATGTCCCGAAGCTAAAAATGGAAATGGCAATGGAAGCTCTGGGAAGAAGCCTAACCCTTTCAATAAAGTACATGTGAACCACGTTTACGTGGAGGAGGTTGAAGCACAACCTGATGCAGTAATAGGTAAGTTTTTGGTTAAGTCATTTACTGCACTCGTTCTTTTTGATACTGGTGCATCGCATTCATACATATCAAGGGGATTGTGGATAAGTATAAACTACCCACCAAAGTTCTTAGAACACCTATGTTAGTAAGTTCACCAGGAGTCGAGTATATGGCAAGCCAAGGATGTTTTCAGATGCCATTGTCCATAGGTAGGCATGTTTTCCCCTCAGACTTGATAATCTTGGAATCACAAGGTTTGGACGTAATTTTGGGTATGGATTGGCTATCGATGTACGGAGGAAACATTGATTGCGCCAGTAAAACAATTTCGCTTACCACCCCAGAAGGAAGAAGGATTAAGTATGTATCCCGGCATGTGCCGAAGAGGACTCAAGTAAATTTCTTATCAGGAGTTGTACAGGAGGAAGTACCAGTGGTGAAGGATTACCCGGATGTATTTCCAGAGGAGTTGCCAGGCATGCCACCGGATAGAGACATTGAGTTTTTGATTGAGATTTTGCCAGGCACAGGGCCAATATCAAAGAGACCGTACAGGATGCCCGCAAAGGATTTATAGGAAATTAAGAAGCAGATTAAGGAGTTACTGGATAAAGGCTATATTCGCCCAAGTTCTTCACCTTGGGGATCGCCAGTGCTTCTAGTGGAGAAGAAGGATGGGTCGTTAAGGATGGTTGTTGATTATCGAGGATTGAATGAAGTGACCATCAAAAATAAGTACCCACTGCCGATGATCAATGATCTGTTTGACCGATTACAAGGAGCTAAGGTATTTTCCAAGATCGATCTACGATCAGGATACCATCAGTTGAAGATTCGAGAGCAGGATATACCTAAGACGGCTTTTACCACCAGGTATGGGCTGTATGAGTATACCGTTATGTCATTTGGTCTGACTAACGCACCTGCCTATTTCATGAACCTGATGAACAAAGTGTTTATGGAGTTTCTGGATAAGTTCGTCGTAGTATTCATTGATGATATTTTGGTTTACTCAAAGAATGAAGAGGAACATAAGGAGCATTTGCGTTTGGTACTTGAGAAGCTCAGAGAACATTGGTTATACGCCAAGTTCAGCAAATGTGAGTTTTGGTTGAAGGAAGTTGGATTCCTCGGACACGTTATATCCGGAGAAGGAATAGCAGTAGACCCCACCAAGGTTGTCACTGTGATAAATTGGGAATCACCCACATCAGTTGGAGAGATCCGGAGTTTTCTTGGACTTGCAGGATACTACCGGAGGTTCATTGAGAATTTCTCGAGGATTGCTAAGCCCATGACAGAACTGTTTAAGAAGGACACCAAGTTCAATTGGACTGAGGAATGTGAAGCTAGTTTCCAAGAGTTGAAGAAACGTTTGGTTACATCACCAGTGTTGATTCTGCCAGATCAACGCAAGGATTATGAAGTATATTGCGACGCTTCACGTCGAGGACTTGGAGCAGTGCTAATGCAGGAGGGAAGAGTTGTTTCATATGCTTCACGACAACTTAAACCCCATGAGAAGAATTATGCCACGCATGATTTGGAGTTAGCAGCCGTAGTGCATGCGTTGAAGACATGGAGACATTTTCTCATCGGAAATCACTGTGAGGTGTACACGGATCATAAGAGTTTGAAGTACATTTTCACGCAAAAGGAGTTGAATCTCAGGCAGAGGAGATGGTTGGAACTCATAAAAGATTATGATATGAGATTGCATTATCACCCCGGAAAGGCTAACACAGTAGCCGATGCGTTGAGCCGCAAAAGTCATGTCAACACACTCATGATCGGAGAATTACCCAAGAAGTTAGCCGAGGATCTTCGTGAACTACGTTTGGAAATAGTTCCGAGAGGCTATGTAGCAACATTGGAGATTCAGTCTACCTTGATGGAAAAGATCAGGGAAGCTCAGAAGACAGACAAGGAGATTGATGAGATAAAGAAAAGGATGAGTAAAGGAAAAGCCAAGGGATTTTCGTGAGGATGAGCACGATACCTTATGGTTTGAGGACCGCGTTTATGTGCCCAATGATCCGGAGATCAGGAAGTTGATCTTGCAAGAGGCCCATGATTCGCCGTATTCGATTCACCCAGGAAATACCAAGATGTATTTGGATTTGAAGGATACTTTCTGGTGGACCGGAATGAAGAAGGATATTGCGGAGTATGTAGCAGTTTGTGATGTATGTCAGAGAATGAAGGCAGAGCATCAGAAGCCAGCAGGATTGCTACAGCCATTGCCGATACCCGAATGGAAGTGGGATAAACCAGGCATGGATTTTATCACGAGATTGCCCAGGACTCGTTCAGGCTATGACTCGATATGGGTTGTAGTCGATCGTTTGACGAAGGTAGCTCATTTCATCCCAGTGAAGACCACTTACACCAGTGCTAAGTTGGCAAAGATATACATGACTAGGATCGTATGTCTGCATGGAGTTCCGAGGAGCATTGTATCAGATAGAGGAACCCAGTTTACTTCAAAGTTTTGGAATTAGTTACATGAAACTTTGGGTACCAGGCTAGAGTTCAGTACAGCCTTTCACCCACAGACAGACGGACAGACCGAGAGAGTCAATCAGATTTTGGAGGACATGCTGCGAGCTTGTGCGCTAGATTATGGATCTAGTTGGGACGACAATTTGCCGTATGCAGAGTTTTCTTACAACAACAGTTACCAATCCAGTTTGAAGATGGCCCCTTTCGAAGCTTTGTACGGAAGGAGGTGTAGAACACCATTGTTATGGGACGAAGTTGGAGACCGCCAGTTGTTTGGACCAGACCTGATTAAAGAATCGGAACGGAAGGTGAAGTTGATTCGCGATAGACTCAAGGTAGCCCAATCCAGGCAGAAGAGCTATGCGGATTCAAAACGTAAGGAAACAGTTTATGAAGTCAGAGACAGAGTTTATCTTCGAGTATCACCACTTCGAGGAGTAAAGCGCTTTGGAGTTAAGGGAAAGTTAGCGCCATGTTTTGTAGGACCATACAAAGTTTTGGAGCGTATGGGAGAAGTTGCTTACAAGTTGGAATTGCCCGAAGGATTGTCGGGAGTTCACGATGTGTTTCACGTTTCCCAGTTGAAGAAGTGCCACGCAGAGATGGCTGAGATATCGCTGAGAGATACAGTGCCACTGGAGGCGATTCAGTTGGATAGTGATTTAACTTATGAGGAGAAACCAGTCAAGATTCTTGAGTATGCCAGCCGAGTCACCCGCATTAAGGTTATCAAGTTTTGCAAAGTTCAATGGAGCCACCACACCGAAGATGAAGCCACCTGGGGGCGAGAGGAAGATCTACGGAAGGACCACTCTCACCTATTTTCTAGCCAACCCGAATCTCGAGGGCGAGATTCCTCTTAAGGGGGTAGGTTTGTAACATCCCAAATTTTCAATTTGGAATGTTATACATTAGATCATCATTGCATATCATATTTTATTGCACTTTGGCTAGATCCTAGAAATTCTACGCAACTCAAGGACCCACAGGAGAGAGTTGGGGATTTCGTTATTTTCAAATTTGGGTTTTCTCAAATTTTGAAAATAGGATCATTTGATTTTATTTATTTTATCTTCAATTATTCCAATTATAAAAATATGAGAGAGGGAATAAAATGAATTTCCCAAAATAAAGGAATAATGAGGATTTAATAAAAAATTCAAATAAGATTTTATTTTGGAGTTTTTCGTTATTATATTTGGATAGGAAAAAATGCGCGTTTTTCAAAATTGCATTTAGGCCCCAAATAAATGTTCATCTTGTCCGGCTTGATTTTAGAAGTCGGGGAAAATTTATTTCGAGATTTTTGGAGTTCGTTTAGTATTTCTTTTGTTTGTTTTTCTGCACGTATTTATTAAAAAAAACGAAACCGACTATGGGCCGTGTTCGGCCAGGACTCCGCCTAGCCGGGTCCTTTATAAGTCGCGGCCCGACCCCGCCGTTGGCCCAAGCCGCCGCCGCCCCCGAACCCTAACCCTAGCCCGACCCCGCCGCCCGCCGAATCCGCCGCCGCCGCCCCCGAACCCTAACCCTAGCCCGACCCCGCCGCCCGCCGGATCCGCCGCCGCCGCCCCCGAACCCTAACCCTAGCCCGACCCCGCCGCCCGCCGGATCCGCCGCCGCCCCGTCGCCCGTCGCCCGCCGTCACCCCGCCGCCCGACGCCGTTGCCACCGCCACCCGTCCCGCCGCCCGACCCCGCCGCCCGCCGACCCCGCCGGAGCCGCCGCCCCTCGCCGAGGTAGCCGCCAGAGTTGTCGCCGCCGCCGGCGGTTTTCTCTGGAAAACCGCCCGGTTTTTTTTAAAAACTACGGTTGTTTTTATTTTATTTTTGATCGGTTTAGTTTTTTCTTTTTTCTCGGTTTAGTTAATTAGCGAGCGTTCGCTCGTTCGTTCGTTTTAATGAACGTGTTCATCGTTTAGTTACAGTTAACGAACGTTCGTTCGATAAATTGTTCGTCAGTTTTTCTTTTTCTCGGATTTTTCGCGATTATTCCAAATCGCGATTTCTGATCCGATTTTCGTTCTAGTATATCTTTTCGCTCGTTTATCGGAATCAGGCGATTCAAGCGCCTAGTGTTTCGTCTCGAAATTCTCTTTCCGTTTAACTAACTCAAACAAGTTTTTGCTACTATAAAATTTGACTTAGATCCAGATTAGAAAACGAAGCTTGTTTCTTTCGCCGTTTGACTTTCATTGCTTCGTTTGATTTGATTCTTTTTGCAAACCGGAGTTCTTAAGTTGAACTTTCTGGTTAGATCTTTTATTTGAGTTTTACCAGTGCATTAGTTGAGTGCTTACTGTATGCTTGTTTGTTTGCGATAGAGTACCCGGAGTGCGCCGCTTGCTACTTCGAATCTCTAGGTTTCACGGATCATCAGCCAGGCAAGTAACACTTTGATCATACCTCTTTACTACCCAGTTTTATTGCATTAGACCAATCCTCAAACATTGCATGATTAGGATCTAATTAAATTGTGGGTATTGGGAAGTAGATGAGGTAGTACCTATTACCTGTTTTGTTATCAAACCTTTGGGAGTTACTTCTGCGTTTGCTCATATTGCTATGCTATGCTAGTAGACGTGGATTGGGTGAGTGTATCCATGACAGATGTGAGATTGTTAATTTAATGGTTTACTTAAGGTGGCAACTTAAACACACATCTGGGTGGATTGAGGCACCTGGGTATTCCAGTGATTGCCTGTTTTCTTTTTGACCGCCACCCAGGCTCAAAGGGATCATGAGATTATTCATGCTAGAAACTTCCGTGTGCAGCCACAAGCTATTATGGGCTCTAGCATAGTTGAATAAGTTGTGTGAACTCTTACAGTGGTAGACTAGCAAATGTAGGGGAAAGTAGGTGTAACGGTCTACCCGATCGTAAGGTGCAAACACTTCTGAAAGACTATGTCTCGGTCATCCGTCACTCAAACACCATGTAGTGCGAGTAATCCAATGGAGGAGATCGAGTCTTGTGGGGAAAAGTGCACAAACCTCTGCAGAGTGTATAAACTAATCATGATTAGCCGTGTCCTCGGTTATGGACATCTTGAGTATCTAGTACTTGGATTATCATGTGAATCTCATCATGTTACTCAAATTAATTTTGTTGGGTTAAGGATGATACTTAATTGGGATTGAGATGCTGTCAACCATTCTCAATGTTTAACAACCACCATGATAGTTAAATAAAATTTATTCCTTTGCAGTAGGAAAAAATTGGCTTTTTCGCAAAACTGTAACCATAGAGCTTAACACCAGCCAAATATGCATGTAGTATAGCTTTATTCTGTTCATTACTCTCTATGTGTTATTTTGCCAGCATATTTCATGTGCTGACCCGTTCTCGGGCTGCAACGTTTCATGTTGCAGACTTTTCAGACGACGAGTAAGGTGCCTTAGGTCGTGGTCTTATACTCAGTGATGCCGTTGGAGTTGATGGACTCACTTATCTTCCAAGCCTTCCGCTGTTATCGTTTTAGATGGCCTTAAGCCATATTTGTCATACTTATTTCTCTTTTGAGATACTCGATGTAATAAGTGTGTGATTGCTAATCTGTTATAAATCCTCCAAGTACTGTGCGTGTCAGCATTACTGATCCAGGGATGACACTGGTGCAAGGTAGATCAGACTGTTTGAGGTCTGATCGCTACAGTGGGCTTAACGGCTGAACGGGTGGCCATGGTAAAGCTGCCCAGCCGAAGGGTTCGGCCCGAGGCCAGGGCTCCTCCGGAAGTGATACTGTCCTTGATAACAAGGCGAGCCATCAATCCTGTCTTCGATGCCACAGAGGAACTCTCAATGAAATCACCAATGTCGGTGTCAAAACCGGCAGATCTCGGGTAGGGGGGTCCCGAACTGTGCGTCTTAGGATCGAAGGTAACAGGAGACGGGGACATGGTGTTTACCCAGGTTCGGGCCCTCTTGATGGAGGTACTACCCTACTTCCTGCTTGATTATCTTGGATGAATATGGGGTTACAAGAGTTGATCTACCTCGAGATCGTAATGGCTAAACCCTAGATGTCTAGCCTGTACGGTTATGATTATGATCATGAGAGCCTCTACGGACTAAACCCTCAGGTTTATATAGACACCGGAGGGACCTAGGGTTGTACATAGTCGGTTTACAGAGGAAGGAATATTCATATCCGAACGCCAAGCTTGCCTTCAACGCAAAGGAGAGTCCCATCCGGACACGGGAGAAGTCTTCTGTCTTGTATCTTCACGGCCCGTTAGTCCGGCCCACGTCACACAGACCGGACACCCGAGGACCCCTTAATTCAGGACTCCCTCAGCAACCGAACCTTTATAAACAAGGTTGGGGCTATCTCCACAACTTAATTGGAGGCTCCCAATGATACCACGAAGCTTCACCACAATGGATTGTGGCTCTGAGGATACCTCTTCCATCTAGGGTGTCAAACACCCAAGAGTAACAAGTTGATGATGATGTAGAAGTCGGGGAACGCAAATCGGTTTGGTGGAAGTGTAGATCGGGGGAACCTCCTTCTATCCTCAAAGTATTGTGAAGTTTGGGTGGTTGAGGAGGGAGATCTCAAGCTTTTGGTGATTTGGGAATGGAGGAGCAAAGCTTGGGCAAAGGTTAGGGTTGGGAGGAAGAAGAAGGGGGTATAAATACTCCCACGGGATATTTGCCCGTTGAGCAGCCGCCGCCCCGGGTACCCAGCCTAAAGGGGCCCGGGCACCCGGACAAAACAGAGGAAAGTAGAGTAGTCCGGGCACCCGGGGGGTCAAGGCCCCAGGCACCCAGAGTGGACAGGGAATGCGCAAAGACAGGGACCGGGCACCCGGGGGCTGCAAGCCCCGGGCACCCGGAGCATCCAGAGAGGAGGCGAAGGGCGCGAGGGAGGGGCCGGGCACCCGGGGGTCCCAAACCCCGGCACCCGCACCATGCAGGGGCGGTGAGGAGGAGGCGGGCAGGGGGCCGGGCACCCGGGGGTCCCAAACCCCGGGCACCCGCACCGGGCAGAGACCGGGAGGAGGTGGCGGGCAAGGGGCCGGTCACCCGGGGGCCCCAGACCCCCGGCACCCGCACCAAACAAGGAGGGGCGAGGTGGAGGCGGCGAAGGACCCGGGCACCCGGGGCACTAGACCCTGGGCACCCGCACCGATCAAAGAGGAGCAAGAGGTGGTGGAGACGAGAGGGAGGAGGCCTCAGCAAAAGAAGAAACTCCCGATAAAGCCCGAAGCGAATAAAATAGAAGGAAGAGAGAAGTTTGAGTTCCCCAACCCTGAGATAATAGCAACCCCCTTGATAGTACGGATGTTCCTATGACTCAAAAAGAAATCGAAAAACTTCTTGAGCCGACAACGAACACCGTCTTTTCTCTCTTTGGCCTTTATAGGGTTACCGACGTCCGTCGACGTACAAGAGGCGATAATGTCCTGAAATAAACTTGACAACCGACATTAGTCCTCGCAAATCATATTGTGATCAATCATCAAAATGTAATTGAGTGACAATTGCACTTTCAATCTCCCCCTTTCTGGTGAATTGATGACAATATGATTCACACATGACAACTATTAAGAAGGACATATAACTCAATGCCATGCAACACTGTTGATGTAGAAGGCTCCCCCTTGATGTGTGCATATTTTAAAATATGCTATGAATCCATATCACATCATCAAGCGGCCCCCCCTACATCAATAACCAAGTGCAACCTAATAAATGTAACCGAGAGGAATAAGTTGCACAAACTAGTTTGAGATCAAAGAAAAATAAATGACACGGGAGCTAAAGATCTCAAACCAAAGTACTCACAACCACAGAACAAAAAAGACACATAAAAGCATTGCAAACCTGTAGAAGATCAAAGAAAAGGCAAGGGCTTGCAATCTCTCCAAGCACAAGGCGAATCCTAATAGAACACTTCTCCCCCTTTGGCATTGAGACACCAAAAAGGGAAACGGCGATGCTACCGAAACACCCTAAACGTGAGGAGGGGCACTGGCGACGTCATCATCTTCATCCTCAGGAATGTAGGCAAGGCAAGGGTTGGAGTAGGCCGTGGCAGCACTGTCGGTGTCCTCAGGCCCCCTAGGCTCGGTCACCCCAGACTCATGCTCTCTGGCAGCCTTCAACTGTCGCATCTGACTCTTGCGGAAGTTGGCTCCACCATGCTACCTCTTGAGCACTGCGTTGGTTTTCCCTTGAAGAGGAAAGGGTGATGCAAAAGTTTATTAGCCCTCGAAGCGAAGTACTACTATGCATGCCCCTAGGGGGATAGATTGGTAGGAAAAGACCATCGCTCGTCCCCGACCGCCACTCATAAGGAAGACAATCAATAAATAAATCATGCTCCGACTTCATCACATAACGGTTCACCATACGTGCATGCTACGGGAATCACAAACTTTAACACAAGTATTTCTCAAATTCATAACCACTCAGCTAGCATGACTCTAATATCATCATCTTCATATCTCAAAACAATTATCAAGCATCAAACTTCTCATAGTATTCAACACACTCATAAGAATTGTTTTTACTAATCTTGGATGCCTATCACTTTAGGACTAATTTTATGATTGAAGCAAATTATCATGCTGTTTTGTAGGACTCTCAAAATAATATAAGTGAAGCATGAGAGAACAAAAGTTTCTATAAAACAAATCCAACATGCTCTAAAAGATATAAGTGAAGCACTAGAGCAAAAACTATATAGCTCAAAAGATGTAAGTGAAGCACATAGAGTATTCTAATTAATTCCGGATCATGTATGTCTCTCTCAAAAGGTGTGTACAGCAAGGATGATTGTGGTAAACTAAAAAGCAAAGACTCAAATCATACAAGACTCTCCAATCAAAACACATATCATGTGGTGAATAAAAATATAGCTCCAAGTAAAGTTACCGATGGACGAAGACGAAAGAGGGGATGCCTTCCGGGGCATCCCCAAGCTTTGGCTTTTTGGTGTCCTTAGATTACCTTGGGGTGCCATGGGAATCCCCAAGCTTAGGCTCTTGCCACTCCTTGTTCCATAATCCATCAAATCTTTACCCAAAACTTGAAACTTCACAACACAAAACTCAACAGAAAATCTTATGAGCTCCGTTAGCGGAAGAAAACAAAACACCACTTCAAGTTACTGTAATGAACTCATTCTTTATTTATATTGGTGTTAAACCTACTGTATTCCAACTTCTCTATGGTTTATAAACTCTTTTACTAGCCATAGATTCATCAAAATAAGCAAACAACACACGAAAAACAGAATCTGTCAAAAACAGAACAGTCTGTAGTAATCTGTAACTAACGCAAACTTCTGGAACTCAGAAACATCTACCAAAATAGTACGACCTAGACAATTTGTTTATTGATCTACTGCAATTGGAATAAATATTTTATCACGTTCTGGTGATTTTTAACAATTGTTTTCGTGAACAGAAAGTTTCTGGAATTTTCAGCAAGATCAAATAACTATCATCCAAGAAGATCCTATAGGTTTAACTTGGCGCACAAACACTAATTAAAACATAAAAACAAATCTAACCAGAGGCTAGATCAAATATTTATTCCTAAAAAGAAGCAAAAAGCAAAAAACTAAAATAAAATTGGGTTGCCTCCCAACAAGCACTATCGTTTAATGCCCCTAGCTAGACATAAAAGCAAGGATAGATCTAGGTATTGCCATCTTTGGTAGGCAATCCATAAGTAGCTCTCATAATAGATTAATATGGTAATTTTATTTTCTTTCTAGGGAAGTGTTCCATACCTTTCCTTAATGGAAATTGGAATCTAATATTCCCTTCCTTCATATCAATAATTGCACCAATCGTTCTAAGGAAAGGTCTACCAAGAATAATAGGACATGAAGGATTGCAATCTATGTCAAGAACAATGAAATCTACGGGCACATAGTTCCTATTTGCAACAATAAGAACATCATTAATTCTTCCCATAGGTTTCTTAATAGTGGAATCCGCAAGGTGCAATTTTAAAGAACAATCATCAAATTCACGGAATCCTAGCAAATCACACAAGGTTTTTGGAATCGTGAAAACACTAGCACCCAAATCACACAAAGCATAGCATTCATGATCTTTAATTTTAATTTTAATAGTAGGTTCCCACTCATCATAAAGTTTTCTAGGGATAGAAACTTCCAACTCAAGTTTTTCTTCATAAGATTGCATCAAAGCATCAACGATATGTTTAGTAAAAGCTTTATTTTGACTATAAGCATGAGGAGAATTTAGCACAGATTGCAACAAGGAAATACAATCTATCAAAGAGCAATTATCATAATTAAATTCCTTGAAATCCAAAATAGTGGGTTCATTAATATCTAAAGTTTTGACCTCTTCAATCCCACTTTTACCAATTTTTGCATCAAGATCTAAAAACTCCGAATTTTTAGGACGCCCTCTAGGTAAAGTTGGCTCATCGTCAGTCCCATCATTATCAAGATTCATATTGCAAAACAAAGATTTAATAGGAGACACATCAATAACTTTTAGATCTTCATCTTTATTTTCACAAAAAAATTCCGGCTTAGCGGCCATCTTATTAACTAAGGTGGCCTGCTTATCTGAAAGTTCAGCTATTAATTTTTCGAGATGAGCAATCTGAGATTTCAAACCATAAAATTCTTTAGACATATCATCGAGCTCTTTATTCATATATCCCATAAAGCTTTTTTGTTCCTTAAGCTTGTTCCTAAAGAAATTATTATGCTCAAATTGTAAAGTCATAAAACTCCTGACGTTGCTTTCGATCTCTTCTAACCTTTTAAATTGAAGATCACCAAATCTAGGTAGAGCCGTCGTGACAAGCAAGCAATCCAACACACAAGCAAACAAGAAACAAGCGAAAAAAGGCGAACGGAAAAGAGAGGCCAAATAAAACGGCAAGGGTGAAGTGGGGGAGAGGAAAACGAGAGGCAAATGGTAAATAATGTAATGCGAGGGATAAGAGTTTGTGATGGGTACTTGGTATGTCTTGACTTGTGCGTAGACTCCCCGGCAACGGCGCCAGAAATCCTTCTTGCTACCTCTTGAGCACTGCGTTGGTTTTCCCTTGAAGAGGAAAGGGTGATGCAGTAAAGTAGCGTAAGTATTTCCCTCAGTTTTTGAGAACCAAGGTATCAATCCAGTAGGAGGCCACGCGCGAGTCCCACGCACCTACACAAACAAATAAGAACCTCGCAACCAACGCGATAACGGGGTTGTCAATCCCTTCACGGTCACTTACGAGAGTGAGATCTGATTGATATGATAAGATAATATTTTTGGTATTTTTATGATAAAGAGTAAATAAAGATGCAAAGTAAAATAAACGGCGACATAAATAGCTAGTTGATGGAAGATTAATATGATGGAAAATAGACCCGGGGGCCATAGGTTTCACTAGTGGCTTCTCTCAAGATAGCATAAGTATTACGGTGGGTAAACGAATTACTGTCGAGCAATTGATAGAATTGAGCATAGTTATGAGACTATCTAGGTATGATCATGTATATAGGCATCACGTCCGTGACAAGTAGACCGAAACGATTCTGCATCTACTACTATTACTCCACACATCGACCGCTATCCAGCATGCATCTAGGTATTAAGTTCATAAGAACAGAGTAATGCTTTAAGTAAGATGACATGATGTAGAGGGATAAACTCATGCAATATGATATAAACCCCATATTTTTATCCTCGATGGCAACAATACAATACGTGCCTTGCTGCCCCTGCTGTCACTGGGAAAGGACACCGCAAGATTGAACCCAAAGCTAAGCACTTCTCCTGTTGCAAGAAAGATCAATCTAGTAGGCCAAACGAAACTGATAATTCGAAGAGACTTGCAAAGATAACCAATCATACATAAAAGAATTCAGAGCAGATTCAAATATTGTTCATAGATAATCTTGATCATAAACCCACAATTCATCGGATCTCGACAAACACACCGCAAAAAAAGATTACATCGAATAGATCTCCAAGAAGATCGAGGAGAACTTTGTATTGAGATCCAAAGAGAGAGAAGAAGCCATCTAGCTAATAACTATGGACCCGAAGGTCTGAGGTAAACTACTCACACATCATCGGAGAGGCTATGGTGTTGATGTAGAAGCCCTCCGTGATCAATGCCCCCTCCGGCGGAGCACCGGAAAAGGCCCCAAGATGGGATCTCATGGGTACAGAAGGTTGCGGCGGTGGAAATAGGGTTTTTGCTCCGTATATGGTGTTTCCAGGGTATATGGGTATATATAGGAGGAAGAAGTACGTCGGTGGAGCAACGTGGGCCCCACGAGGGTGGAGGGCGCGCCTGGGGGAGGTGGGCGCGCCCCCTGCCTCGTGCTCTCCTCGTTGATTGCTTTACGTAGACTCCAAGTCCTCTGGATCACGTTTGTTCCGAAAATCACGTCCCCGAAGGTTTCATTCCATTTGGACTCCGTTTGATATCTTTTTCCTTCGAAACACTGAAATAGGCAAAAAACAGCAATTTGGGCCGAGCCTCCGGTTAATAGGTTTGTCCCAAAAATAATATAAAAGTGTATAATAAAGCCCATTAAACATCCAAAACAGAATATAATATAGCATGGAACAATAAAAAATTATAGATACGTTGGAGACGTATCACACCACTTGACGCCTTGCGGTGGACTGGCACATCTTGAGCAAGTTGTTGAACCCACGAAACAACATGTTCTTCTCCTTCTTAGAAAAAGAAGGCGAAGATGCAATAGTGTGAGCAAGAGCAGTGGGATCTTCTGAAGCAGCACCTCGTGAGGAGGAACCGCCAACCTCAATAGCCCGAGCAGCAGCAGAAACCTTCGCATGCCTAGGCTCCTTGCCCACCAAAGGTAACAGATCCTCATGAACTGGTGGCTTGTAGATGACATGCCTCTTGCACAAAGTGATGGGAAACTTGTGCAAGAGTCGGTCTTTGTCACGAATCTTCATCTCAATGAGAGCTTGAATGAACGGAGGGAACACACAGGACTTCTTATCATACACACACGACTTCATCTCCTCATACATGAAATTGAGAACATCCACTTTCCGTCCTTCATGAGCATAAATGAGCAGGTTAATGGTAGTGCACCAGAGCGTATCAGAAGAGCCTGTCTTGGGAGCCAATGAGGTATGGAGGATCTGGTGAAGGGCGGCATACTTGGGCAGCAAACCATGAATAGTGCCCACCATAGAATCTGGAGTACCCGGCTTATATGCAAAAGCAAGAGCCTTCTTGGTGCGACTATGCTGAACAACAGTGGAAAAATCATCCCGAGGCACAGGAAAGAAGGTATAACCAGTGATAGAGGCCAAGTCAGCCATAAACCCACGAAGAGTAGAGCCACCGGATCGCCATATAAATGTACGATCAGAGCCAACCTCGAAGTAGACAGTGGCGTAGAACTGCATAATGAGCTCCTCATTGTATGCCTTGTTGAAACGCAGAAACGGAAGCAATCCCATCTTATCAAGAGCCTCAAACACACCAGGGAATAGATCATCGTGAGAACGAATGTACTCAAGATCCACACTGCGATGAGGAGCCACCTTGTACTTCTTGATCTTCAGGATCTCATCAAAAGTGCGACTTTGAAACTCGTTCCAGAACTTCCAATCAATACCATCATCATGGCCATGAGCATAAGGATTCTCATTATGAACTTGCCGATACTCAGCCTTAGAGAGCTTGTTGAGATCATCATTGGCTAAGGGATCAAATTCCTGATCAACTTCTTCATCTTCCTCAGTAGCATCACCATCATCATCTTGAGCTTCAGCAAACTTGGCCACGAACTACTCTTCTTCATCGTCGTCACTGCTAGATGCCTCTGTGATGGGATTGCGAGCAGCCTAGCGGCGAGCACGACCTTGGGGGGGCAATCTTGGAACACTGCCCAGTGCGTTCCGTAGGAACAAGCGTGCCTTTACCTCCATCATCTTTCTTCTTCTTAGCGCGACGAGCACCAACAGACCCACCAGACGAGTCTAAAAGCAAAGACAAGATACTGAGGAGGGATGAGTGCAAGAGTCCATGCAGCAAAGCGAAAAGAAAGAAGAAGAATAAAAAAAGAGAAAACGGCCGGGCACCCGAGGGGCTAAGTCCGGGCACCCGGGATGCCGCCCAGCGGATGGCCGGGCACCCGGCCACTACGGACCAGGCACCCGGGGTGGGAAGGGCGAATCCCAGGAGACGGCCCGGGCACCCGGTCACGAAGGGACAGCCCGGGCACCCGGTCGAAGGCCGGCCGGCACCCGGAGACACCACAGCCGCGGTGCACGGTGCGCGCGCGACTCCCACCGCTCAAACAACAACAACAAAAAAGAACTAAAACTAAACTACTATGCAAACCTAGACCAAATCAGACCTAAACATGAACAAGCTAGATTTGACCAAAAAACGAGGAAGATACCAGAGGAAGCCATGGAGGGAAGGGGAGGAACTCCTGGGAGGGAGCTCCGGGCGCCCGGAGTGGCTCCAGCGGCGACTGGCGGCGAAGGGCAGGCAGTGACGGCTGCGGGTGAGGGGGGAAATGGGGAGAAAACCCCTAGCCCCGCCCCCTCGTGCCCGACTTACAGAGGCCGAGCGGCCCGATCCCGTCCGGGTGCCCGGACCAAAAGTGTCCGGGTGCCCGGAAACCCCAGAGAGTTTCTTTTTGAAGAGAAAAAAAAGAAGGACGAACAAACAACGAGAGCATGATCAAACGGGACTCTTTCAAGGGTGAAAGCATGTCTTTGGGGAAGAGAGGGGCTTGGGATGGATCGCAAACAATGTCAAACAAACAAATATACTCATAAGTGCAAGAACCAAACAACCGGATCCACATATGAGTGCAAAGAAAGCGAGAGAAAGGCGAAGAAAACCAACAACAACCAACTCTAGTAGCTAACTCTCAAATAAGAGGGTGGTGGCTGAAGCCACCTATGTTTGAGTCAATTGGTATGGCACCGCGAAGATTTTAACCTTGGGCCCATGACCAAAACTCATCTTTGAAGCACAAGTACCATCCAAAAATGGCTAATGTGAAAGACTTGATCGATTTATGCATAATGGGGGGAGGGAGAGTTCATTGAGAGAACAACACTCCCCTATGTCCATGCCTACACGTAAACAAGACATCAAGATGAGTATGGTGGGGTGTGCAAAGGTTCAAGCCACATTGCTCAAATCAATGACATTTAGCTCATGCCTTAACTCGCGAAATCTTGCTTCATCCATAGGCTTCGTGAAAATATCTGTAAGCTTATCATGAGTGTTGACATAGTTGAGCTCGATCTCCCCTTGCCTAATGTGATCCCGGATGAAGTGATACCAAATCTCAATATGCTTCGTCTTGAAGTGTGGCACCGGGTTGAGAGAAATCTTGATGGCACTTTCATTGTCACACCAAAGAGGCACTTTGTCACAAATGACACCGTAATCCTTTAAAGTTTGCCTCATCCATAGAAGTTGAGCACAACAACTACCGGCGGCCACATACTCCGCTTCGGTGGACGAGAGAGACACACAACTTTGCTTCTTAGAAGACCAACTCACCAAAGAGCAACCAAGAAATTGGCACCCTCCGGAAGTTGACTTCCTATCCACTTTGTCTCCCGCCCAATCTGAGTCCGAAAAGCCCACAAGGCTGAAGTTAGCTCCTCTTGGGTACCATAAGCCAAAGTTTGGGGTATGAGCCAAATATCGAAAGATTTGCTTGACCGCCACATAGTGGCTTTCCTTAGGTGCGGCTTGAAACCATGCACAAATTTCCACACTCAATATGATATCCAGTCTAGATGCACAAAGGTAAAGCAAGGAGCCAATCATGGAGCGATATACCTTTTGATCCACCGCTTTACCATTGGGATCTATGTCAAGTTGGCATTTGACGGGCATTGGAGTGGAAGCCGGCTTGACATCATTTAGCTTGAATCTCTTGAGCATGTCTTGAGTGTATTTGGCTTGGTTGATGAAGGTTCCTTCTATTCTTTGTTTGATTTCAAACCTGAGAAAGAACTTCAACTCTCCCATCATGGACATCTTGAACTTCGAGGTCATGAGAGCGGCCAATTCCTCATTGAAAGCTTTGTTAGGGGAACCAAAGATAATATCATCAACATATAGTTGGCATACAAACAACTCCCCTTTGACCTTCTTAGTAAAAAGAGTGGGGTCGATTTTCCCAATTTCAAACCCACGATCTTGGAACAACTCAGTAAGGTGCTCATACCATGCACGTGGGGCTTGTTTAAGGCCATAGAGTGCCTTATCGAGTTGGTACACATGATTGGGGAACTCGGGATCCTCAAACCCCGGGGGTTGTTTGACATATACCAACTCATTAATAGGACCATTAAGAAAAGCACTCTTCACATCCATTTGGTGCAACTTGAAGTTATGATGAGAAGCATAGGCAATCAACAAACGAATAGATTCAAGGCGAGCAACGGGATCAAAGGTTTCACCGTAGTCGATACCCTCGACTTGGGAGTAGCCTTGTGCTACCAAAGGAGCCTTGTTGCGAACGATAATCCCATGAGCATCTTGCTTGTTCTTGAATATCCACTTGGTTCCAATGACATTATGGTTCCCCTTTGGCCTTGGCACCAATCTCCACACCTTGTTGTGCTCGAAGTTGCTGAGCTCTTCATGCATGGCATTAAGCCAATCCAGATCCTCGAGCGCCTCATAGACCTTTTGGGGTTCAACACAAGAAACAAACGCGTGATGTTCACAATAGTTTGCCAATTGTCTACGAGTGCTTACCCCCTTTCTTAAGCTTCCAAGCACATTCGTCATGAGATGATCTTTGGTAGTGAGCTTGGATGCAATCTTGGCGGAACGACGCTCCAATTCGTCCTCAGGCGAGAGTTGAGGAACGGTAACTTGATCATCTTCAGCGTCGTCTTGAGCTTGTTCTTGATCTTGAGCTTGCTCTTGATCTTGAACTTGCTCGGTTGTGAGAACTTGACCCTGGGCATCACTTGGTGGTTCACCACCATCTTGAGGTTGATCTTGCCCTTGGTCTTGTTCATTTGGTTCAGGGCCTTCACTTTGTTCTTCGGAAGCGTGTGGGTCTAGGGTTGGTGATGGTTCCACTTGAGTGGAACATTGTCCTTCTCCTTCGGCCATAAGGGGTTCCTCAATGGGTAGGATATGACCAACACCCATTCTTCTTATGGCTTGGGGAGGAATTTCATCACCTACATCACAAGTACCACTTTGCTCCACTTGGGAGCCATTATTCTCATCAAACTCCATGTTACACGTCTCCTCAATGAGTCCGGTGGACTTGTTGAGGACACGGTAAGCATGAGAGTTTGTAGCATAACCAACAAATATGCCCTCATGAGCTCTAGCCTCAAATTTAGACAAACGAACACATTTCTTGAGAATTAAACACTTACACCCGAACACCCAGAAGTACTTGAGGTTGGGCTTGTTGCCGGTGAGTATTTGCTACCTCTTGAGCATTGTGTTGGTTTTCCCTTGAAGAGGAAAGGGTGATGCAGTCAAGTAGCGTAAGTATTTCCCTCAGTTTTTGAGAACCAAGGTATCAATCCAGTAGGAGACCAGGCGCGAGTCCCACGCACCTACACAAGCAAATAAGAACCTCGCAACCAACATGATAAAGGGGTTGTCAATCCCTTCACGGTCACTTACGACTGTGAGATCTGATAGATATGATAAGATAATATTTTTAGTATTTTTATGATAAAGAGAAATAAAGATGCAAAGTAAAATAAACGGCGCCAGAAATAGCTTGTTGACGGGAGATTAATATGATGGAAAATAGACCCGGGGGCCATAGGTTTCACTAGTGGCTTCTCTCAAGATAGCATAAGTATTACGGTGGGTAAACGAATTACTGTCGAGCAATTGATAGAATTGAGCATAGTTATGAGACTATCTAGGTATGATCATGTATATAGGCATCACGTCCGTGACAAGTAGACCGAAACGATTCTGCATCTACTACTATTACTCCACACATCGACCGCTATCCAGCATGCATCTAGGTATTAAGTTCATAAGAACAGAGTAATGCTTTAAGTAAGATGACATGATGTAGAGGGATAAACTCATGCAATATGATATAAACCCCATATTTTTATCCTCGATGGCAACAATACAATACGTGCCTTGCTGCCCCTGCTGTCACTGGGAAAGGACACCGCAAGATTTAACCCAAAGCTAAGCACTTCTCCTGTTGCAAGAAAGATCAATCTAGTAGGCCAAACGAAACTGATAATTCGAAGAGACTTGCAAAGATAACCAATCATACATAAAAGAATTCAGAGCAGATTCAAATATTGTTCATAGATAATCTTGATCATAAACCCACAATTCATCGGATCTCGACAAACACACCGCAAAATAAGATTACATCGAATAGATCTCCAAGAAGATCGAGGAGAACTTTGTATTGAGATCCAAAGAGAGAGAAGAAGCCATCTAGTTAATAACTATGGACCCGAAGGTCTGAGGTAAACTACTCACACATCATTGGAGAGGCTATGGTGTTGATGTAGAAGCCCTCCGTGATCAATGCCCCCTCCGGCGGAGCGCCGGAAAAGGCCCCAAGATGGGATCTCACGGGTACAGAAGGTTGCGGCGGTGGAAATAGGGTTTTGGCTCCGTATCTGATGGTTTGGAGGTACGTGGGTATATGTTGGAGGAAGAAGTACCTCGGTGGAGCAACGAGGGGCCCACGAGGGTGGAGGGCGCGCCTGGTGGGGGTGGGCGCGCCCCCCTACCTCGTGCCTTCCTCGTTGATTGCTTTACGTAGACTCCAAGTCCTCTGGATCACGTTTGTTCCGAAAATCACGTTCCCGAAGGTTTCATTCTGTTTGGACTCCGTTTGATATTCTTTTTCTGCGAAACACTGAAATAGGAAAAAAAACAACAATTTGGGCTGGGCCTCCAGTTAATAGGTTAGTCCCAAAAATAATATAGAAGTGTATAATAAAGCCCATTAAACATCCAAAACAGAATATAATATAGCATGGAACAATAAAAAATTATAGATACGTTGAAGACGTATCAAGCATCCCCAAGCTTAATTCCTGCTCGTGCTCGAGTAGGTAAATGATAAAAACAGAATTTTTGATGTGGAATGCTACTTAGCATAATTTTCAATGTAATTCTCTTATTTGTGGTATGAATATTCAGATCCGAAAGATTCAAGACAAAAGTTTAATATTGACATAAAAATAATAATACTCCAAGCATACTAACTAAGCAATTATGTCTTCTCAAAATAACATGGCCAAAGAAAGTTATCCCTACAAAATCATATAGTCTGGCTATGCTCTATCTTCACCACACAAAATATTTAAATCATGCACAACCCCGATGACAAGCCAAGCAATTGTTTCATACTTTTGGTGTTCTCAAACTTTTTCAATCTTCACGCAATACATGAGCGTGAGCCATGGACATAGCACTATATGTGGAATAGAATGGTGGTTGTGGAGAAGACAAAAAAAGAGAAGATAGTCTCACATCAACTAGGCGTATCAACGGGCTATGGAGATGCCCATTAATAGATATTAATGCGAGTGAGTAGGGATTGCCATGCAACGGATGCACTAGAGCTATAAGTATATGAAAGCTCAACAGAAGAAACTAAGTGGGTGTGCATCCAACTCGCTTGCTCATGAAGACCTAGGGCATTTTGAGGAAGCCCATCATTGGAATATACAAGCCAAGTTCTATAATGAAAAATTCCCAGTAGTATATGAAAGTGATATCATAGGAGACTCTCTATCATGAAGACCATGGTGCTACTTTGAAGCACAAGTGTGGAAAAAGGATAGTAGCATTGTTCCTTCTCTCTTTTTCTGTCATTTTTTTATTTGGGCCTTTTCTCTTTTTTTATGGCCTATTTTTTCTTCTTTTTTTTCGTCCGGAGTCTCATCCCGACTTACTCCATCATCCTTTCCTCACTTGGGACAATGCTCTAATAATGATGATCATCACACTTTTTTTTTCTTACAACTCAAGAATTACAACTCAAAACTTAGAACAAAATATGACTCTATGTGGATGCCTCCGGCGGTGTACCGGGATATGCAATGAATCAAGAGTGACATGTATAAAAATTATGTAGGGTGCCTTTGCCACAAATACGATGTCAACTACATGATCATGCAAAGCAATATGACAATGATGGAACGTGTCATAGTAAACGGAACGGTGGTAAGTTGCATGGCAATATATTTCGGAATGGCTATGGAAATGCCATGATAGGTAGGTATGGTGGCTGTTTTGAGGAAGGTATATGGTGGGTGTATGATTACGGCGAAAAGTGCACGGTAATAGAGAGGCTAGCAATGGTGGAAGGATGAGAGTGTGTATAATCCATGGACTCAACATTAGTCATAAAGAACTCATATACTTGTTGCAAAATCTACAAGTTATCAAAGCAAAGTATTGCGCGCATGCTCCAAGGGGGATAGATTGGTAGGAAAAGACCATCGCTCGTCCCCGACCGCCACTCATAAGGAAGACAATCAATAAATAAATCATGCTTTGACTACATCACATAACGGTTCACCATACGTGCATGCTACGGGAATCACAAACTTTAACACAAGTATTTCTCAAATTCACAACTACTCAACTAGCATGACTCTAATATCACCATCTTCATATCTCAAAACAATTACCAAGCATCAAACTTCTCATAGTATTCAACACACTCATAAGATTTTTTTTACTAATCTTGGATGCCTATTATATTAGGACCAATTTTTATGATTAAAGCAAATTACCATGATGTTTTGTAGGACTCTCAAAATAATATAAGTGATTCATGAGAGAACAAAAGTTTCTATAAAACAATTCCACCACCGTGCTCTAAAAGATATAAGTGAAGCACTAGAGCAAAAACTATATAGCTCAAAACATACAAGTGAAGCACATAGAGTATTCTAATTAATTCCGAATCATGTGTGTCTCTCTCAAAAGGTGTGTACAGCAAGGATGATTGTGTCAAACTAAAAAGCAAAGACTCAAATCATACAAGACGCTCCAAGCAAAACACATATCATGTGGTGAATAAAAATATAGCTCCAAGTAAAGTTACCGATGGACGAAGACGAAAGAGGGGATGCCTTCCGGGGCATCCCCAAGCTTTGGCTTTTTGGTGTCCTTAGATTACCTTGGGGTTCCATGGGCATCCCCAAGCTTAGGCTCTTGCCACTCCTTGTTCCATAATCCATCAAATCTTTACCCAAAACTTGAAAACTTCACAACACAAAACTTAACAGAAAATCTCGTGAGCTCCGTTAGCGGAAGAAAACAAAACACCACTTCAAGGTACTGTATTGAACTCATTCTTTATTTATATTTGTGTTAAACCTACTGTATTCCAACTTCTCTATGGTTGATAAACTATTTTATTATCCATAGATTCATCAAAATAAGCAAACAACACACGAAAAACAGAATCTGTCAAAAACAGAACAGTCTGTAGTAATCTGTAACTAACGCAAACTTCTGGAACTCAGAAAAATCTACCAAAATAGGAAGACCTAGATAATTTTTTTATCGATCTACTGCAATTGGAATCAGTATTTTATCACGTTCTGGTGATTTTTAACAATTGTTTTTGTGAACAGAAAGTTTCTGGAATTTTCAGCAAGATCAAATAACTATCATCCAAGAAGATCCTATAGGTTTAACTTGGCACAAACACTAATTAAAACATAAAAACAAATCTAACCAGAGGCTAGATCAAATATTTATTCCTAAACAGAAGCAAAAAGCAAAAAAAACTAAAATAAAATTGGGTTGCCTCCCAACAAGCGCTATCGTTTAACGCCCCTAGCTAGGCATGAAAACAAGGATAGATCTAGGTATTGCCATCTTTGGTAGGCAATTCTTCAATAAGACCCCTATAACCCCTAGGAGTTTCTTTCTTTTTATTAATAATAAAACTCCTAGGCACAAAATCAAGAAAATCATTTGTAGCAAACAGTTCCTTAATGATAGCAAAAAGATTGGGATGAACACTTATTGATTTTAAATCCGCAGTTTCCTTACTAGAGGATTCACCCTTATTTTTAGGAACATAAACAAGCTTGGAAATTTTGGTAGGAGGATTTGGAGTGTTTTTAATAGAAGAAAAAGCGGACCCCAAGTTGGTGATAATTCCCTCAAGTTTATCGATTCTAGTAGAATCTTGATCTATTCTTTCATTAACTATGGGTTCTTTTTCCTTAAAACTTTTCAGAGTAACTCCCACCTTAGATCCATATTGGGTAATTTGGTTGTAGATCTTTTTATCCAAATTATCAATCAACTCTACAGTAGCAACTTTATTTTCAATAATTTCAAGCCTTTGCATCACATGTCCAAAGTTAACATAGTTCCATTAACCAAAAGAGGTGGTGAGCCAAACAAATCTATCATAGAATCATAAGAATCAAAAGTATGGCTACCCAAGATATTCTCCCCGGCAACGGCGCCAGAAATCCTTCTTGCTACCTCTTGAGCATTGCGTTGGTTTTCCCTTGAAGAGGAAAGGGTGATGCAGTAAAGTAGCATAAGTATTTCCCTCAGTTTTTGAGAACCAAGGTATCAATCCAGTAGGAGACCACGCGCGAGTCCCACGCACCTACACAAACAAATAAGAACCTCACAACCAACGCGATAAAGGGGTTGTCAATCCCTTCACGGTCACTTACGAGAGTGAGATCTGATAGATATGATAAGATAATATTTTTGGTATTTTTATGATAAAGAGAAATAAAGATGCAAAGTAAAATAAACGGCGCCAGAAATAGCTTGTTGACGGGAGATTAATATGATGGAAAATAGACCCGGGGGCCATAGGTTTCACTACTGGCTTCTCTCAAGATAGCATAAGTATTTGTTGGGGAACGTAGTAATTTCAAAAAATTTCCTACGCACACGCAAGATCATGGTGATGCATAGCAACGAGAGGGGAGAGTGTGTCCACGTACCCTCGTAGACCGAAAGCGGAAGCGTTAGCACAACGCGGTTGATGTAGTCGTACGTCTTCACGATCCGACCGATCAAGTACCGAACGCACGGCACCTCCGAGTTCAGCACACGTTCAGCTCGATGACGTCCCTCGAACTCCGATCCAGCCGAGTGTTGAGGGAGAGTTTCGTCAGCACGATGGCGTGGTGACGATGATGATGTTCTACCGACGCAGGGCTTCTCCTAAGCACCGCTACAGTATTATCGAGGTGGACTATGGTGGAGGGGGCACCGCACACGGCTAAAAGATCAAACGATCAATTGTTGTGTCTCCAAGGGGTGCCCCCCTCCCCGTATATAAAGGAGTGGAGGAGGGGGAGGGCCGGCCCTCTCTATGGTGCGCCCTAGGAGGAGTCCTACTCCCACCAGGAGTAGGATTCCCCCTCTTCCAAGTAGTAGGAGTAGGAGTCAAGGAAAGGGGAGAGAGAAGAGAAGGAAGGAGGGGGCGCAGCCCCTCCCCCTAGTCCAATTCGGACTAGGCCTTGGGGGGCACGCAGCCTCTCCTCTCTCTTTCCCCTAAAGCCCAATAAGGCCCATATACTCCCCGGCGAATTCCCGTAACTCTCCGGTACTCCGAAAAATACCCGAATCACTCGGAACCTTTCCGATGTCCGAATATAGTCATCCAATATATCGATCTTTACGTCTCGACCATTTCGAGACTCCTCGTCATGTCCCCGATCTCATCCGGGACTCCGAACTATCTTCGGTACATCAAAACACATAAACTCATAATATAACCGTCATCAAAACTTTAAGCGTGCGGACCCTACGGGTTCGAGAACTATGTAGACATGACCGAGACACGTTTCCGGTCAATAACCAATAGCGGAACCTGGATGCTCATATTGGCTCCCACATATTCTACGAAGATCTTTATCGGTCAGACCGCATAACAACATACGTTGTTCCCTTTGTCATCGGTATGTTACTTGCCCGAGATTCGATCGTCGGTATCTCAATACCTAGTTCAATCTCGTTACCGGCAAGTCTCTTTACTCGTTCCGTAATACATCATCCCGCAACTAACTCATTAGTTGCAATGCTTGCAAGGCTTAAGTGATGTGCATTACTGAGTGGGCCCAGAGATACCTCTCCGACAATCGGAGTGACAAATCCTAATCTCGAAATACGCCAACCCAACAAGTACCTTCGGAGACACCTGTAGAGCACCTTTATAATCACCCAGTTACGTTGTGACGTTTGGTAGCACACAAAGTGTTCCTCCGGTAAACGGGAGTTGCATAATCTCATAGTCATAGGAACATGTATAAGTCATGAAGAAAGCAATAGCAACATACTAAACGATCAAGTGCTAAGCTAACAGAATGGGTCAAGTCAATCACATCATTCTCCTAATGATGTGATCCCGTTAATCAAATGACAACTCATGTCCATGGCTAGGAAACTTAACCATCTTCGATTAACGAGCTAGTCAAGTAGAGGCATACTAGTGACACTATGTTTGTCTATGTATTCACACATGTACTAAGTTTCCGGTTAATACAATTCTAGAATGAATAATAAACATTTATCATGATATAAGGAAATAAATAATAACTTTATTATTGCCTCTAGGGCATATTTCCTTCAGTCTCCCACTTGCACTAGAGTCAATAATCTAGTTCACATCGCCATGTGATTTAACACCAATAATTCACATCACCATGTGATTAACACCCATAGTTCACATCGTCATGTGACCAACACCCAAAGGGTTTACTAGAGTCAATAATCTAGTTCACATCGCTATGTGATTAACACCCAAAGAGTACTAAGGTGTGATCATGTTTTGCTTGTGAGATAATTTTAGTCAACGGGTCTGTCACATTCAGATCCGTAAATATTTTGCAACTTCTATGTCTACAATGCTCTGCACGGAGCTACTCTAGCTAATAGCTCCCACTTTCAATATGTATCCAGACTGAGACTTAGAGTCATCTGGATCAGTGTCAAAAACTTGCATCGACATAACCCTTTACGATGAACCTTTTGTCACCTCCATAATCGAGAAATATATCCTTATTCCACTAAGGATAATTTTGACCGTTGTCCAGTGATCTACTCCTAGATCACTATTGTACTCCCTTGCCAAACTCAGTGGTAGGGTATACAATAGATCTGGTACACAGCATGGCATACTTTGTAGAACCTATGGCTGAGGCATAGGGAATGACTTTCATTCTCTTTCTATCTTCTGCCGTGGTCGGGCTTTGAGTCTTACTCAATTTCACACCTTGTAACACAGGCAAGAACTCTTTCTTTGACTGTTCCATTTTGAACTACTTCAAAATCTTGTCAAGGTATGCACTCATTGAAAAAACTTATCAAGCGTCTTGATCTTCTCTATAGATCTTGATGCACAATATGTAAGCAGCTTCACCGAGGTCTTTCTTTGAAAAACTCCTTTCAAACACTCCTTTATGCTTTGCAGAATAATTCTACATTATTTTCGATCAACAATATGTCATTCACATATACTTATCAGAAATGTTGTTGAAAGTGCAAGTATCACTTAGATTATATTTTGGTGTGATGACAATGTGGTTAGTGGAACTAATGTTGGTTGCTAAAGTTTATCTCAGGACTTTGGTTCCAAGGTGTCCATTGATGGAGGTGTGCGACCCCCCAGTCCAAAAAGATCAAAGGCGTGGTTACCGGCGACTCGAAGGTTTTTCGTTTTGGTTCGATTTGAGTTGTAGGCAAAACCGCACTATCTAGAGGGGTCTTCGTGGATTTAGTATCGTGTGGGAATGCCTCCAAGACAGATACACCAGCCCTCCTACACCTCCTCAGATATTCCACTTATTGTGTGCTTTGCCGTGGTGTCCTGTGATGTTTCATCAGAAATCTTCTGGACACCCCGTGTGCACGGGGTCTCTGACCCCCCGTGCGCACGGGGTAGTCAGAATATTTTGGGACACCCCGTGCGCACGGGGTCTCTGACCCCCGTGCGCACGGGGTACCTCGAAACTCACTGGACACCCCGTGCGCACGGGGCTGACTTGGCCCGTGCGCACGGGGTCCAACGGGCAGAAATCCCCTCCCGGCCAAGAACACTATATAAGCCCCCTTCTTCCTCCTCCATCCCTCAACCCTAATGTCTTGTTGAGCTCCTCCATTGCTACACCCCATTTTGCTCACTACTCTCAATCCCTCCACCCAATCTTGTTGAAACTTTGGGGATTGGGAGAGCAAGACCCGATCTACACTTTGACCAAACCAAATCGCGTTCCCCGCAACATTCATCCACCATGACTTGTTACTCTTGGAGCTTGGGCTCCTAGGCGGTTAGAGGTTCCTCCGAAAGCTTCCTTGCTTGTGGTGTGCTCCGGAGAAGTTTGTAAAGGTGTGGTGGTCGCCTTCAAGACCAACCCCGAGTGATTCGAGGCTCATCCATTGGGGGTGACTCGAAGGAGATTACGGTGAGCCTTCGGTGGCGTTCCGCAAGCTTTGGCTCCGGCACCGCTCCAAACGGAGAGTAGCTCTTCCCCAAGGAAGAGTGAACTTCGGGATAAAATCCGCGTCCTCGTCTCACTTGTGGTTAATCCTTTCCCGCACTTTACTTAGCCTTGTATGCTTGTTGGCTTGCTAATTAGTTTGTTGCCTAGCATATTTAGCTTAGAGCTTGCTTGTCATATAGGTTGTGTTCACCTAGTTGCATATCTAGTGAACCCTTTTTATCCGCTAAGCCTTAAAATTGACAAGAAAGAGTAAAATTTGTAGTCTCCTATTCACCCCCCCTCTAGTCGACCGTATCGATCCTTTCAATTGGTATCAGAGCCTCGTGCTCTAATATAAGGTTTTACAACCTTAGAGGATATGGTCGATCTAGGGAATGAGGGAGGTGACGCACCACTTGCGGAGGATGGTCAAAACCTACCCCCCGCCGCGGCCGACGCACTTGTTGCTCCGGCCGTTGCTCCCGTCGCCCCCATTAACCCGGGGGGCCCGTTGACCGCGGCCGATATTCTTTCAATGTTTGCGGACCTCAAAACTGCTATGTTTAAAGAAGTTCGCTCCTCGGTCAAGGAGGAAATTGATGCTCGCTTAAAGCCCTCGACATCCGCCTCAAACTCATTTGATCCAAATGCGGTTCATGATGCGGATGATTCGAGAGAACCTCTTGCATCCCCGGCTCGCACTCAAGTTCCCAAGTACAATGCCGTGGAACCCTTTTACTCACCACAACCCTTGCAGCACCCTCGCATTAATCCTGTGGGGCCTCCGCCCCTTTGAAAGCTAACACGTTTGCTAAGTGGAAGCTAGATATGGAGTCTCATATTCGCAGTGCATCTACACAACTATGGTGGATTGTGGTCAACGGTTTCGACCCCAAGGATCCCATGAATCTCACTCCAAGAGAAGCGGTTGATGATCAACTCAATGCTACCGCCCACAACATGTTGCGCACCGCGGTGACCGATGACTATAGTGACTCCATTGCTCTACTCAAGACCACCAAGGAAATTTGGGATTGCCTTGAGGAGGCCCTCGAAGGTGATGAAGCAATTTGAAGATCTCGGTTGGCTTTGCTCAAGCAAGAAGTCAACCTATTTGTGAGAAATGAGGGTGAGTCCGCGGAAGAGGTATATCGAAGGTTGAAGTCTCTTGTGCTCAATTTGAGAACCTTTGGGTGCACTTGGGAAAATGATGATTTCATTAAGGACAAGTTCATTGATGCTATGGTTCTCACGGAACATACCATGGTGATGATGATACATCAACGCCCGGACTATCAAAAGTTGACCGCGGCACAAGTTGTATCCACTTTCTCAACTCATGTTCTTTTGGAGACCAAGTCCAAGAAGACCTTTGCCATAGCTCAAGCCACCAAGAACTCAAATCTTGCATTGAAGGCCAAGAAAGTAGTTGCCCAACCCTCAAGGGATGAAGAAGTTGTTGAAGAGACTTGTGAGGAAGATGTTGACACCTCATGCCCGGCAAATGACTTTGTGGAAGACTTGGCTCTCTTGGTCAAGAAATATTCCGGGACCATGGCAAACAAAGGGAAGAATCTGCAAGGAAGATCGTTTGGACGAAGAAAATGCTACAATTGTGATAGTCCAAGACATTTTGTGCACGATTGTCCTTATGAGAGACGTGAAGACAAGTCCGGGAAGCTTGTGCTCAAGAAGAAGAAGTTCACCAAGTTTTCCAAGAGGAAAGATGCCAAGGCTCTTGTTCATGAGGAGTACATGTCCGGAGATGAAGATGACGGTGATGATGATCATGTGGGTACGACCGCCATTGCCATGCATGCCACTACCTCCTCCTCCACCACCGGCCTCTTCGACTCTCCCAACGAGGACAAGCCGTTCACTCATCATTGCCTCATGGCCAAAGAGGTAAAAACAAAGTCCAAATCTCTAAAACCCTTCATCCACACTCCCAATGTTTCATGTGAGATAGTGGAGGATGAGTGTGATGATGGTGTGGATAATGATGAGGAATCCTTGATGGCTTTCATGAAAACTCTTCATGGTGAAGCTCGTGCTCGTTTTAGCGATCTCCTTAAATCACTCGCCGAACGCGATGATTTTATTGAGAACGTTGAAAACCTCCTCATAGAGGAAAAAGAGAGAGTCGAACTCCTTGAGCACGAGCTACATGAAGAGAGTGTCATGAGAGCATCACTTGAGGAAGCCTTGTCTTCTCATAAAATTGACTTCGTTAAAACCGATGATGCGTTGCAACTTGCTCTTGAGAACAAAGATGCCCTTAAAGTAAGGGTTGAAAAGCTTCTAGTTGATCACACGAGACTTGTTGAGGAACATGAGCTCCTTGTGACTAGTTCCAAGGTTGTCAAAGGTGACCTCATTGCCCTCACCGAGTCTTATGCTCAACTTAAAGCTACAACCATTAAGGCTCTTACTTCCGTCCCTCATATTGATTTAAATGATGAATCTTGTACGGCTAACTTTGCTCATGATTGCACCTCTCTCCAAGAGGAGAATAAGAAGTTAAAAGCCCAAATTGAGAAAGGGCTTGTGTCATGCATTCAAGGGGAGAAAAACCTCAATGACCTCTTGAGCAACCAAAAGGAGTGTGTTGCCAAGGAGGGAATTGGGTTTGACCCCTCTTCTAAGAAGAAGAAGACCAAGAAGAAGAGCCACAAGAAGAAGATCGGTCCTACTCCTCCTCCCCAACAAAAGATAGCATTTGTTCATGAAGGACACAAGGAGAAGGAGAAGGAAAAAGGGAATGTTGGGGATGGCAAGGTCACTAGGGACAAGGCCATTCCCAAAGAGTTTGCCGGCAAGAACAACCCATCTTATGTCCTCATGAGAGGAGATGATGGTTATACCTTTGCTAAATTTGTTGGCACTAACTATGATGATTATGCTTGGACTATTTGGGTTCCTAAGACCCTTGTTGCTAACTCTCTAGGACCCATTGCAAAATGGGGACCTAAAATCAAAGCTTGATTCTTGTAGGACTATACCTCCGGTGGAACACAATGGGTGATCGATAGTTGTTGCACCAATCATATGACCGGAGAGAGGGAGATGCTTGTGGAGTTCATTGATTCTCTCAAGGCCACTTCAAACATCTCTTTTGGTGACAATAGCAAGGGCAAGGTATTGGGTTTGGGCAAGGTGGTAATCTCTAGTGATGCATCACTTAAGAATGTCATGCTTGTTCAATCCCTTCACTACAATTTACTTTCTACGATTCAATTGGCACGCGCCGGTTATGATTCTCATTTCGGTGAATTTCATGTGACCGTCTTTAAGAGAAGCAATCTCAGAGTGGTCTTTGTTGGGCATGTTGAAGACAACCTTTACGTGGTTGATTTCTCAAATGAGAAAACTTATCTTGCAACATGTCTAATGGCCAAGGCCGACGTGGGGTGGCTTTGGCACCGTCGGCTAGCACACGTTGGCATGAGAAATTTACAAGCTCTCTTAAAGGGGGAGCACATCCTTGGACTAACCAATGTGTCTTTTGCCAAAGATCGTCCTTGTAGTGCTTGCATTGCCGGAAAACTTCATGAAAAATCTCATAAGGTGATGACTATCATTACCACTTTGAGGCCTCTCGAGCTCATTCACTTGGATCTCTTTGGGCCTCCATCTTATGATAGTTTGGGAGGGAGGAGGTATTGCCTTGTCATTGTCGATGACTATACAAGATATACATGGGTGTTCTTTCTCAAGACTAAAGATGAAACTCAAGACACCTTCATCAACTTTGCCAAAGAAGCTCAACGTCAACATAATTGTGAGATCAAGGCAATTCGAAGTGACAACGGCACCGAGTTCAAAAATTACACTATGAACGAGTTCTTGAGCGATGAGGGGATCAAGCATCAATATGCCGCGCCATACACTCCCGAACAAAATGGTGTTGCGGAAAGGAAGAATCGGACTCTCATTGAGATGGCAAGGACCATGCTTGATGAATACAAGTCTCCATACAAGCTTTGGGCCGAAGCCATCAACACCGCGTGCCATGCTACAAACCGGCTTTATCTTCGTAAGCTCAAGAACAAGACTCCCTACGAACTCCTAATCGGGAGAAAGCCTAACGTCAAATACTTTCGAGTATTCAGTTGTAAGTGCTTCTTCTAAATAAGAAATCCCGTTTAGCTAAGTTTGCGCCTAAAACTTATGAGGGCATATTTGTTGGATATGCATCAAACTCTCATGCTTACCGTGTTCTCAACAAATCCACCAGATGTATTGAGGAAACGGTAAATGTGGAGTTTGATGAAGATAACGGTTCCCGTGCGGAGCAAATTGTTCCTAGTGTTGTAGGTGATGAGGCTCCTTCACAAGCTATAAGGACTATGGGGATAGGCCACATTCGTCCACAAGAAACACCCCAAGTCCAAGTAGAAGAAGAAGGAGTAAGAGCCCCTCTTGTGGATTCTCCACAAGGGAAGTCATCACCGCCACCACAAGGTCAAGATGCTATGGGAAATCATGAACCTATCCAAGAACAAGATCAAGTCCCTCATGTTCCCGAGCAAGATCAAGGGCAAGCTCAACCAAATGGCGAAGAACCAATCCGTGAGGCCCAAGGTCAAGCTCTTGATCAAGATCAAGATCAATCCCAACCTCAAGGGTCTTCCACATCATCACATCCAAGTGATCAAGAACTAGAGGTTGTGAAGAGAAGGGTGTCTCCAAGGCTAAAGCATTCCCAAGGCCAAGCTTCTTCCACAAGTTCAAAACCAAGTGAAGAAGAGCTTACCCTCAAAGTGCAAAAAGAGGCCGCCAAGTTAAAGCATCTTCAACATCTCACCGACAACATTTATGGAAGCATCAACAAAGGGGTAACTACTCGTAGACGTTTGGCAAACTTTTGTGTACATCACTCGTTTGTCTCTTGTGTTGAGCCCCTTAAGGTTGAAGATGCACTTGACGACCCGGATTGGGTAAATGCCATGCGTGAAGAACTCAACAACTTCACCCGCAACAAAGTATGGACTCTTGTGAAGAGACCCAAAGAACATCATAATGTCATTGGAACAAAGTGGATCTTTAAGAACAAACAAGATGAGCATGGACAAGTCACTAGAAACAAGGCAAGGTTAGTGGCACAAGGGTTCACCCAAGTTGAAGGTTTGGACTTCGGTGAAACCTTTGCCCCCGTTGCCCGTCTTGAGTCCATTCGTATCTTGCTTGCATATGCTTCACATCATGATTTTAAATTGTATCAAATGGATGTGAAGAGTGCATTTCTTAATGGTCCTCTTAAGGAGTTGGTGTATGTCAAACAACCTCCCGGTTTCGAAGATCCCGATCACCCCTCTCACGTTTATGAACTCCATAAGGCGCTCTATGGACTTAAACAAGCACCTCGTGCTTGGTATGATCACCTTACTGCGTTCTTAAGCGAGAAGGGGTTCCAGATCGGGTTAATAGATTCCACTCTCTTCACGAAGAGGGTAAAAGGAGAATTGTTTGTGTGCCAAATATATGTTGATGATATTATTTTTGGTTCCACTAACCATGCTATTAACGTTGAGTTTGAGAATCTTATGACCAAGGAATTTGCTATGAGCATGATGGGAGAGTTGAAGTTTTTCCTCGTATTTCAAGTGAAGCAATTGAGAGGAGGAACCTTCATCAACCAAGCACTTTACATTCAAGACATGCTCAAGAGGTTCAAAATGCAAGATGTCAAGCCCATGAAGACGCCCATGCCCACAAATGGCCATCTTAATCTTGATCCCAATGGTAAAGATGTGGATCAAAAGGTATATCGCTCTATGATCGGTTCTTTGCTTTACCTTTGTGCATCTAGGCCGGATATTATGTTGAGTGTGTGTATGTGTGCAAGATTTCAATCCGCTCCCAAGGAGAGCCATTTTTCAGCAGTGAAAAGAATCCTTCGATATTTGGTTCATACCCCAAACTTGGGCCTTTGGTATCCCAAAGGAGCAACTTTCAAGTTATTGGGATATTCGGATTCGGATTGGGCCGGAGACAAGGTAGACCGCAAGTCCACTTCCGGGTCATGTCAATTCCTAGGGAGGTCATTGGTAAGTTGGTCTTCAAAGAAGCAGAATTGTGTGTCCCTTTCAACCGCTGAGGCTGAGTACATTGCCGCAGGAAGTTGTTGTGCACAATTATTATGGATGAGGCAAACTTTGATTGATTATGGTGTCAAATGTGACAAAGTGCCTCTATTTTGTGACAATGAAAGTGCAATCAAGATCGCCGACAATCCAGTGCAACATAGTTGAACCAAACATATTGAGATTCGTCATCACTTCATTCGAGATCATGTGGCCAAGGGAGACATTGATTTATTCCATGTCAACACCGAGAAGCAACTTGCCGACATTTTCACCAAGCCACTTGATGAAGCAAGATTCCGCGAGTTAAGGCATGAGCTGAATATCGTGGATATAAGTAACTTGGATTGAGGTTCTTGCATACACACACATACTCTACTAGTATCTTGTTTTAGATGTAGGCACCTAAGTAGGGGGAGCTAGCTCAACTAATGAGCTATCTTATCCTACTAGTGCATAAATTGAACAAAATCTTTCACATTAGCCATTTGAAGATGGCATTTGTGCTTCAAAGATGAGTATTGGTCTTGGGCCCAAGGTTCATATCTTCGCGGTGCCATACCAAACAAACTCAAACATGGTGGCTTCGGCCACCGCCCTCCGTTGGAGGTTGGATCTTTTTTTCTTTTTTTGTGTGGTTCTTCTTGTCCTTGTGTTCGTGTTTCGGTGTGTGTGTGTGTTTCTCGATTCTCTTCCAGTGCAAGTGCTACACATACTCCTTTCTAGTAGTGTTGGATTTCTTCTGCGACGTGTTCAGAAGTGAGGCGGAAATGCTCTTTGGGGTCTTGGTAAGAATTTGCATTCAGCCATAACCCAACAAGCTTCTTCCTGTCAAAATCCTCCGGATACCCCGTGCCCACGGCCCTTGTACCGTGTGCACGGGCCTTCGTGCGCACGGGGTCTGCGGTTTCTGGCCCTGAAGAGGTGGGACGTGGGGGGGGGGGTTGGGTTCTTTCCCACCCAGTCGCCCCCTCCACGCCCCAGATCGCCTCCAGGCCGCCGCCGTCGCCTCCTTGTCGCCGGTGCTCCTCCGTGCGCCGTGGGACTTCGCTGCTCCGTGGAGATCTCCCGGGATGGGGTCCTCCTCTGGTATCCCCCTCCCCTTGTCCTTCTTTTTCCTCCTTGGATCCTTATTAGTCCATGGTTTCCTCCTCTACTAGTCTAGGCCAGTCGTTCCCTTGTGATAGACTAGAATCGGATGGGCATTACTGTGGCGGTTCTCCCTGCCGCACTCACTCCCGGATCTCGATCTGGAAGTGGTTGCCGCTGGGCGAACCCCGTGTCCACGGGCCTTGTACCGTGCGCACGGGACCCCCGTGTCCACGGAGGTCAGACCCCCGTGTGCACGGGGTACACAGTGGTGCCAGTCCTGTTTCTTCTCTGTCTTCCATTCCTCGCCAGCTTCTTGAGCACTTGTACTTATTTGTGTCTCTCGTGTTTGTTGTGTTTTGTTGCTGTTGTGTTTCAGACTCTGCTGACAAGAGGTCCGAGCTCCATCGCAAGCGCACCAAGGCAGGTTCCAGGGAATTCACTTTGGCGATTCGTCAGCCGTCCGAAAGAATTGGTCAGGGCTCTGAGCTGGGCCGTGTTCGCCGTGCCACCTCCAAGCAGCCAGTGATTGAAGCCTCCGAGGATTCAGAAGAGGAGTATGATTCGCAGGAAGACGCTGTTGGAAATATGCCCTAGAGGCAATAATAAATAGGTTATTATTATATTTCCTTGTTCATGATAATCATTTATTATCCATGCTAAAATTGTATTGATAGGAAACTCAGATGCATGTGTGGATACATAGACAACACCATGTCCCTAGTAAGCCTCTAGGAGACTAGCTCGTTGATCAATAGATGGTTACGGTTTCCTAACCATGGACATTGGATGTCGTTGATAACGGGATCACATCATTAGGAGAATGATGTGATGGACAAGACCCAATCCTAAGCCTAGCACAAGATCGTGTAGTTCGTTTGCTCAGAGCTTTTCTAATGTCAAGTATTATTTCCTTAGACCATGAGATTGTGCAACTCCCGGATACCATAGGAATGCTTTGGGTGTACCAAACGTCACAACGTAACTGGGTGACTATAAAGGTGCACTACAGGTATCTCCGAAAGTGTCTGTTGGGTTGGCACGAATCGAGACTGGGATTTGTCACTCCGTGTAAACGGAGAGGTATCTCTGGGCCCACTCGGTAGGACATCATCATAATGTGCACAATGTGACCAAGGAGTTGATCACGGGATGATGTGAGTTACGGAACGAGTAAAGAGACTTGCCGGTAACGAGATTGAACAAGGTATCGGGATACCGACGATCGAATCTTGGGCAAGTAACATACCGGTAGACAAAGGGAATTGCATACGGGATTGATTGAATCCCCGACATCATGGTTCATCCGATGAGATCATCGTGGAACATGTGGGAGCCAACATGGGTATCCAGATCCCGCTTTTGGTTATTGACCGGAGAACGTCTCGGTCATGTCTGCATGGTCCCCGAACCCGTAGGGTCTACACACTTAAGGTTCGATGACGCTAGGGTTATAGGGAAAGTATATACGTGGTTACCGAATGTTGTTCGGAGTCCTGGATGAGATCCCGGACGTCACGAGGAGTTCCGGAATGGTCCGGATGTAAAGATTTATATATGGAAAGTTGTTGTTCGGGTTCCGGGAAAAGTTCGGGTTTTTTTGGTATTGTACCGGGAAGCTTCCAGAAGATTCCGGAGGATTCCGGAGGGGTCTGAAGGTCCGGAAAATGTTCCACCACGTCCAATACAGTAGCATGGGCTGTAAGGGGGCGCCCTAGCCTTAATGGGCCAGGGGCACCAGCCCCCTCAAGGCCCATGCGCATGGGAGAGGGGAAACCCTAAGGGGAGGGCTCCACTTGACTTGGGAGGCACTCCTCCCCCCTTTGGCCGCCCCCCAAGCCCCATCTAGGGCTGGCCGCACCCCTTGGGGGGGAAACCCTAGATGGGGGCGCAGCCCTCCCCCTCCCCTATATATAGTTGAGGTTTGGGGCTGCCCAGGACATGAGAACGTCTCCTTTTCGTCGCAGCCCTACCCCTCTTCCTCCTCCTCCTCTCCCGCGGTGCTTGGCGAAGCCCTGCGGGATTGCCATGCTCCTCCACCACCACCACGCCCTCGTGCTGCTGCTGGATGGAGTCTTCCCCAACCTCTCCCTCTCTCCTTGCTGGATCAAGGCGTGGGAGACGTCACCGGGCTGCACGTGTGTTGAACGCGGAGGCACCGTTCTTCGGTGCTTAGATCGGAATCAACCGCGATCTGAATCGCTACGAGTACGACTCCCTCATCCGTGTTCTTGCAACGCTTCCGCATCACGATCTACAATGGTATGTAGATGCACTCTCCTTCCCCTCGTTGCTAGATTACTCCATAGATTGATCTTGGTGATGCGTAGAAAATTTTGAATTTCTGCTACGTTCCCCAACAGTGGCATCATGAGCTAGGTCTATGCGTAGTTTCTATGCACAAGTAGAACACAAAGTAGTTGTGGGCGTAGATGTTGCCAATTCTTCTTGCCGTTACTAGTCTTATCTTGTTTCGGCGGCATTGTGGGATGAAGCGGCCCGGACCGACCTTACACGTACGCTTACGTGAGACAGGTTCCACCGACTGACATGCACTAGATGCATAAGGTGGCTAGCGGGTGTCTGTCTCTCCCACTTTAGTCGGAACGGATTCGATGAAAAGGGTCCTTATGAAGGGTAAATAGAAATTGGTATATCACGTTGTGGTCTTACGTAGGTAAGAAACGTTCTTGCTAGAAACCTATACAAGCCACGTAAAAACTTGCAATAACAATTAGAGGACGTCTAACTTGTTTTTGCAGCATGTGCTATGTGATGTGATATGGCCAGAAGATGTGATGAATGATATATGTGATGTATGAGATTGATCATATTCTTGTAATAGGAATCACGACTTGCATGTCGATGAGTATGACAACCGGCAGGAGCCATAGGAGTTGTCTTTATTTTTGTATGACCTACGTGTCATTGAATAACGCCATGTAAATTACTTTACTTTATTGCTAAGCGTGTTAGCCATAGAAGTAGAAGTAATCATTGGCGTGACAACTTCATAAAGACACAATTATGGAGATCATGATGATGGAGATCATGGCGTCATGCCGGTGACAAAGATGATCATGGTGCCCCGAAGATGGAGATCAAAGGAGCAAAATGATATTGGCCATATCATGTCACTATTTGATTGCATGTGATGTTTATCATGTTATGCATCTTATTTGCTTAGAACGACGGTAGTAAGTAAGATGATCCCTCACTAAAATTTCAAGAGACGTGTTCCCCCTAACTGTGCACCGTTGCGAAGGTTCGTTGTTTCGAAGCACCACGTGATGATCGGGTGTGATAGATTCTAACGTTCGAATACAATGGGTGTTGACGAGCCTAGCATGTACAGACATGGCCTTGGAACACATGCGAAACACTTAGGTTGACTTGACGAGCCTAGCATGTACAGACATGGCCTCGGAACACAAGAGACCGAAAGGTCGAACATGAGTCGTATAGTAGATACGATCAACATGGAGATGTTCACCGATGATGACTAGTCCGTCTCACGTGATGATCGGACACGGCCTAGTTTGACTCGGATCATGTATCACTTAGATGACTAGAGGGATGTCTATCTGAGTGGGAGTTCAATAAATCAGATGAACTCCATTATCATGAACATAGTCAAAAGGTCTTTGCAAATTATTTCATACGCTTTAGTTCTACTGTTTAAGATACGTTCCTAGAGAAAATTTAGTTGAAAGTTGGTAGTAGCAATTATGCGGACATGGTCCGTAAACTAAGGATTGCCCTCATTGCTGCACAGAAGGCTTATGTCCTTAATGCACCACTCGGTGTGCTGACCTCACCGTCATCTGTAGATGTTGCGAAACATCTGACATACACGTTTTGATGACTACGTGATAGTTCAGTGCGTACGGTTTAGATTTGTGGCACCAAAGACGTTTTTGAAACGTCGCAGAACATATGAGATGTTCCGAAGACTGAAATTGGGATTTCAGACTAGTGCCCGCGTCAAGAGGTATGAGACCTCTGACAAATTTCTTAAGCCTGCAAACTAAGGGAGAAAAAGCTCAATCGTTGAGCATGTGCTCAGATTGTCTGAGTACTACAATCGCTTGAATCGAGTGGGAGTTAATCTCCCAAATGAGATAGTGATGGTTCTCCATAGTCACTGCCACCAAGCTAGTAGAGCTTCGTGATGAACTATAACATATCGGGGATAGTTATGATGATCCTTGAGCCATTCGCGATGTTTGACACCGCGAAAGTAGAAATCAAGAAGGAGCATCAATTGTTGATGGTTAGTAAAACCACTAGTTTCTAGAAGGGCAAGGGCAAAAATGATACTTCATGAAACAGCAAATCGTTTGCTACTCTAGTGAAGAATCCCAAGGTTGAACCCAAACCCGAGACTAAGTGCTTCTGTAATGAGAGGAACGGTCACTGAAGCAGTACTACCCTAGATACTTGGTAGATGAGAAGGCAGGCAAGGTCGACAGAAGTATATTGGATATACGTTATATGAATGTGTACTTTACTAGTACTCCCAGCAGCACCAGGGTATTAGATACCGGTTCGGTTGCTAAGTGTTAGTAACTCGAAATAAAAGCTACGGAATAAACGGAGACTAGCTAAAGGTGAGATGACGATATGTGTTGGAAGTGTTTCCAAGGTTGATGTGATCAAGCATCGCATGCTCCCTCTACCATCGAGATTTGGTGTTTGCGTTAAGCATGATTGGATTATGTTTATCGCAATACGGTTATTCATTTAAGGAGAATAATGGTTACTATGTTTATTTGAATAATACCTTCAATGGTCTTGCACCTAAAATGAATCTCGATCGTAGTGATACACATGTTCATGCCAAAAGATATAAGATAGTAATGATAGTACCACATACTTGTGGCACTGCCACTTGAGTCATATTGGTATAGAAACGCATGAAGAAGCTCCATGTAGATGGATCTTTGGACTCACTCGTTTTTGAAAAGATTGAGACATGCGAACCATGTCTATTGGTATATATATGCATGAAGAAACTCCATGCAGATGGATCGTTTGGACTCACTTGATTTTGAATCACTTGAGACATGCAAATTATACCACATGGGCAAGATGACTGAAAAGCCTCGTTTTCAGTAAGATGGAACAAGAGAGCAACTTGTTGGAAGTAATACATTTTGATGTATGCAGTCCAATGAGTGCTGAGGCATGCAGTGGATATCGTTATGTTCTTACTTCACAGATGATTTCAGTAGATACTGAGTGTATTTACTTGATGAAACACAAGTCTGAATTATTGAAAGGTTCAAGTAATTTCAGAGTGAAGTTGAAGATCGTCGTGACAAGAAGGATAAAATGTCTATGATATGATCATAGAGATGAATATCTGAGTTACGAGTTTGGCACACAATTAAGACATTGTGGAAAGTGTTTCACAATTAATACCGCCTGGAACACCATAGTGTGATGGTGTGTCCGAACATCATAACTGCACCCTATTGGATATGGTGCATACCATGATGTTTCTTATCGAATTACCACTATCGTTTATGGGTTAGGCATTAGAGACAACCGCATTCACTTTAAAAGGGGGCAACACGCAATTCCGTTGAGACGACACCGTTTAGAGAAACCTAAGTTGTCGTTTCTTAAAAGTTTGGGGTTGCGATGCTTATGTGAAAAGTTTCAGGCTGATAAGCTCGAACCTAAAGCGGATAAATGCATCTTCATAGAAAACCCAAAACAGTTGGGTATACCTCCTATTTCAGATCTGGAGGCAAAAGTAATTGCTTCTAGAGACAGGTCTTTTCTCGAGGAAAACTCTCTCTCGAAAGAATTGAGTGGGAGGATGGTGGAGACTTGATAAGGTTATTGAACCATCATTTCGACTAGTGTATAGCAGGGCACAAGAAGTTGTTTCCTGTGGCACCTACACCAATTGAAGCGGAAGCTTATGATAGTGATCATGAAACTTCGGATCAAGTCACTACCAAACCTCGTAGGACGACGAGGATGCGTGCTACTTCAGAGTGGTACGTGATCCTGTCTTGAAAGTCATGTTGTTAGACAACAATGAACCTACGAGCTATGGAGAAGCGATGGTGGGCCCATATTCCGACAAATGGTTACAAGCCATGAAATCCGAGATAGGATCCATGTATCAGAGCAAAGCATGGACTTTGGTGAACTTGCCCGATGATCGGCAAGCCATTGAGATAAATGGATCTTTAAGAAGAAGACGGACATGGACGGTAATGTTACCGTCTATGAAGCTCGACTTGTGGCAAAGAGTATTTTTCACAAGTTCAAGGAGTTGACTACGATGAGATTTTCTCATCCGTAGCGATGCTTAAGTCCGTCGGAATCATGTTAGCATTAGCTGCATTTATGAAATCTGGCAGATGGATGTCAAAACAAGTTTCCTTACCAGTTTTCGTAAGGAAAGGTTGTATGTGATACAATCAAAAAGGTTTTGTCAATCCTAAGGATGCTAAAAGGTATGCTAGCTCCAGAGATCCTTCCATGGACTAGAGCAAGCATCTCGGAGTCAGAATATACGCTTTGATGGAGTGATCAAAGTTTTTGGGTTTATACAAAGTTTGTTAGAAACTTGTATTTACAATAAAGTGAGTGGGAGCGCTACAACATTTCTGATAAGTATATGTGAATGACATATTGTTGATCCGAAATGATGTGAAATTTCTGGAAAGCATAAAGGGTTGTTTGAAAGGAGTTTTTCAAAGGAAGACCTGGATAAAGCTGCTTACGTATTGGGCATCAAGATCTATAGAGATAGATCAAGACGCCTGATGATACTTTCAAAGAACGCACACCTTGACATGATTTTGAAAGAGTTCAAAATAGATCAGCAAAGAAGGAGTTCTTGGCTGTGTTACAAGGTGTGAGTATTGAGTAAGACTCAAGACCTGACCACAGCAGAAGAGAGAGAAAGGACGAAGGTCGTCCCCTATGCTTTAGACGTAGGCTCTACAGTATGCTATGCTGTGTACCGCACATGAAGTGTGCCTTGCCATGAGTTGGTCAAGGGGTACAATAGTGATCCGGGAATGGATCACGTGACAGCGGTCGAACTTATCCTTAGTATCTAGTGGACTAAGGAATTTTCTCGATTATGGAGGTGAAAAGGAGTTCGTCGTAAAGGGTTACGTCGATGCGAACTTTGACACTAATCCGGATGGCTCTGGGTAGTAAACCGGATTCGTATAGTAGAGCAATTATTTGAAATGGCTCCAAATAGCGCGTGGTAGCATCCACAAGATGACATAGATATTCGTAAAGCACACACGGATCTGAAAGGTACAGACCTGTTGATTAATAACCTCTCTCACAAGCATAACATGATCAAACCAGAACTCATTGAGTGCTAATCACATAGTGATGTGAACTAGATTGTTGACTCTAGTAAACTCTTTGGATGTTGGTCACATGGTGATGTGACCTATCAGTGTTAATCACATGGTGATGTGAACTAGATTATTGACTCTAGTGCAAGTGGGAGACTGTTGGAAATATGCCCTAGAGGCAATAATAAATAGGTTATTATTATATTTCCTTGTTCATGATAATCGTTTATTATCCATGCTAAAATTGTATTGATAGGAAACTCAGAGGCATGTGTGGATACATAGACAACACCATGTCCCTAGTAAGCCTCTAGGAGACTAGCTCGTTGATCAATAGATGGTTACGGTTTCCTAACCATGGACATTGGATGTCGTTGATAACGGGATCACATCATTAGGAGAATGATGTGATGGACAAGACCCAATCCTAAGCCTAGCACAAGATCGTGTAGTTCGTTTGCTCAGAGCTTTTCTAATGTCAAGTATTATTTCCTTAGACCATGAGATTGTGCAACTCCCGGATACCGTAGGAATGCTTTGGGTGTACCAAATGTCACAACGTAACTGGGTGACTATAAAGGTGCACTACAGGTATCTCCGAAAGTGTCTGTTGGGTTGGCACGAATCGAGACTGGGATTTGTCACTCCGTGTAAACGGAGAGGTATCTCTGGGCCCACTCGGTAGGACATCATCATAATGTGCACAATGTGACCAAGGAGTTGATCACGGGATGATGTGAGTTACGGAACGAGTAAAGAGACTTGCCCGTAACGAGATTGAACAAGGTATCGGGATACCGACGATCGAATCTCGGGCAAGTAACATACCGGTAGACAAAGGGAATTGCATACGGGATTGATTGAATCCCCAACATCGTGGTTCATCCGATGAGATCATTGTGGAACATGTGGGAGCCAACATGGGTATCCAGATCCCGCTTTTGGTTATTGACCGGAGAACGTCTCGGTCATGTCTGCATGGTCCCCGAACCCGTAGGGTCTACACACTTAAGGTTCGATGACGCTAGGGTTATAGGGAAAGTATATACGTGGTTACCGAATGTTGTTCGGACTCCCGGATGAGATCCCGGACGTCACGAGGAGTTCCGGAATGGTCCGGAGGTAAAGATTTATATATGGAAAGTTGTTGTTCGGGTTCCGGGAAAAGTTCGGGTTTTTTCGGTATTGTACCGGGAAGCTTCCAGAAGATTCCGGAGGATTCCGGAGGTCCGGAAAATGTTCCACCATGTCCAATACAGTAGCATGGGCTGTAAGGGGGCGCCCTAGCCTTAATGGGCCAGGGGCACCAGCCCCCCCAAGGCCCATGCGCATGGGAGAGGGGAAACCCTAAGGGGGAGGGCCTCCATTTGACTTGGGAGGCACTCCTCCCCCCTTTGGCCGCCCCCAAGCCCCATCTAGGGCTGGCCGCACCCCTTGGGGGGGAAACCCTAGATGGGGGCGCAGCCCTCCCCCTCCCCTATATATAGTTGAGGTTTGGGGCTGCCCAGGACATGAGAACGTCTCCTTTTCGGCGCAGCCCTACCCCTCTTCCTCCTCCTCCTCCTCTCCCGCGGTGCTTGGCGAAGCCCTGCGGGATTGCCACGCTCCTCCACCACCACCACGCCGTCGTGCTGCTGCTGGATGGAGTCTTCCCCAACCTCTCCCTCTCTCCTTGCTGGATCAAGGCGTGGGAGACGTCACCGGGCTGCACGTGTGTTGAACGCGGAGGCACCGTTCTTCGGTGCTTAGATCGGAATCAACCGCGATCTGAATCGCTACGAGTACGACTCCCTCATCCGCGTTCTTGCAACGCTTCCGCATCACGATCTACAATGGTATGTAGATGCACTCTCCTTCCCCTCGTTGCTAGATTACTCCATAGATTGATCTTGGTGATGCGTAGAAAATTTTGAATTTCTGCTACGTTCCCCAACAGTGGCATCATGAGCTAGGTCTATGCGTAGTTTCTATGCACGAGTAGAACACAAAGTAGTTGTGGGCGTAGATGTTGCCAATTCTTCTTGCCGTTACTAGTCTTATCTTGTTTCGGCGGCATTGTGGGATGAAGCGGCCCGGACCGACCTTACACGTACGCTTACGTGAGACAGGTTCCACCGACTGACATGCACTAGATGCATAAGGTGGCTAGCGGGTGTCTGTCTCTCCCACTTTAGTCGGAACGGATTCGATGAAAAGGGTCCTTATGAAGGGTAAATAGAAATTGGCATATCACGTTGTGGTCTTACGTAGGTAAGAAACGTTCTTGCTAGAAACCTATACAAGCCACGTAAAAACTTGCAACAACAATTAGAGGACGTCTAACTTGTTTTTGCAGCATGTGCTATGTGATGTGATATGGCCATAAGATGTGATGAATGATATATGTGATGTATGAGATTGATCATATTCTTGTAATAGGAATCACGACTTGCATGTCGATGAGTATGACAACCGGCAGGAGCCATAGGAGTTGTCTTTATTTTTGTATGACCTGCGTGTCATTGAATAACGCCATGTAAATTACTTTACTTTATTGCTAAGCGTGTTAGCCATAGAAATAGAAGTAATCATTGGCGTGACAACTTCATAAAGACACAATGATGGAGATCATGATGATGGAGATCATGGTGTCATGCCGGTGACAAAGATGATCATGGTGCCCCGAAGATGGAGATCAAAGGAGCAAAATGATATTGGCCATATCATGTCACTATTTGATTGCATGTGATGTTTATCATGTGTTGCATCTTATTTGCTTAGAACGACGGTAGTAAGTAAGATGATCCCTCACTAAAATTTCAAGAGACGTGTTCCCCCTAACTGTGCACCGTTGCGAAGGTTCGTTGTTTCGAAGCACCACGTGATGATCGGGTGTGATAGATTCTAACGTTCGAATACAACGGGTGTTGACGAGCCTAGCATGTACAGACATGGCCTCGGAACACATGCGAAACACTTAGGTTGACTTGACGAGCCTAGCATGTACAGACATGGCCTCGGAACACAAGAGACCGAAAGGCCGAACATGAGTCGTATAGTAGATACGATCAACATGGAGATGTTCACCGATGATGACTAGTCCGTCTCACGTGATGATCGGACACGGCCTAGTTTGACTCGGATCATGTATCACTTAGATGACTAGAGGGATGTCTATCTGAGTGGGAGTTCAATAAATCAGATGAACTTCATTATCATGAACATAGTCAAAAGGTCTTTGCAAATTATGTCATACGCTTTAGTTCTACTGTTTAAGATACGTTCCTAGAGAAAATTTAGTTGAAAGTTGGTAGTAGCAATTATGCGGACTGGGTCCGTAAACTAAGGATTGCCCTCATTGCTGCACAGAAGGCTTATGTCCTTAATGCACCTCTCGGTGTGCTGAACCTCAGCGTCATCTGTAGATGTTGCGAAACATCTGACATACACGTTTTGATGACTACGTGATAGTTCAGTGCGTACGGTTTAGATTTGTGGCACCAAAGACGTTTTTGAAACGTCGCAGAACATATGAGATGTTCCGAAGACTGAAATTGGGATTTCAGACTAGTGCCCGCGTCAAGAGGTATGAGACCTCTGACAAATTTCTTAAGCCTGCAAACTAAGGGAGAAAAAGCTCAATCGTTGAGCATGTGCTCAGATTGTCTGAGTACTACAATCGCTTGAATCGAGTGGGAGTTAATCTCCCAGATGAGATAGTGATGGTTCTCCATAGTCACTGCCACCAAGCTAGTAGAGCTTCGTGATGAACTATAACATATCGGGGATAGTTATGATGATCCTTGAGCCATTCGCGATGTTTGACACCGCGAAAGTAGAAATCAAGAAGGAGCATCAATTGTTGATGGTTAGTAAAACCACTAGTTTCTAGAAGGGCAAGGGCAAAAAGGATACTTCATGAAACAGCAAATCGTTTGCTACTCTAGTGAAGAATCCCAAGGTTGAACCCAAACCCGAGACTAAGTGCTTCTGTAATGAGAGGAACGGTCACTGAAGCAGTACTACCCTAGATACTTGGTAGATGAGAAGGCAGGCAAGGTCGACAGAAGTATATTGGATATACGTTATATGAATGTGTACTTTACTAGTACTCCCAGCAGCACCAGGGTATTAGATACCGGTTCGGTTGCTAAGTGTTAGTAACTCGAAATAAAAGCTACGGAATAAACGGAGACTAGCTAAAGGTGAGATGACGATATGTGTTGGAAGTGTTTCCAAGGTTGATGTGATCAAGCATCGCATGCTCCCTCTACCATCGAGATTTGGTGTTTGCGTTAAGCATGATTGGATTATGTTTATCGCAATACGGTTATTCATTTAAGGAGAATAATGGTTACTATGTTTATTTGAATAATACCTTCAATGGTCTTGCACCTAAAATGAATCTCGATCGTAGTGATACACATGTTCATGCCAAAAGATATAAGATAGTAATGATAGTACCACATACTTGTGGCACTGCCACTTGAGTCATATTGGTATAGAAACGCATGAAGAAGCTCCATGTAGATGGATCTTTGGACTCACTCGTTTTTGAAAAGATTGAGACATGCGAACCATGTCTATTGGTATATATATATGCATGAAGAAACTCCATGCAGATGGATCGTTTGGACTCACTTGATTTTGAATCACTTGAGACATGCAAATTATACCACATGGGCAAGATGACTGAAAAGCCTCGTTTTCAGTAAGATGGAACAAGAGAGCAACTTGTTGGAAGTAATACATTTTGATGTATGCAGTCCAATGAGTGCTGAGGCATGCAGTGGATATCGTTATGTTCTTACTTCACAGATGATTTCAGTAGATACTGAGTGTATTTACTTGATGAAACACAAGTCTGAATTATTGAAAGGTTCAAGTAATTTCAGAGTGAAGTTGAAGATCGCCGTGACAAGAAGGATAAAATGTCTATGATATGATCATAGAGATGAATATCTGAGTTACGAGTTTGGCACACAATTAAGACATTGTGGAAAGTGTTTCACAATTAATACCGCCTGGAACACCATAGTGTGATGGTGTGTCCGAACATCATAACTGCACCCTATTGGATATGGTGCATACCATGATGTTTCTTATCGAATTACCACTATCGTTTATGGGTTAGGCATTAGAGACAACCGCATTCACTTTAAAAGGGGGCAACACGCAATTCCGTTGAGACGACACCGTTTAGAGAAACCTAAGTTGTCGTTTCTTAAAAGTTTGGGGTTGCGATGCTTATGTGAAAAGTTTCAGGCTGATAAGCTCGAACCTAAAGCGGATAAATGCATCTTCATAGAAAACCCAAAACAGTTGGGTATACCTCCTATTTCAGATCTGGAGGCAAAAGTAATTGCTTCTAGAGATAGGTCTTTTCTCGAGGAAAACTCTCTCTCGAAAGAATTGAGTGGGAGGATGGTGGAGACTTGATAAGGTTATTGAACCATCACTTCGACTAGTGTATAGCAGGGCACAAGAAGTTGTTTCCTGTGGCACCTACACCAATTGAAGCGGAAGCTTATGATAGTGATCATGAAACTTCGGATCAAGTCACTACCAAACCTCGTAGGACGACGAGGATGCGTGCTACTTCAGAGTGGTACGTGATCATGTCTTGAAAGTCATGTTGTTAGACAACAATGAACCTACGAGCTATGGAGAAGCGATGGTGGGCCCATATTCCGACAAATGGTTAGAAGCCATGAAATCCGAGATAGGATCCATGTATCAGAGCAAAGCATGGACTTTGGTGAACTTGCCCGATGATCGGCAAGCCATTGAGATAAATGGATCTTTAAGAAGAAGACGGACATGGACGGTAATGTTACCGTCTATGAAGCTCGACTTGTGGCAAAGAGTATTTTCACAAGTTCAAGGAGTTGACTACGATGAGATTTTCTCATCCGTAGCGATGCTTAAGTCCGTCGGAATCATGTTAGCATTAGCTGCATTTATGAAATCTGGCAGATGGATGTCAAAACAAGTTTCCTTACCAGTTTTCGTAAGGAAAGGTTGTATGTGATACAATCAAAAGATTGAATCCCCGACATCGTGGTTCATCCGATGAGATCATCGTGGAACATGTGGGAGCCAACATGGGTATCCAGATCCTGCTTTTGGTTATTGACCGGAGAACGTCTCGGTCATGTCTGCATGGTCCCCGAACCCGTAGGGTCTACACACTTAAGGTTCGATGACGCTAGGGTTATAGGGAAAGTATATACGTGGTTACCGAATGTTGTTCGGAGTCCCGGATGAGATCCCGGACGTCACGAGGAGTTTCGGAATGGTCCGGAGGTAAAGATTTATATATGGAAAGTTGTTGTTCGGGTTCCGGGAAAAGTTCGGGTTTTTTCGGTATTGTACCGGGAAGCTTCCAGAAGATTCCGGAGGATTCCGGAGGTCCGGAAAATGTTCCACCACGTCCAATACAGTAGCATGGGCTGTAAGGGGGCGCCCTAGCCTTAATGGGCCAGGGGCACCAGCCCCCCCAAGGCCCATGCGCATGGGAGAGGGGAAACCCTAAGGGGGAGGGCCTCCACTTGACTTGGGAGGCACTCCTCCCCCCTTTGGCCGCCCCCCAAGCCCCATCTAGGGCTGGCCGCACCCCTTGGGGGGGAAACCCTAGATGGGGGCGCAGCCCTCCCCCTCCCCTATATATAGTTGAGGTTTGGGGCTGCCCAGGACATGAGAACGTCTCCTTTTCGGCGCAGCCCTACCCCTCTTCCTCCTCCTCCTCTCCCGCGGTGCTTGGCGAAGCCCTGCGGGATTGCCACGCTCCTCCACCACCACCACGCCGTCGTGCTGCTGCTGGATGGAGTCTTCCCCAACCTCTCCCTCTCTCCTTGCTGGATCAAGGCGTGGGAGACGTCACCGGGCTGCACGTGTGTTGAACGCGGAGGCACCGTTCTTCGGTGCTTAGATCGGAATCAACCGCGATCTGAATCGCTACGAGTACGACTCCCTCATCTGCGTTCTTGCAATGCTTCCGCATCACGATCTACAATGGTATGTAGATGCACTCTCCTTCCCCTCGTTGCTAGATTACTCCATAGATTGATCTTGGTGATGCGTAGAAAATTTTGAATTTCTGCTACGTTCCCCAACAGATGCTCACTATGAGAACCCCGCAGATGCAGAGATAGATGATGAGGATGATTCTGCTGATGATGTTGATGAGGAGGAAGGAGAGGAACATGTGCTCCCAGGAGGTCGGAATGTCAAGAATCTACCTCTCTCTAAGTGGACCAAGCCAGAGCTTTGGGCTCGCAGGCAAGATTTCCCCTATGTGCCAAACACTGATGCAGGGGTTGACCCAAGATTCAAGAGTGATTTTCAACACCGTGTGTTCTCTGAGCTGATCATGACCAAGAAAAACAAGTTTGCCCCCCACAAGCAAATCAATGTGGAGGCTCTTCGGGACAATGATCATATCTATCCCGGTGTGTATAATGCTCTTGGGAGTCTTGGCTTGATCCCGTTCGTCGCCTTCCACCATCCGTACAGTGAAGATCTTGTGATGCAGTTCTTTGCCACCGTATACTTCCACAGTGATGAGGCTCGCACTATGACTTGGATGTCTGGCACATATGAGTGTGAGGCCTCCATGGCCAAGTTCTCTGACATCATTCCGTATCAGTTCTTTGCTGAGGAGCATCCTGAGTATGGCCGTGCTCGGGAGACAGGTAGAGACAAGGATGAGATTGCTTTTGCTTACAAGCCAGACAAGGCCTTCACCACCGGTTCTATCAAACATTTGAAGCCAACCTATGATACTATGCGTCACATTCTTAGGTACACGCTTAATCCTAAGACCGGGGACTCTCACAATCTGAGGAGCTCCATGTTGGACATCTTTGTCTACCTTCATGACAAGAAGAAAGTGGATGTTCTAGACTTCATGTTCTTTGAGATCAGGCAGTGTGTTCAGGAGAACAAGTCATGCATCTATGCTCCGTTCATCCAAGCTTTGATTGAGTCTGTCTGTCCCGCCAGGTACATTGCCAAGTACCGCACCTCCTTTCCGAAGCGTGATGCCAACTGGCTTCCGGCTGCTCCTCCACCATATGTGCCTCCCAAGAAGGGACGCAACCCCAGGCCTGAGGATCGTGCTACCTACACTGAGGGATGTTCATCCTATGTGCAGATTCCGCATAGCAAAGGGAAGCAGGTTGCTACTGATGCCAGTTTCACCAGAGACGAGAAGAAGTCTCTTCTGAAGACCGTGAGCAACATGTTCAAAATGTGTCAGTCCATTCAGCGCCGTCAGGTCAAGGAGATCAACAAGGGCAAGCTGGTGAGGCGTCAGAAGAAGGCTGAGCGTGCTACAGCTGGTGAGGAGGTTGGTCCAGGGTCCGAGGACAACGACAGTGTGGCCACAGCTCGTTCTTTTCCCTTGGAGGGATGGCACTTTGATGATGATGATGATGCTTTGAGCGCACCTCCTCTTGTCTAGAGTCTCGTTAGCATCGCCTTTTCCCTTTTTGTTGTCTTGATGACAAAGGGGGAGAAGTGTTCTATTAGGGGCGTTTGCAGTTGGTTTCAGTTGGGTGAGATCTCAAGGCCTCGTTTGTTTTGGTTGTGTTTATTTGGCTTGAGATACTCTTATTTACTTGCTTTCGCGGTGTGGTCGTGAGCTACCTAGTCTATGTGAGAGACTATCTACTTTATGGAATTTATCTATGCTTATGTTGATATATCTTGTGGAGTATGATCAAGCTTCTATAGGTTAGTCTCACGTTTTCTGCTCACCACACTTGCATGTGATCTAGGCACCGTGTTGGGTATTATTATGTTGATCGCATGCCTTGACAATGTGGATCTAGGGGGAGCCTCATATGTGTGTGCTTGATGCATAATCAAGCTTTTTTTTTCTTGCACATATATAGGGGGAGCTCCTTTGATCAACTATTGTCGCATGGCTGTTTACTTAAGTTGTATCCTGTATGCCATGTCCTAACCATATTGTCATCAATGCACCAAAAAGGGGGAGATTGAAAGTGCAAGTATCACTTAGATTATATTTTGGTGTGATGACAATGTGGTTAGTGGAACTAATGTTGGTTGCTAAAGTTTATCTCAGGACTTTGGTTCCAAGGTGTCCATTGATGGAGGTGTGCGACCCCCCAGTCCAAAAAGATCAAAGGCGTGGTTACCGGCGACTCGAAGGTCTTTCGTTTTGGTTCGATTTGAGTCGTAGGCAAAACCGCACTATCAAGAGGGGTCTTCGTGGATTCAGTGTCGTGTGGGAATGCCTCCAAGACAGATACACCAGCCCTCCTACACCTCCTCAGATATTCCACTTATTGTGTGCTTTGCCGTGGTGTCCTGTGATGTTTCATCAGAAATCTACTGGACACCCCGTGTGCACGGGGTCTCTGACCCCCGTGCGCACGGGGTAGTCAGAATATTTCGGGACACCCCATGCGCACGGGGTCTCTGACCCCCGTGCGCACGGGGTACCTCGAAACTCACTGGACACCCCGTGCGCACGGGGTCCAACAGGCAGAAATCCCCTCCCGGCCAAGAACACTATATAAGCCCCCTTCTTCCTCCTCCATCCCTCAACCCTAATGTCTTGTTGAGCTCCTCCATTGCTACACCCCATTTTGCTCACTACTCTCAATCCCTCCACCCAATCTTGTTGAAACTTTGGGGATTGGGAGAGCCAGACCCGATCTACACTTTGACCAAACCAAATCGCGTTCCTCGCAACATTCATCCACCATGACTTGTTACTCTTGGAGCTTGGGCTCCTAGGCGGTTAGAGGTTCCTCCGGAAGCTTCCTTGCTTGTGGTGTGCTCCGGAGAAGTTTGTAAAGGTGTGGTGGTCGCCTTCAAGACCAACCCCGAGTGATTCGAGGCTCATCCGTTGGGGGTGACTCGAAGGAGATTACGGTGAGCCTTCGGTGGCGTTCCGCAAGCTTTGGCCCCGGCACCGCTCCAAACGGAGAGTAGCTCTTCCCCAAGGAAGAGTGAACTTCAGGATAAAATCCGCGTCCTCGTCTCACTTGTGGTTAATCCTTTCCCGCACTTTACTTAGCCTTGTATGCTTGTTGGCTTGCTAATTAGTTTGTTGCCTAGCATATTTAGCTTAGAGCTTGCCTGTCATATAGGTTGTGTTCACCTAGTTGCATATCTAGTGAACCCTTTTTATCCGCTAAGCCTTAAAATTGACAAGAAAGAGTAAAATTTGTAGTCTCCTATTCACCCCCCCTCTAGTCGACCGTATCAATCCTTTCAGTTGTAGTGCTCCCACTCACTTTCTTGTAAATATAGGCTTCACCGCAAGTCTGTATAAAACTATATGCTTTGATCAACTTATCAAAGCATATATTCCAACTCCGAGATGCTTGCACCAGTCCATAGATGGATCGCTGGAGCTTGCATATTTTTGTTAGCACCTTTAGGATTGACAAAACCTTCTGGTTGCATCATATACAACTCTTCTTTAATAACCATTAAGGAATGCAGTTTTGTTTATCCATTTGCCAGATTTCATAAAATGCGGCAATTGCTAACATGATACGGACAGACTTAAGCATAGATACGAGTGAGAAACTCTCATCGTAGTCAACACCTTGAACTTGTCAAAAACCTTTTGCGACAATTCTAGCTTTGTAGATAGTAACACTACTATCAGCGTACGTCTTCCTTTTGAAGATCCATTTAATCTCAATGGCTCGCCGATCATTGGGCAAGTCAATCAAAGTCCATACTTTGTTTTCATACATGGATCCCATCTCAGATTTCATGGCCTCAAGCCATTTCGCAGAATCTGGGCTCATCATCGCTTCCTCATAGTTCGTAGGTTCGTCATGGTCAAGTAACATAACCTCCAGAATAGGATTACCGTACCACTCTGGTGCGGAACATACTCTGGTTGACCTACGAGGTTCAGTAACAACTTGATCTGAAGTTCCATGATTATCATCATTAACTTCCTCACTAATTGGTGTAGCCATCACTGGAACAGATTTCTGTGATGAACTACTTTCCAATTCGGGAGAATGTATAATTACCTCATCAAGTTCTACTTTCCTCCCACTCACTTCTTTCGAGAGAAACTCCTTTTCTAGAAAGGATCCATTCTCAGCAACAAATATCTTGCCTTCGGATCTGTGATAGAAGGTGTACCCAACAGTTTCCTTTGGGTATCCTACGAAGATACATTTCTCCGATTTGGGTTTGAGCTTATCAAGATGAAACTTTTTCACATAAGCATCACAACCTCAAACTTTAAGAAACGACAGCTTAGGTTTCTTGCTAAACCACAGTTCATACGGTGTCGTCTCAACGGATTTAGATTGTGCCCTTTTTAATGTGAATGCAGCTGTCTCTAATGCATAACTCCAAAACGATAGTGGTAAATCGATAAGAGACATCATAGATTGCACTATATCAAATAAAGTACGGTTATGACGTTCGGACACACCATTACGCTGGGGTGTTCCAGGTGGCATGAGTTTGTGAAACTATTCCACATTGTTTTAATTGAAGACCAAACTTGTAACTCAAATATTCGCCTCTGCAATCAGATCGTAGAAACTTTATTTTCTTGTTACGATGATTTTCCACTTCACTATGAAATTCTTTAAACTTTTCAAATGTTTCAGACTTATGTTTCTTCAAGTAGATATACACATATCTGCTCAAATCATCTGTGAAGGTCAGAAAACAATGATACCCGCCGTGAGTCTCAACACTCATTGGACCGCATACATTGGTATGTATTATTTCCAATAAGTCAGTGGCTCGCTCCATTGTTCCGGAGAACGGCGTTTTAGTCATCTTGCCCATGAGGCATGGTTCGCAAGTACCAAGTGATTCATAATCAAGTGATTCCAAAAGTCCATCGGAATGGAGTTTCTTCATGCGCTTTACTCCAATATGACCTAAACGGCAGTGCCACAAATAAGTTGCACTATCATTATTAACTTTGCATCTTTTGGCTTCAATATTATGAATATGTGTATCACTATGATCGAGATCCAACGAACCATTTTCATTGGGAGTGTAACCATATAAGGTTTTATTCATGTAAATAGAACAACAATTATTCTCTAACTTAAATGAATAACCGTATTACAATAAACATGATCAAATCATATTCATGCTCAATGCAAACACCAAATAACACTTATTTAGGTTCAACACTAATCCCGAAAATATAGGGAGTGTGCGATGACGATCATATCAATCTTGGAACTACTTCCAACACACATCGTCACCTTGCCCTTAACTAGTTTCTATTCATTCTGCAACTCCCGTTTCGAGTTACTACTCTTAGCAACTGAACCAATATCAAATACTGAGGGGTTGCTACGAACACTAGTAAAATACACATCAATAATCTGTATATCAAATATACCTTTGTTCACTTTGCCATCCTTCTTATTCGCCAAATACTTGGGGCAGTTCCGCTTGAAGTGACCAGTCCCTTTGCAATAGAAGCACTTAGTCTTAGGCTTAGGTCCAGACTTGGGCTTCTTCACTTGAGCAGCAACTTGCTTGCCGTTCTTCTTGGAGTTCCCCTTCTTCCCTTTGCCCCTTTTCTTGAAACTAGTGGTCTTGTCAACCATCAACACTTGATGTTTTTCTTGACTTCTACCTTCGCCAATTTTAGCATCGTGAAGAGCTTGGGAATTGTTCTCGTCATCCCTTGCATATTATAGTTCATCAGGAAGTTCTACTAACTTGGTGATGGTGACTAGAGAATTCTGTCAATCACTATTTTATCTGGAAGATTAACTCCCACTTGATTCAAGCGATTGTAGTACCCAGACAATCTGAGCACATGCTCACTGCTTGAGCTATTCTCCTCCATCTTTTAGCTATAGAACTTGTTGGAGACTTCATATCTCTCAACTCGAGTATTTGCTTGAAATATTAACTTCAACTCCTGGAACATCTCATATGGTCCATGACGTTCAAAATGTCTTTGAAGTCCCGATTCTAAGCCGTTAAGCATGGTGCACTAAACTATCAAGTAGTCATCATATTGAGCTAGCCAAATGTTCATAACGTCTGCATCTGCTCCTGCAATAGGTCTGTCACCTAGCGGTGCATCAAGGACATAATTCTTCTGTGCAGCAATGAGGATAATCCTCAGATCACGGATCCAATCCGCATCATTGCTACTAACATCTTTCAACTTAGTTTTCTCTACGAACATATCAAAATAAAACAGGGGAGCTAAACGCGAGCTATTGATCTACAACATAGATATGCTAATACTACCAGGACTAAGTTCATGATAAATTTAAGTTCAATTAATCATATTACTTAAGAACTCCCACTTAGATAGACATCCCTCTAATCATCTAAGTGATCACGTGATCCAAATCAACTAAACCATAACCGATCATCACGTGAAATGGAGTAGTTTTCAATGGCGAACATCACTATGTTGATCATATCTACTATAGGATTCACGCTCGACCTTTCGGTCTCAGTGTTCCAAGGCCATATCTGCATAAGCTAGGCTCGTCAAGTTTAACCTGAGTATTCTGCGTGTGCAAAAATTGGCTTGCACCCGTTGTAGATGGACGTAGAGCTTATCACACCCGATCATCACGTGGTGTCTGGGCACGACGAACTTTGGCAACGGTGCATACTCAGGGAGAACACTTTTATCTTGAAATTTAGTGAGAGATCATCTTATAATGCTACCGTCAATCAAAGCAAGATAAGATGCACAAAAGATAAACATCACATGCAATCAATATAAGTGATATGATATGGCCATCATCATCTTGTGCTTGTGATCTCCATCTCCGAAGCACCGTCATGATTTCCATCGTCACCGGCGCGACACCTTGATCTCCATCGTAGCATCGTTGTCGTCTCGCCAACTATTGCTTCTATGACTATCGCTACCGCTTAGTGATAAAGTAAAGCAATTATAGGGCGATTGCATTGCATACAATAAAGCGACAACCATATGGCTCCTGCTAGTTGCCGATAACTCGGTTACAAAACATGATCATCTCATACAATAAATATAGCATCATGCCTTGACCATATCACATCACAACATGCCCTGCAAAAACAAGTTAGACGTCCTCTACTTTGTTGTCGCAAGTTTTACGTGGCTGCTACGGGCTGAGCAAGAACCGTTCTTACCTACGCATCAAAACTACAACGATAGTTCGTCAAGTTAGTGCTGTTTTAACCTTCTCAAGGACCGGGCGTAGCCACACTCGGTTCAACTAAAGTTGGAGAAACTGACACCCGCCAGCCACTTGTGTGCAAAGCACGTCGGTAGAACCAGTCTCGCGTAAGCGTACGCGTAATGTCAGTCCGGGCCGCTTCATCCAACAATACCGCCAAACCAAAGTATGACATGCTGGTAAGCAGTATGACTTGTATCGCCCACAACTCACTTGTGTTCTACTCGTGCATATAACATCTACGCATAAAAGTTGGCTCGGATGCCACTGTTGGGGAACGTAGTAATTTCAAAAAAATTCCTACGCACACGCAAGATCATGGTGATGCATAGCAACGAGAGGGGAGAGTGTGTCCACGTACCCTCGTAGACCGAAAGCGGAAGCGTTAGCACAACGCGGTTGATGTAGTTGTACGTCTTCACGATCCGACCGATCAAGTACCGAACGCACGGCACCTCCGAGTTTAGCACACGTTCAGCTCGATGACGTCCCTCAAACTTCGATCCAGCCGAGTGTTGAGGGAGAGTTTTGTCAGCATGACGGCGTGGTGACGATGATGATGTTCTACCGACGCAGGGCTTCGCCTAAGCACCGCTACAGTATTATCGAGGTGGACTATGGTGGAGGGGGGCACCGCACACGGCTAAAAGATCAAATGATCAATTGTTGTGTCTCCAAGGGGTGCCCCCCTCCCCGTATATAAAGGAGTGGAGGAGGGGGAGGGCCGGCCCTCTCTATTTATGGTATTTTTATGATAAAGAGAAATAAAGATGCAAAGTAAAATAAACGGCGCCAGAAATAGCTTGTTGACGGGAGATTAATATGATGGAAAATAGACCCGGGGCCATAGGTTTCACTAGTGGCTTCTCTCAAGATAGCATAAGTATTACGGTGGGTAAACGAATTACTGTCGAGCAATTGATAGAATTGAGCATAGTTATGAGAATATCTAGGTATGATCATGTATATAGGCATCACGTCCGTGACAAGTAGACCGAAACGATTCTGCATCTACTACTATTACTCCACACATCGACCGCTATCCAGCATGCATCTAGAGTATTAAGTTCATAAGAACAGAGTAATGCTTTAAGTAAGATGACATGATGTAGAGGGATAAACTCATGCAATATGATATAAACCCCATCTTTTTATCCTCGATGGCAACAATACAATACGTGCCTTGCTGCCCCTGCTGTCACTGGGAAAGGACACCGCAAGATTGAACCCAAAGCTAAGCACTTCTCCTGTTGCAAGAAAGATCAATCTAGTAGGCCAAACCAAACTGATAATTTGAAGAGACTTGCAAAGATAACCAATCATACATAAAAGAATTCAGAGGAGATTCAAATATTGTTCATAGATAATCTTGATCATAAACCCACAATTCATCGGATCTCGACAAACACACTGCAAAAGAAGATTACATCGAATAGATCTCCAAGAAGATCGAGGAGAACTTTGTATTGAGATCCAAAGAGAGAGAAGAAGCCATCTAGCTAATAACTATGGACCCGAAGGTCTGAGGTAAATTACTCACACATCATCGGAGAGGCTATGGTGTTGATGTAGAAGCCCTCCATGATCAATGCCCCCTCCGGCGGAGCGCCGGAAAAGGCCCCAAGATGGGATCTCACGGGTACAGAAGGTTGCGGCGGTGGAAATAGGGTTTTTGCTCCGTATATGGTGTTTCCAGGGTATATGGGTATATATAGGAGGAAGAAGTACGTCGGTGGAGCAACGTGGGCCCCACAAGGGTGGAGGGCGCGCCTGGGGGAGGTGGGCGCCCCCCTGCCTCGTTCTCTCCTCGTTGATTGCTTTACGTAGACTGCAAGTCTTCTGGATCACGTTTGTTCCGAAAATCACGTTCCCGAAGGTTTCATTCCGTTTGGACTCCGTTTGATATCTTTTTCCTTCGAAACACTGAAATAGGCAAAAAACAACAATTTGGGTTGGGCCTCCGGTTAATAGGTTAGTCCCAAAAATAATATAAAAGTGTATAATAAAGCTCATTAAACATCCAAAACAGAATATAATATAGCATGGAACAATCAAAAATTATAGATACGTTGAAGACATATCAGTATCTCATATGGAGTCTTGTTCAAGCCTTTGCGGAGATAGAGCCGATTGGATGCATGACAAGCGGTGTTGATGGCTTCGGCCCAAAAGTTGTATGGAGACTTGAACTCCGTCATCATGGTCCTTGCTGCATCCATCAACGTCCGGTTCTTCCTCTCTGCTACACCATTTTGTTGAGGGGTGTAAGGTGCGGAATACTGATGCTTGATCCCCTCATCACTAAGAAACTCATCCAAGGTGTAGTTCTTGAACTCGGTGCCGTTGTCACTTCTTATCGTCAAGATCTTTGCATTGTTTTGACGTTGAGCTTCATTTGCAAAGTCGATGACGGTTTGTTGGGTCTCACTCTTCCTCTTGAAGAAATATACCCAAGTGTATCTTGAATAATCATCCACAATCACCAAGCAATACTTTCTACCCCCAAGACTATCAAAGGATGGAGACCCAAAGAGATCCAAATGAAGGAGCTCCAAGGGCCTCTTCGAGTAGATGATAGTCGTGGGAGGGTGAGCCTTCTCATGTAGCTTTCCTTCGATACAAGCACCGCAAGCACGATCTTTAGCAAAACTAACATTTGTTAGTCCTCGGACATGGTCCCCCTTGAGAATACTTTGCAAAGATCTCATATTGACGTGGGCTAAACGGCGATGCCAAAGCCATCCCACGTCAACTTTTGCCATTAGGCATGTCGCGGTCTTAGTGGGTCGCTCCAAAAAGTTAATCACATAAAGACCGTTCTCGACATGCCCAACAAAGGCTACTTTAAGAGTCTTGATCCATAAGAGGGTCAGGGTATCAATATCAAAGAAAGTGGCAAAGCCCATGAGTGCAAGTTGACGAACGAAAAGTAAGTTGTATGCAAGGGACTCAACAAGCATGACTTTCTCGATCGTGAGATCATGAGAAATGACAAACTTGCCAAGCCCCAATACCTTAGAAGATGAGGCATCACCCCACTTGACATTGCTGGGCATAGATAAAATCTTGTGCACGTCCACCACCAAGTCCTTGCTTCCGGTCATATGATTTGTGGCTCCACTATCGAGCAACCATGATCCCCCACCGGAAGCAAACACCTACAAGAGATCAATGCCTGGTTTTAGGTACCCATTTTGTAATGGGTCCTTTGATGTTAGTAACAAGGGTCTTAATAACCCAAATAGACCATTCAATGTAGTCATAAGGAGAACCAACAAATTTGGCATAAACATGCCCATCACTAGCACGGCATAACGCATAAGAAGGGTTAAAGTCGCCGGCTTTGTTGGAAGGGGTGGCATTGCCCTTCTTCACACCACCACCCTTCACATTGTTCTTCTTCTCCTTAGGAGCACCCTCTCCCTCCTTCACAAAAGTTTGCTTGAGAGGAGGAGGTCGTTTAGCCTTGTGATTCTTCTTCTTGTTCTTGGACTTGGGTGCAAACCCAATTCCCTCCTTGCCCACAACTTCCTTTTGATTGCTCAAAAGGTCGTTGAGGTTCTTCTCACCTTGTATGCAAGACAAAAGGCTTTTCTCAAGTCACTCCTTCAACTTTGCATTCTCCTCCACAAGATGCACATGCTCACAACACGGGTTAGTAGCATTTGCATTATCAATTAAACCATATGAGGAAATGTGGCTTTCTCCTTGGTTAGCTTCACTTGGAGTTGATCATGAGACTCTTTGAGGCTAGCATGAGCACCCTTCAAGGCCTTGTGAGCCTTGTCAAGTATATCAAACTCCTCCTTGAGTCTAGCAAGATCAACCCCAAGTTTGGCCTTCTCAGAATTGAGCAAACGAGATACAACAAGAGCATGATCAAGATCTTTCTTTAATTTAGCATGATCATCATTGTGTGACTACTCAAGAGCCAAACAATGACCACACTCTTCCTCAAGCGCATTAGAGAGATCCGATATCTCATCGGCATAGTCATGACTATGCCCCTCCATCTTAGAGATGGTTTCTTCGTGAGCCTCGATCATATCATTGGCTTCACCAAGTTGTTCCAAGAGAGCAACAAAGTGCTTCTTGGATTTACCCTTGAGCTTACTCATAAAAGAATCAAATTCATTTTCCTCCTCCGTCGTCCCCTCACTTTCATCAATGCAATTCGTCAAGGAAGGATTAGTAATGATGGTGGTTCTGATGTTGGGGGTTACCTTGTTAGTGGCTGATACGTCTCCAACGTATCTATAATTTTTGATTGTTCCATGCTGTTTTGTTATCAATCTTGGATGTTTTATAATCATTTTATAGTCATTTTATATCATTTTATATCATTTTTGGTACTAACCTATTGACATAGTGCCAAGTGTCAGTTGTTGTTTTTTCCATGTTTTTTACATCGCAGGAAATCAATACCAGACGGAGTCCAAATGCCACGAAACTCCATGATGATTTTTTATGGACCAGAAGAAAGATGTTGGGCCCTGGTTGCACATGGGGGAGTCCTGAGGAGGGGACAACCCACCAGGGCGCGCCAGGAGGCCCAGGCGCGCCCTGGTGGGTTGTGCCCACCTCGGGTGCCCCCCGGACCGCCTCTTTGCTCTATAAATACCCCAAAATCCAGAAACCCTAGGGGAGTCGACGAAATATTCATCCAGCCGCCGCAGAGTCCAGAACCACCAGATCCATTCTAGACACCATCTCGGATGGGGTTCACCACCTCCATTGGTGCCTCTCCGATGATGCGTGAGTAGTTCTTTGTAGACCTTCGGGTCCGTAGTTAGTAGCTAGATGGATTTCTCTCTCTCGCTGAATTCTCAATACAATGGTCTCTTGGAGATCCATATGATGTAACTCTTTTTGCGGTGTGTTTGTTGGGATCTGATGAACTTCGAGTTTATGATCAGTTATATCTTTTTATATACATGAAAGTTATTTGAGTTTCTTTGATCTCTTATATGCATGATCTCTTATAGCCTCGTATTTCTTCTCCGATATTTGGGTTTTGTTTGGCCAACTTGATCTATTTATCTTGCAATGGGAAGAGGTGCCCGGTAGTGGGTTCGATCTTACGGTACTTGATCCCAGTGACAGAAAGGGAAACGACATGTATGTATCGTTGCTACTAAGGATAAAAGGATGGGATCTATATCTACGCAATAGATAAACGGATCTTGTCTACATCATGTCATCGTTCTTATTGCATTACTCCGTTTTCCATGAACTTAATACACTAGATGCATGCTGCATAGTGGACGATGTGTGGAGTAATAGTAGTAGATGCAGGCAGGAGTCGGTCTACTAATCTTGGACGTGATGCCTATGTAATGATCATTGCCGGGATATCATTATAATTATTTGAAGTTCTATCAATTGCCCAACAGTAATTCGTTTACCCACCATTTGTTATTTTTCTCGAGAGAAGCCACTAGTGAAACCTATGGCTCCCGGGTCTTCTTTCTCATATATTTGCTTGCGATCTACTTTTCCTTTGCATTTTTATTCAGATCTATTAAACCAAAAATACAAAAATACTTTTCTGCACTTTATTGTATTTGCGATCTATTATTTCAATCTACTACAAATTTCTGGCATCGTTACCCGAAAGGGATTGACAACCCCTTTAACACGTCGGGTTGCGAGGTGTTGTTATTTGTGTGCAGGTGATGTTTACGTTGTGTTGCTTCGTTCTCCTACTGGTTCGATAACCTTGGTTTCATCACTGAGGGAAATACCTACCGTCGTTGTGCTGCATCATCCCTTCCTCTTTGGGGAAATACCAACGTAGTCCTAGCAGACAGGAGCTTTTCTGGCGCCATAGTCAGAGAGCAATCAAAAGGAATTTCTGGCGCCATTGCCGAGGAGGATCTTCAACATAACCAGGTTCCTAATCACAAATCTCATCTCCTCGCAATTTACATTATTTTCCATTTGCCTCTTGTTTTCCTCTCCCCCACTTCACAAAAATTTACCGTTTTATTTGCCTCTCTTTTTCCGTTCACCGTTTTCTTGCCGGATCTGTTTTTGAACGCAATCTTGTTGTGTGGTCATCATGACTCAAGAGAACACCAAGTTATGTGATTTCTAAAATACCAACAACAATGATTTTATTGGCACTCCGCTTGCTCCTCCCACCACTAGTGCGGAGACTTGTGATATTAATACTGCTTTGCTGAATCTTGTAATGAAAGATCAATTTTCCGGTACTCCTAATGAGGATGCCGCATCCCATCTTAATACCTTCGTGGAATTATGCGATATGCAAAATAAAAAAGAGGTGGACAATGATGTGGTCAAGATGAAATTATTCCCGTTTTCTTTGCGTGATTCTACAAAAATTTGGTTCTCTTCTTTGCCTCGTAATAGTATCAATTCTTGGAATAAGTGCAAAGACGCTTTTATCACTAAGTATTTTCCGCTCGCAAAAATTATTTCCCTTAGAACCCAGATCATGAATTTCAAGCAACTTGAACATGAGCATGTTGCACAATCTTGGGAAAGGATGAAAATGATGCTAAGGAATTGCCCAACTCATGGGTTAAATCTTTGGATGATCATACAAATTTTTTATGCAGGGTTGAATTTTGTTTCTCGTAATCTTTTAGATTCCGCCGCGGGTGGTACTTTTATGGAAATTACTTTGGGTGAAGCCACCAAATTGCTTGATAATACCATGGCAAATTATTCACAATGGCATACTGAAAGAGCTCCTACTAGTAAAAAAGTTAATTCGGTTGAAGAAATTTCTTCTTTGAGTGAAAAGGTTGATGCTCTTATGAAATTGGTTGCTAGTAAAAGTGCTCCTATTGATTTTAATGATATGCCTTTGTCTACTTTGATTGAGAAAATAGTGATGCCATTGATGTGAATTTTATCTCTCGAAATAATTTCAACAACAATGCTTATAGAGGTAATTTTAATCGTAGGCCTTTTCCTAGTTATTCCTCTAATAATTATGGTTATTCCTATGGAAATCAGTCTTACAATAATAATAGGAATACCTCTGATCTTGAGAATAATATTAAAGAATTTATCAACATGCAAAAAGTTTTCAACACTTCCATAGAAGAAAAGTTGAATAAGATTGACGATTTGTCTAGAAGTGTTGATAGAATTGCTCATGATGTGGAAAATATCAAGTTGAAATTTTTTGTGCCTAAAGTTGATGAATCAATTAAAGCTCTTTATGTTTCTATGGATGAAAGTAAGAAAAGAACCGTTGTGCTTAGAGCTAAAAGAGAATTTTTAGAAAAAGCGTTCTCTAGTGATTTCTTTCGCAAAAGTGATGAAGATCATAAAATGATTGGTGTTTGTTCTATTGATTCCTTGTTTAGTAAAGTTAAGATTGATGAAAAATGGACTAGAGAAGAGTCAACTTTAGGTAGAAGGCGTCCCAATATTTCGAAGGGTGAAAATCTTGTTGAGAAAATTGAGGAAAGTGCGTTTGGAGAGGTCAAAACTTTAGCTAGTGATGAACCCACTCTTTTGGATTACAAAGACTTTAATTATGATAGTTGATCTTTGATTGATTGTATTTCTTTGTTGCAATCCATGCTAAATTCACCCCATGCTTATGAACAAAACAAAGCTTTTACTAAACATATTGTTGATGCTATGATGAAAGCTTTGGAAGAAAAACTGGAACTAGAAGTTTCAATTCCTAGAAAATTGCATGATGAATGGGAACCTACTATCGAAGTCAAGATTAAAAATTATGATTGTTTTGCTTTGTGTGACTCGGGTGCTAGTGTTTCTACAATCCAGAAATCCTTATGTGATGTGCTTGGTCTTACCAATCTTGAAGAATGTTCCTTGAATTTGCACTTGACGGTTTCTACTATTAAAAAGCCTATGGGAAGAATTAATGATGTTCTTATTATTGCAAATAGGAATTATGTGCCCATAGATTTTATTGTTCTTGATATTGATTGCAATCCGTCTCGTCCAATTATTCTTGGAAGACCGTTTTTATGCACTATCGGTGCCGTGCTTGATATGAAAGAAGGCAACATTAAGTTCCAATTTCCTTTGAGGAAGTGTATGGAACACTTTCCTAGAATAAAAATTAGCCCCACCTTATGAATCAATCATGAGGGCATCTTATGGATCTCGAACCATAGATGACAAAACTTAGATCCTTGCCTTATGCCTAGCTAAGGCGTAAAACTATAGCGCTTGCTGGGAGGCAACCCAATGAATAAAATTTATTTTTGCTTTTTTGCTTTCTGTTCTTGTGTGTTTGCACAATTATTCTACTGGCATGATTGTGTTTTTTGTGTTTTGATTAGTGTTGTTCCAAGTAAAGCCTTTAGGATCTTCTTGGGTGATAGTTGTTTGATCTTGCTGAAAAGGAGAGAAACTTTGTGCTCACGAAAATAATTTTCATAAATCACAGAAAAGAGATTTTGCCCTGATTCTTTATGAAGAAGATTAATATACAAATTACCCTAGTCTTTCTAATTTGGTAGAATTTTTGGAGTTCCAGAAGTATTCGCAAAAGTCAGATTGCTACTGACTGTTCTGTTTTGACAGATTCTGTTTTCTTTGTGTCGTGTGCTTATTTTGATGGCTCTATGGTTTTCTTTGATGAGTTTTTGCCATAGAAAAGTTGTAATACAGTAGATATAATACAAAAACAAAATATAAATTGGTTTGATACAGCACTTATAGTAGTGGTTTGCTTTCTTTTACTAACGGATCTCACAAAGGTTTTCTTGAGTTTTGTGTGATTGAAGTTTTCAAGTTTTGGGTTATCTTACAATGGATGAAAGAAGGACAAAAGAGCCTAATCTTGGGGATGCCCCGGCATCCCAAGCTATTATCCAAGAATGAGCAACCAACTAAGCTTGGGGATGCCCCCAAGTGGCATCCCCTCTTTCTTCTAATGACCATCGGTATTTTACTCGAGACTATACTTTTATTCATCACATGATATGTGTTTTGCTTGGAGCGTCTTGTATGATATATGTCTTTGCTTGTTTTATTTTGTGTTTTAAGTCGTCAATCCTTACTGGACACACCTATTTGAGAGAGCCACAATTATATCTTGACTTGTTAGAATTGCTCTCTGTGCTTCACTTAAATCTTTTATGAGCTAGGACTTGCTCTAGTGCTTCACTTATATCTTTTTGAGCACGGTGTGCTTAGTATTTCTGAAGAAATGCTCTCTTGCTTCACTTAGATTTATTTGAGAGTTAGTAAAATTTTGAAGAAATTATCTCTTGCTTCACTTAAATTATTTTGAGAGAAAGAAAATTTGTTATGCTCATGGTCTTCACTTATATTTGTTTGAGCTTATGAAAGCAACACATGAAAATTAGTCCCAAAGTGATAGATATCCAAGAAGGATAAAGTAAAAAATGTCATGAATATCATTGGACAAAATAAACTTGATTCTTAGTAGTAGTTTTGAGATATGATGATGTGATATGTGAGTTATGTTGTTGAGTAATTGTGCTCTAGTAAGAATATTGGTGTTAAGGTTTGTGATTCCCTATGCATGCACGGAAGTCAATAATCATGCAATGAAAATCATATCCTACTTGTGGTGCATTATTCGGTGTTAATTATGCTTAATGCTTGCTTATGAGATTATTCGTTTCTTGGTTGGTCGCTTCTCAATCTTTTTGCTAGCCTTCATTTTGCACTAAGTATGATCTCTACTTGTACTTCCAAAATTCTTTAAACCAGTTTTGCCACATGAGTCCACTATATCTACCTATATGCGGTATTCTTTTGCCGTTCTAAGCAAATTTGCATGTGCCATCTCTAATTTTCAAAATAAACTTCTCTTTTGTGTGTTTGTTTCGCTCGCGGAAAGGTAACGGGTGGCTAATATTTTCCATGCTAGGTGTGTTATTCTCACGATGAGTGTTTATTCACTTGTCATTGCACGAGAGTAAGGCAAAGGTTTTAGGAATTCCCAGTCCTGAAATGCAAAAATGAGTTTACTTTATGTTGTCAAATAATAAATTCCTTGGAAAGTGTAGGTATGGAAGGCACCCGTGGATAGCCATGGAAAGTGAAAGTATGGTGGAAAAAGGAATAAACTTTATTTTCCGTTTGGGAACCGCCTATGGCATATCTAGCATGGAAAGTGTTCGTAGCTCTACGTCGTTTTCGTTGGTGGGATGGATACACCTCCCAAAATGTTTTTATCTCTAATTTTTTTGCTTTGAGCTCTGGCACCTCTACAAATCCCTACTTCCCTCTGTGAAGGACCTTTCTTTTACTTTATGCAATTTTTATTTTGAATTTGAGTCTCCATCTTCTCTTATAAAAGCACCAACTAAGAGGCAATATGATCATGCTTAAGTATTGGGTGTAGCTAATATTCGAGTGTGTTTCATGAATGGATCAATGTTTGAGCATGATGGGCTAGGGATAACTTGTTTTAGCGTTGATATTTTGAAAGACATGATTGCTTGTTGATATGCTTGAGTATCTAAATTATTATGTCAAAACTAGACTATTGCTTTGAATCACATAAAAGTCCAAATGTCCATGCTATAAAGAAAAGAATATGATATGACTTGATAAACAACACTCCACATCAAAAATTCTGTTTTTATCACTTACCTACTCGAGGACGAGCAGGAGTTAAGCTTGAGGATGTTGATACGTCTCCAATGTATCTATAATTTTTGATTGTTCCATGCTGTCTTGTTATCAATCTTGGATGTTTTATAATCATTTTATATCATTTTTGGTACTAACCTATTGACATAGTGCCAAGTGTCAGTTGCTGTTTTTTCCATGTTTTTTACATCGCAGGAAATCAATACCACACGGAGTCCAAATGCCATGAAACTCCATGATGATTTTTTATGGACCAGAAGAAAGATGTTGGGCCCTGATTGCACCTGGGGGGAGTCCCGAGGAGGGGACAACCCACCAGGGCGCGCCAGGAGGCCCAAGCGCGCCCTGGTGGGTTGTGCCCACCTCGGGTGCCCCCTGGACCGCCTCTTTACTCTATAAATACCCCAAAATCCAGAAACCCTAGGGGAGTCGACGAAATATTCATCCAGCCGCCGCAGAGTCCAGAACCACCGGATCCAATCTAGACACCATCTCGGATGGGGTTCACCACCTCCATTGGTGCCTCTCCGATGATGCGTGAGTAGTTCTTTGTAGACCTTCGGGTCCGTAGTTAGTAGCTAGATGGCTTTCTCTCTCTCGCTGAATTCTCAATACAATGGTCTCTTGGAGATACATATGATGTAACTCTTTTTGTGGTGTGTTTGTTGGGACCTGATGAGCTTCGAGTTTATGATCAGTTATATCTTTTTATATCCATGAAAGTTATTTGAGTTTCTTTGATCTCTTATATGCATGATCTCTTATAGCCTCGTATTTCTTCTCCGATATTTGGGTTTTGTTTGGCCAACTTGATCTATTTATCTTGCAATGGGAAGAGGTGCCCGGTAGTGGGTTCGATCTTACGGTGCTTGATCCCAGTGACAGATAGGGAAGCGACACGTATGTATCATTGCTACTGAGGATAAAAAGATGGGATCTATATCTACGCAATAGATAAACGGATCTTGTCTATATCATGTCATCATTCTTATTGCATTACTCCGTTTTTCCATGAACTTAATACACTAGATGCATGCTGGATAGCGGTCGATGTGTGGAGTAATAGTAGTAGATGCAGGCAGGAGTCGGTCTACTAATCTTGGACGTGATGCCTATGTAATGATCATTGCCTGGATATCGTCATAATTATTTGAAGTTCTATCAATTGCCCAACAGTAATTCGTTTACCCACCGTTTGCTATTTTTCTCGAGAGAAGCCACTAGTGAAACCTATGACCCCCGGGTCTTCTTTCTCATATATTTGCATGCGATCTACTTTTCCTTTGCATTTTTATTCAGATCTATTAAACAAAAAATACAAAAATACTTTACTGCACTTTATTTTATTTGCGATCTATTATTTCAATCTACTACAAATTTTTGGCATCGTTACCCGAAAGGGATTGACAACCCCTTTAACACGTCGGGTTGCGAGGTGTTGTTATTTGTGTGCAGGTGTTGTTTACGTTGTGTTGCTTGGTTCTCCTACTGGTTCGATAACCTTGGTTTCATCACTGAGGGAAATACCTACCCTCGCTGTGTTGCATCATCCCTTCCTCTTTGGGGAAATACGGACGTAGTCCTAGCAGACATGAGATTTTCTAGCACCATAGTTAGAGAGCAATCAATGGCTTTAGCCATGATGCACTTGGCGGTGATGTTGGCATTGGGTGAATCAAAGAGGGACACCCGTGGAGTTGTTGCAATGGCAACGGAGGCCATGGCAACCGTCTCACCGTCGTCATCATCCTCATTGTACTCTTCTTGTGCCACCAACCCCTTGGGAGGAGTCTTCTTGGTGAAGTTGTTCTTGTTGGGGAAGGACTTGGCCTTGTCTTTTCGGATAAGCTTGCCACCATTGTCTTCCCTCTTCTCGTACGGGCACTCTGCTACAAAGTGGCTTACATTGCCACAATTATAGCATGTCCTCACACGTTGCTTGCCCTTGGCGCCACTTGAGTTGTTCTTGTTGAAGTTGTGCCTTGAGTTCTTCTTGCTCCAAAATTGCCGTGAAGCGAGAGCCATGTGCTCATGATAAGCATATTTTGTATCTTCGGGACAACACTCTTCTTCTTCCTCTTCACCCTCTTCTTGAAGGAAATATGCCCTAGAGGCAATAATAAAGTTATTATTTATTTCCTTATATCATGATAAATGTTTATTATTCATGCTAGAATTGTATTAACCGGAAACTTGATACATGTGTGAATACATAGACAAACAGAGTGTCACTAGTATGCCTCTACTTGACTAGCTTGTTGATCAAAGATGGTTATGTTTCCTAGCCATTGACATGAGTTGTCATTTGATTAACGGGATCACATCATTAGGAGAATGATGTGATTGACTTGACCCATTCCGTTAGCTTAGCACTCGATCGTTTGGTATGTTGCTATTGCTTTCTTCATGACTTATACATGTTCCTATGACTATGAGATTATGCAACTCCCGTTTACCGGAGGAACACTTTGTGTGCTACCAAACGTCACAACGTAACTGGGTGATTATAAAGGTGCTCTACATGTGTCTCCGAAGGTACTTGTTGGGTTGGCGTATTTCGAGATTAGGATTTGTCACTCCGATTGTCGGAGAGGTATCTCTGGGCCCTCTCGGTAATGCACATCACTTAAGCCTTGCAAGCATTGCAACTAATGAGTTTGTTGCGAGATGATGTATTACAGAACGAGTAAAGAGACTTGCCGGTAACGAGATTGAACTAGGTATTGAGATACCGGCGATCGAAACTCGGGCAAGTAACATACCGATGACAAAGGGAACAACGTATGTTGTTATGCGGTCTGACCGATAAAGATCTTCGTAGAATATGTGGGAGCCAATATGAGCATCCAGGTTCCGCTATTGGTTATTGACCGGAGACATGTCTCGGTCATGTCTACATAGTTCTCGAACCCGTAGGGTCCGCACGCTTAACGTTTTGATGACAGTTATATTATGAGTTTATATGTTTTGATGTACCGAAGGTTGTTCGGAGTCCCGGATGTGATCATGGACATGACGAGGAGTCTCGAAATGGTCGAGACATAAAGATTGATATATTGGAAGCCTATGTTTGGATATCGGAAGTGTTCCGGGTGAAATCGGGATTTTACCGGAGTACCGGGAGGTTACCGGAACCCCCCGGCAACATAATGGGCCTTAGTGGGCCTAGGTGGAAGAGAGGAGAGGCAGCTAGGGCTGGGCCGCGCGCCCCTCCCCCCTAGTCCGAATAGGACAAGGAGAAGGGGGCGGCGCCCCCCCCCCTTCCTTCTTCTCCCTCTCCTCTTTCCCCCCTCCCAAGTCCTAATCCAACTAGAAAAAGGGGGAGTCCTACTCCCGGTGGGAGTAGGACTCCTCCTGGCGTGCCCCAAGGCTGGCCGCACCTCCCCCCTTTGATCCTTTATATACGGGGGCAGGGGGCACCCCATAGACACAACAATTGATCATTGATCTCTTAGCCGTGTGCGGTGCCCCCCTCCACCATATTACACCTCGAATATCGTAGCGGTGCTTAGGCGAAGCCCTGCGTCGGTAGAACATCATCATCGTCACCACGCCGTCGTGCTAACGAAACTCTCCCTCAACAGTCGGCTGGATCGGAGTTCGAGGGACGTCATCGAGCTGAACGTGTGCTGAACTCGGAGGTGCCGTACGTTCGGTACTTGATCGGTCGGATCGTGAAGACGTACGACTACATCAACCGCGTTGCGCTAACGCTTCCGCTTTCGGTCTACGAGGGTACGTGGACAACACTCTCCCCTCTCGTTGCTATGCATCACCATGATCTTGCGTGTGCATAGGATTTTTTTTGAAATTACTACGTTCCCCAACAGTGGCATCCGAGCCTGGCTTTATGCGTAGATGTCATATGCACGAGTAGAACACAAGTGAGTTGTGGGCGATATAAGTCATATTGCTTACCAGCATGTCATACTTTGGTTCGGCGGTATTGTTGGATGAAGCGGCCCGGACCGACATTACGCGTACGCTTACGCGAGACAGGTTCTACCGACGTGCTTTGCACATAGGTGGCTGGCAGGTGTCAGTTTCTCCAACTTTATTTGAACCGAGTGTGGCTATGCTCGGTCCTTGCGAAGGTTAAAACAGCACCAACTTGACAAACTATCGTTGTGGTTTTGATGCGTAGGTAAGAACGGTTCTTGCTAAGCCCGTAGTAGCCACGTAAAACTTGCGACAACAAAGTAGAGGACGTCTAACTTGTTTTTGCAGGGCATGTTGTGATGTGATATGGTCAAAGCATGATGCTAAATTTATTGTATGAGATGATCATGTTTTGTAACCGAGTTATCGGCAACTCGCAGGAGCCATATGGTTGTCGCTTTATTGTATGCAATGCAATCGCCCTGTAATGCTTTACTTTATCACTAAGCCGTAGCGATAGTCGTAGAAGCATAAGATTGGCGAGACGACAACGATGCTACGATGGAGATCAAGGTGTCGCGTCGGTGACGATGGTGATCATGACGGTGCTTCGGAGATGGAGATCACAAGCACAAGATGATGATGGCCATATCATATCACCTATATTGATTGCATGTGATGTTTATCTTTTATGCATCTTATCTTGCTTTGATTGACGGTAGCATTATAAGATGATCCCTCACTAAATTATCAAAGTATAAGTGTTCTCCCTGAGTATGCACCGTTGCGAAAGTTCTTCGTGCTGAGACACCACGTGATGATCGGGTGTGATAGGCTCTATGTTCAAATACAACGGGTGCAAAATAGTTGCACACGCGGAATACTCAGGTTAAGCTTGACGAGCCTAGCATATAACAGATATGGCCTCGGAACACTGAGACCGAAAGGTCGAGCGTGAATCATATAGTAGATATGATCAACATAGTGATGTTCACCATTGAAACTACTCCATCTCACGTGATGATCGGACATGGTTTAGTTGATATGGATCACGTGATCACTTAGAAGATTAGAGGGATGTCTATCTAGTGGGAGTTCTTAAGTAATATGATTAATTGAACTTAAATTTATCATGAACTTAGTCCTCATAGTATTTTGCAAATTATGTTGTAGATCAATAGCTTGCGTTGTTGCTTCCCTATGTTTATTTTGATATGTTCCTCGAGAAAAATTATGTTGAAAGATGTTAGTAGCAATGATGCGGATTGGATCCGTGATCTGAGGATTATCCTCATTGCTGCACAGAAGAATTATGTCCTTGATGCACCGCTAGGTGACAGACCTATTGCAGGAGCAGATGCAGACGTTATGAACGTTTGGCTAGCTCAATATGATGACTACTTGATAGTTTAGTGCACCATGCTTAATGGCTTAGAATCGGGACTTCAAAGACGTTTTGAACGTCATGGACCATATGAGATGTTCCAGGAGTTGAAGTTAATATTTCAAGCAAATACCCGAGTTGAGAGATATGAAGTCTCCAACAAGTTCTATAGCTAAAAGATGGAGGAGAATAGCTCAAGCAGTGAGCATGTGCTCAGATTGTCTGGGTACTACAATCGCTTGAATCAAGTGGGAGTTAATCTTCCAGATAAAATAGTGATTGACAGAATTCTCTAGTCACTATCACCAAGTTAGTAGAACTTCGTGATGAACTATAGTATGCAAGGGATGACGAAAGTAATTCCCGAGCTCTTCGTGATGCTGAAATCGACGAAGGTAGAAATCAAGAAAAACATCAAGTGTTGATGGTTGACGAGACCACTAGTTTCAAGAAAAGGGCAAAGGGAAGAAGGGGAACTTCAAGAAGAACGGCAAACAAGTTGCTGCTCAAGTGAAGAAGCCTAAATCTGGTCCTAAGCCTGAGACTAAGTGCTTCTACTGCAAAGGGACTGGTCACTGGAAGCGGAACTACCCCAAGTATTTGGTGGATAAGAAGGATGGCAAAGTGAACAAAGGTATATTGGATATACATGTTATTGATGTGTACTTTACTAGTGTTTATAGCAACCCCTCGGCATTTGATACTGGTTCAGTTGCTAAGAGTAGTAACTCGAAACGGGAGTTGCAGAATAAACAGAGACTAGTAAAAGGCGAGGTGACGATGTGTGTTGGAAGTAGTTCCAAGATTGATATGATCATCATCGCACACTCCCTATACTTTTGGGATTAGTGTTGAAACTAAATAAGTGTTATTTGGTGTTTGCGTTGAGCATGAATATGATTTGATCATGTTTGTTGCAATACGGTTATTCATTTAAATTAGAGAATAATTGTTGTTCTGTTTACATGAATAAAAAACCTTCTATGGTCATACACACCAACGAAAATGGTTTGTTGGATCTCGATCGTAGTGATACACATATTCAAAATATTGAAGCCAAAAGATACAAAGTTAATAATGATAGTACAACTTATTTGTGGCACTGCCGTTTAGGTCATATTGGTGTAAAGCGCATGGAGAAACTCCATGCTGATGGGATTTTGGAATCACTTGATTATGAATCACTTGATGCTTGCGAACTGTGCCTCATGGGCAAGATGACTAAAACGTCGTTCTCCGGAACTATGGAGAGAGCAACAGATTTGTTGGAAATCATACATACAGATGTATGTGGTCCGATGAATATTGAGGCTCGTAGCAGGTATCATTATTTTCTGACCTTCATAGATGATTTGAGCAGATATGGGTATATCTACTTAATGAAACAGAAGTCTAAAACATTTGAAAAGTTCATATAATTTCAGAGTGAAGTGGAAAATCATCGTAACAAGAAAATAAAGTTTCTACGATCTGATCGTGGAGAAGAGTATTTGAGTTACGAGTTTGGCCTTCAGTTAAAACAATGTGAAATAGTTTCACTACTCACGCCACCTGGAACACCACAGTGTAATGGTGTGTCCGAACATCGTAACCTTACTTTATTAGATATGGTGCGATATATGATGTCTCTTACCGATCTACCACTATCGTTTTGGGGTTATGCATTAGAGACAGCTGCATTCACGTTAAATCGGGTACCATCTAAATCCGTTGAGACGACATCTTATGAACTGTGGTTTGGCAAGAAACCAAAGTTGTCGTTCCTTAAAGTTTGGGGTTGCGATGCTTATGTGAAAAAGTTTGGGTACACCTTCTATCACAGATCCGAAGGCAAGACATTCGTTGCTAAGAATGGATCCTTTCTAGAGAAGGAGTTTCTCTCGAAAGAAGTGAGTGGGAGGAAAGTAGAACTTGATGAGGTAATTGTACCTGCTCCCTTATTGGAAAGTAGTTCATCGCAGAAACCAGTTTCTGTGACGCCTATACCAATTAGTGAGGAAGTTAATGATGATGATCATGGAACTTCAGATCAAGTTATTACTGAACCTCGTAGGTCAACCAGAGTAAGATCCGCACCAGAGTGGTACGGTAATCCTGTTCTGGAGGTTATGTTACTAGACCATGACGAACCTACGAACTATGAAGAAGCGATGGTGAGCCCAGATTCCGCAAAATGGCTTCAGGCCATTAAATCTGAGATGAGATCCATGTATGAGAACAAAGTATGGACTTTGATTGACTTGCCCAATGATCGGCGAGCCATTGAGATTAAATGGATCTTCAAGAGGAAGACGGACGCTGATAGTAGTGTTACTATCTACAAAGCTAGAATTGTCGCAAAAGGTTTTCGACAAGTTTAAGGTGTTGACTACGATGAGAGTTTCTCACTCGTATCTATGCTTAAGTCTGTCCGAATCATGTTAGCAATTGCCGCATTTTATGAAATCTGGCAAATGGATAAACAAAACTGCATTCCTTAATGGATTTATTAAAGAAGAGTTGTATATGATGCAACCAGAAGGTTTTGTCAATCCTAAAGGTGCTAACAAAATATGCAAGCTCCAGCGATCCATCTATGGACTGGTGCAAGCATCTCGGAGTTGGAATATACGCTTTGATAAGTTGATCAAAGGATTTATACAGACTTGCGGTGAAGCCTGTATTTACAAGAAAGTGAGTGGGAGCACTACAGCATTTCTGATAAGTATATGTGAATGACATATTGTTGATCGGAAATAATATAGAATTATTCTGCAAAGCATAAAGGAGTGTTTGAAAGGAGCTTTTCAAAGAAAGACCTCGATGAAGCTGCTTACATATTGAGCATCAAGATCTATAGAGATAGATCAAGACGCTTGATAAGTTTTTTCAATGAGTACATACCTTAACAAGATTTTGAAGTGGTTCAAAATGGAACAGTCAAAGAAAGAGTTTCTTGCCTGTGTTACAAGGTGTGAAATTGAGTAAGACTCAAAGCCCGACCACAGCAGAAGATAGAAAAAGAATGAAAGTCATTCCCTATGCCTCGGCCATAGGTTCTATAAAGTATGCCATGTTGTGTACCAGATCTATTGTATACCCTACACTGATTTTGGCAAGGGAGTAGAATAGTGATCTAGGAGTAGATCACTGGACAGCGGTCAAAATTATCCTTAGTGGAATAAGGGTATGTTTCTCGATTATGGAAGTGACAAAAGGTTCGTCGTAAAGGGTTACGTCGAAGAAAGTTTTGACACTAATCTAGATGACTCTAAGTCTCGGTCTAGATACATATTGAAAGTGGGAGCAATTAGCTAGAGTAGCTCCGTGCAGAGCATTGTAGACATAGAAATTTGCAAAATACTTACGGATCTGAATGTGACAGACCCGTTGACTAAAATTATCTCACAAGCAAAACATGATCACACCTTAGTACTCTTTGGGTGTTAATCACATAGCGATGTGAACTAGATTACTGACTCTAGTAAACCCTTTGGGTGTTGGTCACATGACGATGTGAACTATGGGTGTTAATCACATGGTGATGTGAACTATTGATGTTAAATCACATGGCGATGTGAACTAGATTATTGACTCTAGTGCAAGTGGGAGACTGAAGGAAATATGCCCTAGAGGCAATAATAAAGTTATTATTTATTTCCTTATATCATGAAAAATGTTTATTATTCATGCTAGAATTGTATTAACCGGAAACTTGATACATGTGTGAATACATAGACAAACAGAGTGTCACTAGTATGCCTCTACTTGACTAGCTCGTTGATCAAAGATGGTTATGTTTCCTAGCCATAGACATGAGTTGTCATTTGATTAACGGGATCACATCATTAGGAGAATGATGTGATTGACTTGACCCATTCCGTTAGCTTAGTACTCGATCGTTTAGTATGTTGCTATTGCTTTCTTCATGACTTATACATGTTCCTATGACTATGAGATTATGCAACTCCCGTTTACCGGAGGAACACTTTGTGTGCTACCAAACGTCACAACGTAACTGGGTGATTATAAAGGTGCTCTACAGGTGTCTCCGAAGGTACTTGTTGGGTTGGCGTATTTCGAGATTAGGATTTGTCACTCCGATTGTCGGAGAGGTATCTCTGGGCCCTCTCGGTAATGCACATCACTTAAGCCTTGCAAGCATTGCAACTAATGAGTTTGTTGCGAGATGATGTATTACAGAACGAGTAAAGAGACTTGCCGATAATGAGATTGAACTAGGTATTGAGATACCGACGATCGAATCTCGGGCAAGTAACATACCGATGACAAAGGGAACAACGTATATTGTTATGCGGTCTGACCGATAAAGATCTTCGTAGAATATGTGGGAGCCAATATGAGCATCCAGGTTCCGCTATTGGTTATTGACCGGAGACATGTCTCGGTCATGTCTACATAGTTCTCGAACCCGTAGGGTCCACACGCTTAACGTTTCGATGCCAGTTATATTATGAGTTTATATGTTTTGATGTACCGAAGGTTGTTCGGAGTCCCGGATGTGATCATGGACATGACGAGGAGTCTCGAAATGGTCGAGACATAAAGACTGATATATTGGAAGCCTATGTTTGGATATCGGAAGTGTTCCGGGTGAAATCGGGATTTTACCGGAGTACCGGGAGGTTACCGGAACCCCCCAGCAACATAATGGGCCTTAGTGGGCCTAGGTGGAAGAGAGGAGAGGCAGCTAGGGCTAGGCCACGCGCCCCTCCCCCCTAGTCCGAATAGGACAAGGAGAAGGGGGCGGCGCCCCCCTTCCTTCTTCTCCCTCTCCTCTTTCCCCCCTCCCAAGTCCTAATCCAACTAGAAAAAGGGGGGAGTCCTACTCCCGGTGGGAGTAGGACTCCTCCTGGCGCGCCCCAAGGCTGGCCGCACCTCCCCCCCTTTGATCCTTTATATACGGGGGCAGGGGGGCACCCCATAGACACAACAATTGATCATTGATCTCTTAGCCGTGTGCGGTGCCCCCCTCCACCATATTACACCTCGATAATATCGTAGCGGTGCTTAGGCGAAGCCCTGCGTCGGTAGAACATCATCATCGTCACCACGCCGTCGTGCTGACGAAACTCTCCCTCAACACTCGGCTGGATCGGAGTTCGAGGGACGTCATCGAGCTGAACGTGTGCTGAACTCGGAGGTGCCGTACGTTCGGTACTTGATCGGTCGGATCGTGAAGACGTACGACTACATCAACCGCGTTGCGCTAACGCTTCCGCTTTCGGTCTACGAGGGTACGTGGACAACACTCTCCCCTCTCGTTGCTATGCATCACCATGATCTTGCGTGTGCGTAGGATTTTTTTTGAAATTACTACGTTCCCCAACACTTCTTCCACACTAGCCTTGGCCTTCAAAGCAAGGTTGGGCTTCTTTACTCATTGAGAACGCAACACCACATTGTCGGCGGTCTTGTCCAAGACCCTGATTGCCACAAACTCATCCAACACTTCACTTGAGGACAAGGTGTGGAAGTTCGGACTTTGACGGATGACGGAGGACATGGCCTTATGGTAAGGCATCATGGCCCTGAGAAACTTGCGCTTGATCCAATTGTCATCTGTATCCTTGCTCCCATGATCTCGGAGTGAGACCGCAAGAGTGGTTAATCTCCGGTAAAGTTCACGAGGTTCTTCATCTTCATTCATTGCAAACTCATCGGCTTCATCTTGCACCACTTCATAGTTGGAGCGTTGAATGCTTGCACTTCCCTTGTAAATGGAAACAACATGTTGCCATGCTTCCTTGGCCACGGTGAAAGGTCGGAGATGCGCAATATCTTTGGGTGGAATTGCATCTTGGATAATGAAGAGAGCGGACTCGTTGAATTGATGATCCGCGGCTTCTCTAGGAGTGAGGTTGCTTGGGTCATGCGGGTAGAAACCTTGCTCAAAAATTCTCCAAAGATCAGTAGAACTATGATTTAAATGACGTTTAAAACGGTAGACCCAAGAGGCAAAATCCTCATTTTTCACAAACTTAGGAGGAGGACCAACATGATTCAAATGAGTGGAGGGAACCGGTCCTCCATAAGTAAGGGATGGTTCAACATGGGCTTGTCGGAGTTAGCATCCGTCACCTTGTTAGTGGGACCGACCACTTCCAACGGTGCGGTGGATAATTTAAGACCATCAAGAAACTCCTTAAACGTGCCTTTGACCTCGGTCGTCATGGAGGTTTTCAATGTGTCCAAAGCCGTATTGAATTCCTGACGAGATACCGAGGATCCCCCATCGGCCGTAGACGAGGATGGATTCACACCAGGGTGCTCCTCCCCACCGTCTACGGTGTCAACCACACTCTTCGGATGGCAAAGTCCTTAATAAAGAGGCGAGGCTCTGATACCAATTGAAAGGATCGATATAGTTGACTAGAGGGGGGGTGAATAGGCAACTAACAATTTTAGCTTTTCTTTACCAAATTAAACTTTGCATCAAAGTAGGTTGTCTAGATATGCAACTAGGTGAGCAACCTATATGATGCAACAACAACAAGCACACAAGCAAGCAAGGGATACAACACAATATAAGCTTGCACAAGTAAAGATAAGAGATAACCAAGAGTGGAGCCGGTGGAGACGAGGATGTGTTACCGAAGTTCCTTCCCTTTGAGAGGAAGTATGTCTCCGTTGGAGCGGTATGGAGGCACAATGCTCCCCAAGAAGCCACTAGGGCCACCGTATTCTCCTCACGCCCTCACACAATGCGAGATGCCGTGATTCCACTATTGGTGCCCTTGAAGGCGGCGACCGAACCTTACAAACAAGGTTCGGGCTATCTCCATAACTTAATTGGAGGCTCCCAACTATACCACGAAGCTTCACCACAATGGTTTGTGGCTCCAAGGATACCTCTTCCGTCTAGGGTGTCAAACACCCAAGAGTAACAAGTTGATGATGATGTAGAAGTCGGGGAACGCAAATCGGTTTGGTGGAAGTGTAAATCGGGGGAACCTCCTTCTATCCTCAAAGTATTGTTAAGTTTGGGTGGTTGAGGAGGGAGATCTCAAGCTTTTGGTGATTTGGGAATGGATGAGCAAAGCTTGGGCAAAGGTTAGGGTTGGGAGGAAGAAGAAGGGGGTATAAATACCCCCACGGGATATTTGCCCGTTGAGCAGCCGCCGCCCCGGGTACCCAGACTAAAGGGGCCCGGGCGCCCGGACAAAACAGAGGAAAGCAGAGTAGTCCGGGCACCCGGGGGGTCAAGACCCCGGGCACCCGGAGTGGACAGGAAATGCGCAAAGACAGGGACCGGGCACCCGGGGGCCGCAAACCCCGGGGACCCGGAGCATCCAGAGAGGAGGCAAAGGGCGCGAGGGAGGGGCTGGGCACCCGGGGGTCCCAAACCCCGGGCACCCGCACCATGCAGGGGCGGTGAGGAGGAGGCGGGCAGGGGCCGGGCACCCAAGGGTCCCAAACCCCGGGCACCCGCACCGGGTAGAGACCGGGAGGAGGTGGCGGGCAAGGGGCCGGGCACCCGGGGCACTAGACCCCGGGCACCCGCACCGATCAGAGAAGAGCAAGAGGTGGTGGAGACGAGAGGGAGGAGGCCCCGACAAAAGAAGAAACTCCCGATAAAGCCCGAAGCGGATAAAATATAAGGAAGAGAGAAGTTTGAGTTCCCCAACTCCGAGAGCATAGCAACCCCTCTTGACAGTACGGATGTTCCTATGACTCAAAAAGAAACCGAAAAACTTCTCGAGCCGACAACGAACACCGTCTTTTTTCTCTTTGGTCTTGATAGGGTTACCGACGTCCGTCGACGTACAAGAGGCGATAATGTCCTGAAATAAACTTGACAACCGACATTAGTCCTCGCAAATCATATTGTGATCAATCATCAAAATGTAATTGAGTGACAATTGCACTTTCAGCATCATTGACCTTCTGATCAACACACTTAGTTACCAGCTCTGGGTTGGTTCCATCTCATTTTGTAGAAAGTCCCTGATAAAAACAGATCGCCCCCATCTCCAATTTAGGTTGTAAGTTTACAACTGAGCCATCCGCTCTCTTCAGCGATTTAATTTCACTAGTGCACAATCGCTCCTTCGCCTTGGCCTGGAAAAATATAAGTATTAGGATCACCTTCAGCAAGCCATTGATACCTTGATCTCTGCTTCTCCGGCACCTCCCCCTGTGATGGCAATTCTGAAATTCTAGCCATCAACTCCTTTTTCACCCTTCCAGATCCCCAACAAAGTGAATTTGCCCAAACATTCTCTAACCGAGCTTGCAAGGTTTTTAATTGTTTTTTAACCGAACCAATCAAATTTCCTCCAACTCTTTAATCTCTCATGCACCCCTCCCAAGGCATCACAAATACATTATGGATTACTTGTATCAACATGACAAGACTCCTTTTTTAAAAAATATGCCAAGACTCCTCCACAACCTGTGTACACCAATCATGTCGAGTACATGCATTCTCGAAGCGGAACGGTCTATCTCCCCGTCCATCCTCAATCTAATGTAACCTCCACAAAAATAATCGTTGCACAACGATCTGATTCAGTACACTGTATGTGGCTAACAACTGTATTATCAAAGCCATCTGTAAACTTATCGTGTCCCAAAACTCTATCAAGTCGAACCTTGATATTTCTACCCCCTTGCAGTCTATTGTCCCACTAGATGATCAGTTGCGTCATTGGCGCAAAGACCAACTGCAGCCACAAAGTAAAGCAACGCCGAGGCCGGGGTCTACTCCAACTATAATGTTAGCCTATGCGATGGTATGCAAAACAAACATTAGACTGTGGCATACCACAGGAGGGACCACCGCACCTGGACGAAACCAAGCGAAATTGCAAGTTGTCAAGATGACATCTGTGTGGGGTTGTGAGGGCTTGGACAACATGTTGCATGCCTGGGCGCGACACCGTGCTTTCATCAGGCTTTGCCTGCCCGTACCCTCATCAAGCAACACTCAGGTCTGTTATCTATCTGATCCGCTTACTATGGGCAGCGAAAAAATATGTTTGGCTAACTTTTCGGTTGCATTTGTTTTTTGTCCCTTTGTGGATCATTGGGCATCATGATGACCACGGCAGTGTGGGCTCGAGCTATCTGAAACGATGTATCCCTGGTCAGCTATGGTATCCACGAAAGGAAAGTACGTAGGACACACACACACACACACACCTACACTCGTTGTTCGTGCCGAAGCTCTCTTTTGCTCTTTCGCACGGTTATGGCTCGGCCACAAGAGTTTTCGGTTTGGCTAGAGACCTAATCACCCTTGCTAGTCGGACATGCCTTGGTCAACTGTGCCTGGTTAGAACTATATGTCATTAGCATGATCATCGGTACGTGCCTGGGACCTTACTCCGTGCTAGAGTCCCTCTATTTTTTAAGTCGGGTATGATCTCTTTTGGCCTTTCACCCCCGCGGACTAGCCGACTGGCGTGTGTGCTGCATGTGTTCGTTGATCGCACTCTTCCCTGGCCCGTCGATCATCTGGTCGTTTCGCGTGCTTTCATTATGGTCGGGTGGCGTCTAACAAGCTCGCTTACTACACTCTTCCTTGGGAAGGGCCTTTCCGGCATCCTCTTCTCCGGCCGCCATGGCCGTAACAAAGACCAGAAGGACCAAAAGAGAAGAAACCAGATCGGGCTTATTCAAAAGAGGAGAAACCCTACCAATGTACACGTCACAAGATTCACCCACCGCCGCCCATCGTGGCCACCGGAGGCAGGGGAGGAGCCGGTGCAGGGTGTGCTAAGGAAGTTCAAGGAACAAGAAAACGGCACAAGGGAAGTTCAAGGAACAAGAAACAACACAGAGACTAGTCGCCGCAGATGCAAGTCCGGAGCCCGGAGCTCAGCTCTTAGAGGGGAAGGTGCCGGTTTGAATGGGGTCTTTGCAGATGAACGTCAACACTCAGGGCCTGTTTGTTTTCTTTAGGGGGAGGAGGGGCTGTTGAATTGGGGGTATTGTTAACTTTATAAGTACTCCCTCCATAAAAAAATACAAAAACATTTATAGATCACTAAATTAGTGATCTAAACGCTCGAATACAAGAATGTTTATATCGAAATACAAGACTGTTTATATCACTAAAATAGTGATCTAAACGGTCTTATGTTTCTGATCTAAACGCTTGAAATACAAAAACTTATATTTCTTTACAGAGCGAGTACCGAATCTTCTCAAACAAAAATACCACATCCGGACAAGCCCGGGGCTGTTTTGTTGAATCGTTCGTGATTCAAACAGAATGGACACGTTTCATATGATGATTCAACCATTAACAAGAAAGCAAATAACTATGAGACTTTGAGGCGATGATGACTTCGCTTGGGGATTCGTGACTTGTAACGGTGGCATTGGCAAGTGGGGCAGCAACACAGGCGAAGTACGAAGTCTTAGCTTTCAGAATGAAAACCCAAGGTCTGAAGGTATTATTTTGAGAACGTGAATTTTCTTCAGGTGAAAATCTAAAATCTATGATAAGATGATGATGGGGCTTGTACACTGTTTCCTTTTTAGAGGCGTCGTTTTTGAAGAATTTAGACTTTGAGTGTTTCTTGGGACTTTGAGTGTTTCTTAGTTGTGGTTCGTGCTGCAGCTACAAGGAATTAATCACTATAGCAGTTTCTTTCATTTAATTTTTCTTTTTTTTTCTCTTTTGGGTGTGTGCATCTGTGATGTCTTTACAAGATTACATTGTTGCAGAGGCTAGGTGTAATTGGTATTTCCTTGATATTAATATATTCACTTTGTCAAAAAAAAAAAACATACTGCACCATTAGCTTAGCTAGCACACTACACTATCGAGTGCTTGAAATTGACAGTGTATATTGCGGAGTAACCGAAATTGACAGTGTATATCGCATCCAACATTACCCTCGAGTTACAAGATTTGTTGCACATTCCACCATTAACAGCAACCAAACAAGATTCAGCTAGTAAGGAACACAGCTCCATCTTGCTGCATCCAACAACCAAGCCAGTGCAGAAAGCATAATATCCAGGTAGTGACAGGTTTACTATTTATTTCTTAATACAAAACTACATTACTGTGAGCTTAACAAGTCAGATTCACTGGCTGCTAGATTCGTCATGCTCTGGCTGCATCTGGTTCAGCACAAAAGCTCCCTCGAGGTTTTTATGCACCTCAGCTTTCATTTTCTCCTCCTTGGTCCCTCTCTTCAGTTTCATGAGGATATCAAACTTGGCGAAGTCTTCAACCACCTGGTCATGGTAGCAGCAAGTAAAGCTGAGATGAATATTACTACTCGTGAAGGAGTTGAAGTAGAAGAACAATTACATAAAACAAACCTCAGCCTTGGCGCGAACGATTTCAACAAGTTCATATGGGAGAAGGGAATTCGACCTCTGCTGGATTGATTTCACAGCATGGCTTGCAGCATCTTTGACTACAGGATCATGCACAGGCACATCACGCCATCCAGGCTCATGTCCACCTGAAATTGGTTTGAGTTCAATACAACAAGTACTTGACAAGACCATATTACGGGAAGCTAAACTATATAAGACCTAACATGTACCACAAGTTCATGTCTACTATTACCATCCATATCATATGCAACATCTGATATTCAATGACTTCCTAATTTAACCACTTGGCATCAGGTTTTATCTTGTTCCCTGTTACAAGTCTCGAGCAGAAAAAGTGAACATGCCAAAGAAGAAAATAGGCTGGTATGACATTCGATGCCACTTCAGAAAGAATATGTGAAGTTCTTACAGAAAGAAGCGTCATACAGTTAGAACATGTCTTTTCTCAATAACACTTCTTTACCCCTACCCCCCTCTGCTCACATGGTTAGATTAGATGTCGCAATTACACTATCGGAAATAGGGAGAATGTAACAACGAAATTGCTTCACACACGACACTACTCGCACAATCTGCAGACGATAGCATCAGCAAGGAAAAAAACAATTCCTCTCCTGCCTGCAGCTTTGCTGTTGGCGCTGCGATCGTGCATGCATCGGCCGCAATATATCGGGTGTATAGCAGCGTTCATGTAACAAATTACTTGAATAATTTGGACAAATGCCGAGATAGTGTGCAACATCCAGTTATCCACTTTTACTTCTTCTAAAATCAGTTCGTGTATCAGGTTACATGAACAGAACGCCTTTACTGTCAGAAAGTAGGAACATTGTTTCAATGCTGGGGTGAACTACAAACTGGTATGAACACTTGCCAAGTCGTGGCAAATATTTACACTTATGTGAGCTAATACTTGAATTTCATTTGGAAATCAAGATGTGCTGATGTGAACATAACACTACCTAACCTCATCATGATAGTCAAACTACTACATTGGCAACATACGATTTTCTACCATATGAAAGTAACTATGAAAATAACAACTTGTGTGCCTGCATTTGAACCAAATGTCCTGATCATCAGAATTATGTTCATTTTGATGAACTCAACAGGTCGACAGCACTTCGTAGACCACACCAGTGGCGGAGACAAGCCCCAGGCTGCCCGGGCGGCGGCCTGGGTCGTGAGGCTTGGCTCCTTTGTTTACTGTAGCAGATTTTACACTGTTTAATACTGTACCAAGTGATTGGCCTGGGGCTTGCCCGGGTCGTGGCTTGATCCTAGCTCCGCCACTGGACCACACATCAGCTGTCCAATTTCGACGAACAATTATAGCCGTCTAACTAACTCCCAATCCAGAAATTAGTGATGAAGTTAGTTCATGTTATGTATGCTTTGGGCTAATATTATGGATGGTCATCATCATTGGTACGTAAACCATCTTCACAAACTCACCTAATATTATGGCCTTCTCTTTAATGCACAATTGACATGAGCTGGAGCAGTCTAGTGATTTTGTTCTATTGTTTGATTATCAGTTGAAGCTCCAAGGATACTATCATAAAGTAAGACTGAACCTATGAAGGAAACATGTTTGTTGGATAAGCCTACAAATCCCAAATACTAGAGCAGCTCAAATTCTCGTGCCAAAAATTGATTCCAAGCTATCCCCACAACCCTATTTGGGTGATCTGGAACAGTGATTTTGAATGAAACCACCTGAACGAATACACATGTAGTTCGCAAGGAGGGCATATCCAATACCAGGCAAATAGGCATTTCTACAAACACCTACGACTCGCCGCATCACAAGTATCTTAATAAATAACACATATACAGGAATAACACAAGCAACAGCAAGCAACGGACAGATCGCACCGATGAAACCAACGGGAGCGTACCTCTCTTGGCGCCGAGGTCGGAGATGGTGAAGGAGGTGGCGTCCCCGGTGTGGCGGAACTCCTGCAGCTCCTTGAAGTCGAGCCACGGCTTGACCCAGACCTTGGCCTCGTACACCTTCTTCCGCCCGGCCTCAAGCGCCTCAAGCGTGAGGTGGTGCAGCGTGCCGGCCACCGTCTGCTCCTTGGCCTCCACGACCCGCACGAACTCCAGCAGCGCGTTCTGCAGCGCCACCACACACACACACACAACTCACATATGAGTACCCAAATCGACCGCGCCAGTTCATCACAGCAGCAAAAATAGCAGACCATCCGAGGAGGGGAGAGAAAGGGGAGGATGAGTAGTCAAATCGCGTCACCTCGCGCTTGTTGTGCTCGTCGACGGCGAAGCGGGCGAGGCCGTCGGTCTCGAGGCTGTTGGCCGCGGCGGGGTTCTCGCTCTTGCCGCCGAGGACGTGGCTGGCCATGGCTCCGATGGCGAGGGAGGCGGAGCCGACGAGGAAGAGGAGGGCTAGAGCGGCGAGGAGGGCAACGGGAGCGGAGGAGGCGGGCCGCGTCGCAGCAACGCGCATGCTCTGCCGGAGGAGTCCTTTGCGGTTTCGCTTTGCTTCGTGATGACTGCGTGTGCGTGGGTGGGGTTTGGATTCTGCACCGAGGAAGGGAGAAGGAACCGAAGTAAGCAACGCAAGGGGCGTGGAGTCGGGGTCTCGTCCCTCCCTCCCGTCGGCGCGGGTCAGGTCGGTTGCGGTTGCGGGACGTGTCGCGACGCGTGGAGGCTAGGCACGGGATCCACGAATGGACGGTGCCAGCACGTTGCTTAGGATGTAAGCGATGAAGGAATTAAAATCGCTTTTGCTGGTAGGCCGGAGTAGCCGGGCCAGCGTTTTTGGCAAATTTTCTTGCAAACCGCTACAAATTTAACATCAGTTTTCCTAAAAAGTAATTAACGTCAGATATTTAGGTGTGGCCGTATGGGAAACGTTTGTATTCACTCGGCTGATCTTTCGATGCGCGTCAACCGCCTCTGTGGGCGTTCGATCTGTTTTGATTGACGGCCAGGAGCCATCCTCATCTACTTCACGTTCTTGCAACTCCACCCATATTTTAGAAGCACTTCTGCATCTCAGCACTTGCTACAGACGGACTACATGGCCACCTACACGTGTGCTTGCCCGTGCTCGCCAACGGCCCCTTCGACAACCGTCGTTCGCGGGCGAGGGAGGCCTTCGCCGTCCCAATTCCATCCCTCATCTTTTCTTTCGCAGCCTCACTTGTTGTCGCCCGGGCAGCCGGCCGCCCTACCGCTCACATCCCCGTGCCCTGTATCTAGATCGGGATCGCCAAGCCACCACCCGACGTCGGCGAAAGTGCCTGAGACCCGCGCAACCCAATTGTCGTTTCAGTGGCCCGCGGTGCAGCGCATGGCCTCTTCGTCGATGATGTAGGTGTCGGGGGAGCCCTCCCTGCTGATCCGTCCCGGCCCCATGCGGCAATTTTTCTGAAACAAAGTCATTGTTGCAATAGTTGTTTTTGAAACAAAACTCTTGTTGCAAAGAAGGGACCCATAGGGAGAGATGCTTTTGCAACGTCACCAATGTTTCCGAAACAAAACTCTTGTTGCAATAGTCGCCCATGTGTTTCTGAAACAAAGCCATTGTTACAATAGTTACCGGTGTTTCCGAAACAATACCCTTGTTGCAAAGATAACCTAGGTATGGTATAAATCTGTTGAGATTTTAGGCATCGCAAATCTGATGCCTAAGAATGGGAAATTACATTATTGCGAGCATGGCACGCCGGGCCAGCTTCTTCTCTTTTTGGCAAATTTTCTTGCAAATCGCTACAAATTTAACGTCAATTTTTCTAAAAATAATAATTAACGTCAGATATTTAGGTATGGTATAAATCTGTTGAGATTTTAGGCATCGCAAATCTGATGCCTAAGAAAGGGAAATTACATTATTGTGAGCATGGCACGTCGAGCCAGCTTCTTCTTTTTTTGGCAAATTTTCTTGCAAATCGCTATAAATTTAACGTCAGTTTTTCTAAAAAAATAATAATAAACGTCACATATTTAGGTATGGTATAAATCTGTTGAGATTTTAGGCATCCCAAATCTGATGCCTAAGAATGGGAAATTACATTATTGCGAGCATGACAATTTTCACCAGCAAACACGTTAAGTCCTTGTTAGGTTTAAAAATATGACATTAGATTTATCATGCTTAAAAATATGATGTCAAACCGATATGTCATTATGATCCGTAAGTACGTGAGAAACCAAAATACTCTTTTTACATAAACAACCAAAAATACATTAAAAATACATTGAAGCTTATAAGAGACATGTGTGTGAAGCAATCGCACGAGTCAGTACTAACAACTGGCTATGCAACATCCCTAAAAAGAACTTGCATTGCAACAAGGGACGTGAATGTCACACATGTATACACACATGTTTGTCACCTGACAAAGTAGCGGATCATGTCTTCATCCCACCGCTTACCAACTCCGCGACAACCGCCGCCGACGAATTGCAGGAGCTGATTGCCACAAATGACACAGGCAAAAACCATAGCCAAGGCCTCGACTTGCTCCAGGAACTAGATGCTAAGGTTGAACATGCCGCAGAATATATTTTTTTTGAAAGAAAAGGTAGAGATAGTCTACCTTGTGCATTCAAAACGGGGTAAACCCGAAAGGCCAAAGGCCGATTACATGAAGGTGGTGAAAACGTGCACTGAGAGTGCAGCAGGCCACCACCAAGCCAGTTAAGAAGAGGTTACATGAGGCGGAGGGGGGGTTGAGGGAAGCAGTGCTAGGGAGTTACAAGAAAGTCGGCCCAACCTAAAAGTGTGCAGCGATCATCCGCCACTCTGGCACGCGAGCTCCATAGTCTAAGAAGATCAGAAACCTCGTGGAGTGCACGTGTGGCATGCCAGTTGTCCTTGTCGAAGACCCGATCATTCCATGCCCTCCATAATCCAACAACGCCCGCCGCGAGCAAAACATTCCAAAGCTTCCCATAAGAATCAGCTGATGCGCGACAGCATAAGAAATCTTTCAGTGAAGATGCCGTAGTGGCAGGTGTAAGAAGTCCCGCCTTACCCCACACTTTGTCCGCGAGCTTACATCGCAGGACGATATGATCAATGCTTTCCACTGCTGGGCAGACATCACAACCATTATGTGGCGCAATGGCCGTCCAATGCTTGTTCATCATGTTATCCTTGGTGTTTAGTCTACCTTTGAGAGCGATCCATAGAAACACTCTGTGCTTACGGGGTATGATAGGATCCCAAATGTTTGGGGCCAGTTGGCACTCCACACCTCTGAAGGCAAGTAGATCAGAGAAGTATTTGGTCGAAAGCTTTCCATTCGTCGCCGTAGGTGTTCTGGTATCCCCCTAGAAGGGTCTGGTTGCACAGAATGCAGGAAGCCAAGCAAGGTTCCAAGCTCTGTTGAGGCGGTGTTGGATAAGTTGGGGTGCAAATGAAGTGTCCATTGTCCTTCTCTGAATTGCGAAACCACCGTGCAGTGCTTGGAGGAGGCGAAGGAGAATAGCACAGGAAAAGCAAACCGTAGCCTGCCACATTGAAGCCAGTGGTCAAACCAGAAGGAGATCCGGGTGAAGTCACCCAGCTTACATTGTGTCGAGTGAAGAACAAGGTGCAGCGATGATTTCAAGCATTTCCACATGGTGGTATCTCTGCTATGCCGGAGAGCTGCGATCTCCTTCTGACAGTACTGTGTGACGAACCAAGTAAAGCATGGGACTTCGTTGTGTTGTAGAATGTTAGTCATGAGCTTGCATATCATTGCCATGTTATGTGCCCTGAGGTCTCTAATTCCCAAGCCTCCATTCATCCTGGGCGTAATCACCGTGTCCCATGCAACCAAGCAATGTCCCCCTTTTGCTGAGTTTTTACCTTGCCAAAGAAAGCCTCTTAAGATTTGTTCCAGCTTCTCTATCGACAGCTTGGGCCATAGGAAACATGCCATGTAGTAAATATGTGGGCTAATCGCACAACAAGAGCAATTATAATTTCCATGTGCAAGGAATCATTGTAGCATTTTCCAAATATGAAAGTGATAAATATGAATTGTCGAACCCACAAAAAGATAAAAGTAAGATCAATATTCTCTCAGGTCCTATCCACCACCGATACAACCCTATGTATACCGAGTGTTTGCTTTTATCTAGAAACGAGAAATAAAACTACTTTGTGGGTATAAAGAGGATAGCTTTTGCATGATAATGGAGAATTAAAACATAAAAATAGGTGCTTCCTAAATAAAGTTAAATTATATTATAATATATTACAAATAGTGAATGTGGAATAACAATGTTATGATGTGCGGAGTTGTCCCTAGGCAATTACTAGTTAGCAAGTTTTAATGTGGGAGAGGCATCTGCTAGCATGGCATCCCTTACTTGAATCTCTATGCACTTATGATTGAAACTATTGGAAAGCATCCCCAACAACCAAAGATATTAAGGTAAAATCCAAACATAGCATTAAGATTAATTGGTCCCCCTTCAATCTCGTATGAATCAATTTTTATGGTTGGAAGAAGCTTATGTCGCTCTCGTCCTTCAATTCATAGTCCTATCAACATACAACTAACTCTGTAGTGTGATCCACGCTCACGCTCATATGATAGGCACCAAAGAACAATAACATAACCACAAGCAATTTAAATCAAGAATCATAGCAATTCATCAATTGACCATAGGACAAAAAAAATCTACTTAAACACAATAGTAGTGACCCAAGTCTTTGGATAATAATTCATAGCACAAAAACACCATGTTCAAGTAGGAGATTACAACGGGTTGTAGGAGAGTGGACCACTGAAAATAGATGAGGGAGGTGATGAAGATGATCACCGCGACGATGGTTCCCCCGGCGGCACTCCGGCGCCACCGGGAGAGAAGGGAAAAGAGGCTCCCCTCCGGCTTGTGTTGGGAAACATAGCATGCAATTTCAAAAAAATTCCTACGCTCACGCAAGATCTATCTAGGAGATGCGTAGCAATGAGAGGGGGAGAGTGTGTCCACATACCCTCGTAGACCAAAAGCGTAAGCTTTTGACAACGCGGTTGATGTAGTCGAACTTCTTCTCATTCCGACCGATCAAGCACCGAAGGTACGACACCTCCGAGTTCTGCACACGTTCAGCTCGATGACGTCCCTCGAACTCTTGATCCAACAAAGTGTCGAGGGAGAGTTCTGTCAGCACGATGGCGTGGTGACGGTGATGGTGAAGTGATTCGCGGAGCGCTTTGTTGGAAATATGCCCTAGAGGCAATAATAAAATGGTTATTATTATATTTCCTTGTTCATGATAATTGTCTATTGTTCATGCTATAATTGTGTTATCTGGAAATCGTAATACATGTGTGAATACATAGACCACAACATGTCCCTAGTGAGCCTCTAGTTGACTAGCTCGTTGATCAACAGATAGTCATGGTTTCCTGACTATGGACATTGGATGTCATTGATAACGGGATCACATCATTAGGAGAATGATGTGATGGACAAGACCCAATCCTAAGCATAGCACAAGATCGTGTAGTTCGTTTGCTAGAGCTTTTCCAAATGTCAAGTATCATTTCCTTAGACCATGAGATTGTGCAACTCCCGGATACCATAGGAGTGCTTTGGGTGTGCCAAACGTCACAACGTAACTGGGTGGCTATAAAGGTGCACTACGGGTATCTCCGAAAGTGTCTGTTGGGTTGGCACGAATCGAGACTGGGATTTGTCACTCCGTATGACGGAGAGGTATCTCTGGGCCCACTCGGTAATGCATCATCATAATGAGCTCAATGTGACCAAGTGTTTGGTCAAGGGATCATGCATTACGGTACGAGTAAAGTGACTTGCCGGTAACGAGATTGAACAAGGTATTGGGATACCGACGATCGAATCTCGGGCAAGTAACGTACCGATTGACAAAGGGAATTGTATACGGGATTGATTGAATCCTCGACATCGTGGTTCATCCGATGAGATCATCGTGGAACATGTGGGAGCCAACATGGGTATCCAGATCCCGCTGTTGGTTATTGACCGGAGAGTCGTCTCGGTCATGTCTGCATGTCTCCCGAACCCGTAGGGTCTACACACTTAAGGTTCGGTGACCCTAGAGTTGTAGAGATATTAGTATGCGGTTAACCGAACGTTGTTCGGAGTCCCGGATGAGATCCCGGACGTCACGAGGTGTTCCGGAATGGTTCGGAGGTAAAGATTTATATGGGAAGTCCTATTTTGGCCACCGGAAAATGTTCGGGATTTTTCGGTATTGTACCGGGAAGGTTCTAGAAGGTTCCAAAGTGGGGCCCACCTACATGGGGGACCCACATGAACGTGGGTAGTGGGGGCAAGGCCCCACACCCCTGGTCAAGGCGCACCAAGATCCCACCTTAGAAGGAATAAGATCATATCCCGAAGGGATAAGATCAAGATCCCTAAAAAACGGGGATAACAATCGGTGGGGAAGGGAAATGATGGGATTTCTTTTCCCCACCTTTGCCAACGCCCCAATGGACTTGGAGGGCAAGAAACCAGCCCCCTCCACCCCTATATATAGTGGGGAGGCGCATGGGAGCAGCACCCCAAGCCCTGGCGCCTCCCTCCCTCCCGTGACACCTCTTCCTCCCCGCTTGCGCTTGGCAAAGCCCTGCCGGGATCCCGCTACTTCCACCACCACGCCGTCGTGCTGCTGGATCTCCATCAACTTCTCCTCCCCCCTTGCTGGATCAAGAAGGAGGAGACGTCCCCACTCCGTACGTGTGTTGAACGCGGAGGTGCCGTCCGTTCGGCGCTAGGATCATCGGTGATTTGGATCACGACGAGTACGACTCCATCAACCCCGTTCTCTTGAACGCTTCCGCGCGCGATCTACAAGGGTATGTAGATGCACTCTTTTCCCTCTCGTTGCTAGAAGACTCCATAGATTGTTCTTGGTGATGCGTAGAAATTTTTTAATTTCTGCAACGATCCCCAACAGTGGCATCATGAGCCAGGTCTATGCGTAGTTTCTATGCACGAGTAGAACACAAACTTGTTGTGGGCGTAGATGTTGTCAACTTTCTTGCCACTACTAGTCTTATCTTGTTTCGGCGGCATCGTGGGATAAAGCGGCCCGGACCGACCTTACACGTACGCTTACGTGAGACAGGTTCCACCGACTGACATGCACTAGTTGCATAAGGTGGCTAGCGGGTGTCTGTCTCTCCCACTTTAGTCGAATCGGATTCGATGAAAAGGGTCCTTATGAAGGGTAAATAGAAGTTGGCATATCACGTTGTGGTTTTACGTAGGTAAGAAACGTTCTTGCTAGAAACCTATAGCAGCCACGTAAAAACTTGCAACAACAATTAGAGGACGTCTAACTTGTTTTTGCAGCATATGCCGTGTGATGTGATATGGCCAAAAGGATGTGATGAATGATATATGTGATGTATGAGATTGATCATGTTCTTGTAATAGGAATCACGACTTTCATGTCGATGAGTATGACAACCGACAGGAGCCATAGGAGTTGTCTTTATTTTTTTGTATGACCTGCGTGCCATTGAATAACGCCATGTAAATTACTTTACTTTATTGCTAAACACGTTAGCCATAGAAGTAGAAGTAATCGTTGGCGTGACAACTTCATGAAGACACGATGATGGAGATCATGGTGTCATGCCGGCGACGAGGAAGATCATGGCGCCCCGAAGATGGAGATCAAAGGAGCAAAATGATATTGGCCATATCATGTCACTATTTGATTGCATGTGATGTTTATCATGTTTTACATCTTATTTGCTTAGAATGACGGTAACTTAAATAAGATGATCCCTCGCAATAATTTCAAGAAAGTGTTCCCCCTAACTGTGCACCTTTGCGAAGGTTCGTTGTTTCGAAGCACCACGTGATGATCGGGTGTGATAGATTCTAACGTTCGAATACAATGGGTGTAAGCCAGATTTACACACGCAATACACTTAGGTTGACTTGACGAGCTTAGAATGTACAGACATGGCCTCGGAACATGGAAGACCGAAAGGTCGAGCATGAGTCGTAGAGAAGATACGATCAACATGAAGATGTTCACCGATGTTGACTAGTCCGTCTCACGTGATGATCGGACACGGCCTAGTTGACTCGGATCATGTTTCACTTAGATGACTAGAGGGATGTCTATCTGAGTGGGAGTTCATTGAATAATTTGATTAGATGAACTTAATTATCATGAACTTAGTCTAAAATCTTTACAATATGTCTTGTAGATCAAATGGCCCACGTTGCCCTCAACTTCAACGCGTTCCTAGAGAAACCAAGCTGAAAGATGATGGAAGCAACTATACGGACTGGGTCCGGAACCTAAGGATCATCCTCATAGCTGCCAAGAAAGATTATGTCCTAGAAGCACCGCTAGGTGACGCACCCATCCCAGAGAACCAAGACGTTATGAACGCTTGGCAGCAGCGTGCTGATGATTACTCCCTCGTTCAGTGCGGCATGCTTTACAGCTTAGAACCGGGGCTCCAAAAGCGTTTTGAGCAAAACGGAGCATATGAGATGTTCGAAGAGCTGAAAATGGTTTTCCAAGCTCATGCCCGGGTCGAGAGATATGAAGTCTCCGACAAGTTCTTCAGTTGTAAGATGGAGGAAAATAGTTCTGTCAGTGAGCACATACTCAAAATGTCTGGGTTACACAACCGCTTGACTCAGCTAGGAGTTAATCTCCCGGATGACGCGGTCATTGACAGAATCCTTCAGTCGCTTCCACCGAGCTACAAGAGCTTTGTGATGAACTTCAATATGCAGGGGATGGAAAAGACCATTCCTGAGGTATATTCAATGCTGAAATCAGCGGAGGTGGAGATCAAAAAGGAACATCAAGTGTTGATGGTGAATAAAACCACTAAGTTTAAGAAAGGCAAGGGTAAGAAGAACTTCAAGAAGGACGGCAAGGGAGTTGCCGCGCCCGGTAAGCCAGTTGCCGGGAAGAAGCCAAAGAATGGACCCAAGCCTGAGACTGAGTGCTTTTATTGCAAGGGAAGTGGTCACTGGAAGCGGAACTGCCCCAAGTACTTGGCGGACAAGAAGGCCGGCAACACCAAAGGTATATGTGCTATACATGTTATTGATGTGTACCTTACCAGAACTCGTAGTAGCTCTTGGGTATTTGATACCGGTGCGGTTGCTCATATTTGTAACTCAAAGCAGGAGCTGCGGAATAAACGGAGACTGGCAAAGGACGAGGTGACGATGCGCGTCGGGAATGGTTCCAAGGTCGATGTGATCGCCGTCGGCACGCTACCTCTACATTTACCTACGGGATTAGTTCCAAACCTCAATAATTGTTATTTAGTGCCAGCTTTGAGCATGAACATTGTATCAGGATCTCGTTTTATTCGAGATGGCTACTCATTTAAATCCGAGAATAATGGTTGTTCTATTTATATGAGAGATATGTTTTATGGTCATGCCCCGCTGGTTAATGGTTTATTCTTAATGAATCTCGAACGTAGTGTTACACATATTCATAGTGTGAATACCAAAAGATGTAAGGTTGATAATGATAGTCCCACATACTTGTGGCACTGCCGTCTTGGTCACATTGGTGTCAAACGCATGAAGAAGCTCCATGCAGATGGACTTTTGGAGTCTCTTGATTACGAATCATTTGACACGTGCGAACCATGCCTCATGGGTAAGATGACCAAGACTCCGTTCTCTGGAACAATGGAGCGAGCAACCAACTTATTGGAAATCATACATACTGATGTGTGCGGTCCAATGAGTGTTGAGGCTCGCTGTGGCTATCGTTATGTTCTCACTCTCACTGATGACTTGAGTAGATATGGGTATGTCTACCTAATGAAACACAAGTCTGAGACCTTTGAAAAGTTCAAGGAATTTTAGAGTGAGGTTGAGAATCAACGTGACAGAAAAATAAAGTTCTTACGATCATATCGTGGAGGGGAATATTTGAGTCACGAATTTGGCACACACTTAAGGAAATGTTGAATAGTTTTACAACTCACGCCGCCTGGAACACCTCAGCGAAATGGTGTGTCCGAACGTCATAATCGCACTCTATTGGATATGGTGCGATCTATGATGTCTCTTACCGATCTACCGCTCTCATTTTGGGGCTATGCTTTAGAGACTGCCGCATTCACTTTAAATAGGGCTCCGTCGAAATCCGTTGAGACGACACCGTATGAATTATGGTTTGGGAAGAAACCTAAGCTGTCGTTTCTAAAAGTTTGGGTATGCGATGCTTATGTCAAGAAACTTCAACCTGAAAAGCTCGAACCCAAGTCGAAAAAATGCGTCTTCATAGGATACCCTAAGGAAACCATTGGGTATACCTTCTACCTCAGATCCGAAGGCAAGATCTTTGTTGCCAAGAACGGGTCCTTTCTGGAGAAAGAGTTTCTCTCGAAAGAAGTAAGTGGAAGGAAAGTGGAACTTGATGAAGTACTACCTCTTGAACCGGAAAGTAGCGCAGCTCAGGAAGATGTTCCTGTGGTGCCTGCACCGACTAGAGAGGAAGTTAATGATGATGATGATCAAGGTACTTCGGATGAAGCTCCTACTGAACTTCGTAGGTCCACAAGGACACGTTCCGCGCCAGAGTGGTACGGCAACCCTGTCTTGGAAATCATGTTGTTAGACAACGGTGAACCTTCGAACTATGAAGAAGCAATGGCGGGCCCAAATTCCGACAAATGGCTTGAAGCCATGCAATCCGAGATAGGATCCATGTATGAAAACAAAGTGTGGACTTTGGCAGACTTGCCCGATGATCGGCGAGCGATAGGAAACAAATGGATCTTTAAGAAGAAGACGGACGCGGATGGTAATGTTACCATCTATAAAGCTCGACTTGTCGCTAAGGGTTATCGACAAGTTCAAGGGGTTGACTACGATGAGACTTTCTCACCCGTAGCGAAGCTGAAGTCCGTCCGAATCATGTTAGCAATTGCCGCATACTATGATTATGAGATATGGCAAATGGACGTCAAAACGGCATTCCTTAATGGCTTTCTTAAGGAAGAATTGTATATGATGCAGCCGGAAGGTTTTGTCGATCCTAAGAATACTAACAAGGTATGCAAGCTCCAGCGCTCCATCTATGGGCTGGTGCAAGCATCTCGGAGTTGGAACATTCGATTTGATGAGATGATCAAAGCGTTTGGGTTTACACAGACTTATGGAGAAGCCTGTGTTTACAAGAAAGTGAGTGGAGCTCTGTAGCATTTCTCATATTATATGTGGATGACATACTGTTGATGGGAAATGATATAGAATTTTGGGAAGCATAAAGGCCTACTTGAACAAGTGTTTTTCAATGAAGGACCTTGGAGAAGCTGCTTATATATTAGGCATCAAGATCTATAGAGATAGATCAAGACGCCTCATTGGTCTTTCACAAAGTACGTACCTTGACAAGATATTGAAGAAGTTCAATATGGATCAGTCCAAGAAGGGGTTCTTGCCTGTATTGCAAGGTGTGCAATTGAGCACGGCTCAATGCCCGACCACGACAGAAGATAGAGAAAAGATGAGTGTCGTCCCCTATGCCTCGGCCATAGGGTCTATTATGTATGCCATGCTGTGTACCAGACCTGATGTAAACCTTGCCGTAAGTTTGGTAGGAAGGTACCAAAGTAATCCTGGCATGGAACACTGGACAGCGGTCAAGAATATGCTGAAGTACCTGAAGAGGACTAAGGATATGTTTCTCGTTTATGGAGGTGACGAAGAGCTCGTCGTAAAGGGTTACATCGATGCTAGCTTCGACACAGATCTGGATGACTCTAAGTCACAAACCGGATACGTGTATATTTTGAATGGTGGGGCAGTAAGCTGGTGCAGTTGCAAGCAAAGCGTTGTGGCGGGATCTACATGTGAAGCGGAATACATGGCGGCCTCAGAGGCAGCACAAGAAGCAATCTGGGTGAAGGAGTTCATTACCGACCTAGGAGTTATTCCCAATGCGTCGGGCCCGATGACTCTCTTCTGTGACAACACTGGAGCTATTGCCCTTGCCAAGGAGCCCAGGTTTCACAGGAAGACCAGGCATATCAAGCATCGCTTCAACTCCATTCGTGAAAATGTTCAAAATGGAGACATAGATATTTGTAAAGTACATACGGACCTGAATGTAGCAGATCCGTTGACTAAACCTCTCCCTAGAGCAAAACATGATCAACACCAGAACTCAATGGGTGTTCGATTCATCACAATGTAACTAGATTATTGACTCTAGTGCAAGTGGGAGACTGTTGGAAATATGCCCTAGAGGCAATAATAAAATGGTTATTATTATATTTCCTTGTTCATGATAATTGTCTATTGTTCATGCTATAATTGTGTTATCCGGAAATCGTAATACATGTGTGAATACATAGACCGCAACATGTCCCTAGTGAGCCTCTAGTTGACTAGCTCGTTGATCAACAGATAGTCATGGTTTCCTGACTATGGACATTGGATGTCATTGATAACGGGATCACATCATTAGGAGAATGATGTGATGGACAAGACCCAATCCTAAGCATAGCACAAGATCGTGTAGTTCGTTTGCTAGAGCTTTTCCAAATGTCAAGTATCATTTCCTTAGACCATGAGATTGTGCAACTCCCGGATACCATAGGAGTGCTTTGGGTGTGCCAAACGTCACAACGTAACTGGGTGGCTATAAAGGTGCACTACGGGTATCTCCGAAAGTGTCTGTTGGGTTGGCACGAATCGAGACTGGGATTTTTCACTCCGTATGACGGAGAGGTATCTCTAGGCCCACTCGGTAATGCATCATCATAATGAGCTCAATGTGACCAAGTGTTTGGTCACGGGATCATGCATTACGGTATGAGTAAAGTGACTTACCGGTAACGAGATTGAACAAGGTATTGGGATACCGACGATCGAATCTCGGGCAAGTAATGTACCGATTGACAAAGGGAATTGTATATGGGATTGATTGAATCCTCGACATCGTGGTTCATCCGATGAGATCATCGTGGAAGATGTGGGAGCCAACATGGGTATCCAGATCCCGCTGTTGGTTATTGACCGGAGAGTCGTCTCGGTCATGTCTGCATGTCTCCCGAACCCGTAGGGTCTACACACTTAAGGTTCGGTGACGCTAGAGTTGTAGAGATATTAGTATGCGGTTAACCGAAAGTTGTTCGGAGTCCCGGATGAGATCCCGGATGTCACGAGGAGTTCCGGAATGGTCCGGAGGTAAAGATTTATATACGGGAAGTCCTATTTTGGCCACCGGAAAATGTTCGGGATTTTTCTGTATTGTACCGGGAAGGTTCTAGAAGGTTCCGAAGTGGGGCCCACTTGCATGGGGGGATCCACATGAACGTGGGTAGTGGGGGCAAGGCCCCACACCCCTGGTCAAGGTGCACCAAGATCCCACCTTAGAAGGAATAAGATCATATCCCGAAGGGATAAGATCAAGATCCCTAAAAAAGGGGGATAACAATCGGTGGGGAAGGGAAATGATGGGATTTCTTTCCCCCACCTTTGCCAACGCCCCAATGGACTTGGAGGGCAAGAAACCAGCCCCCTCCACCCCTATATATAGTTGGGAGGCGCATGGGAGCAGCACCCCAAGCCCTGGCGCCTCCCTCCCTCCCGTGACACCTCTTCCTCCCCGCTTGCGCTTGGCAAAGCCCTGCCGGGATCCCGCTACTTCCACCACCACGCCGTCGTGCTGCTGGATCTCCATCAACTTCTCCTCCCCCCTTGCTGGATCAAGAAGGAGGAGACGTCCCCGCTCCATACGTGTGTTGAACACGGAGGTGCCGTCCGTTCGGCGCTAGGATCATCGGTGATTTGGATCACGACGAGTACGACTCCATCAACCCCGTTCTCTTGAACGCTTCCGCGCGCGATCTACAAGGGTATGTAGATGCACTCTTTTCCCTCTCGTTGCTAGAAGACTCCATAGATTGTTCTTGGTGATGCGTAGAATTTTTTTAATTTCTGCAACGACCCCCAACACGCTTCGCCTAAGCACTACCTGAATATGACCGGAGGCGTAAACTGTGGAGGGGGGGGGGCGCCGCACACGGCTAACAATGTTTGTTGTGTGTTCTAGCGGTGCCCCCCTTCATATATATAGGTTGGAGGGGAGGAGAGGCAGCCAAGGGGGCGCCCCAAGTAGGAGGAATCCTACTTGGGCACCTCCCAATTCGGCCTCCGCCCTTTCCTATTCCTATCCGGAGTAGGAAGGGCAGAGGGGGAAGGGGGAATCCTATTCCCTTTTCCCTTTCCTCCTTCCCCTTTTCTTCTCCAATTTGGCCAGCCCATATGGGGGGGGGGGTGCACCAGCCCATTTGTGACTGGTGTGTTTCCCCTCTTGGCCCATAAGGCCCATATAGTTTGCCGGGGGTAGCCCGGAACCCCTTCCGGTGACCCGATACGTACCCGGTAACCCCAGAACACTTCCGGTGTCCGAATACTATCGTCCTATATATGAATCTTTACCTCTCAACCATTTCGAGACTCCTCATCATGTCCGTGATCTCATCTGGGACTCCAAACAACATTCGGTCACCAAATCACATAACTCAAATAATATAAATCATCATCGAACGTTAAGCGTGCGGACCCTACGGGTTCGAGAACTATGTAGACATGACCGACAAACCTCTCCGGTCAATAACCAATAGCGGAACCTAGATGCTCATATTGGCCCCCACATATTCTACGAAGATCTTTATCGGTCGAACCGTTATGACAACATACGTTATTCCCTTTGTCATCGGTATGTTACTTGCCCGAGATTCGATCGTCGGTATCTTCATACCTAGTTCAATCTCGTTACCGGCAAGTATCTTTACTCGTTCCATAATGCATCATCCTGTAACTAACTCATTAGTTACATTGCTTGCAAGGCTTATTATGATGTGCATTACCGAGAGGGCCCAGAGATACCTCTCCGATACTCGGAGTGATAAATCCTAATCTCCATCTATGCCAACCCAACAAATACCTTCGGAGATACCTGTAGAGCATATTTATAATCACCCAGTTACGTTGTGACATTTGATAGCACACAAGGTATTCCTCCGGTATCCGGGAGTTGCATAATTTCATAGTCAAAGGAATATGTATAAGTCATGAAGAAAGCAATAGCAATAAAACTTAACGATCATTATGCTAAGCTAACGGATGGGTCTTGTCCATCACATCATTCTCCTAATGATGTGATCCCGTTCATCAAATGACAACACATGTCTATGGTTAGGAAACTTAACCATCTTTGATTAACAAGCTAGTCTAGTAGAGGCTTACTAGGGACACTATGTTTTGTCTATGTATCCACACATGTATAAAGTTTCCGGTTAATACAATTCTAGCATGAATAATAAACATTTATCTTGATATAAGGAAATATAAAATAACAACTTTATGATTGCCTCTAGGGCATATTTCCTTCAGTCTCCCACTTGCACTAGACATAACTCTTTACGACGAACTCTTTATCACCTCCATAACCGAGAAATATTTCCTTAGTCTTCGAAGGATAATTTTGACCACTGTCCAGTGATCTACTCCTGGATCACTATTGTACCCCTTTGCCAAACTCATGGCAAGGTACACAATAGGTCTGGTATATACCATGGCATACATTATAGAACCTATGGCTGGGGCATAGGGAATGAATTTCATTCTCTCTCTATCTTCTGCCATGGTCGGGTGCTGAGTCTTACTCAACTTCATACCTTACAACTCAGGCAAGAACTCCTTCTTTGACTGGTCCATTTTGAACTCCTTCAAAATCTTATCAAGGTATGTAATCATTGAAAGTCTTATCAAGCGTCTTGATCTATCTCTATAGATCTTGAAGCCCAATATGTAAGCAGCTTCACCGAGGTATTTCTTTGAAAAACTCCTTTCAAACACTCCTTTATGCTTTCTAGAAAATTCTACATCATTTCCGATCAACAATATGTCATTCACATATACTTATCAGAAAGGCTGTAGTGCTCCCACTCACTTTCTTGTAAATACAGGCTTCACCAAAAGTTTGTATAAAACCATATCCTTTGATCACCTTATCAAAGCGTATATTCCAACTCCGAGATGCTTGCACCAGTCCATAGATGGATTGCTGGAGTTTGCACACTTTGTTAGCACCTTTAGGATGGACAAAACCTTCTGGTTGCATCATATACAACTCTTCTTTAAGAAATCCATTAAGGAATGTAGTTTTAACATCCATTTTCCAGATTTCATAAAATGTGGCAATTGCTAACATGATTCGGACAGACTTAAGCATCGCTACGAGTGAGAATATCTCATCGTAGTCAACACCTTGAACTTGTCAAAAACCTTTTTCGACAAGTCTAGCTTTGTAGATAGTAACACTATTATCAACGTCCGTCTTCCTCTTGAAGGTCCATTTATTCTCTATGGCTTGCTGATCATCAGGCAAGTCAACCAAAGTCCATACTTTGTTCTCATACGTGGATCCTATCTCAGATTTCATGGCCTCAAGCCATTTTGCGGAATCTGGGCTCATCATCGCTTCCTCATAGTTCGTAGGTTCATCATGGTCTAGTAACATGACTTCCAGAACAGGATTACCGTACCACTCTGGTGCGGAACGTGCTCTGGTTGACCTACGAGGTTCGGTAGTAACTTGATCTGAAGTTTCATCATCATTATCATTAGAGTCCTCTCTTGTTGGTGTAGGCATCACGGGAATGGTTTTCTGTGATGAGCTACTTTCCAATTCGAGAGAAGGTACAATTATCTCATCAAGTTCTACTTTCCTCCCACTCACTTCTTTCGAGAGAAACTCCTTCTCTAGAAAGGATACATTCTTAGCAACAAAGATCTTGCCTTCGGATCTGTGATAGAAGGTGTACCACTACTGCAGGTTGCTTATAACGCGACACTACGATCAGAGACCCTTTCACGAAACTGTGTGCGATGCACTAATCGCAAACGGGGATGTAAAAAACCCGTCAAAAAAGGTGCAAAATGTTTGTGATGGAGGATGCATCAAACACGGTTCAGATTTTAGTTGCGTGTCCGATGCAGGTCATACGGTTCAGTTCAATGAACTGTTTGTGATGATGAGGAACAAAAGAAACGGGCAGCCAGATGAAGGTGTGTGCGATATACAGCATACGGTTCACTCGGATGAACTGTTTGTGATTAGGCAACACAAAAGAAATGGTCAGCCAGATGAAGGTGTGTGCAATATACGACATGCGGTTCACTCGGATGAACTGTTTGCTTTGAGCCAAGAGAACATAAACGGTTCAATATAACAAGATGTGTGTGATACGCGGTAAACAGGTCTGTAATCGGAAATGTGTGCGAAGATCAATAATAAAACAGACGATTGCTGCTAATAAGCCATGTGTGTTGTGGGCAAACGCTTGGTGGTATACAATTGTCAGGGATTGATCAAATCATCACCGACGGGTTCCCCAGGACAGTCTGTTTGCGATGTCATTGCACACAGAACAACAACATATGTACTTATAATTTATAAGGACTTGATTCCATAAACAGATTGAACATCGAATTACATATGTGGCTAGTATACACATGACCTTTTCACACACGAAAGTACGTTCCAAAATGCCTAGGAAACTCAAATAATGTATAAAAAGGCAAAACAAACCGTGAATAATTTCATATTTTTAGGATGACACTACTATAAATAGTTGCATGTTGCCTCTGTAAAATAAATCAAGGCGGGAAGAGACAGCGTATGTCGTTTCGCACACATAGGTGACAAGGTCCCTCTCGGAACCATCAGCCTTTTTGAGAGAAGCTCCGGTTTGTAAGAAGTTTGTACCAAAACTTGTCACAAATTGGACTAACAGTAACAGTGATGTTCTTTCCCTATGTTGTGAATGCTTATAATATTTATGTCTTAATGAAAGAAATGGCAAGCCATTGGCCCAGTATGAAAGAAAATATGGGTCAAAACCGAGTTGAAAAGGGAAACAATATCTAACTCTAGCTTACAAACAGTACAAAAGCACGAGGATTAATTGCTCATCAGGTTTAGACAAAATCCAGATTGTACATGACAATGACATCTAACTCAACCAAAGTTTTCGGCAGTCACAATCAAATGGATCGGTCTGATCCATAAAATAAAGATCCCCGGCCAGAAATTCTACTCGTACATGATGACAATCTGTTGTAAATAGAAGCCGAGCACGATCAGAAGCCCTTAGGTCCACTGATACGTCTCCAACGTATCTATAATTTTTGATTGCTCCATGCTATTATATATTCTGTTTTGGATGTTTAATGGGCTTTATTATACACTTTTATATTATTTTTGGGACTAACGTATTAACCCAAGGCCCAGTGCAAATTGCTGTTTTTTTGCCTATTTCAGTGTTCCGCAGAAAAGGAATATCAAACGGAGTCCAAACGGAATGAAACCTTCGGGAGCGTGATTTTTGGAACAAACGTGATCCAGAGGACTTGGAGTGGACGTCAAGAAATCAACAAGGAGGCCACGAGGCAGGGGGCGCGCCTACCCCCCTGGGCGCGCCCTCCACCCTCGTGGGCCCTTCGTGGCTCCACCGACCTACTTCTTCCTCCTATATATACCTACGTACCCCGAAACCATCGAGGAGCAGCACGAAAACCTATTTCCACCGCCGCAACCTTCTGTACCCGTGAGATCCCATCTTGGGGCCTTTCCGGCGCTCCGCCGGAGGGGGAATCGATCACGGAGGGCTTCTACATCAACACCATAGCCTCTCCGATGATGTGTGAGTAGTTTACCACAGACCTTCGGGTCCATAGTTATTAGCTAGATGGCTTCTTCTCTCTCTTTGGATCTTAATACAAAGTTCTCCTCAATGTTCTTGGAGATCTATTTGATGTAACTCTTTTTGCGGTGTGTTTGTCGAGATCCGATGAATTGTGGGTTTATGATCAAGATTATCTATGAACAATATTTGAATCTTCTCTGAATTCTTTTATGTATGATTGGTTATCTTTGCAAGTCTCTTCGAATTATCAGTTTGGTTTGGCCTACTAGATTGATCTTTCTTGCAATGGGAGAAGTGCTTAGCTTTGGGTTCAATCATGCGGTGCTCGATCCCAGTGACAGTAGGGGAAACGACACATATTGTATTGTTGCCATCGAGGATAAAAAGATGGGGTTTATATCATATTGCTTGAGTTTATCCCTCTACATCATGTCATCTTGCCTAATGCGTTAGTCTGTTCTGATGAACTTAATACTCTAGATGCATGCTGGATAGCGGTCGATGTGTGGAGTAATAGTAGTAGATGCAGGCACGAGTCGGTCTACTTGTTGCGGACGTGATGCCTATATACATGATCATGCCTAGATATTCTCATAATTATGCAGTTTTCTATCAATTGCTCGACAGTAATTTGTTCACCCACCGTAATACTTATGCTATCTTGAGAGAAGCCACTAGTGAAACCTATGGCCTCCGGGTCTATCTTCCATCATATTAATCTTCCGACAACTAGCTATTTCTATCTCCGTTTATTTTGCAATCTTTACTTTTAACCTTTGCAAGTGGCCGTGAAGGGATTGACAACCCCTTTATCGTGTTGGTTGCAAGGTTCTTATTTGTCTGTGTAGGTACGAGGGACTTGCGTGTGGCCTCCTACCGGATTGATACCTTGGTTCTCAAAAACTGAGGGAAATACTTACGCTACTTTGCTGCATCACCCTTTCCTCTTAAAGGGAAAAACCAACGCATGCTCAAGAGGTAGCATCCACCTGAAACTTCTTTTTATGTTGTTCAACACTTGCAGTCGTAAGAAATTTCTTGTCGAAAAACTTAATCCTCATGGACAATGGTGCCCTCGCATTCAACATGAAGAATGTGACAAAGCTAGTGTTTGCATTGTTGGATGCATATCCTTCCAGTGTTACTGTCTTCAAATGAATGTCATGAGATCTGAGAAAATCCCAGTGCTTATTGAACCATCATTTGGTTATACCTTTTTCTCCATGTGTTAGTGCCTAAATAGAGATGTAGATTGAAAACAGTTAATGTTTAAAAATATTATGTTGAAAGAGTGATAGCTCAATGATTAATTATAGTACATTATATATGGGCTTTCAATGTGCGTGAAATCATCACCTTTATATACAAATTCTCCAGACATGGAAAGCATTGCAGCAAGCCAATAATCGTGTTCAAATCAAAACATACTGATATGTAAGGTCTTGATAGAATCCACCACCACTGATAGGATGGACAAGCTCTTCATTGAGCATAGAACATAATATTAGTACCAAAAGTGTACTCCAAGATGATACTTAACTTATGCGCACAAATGAAAAAGGCAGATTACAAAAGTTTATGTGAATAATATACAGTACCTCAATAGGTGTGGAGCCAAACACCATTTTGAACCATCTAAAAGGATCACGAATTGCACCCAAGGTCTCCAGTTTAGGCGCAGAGACTATAGTTATTTGCGCAGGTACTATACCAGAATCAAGGAGCAACCTTTGAAGTGAAGGGGCATCTTCGATGATGAGATCATGTCCAAAAAAACAAATTCCCATGCTTAAAAGGTGGGGCGACTTTATTTTGAGACAACGGATATGAATTTCCATTGCAAAAGCAAGCAGCAAGCGCTCCAGGGTAGGGCAGCTGGAGTGGATGATGCTGTGCAGTGCGGCCTCCGACAGATCAACCACCACAAGCGCAAGTTTTTTTAGCAATGGGAGTCGAAGCATTTGTACCAGATTGTCTGCTAGATGGCACCGGGCAAAGGTGGCGGTGTGGAGAGAGGAGGAAAACCACGTGATGGACATCGGTGGTGAGGGCACAAATACATCGGTTCGTGGTATGTCACATACATAGTCATGGTAGAACTCAAACTGCTGGAGTTTATCGAATTGACGGGATGTCAGCCAGGCAGCCACCGTGCAGGGTATGTCTAGCAGGTAGCAAGTCGGGATGCAGATGCATTGAACGGAGCCCCTGTGGGAGGAGATAATGGCTCCGGGGAGTTCAGAATCATCATCGATAGATAGCTGACGACAGTCGAGATTAAGAGGCGCGGTGCGCCACAGAGTGCGCCACCGAGATGCGAGGACTTGTGTGCGGCAGCCATCCTTGGTGGGGAGAAGGGAGATGATCTCCCTGAGGATTCCATCTGGGAGATCGCTGATGCGGTCCGCCGGAGATTCTACTGGTTCCTCAGGTCCAGGGGCGCTTCTGGCCGCACAGCCGGGTCCAAGATCTACATCCGGCGGCGGCGCTGGTCGGAGCCTCATCTGTGTACATACCAATCTGAAAGAAAAAATGGCATAACATGTAGGACATTCGAAATCAATTCTCAAGATCAGGAAGAAAAAAAGGCACAAACATATATGTAGGACATTCAAAATCAATTCTCAAGATATGGCCACGAATTATTAGCACGCAAGCTAACCCTATTCGGATTATTAGCAAAAATCATCTGTATAGAACAAACAATTAATCACTAACTCTATACGGATAACATTCAAACAATCAATACACTACGTGCATCTAACGGATCTTAATTACTCTGATTTCATGGACTGAGAGAACATAACCATAGGATTTGTATTCCAAAAAAATTATAGAGGGGCAGGGCGGGGGGGGGGGATTAACCAGATAAAACACTTGATATGTTTGCCACACAAATGGGTATATAGATGACTAACCGGTTTTTCGTCGAAGTCGCAGTTGTTGCCGGAGTTGCTGTTGACCTCCGGCTCCGACTGGGGGGGGGGCAGGACGGCGCCGACGAAGTTAGGGTCGTGCTGCTGCCCGCGCGAGACCTCGTCGGTGGCGACGGAAACCTCTGTGGCCAGCTTCACGCGTTGTGCAGGTGCTTCACCAGCCCCGACGTCGCCACTCCCTCCGATGGTGCGCTTCGGCGGCATCGTCATACACTCCAGAGTCCAGACGTTGGTGACCACTATGGACCGGGGGTGCGGCCGCCTATTATGGCCGGCGGCTCGGGCGCGCAATTGATACGGACCAGTGGGAGCGAGGCAGGCTGCGGTTGAATGTTGTCTCGCCTCCCGGTGAGCCTGCGCGACGGACGTCTGCCATTCCTATCATCATTTCACACAGCTACTCGCACGCCCCCCCTCAATTCACACACCTGCACACACACCTCCCCGTCTGCCTGTGCGGCGGACTGCTCGCATGCGTCCCGTCAACTCACGCCTGCTCGCACGACACATGGGGCGTGTGGCAGCACGTATATTTTTTGGTTTATTTTCTGCCGCTTTACTGCTTCACTGAACCGTTTGCGTTGAAGAGATGCACAAATCCTGTGTTGAACATCTCGCACGCTTCCTGGTGAACCTGCGCACCGGACGAGTTTTGAATTTACTAGAATTTAAAAACCAGGTATCTCAATGTTTTGCCGGCAATCAACGGTGCCCTGGTGTTTGAAATTCATTCCCATTTCTTGCATGGGACCTAAGCATGCACCCAAGGACACATATTTGATTTTTCAACCAATTTAATGCACTGGAGCATGTGCATGTAGTTCAAATTTGAATCATGCACATAAATGCATTGAAAACTCAGTTAATGCATAAAAATGTCCAAACGAACCCCGAAAAATCACAAAAATTCACACACCACTCTTGTTGTTCTATGTTGACACGAGAAAATTATTGAAAGCAATAAGTGTCAATGGATATCGTTTCGTCCCCAAAGGTGGGACATTCCCTACCGAAAACCATCATGCTTGTTGTGAGAAGCTCTGGTTTGTGAGAAGCATATACCCAAACCTGCCCCAAATGGGACCAAAAATTTACCACGGCATGTTGATGCCGCTCCATGATAGGATGCCAAGTTTCATGAATTTCAGACAACTTTTGGATTTACTAGAATTTAAAAACCAGGCATCTCAATGTTTTGCCGGCAATCAACGGTGCCCTGGTGTTTGAAATTCATTCCCATTTCTTGCATGGGACCTAAGCATGCACCCAAGGACACAAATTTGATTTTTCAACCAATTTATATGCACTGGAGCATGTGCATGTAGTTTAATTTTGAATTATGCACCTGAAATGGCTAGAAAACCAATTTAATGTATAAAATGTTCAAATGAACCCTGAATAATTCCAATTCTTTGACACACATGTAGTTGCATGTTCACTCCAGATAAAAGGTCTAGCAATTCAAACACCGTCCATTGCCGTTGTGACCCCATTATGTAATTCAAATCAAGATGAAAAATCAAGTAGATCGCACACAGTTTATTATCACCAACCGTGTGAGATGCAACACAAAATATCCTGGAGCACCGTCGATGTATAGTACGCCTATGGCTTACGCGAGAAGGTGCGTCGGCTACAGTCCACAACCGGTGTCTCAAGCACACCAGCTCGCTCCCCAAATATCATTTCACTGTTCAATCGTCACCGGTGAAAGATGGGCACGTGGACCCGCGTCGTGAGGGCAACTTCGGTGTCCCACTCCGGCGAGAGCGCAGCCGTAGCTGCCATGCGCGTGCTAACAAGGTGCATGAGCACGACCGCAATCTGTGATCGGGCGGCAAAGGCAGCCCAAACGGCCGCTGTTGCTTCTCACGTGGCGGCAGCAACATCTGCCTCGGGGATAGCAACTGGCGAGAGCGGCACAACAGCTATCCGTTCCGCAGCGGCGGCCTTAGCCCTGATGGAGGCCACCCACGACCATTTCGAGGCCGCCCACGCCCAGCTCCTGGCGGTCACCGCACAAATCGAACGAAGCTTCTCCGACAACGGTCGTGTCGGTGTACAAAGGTAGGGGCGCTCTTTTGTACCCCTTTACTTGTGCACGGGCAGTCGGAGCCACGCGCCGTGGCCACACTAAGCAGGGCAGAGGAGGGGAGCCGGAGAGAAGCCAAAGCACAAGACAAACAAGACGACGCCAAGGCCGAGAACACAAAGAGCAGAGGGACGAAGCAGGTTCCCCCGGCAAGACCCTTGCCGGGGCAGCTCGCCCGACACCAGCGGAGCGCGCCACCCTTGAGCCCATGGTTTCCAACACCATCAACCATGTTGGGCTAGGGCTCGGGAGGCACCTCCATGGTGGCATGCAGATCTTTGTGAAGACAAAGAATACTCAAGATCAGATGAGGATTGGAAGACAACGGTCCTCGGCAAGATCCTTGCCGAGGAAAGCCACAAGACCCCCAGCAAGATCCTTGCCGCGGACGACTGCAACACCATGGCAGGACCCTTGCCGGGCCCCGGCAAGGCCCTCCGAGGCTATCAGTGGGGCCACAACCAGGCCCGCACCAACCAAGACTCCGCCACCGTTCGCATGCAGCTGCCAGCCCAACCAGCTGGGCAGGCACCTGCGTGGCAATGCGTAGCTTCCAGGCCAACTCAACAAGCTCCTACATGGTGGCATGCAGATCTTCATGAAGACCCTACCACCGCGCCACCTCAGCTGCCTGCCTGCCTACATGGCACCACACGCATCGCTGGCCAGGGCGCATGTCGAAGCGAGGAGGAGCGGCGACGGACGGGACGAGCCTCACTCCCGTCCCCAATAAAGCTAAGGGACACCTAAGCGAGGCATTAAATGCGACTTGTCCTGTAATACGAGCGATAAGCTCGCAGTACTGTAGGCCTTTCCACCTCCTGTGTGCCACTGTGGCAGCCCCTTTCGACTATAAAAGGAGGCCCATGGCGTACTGGAGGCGGATTCGGCTCTTTTGAATGACTCAGCGACCGTAGCTAGTTCGAAAGCTCAACAACACTCAATACATCCACCAAAGCAGGACTAGGGTTTTACGCATCCTCGCGGCCTGAACCTGGGTAAACGATCCGTGTGCTTCCTGTTAGACCTGCTCTTCTCACAACCCTGCGCCCCGCCAACCGTAGTAGGGATTCTTGTGATCCCATTGGTGTCATTTTCCACCGACATCGGCAACCCACGGCCGAAGAGCTGGCAATCGCCGAGAGCGTTTGAGCAGCCGTCCGTTCCTCCGCCGCATACCTTGCAACGACGGAGCCCGTCCAAGCCCAGATCGCGTCCGCCCACGCCCAGCTCGTGGCGGCCTTTTCTAAAGAGATGGCGGGCGCGGATGGCGAGAAGCTTGCCGAGTATGGTGCGATGGATGCCATGGAGCCCCTTCCCCGGGAGACAGTCGGGCGCGAGCTGGACATGGAGGCGGCGGCGGAGATCGACGAGCACCAGCCGTAGTAGTACTCTTTGTTTTGTTTAATTAAGAGCACCGATCTTTAATTTGTTAGAGTAATGTTTAGGTCAGCTAGCTATGTTTAATTGCTGAACTTGCTCGATTAAGAAGTGTGGGTGTGCTGTAGTCTCCTTTGTGTACCCAAATTATGCAATGACGTGGATGACCACTGTAACCATGGAAATTTGAACCAAGACTTTTGACGTTCAAACTCATCACACACGGGTTAAGCTATCTGAATCGTTTGTGATGTCCACATATCGTACACAGTTCTGAATAAGGGGCCGTGTCTGATGACACTTTGCGCGCCAGTTTTTTGGCTGAAGTGATTCCAAATTTTTGGCTTCCGCAGAAATATCTACCTCCCCGCCCCCTCCCCCTTACCAAAAGCCACATTTCCCCTCTTTCCGCCTTCCTTTCCAAGTTGAAACCTTCACTCCTTGCTTGGAGCGCCGCCTCCTCGTCGGGGACCCTCCTTCACGCTGCTCGGCCTTGTCTATCCAGGCAGGTAATCCACACCCGACCCCCATCCTCCTCCTCCTTCCACATCCCACATGCCCCAACCGCCGGTGCGAGTGCGACACCTTCCACCCAAATCACTGACCCCTCCACCAAATAAGCGCCGCCCTAAGCCATGGTGCACGTAGTATAGCCAGGATCTCAGGGAGGATTTGGCAGCGGAGAATCAAATCGCGGCCGCACGCGCGTATGAGGTCGCGATGGCTGCCATTCGTGCCGACCCCCAGATCTTGGAGGAGCACCTTGCCATTTGCTAGCTACGCCGGTTAAGCATGCTCGGTTTACCCGTTGCGTGTGCTGCTCCTGCCTTTCCTTCACAAATTCTAGTGAATTGTGCTATCTAATTTTACCATGCAATATGTTGCTTTAGTGTATATGTTCTATATGTCGTGCAGTGTGGTGCTCACTTATTAACTGTTTTGTTAATTAGTTGTCGTCTTCGGTTAACTGTTTGGTTCAATTCTGCAAATGTGATGTTCAATTCTTCAGGCTGCAATTTTGTATTGTCTTCCATGTGAGAAATAAATCGAATTTATCTTTACAAAATACATGAGAAACGAATACAATTGCTATATTTCCAAGTTGTCAAGCATGCCTGGTTTGGTTATACATTGTGCAATGTGGTGCTCAGTTAACGTTTGGTTCATTTGTGTTGTGGTGTTTAGTTAAATGTTTGGTTCAATTCTGCAATGCGATGTTCAATAGGTTTGGGTGCATTCTATTATTGTATACCATGTGAGGAATAAATTGAATATGGCTGTAGTAAATACATGAGAAACAAATACAATTGCTACAATTGGCTGTAGTTAACTGTTTGGTTAACTGTCTGATCTTCTATTTAGGAGTATGTTATATTGTGCAATGTGGTGCTCAGTTAATGTTTGGTTCATTTGTTGCGGTGTTTAGTTAACTGCTTGGTTCAATTCTGCAATGCGATGTTCATTTGTTGTGGCTGCATTCTGTTATTGTATACCATGTGAGGAATAAATCGAATTTGGCTGCACTTAATACATGAGAAACATATACAAGTGCTATATTTCCTAGTTCTTAATCATGCTTGGTTTGGATAAATGGGTTTTCCATGCGGCTTGAATTAATCTGATGAATCTGCAATGTGCTTATTTATCATCAACATATTTTATTGATAGCATGCGAACCCTTACTTAACCTGATGACTAACTACCTTATATGTGTTGCAGGGAAACAATGGGAAGCACTGAGGTTTACAAGATGGTACTAACTATTATACCTTGCCTTTTTTTATTCCTTTGCCCCATTTGCAATATAGAGAAGATATTTATGCACATCCTTGTTTTTAGGCTTCACTGATGATTACCTCTCAAACCACCTCTGTGGTCATGAGGCGAGGAAAGTTTTCATACAACACCCACGGTTCAATATTGAAGTGTTCCTGAAGAGGTCGAAGGATGGACGGTCAATCATCCACATGCACTGGCCTAAAGTTGCAAAGACCTTCAACATGAATGAAGGCTCAATATTCACCTTCCACTTCAGCAGTTTTCCAGATGAGATGCATCTCTCTATGTACCGTCTATGATGCTAATTCGAAAGGTTCTAGATGTTGCATGTGAAACTTGCTGCTGGTGCAGTTGTGTAATGGGGTAGCTGAGTGCTGAAGCTATATCATGTTGTACTCCGATGTATTTCAATTATGAAATTCTGCTTCCTTAATATGGAAATGGAATATATTATGTGCTTAATATGAATGTCAATTAGATTAGTAAATGGATTATTAATAATACGGCAATTAGCCCGCTAATTGGCCAATTAGCTTGCTAATTGGGTTTTCCTATTGCAAACGGTTAATGAGAAAACACCGTGGGCGATGACCTCAGGCAATGCACACAGTTTCTAGGAATAAACCGTGTTGGATCAATGAACAATCACACACGACATTCTCTTGAAAACTGTTTGCGTTACACCACCTTGCGCAAACGTTTTCCTTGGAGTGACTATGTGGGATGTATATACGAACGGAAACGTTTAGCGGTGACTGACTGTGTGGGATGTACTTACGACCGAAAGTGATTTCACCTGTATAATTGTATTTTTTTAGCACTACTGTATGTATTTCTGTATTTGAGTGCTCGCTGGTTGCACACGACCTCATTCTGCCGAGCGTGTGTGCCAGGAGGGCATATCCCCAACGGTTTCTGTGTCGTGTGGGAAGGACCCCCCTATCACCCACACTCACTTGGCGACGGTTCCGAATGCCGTCGCGGAAAGGGGTTAAAAACAGTGTGGTGTTCCATGTGGCGTGAGTTGTGAAACTATTCCACATTGTTTTAAATGAAGGCCAAACTCATAACTCAAATATTCGCCTGCGCGATCAGATCGTAGAAACTTTATTTTCTTGTTACGATGATTCTCCACTTCACTCTGAAATTCTTTGAACTTTTCAAATGTTTCAGACTTGTGTTTCATGAAGTAGATATACCCATATCTGCTTAAATCATCTGTGAAAGTTAGAAAATAACGATACCCGCCGCGAGCCTCAACACTCATTGGACCGCGTACATCGGTATATATTATTTCCAATAAGTCAGTGGCTCGCTCCATTGTTCCAGAGAACGGAGTCTTAGTCATCTTGCCCATGAGGCATGGTTTGCAAGCATCAAATGATTCATAATCAAGTGATTCCAAAAGTCCATCTGCATGGAGTTTCTTCATGCGCTTTACAACAATATGACCTAAATGGCAATGCCACAAATATGTTGCACTATCATTATCAACTTTGCATCTTTTGGCATCAATATTATTAATATGTGTATCATTACGATCGAGATTCAATAAACCATTCACATTGGGTGTATGACCGTAGAAGGTTTTATTCATGTAAACAGAACAACAATTATTCTTTGACTTAAATGAATAACCATATTGCAATAAACATGATCAAATCATATTTATGCTCAACGCAAACACCAAATAACATTTATTTAGGTTCAACACTAATCCCGAAGGTAGAGGGAGTGTGCGATGGTGATCTTATCAACCTTGGAATCACTTCCAACACACATCATCACCTTGCCCTTAACTACTCTATGTTCATTTTGCAACTCCTATTTTGAGTTATTAATCCTAGCAACTGAACCGGTATCAAATACCCAGGGGTTACTATGAACACTAGTAAAGTACACATCAATAACATGTATATCAAATATACCTCTGTTTACTTTGCCATCCTTCTTATCCTCCAAGTATCTAGGGCAGTTCCACTTCCAGTGACCATTTCCTTTGCAATAGAGGCACTCAATTTTAGGCTCGGGTCTAGCTTTGGGATTCTTCATGGGAGTGACAACTTGCTTGCCATTCTTCTTGAATTTCCCTTTCTTTCCCTTGCCCTTTTTCTTGAAACTAGTGGTCTTGTTAATCATCAACACTTGATGCTCTTTTTGATTTCTACCTTCGCCGATTTCAGCATCGCGAAGAGCTCGGGAATCATTTTCGTCATCCCTTGCAAATTATAGTTCATAACAAAGTTCTAGTAGCTTCGTGATAGTGACTAGAGAATTCTGTCAATCACTATCTTATCTGTAAGATTAACTCCCACTTGATTCAAGCGATTGTAGAACCCAGACATTCTGAGTGCATGCTCACTGGCTGAGCTATTCTCATCCATCTTATAGGCAAAGTACTTGACAGAGGTCACATACCTCTCGACACGGGCATGAGTCTGAAATACCAATTTCAACTCTTGGAACATCTCATATGCTCCATGGCGTTCAAAACATTTTTGAAGTCCCGGTTCTAAGCCGTAAAGCTCGGTGCACTAAACTATCATGTAGTCATCATACCGAGCTTGCGAAACGTTCATAACGTCTGCATCTGCTCCTGCAACAGGTTCGTCACCTAGTGGTGCATCAAGGACATAATTCTTCTGTGCAGCAATGAGGATAATCCTCAGATCATGAACCCAGTCTGCATCATTGCTACTATCATCTTTCAACTTAGTTTTCTCTAGGAACATATTAAAAATAAAACAGGAGAGATATACGCGAGCTATTAATCTACAACATAGATATGCAAATACTATCAGGACTAAATGCATGATAAATTAAGTTCAATTAATCAAATTTCTTAAGAACTCCCACTTAGATAGACATCCCTCAAGTCATCTAAGCGATACATAACCCAAATCAACTAAACCATGTCTGATCATCACGTGAGATGGAGTATTCATCAATGGTGAACATCTCTATGTTGATCATATCTACTATATGATTCACGTTTGAACTTTTGGTCTCCAGTGTTCTGAGGCCATGTCTGTACATGCCAGGCTCGTCAAGTTTAACCTGAGTATTTCGCATGTGCAAAACTGTCATGCACCCGTTGTATATGAACATAGAGTCTATCACACCCGATCATCACGTAGGGGGAGCACTTCTACCTTGAAATTTAGCTAAGGGATCATCTTATAATGCTACCGCCATACTAAGCAAAATAAGTTGCATAAAAGATAAACATCACATGCAATCAAAATATGTGACATGATATGGCCATCATCATTTTGTGCCTTTGATCTCCATCTCCAAAGCACCGTCATGATCTCCATCGTGACCGGCTTGACACCTTGATCTCCATCGTAGCATCGTTGTCGTCTCGCCAACTATTGCTTCTACGACTATCGCTACCGCTTAGTGATAAAGTAAAGCAATTACATGGCGATTGCATTTCATACAATAAAGCGACAACCATAAGGCTCCTGCCAGTCGCCGATAACTTTTACAAAACATGATCATCTCATACAACAATTTATATATCATCGCGTCTTGACCATATCACATCACAACATGCCCTGCAAAAACAAGTTTGACGTCCTCTACTTTGTTGTTGCAAGTTTTACATGGGCTTCTAGCAAGAACCGTTCTTACCTACACATCAAAACCACAATGATTTTTCATCAAGGGTGCTGTTTTAACCTTCAGCAAGGACCGGCCGTAGTCAAACTCGATTCAACTAAAGTTGGAGAAACAGACACCAGCCAGCCACCTGTGTGCGAAGCACGTCTGTAGAACCAATCTCATGAACGTGGTCATGTAATGTCGGTCCGGGCCGCTTCATCCAAAAATACCGCCGAATCAAAATACGACGTTGGTGGTAAGCAGTATGGCTATTATTGCCCACAACTCTTTGTGTTCTACTCGTACATATAACATCTACACATAGACCTGGCTTGGATGCCACTGTTTGGGAACACAGTATTTCAAAATTTTCCTACGCTCATGCAAGATCTATCTAGGAGATGCATAGCAACGAGAGGGGGAGAGTGTGTCCACGTACCCTCGTAGACCAAAAGCGGAAGTGTTTGACAACGCGGTTGATGTAGTCGAACTTCTTCTCGTTCCGACTGATCAAGCACCGAACGTACGGCACCTCCGGGTTCTGCACACGTTCAGCTCGATGACGTCCCTCGAACTCTTGATCCAGCAAAGTGTCGAGGGAGAGTTCCGTCAGCACGACGGCGTGGTGACGGTGATGGTGAAGTGATTCGCACAGGGCTTCGCCTAAGCACTACGTGAATATGACCGGAGGCGTAAACTGTGGAGGGGGGCGCCGCACACGGCTAACAATGTTTGTTGTGTGTTCTAGAGGTGCCCCCCTTCATATATATAGGTTGGAGGGGAGGAGAGGCAGGCAAGGGGGCGCCCCAAGTAGGAGGAATCCTACTTGGGCACCTCCCAATTCGTCCTTCCCCCTTTCCTATTCCTATTCGGAGTAGGAAGGGAAGAGGGGGAAGCGGGAATCCTATTCCCTTTTCCCTTTCCTCCTTCCCCTTTTCTTCTCCAATTTGACCAGCCCATATGGGGGGCTGCACCAGCCCCTTTGTGGCTGGTGTGTTTCCCCTCTTGGCCCATAAGGCCCATATAGTTTGCTGGGGGTAGCCCGAAACCCCTTCCGGTGACCCGATACGTACCCGGTAGCCCCAGAACACTTCCGGTGTCCGAATACTATCATCCTATATATCAATCTTTACCTCTCGACCATTTCGAGACTCCTCGTCATGTCCGTGATCTCATCCAGGACTCCAAACAAGATTTGGTCACCAAATCACATAACTCATATAATACAAATCATCATTGAACGTTAAGCGTGCGGACCCTACGGGTTTGAGAACTATGTAGACATGACTGAGACACCTCTCTAGTCACTAACCAATAGCGGAACCTGGATGCTCATATTGGCTCCCACATATTCTACTAATATCTTTATCGGTCGAACCATTATAACAACATACGTTATTCCCTTTGTCATCTGTATGTTACTTGCCCGAGATTCGATCGTCAGTATCTTCATACCTAGTTCAATCTCGTTACCGGCAAGTCTCTTTACTCGTTCCATAATGCATCATCCCGTAACTAACTCATTACTTACATTGCTTGCAATGCTTATTATGATGTGCATTACCGAGAGGGCCCAGAGATACCTCTCCGATACTCGAAGTGACAAATCCTAATCTTAATCTATGCCAACCCAACAAATACCTTCGGAGATACCTGCAGAGCTTCTTTATAATCACCCAGTTACGTTGTGACATTTGATAGCACACAGGGTATTCCTCCGGTATCCGGGAGTTGCATAATCTCATAGTCAAAGGAATATGTATAAGTCATGAAGAAAGCAATAGCAATAAAACTTAGCGATCATTATGCTAAGCTAACGGATGGGTCTTGTCCATCACATCATTCTCCTAATAATGTGATCCCGTTCATCAAATGACAACACATGTCTATGGTTAGGAAACTTAACCATCTTTGATTAACAAGCTAGTCTAGTAGAGGCTTACTAGGGACACTATGTTTTGTCTATGTATACACACATGTATTAAGTTTCCGGTTAATACAATTCTAGCATGAATAATAAACATTTATCATGATATAAGGAAATATAAAATAACAAATTTATTATTGCCTGTAGGGAATATTTCCTTCAGATTGTTCCTTCATGGCCTCCCCCCTAAATGGGGAGAGTTTCTCTGATAACCCACAAGTATAGGGGATCGCGACAGTCTTTGAGGGTAGTATTTCACCCAAATTTATTGATTCGACACAAGGGGAGCCAAAGAATATTTATGAGTATTAACAGTTGAGTTGTCAATTCAAGCACAGCTGGAGAACTAAATATCTGCAGCAAAGTGTTTAGTAGCACAGTAATAAGATAGTTCGATAGCAGTAGTAACAGTAGCGGTAACCGTAACAGTAGCAGTTTTGTAGTGGTTGTAACAGCAGCAGCAGCGGTAGTAACTTAGCAAAGATCAATATGAGGAAAGCGTAGGCATTGGATCAGGGATGGATATTTGTGTTGGATGATATTCATCATATAATAGTCACAACCTAGAGCGATACACGATGGCTCCAATTCATCAATTCAATGTAGGTATGTATTCTGTATATAGTCATACGTGCTTATAATAAGAACTTGCATGGCATCTTTTGTCCTATCCTCCATGGCAGCGGGGTCCATAAGGAAACTAAGGGATATTAAGGCTTACTTTTAATAGGGAACGGGAACAAAGACACATGGTGAATACATGGAATCCTTGAATTACAGTCATCCGCGGAGAGTATCCCAACTATTGTCACTTTGGGGGCCTACGGATCAGAATAATAACAAGTGCATATAACTAGCAGATAGGATCAAGAACTCAAATATATTCATGCAAACATAGAGGGTTCATATCTGAAATCATGGCACTCGGACCCTGATACGTGTCCGTCGTATCTATAATTTTTGATTATTTCATGCCAATATTCTACAAGTTTCATATACTTTTGGCAACATTTTATACTATTTTTGCGACTAACATATTGATCCAGTGCCCAGTGCCAGTTCATGTTTTTTGCATGTTTTTTGTTTTGCAGAAAATCCATATCAAACAAAGTCCAAATGGGATACAATTTTACGGAGATTTATTTTGGAATATATGTGATTTTTGGGAGGTGGAATCAACCCAAACGGAAGCCCACAACCTTCACAAGGCATCAGGACGCCACCACCCCTCAGGCCGCACGGTGTTTCCTTGTGGGCACCTCTTAAGTCGGCTGGAGTTCTTCTTCGGCCGCAGGGAAGCTTATATCGAGAGAAAATTATGTTAAAATTTCAGCCCAATTGGAGTTGCGGATCTCCGGGGATATAAGAAATGATTTTCGGCCAAAAAATAGGAACGCAAAACTGAAGAGAACAGAGAGAGAGAGATCCAATCTCGGAGGGGCTCTTACCCTCCGGGAGCCATGGGAGCCATGGACCAGAGGGTAAGCTCTCCTCCCATCTAGGGGGAGGCCAAGGAAGAAGAAGAAGGAGGGGGCTCTCCCCCCTCTCACCCGGTGGCGCCGGAACACCGCCGGGGCAATCCTCGTGACGACGATCTACACCAACAACTTCGTCGTCGTCATCACCAACTCTCCCCCCTCTATGCAGCGGTGTAACACATCTTCTCCTCATTGTAATCTCTACTTAAACATGGTGCTTTATGCCACATATTATTATCCAATGATGTGTTGCCATCCTATGATGTTTGAGTAGATTCGTTTTGTTCTATGGGTTGATTGATGACCGTGATTGGTTTGAGTTGTATGTTTTATTTTGGTGTTGTCCTATTGTGCCTTCCATGCTGCACACACGTGGGGGATTCCCGCTGTAGGGTGTTGCAATACGTTCATGATTCGCTTATAGTGGGTTGTGAGAGTGACAGTGTTGCGAAACGTTGCATGGAAAACAAAAAAAATTCTACGCAGACGCAAGATCTATCCATGGAGATGCATAGCTATGAGAGGGGGAGAGCATCTACATACCCTTGTAGATCGTTAAGGGGAAGCGTTTATCACACGGTTGATGTAGTCGTACTCTTCGTGATCCGATCACGATCCAACCGATCTAGTGTCGAACGGACGACACCTCCGAGTTTAGCACACGTGCGGCTCGATGAAGTCTCCTCCTTCTTGATCCAGCAAGCAGGAGAGGAGAAGTAGATGGGATCACAACCAACACGACGGCGTGGTGGTGATGGTGGTGGTGGAGCACCGACAGCGCTTCGCTAAGCATCGCAGTGTTGAGGCGGTGGAACTATGGAGTAACGGGAGAGAGAGGGGCGCCAAGGGCTTGGTGTATCATCTTGGGGTGCCCCTCCCCTCTATATATGGGTGGAGGGGCATGGGAAACAGCCCCTCCAAGCCCTAGGGCGCAGCTAAGGGGGAGAGGACTTGGACTCCAACTCCAATCCTATTCCTACTAGGACTCCTTCCTTTTTTGCCTTCCCTAGCCACATGGGCTTTTGAGGACTTGGTGCGCCTAGCCCAATAAGGTCAGGACACCTCCCCGCAGCCCATGCTAGCCCTTGGGTCGTGGTGGACCCACTTGTGGACTTCCGGACCCCTCCGGAATCCTTCGGAATCTTCTGGAAGCTTCCCGGTACAATACCGAAAAAACTGCATCATTTTCTGGAACCCAAAATATGACTTCTCATATATAAATATTTACCCCTTGACCATTCCTAGACTCCTCGTGACATCCGGGATCTCATCCGGGACTCCGAACAACATTTGTTTACCACTCATCAAATATCCCAACAATACTCTAGTGTCAACGAACGTTAAGCGTGCGACCCTACGGGTTCGGGAATTATGCAGCCATGACCAAGACACCTCTCCGGCCAATAACCAATAGCGGGACCTGGATGCCCATATTGATTCCTACATATTCCACGAAGATCTTTTATCAGTTGAAGCTTTATGACAACATATGTAATTCTCTTTGTCTGTCGGTATGTTACTTGCGCGAGATTCGATCGTCGGTATCTCTATACCTAGTTCAATATCGTTACCGGAAAGTCTCTTTACTCGTTCCATAATACATCATCTTGCAACTAACTCCTTAGTCACCTTGCTTGCAAGGTTCTTGTGATGTGTATTACCGAGAGGGCCCAGAGATACCTCTCCGATACATGGGGTGACAAATCCCAGTCTCGATTCACACCAACTCAACAGACACCTTCAGAGATACCTATAGAGCATCTTTATGATCACCCACTTACATTGTGACGTTTGATAGCACACAAGGTATTCCTCTGGTATCCGGGAGTTGCATGATCTCATGGTCGAAGGAACATGTATTTGACATTAAGAAAGCAGTAGCAATAAACTGAACGATCATATGCTATGCTAACGGTAGGGTCTTGTCCATCACATCATTCTCCTAATGATGCGATCCCATCATCAAATGACAACTCACGTCTATGGTTAGGAAACCTTAACCATCTGTTGATGAATGAGCTGGTCTAGTAGAGGCTCACTAGGGACACGGTATTTGTTTATGTATCCACACATGTATTTAAGTTTCCGGTCAATACAATTCTAGCATGAATAATAAACCTTTATCATGATTAAGGAAATATAATAATAACCATTTTATTATTGCCTCTAGGGCATATTTTCATCAGTCTCCCACTTGCACTAGAGTCAATAATCTAGTTCACATCGCCATGTGATTAACACCCATAGTTCTGTTGGGAAACGTAGCATGCAATTTCAAAAAATTCCTACGCTCATGCAAGATCTATCTAGGAGACGCATAGCCACGAGAGGGGGAGAGTGTGTCTACGTACCCTGGTAGACCAAAAGTGGAAGCGTTTGACAACGGATTGATGTAGTCGAACTTCTTCTAGCTCCGAACGATCAAGCACCGAATGTACGGCACCTCCGAGTTCTGCACACGTTCAACGCGATGACGTCCCTCGCCTTCTTGATCCAGCAAGGTGTCGAGGAAGTAGATGAGTTCCGTCAGCACGACGTCGTGGTGACGGTGATGGTGAAGTGATTCTCGCAGGGCTTCGCCTAAGCACCGCAAAACTATGACCGAGGGTGTAAACTGTGGAGGAGGCCGCCGCACACGGCTAACGATTGTTATTGTGTCTTCTAGCGGTGCCCCCCACATATATATATATAGGTTGGAGGGGAGGAGAGGCATCCAAGGGGGTGCCCCAAGTAGGAGGAATCCTACTTGGGGTCCTCCCCAATTCGACCTCCCCCCTTTCCATGTATGCATGAAGGGGAAGGAAAGAGGCGGGGTGAGGGAAGGAAGTGGGAATCCTAATGGACACTTTCCTTTCCCTCCCCCCTTTCCTTCTCCTCCTCCTATGGCATTATAAGGCACACCTGCCCCTTGTGGGCTGGTGTGTTCCTTGACAAGGCCCATATGGCTCATAGGATTGCCGGGGGTACCCGAAACACCTTCCGGTGACCCGATAAGTACCCGATACCCTCCGGAACACTTCCGGTGTCCGAATACCATCGTCCTATATATCAATCTTTACCTCTCGACCATTTCAAGACTCCTCGTCATGTCAGTGATCTCATCCAGGACTCCGAACAACATTCGGCCACCAAATCATTACTCATATAATACTATATCGTCATCGAGCGTTAAGCGTGCAGACCCTAGGGATTCGAGAACTATGTAGACATGACCAAGACAGCTCTCCGGTCAATAAACAATAGCGGAACCTGGATGCTCATATTGGCTCCTACATATTCTATGAAGATCTTTATCGGTTGAACCGTTATGACAACATATGTTATTCCCTTTCTCCATCAGTATGTTACTTGCCCGAGATTCGATCGTCGGTATCTACATACCTAGTTCAAACTCGTTACCGGCAAGTCTCTTTACTCGTTCCGCAATACATCGTCCTGCAACTAACTCATTAGTCACTTTGCTTGCAAGGCTTCTTATGATGTGCATTACCGAGAGGGCCCAGAGATACCTCTCCGATACTCGAAGTGACAAATCCTAATCTCGATCTATGCCAACCCAACAAACAGCTTCAGAGATACCTGTAGAGCATCTTTATAATCACCCAGTTACGTTGTGACGTTTGATAGCACACAAGGTATTCCTCCGGTATCCGGGAGTTGCATAATCTCATAGTCGAAGGAATATGTATTTGACATGAGGAAAGCAATAGCAATAAAACTAAACGATCAACATGCTAAGCTAACGGATGGGTCTTTTCCATCACATCATTCTCCTAATGATGTGATCCCGTTATGAAATGACAACTCATGTCCATGGTTAGGAAACCTTAACCATCTTTGATCAATGAGCTAGTCAAGTAGAGGCTTACTAGGGGCACAGTGTTTGTCTATATATTCACACATGTATTTAGTTTTCCGATCAATACAATTCTAGCATGAATAATAAAAATTTCCTTCAGTCTCCCACTTGCACTAGAGTCAATAATCTAGTGCCTCTAGGGCATATTTCCTTCAGTCTCCCACTTGCACTAGAGTCAATAATTTAGTTCACATCACCATGTGATTAACACCAATAGTTCACATCGCCATGTGATTAACACTCATAGTTCACATCGCCATGTGACCAACACCCAAAGGGTTTACTAGAGTCAATAATCTAGTTCACATCACCATGTGATTAACAACCAAAGAGTACTAAGGTGTGATCATGTTTTGCTTGTGAGATACACTGGTACGCGTCGGTCCTAAAAAAACGGTTTTTAACCCCTTTCCGCGACGACATTTGGAACTGTCGCCAAGTGAGTGTGGGCGATAGGGGGTCCTTCCCACATGACCCAGAAACCGTCGGGGATAGGGCCCCTACAGTACTCCTACTTATTTATGCTCGCATTGCCATCGCAGTCGTTATTCTGTGGTGCTACGTTTACGATGCGCGACCCATCACAAACGGTTCACTATTATAGAACGTGTATGATGCGCGGCTCACCACAAACGGTTCACCGTTAAGAAGATTAGCTAATCGTCATGCGAGTGCCGGACAGGATTACGAAACGTCAGACCGTCGTAACATCGTCGTACATGACAACTATCGCACACACTATCCTGTGGTGCAACGTTTACGATGCATACTTCATCAGAAACAGTTCATGGTTGCAAATCATGTACGATAAGGCAACTAACACAAACGTTCAGTTTGCCCGCACCATTTGTGATATTGTCTGACATCGCACATGGTTTGCAAACGGCAACTGTGTGCATGCTTGCACACGTTTCCTCTTTGTGAACCGTCTCGGATTATGGTGCATATCGCAAATGTTTGTGTTTTACCAACCGTGTGTGCCGTGACAACCTGGAGAGCGTAATTTCACCTAAATTTAATTGCTGTTTTTCCAAATTGTACCGGATTTTGATTTGAATTTGAATGTATGCTACAGCTTTATTCATATCCATCAGGTTCAAACAACCAATGCATTATTCGATTCATAGGTACATATGTTCAAGAATTACATAAGAACCAAATAAAGAATGATGAACCAAAGTTGTATACTTGTACTATTAAAGATGGTAAAGAAAGAGGTGAAATATATTTTGGTTGCTGAACAAGGTGAAGCGGAATGCCCATATTGTGCCCTCCTCCATGCAGAAGGCACACATGACTCTAGTCCAACCCCTTGTGATGGCCGACCGCCCATCCTTCACGGTCTTCATGAAAACATCTAGATAATCATCATGTTCTGGTAGAAATAATTTAACCTTTGCATGCCCACCAATCATGTAGTTTGAGAGGTAATCTTGAGTAAACTGCTTTGGCAACCACTGCAAAGGAAAAAGATTCAGACATTGTCATCTAACACAACTCATTATGGGCAGTAAAAAGAAGGCTCCAGAGTTCTTACTTACCATCCTGCAGTTCGGTGTTGTCTTGGATAAAGTGTAAACAAATAGTTTAATTGCCATCTTTGGACCCATTTTACTAACAATCTTTATCAGCTTCCTCACTTGATGCTGGTTCATCGATATCTCATTGCCCCATACGCAGAAAGGGTCGAAGCGCGGATCTTTACCAATGACATATGTACCTAAAAGCACCAAGTTAATATTAGAAGCTAAACAACAATTGCACAATGATGTAGTACAACACTCTTTTATAATATGTCTATATACATCCGTATGTGGTAGTCCATTTGAAATCTCTGAAAAGACAAATATTTAGGAATGGAGGGAGTATCTTATAACATCCAATATACTCACATATTAGATGAACTAACATCTTATATTATGGGCTGGAAGGAGTTTAGTGCATTCTTACAAATTATCGGCTGATTAACTGCTGCTGTATCCATGGGTTACAGTTAGTTTGAGCTAGTTCGGGCTCAAATAGCCATAAAGTATATCTAAACATGAGGGCTAGTTTTAGCTAGTTGCATCTATAACCCACCCAAAAAAACTATCCAGCCCAAGAGGTGCTAATTGGAGCTAGTTCTCCTAGTGCATTTATTGTCAATCTAACCCTGCCATCCAAAAAACTCTTCGGATGGAGTTAGTTCAGGGTTAGTAATGAGCTAGAAACTAACTCTAACCTCTAGCTAAGTTGAGTATCCAAACAGGGCGGTGTTGTTGTTGTTGTTGCTGCTGCTCTTCTACGTATATCTAGACATCATTAGAACATTAATGTATCACTCTTCCTTGTTGCTATGTAGCCTAGGATTGCATATTTAGACATTAAGTACAGTGCATGTTGCTATGTAGCCTCAGATATATTACATATGGCCCTAGTTAACCTAACGAAAAATAGGTTGCAGATATATTCAGTTAAAAGTCTGATTCACCGATTAGTCCCTTATCAGCCGCCGGCCTATATGGTACCAGCTACCGATATCCTGAACAGTGAGCAGATATAAGCCATGGGATGAAAGTAACCTCGATGGAAAACAGCAGTCGTTCCCAAAATTGTCCTGTATAGGTAAATCGAGAAGCATGTTAAGCACAACAGGCTAAACATCAACAAAAATTATACATGGCAGACAAAATAATCTCCAAAAGATAGCTTCAGTGTGCAGGTTTAAGCATGCTAGTAAAGTAAAACAAGTGGAAAGGTGTGCTAACTGCAACAGGCCTAACATTTAACAACAAGCAAACATAGTCATTCAAACTGGTATTGTGCCGGTCTAAGTACACTGGTTATTGTTAAATAAAAATGGAAAGGCGTGTTAACTACAAGATGCAGCAACCAAATGTAGTCATTCATAGTGGTATTGTTGAAACTGGTACTGATGAAATTGAACTGCACAGTTCATACTTGCACATATAGAACATCACGTTGTGAATAACTGGAATAAACAAGGCATACTACGAACAACCAAAGATAGCATTTGAAACTGGACATATGCTAACTACAAACAACCGAACAATAAAAAAACTTTAAAAGAGGCATATGCTAGCTATAACAGGCTTAACAGCAAGAAAATATATGCACTCCCATCGGTATGTTTAAAACTGGATTGATGAAATGTACTGCACAGTAAATAATTGCACATATAGAGCATCACATTGTGAACAACTGAAATAAATAAGGCATACTGCAAACAACCAGATATAGCAATTAAAACTGGACATATTCTCACTACACTACAAAAGGGACTCGACAAAACAAATCATGGGTTTCCCCCTGTGAACAGGCACGACAAAACAAATCATGGGTTTCCTCACTTGTCACAGATGGGATCGTTCCCGTGGGAAGAGCACGGACCCTGGATGCGCTCCATGTTGTCGCAGATGGGCTCCTTCCCCTTTGAAGAGCACAACTGTGGGGTGTCCTCCCTGATGTCGCAGACGAGCGCTTTCCCCTTGGAAGAGCAGATGGGCTCTTTCCCCTTGGAAGAGACGGAGAGGGTGCCCTCCTCGTGGTCGCCGTCGATGAGGGGTCTGACTTGGAAGCTGTGGATCCCAAGCCAGCGTTGCAGAACGTGTCCTTCAGAAATGACAAAAGGGGCTCAATGGGGATGTAGAATGGGAAATTGTTGACATCGAATCAGAGGAGATCAGCGGCGGGGCCATGGATGAGATCGATGGTGGTTGAACCCGAGGGGTGGGCAACTTAACCTGTGACACAGCCCGCCTCAGGCCATCGCTGTCGATGACCTCGATGTCGTAGCCGGCGGCCGAGACATGCCCGCATACTCTAGCCCGCTGCTTGAGTGCCTGCCACCAGTAATGGTCGTCAGCTTCCTCGGCGACGTCGGGCGAAGAGACCGCTATACACCTCTTTTGCGCCAATCACTCCTCGAGCTCCACAGGAAGCGTAGCCAGGCTTAGGCTGTGACGCTCTGGAGTGGGGGATGGGGATCTGTGGGAAAGGTGCGTTTGGCAGGTGTCATCTAAGAAACTCAGGGCGGCCTGGGTATGGAGATCGGTGGGTAAGCTGCACGGGCAAACCGGCAGATGTTGACAATGGAGGCCTTGCAGCGGCGGCGGCAGCGGCGGTGGGGATCTTGCTAGGGTTTCGAGCGAGGGAGGGTGTGTGTGTGCACGCGCGCACGCCCGAGGAGATTTTGGTGTGTGTGTGTGTGTGTGTGTGTGGAGGGGGGCGCGGGGTGTTTGAGAAAATTACGCGGGTACTGAAAATTTTACTACGCGGGAGTCAAATGCGGGATTGAAATGCCGGGCTATTGAAAATTTTGATGATAGTGCATCGCACACGGTCTGGAGATAACAACTGTGTGTTATGAAACAGAAAAACCCTCGAGGCAGGCAGATATTTTCTAGGGATGCAGGCGGGATTGGGAACAAGAAACATCGCACACGGTCCGAAGATAACCACCGTCTGTTATGAAACAGAAAAACCCTCGAGGTGGGCAGATATTTTTGAGAGGGGGAGCCTCGTGGAGCCGAATGTACTGTGCGGATGTGTGCGTGACAGGTGCACCGGCGTGGCACATGGTTAGTTTGAGTGAACCGTGTCTATTGCGCCATCCGACTTATCTAATGTTCATAAATTTGGTGAAAAATGATGCGAGAGAGGGTCAGAACATGAACACACTTGCATGTGGACCAAATTTACGTATCAAAAGGGTGGTTTGATTTTCAAATACCAAATGCGACTTCGATGTGGCGCCTCTCTCGCAAAGCGCACTGTATCGCTTGCCCCCACCCCCCTCGTGTCGGCACGAAGGGAATCCTAAGCTATGAATGCATGCCCCCTCCCCCCAACCGAGGTTCACCTAGCAAAGTGCGAAGTAGCTAGCAGCCCCCCACCTCCCTCGTGTCGGCAAGAAGGGAATCCTAAGCGATGAATGCATGCCCCCCCAACAGAGGTTCATTCACCTAGCAAAGTGTGAAGTAGCTAGCAGCCCCCCTCCCCCTCCCCCGTGTCGGCACGAAGGGAATCCTAAGCTATGAATGCATGCCCCCCCAACCGAGGTTCACCCTAGCAAAGTGTGAAGTAGCTAGCAGCCCCCTCCCTCGTGTCGGCACGAAGGGCATCCTAAGCTATTGTGACGCCCTCGATTCAATTGTACACTAATCATACACGCAAATGTGTACGATCAAGATCAAGGACTCACGGGAAGATATCACAACACAACTCTAGACACAAATAAAATAATACAAGCTTTATATTACAAGCCATGGGCCTCGAGGGCTCTAATACATAAGCTTGAATGCACAAGAGGGAGCGGAAGCAACAATATCTGAGTACAGACATAAGTTGAACAGGGATGCCTTAAGAAGGCTAGCATAAAAGCAACACGATCGAAGAGGCAAGGCCTCCTACCTGGGAGCCTCCTAACTACTCCTGGTTGTCGGCAGCCTCCACGTAGTAGTAGGCACCCTCAGTGTAGTAGCAGTCGTCGTCGAAGGTGGCGTCTGGATCCTGGGCTACACCATCTGGTTGCGACATCTGAGAAGAATGGAAAAGGGGGAGCAAAGCAACTGTGAGTACTCATCCAAAGTACTCGCAAGCAAGGATCTACACTACATATGCAACATTATCAAAGGAAGGTTGTATATGTGGACTGGGCTGCAAAAATGCCAGAATAAGAGGGGGAGAAGCTAGTCCTATCGAAGACTAGCATCTTCTGGAAACCACCATCTTGCAACAACAGGAGGGGGTAGGGTAGTATAGCATAAGTCAGTAGTGTTAACAACCTCGGCCAGAGATTCTTTCTCGGCTCCCTGCGAGAAAGCAATCCCAGAGCCATACTATCCATTTATCACCTCAAGTATCCAGTTCTAGTTGTATCAATCGGGATACAATGCCGAGTGTCCGTTACCGTAGGATAGGCTATCGATAGATGTTTTCTTCCCTGCAAGGGTGCACCAACTTACCCACCACGCTCGATTAACTCTGGCCGGACACACTTTCCTAGGTCATGCCCAGCCTCGGCCAAACAATATGCCGCAACCCGACCTAGGCTTAATAGAGAGGTCACACACGCCAGACTAAACCTATGTCCCCAGGGGTCTTGGGCCATCGCCCCGGGAACTCATGCACGTTGCGTACGCGGCCAGTGAGCAGACCTAGCTACCTCCTTAAAAAGGCAGGTGCTTACGCAGTCCAACCCGGCGCGCGCCGCTCAGTCGCATGACGTCTATTAAACTTCGGCTGATGCATACGACGCAGAACGCCCATACTATGCCCACGTGATGGTTAGTGCTATCAGGCCAGAGGCCCCTCGGATCAAATACCCAAACCGTTAGTGTGTTGGTAGTGCGGTCACGAGCAGAGACTCATGAAAGATGTGACCCCGTCGCCCCGTCTCGAGGACTTGCGGCAAGGGCTAAGAATGCCCGGCCACGCCTCGTATTCAACTCTCGGGTACCCTCCAGGTCAACCCGTCTCCACATCACTCGCGGGTACCCCTCAGGGTCGACCCGCCTTTCCAAGTAACAGTTGTAAAGTCCAAGTATCCGTGTGTCCAAACATCACGGGGAAAACCCGAGGAATCACCCCCGGTGAATTCCACTTGATGTAATCATCAAGGTGAACGTAACAGGAACCACCCTTGAGGTTCACAGTTGAGGGGTTGCACGATAGAGTCGTATCGGAAGTGGTTAAGGAGGAAATCACCCTCGATGACCACGACCGAATAGCTACACTACAGAGATCTCATCGAGAGTGATGTATGAGGTTCCACCCTCGGCACTCGATGGTAACTCTGCAGAGTCGAGTAACAAAAGGGGCGTGATGTGAGGTGAGGTGTCGGGCTCTGGTCGTCAATCATGTTGATTGAGTCATCAATGATGAAGCAGGGGCAACAAGGACCTGGTGGGGGTCACTGATGGATCACTAACCAACCTATACTAAGCAGTTTAGGATAAGCAGGTAAGGTACAAAGAGCAGGTTACAAAAGCAGGCTATGCATCAAAATAGGAGCAAACAATAACAGTAGCAAAATCTAATGCAAGCATGAGAGAATGGAATGGGCGATATCGGGATGATCAAAGAGGGAGCTTGCCTGGGAGCTCTGGTGAAAAGGAAGAAGTGTCGTTGTCGACGTAGTCGATCACAGGGGCGGCATCGGTCTCGGGGTCTACCGGAGAGAAGAGGGGGAAGAAACAATAAATATAAAGCAAGCATAGCATCACAAAGCATAACATGGCAATATGCTGTGTCGGGGTGAACTAACATGGTACTACACGTTGCAGACGGAGGGGATAAACATCCGAGGATGAATTCCCGGTGTTAGGTGGATTTCGGAGAGAGGAAAAGAGGGGGAAAGTTCCATGTACAGATAGTTAGAGGCATCTAACAGGTAAACGGATTGCGTACTTGGATTCGTCTCGTCGTTTTGAGCAACTTTCATGTAGAAAACATTTTCATCGGAGTTACGGTTTAATTTCTATGAATTTTCAAAGTTTTAAACATTTTCTGGAAATAAATAAATTAATGGAAAGGTTTATTGCGTCAGCATGACGTCACAGTGACATCAACAGTCAGCAGGGCGGCTGACCAGGTCAAACCTAACCAGAGGTCCCACATGTCATACAAAGAGGGCTAACAGTGGGTTATTTTAATTGAACAGAGTTAATTAAGGGGGTGGGCCCCGGGTGTCAGTGGTTGCTTAGGTTAATTAAACATTTTAATTTACTCCAAAGTTAATTAACGGGTGGGGCCCTCCTATCATTTACAAGGGTGCCCAGTCAGCAGAGTTGACTGAGTCAACACAGTCAACAGGTCCCCATGGACCCACACGTCAGCCTCACAGGGGAGGCCACGCGGTGCCACGTCGGACGTCGGCGACGGAGCGGCTCTGACGACCAAAGCAACGGCGGCGCCTTGCCGGAGTTGGCCGGAGCCGCGCTACAGGGGGCCTCCGGATCTGCGGCCTGGACCTAAGGGTGCGGCCCCGCGCCGCGCACACGATGGTGACGACGACCGGTGTCGGGGACGACCGAAGCATCGTCGGTGGCGAGCGGAGGCGGCAACAGCGTTCGGGAGCACGTCGGGAAAAGCCTACGGGGCGCCAAATCGGCCGCGGCTGGTTGCGTTCGAACGGGCATTCGACGCCGCATCCATCTATGGTGGCGGCGCGGCCCGTAACGGGCTGGAACGACGGCGGCGAGAGGTGGGGCGGATGCCGGCGTTCGGCCGCGGTTGGAGACGAGGCTAGAGGGTATAGGGAGGCACGGGCTCGAGCTCGTTGGGCTCCTGGGAGTACCAGGAGCTCGATGCTGTGCCCAGGTGAGCGCGATAGGGGCTATGGCCACGACGGCGAGGCGATTTGCGGTGACGGGCTCACGGCAACAGCGACGAGGTAGCTATGGTGCGTGAGGGGTCAACGAAGAGGAGCAAGGGATGGAGAAGCTCACCGCGCGGCTCACACGTAGGCCCGTGACGATTTAGGAGCTGCAGAACATCGTCGGGGAAGAAGGGGATCGCCGGTGACCCGAGGAAGACGACGACGTGGTCGGAGATGCAGAGCTCCACGGCTCCTTCCAGCGGCTCCAGAGGACGCGGCAGTCCATGGTGATGCCGACGAGCACGGCCAGACCACGTCGAAGGCACGGTGGCCGCGGAGATGACAAAGACACGGCGGCGATGGCGCTCGGAGGTGGATGGGGAACGAGGGGGAGAGGCAACAAACAGGCGGAGAGGGAGAGGGGATTCTAGGAGTGGGTGGAGGTAGGTGGGGGAGGACTCGAGGAGCCGGAGGGGGCGCTCTTATCCTCTCACGGGGGCGTCACTGGCGAGGTGGCTGGGCGGTGACGGGCGCGCGCTGTCCCGCCCGGTTGGAAACAGGAAGCGACTGGGGGAGGGGGAGTGGGCCGGCCTAGCTGGGCCAGTTGGCACGAGCCAGGCACTGTGCACTTGGCCCAGTGCACAGTGGCCTGTGCTCTTTCTCTTTTCTTTTTCTTTTTTAAAGCATAAGTTTCAAATAGCTTAGGCCATTTAAACACTTTTAAAAAATAGGTTCACCACAAATATTCATTATGGATTATTTGGCACAAGATGAACATTTTAGTTTTCATGTTTGAGCATTTTGAATTTCACTCATAATTTGAAATTGAATTCAACTAGAATTTGAAAGAGAGAGGAGACAATGATGATCAAACACTTGTTTAGCAAAATGATTAACTTAACCCCAGGAGTTACTGTAGCATCATTACACCGGGGTGTTACAACTCTCCTCTTCTAAAAGAAATTCTCGTCCCGAGAATTAAGAGGTAGAAGGGTACAGGTCGGGGTATTCAGCCTGGAGGTTATCTTCGCGTTCCCAAGTGGCTTCATCTTTATTTTGATTTGACCATTGCACCTTGAGGAACTTGGTAACCTTTTGGCAGGTTCGACGTTCAGCTTCTTCAAGAATGCGGATCGGATGCTCTTTGTATGTGAGATCATCTTGAATTTCAATCAATTCCGGATCCACTTCACGTTCCGGATCCTTGAAGCATCGACGAAGTTGCGACACATGGAAGACTTCATGGACGTGAGAGAACTGAGGTGGTAACTCCAGTTGATAAGCCACCAGTCCACGGCGGGCGAGAATACGGAAGGGACCAATGTAGCGAGGAGCTACCTTGCCCTTGACTCCAAACCGATGAGTGCCTCTCAAAGGAGTGACACGCAAATAAGCTTGTTCACCAGGTTGATAATTTGAACCCCAGTGTTTCCGGTCATAGTTGCTCTTCTGGCGGGACTGGGCCGCCTTGAGATTATCCCAGACAATGCGAACCTGCTCTTCAGCTTGTTGAATAATGTCTGGACCAATGAGCGTCCGTTCCCCAGTTTCTGATCAATTCAGAGGGGTTCGACACTTACATCCATAGAGCACTTCAAAGGGTGCCATCTTCAAGTTGGCTTGATAGCTGTTGTTATAAGAGAACTCTGCATAAGGGAGAGATTCTTCCCACTTCTTGCCGAAAGAAATAACACAAGCTTGAAGCATGTCTTCAAGAATTTGATTGACTCGCTTGACTTGGCCTTGGGATTGGGGATGATAAGCAGTGCTCCAGGTAATATGAGTTCCCATTGCCTCTTGGAAACTATCCCAGAACTTTGAAGTGAATATACTTCCGCGGTCTGAACTGATCTCCTTCAAAATGCCGTGGAGTGACACAATTCTGGAGATATACAAGTTTGCTAATTGACCTGCAGTTATAGTCTCCTTCACTACCAGAAAGTGAGCAACCTTCGAGAATTGGTCGATGACGACAAAGATAGCATCGTTACCTTTCTGAGACTTGGGAAGGCCAGTGACGAAGTCCATCTGAATCTTATCCCACTTCCATTCAGGAATCGGAAGCGGTTGTAGATATCCAGCTGGTTTCTGATGTTCTGCTTTGACGCGATGGTAAACGTCACATTCTTCGATATATCGAGCAATGTCTTGCTTCATTTTAGACCACCGGTACTTCTGACGGATGTCTGGATACATCTTGGTACTTCTCGGATGAATAGAGAGAGGGGTGTCATGCGCTTCTTTCATCACCTTCTCTGTCATAAGCTTGAACCGGGGTACTACAATGCGATCTCTGAAGTATAAGGTTCCATCTTCACCAATGCGATCTCTGAAGTAACAGGAACCACCCTCGAGGTTCACACTTGAGGGGTTGCACGATAGAGTCGTATCGTAAGTGGTTAAGGAGGAAATCACCCTCGACGACCACGACCGAATAGCTACACTACAGAGATCTCATCGGGAGTGATGTATGAGGTTCCACCCTTGGCACTCGATGTTAACTCTGCAGAGTCGAGCGACAAAGGGGGCATGATGTGATGTGAGGTGTCGGGCTCTGGTCGTCGATCACGTTGATCAAGTCGTCGATGATGAAGCAGGGGCAACAAGGACCAGGTGGGGGTCACTAATGGATCACTAACCAACCTATACTTAGCAGTTTAGGATAAGGAGGTAATGTACAAGGAGCAGGTTACAAAAGCAGGCTATGCATCAGAATAGGAGCAAACAATAACAGTAGCAAAATCTAATGCAAGCATGAGAGAATGGAATGGGCGATATCGGGATGATCAAAGGAGGGCTTGCCTGGAAGTTCTGCTGAAAAGGAAGAAGTGTCATCGTCGACGTAGTCGATCACAGGGGCGGCATCGGTCTCGGGGTCTACCGGAGAGAAGAGGGGGAAGAAACAATAAATATAAAGCAAGCATAGCATCACAAAGCATAACATGGCAATATGCTATGCCGGGGTGAACTAACGCGGTACTACACGTTGCAGACGGAGGGGATAAACATCCGAGGATGAATTCCCGGCGTTAGGCGGATTCCGGAGAGAGGAAAAGAGGGGGAAAGTTCCATGTACAGATAGTTAGAGGCATCTAACAGGTAAACAGACATCATATTCGGATTCGTCTCGTCGTTCTGAGCAACTTTCATGTAGAAAATATTTTCATCGGAGTTACTGTTTAATTTCTATTAATTTTCAAAGTTTTAAACATTTTCTGGAATTAAACAAATTAACGGAAAGGTTTATTGCGTCAGCATGACGTCACAGTGACATCAGCAGTCAGCAGGGCGGCTGACCAGGTCAAACCTAACTAGTTGGTCCCACATGTCATACAAAGAGGGCTAACAGTGGGTTATTTTAATTAAACAGAGTTAATTAAGGGGGTGGGCCCCGGGTGTCAGTGGCTGCTTAGGTTAATTAAACATTTTAATTTACACCGAAGTTAATTAGCGGGTGGGGCCCGCCTGTTATTGACAATGGTGCCCAGTCAGCAGAGTTGACTGAGTCAACAGGGCCCCATGGGCCCACACATCAGCCTCACAGGTGAGGCCACGCGGCGCCATGTCGGACGCCGGCGATGGAGGGGCTGCGACGACCAAAGCAACAACGGCGCCTCGCCGGAGTTGGCCGGAGCCGTGCTACAGGGGGCCTCCGGATCTGCGGCCTGGACCTAAGGGTGCGGCCCGGCGCCGCGCACACGATGGTGACGACGACCGGCGTAGGGGACGACCGGAGCATCACCGGTGGCGAGCGGAGGCGGCAGCGGCGTTCGGGAGCGCGTCGGGAAAAGCCTACGGGGCGCCAAATCGGCCGCGGCTGGTCGCGTTCGAACGGGCATTGGACGCCGCATCCATCTACGGTGGCGGCGCGGCCCGTAACAGGCTGGAACAACAACGGCGAGAGCCGGGGCGGACGCCGGCGTTCGGCCGCGGTTGGAGACGAGGCTAGAGGGTACGGGGAGGCACGGGCTCGAGCTCGTTGGGCTCCTGGGAGCACCAGGAGCTCGACGCCGTGCCCGGGTGAGCGCGATAGGGGCTATGGCCACGACGGCGAGGCGATTCGCGGCGACGGGCTCACGGCAACGGCGACGAGGTAGCTACGGTGCGCGAGGGGTCAACGAAGAGGAGCAAGGGACGGAGAAGCTCACCGCGCGGCTCACACGTAGGCCCGTGACGATTTAGGAGCTGCAGAACATCGTCGGGGAAGAAGGGGATCACCATCGACCCGAGGAAGACGACGATGTGGTCGGAGATGCAGAGCTCATCGGCTCCTTCCAGCGGCTCCAGAGGACGCGGCAGTCCACGGTGATGCCGACGAGCACGGCCAGGCCGCGTCGAAGGCACGGTGGCCGCGGAGATGACGAAGACGCGGCGGCGATGGCGCTCGGAGGTGGATGGGGAACGAGGGGGAGAGGCAACAAGGAGGCGGAGAGGGCGAGGGGATTCTGGGAGTGGGTGGAGTTAGGTGGGGGGACTCGAGGAACCGGAGGGGGCGCTCTTATCCTCTCGCGGGGGCGTTGAGGGAGTCCTGGACTACGGGGTCCGCGGGCGTCCGGCCTGTTATCCATGGGCCAGACTGATGGGCTGTGAAGACATGAAGGCCGAAGACTGCACCGTGTCCGGATTGGACTCTACTTGGTGTGGAGGGCAAGCTTGGCGACCAACTATGAAGATTCCTTCTTATGTAACCGACTCCATGTAAACCCTAGATCCCCCTGGTGTCTATATAAACCGGAGGGGTTAGTCCGGAAAGGAGATATTCATTACCATATACACATAGGCTAGACTTCTAGGGTTTAGCCATTACAATCTCGTGGTAGATCAACTCTTGTAACACTCATATTCATCAAGATCAATCAAGCAGGAAGTAGGGTATTACCTCCATAGAGAGGGCCTGAACCTGGGTAAACATCGTGTCCCCCGTCTCCTGTTACCATCGATCCTAGACGCATAGTTCGGGACCCCCTACCCGAGATCCGCCGGTTTTGACACCGACATTGGTGCTTTCATTGAGAGTTCCATTGTGCCGTCGGCAAAGGGCTCGATGGCCCCTTCGATCGTCAGTAATGACGTTGTCCAGGGAGAAACCTTCCTCCCCGGACAGACCTTCATATTCGGCGGCTTCGTACTGCATGCGAACTCGCTTGGCCATCTGGAGCAGATCGACAGCTACGCCCCTGGCCATCAGGTCAGATTCGGAAGCTTGAACTACATCGCGGATATCCGTGGAGACTTTATCTTCAAGGGATTTGAGCCCGCGGCGATCGCTCCCCCTCACCCCGATGAACGTGACTTAAATCTGTCATCGGATCACAACCAGGAGATGGTTCCTGCTGCTGCGACGGCCTTAGAGCCAAAGCAGATCGTGCCATCCGAGGCCGCAGAGTCCGCAGTATTGGAGCCGCACACGGACTCAACGCCCTGCAATATTCGCTTTAACGGAACTTCGGACTTGTCTCCGGCTATAAGTTCCGGACTGTGTACGCCCGCGGACACCGAGCTAGATCGGTTATCGATCTTCGAGTTCAGCGCCGCTGACGTTTTCCAGCACTCGCCTTTGGTGACGTGCTAAAATCTTTAAAGAATTTGTCCTTGGAGAAGGACTCACAGCCGAACTACGTCCGGTTCGATCTAGAGACGGATGACGAAGAATTTTGCTTCCCACCCGCCACCCACTTCATAGCCACCGTCGATGACTTAATCGATGTGCTTGACTATGGCTCCGAAGACATCGACGATATGGACGACGATGCCAACAAGGAGCAAGGCCAAGACCCGCCATTTACTGGATGCTGGACGGCCACCTCCTTGTACGACATGTACATGGTTGATACACCTAAAGAATCTGGCGACGACAAAGAAGAGCCAGACGCGAATAAGCCTTCTACAACGCAGTCCAAATGCCGGCGCCCCAAACGCCGCTCTAAGCCTCGACGCTCAAAAGATGGCAACACTGGCACCGGAGGAAATAACACTCCAAGCGACGCCGAAAACAATGAATACCCTGTCGGAGCTACATCCGAACAGGAAGAAAACGACAACGGGCAAGATAACCCCGATGAACAGGCCGTAGAAGATGACTCGGAGGACGATGGTTACCGTCCACCCTCCGAGGAGGAGACAAGCCTCGGCAACAACGATTTCATCGTGCCTGAGGATCCTCTGGAGGAGGGGCTTCATTACACCCCGCATCACGGCAATAAAAGTCCGAACACTTTTACAGTATAGTTCGGCACCCCGAACTTATAGCATTATATGCATCGGCTCCGAATCATGTCTTTGGTCAATAGTTGGGTTGCCCGGCTCCTGTGCTTACTACCTTATGTTCCGCTACATCGGCTAGGGTAGTAAAGGGAGAACTACTGTGATTGTGTCCCGGTTCTTCCGGACGAGCACCTCAATAGAGAAAGCCGAAAACTGACTGTCATGATGTGGCGAGAGCCGGTCAGCTGTCCGAGAGGTTCCAAATCGTTGGAGATTTTTTTCCGCTTCTTGCGAAGAATCGGTTCTTCCGATTAGGCGTGTATAACGCCCCTAATTCGGCCTTCCGAACACTAGGGGCTTTGCCAACTTTATTAATTGTCAAACTCCTATGGCTAAGTGAGGGCAGTAAAGGCCGCATAGTCTGATTGCCTTGTTAGTTGTGCTAAACATCTCCTTTAAGGACCAGAATGTGGAGTAAAGAGTGTTTAGATTTATCCCGAACACCCCCATACTATCTATGTGGGGGCAGAAGCCGACGACTGGTCAACCCTCAGATTTAATAAACGGCCGCACAGGAGGTAAAATTTAAATCATAAACATTATACTACATAACATCATTGTTCCATATTACAGAACAAGGTAATACACATGTTCTCATGGGAATATAACATCCTTCGAACATTGTTCCGCCACAAGGCGTGACCCCTCCAGAACACCGTCAAAATAGTGCTTGGGTCGACGATGCTCCTTGCCCTCCGGCGGTCCCTCAGTCATCAGCTTCTTGGCATCCAGCTTTGCCCAATGCGTCTTGACGCGGGCAAAGGCCATACGTGCACCTTCAATGCAGACCGACCGCTTCACGGCTTCGAGCCGCGGACAGGCACTCACAAGCTGCTGCACAAGTCCGAAGTAGCTGCTAGGTATAGGATCAGCAGGCCACAGCCGGACCATCAGGTCCTTCATGGCTAGCTCTGCCAACCTGTGCAGCTCGACCAACCGCTTTAGCTGGTCGCTGAAGGGTACCGGATGTTCGGATCCCAGATGTTGGGACCAGAATAGCTTCTCCATAGACATCCCTTCCTCAGCTCTGTAATACTCGACAGCATCCGATACACTGTGTGGCAGATCCGGAAACGCCCTTGGAAAATCCAAATTCAGGATAAGTACAAGGAATGTTCCTTCTATCTACTTGATATGCATGGTGAAAGACTTACCCGCTGTAATCATCTTGGCCGCCTGAATTTCCTGGAGGGCGCTCTGGGCTTCGGCTCGTGCATCCTGTGCACTCTGGCGGACCTTCGCCAATTCGGACTCTTGCGCCTTACAATCGCGCTCCAGGGACTCAAATCTCTCTATCACGCCCTGGAGCTGTTGCTGCGCCTCGCCAACGCAGGCCTCGTGCTTCTCGCGCAAGGCGTGTTCCTTGGCCGCTTTGTCCTCGGCCTGCGCCTTCTTAAGGGTTGCCACCTCGGTTGTGATCCCCTAATAAAGTTTATGACACTTTAGTCCAGTCGGGCTATTCATTTTTTCGAAATATACCTACAGGCTACTGCGTACCTTGGTTATCCTCTAGCTGCTTCTTCACGAGGCTGAGCTCCTCCTCGGCCCGCTTCAGTTTCTGCTTCAGTCCGGAGACCTCCGCAGCATGAGCAGTGGCAGCCTTAAGAGTTACCTGCTTATTCACATAGACAACTCATGTTAGACTCTTGCGATATTTATTCTTGATCCTCTGTTCGGCTTTTCTTCTCGAACACCAAACAGAGCATCAGGGGCTACTGTCTATACTGTGATATTTTTCCTACAATCACATTGCTTACCTCAAAGCCCGCTAGAAGGCTAATGCAGGCTTCTGTCAGTCTACTTTTGACGAACTGAACCTTCTCTATCACCGTGTCCGTAAGGACACGATGTTCATCCACAATAGAGGCGCCTCATAGCGCCTCCAGCAGATTATCCGGCGCCTCCGGTTGGACAGAGGTCACCGGTGGAACTGGCATATTCCCTCCTTGCAGGGAATGCCGTTCGCTGGACCCTGGAGCTGTATGGATCTCCGGAAGAGTATCCGGCTAAGGTCCAAAGGGACTTGGGCCCCGTCACCAGTCCCCACGGGGACTTTTTTCCCCACATGTCCGGTGACCGAAAAGTCATCTTGGGGCGTCACCCCGATGACCTCCGGAATCTCCCCCCGGCCATGGAAAGTATTTTTGGACACCACCTCGTCACCACCCTTGGGTAGACGGAATGAGCAGGTGGCGGAGATATGCTAGCCATCTCCTTCGAGTCCAGCGAATCCTCTGTTGAGGATTGCGGGGAGCTATCGCGTGCCGGACTGCAGTAACAAGGCTTACAATATGTCAATAGTACAAACCAGGAAGGCCATACGATTGCGGATTATGGTACTTACGAAGCGGCCCGAGGCTTGGTCCGGCGAGGTCGCTCCGGACTGCTATCAATATCCCACACGGAGTTATCCGCTTGGGAGCCTTTGACCCTCTTAGGCGCTTTCGCCTCCGGATCCGGGGGGGCCGCCCTCTTCTTCCTCCCCACCTCAGGTGTGGAATCGTTTTCTTCTTCTTCCTTGTCGTCGTCGTCATCGGACGAAGAGGAAGTCTCGTCCTCAGATGACATGCCCGGAGCGCCTTTTTGGCAAGGGCCTTTCTTGGCCCCTTTGGCTGCTTTCTTGGCCGTCTTCTCTGGCACGTCATACGGCGCCGGAAACAACATCTTCGTCAGAAGTGGGAATTCTTCCTCCCCAGGAAGCGAAGCCGGACAGTTAATCTGCTCCGCCACCTCGATCCAGGCCTGCTAAAGTAGGAACTCAGTATCCATCCTCAAAATATGCCGGTGAAGGGTGTACCTCAAAAACATTAAAAGACTTACCGGATTGGCCTGGCGCTTTGAGCTAAGCCCGCGATTTTCAGTCGTGGGCGGGGGCGTCTCGCCAGCCTTGAAGAGCGCTTTCCAGATGCCTTTGTGCGTTGTGCCAAAGAGCCCTCGCAGCGTTTGGTGCTCAGCGGGGTCGTACTCCCACAAATAGCAAGTCCGGCGTTGGCACGGAAGGATCCGGCGAATGAGCATAACCAGGATCACATTCACAAGCTTGATCTTCTTGGTTATCATGTTCTGGAGGCATGTCTGGAGCCCAGTTATCTCGTCCAAGGATCCCCAGGTCAGGACCTTCTCTTGCCAGGAAGTGAGCCGCATTGGAACTACGGATTGGAATTCGGGGGCTGCTACCCAATCGGCGTCACGCGTATCGGTGATGTAAAACCACCCCGATTGCCATCCCTTCACTGTCTCCATGAAGGATCCTTCGGGCCAGGTGACATTGGGCATTTTGCCCACCATGGCGCCCCCGCACTCTGCTTGTTGACCACTCACCACCTTCGGTTTCACGTTGAAGGTCTTCAGCCATAGGCCGAAGTGAGGTGGGATGTGGAGAAAGGCTTCGCACACAACGATAAAAGCTGAGATATTGAGTATAAAGTTGGGGGCCAGATCGTGGAAGTCCAACCCGTAGTAAAACATCAATCCACGGACAAATGGATGAAGGGGGAATCCCAGCCCACGGACGAAGTGTGTAAGAAACACAACCCTCTCATGGGGCTCGGGGGTAGGAACGACTTGCCCTTTTGCCGGGAGTCGGTGAGTAATCTCCTTGGCTAAATAGCCGGCCTCCCGGAGCTCCGTGATGTCCTTCTTCTTAACGGAGGAGGCTATCCACTTGCCTCCAGCTCCGGATCCGGACATGATTGAAGTGCCTTCTCGAACGAGGAAAAGCTAAATCTTGGGCGCTAGGGCTCGAGGACAGAAGGACTGAAGATGAAGAAGGGTGTGGGTAAAGGGAGAGTGTCCTTATCCCCTTATAAAGACCACGAATATCAAGCGCCTCCCCACTCGTCCTAAAAACTCGCCTATTCCCAAGGGCTGTATAAACGGCATGGTTGAGTTACCCATGCCCGTATTGATGAGAATCCCGCAATAAGGGGACACGATCTCTGCTTCGACAAGACGTGCCAATAGCAACCGCGTCTCGGAACGTGGGATGGCAGATAAAAACGGTTCGAAATTATGACCGGACAGACGCAATGTCGTGTTGTAAAGAAGCTGTCAATAGATTAGATTCGTGCAAATATTATATTCTCTCTGCGGTTGTGTATGGTGTGTGTAACAGGTCCGGATACAATCGTCGCATCGGAAGACTATCTTGGAGTTCGGAGAAAGGGGAACCCGCCTTGCAATGCCGAAGACAATCTGCGTGCCGGACTCCTCATCATTGAAGCCAGGTTCAGGGGCTACTGAGGGAGTCCTGGACTAAGGGGTCCTCGGGCGTCCGGCCTGTTATCCATGGGCCGGACTGATGGGTTGTGAAGACATGAAGGCCGAAGACTGCACCGTGTCCGGATTGGACTCTACTTGGCGTGGAGGGCAAGCTTGGCGACCAACTATGAAGATTCCTTCTTATGTAACTGACTCCATGTAAACCCTAGATCCCCCCCGGTGTCTATATAAACCGGAGGGATTAGTCCGGAAAGGAGATATTCATTACCATATACACATAGGCTAGACTTCTAGGGTTTTGCCATTACGATCTCGTGGTAGATCAACTCTTGTAACACTCATATTCATCAAGATCAATCAAGCAGGAAGTAGGGTATTACCTCCATAGAGAGGGCCCGAACCTGGGTAAACATCGTGTCCCCCGTCTCCTATTACCACCGATCCTAGACGCATAGTTCGGGACCCCCTACCCGAGATCCACCGGTTTTGACACCAACAGGCGTCGCCGGCGAGGTGGCTGGGCGGCGATGGGCGCGCGTTGTCCCGCCCGATCGGAGGAATAGGAAGCGACCGGGGGAGGGGGAGTGGGCCGGCCTAGCAGGGCCTGTTGGCTTGGGCCAGGCACTATGCACTTGGCCCAATGCACAATGGCTTGTGCTCTTTCTCTTTTTTTTAAAGCATCAGTTTCAAATAGCTTAGGCCATTTAAACACTTTTAAAAAATAGGTTCACCACAAATATTCATTATGGATTATTTGGCACAAGATGAACATTTTAGTTTTCATGTTTGAGCATTTTGAATTTCACTCATAATTTGAAATTGAATTCAACTGGAATTTGAAAGAGAGAGGAGACAATGATGATCAAACACTTGTTTAGCAAAATGATTAACTTAACCCCAGGAATTACTGTAGCATCATTACACCGGGGTGCTACAGCTATGAATGCATGCCCCCCAACCGATGTTCACCCTAGCAAAGTGCGAAGTAGCTAGCAGCCCCCCTCGTGTCGGCACGAAGGGAATCCTAAGCTATGAATGCATGCCCCCCCAACTGAGGTTCACCCTAGCAAATTGCGATGTAGCTAGCAGCCCCCCTCCCTCGTGTCGGCATGAAGGGAATCCTAAGCTATGAATGCATGCCCCCCCCCCAACTGAGGTTCAACTAGCAAATGCGAAGTAGCTAGCAGCCCCCCCTCCCTCGTGTCGGCACGAAGGGATTCCTAAGCTATGAATGCATGCCCCTCAACCGAGGTTCACCTAGCAAAGTGTAAAGTAGCTAGCAGCCCCCTCCCTCATGTCGGCACGAAGGGAATCCTAAGCTATGAATGCATGCCCTCCCCCTCCCCCCAACCGAGGTTCACCCTAGCAAAGTGCGAATTAGCTAGCGGCCACCCCTCCCTCGTGTCGGCACGAAGGGAATCCTAAGCTATGAATGCATGCATGCCCCCCCGACCGAGGTTCACCTAGCAAAGTGCGAAGTAGCTAGCAGCCCCCCCTCATGTCGACACGAAGGGAATCCTAAGCTATGAATGCATGCCCCTCCCCCCAACCGAGGTTCACCTAGCAAAGTGCAAAGTAGCTAGCAGCCCCCACCCCCCTCGTGTCGCCACGAAGGGAATCCTAAGCTATGAATGCATGCCCCCCAACTGAGGTTCACCTAGCAAAGTGCGAAGTAGCAACCCCCCCACACTTTCAGTCGGCGGGCTAGAGAGGCATATATCTCACCAAGATGGATCATAAAACGGACCAAGAATAATCCACCTTGGTCGTACAACCTCTCTCTTGTTGTTGGTCAAAGTGATGGCCGTCCATGCGACCCCAGAGAGGCATATATCTTGCCAATAATCACACAAGTAGCTAGTCCCCGAAGACAACCACTGCATGCGTGTGGCCCAAACATATGTATGGAGAGGTGTGTTTTTGAGTAACAATGGAACAACTTTGATGTGGCACCGTGATTTCGAACTAGAAAAACCCAGACTGAGTGAGGGTTAGGTTGACGATGCATACATATGTTACACCACACTTCAAGCCAACGACGGGGATTCATGCATGCATACGTGCATAGTATATGTGCTCAAACTTAATTAGGTCTGGATCTCACCATGACCTATACTACGATAACACGAACCAAATGAAGAATCCGCCATGGTAACCTATCTTGTTGTTGGTCAGGTGATCATGGATGTCCACGCGAGCCCACGAATATACAGGCTTGTCGCCGATAACCACGCGAGGGAGTGTACCGTTCGAAGGCAACCACTACATGCAGATGTATGGAGGTGATGCGTGCATGCATGTTTGAATACACAACATTGATGTGGCGCGTGTGTCAAAAATTGTACACTAGCTCCCCACACAGAGCGAGATCGGTTCATGATGTGTCGTTGTACTAGCCACTTCGACTCGATGGGAGGGATTCATGCGTACACATGCATGTGTGTGTGCTCAAGCTGTATCATGCATGTCATCCCAGAGCAAAGATAATAATCCCCTCCTAAGTCAAATTAACATCTCTTGTTGTCAGGCAAAAAGTAGTGATGGACCAAGCGGGCCCACAAATGGAAAGCATCGATATCGCTGATAACTGCTTAAGTGGGTGCGAGAGGACAACCACCACCGCTTTTCATGTGGGCCAAACATATATATGTTGAATACCCAAAATGCACAACTTTGATGTGCCACATGCCTCAAAAACCGTAAACCATGCACCCACACAGAGCGAGGTTCATATCAAGCGTACTACGTATGATGGTCCCCTTCCCCCCTCTTCACCGCATACTATATGCTCCTGCCGTAATATATGTACAACCCAAAAGAATCCTCATCGACGGTGAAATTAATTAACCTCTCTCGATGTAGGTCAAAGTGATGCATGCATGCATCAACGATGGCCTCGTGGGCCCACAGATGGAAGCGTCACACATGAGTGTCCTAGCTAGGATATGCATGTGGCCCAAAAAGGTGTTGTGTGATGTTTGAATAACCAATTTCACAATTTTGATGTGGCACGTGCCTCGGAAACCAAAAAGTCCCGACACTGAGTGAGGTGTACTTGTTCACGAACGCGTACGTATAGTATATATGTTAGTCCCCTCCCACCTCTTCGACGCATACTATATACCACCATAACACAAACAAAAAAGATTCTACCTTGCTGGTCAAATTAACCTCACTGTCGGCTGTTCGTCAAAGTGATGGACGATGACCTCGCAGGCCCACAGAAAGTGTCACACGCGAGTATCGAGTGTCGTGTAGGACAACCATCGACTGCATGTGGCCAAAACATTTATGTATGAAAGGGTTGTGTAATGTTTTAAATAACGATTTCACGACTCTGATGTGACACCGGCCTGCCTAACAAAATGGTCAACCCACACGGTGGCTCACAACTCATAGTGTATTGCGAGCCACCCGCCACCCCCAGACGCACACACCCACACACACACAGCGAATCTACTGCAACTATGATGCATGTTAAATTAATTATCCCACGGTGAACATACATGTTACCAAAGGAGGGACGTTCTAATTTCAAAAAAATCACATAGATCATTAAGACGTTTTAGTACATTGATTGATTGATTTTCTACGGGTATAATGTGCAAAAAACACATGTGTCTCACTGGGTGCATGTTTACTCCCCGTGCAAAAAATTTCAAACATTGAGAATCTTGATTTTTAAATTCTAGTACATCCAAAACTTATTTGAAGTTCATGAAACTTATCGTGTTGTCATATGGACATCAATACAAAGTGGCATTGTACTTTTTTTGTCAAATTTGAGACCAGTTTTGAAGTAATCTTTATCTAATTACATACGGGAGATTATTAATAATTGGGAACCAATATCCCAAATGGATTATTTATTCATACCGTGAGCTTTAGACCAACAATGGATACGTGCCATGCTTCGGTTAAGCAATAAAGCGGCAACATTAATCATCCAAAAAGAAAAACAATATACCTGCCGCTGTGCGACCCGTGTGCCTTGCGAGCAGGTGTGAGTTGACGGGACGCATGCGAGCAGTCCGCCGCGCAGGCAGACGGGGAGGCGTGCGTGTAGGTGTGTGAATTGACAGAGGCATGCTCGCTGCGCAGTGTCATTTGGAGGCGTGCGAGTAGCTGTGTGAAACTTTGGTAGGCATGCCAGCAGTCCGGTGCGCAGGCTCACCGGGAGGCGAGCCATCGGTTTGACCGCCGCCCGCCTCTCTCCAACAACTCCCACTACTCCATATTAATGGTGTGCCCGAGCGGCCGCACCCCCCATCCTCGCTACGCACACACAATCCTCTCTCTCCGCTTGCATCCTCGACGCCGCTCTTAGTCCTCAAAGCCGTCAGTGTATGATGATGCCGCCGAAGCGCCCCATCGAAGGGAGTGGTGACGCCGGGGCTGCTAAAGCACCAGAGCACGGCGTGGAGATGGAGATAGAGGTTGCCATCACCACCGGCGAGTTATCGCTGCACCCAGACGTCGTTGATGGCGTCGATCTTCCACAGCCGGAGGCGGAGTTCCACACCGACTTCGACGACCACTCCGGCGACGACTCCGACGACCACTCCGGCGATGACTCTGGCGACGACTCCAACGACGACGGACATCTGGTTAGTCATCTATACCCATTTATGTGTCAAATAGATCATAGGGTTTCTCTGGTTACTCCTGCCTCCCCCTTTTTGGAATAGAAATCCTATGGTTATGTTCTCCCAATCCATGAAATCTGAGTAAGTTTTGTTAGATCCGTGTAGTGTATTGATTGTTTGAATGGTAGAGGTGATAAGTGATTAGTTGTTTCATCTGTGCAAATGATTTCTGCTAGTAATCCGACTAGGATTAGTGTTCATGCTAATAATTCCTAGCCAGGGCTTGACAATTGATTTTGAATGACCTACATATGTTTGTGCCATTATTTTCTTCAAGATTGGTCTGTACATAGATGAGTGTGCTTAAAAATCGAACCATAATCTCTGGATATGTATAAATAAATAGCCATAAATTCCTAATCCTACTTCACGGCATGTAATCATTGATTTTATGCCAAATTTGTTTTACTATTTGTATGGGTGCTGTCTAACGATGTGGACATCGAGGATGAAGATGGCCAGAGGAGGTACAGGAGGCAAATCCTGAGGGAGCTTTATGCGGGAATGCATAACAAGCGTATTAGGACCTGGAACGGCGGCTATGGATGCCCATTTTGCAACCAGAAGCTTCATGACGCATATCTAAGTGTTCTGGCGCATGCAAGAGGACGGGCCGTTGGCTCCTTTAAGCAGAAGTATTCTCGCAGGGTGGCGCACGACGCGTACGCCGAGTACCTGGAGAAGCTTCAGGATCGTGTCGGCCGCATGTGGGATGAGATGTAGGATGGATCGAACTATGTACGCTTGAGTATGCTTAATGACGGTTGAACTATGTACTTATGGTTGAACTATGCTTATGTACGTGTACGCTTATTATCTATGTCTGAGTATGTTAAATATTTCGCCAAATTTTGGTAAAAATTACAACAGGGGACCAATAAACCAGGACGGAAGTAGTACGTCAATCACACACGGTTCCCAAAATTGGAACCGTGTGCAATGACTTTCATTTTACCTGTTGCGTCAATCACACACGGTTCGCTCTAGCAAACCGTCGCCCCAAAAATTTTTCTGGGACAGAAAACCCTCACCACCCAATTCAAAAAAGAAAAAAGAAAACCCTCACCATTCCCACATCACAAAAACCCTCACCCTGCCCGCCACCCCCTCGGCCCCTCCGGTACGTTCCCCATTCACACCTGCACAAGCTCCTCCGCGTCTATGCCAGGGCACCGCCTATCGCGGCGGTAAACACTTAGCTCGACGCCTGCCGCTGCCGCCAGGCTACCGGCAAAGCCCACCGCATTTCGCCACTTCCGCTTGCCGCTGCCTATCACCATCGACTTTCTCGACGCTGCTCGCGGTCGACCCAGCTCCGCTCGGTTGGGGAATCTGCCGTATTGAGGGTTCTTTCTCATGGACAACAAGGTAACTAATTTAACGAGATATTATCTCATCTCTTATCCCAGTTCATCTGCCTCCTTTAATCACCCGGCGGAAATCACCGTGAATTCATTTTTATTCGAGCTGATTTGAGGGTTTTCTTTCATTCATAGAATGTGCAGTGCGCCGACACTTCAGGACTTTGCGAGCGCCACCAGAGATTCCATCTCACTGTACCAGATAACTTGACGACGCGTGCGGTATGTTCAATCTCACCCTAAATCGGTTGGCATGGCCTACTTTCCTGAACATATTCTAAATATTGCTACATTTGGATAAAAGGTGCCACATGCACCATATACGTCAAAGGGGATTTCCCCCTCTTCTTTCTATATTAGGCAAATTAATGATGTATTGTTCTTTCGATTACTCTCATATTTCCATGACATCATGTTTACCTTATCTGTTTAATTATAGATTTTTGTCCTTCGATTTCAACTGTTGTACAGTTATTTTAATTTAGGCCCATATTTGCATGTTACCTTCTTTAACAATCCTACCATTTTCTGCGAAACATACCTTGCTATGCAACAGATTATGTAGTGCACAATTTTTCCCTTTACATACATCAAGGCTCCACGGATGTCATACTGCACACAAACCATGGATTTACAATCATTGCTACTGTAAGACTTGATGAACGTGGTGACTCCTATTTTGGCACTGGCTTTTGGAAAGAAATTGCAATGTTTTATGTACTGAAAGCTGGCACTAAAATTGCACTGCACATAAAAGGGCCTGGTCATGAGATATATGCTAACTTCCCCGACAAAATCATCCATCCAGAATTTGTTCGAAGTAAGTTTTATTTTCAACTATCTGCATGTTGACTTACCCAGCAATGTCAAATGAATTGTGTAGTATTTAAGCAACCAACTGTTATTCCCTTTTCTTACTATATTCCTACCTAATAACTTCTAGTTACCAATACACTTTTCTATTGCCCTGTTTAAACTAAATATTCGCTGTACTCCCATTTCTATCAGAAAGCGCTGCTGACAAGGAGACTCTGGAGGTAGACAACGGGGCTGCCAACAAGCGGAGGCAGGGCGAGCTAGAACCGCAAGCGACTCCAGCAGGCCCAGACTTCATCAGCAACCTCCCCGATGATATGTTGAAAGTCATCATCTCCCTCCTCCCAATCAAATATGGGCGCGGACAACCCTCCTTTCCCGATGGTGGTGCCCCCTATGGAACTCCAGCCCTCTCAACCTCATCGACATCCATGAGCTCTGCCATGGCTATCGCAAAAGCATGGATGCGTTCTCCAAGATCCTCGGCAGTCACCTTGGCCCAACCAAAGGCCTTAGAATGGGCAAGTTCCGTTCCAACGGCAAGGACCGAGCCAAGCTTGATGACTGGTTCTGATCCCCCGCCCTAGATCAAATCGAGGAGCTCACTTTTGATGATGGGCATATGCGGTCGCTACCAACATCCGCACTCTGCCTCGCGCTCGTGCTCCGCGTCGCCAAGTTTAGGAACTGCCATTTCCCGCCCCTTAATGACGCACCCGCTCTTATTCTACCACGACTGAAGCACCTCGAGCTCATCACCGTCTACCTCTGAAAGGGTGACATGGAGCGCCTGCTCCGTGGCTGTACTGCACTCGAGTGCCTTCGTCTTCAGGTGATCAATGGGTTGAGTACCTTCCACATCACCTCCATTACTGTCCGGACTATTTATGTGTGTTGCTGGTGCGGCAGGAAGACATCACAAGATGTGTACCACGGTATGGTCACTGAGGACACACCTGCACTTGAGAGATTACTTGTAGTTGATCAAGAAGGTCCAACAAGAATCAATGTCATTTCTGACAAATACTCCGAACTTGTTATTGGATCCATACCCGTTCAGGTACAACAGCCGCCTTCTACCTCTCCTTCTACAAATCCACATTATTTCTAATTTTGAAGATGTTTGTTCATCTGTCATTCAGAAAATGATTCCGACAAGCTTGACCCCGAAACTGCGCACAGTGAAGGTCTTGGCACTAGAATCTATCGGCCCCGACCTAGAGCAAGTTGTCACTTTCCTGAGATGCTTTCCGTGCCTGGAGAAGCTATATATATATATATATATATATCGAGGTGATGTTCCTTTCCTGTTAAATGTTAACTATAAGGGAGTTCAATTTGTGACACCTTTTTCCAAGTTTACAATGAAAATGTACTACGATTTCTGAAGGTTCTTTTGGAGGATTTTAGTACATACATGCCCCCCCATATTGGTTGCTTGATCCATATGGTTACAATCAATAAGCATTTCTCCTTTGGATTCATCTGTACTAGTTTTCTTAGGGAACTTTTCATCCACTCCAACCTCTTGTGTAGAAGGCTACATTTTTCTAGAATGTAATCGAATGCCCATGTTAATCATGTCAGATGAAAGATGGCATGTTAGTGCATTTTACAAATCCTGCAAACCAAATAGCTAGGCCTATAGTAATGTTCAAAACTGCATGTAGGCACTAACACGTTTTCTTCTTTTGCAGATAAGATTAGGCCCAGTGGTGGATAATGTGATACAATATAACAATCATGTTGAATGCCTAGATCTGCATCTCTCAAAAATTACTTTGAAGTCCTACCGAGGGACCTTACCGGAGATTATATTCACCAGGTTCTTTGTTCTCAGAGCAAGGGTGCTGAAGGAAATGAGGTTTGCCCTACATTTATTTCGCAAAAATGAATGGTTTGTTGATCAGCGCCGGCGCCTGCGGCAGAACAGAGTAGGCTCCAAAAATGCTGAATTTCATTTTGGAACTTCAGATGATAGAGTAATCGAAAGTCATCGTGTCAACCCCATACATGACTTCTCAGTGGCTGACCCCTTTGCAAAAATTCTGAGGTTTCGAAACCAGACTTAGAAGCGGTGATATTGGTTTGAACCTCTCTGATATCCATGTTCAGCGGATCAGCGCGAGCGTTTGCAGCTGATGAGCTGAATTTCATTTCTAATATCAGTTTGAACCTTGTAATCTTCGAATTTGAGCCATATAACTCTGGAAGTTGAACCTTGTAACATTTCGAGCTTTTGTGGTACAATCGTTGAAATGGCATCGTATGAGACTCGTATATTGCTAGCACTATTTTGACCTTAATATGCAATGGTCTTAGATTTTATTAACCATTCTCGAATCAGTTTACCTTGTCGATCTCACAGCACACGATTTTTATAGCTAACTCGACTCGATCTTCGACATTATTGCACACAGTTGGTTTCTTCCACCGTGTGCACTGTAGAGCGCAGAATTAATTATCGCACTTGAGTGTCCATCATCACCCTTCTATGTAACTTTGACCTCATCACCCAAGGGTAAACTTATGACCAAAGTCATTCCACACACTTCGTTTTTACAAAGCTTTTTGCCAATAAACACCCACGATTTGTACCTCTTCTAGCCGACGCGTGGCCAAACTAGCTGGGCGGGAAGCTTGCGCGGTCAACAGCGTGGTAGCGCGGGAACATGCTCACCGATGATACATTTGGTGCCTCTTCGAGCCCACGCGTGTGGTGCGGTGTTGTCAAGCGTGCACTGGAATCCTCGGCTATGAACGCCGTGACAAGACGTGACGATTACAGGCCGGCCCGCCCCCATTTATTACAGCGGCCATTTAACCTACCCTTGTGTCTCTTCAACCTTTCGATCGCGCCCCACCATTGCAAGAAGCACACCCACCACGAGAAATTCTTAGAGGGTATCATGCGCGGCTCCAATGGCACTTCGAGCGGCTGCCGACGACGAGCAGCAGTTCACCATGCATGCCGTGGTGGACACCCACAGTAGGTTCATGGACCTCTCGGTGGTGTACACCAACGACCCGGTCTGGTTGGAGCACTCCATCCACATCATGGAGCTGTTGCTTGCCACGGAGAAGTACAAGGTGGTCGGGTTCGGCCTCGAGTACACCCGCGCTCGTGCCGGGTCTCGTCCCAAGGTCGCCGTCGCCTAGATGTGCGTGCACCACCATGTCCTCGTCTACCACTACTACCTGGCCACAAGGCCCTGCGAGCGTTTCGCCAGGTTTTTCAACATCCCCCACTACATGTTCGCTACGGTGGACATCACCAACGATGTAAAGGCGCTCGAGAATTCGGGCATCGCCTGCCAGAATCTTGTCGACATCCAGGGCCAATACAAGATCTGGGGTAGCAAGGAGCATGAGAAGGACTCATTGGTTCACCTCGCCAAGGCCATCATCGACCCCTACTACAGAGACATGAAGGATTCGTGCAACAAGGACAAGCGTGCCTGACACTCGGCCTGGATGGAGAAACTCGACAAAGCTCACGTCGTGTACGCGGCCAAGGAGGCCTACACGAGCTACGACACGTACAGGCAGATCGTTGACATGAGGAAGTGCCTCCTTCCCCAAAACGGCCAGGGATCCAGCCGGAAGCAAAGCAATGACAAGCGTCGTCGCAACAATAAGTAGATGATTAGATCCTCGTTTCTCCTACTTTAGTATGCATGTAATTGCTTTCTTTGGTGTGTGAAAATGTTATGTGTGTAGTCACTTGTGTAATTGTATGCTTAATCTAGTTATGCAATGCTGTCTTTTTAAGTATATATGTTGATGCTATGTAGACAGAGCATAGATGTTGTGCGGACAAAGAAAATCACATCGCACACGGACTAGACAATGGAACCCATCGGTGATGTTTTCATCAATCACTCACAATTGTATACCAGCAGTCATTTGCTCACAACGCACACGGCTTTTTAGCAGTAATCATATGTGTTGTTATCGGTCTTCGCACACGTTTCCAATTACAGACCTGTTTGCCTTGTATCACACACATCTTAATCATTTGAACCGTTTCTGTTCTCATGTCTCAACGCAAACAGTTCATCCGAGTGAACCGCATGCCGTATATTGCACTCACCTTTGATCTGGCTGACCGTTTCCATTGTGTTGCCTAATCACAAACAGTTCATCCGAGTGAACCGTATGTTGTACATCGCACACACCTTCATCTGTCTGCCAGTTTCTTTTGTTCCTCCTCATCGCAAACAGTTAATTGAGCTGAACCGTATGCCCTGCATCACACACGCAACTAAAATCTAAACCGGGTTTGATGCATCCTCCATCGCAAACGTTTTGCACCTTTTTGACGGTTTTTTACAACATCGTTTGCGATTATGGCATCGCACACAGTTTCGTCGAAGGGTCTGTGATCGTAGTGTTGTGTTAGCAGCATCCTGCATTAGTGATAGGTTTAGTCAACGGGTCTGCCACATTCAGATCCGTATGTATTTTGCAAATTTCTATGTCTACGATGCTCTGCACGGAGCTACTCTAGCTAATTGCTCCCACTTTCAATATGTATCCAGATTGAGGCACAGAGTCATCCGGATTAGTGTCAAAGCTTGTATCGACGTAACCCTTTACGACGAACTCTTTGTCACCTCCATAACCGAGAAACATTTCTTTAGTCCTCTAAGGATAATTTTGACCGCTGTCAAGTGATCTATTCCTGGATCACTATTGTACCCCCTTTGCTAAACTCATGGCAAGGTACACAATAGGTATGGTACACAACATGGCATACTTTATAGAACCTATGGCTGAGGCATAGGGAATGACTTTCATTTTCTCTCTATCTTCTGTAGTGGTCGGGCATTGAGTCTGACTCAACTTCATACCTTGTAACACATGCAAGAACCCTTTCTTTGACTGATCCATGTTTGAACTTCTTCAAAACTTTATCAAGGTATGTGCTTGGAGAAAGTCCAATTAAGTGCCTTCATCTATCTCTATAGATCACGTGAATGCAGCTGTCTCTAATGCATAACCCCAAAAAGATAAAGGCAAATCGGTAAGAGACATCATAGAACGCACCATATCCAATAGAGTACGGTTATGACATTCGGACACACTATTACGCTGTGGTGTTCCAGGTGTCATGAGCTGTGAAACTATTCCACATTGTTTCAAATGAAGACCAAACTCGTAACTCAAATATTTGCCTCTGCGATCGGATCGTAGAAACTTTATTTTCTTGTTATGATGATTCTCTACTTCACTCTGAAATTTGAACTTTTCAAATGTTTCAGACTTGTGTTTTATTAAGTATACCCATATCTTCTCAAATCATCTGTGAAGGTCAGAAAATAACGATACCCGCCGCGTGCCTCAACACTCATCGGACCGCATACATCGGTGTGTATTATTTCCAATAAGTTATTGGCTCGCTCCATTGTTCCGGAGAATGGAGTTTTAGTCATCTTGCCTATGAGGCATGGTTCGCAAGTATCAAATGATTCATAATCACGTGATTCCAAAAGTCCATCTGCATGGAGTTTCTTCATGCGCTTTACACCAATATGACCTAAACGGCAGTGCCACAAATATGTTGCACTATCATTATCAACTTTGCATCTTTTGGCATCAATATTATGAATATGTGTATCACTACGATCGAGATTCAATAAACCATTCACCTTGGGTGTATGACCACAGAAGGTTTTATTCATGTAAACAGAACAACATTTATTCTCTGACTTAAATGAATAATTGTATTGCAATAAACATGATCTAATCATATTCATGTTTAACGCAAACACCAAATAACATTTATTTTAGGTTCAACACTAATCCTGAAGGTAGAGGGAGTGTGCGATGGTGATCGTATCAACCTTGGCATCACTTCCAACACACATCGTCACTTCGCTCTTAACTAGTCTCTATTCATTCTGCAACTCCTGTTTCGAGTTACTAATCTCAGCAACTGAACCGGTATCAAATACCCAGTGGTTGCTATGAACACTAGTAAATTACACATCAATAACATGTATATCATATATACCTTTGTTCACTTTGCCATCCATATTATCCGCCAAGTATTTGGGGTAGTTCCGCTTCCAGTGACCATTTCCTTTGCAGTAGAAGCACTCAGTTTGAAGCTTGGGTCTAGCTTTGGGATTCTTCATGGGAGTGGCAACTTGCTTGCCATTCTTCTTGAAGTTCCCTTTCTTTCCCTTGCCCTTTTACTTGAAACTAGTGGTCTTGTCAACCATTAACACTTGATGTTTTTTCTTGGTTTCTACATCTGCAGCTTTGAGCATAGTGAAGAGCTCGGAAATTGTCTTATATATCCCTTGCATATTATAGTTCATCACGAAGCCTTTGTAGCTTGGTGGCAGTGATTGGAGAACTCTGTCAATAACACTATCAACTGGAAGATTAACTCCGAGCTGGGTCAAGTGATTATGATACCCAGACATATTGAGTATGTGTTCACTGACAGAACTGTTCTCCTCCATCTTGCAGCTATAGAACTTTTTGGAGACTTCATATCTCTCAACTCAGGCATTTGCTTGAAATATTAACTTCAACTCCTGGAACATCTCACATGGTCCATGACGTTCAAAATGTCTTTGAAGTCCTTATTCTAAGCCGTAAAGCATGGCACACTTAACTATCGAGTAGTCATCAGATCGAGCTTGCCAGACGTTCATAGCGGTGCATCAAGGACATAATTCTTCTGTGCAGCAATGAGGATAATCCTCAGATCACGGACCAAGTCTGCATCATTGCTACTATCATCTTTCAACTTATTTTTCTCTAGGAACATATCAAAAATAAACGGGGAGCTACATCGCGAGCTATTGATCTACAACACAATTTGCAAATACTATTAGGACTAAGTTTATGATAAATAGTTCAATTAATCAAATTGCTTAAGAACTCCCACTTAGATAGACATCCCTCGAGTCATCCAAATGATCACGTGATCCAAATCAACTAAACCATGTCCGATCATCACGTGAGATGGAGTAGTCATCAATGGTGAACATCTCTTGTCGGTGTACAAAAGAAGGGGCACACCTTTGTACCCCTTTACCTGTGCACGGACAGTCGGAGTCGCGCCCACGGCCACACCAAGCAGAACAGGGGAGGTGAACCGAGGTAAAACCGAAGCCCAAGACAGCCAGAGCAAAGCCAAGGCCGAGACCACAAAAGAGCAAAGAGACAAAGCAGGTTCCCCCGGCAAGGCCCTTGTCGGGGCGGCTCGTCCAGCACCAGCGGAGCGCACCACCCTTGAGCCCACGGTCTCCAACACCATCAACCACGTTGGGCCAGGGCTCGGGAGGCACCTCCATGGTGGCATGCAGATCTTTGTGAAGACAAGGAATATTCAAGATCAGATGAGGATTGAAAGACAACGATCCTCGGCAAGATCCTTGCCGAGGGGAGGCACAAGACCCCCGGCAAGATCCTTGCCGGGGACAACAGCACGCCACGGCGAGGCCCTTGCCGGGCCACCCCGCAAGGCCCTCGCCAAGGGCGCCAGCAGGGCCACCTCCATGCCCGCACCAGCCAAGTCTCCACCGCCGTTCGCATGCAGCTGCCAGCCCAACCAGCTGGGCAGGCACCTGCGTGGCAACATGCAGCTCCCAGGCCAACTCATCAAGGGCTTGCGTGGCGGCATGCAGATCTTTGTGAAGACTTTGCCACCGCGCCACCTCAGCTGCCTGCCTGCCTACATGGCGCCGCATGCATCGCTGACTAGGGCGCGTGTCGAAGCAAGGAGGAGCGGCGACGGACGGGACGGGCCTCATTCCCGTCCCCAATAAAGCAAGGGGACACCTAAGCGATGCATTAAATGCGTCTTGTACTGTAATACGAGTGATAAGCTCATAGCACTGTACGCCTTTCCACCTCCTGTGTGCCACTGTGGCAGCCCCTTTTCAACTATAAAAGGAGGCCCATGGCGTACTGGAGGAGGATTCGGCTCTTTGGAACGACCCAGCCACCGTAGCTAGTTGGAAGGCTCAAGAACACTCAAGACATCCACCAAAGCAGGACTAGGGTTTTACGCATCCTTGCGGCCCGAACCTGGGTAAACGATCCTTGTGCTGATTACTAATCCTGCTCTTCTTGCAACCCTGCGCCCCGGCAACCGTAATAGGGATTCTTGTGATCCCATAGGTGTCGTTTCCCACCGACATCTTTGGCGCGCCAGGTAGGGGGCTACGCGATTGTGAGAATCTGGTCTAGTAGTTAGCCTAGCGTTTCTTCATCGCCATGGCTCCCAAGAAGAAGACGGCCACGACGATCGGCTTGTCGGGGGCCGAACGGCCCGTGCCAGTACGGGCGAGCAGCGGCCCAGTCGCGGACAGAACCCAAGCCACGGTCCGCGAGCACCAGCATCGCCCTGGCAGTCAGAGCCTGGCGAGCGAAGCCGTTCGCGCGGCAGGCGATGGGCCGCACATCACCAAGTCTAAAGATGGGGCTGGGCCCCCCGCGGGTGGCGCGGGGCCCTCCAGGATTGTCGTTGTGCCACCTGTGGGCGGCGCAACAACCTCCAAGACGCCCACGCCGGTGACCACTGCGCGCTCTTCCCATGGTGTGCGCGACGAGCAGCGTCACCACGCCGGTGACCCTGGGCACCGCCGTGGGAAGAACCCTATGCATCATCCGCGGGATGAAGGAGTTCAGCATGCCCGCCGAAGTGCTGGCGAAAATGGCGCGCAACCGCTGGGTCGTGATGGAGCTCCTTCTAACGTGGTTATAAGTCGAAGCGCGCCACGTTCCACGCAGCTGTCGCCGCCACCCACGCCAGCAGAAGCTTTTGGCACGCGTGCAGCTGCTCCTCGACTTCCCTCCTGCTGCGGAGAAGCTCGACGAGTGGAGGGCCACCATCCGGAGCCTCGTCGCCGTCCCCAACAAAGACGCTCGGGCTGGCGCTCCACCGAGCCACCACATGCCAGCGCTGGGAGGACCGGGGGTGCTGCGGTCACAGTGCACTCTCCTCCTCCTCGCCAGCCGCCGCGGGCGTCGGCCCGTCGTGACAACGCTTGTGATAACATCTCTATAGCGTCATCCGACCCGCGGACCCACCGCGACCAGTGCCAAGTTCTTCGAGAACGAGCTCACGAAGATGCTCGAACCACTATTGAGCGCCGGCGTGATACACGCCATCAGTCGGACAAGCGGACGGGACCCGCTATGGACCACCCAGCACCGGGGCGCTCTGGCGCCTACCTTACGAGGTGTGCTGCCCGGCCTTTACCCACGAGCTGCAGCAGTTCCAGTGGCCGTCCCACCGCACGTTCAAGCCTGACGTCAGCGAGAAGTACACTGGCAAGACCCATCCGTTCGAGTTCCTCAGCATCTACACCATTGTGATGCAGGCTGCCGGAGCTCGCGACGACAAGGTGCTTGCCAATTATTTCCCGCTGGCACTGAAGCCCAATGTTATGTCTTGGTTGATGCACTTGCCGGCGGATTCCATTTCTTCTTGGTCGGATCTGTGCCATGAGTTCGTTGGCGCCTTCACAGGAGCCCACCAAGCTCATGGCCATGCCAGTGATCTGCATATCATTCCAAAGAAGGAAGGGGAAACCCTGCGCAAGTACATCCAGAGGTTCAGCCGGGTGCAGTACAACATTCCCGACGTTCAACCCGCCGCTGTGATCAGCGCGTTCCATCAGAACGTGCGCAACCATAAGATGCGCGAAGAGCTGGCGATGACAAAGGTTAAGGATGTGGCCGAACTCTACGTTCTGGCCGATAGATGCGCCCAGGCTGAAGAGGGAAGGAAGTACCCCGGCGAAGACGCCGGCGCGGAAACCGACTCTACCGACGAAGACGCCGCCGCCCCGATGAAGAAGGGCCAGCGTCGCAACAGGAAATGCAAGGGCAAGGCCGTACTTGCCGTTGAAGGATCTGACGACACCGGCGCTGCCAAGAAGGTCAAGGCAGACGGCCCCGGCAAGGAGATTGCCGGGTGCGCCGCCTGCCGGGCCTTAGCAGCTGCCGACAAGCCAGGGGGCTCCGGCAAGCAGTACTGCAAGATCCACCGCACCAAGGGCCACGACCTCCAGAACTGCCGGCAAGTCGAGCTGCTTGCTGAAAAGCAAAAGGCCGAGTATGAAAGGCGGGACAAGGAGAAAGGTGAGGACGGTGCCGAGGGATCCGGCAAGAAGCGTGGCGGCCAATGAAGCCGCCCCGACACCCTTGACAGCAAATAGGAAGGCGCGCTCGTCGCCTTCCTGCGGGCGAATGTCGACGTGTTTGTGTGGCAAGCATCTGACATCCCCGGTGTTCCCAGGGAGGTGATTGAGCACCACCTAGCTGTCTGCCATCATGTGCAGCCCATCAAGCAGAAGGTTAGAAAGCAGGCTCTAGAGAGGTAGGAGTTCATCACAGAGGAGATCAGAAAGTTGGAAGCGGTAGGTTTGGTGAGAGGAGTGCTCCACCCGACATGGTTGGCCAATCCGGTAGTGGTGCGCAAGGCAAATGGGAAGTGGAGGCTGTGTATTGACTACACAGATATCAATAAGGCTTGTCCTAAGGACCCCTTCCCGTTGCCGTGCATCGAACAGATTGTTGACTCCACGGCCGGGTGTGATCTGTTGTCATTCCTCGACGCCTACTCGGGCTACCACCAAATCTTCATGACAAGAGAGGATGAAGAGAAGACAGCATTCATCACCCCATGTGGTACGTATTGCTTTTTATGGATGCCTTTCGGGTTGAAGAGTGTTGGCTCGACGTTTGCAAGAGCAGTCCAAATTGGTTTTGAACCCCAGCTCCATAGAAATATGGAAGCATACATGGATGACATAGTGGTCAAAACCAAGGACGGGGCAACTCTTGTGCAAGATCTGGAAGAGACATTTTCCAACCTGCGCAAGATCAACCTTAAGATGAACCCTGAGAAGTGTGTCTTCAGCGTTCCGTCCGGCAAGCTTCTCGGATTCTTTGTGTCGCAGCGCGGGATCGAGGCAAACCCAGAAAAAATCAAAGCTATTCGGCAGATTGAGGCGCCCAAGCGGATCAAAGATGTGCTTCAGCTCACCGGCTGCGTCGCCGCCATGAGCCCATTCATCTCCAAGTCCGCCGAGCATGCCCTTCCCTTTTTCAAAATCTTGAAGAAGGCAGGCCCAATAGAGTGGACCCCAGAAGCCGAGGCGGCGTTGCAGGATCTGAAGAAATACCTTTCCTCCATGCCAATACTGGTTGCGCCTAAACCACAAGAGTCGTTGCTGCTGTATCTGGCGGCGACGAATCAAGTGGTCAGCGCTGCACTGGTGGCACAGAGGGAGGTCGACAAGGAGGCAGTGGCGACGGCAGAACCAGCGGATGGCAAGCCAAAGATTCCCCTGGCAGGGCCTGGTGCCGGCAAGGCAAGGCCGCCGGCAGAGTCTGATGCCACCAAGGCAGTGTCCGCGCGGTCAAGTGAGGTGGTGCAGAAGAAGAAGAAGATGCAGCACCCGGTTTACTTTGTCAGCTCCCTCTTGCAGGGGGCTAGGTCGAGGTACTCCGGTGTGCAGAAATTTCTCTTCGGCCTCCTTATGGCCTCGAGGAAGCTGCGTCATTACTTCCAAGCCCACGAGATCACTGTCGTCACCCGCCTCCCATTGCAACGGATACTGCATAACCCAGATGCGACCGGAAGGATTGTGGAATGGGCCCTGGAGTTGTCAAGTTTTGGGTTGAAGTTTGAAATTACCTCGACAATCCAGAGTAGTCTTGGCGGAGTTCATTGCAGAATGGACCTCAACGCCCGACGAAGAAATCCAGGAGACCGCTCTCCCCGGCAAGGAAGCAGACCGTGACTGGATCATGTACTTTGATGGGGCTTTCTCGCTGCAAGGCGCCGGTGCCGGTGTGCTGCTTGTCGCACCCACTGGAGAGCACCTCAAGTATGTGGTCCAGATGCACTTTCCCAGGGAGATGTCCACAAACAACACTGCTGAGTACGAGGGGCTGCTTGCCGGTCTCAGAATCACGGCAGACCTCGGAGTGAAGAAGCTCATCGTCAGGGGTGACTCGCAGCTTGTCGTCAGGCAAGTCAACAAGGATTACCAGAGCCCATTGATGGAGGCCTACGTAGATGAAGTGAGGAAGTTGGAGGAGCACTTTGACGGTATCCAAGCGGAGCACGTTCCCCGAGCGGAGAACGACATCGCCTATTACCTGTCGAAGCGTGCCGCATTCAAGCTACCTGTGGAACCAGGTACCTTTTTGCTCCGGTTAACTCAGCCATCCGTCGAACCATCAATAGGGCAGAACAAGCGGAGGAAATCAGGTCCCGGCAAGAACTTTCCCGCCGAGCCCCCTGGGACTGCCGGCAAGGATGTTGCCGTGCACACTGAGCCTGCCCAAGAGCAACTGGCTCCGGCAGGGCGTCAAGCCTTGGCCGTGGAGACAGCCGCTCCCATGGCAGAAGAGATGCCTTTGGTCCTTGCCATCGAGCCCCAGGCCCCGGCATGGGCGCAGCATACTGTCCGATTTCTCCAAACAGGAGAGCTTCCTGAGGAGCAGGAAGAAGCGGAAAAAGTAGCCCGTTGGTCTGCCCTGTACCAGTTCGTCGATGACGTCCTGTACAGGAGGAGGCCGAATGGTGTGAAATTGAAGTGCATCCCCCGGGAGGAAGGACTGGAGCTGTTGGCGGAGATACATGGAGGCATATGTGGCTCCCACATAGGGTCGAGGGCCCTTGCCGGCAAGGCGTTCCGGCAAGGTTTCTTCTGGCCCACCGCCCTCCTGGATGCGACGACACTAGTAACCAACTGTGAAGCATGTCAGTTCCATCCAAAGAAGCTTCATCAACCAGCTCAAGCCCGTCAAACAATCCCTCTATCCTAGCCATTCTCGGTCTGGGGGCTCAATATACTGGGCCCCTTCCCCCGTGCTATCGGGGGCTTTGAGTACTTGTACGTTGCAATCGACAAGTTCACAAAGTGGCCGGAAGTGGAAGCAGTGAGAAAGGTGACAGCACAGTCAGCCGTCAAGTTCTTCAAGGGACTGGTCTACCGCTTTGGTGTGCCAAACAGAATTATCACCGACAACGGCACGCAGTTCACGAGGCACACCTTCATGCAGTACGTTCAAGACCTTGGCAACAAGGTCTGTTTTGCTTCCGTGGCACACCCCCGGAGCAACGGCCAAGCGGAGAGGGCGAATGCTGAAGTATTGCGAGGCCTGAGAACGAAGACCTTTGACAGGCTGCACAAGAGCGGAAGGCGCTGGATTGATGAGTTGCCGGTGGTTCTTTGGTCGACCAGGACAACGCCAAATCGAGCCACCGGTCAGACACCCTTTGCCCTAGTATATGGGGCGGAGGCAGTTCTGCCCACGGAACTCATATACGGGTCACCTCGAGTGCTCACTCATGATGAGCTTGAGCAAGAGCAGTTGCGGCAAGATGACGCAATGCTCCTTGAGGAAGATCGTCTTCAGGCAGCTGTGAGAGCAGCGTGCTACCAGCAAGCCTTGCGCCGCTACCATAGCCGCAAGGTTCATGCCTGAAGCTTTGAGGAAGGCGACCTTGTTCTTTGGCGCGTTCAGTCGACCAAGAATACCAACAAGTTGACGCCAAAGTGGGAAGGCCCTTATCGGGTAATACGAGTCATCAGGCCCGGCGCTGTCCGCCTGGAGACCGAAGATGCCGTCCCAGTGAGTAATTCCTGGAACATCGAGCATCTTCGCAAGTTTTACCCATAAGGCGCGGCTTGCCGGCCCCCCCGGCAAGCCACCTTTTGTACGAGCTTTGCCGGCAAGGCATGTAACCCTCTCTACAAAGCCAGGCGCAGACCCTGAGCATAAATAAACGAAGCGCCGGCGCCCTAAGTTATAGCATGCATGCTAGGTTGAGTCTCTTCCTCGGTTAGGGTTGATAGTGCTTAGCGGCGACTAACCCCTAGCCTAGAGGTCGGGTGTGCGTCTTTTCTGTTTTGTTTGGTTCGCAGGGCACTTCTGCTGAGCCACTTGGGAAAAGGAGAATGAACTGACGCTCCGACCCCGGCAAGCAAGGCTGCCGGGGGCTGAAGATGTAAGGATCCAACCACGGCGAGCCAAGGTTGCCGGGGCTGCGGATTCAGATAAGTTTTCCATCCCCCCTGATGTACGTTTCCGTATGGAACTGGGAAATGTGAAGCCTCGTTTATGTCTTAAAACCACCGTACTCCCTTTTTCCCTGTACCCGAGAGTTACTTCCTGGGTCGGAATTTGGTAGTAGTTGCGGTGGCGAAGAAATGAACGAGGAGCCTAACTCTACTTCGCCCCTGCCTCCGCCAAAAGCGCGAGAACGGTCGGCCGAAGAAGAGAAACGGCAAGGCCTGTTGCCGGGCGATAACGTTTATTATGAGAATAACAAGGATTCATCCTTGGCATGGGCCTCGCTCACGCACGAAGAACCCGGCAAGCACCCTTTTTCATTAAAAACGTCCCATACAGGTACAGTTCGTACGGAAAGCAAATCATGAACAAGGGGGATTACAAGCTTTAAATTTAACAAGGCCCGAAGGCTTACAGATTAAAAAAGAGATGAGATGCCCGTGATCCCTTTCTTGTCCCTCTCCTCAGGAGGCAGGTCAAGGAAGCAGAAGGGCAAAAGGGGCGCCTAGGCGAACTACGAGCAGCAGAAAGCACCAAGAGAACACCTCGGTGCCGCCCAAGGAGACGGCCCCGAGAAGTTCAAGGAGCTGGCCCCTCCCCCGGCAAAACTCCGCCGGAGGAGCGGCCAGGTGCAGATGCTGCTGCTGCCACACCCGCCCAGGTGCAGGGCGTCCGACGCCTAGTCGGACTCGTCCCTATCATCTGCCCCGCTGTCCTCCTCGTCACTTTCGCTCGAGGAAGAGCTTCCATCGTTGGAATCTCCATCAGAGGAGCTCTCCACGCAGCACTTCAGGCGAGTTCCGAGATCCCCGAAGACCTTGATGGAGAGCAAGCCGTCCTCCATTAATTTGAAGTAGAGGACGAGCCCCGCCGTCAGGCTCTGGATGTGAGCGCGTCTTCCATCCACGGCGGAGGTACATGACCCGAGGAGCTGGGAAGTCGACGTCGACCCGCGTGCCCCCATTCCCACAGCCCCTCATGTGCAATCTAAGGGTCTGGGGCGGGTCACGCTCCATCTCACGAGCAAACGGGGCGGGAAGACGAAGAGGGCGACGCGGAGGCCGGTGCAGCCTGATATAGAATTCGCGAGGCTGGTCTCCAACGTGGCCCTCCATCGGGAAAGGCATCATTGGCGGGGCAAGGCCGGCGCGCCGCCCCGTCCTCCTCTTCCCCGGGCACCACGACCTCTGCCACGACCTCGCCCCCTCCCCCTTCCACTCGTGGCCGGCTCCGCCACCGCGAGCTCAGGAGGAGGAGGGATGCGCTATCGAGCGGCGACCCTCGCTGCCACCATCGAGGGACCGGGGTTCCCCTTCTCCATGGCAGATGAGAGGAAGAAGCAGGAGCAGGAGGAGATAGAAGAGTGCAGAGTGCCATCCCCCCTTTTCCCTCTCCTTATAAAGGGACGGGGTCGGGGCTCGGCCGCCCCGCTCAGCCAATCCAGCCATCGGGGGCGCAGGGAATCGGGACCGACCCGCTGCACCAACCAGCGACGGCCCGGTTTCCTGCCTCCACAGCTCGCCACCCGCATGAAGGACGCATGGCGAGTGTGCAGGGTCGAAAGGACGGGTGAGGCGACCGTTCCCCGCCCCGTGATCAGGGGGGCGTGGGCGCCTTAAAGACTGCGACCCGAGTCCATCTAGTAAATGAGCCGCGCCTCCACGCCTCCCTCTTTTTACGGGGAAGGCCCGAGCCGCCTCTTTACCATGATGTGACGCATGCATGCGGGAACCGCCCCACGCATGCCGCCCACGTCACGCGCACCCCTTCACGTCGCGCATTCAACGCGGGTCGTGGGGAAGCACAGCAGACGGAAAATTACCACGGTAAAAACCGCCCCTCCTGCCCGCGCACCGTTTTGGGCCTGGCCCAACAACGGGTCGCGCTTATTTGTGGGCCAGGTCCGGGGGCTCCTGTCGGTGTACAAAAGAAGGGGCGCACCTTTGTACCCCTTTACCTGTGCACGGACAGTCAGAGCCGTGCCCACGGCCACACCAAGCAGAACAGGGGAGGTGAACCGAGGTAAAACTGAAGCCCAAGACAGCCAGAGCAACGCCAAGGCCGAGACCACAAAAGAGCAAAGAGACGAAGCAGGTTCCCCCGGCAAGACCCTTGCCGGGGCAGCCTCCGCGGCCCCGGCAAGGCCCTTGTCGGGGCAGCTCGTCCAACACCAGCGGAGCACACCACCCTTGAGCCCACGGTCTCCAACACCATCAACCACGTTGGGCCAGGGCTCGGGAGGCACCTCCATGGTGGCATGCAGATCTTTGTGAAGACAAGCAATATTCAAGACCAGATGAGGATTGAAAGACAACGATCCTCGGCAAGATCCTTGCCGAGGGGAGCTACAACACCCCCGGTCAGATCCTTGCCGGGGACAACAGCACGCCACGGCAAGGCCCTTGCCGGGCCACCCGGCAAGGCCCTCGACAAGGGCGCTAGTAGGGCCACCTCCAGGCCCGCACCAGCCAAGTCTCCATCGCCGTTCGCATGCAGCTGCCAGCCCAACTAGCTGGGCAGGCACCTGCGTGGCAACATGCAGCTCCCAGGCCAACTCATCAAGCGCCTGTGTGGTGGCATGCAGATCTTCGTGAAGACTTTGCCACCGCGCCACCTCAGCTGCCTGCCTGCCTACATGGCACCGCATGCATCGCTGACCAGGGCGCGTGTCGAAGCAAGGAGGAGCGGCGACAGACGGGACGGGCCTCGTTCCCGTACCCAATAAAGCAAGGGGACACCTAAGCGATGCATTAAATGCGTCTTGTCCTGTAATACGAGCGATAAGCTCGTAGCACTGTACGCCTTTCCACCTCCTGTGTGCCACTGTGGGAGCCCTTTTCAACTATAAAAGGAGGCCCATGGTGTACCGGAGGAGGATTTGGCTCTTTGGAACGACCCAGCCACCGTAGCTAGTTGGAAGGATCAAGAACACTCAATACATCCACCAAAGCAGGACTAGGGTTTTACGCATCCTCGCGGCCCGAACCTGGGTAAACGATCCTTGTGCTGATTACTAATCCTGCTCTTCTTGCAACCCTGCGCCCCGACAACCGTAGTAGGGATTCTTGTGATACCATAGGTGTCGTTTCCCATCGACATCTCTATGTTGATCATATCTACTATATGATTCACGTTCGACCTTTCGGTCTCCAGTGTTCCGAGGCCATGTCTGTACATGCTAGGCCCGTCAAGTTTAACCTGAGTATTCCCCATGTGCAAAACTGTCTTGCACCCGTTGTATGTGAATGTAGAGCCTATCACACCCGATCATCACGTGGTGTCTCAGCACGATGAACTGCCGCAACGGTGCATACTCAGGGAGAACACTTATACTTTGAAATTTTAGTAAGGGATCATCTTATAATGCTACCGTCGTACTAAGCAAAATAGGATGCATATAAAAGATAAACATCACATGCAATCAAAATATATGACATGATATGGCCATCATCATCTTGTGCTTTTGGTCTCCATCTCCAAAGCATCGTCATGATCTCCATCATCACCAGCTCGACACCTTGATCTCCATCGTAGCGTCGTGGTCGTCTCGCCAACTATTGCTTCTACAACTATCGCTAACGCATAGTGATAAACTAAAGCAATTACATAGAGTTTGCATTTCATATAATAAAGCGACAACCATAAGGCTCCTGCCAGTTGCCGATAACTTACAAAACATGATCATCTCATACAACAACGTATATCACATCATGTCTTGACCATATCACATCACAACATGCCCTACAAAAACAAGTTAGACGTCCTCTACTTTGTTGTTGCAAGTTTTACGTGGCTGCTATGGGCTTCTAGCAAGAACCGTTCTTACCTACGCACAAAACCACAATGGTGTTTCATCAAGTTTGCTGTTTTAATCTTCTTCAAGGACCAGCCACAGTCAAATTCGATTCAACTAAAGTAGGAGAAACAGACACCCGCCAGCCACCTTTATGCAAAACTAGTTGCATGTCTGTCGGTGGAACCGGTCTCATGTACGTGGACATGTAAGGTTGGTATAGGCCGCTTCATCCCATAATACTGCCAAATCAAAATAGGACGTTGGTGGTAAGCAGTATGACTATCACCGCCCACAACTTTTTGTGTTCTACACATGCATACCATCTACGCACAGACCTGGCTCGGATGCCACTGTTGGGAAACACAGCATGCAATTTCAAAAAAATTCCTACGGTCATGCAAGATCCATCTAGGAGATGCATAGCAACGAGAGGGGGAGAGTGTGTCTACGTACCCTCGTAGACCGTAAACGGAAGCGTTTGACAACGCGGTTGATGTAGTTGAACTTCTTCTAGCTTTGACCGATCAAGCACCGAACGTACATCACCTCCGAGTTCTGCACACGTTCAGCGCGATGACGTCCCTCGCCTTCTTGATCCAGTAAGGTATCGAGGAAGTAGATGAGTTCCATCAGCACGACAGCATGGTGACGATGATGGTGAAGTGATTCTCGCAGGGCTTCGCCTAAGCACCGCAAAACTATGACTGGGGGTGTAAACTGTGGAGGAGGGCGCCGCACACGGCTAACGATTGTTATTGTGTGTTCTAGCGGTGCCCCCCACAATACATAGGTTGGAGGGGAGGAGAGGCAGCCAAGGGGGCGCCCCAAGTAGGAGGAATCCTACTTGGGGTCCTCTCCAATTCGGCCTCCCCCCTTTGCATGTATGCATGAAGGGGAAGGAAAGAGGCGGGGTGAGGGAAGGAAGTGGGAATCGTAATCGACACTTTCCTTTCCCTTCCCCCCTTTCCTTCTCCTCCTCCTATGGCATTATAGGGCGCACCAGCCCCTTGTGGGCTGGTGTGTTCCTTCACAAGGCCCATATGGCCCATAGGATTGTCGGGGGTACCCAAAACACCTTCAGGTGACCCGATAAGTACCCGATACCCTCCGGAACACTTCCGGTGTACGAATACCATCGTCCTATATATCAATCTTTACCTCTCGACCATTTCGAGACTCCTCGTAATGTCCGTGATCTCATCCAGGACTTTGACCAACATTCGGCCACCAAATCATATAACTCATATAATAATATATCGTCATCGAACGTTAAGCGTGCGGACCCTAGGGGTTCGAGAACTATGTACACATGACCAAGACACCTCTCCGGTCAATAACCAATAGCGGAACCTAGATGCTCATATTGGCTCCTACATATTCTACAAAGATCTTTATCGGTTGAACCGTTATGACAACATACGTTATCCCCTTACTCCATCGGTATGTTACTTGCCCAAGATTCGATCGTCGGTATCTACATACCTAGTTCAATCTCGTTACCGGCAAGTCTCTTTACTCGTTCTGTAATACATCATCCTACAACTAACTCATTAGTCACTTTTCTTGCAAGGCTTCTTATGATGTGCATTACTGAGAGGGCCCAGAGAAACCTCTCCGATACTCCGAGTGACAAATCCTAATCTCGATCTATGCCAACCTGTCGTGGTTTTGTCACGGCAGATGTCCTAGAGAAAGGACTTAGTCGTGGAGCCATCGCTATGGGTTAGCTTGAAGGGGTTAAAGCGGACAAGGGACGCAAGAGAGTTTTATACTAGTTCGGCCCCTTACGATGAAGGTAAAAGCCTATGTCTAGTTGTGATGGAATTGATGGGGTTTCGATGACCAGGGAGCGAATACGCTTTGCCTGAGTCTCGAGTTGTTGTCTGTTGTCCTTGAATCGCCGCCGAGTCGTCCCCTTATATACATGGGTTGACGCCCGTCGGTTTACAGAATCCGAGGCCGGCTCATAATAGTGTCCGGCTCGGTCTCTACTACTTCTATCTTACAACACAAGTTTACATATCAATGCCGGTTTATGTCTACAGGCCTTAAACCGGCTTTGGGCCCTGGGCCTTCATGAAGCGTCACCGTCTGTCTTCATGGACTTCAGATACAGATGAACTACTTATGGGGTTAACCCGGCCTCTCCTGGCCGATTTACGCCCAGTGGTAATATCCCCAACATTAGGCCCCAGATTGATTTGAACTGGTTCATGTCAATCCTCAATACTTAAGAAAATTTCTTCTTCAACATCTTCACTTACTCTTGTAAACCGCCGTGACATCATCTTCTAGGATCATGGTAAACCGCCGTGACATCACCCGTCATTAACGAGCCTCCGACAATCGAGGCGACAGCTCCGCCTCATATCCAAAATTTAGGCTCCTCGATTTTCGCACCTGACGCTTATCTTTCTACCCTTATAAATAGGGCTAGGGGTCTTTCCATTTCCCCCTCGTGCCTCTTCGCGTCGTCGTCTTCCTCGCACCGACCGACCCTCGAGCTCTGCCGCCACCGTCGTCCTTCCTCTCTGCTTCGACAAAGGCCGCTGCATCACCCTGAACGCACCAGAGAATCGCGGCGCCTCTCCGCTCTTCCATCAGCATCGGTAAGCCTTCTTTCCTTCCGCCATAGATCTGTCATTAGGGTTTCAGTGTTCGTCAGCGTTCGTCGTTGTGCAATAGCTCTTTGATTCAAACCTTGATATTTATCCTGTACGGCGATAGCCGTAGCCCTTCTTTTCCATCCTTGCATCTCGTTTAAGTAGAAAATCCCATCTGAACCTTCATCAACTGCTTCGGTACCAATATTTAGGTCTGAATATATTTTCATTTTCTGACATGCGGTAGATCCAAAATTATAATGCCAACTTGTGAAACATGTTTTTCCCTTCACTTATACATCTTTAATACCAGATTGGGCGGTTTAACTTCATATACCAAATGATGACCCAGTAGATACCATTAGTCCCCTGTTGAACCGCCAATGCTTTCATCATTGTACTGTTTCCATTGTCAGACTCCGGTTTACGAATAACCAATTCTGGTTTATCAATATGCTTGTCTCCTTATACTGCTGTATAGTTGTCCACTGTAAATCTTAAACCGGCAATAATCATGTTTCAGATTTCCATTGCCATGGCCAAGCAAGTCTATGAATGCAATTGGGCTCCCTCTCGAGTAACCGAAGAACAGTTAAACAATCTTGTTAAAACGGGTGCTTTAGCCAAGAAAGATGTCATCCACTCGAGGCTCCCTGGCCCGGAAAATCCTCCTACACCCAAGGATGGAGAGGTAGTCGTGTTTGCTGATCATCTCAGACGAGGTTTTAGCCCTCCCGGTTCAAAAAAATTCCGAGATGTACTAGCCAATTTTCAGCTGCGCCCTCAAGACATCGGTCCCAATTCTGTGACCAACATCTGCCACTTCCAAGTCTTCTGTGAGGTTTATCTGCAAGAGGAACCTACAGTCGAACTTCTTAGGGATTTCTTTCACTTAAACCGTCGCACAGAGTTCTCGGATGGACCCAATACGGAACTGGGTGGAATGGCGGTTCAGAAAAGGAAAGAAGTGACCTTCCCTCATCCCAAACTCCACAGTCACCCCAAAGAATGGAACCAGACTTGGTTTTATTGCATAGACACATCTCCACCTGATGAAAACCCCCTGCCGGGTTACCGTCCTGAACGCCTGAGCAACACACATCCATTTCCTCAGAGGTTGACTGCAAGAGAAAGGGCCAACTATGCTCCTCAATTATCAAAGCTTAGAGCCTTCATGGCAAACGGTTTGACAGGAGTTGATCTTGCTCGTTGTTGGATAAGCTGGAGTATTCTGCCCTTAAGCCGGCGCTCCGGTTTGATGTGTGAGTATACAGGGAGTTTGAAGGATGCTCAGCGGCACATTGACATTCAGCTTACAGATGCAGAAGTCATTGAGGCTGTAAAAAAGATATTGAACAAACCAGAGGCTGTCTGTGCCCAAACCGGACTACTCCCTTTCTGCACCTTCAACAAACCACCAGCTATAATAATCATATAATCTTTTATCTGAAGTTGCTTCTGTCCAAATATTCTCTGAAAGTGTGATTATTTTCTGACAGGGTGATGATCCGTTCTGGAACAAGAAACCATCACAGGACAAACCGGCAAAGCCGCGAGACAAACCGGTCAAGCCAGTTCGTCCAAAGACCAAGGTTGTTAAAAAACCTGCCAAAAAAGGACCACTGCATCCTCCGATCTACCAGATGATGATGATGTGGGTAATCCGGAACCAGAGGTAGAACTTGACTCTCTTGGTTCATTTTTCGTACATCTCATTGACAATGATTATTATCAGGACGACCTGAAGGCAGTCATGCTGAGGACGTAGAGGTAACCATTCTTTCCTCTGATTCAGATCCTTTGCCAACATAAAAAATTCGTCAAGCAAACCGGAAAGTAAAATTTTCTCACCCTCTTGCTTACTTGGACCCAAACTTTCTTTTGAAGACGCAGCAGCACGAGGCTCACCGTACAACCTGGCACAACGGCCAGGTAGTTACCTCCGCCGTTTTACCGAACAGTCCGGTTCGGAAACGCCGATCAGAGGTCTCTTATCCCATTGATACTTCATACCCCAAAGCAGGTTGTTTCCGCCAGCCTCTTAACCCGTCTGATTCAAATTATCAGGGTACTTCTCACTCATGTTCTGGCGAGTCATCGGCCACACAGCTTCCACCCCTCAAAACAGTTCCTGGGTGAGCTATGCACGTGTGTTTATTCTTGATGTGTTATCTTTTCATATTGTACTGATTCTCATGTCTATCTTTTCTCAGCGCCAAGCCGAGACCCAGCAAGAAGGCTCGGCTAAGCAAACCGGCTGATGACAATGTAGCTGTTTAACGAGAAAAAACGCCAGATCCAGAAGAAACCAACGTTGACGACATGCTTAACGATCCGCCGCCTCAAGACCATGACTTCCTTGCCGAACAAGTGCAAGTTGACACTACCAGCCATGCAGACCGGCCAACCAGCCCTGTCCGAACTGATGACAAACCGGTCAGTCCAGTTAAGAATACTGACAAACTGCCAACTCTAGTGAAGGCTGCTGATGACCAAGATGATGACATTATGATTACTGGCACTGGCCACACCACTCCTGGCAACCCTGTCGCTTTGTCAAAGCATACTGCCAAGGACGATCTCTCTGCTATCGGCAAAGGCAAATGGAATGCCAATTTATCAAGCTACGCCCATCTCAATGCTCAAGACATTCACTCTGGCTTCTTGAACCGTCCGTATACTAGCCGTGATTACGAAGCTAGTTTGGTAAACTTGATGAAGGAGCGATATGAGGTAACTACTATTTTTCTCTTTTGTCCAATTGTAGTTTATCAACTCCTAGTAGCCCCCAAGTGACGGTTTATGATACCTATCTAAAGCGGGACTTTTGTCATAACTTAACTTTGCATATTTAGCCTCCAGGGACCGGATTACTTCTTTATGATGAAACGGTTCCTTTAAAATTTGCCATACTGCTCTTTCACCGGTATATCCCCCAAGGGCCGGTTTAACTTTATAAAGATGAACCGGGACTGTATAAGAATTCCCATACCAATAGTTTTTGAGCAAACACACATTAGCCCCCAAGTGCCAAGATTAATACTTGTATTGTGCTTGGGACTTGTAGAAATTTCTGATAAGGAGCAAATATGCATTAGCCCCCAAGTATCAAGGGCATAACTTGTTATGCGCTTGGTACTTCAAATATGTACTGTCAACTCATTATGTATCTGTCTCTGTATAGGCTGAACTGAGCAAGAAGGAAAGCCAAACCGCTGATCTGCAAGAGAACATCAAGTCCCAACAGGCCGAAACTTCCAAAGCAAAAGATGAGCTGACGAGCGCCTTAGCCGCTATGGAAAAGCTAAAGGAGAGCTTCGCCAAGGAGCAGGCGGATTGGAACACAGAGAAATCCGCTTTGCGGAAAAGAGCTGAAGACGCAGAAGTAGCTCTCAAACTGGTGGTAGACGAGCTGACTGGTGTAAAGTGGCAAATACAACCATGACTGCTGCTGTGTTCGGTAAGCATCCTTGCTTTATACTTTCAACATATCTTCCCATGCATTGCCGGTTTACTGATGTTTGTAATGATGCAGGAACTCGCATTAGTCATCTGGGCTCTGATGTTCAGAAGAAGCTGAAGGCTGCCTACACGCTGATAGAGCAACTGTATACCGGCGCACAACGAATTATCTGCACCGCTTCTCACAATAAGCCGCCCCCGACGTTAATCAAGGATACTTTAGACAGGCTATCTATGCTACCTCCCCGGGTAGAAGAGCTAAAGAGGTCTGCTGCAAGGGCTGGCGCTCTGACCGCACTAACCCGGGCAAAAGCATGGGTGCCTGATCTTGATCCGACGGACGTGGCTAAAGGCTACCCAAGCTTAAAAGAAGATGGATCAGAATTTGGCACTGAAGATCTCCGCGCCATAAACCGGGAAGTACGTCCACTGGCTTGTCAACTTGCTGAAGAGGCTGATCTTTCATTTTACCAGGCGAGTTATGATACCAATAACAAGCGGGTTGCTGCACCAACTCCTGAGGCTCAAAACCTGATCCCTCCAATCCGTAAGCACACTTATGCCCCTGATATTGAGCCGTCCACCCTTATAAGCGACGAAGCTATGTTCCAAGCCTTAACTGGGATCGACTGGACAACTGTTGACTTCTAGCCGCTGGGTAGGGACGAAGAAGATGAATCGGTGCAAGATGATCCGCAGCCGTCAGGTCAAGCTGATAAACAATCATAATCCGGGGGCCGGTTTAGTCTTCCACGTGCTTCAATTCTTATTGAGAAACAATTATCCCTTTGGGCACTGAAACGCCTTGTAATAGGCTAGTTAAAACATTTGGTCTGTTATGCCTTCGTGCATATTTATCTGCAACTGATGCGTGCTAATTCGCCATGCTTAAGATATGATGTTCATAATCCATATCTATTTATTCAAGTTGTTCCTGCAGATAAGAAGCTTAAAGCGCCCTAGCGGTTTACCACCGGGCGGGTTATGATACCCAAATATATATATGACCAAGGTTTATAACCAAGGTTGTAAAAGATAACCAAATATAGAAATATATGGTACCTGTGACCTTTAGGCATAGTGTTGGCTGACAAACTTTGTAATGAGGGTAATAACCCTAATCCAGAGTAGAAGTAACTCCTGTTATATAATGCCGGTTTATCAGAAAACCGTTCCGGGCTGTGATAAACACCAGTTTATTCCATACTGGTGACTTTGAGTCAAAACCAGACCGGGCTGATAGTCTCCGGATTATAATTTGATTGTATACTGTCAACTTGTAGTTGATAGCCTAACCGGGTTGATAAACACCGGTTTAAAAATGTCACAAATCTTATGAAAACAAAGAAAACTCAGCAAAAGGCAAATAAAAAACCGTTGTAGCCGAGGCTTTTCACGAGCTGCCAGGCCCCAAATTCGATCAAGAGGTGTAGCTATGGTTCGGGTTCGACCAAGCCCCCAAGTGATGCTGTGGCATTACGCCGATCAAGAGGTGCAGCTATGGTTCGGGTTTGACCAAGCCCCCAAGTGATGCTGTGGCATTGCGCCAACCAAGAGGTGTAGCTATGGTTTGGATACGACCAAGCCCCCAAGTGATGCTGTGGCATTGCGCCGATCAAGAGGTGTAGCTATGGTTCGGATACGACCAAGCCCCCAAGTGATGCTGTGGCATTGCACCGATCAAGAGGTGTAGCTATGGTTCGGATACGACCAAGCCCCCAAGTGATCTAATATCAAGCTTTGAAAAGCTAAATCAAGGGGTAAACCGGACGCCGCTGTGTAAGCTCCATGTAACCACACATGATGTAAGAAAACAACAGATACCCCGCTTTAGCTGAGGTTCCGGTTTATTATATTGATCATAATATATACAATGTCATAATATGTACATAAGCAGAGCCTGTAGCTCAAGTATAGTAGGGCCGAAGATGAGCAATATTCCACGGCCGGTTGGTCTCCTCCTCCGATTTACGTGAGTCTTTGCGCTCTCGAACATCGATTAGGTAGTATGACCCGTTGCAGATTTTTGCTGACCACAAAAGGTCCTTCCCAAGGGGGGGATAGCTTGTGCATATCCGTCTGATCCTGGATGAGTCAAAGCACTAAATCTCCTTCTTGAAAGGTTCTGGTTCTAACCCGGTGGCTATGATAACGACGCGGATCTTGCTGATAAATCGTCGAACGGGCTGCCGCCATGTCACGCTCCTCATCTAACAGGTCAAGAGCTTCCTGCCGTGCCTTCTCATTGTCAGCTTCAACGTATGCCGCTACACGAGGTGAGTCATGACGGATGTCACTAGGAAGAACCGCTTCCGCTCCATAAACCATGAAGAACGGTGTGTATCCTATCGATCTATTGGGTTTGGTATTGATGCTCCACAACACAGAAGGTAACTCCTCAACCCAACAACCCGGCGTCCGTTGCAAAGGAACCATAAGCCGGGGTTTGATGCCTCTCAAGATCTCTTGATTAGCCCTCTCCGCTTGACCATTGGACTGGGGTGAGCCACTGATGACACGTCAAGCCGGATGTGCTCACGTTGACAGAACTCCTTCATGGCACCCTTTGACAGATTGGTACCATTGTCTGTTATAATGCTGTGTGGAAAGCCAAACCGGAAGATCACCTTTTTGATGAATTGAACCGCCGTGGCTGCGTCACACTTACTAACTGGCTCTGCCTCCACCCACTTCGTGAACTTATCAACTGCCACCAAAAGGTGGGTCTTCTTGTCCTTGGACCTCTTAAAAGGCCCAACCATATCCAGCCCCCAAGTTGCAAACGGCCAGGTGATTGGAATCATCCTCAATTCTTGAGCCGGTACATGAGCGCGTCTTCAGAATTTCTAACAGCCATCACATCTTTTGACCAAGTCCTCGGCATCAGCATGAGCTGTCAACCAATAGAAACCGTGATGAAACACCTTGGCCACCAAAGATTTTGAACCGGCGTGGTGAACACAATCTCCTTCGTGGATCTCACGCAAAATTTCACGGCCTTCCTCAGGAGACACACAACGTTGAAACGCCCGTGTCACACTGCAATGATGTAACTCTCCATTGATAATAGTCATGGACTTGGACCATCGGATTATCTGCCTGGCCAGATTCTCATCCTCTGGTAACTCGCCCCGGTTCATATACGCTAGGTATGGAACCGTCCAATCCGGGATAACATGAAGGGCCGCCACCAACTGAGCCTCCGGATCAGGAACAGCCAAATCCTCTTCACCGGGGAGCTTGACGGACAGATTATGCAAAACATCCAGGAAGACATTAGGTGGAACCGGTTTACGTTGGGAACCCAGGCGGCTTAAAGCATCCGCCGCTTCATTCTTCCGCCGGTCTACATGATCCACCTGATAACCCTTAAAGTGACCTGCAACAATATCCACCTCACGACGATATGCTGCCATGAGTGGGTCCTTGGAATCCCAAGTGCCGGACACTTGTTGAGCCACCAGATCCGAGTCACCGAAGCACTTAACTCGGCTTAGGTTCATCCCTTAGCCATCCGAAGACCATGGAGTAAAGCCTCATATTCAGCTGCATTGTTAGTGCAAGGGAACATTAAACGGAGAACATAACAAAACTTATCACCTCGTGGGGAAGTTAATACGACTCCAGCCCCCGAGCCCTCCAATTGCCTGGACCCATCAAAATGAATAGTCCAATAAGTGTGATCCGGCTTCTCCTCTGGCACTTGTAATTCTGTCCAATCATTGATGAAATCCACAAGTGCCTGAGATTTGATCGCCGTTCGGGGTATGTATTTCAACCCATGAGGCCCGAGCTCGATAGCCCACTTAGCAATCCGACCAGTTGCTTCCCTGTTCTGGATTATATCCCCCAAAGGAGCAGAGCTGACCACCGTGATGGGATGAGCTTGGAAATACTGCTTAAGCTTCCGGCTTGCCATAAAAACACCATACACCAATTTTTGCCAATGTGGGTACCTCTGCTTGGACTCAATAAGTACCTCACTGATATAGTAAACCGGCCGCTGAACCGGATATTCCTTTCCTGCCTCCTTGCGCTCCACCACAATAGCCACACTAACAGCCCGAGCATTAGCTGCCACATATAGCAAAAATGGTTCTTTATCCACTGGAGCAGCGAGAATCGGCGGATTAGCCAGCTGCCGCTTTAAGTCTTCAAATGCTTCATTAGCGGCGTCACTCCAGACGAAGTTATCCGTTTTCTTCAGCATCTGATACAAAGGGATGGCCTTCTCGCCAAGACGACTGACAAACCGGCTCAACGCGGCAATCCGGCCTGCCAGGCGTTGAACATCATTGATACACTTCGGTTTAGCCAAGGAGGTGATGGCTTTGATCTTTTCCGAATTAGCTTTCAATGCCCCTGTTAGACACCAAAAAGCCCAAGAGCTTGCCTGCAGGTACACCAAAGACACACTTGGCCGGATTAAGTATCATTTTATAAACCCGCAGGTTATCAAAGGTTTCCTTCAAGTCATCAATCAATGTCTCCTTCTTCCTTGATTTTACCACAATATCATCCACATAGGCGTGAACATTGCGGCCGATCTGTTTATGAAGACAATTCTGCACACACCGTTGATAAGTCGCCTGGGCACTCTTGAGCCCAAAGGGCATGGACACATAGCACAAGGCTCCAAAGGGAGTTATGAAGGTTGTCTTCTCCTGGTCCTTAAATGCCATTTTGATCTGATGATAACCAGAATATGCATCCAAGAAGCTTAAACGCTCGCAACCCGCCGTAGCATCAATAATTTGATCAATATGGGGAAGGGCAAAATGATCTGCTGGACAAGCTTTGTTGAGATCTGTGTAGTCCACACACATACGCCAAGTGCCATTCTTCTTGAGGACTAGCACTGGATTAGCCAACCACTCAGGATGGAATACTTCAACGATAAATCCAGCCGCTAAGAGCCTGGCTACTTCTTCTCCAATAGCTTTGCGTCTTTCTTCATTGAACCGGCGGAGAAACTGCTTGACCGGTTTATACTTGGGATCAACATTGAGAGTGTGCTCAGCGAGTTCTCTCGGTACACCTGGCATGTCAGAAGGTTTCCATGCAAAGATGTCACGATTCTCACGGATGAACTCGATGAGCGCGCTTTCCTATTCGGATCCAAGTTAGCGCTGATGCTAAACTGCTTGGATGAATCGCCAGGCACGAAGTCCACAAGCTTAGTCTCATCAGCCGATTTAAACTTCAGGGCCGGATCATGCTCTGTAGTTGGTTTCTTCAACGAAGTCATATCTGCCGGATCAACATTGTCCTTGTAAAACTTCAAATCTTCTGTTGCACAAACCGACTCAGCATAAGCCGCATCACCTTCTTCACACTCCAGATCAATCTTGCGGCTCCCATGCACGGTTATAGTTCCCTTGTGACCCGGCATCTTGAGCTGCAGATAGACATAACAAGGCCGTGCCATAAACTTAGCATAAGCTGGCCGTCCAAATAGGGCATGATACGGGCTTTTGATTTTCACCACTTCAAAGGTCAAAGTTTCTGATCTTAAGTCATGCTCATCTCCAAAAGCCACCTCTAGAGCTATCTTACCAATAGGATATGCCGATTTACCAGGCACCACACCATGGAACACCGTGTTGGACGGTTTAAGATTTTTATCTGTTAACCCCATGCGACGGAAAGTTTCATGATAAAGGATATTGATACTACTCCCTCCATCCATGAGTACCTTAGTGAACTTATAACCTCCCACCTGAGGTGCCACCACCAGAGCCAGATGACCCGGATTATCAACCCGGGGTGGATGATCTTCTCTACTCCACACAATCGGCTGCTCGGACCAGCGCAAATAACGGGGCACCGCCGGTTCAACAGCATTCACCACCATTTTATGAAGCTTCTGATCGCGCTTGTCCAAGCTAGTGGTGAAGACATGATACTGTCCGCCATTCAACTACTTTGGGTTGCTCTGGTAACCCGACTGCTGCTGCTGTTGCTGATTGCCCTGAATATTATAGCCACCTTGGTTACCCTGATTACTTTGACTGTTATGTCCACCCTGATTGCCGTGGAAGCCTGAACCGGAATTTCCTCCGCCATAACCCGGCCCATGAGAACCGGGGCCCGAACCGCCTCCTGGTCCATGATCATACCGGAAAGAATCAGAACTTTTGAACTCTTGCATGATGTAACAATCTTTCTAGAGGTGCGTGGACGGGTCCTCCTTCGTCCCATGCTTTGGACAGGGCTGGTTCAATAGATAAGACAAACGGTCCGGATTAGGACTTGGCCTTTCCACTGCGCTGGGGCGGTTTACCCTTACGCCGCTGGCCCTTGTCATGTGTATTAGTGTTAGCCACAAAGTCTAAACCGTGGTCCGCCTTACACTTGCCGCCGTTTCCATGACCCGCCGGGTTGTGGTGCTGCCCCTTGGCGTTGCCGCCCTTCTTTCCCTTCCCTGTCTTATCATCGTCAGACTCGGGATCCTTGGTACTATCAGAGTCGGCATACTTCACCAGTGCAGCCATGAGGGTTCCCATGTCATTACAATGACGTTTGAGCCATCCCAACTTCAACTTCAGGGGTTCAAAGTGGCAATTGCCTTCCAATGTAAAACTGCGGTGTCAGCGTTGATGCGGTCTGATGAATGCAAAATCTCTGAAACCCGGCGCACCCAATGGGTTGTTGACTCTCCTTCCTCCTGGACACAGGCAGCTAAGTCCACAATTGACATGGGCTGGTTGCATGTATTCTTGAAATTCTGAATGAACCGGGCTCTCAACTCGGCCCATGACCTGATAGAATTAGCCGGTAAGCTTTTTAACCAAGTGCGGGCTGTCCCTTCTAGCATCATGGTGAAATATTTCGCACATGCTGCATCATCCACATCCAGCATCTCCATGGCCATCTCATAGCTTTCGACCCATGTTTCAGGGGATAGATCGGCGGTGTAATTTGGCACCTTGCGCGGGCCCTTGAAATCCTTGGGAAGGCGCACATTGCGCAACGTTGGGACAAGACATGGCACTCCCAAAGAACTAGAGGTAACTCCTGGTTCCACCGATGTGGTTGGACGAACTGGAGTAAGCTGACGGGCTTCATGTTGCGCTGCTAACTCGGCCTCTCTACGTGCCCGAGCCCGGTCCACCACCTCCTGAGCGTCACCAGCACCACCCGCCGGGTTATTGCCACGGGGCGGATCACGATTCCGCGCATTGCTTGACACTGCCAGTTCATCCATACGCCTGCTGTAACTCCGGCTTGGACGGGGAGTGGAATGAATCCGATCGCGACTATATGAATAAGCCTCCTGTTGAACCAAAGCTGTCTGAAGAAGCTCCTTAACCCGACGCATCTCGACCGCCGCCGGAGAATCGCCTTCGATCGGGATGGCCGCCAGCCGTGAAGCGGCAGCGACAATGTTGTCCATCGGGTTAGAGTAATGACCCGGCGGCGTGGGGACATGCGGTGTCACAATGTTGTTCTGATGAGGGGGATCCGCCAAACGTGGCTGAACCAGTGCCCCTGCTCCAGGTGCCTCCACCCGGTTTACCACCGGCGGATTACTGGTCCCTGCTCCCGGGGTGTTAAAGAGATTTCTAGCGTCATAAACCGGCGGCAGGCGAGATCGGTGCCTCCTCTTCAGGACTTCGTTCGACGCACTCTGATCCAGCATAATCCGGTAAGCCTGTTCATCCAAAGCGGCCCGCTCTGCGGCTATCCTGGTATCCTCAGCTGCTAAGTCGGCTTTGGCCTGGGTGATCTGATCTTTCACTTTCGCGATTTCCGCATTGTGTGCATCCTGATCCGCCGGGTTAACCTCCGCCATCAGCGTTGCCAACGCTTCAAAGAAATCAGATAGAACCTGAGCTGGCGGTCGCACAGGGCCTCCTGCCCCGGCTGCTGCCGCCGCTGCCGATCCAGAAATCATCGCCGCTACGGTCGAAGAGTGGAGCGCCGGTTGCGTACCGGCCATGAAGATCGCAACCCGGTTTGGCAGATCAGAGGGCTCCGGAATACTGTCGCCATCGGAACAGCCCTCAATCCGGCCATCTTGTAACTGATATAATGACTCGGTCTCTCCGGTCGATGACTCGTCGCCGGAATAAACGACGGTCTCACCACCAGATTCTGATCTATCTTCAGATTCCCCTCCATGGATAACTCCCACGAAGGCACGCTTCATGACAGGCTTGACCCGGGCAAATCTCGCACACTGAGCCGTTTCGACGAGGTCAGTGCAGATGTCCGGCTTAGGGCCCGGTTCGCCGATCTTGCCAATGAAAACGTGTATGCCACCAAAGGGGACCCGGTACCCGTACTCGATTGAGCCGGCCTCGGGGCCCCAGCCTGCAACGTCGATGTAGAGCTTGCCGCGACGACTCTTGGTCATCCGGCCCACAGCGTAACCCTTGAGTCCTTCGAAGCTGCCCTCCAAGAACTTGAAACCATCGTGCGATAGCCCCACGGTGGGCGCCAACTGTCGTGGTTTTGTCACGGCAGATGTCCTAAAGAAAGGACTTAGTCGTGGAGCCATCGCTACGGGTTAGCTTGAAGGGGTTAAAGCGGACAAGGGACGCAAGAGAGTTTTATACTAGTTCGGCCCCTTACGATGAAGGTAAAAGCCTACGTCTAGTTGTGATGGAATTGATGGGGTTTCGATGACCAGGGAGCGAATACGCTTTGCCTCAGTCTCGAGTTGTTGTCTGTTGTCCTTGAACCGCCGCCGGGTCGTCCCCTTATATACATGGGTTGACGCCCGTCGGTTTACAGAATCCGAGGCCGGCTCATAATAGTGTCCGGCTCGGTCTCTGCTACTTCTATCTTACAACACAAGTTTACATATCAATGCTAGTTTATGTCTACAGGCCTTAAACTGGCTTTGGGGCCTGGGCCTTCATGAAGCGTCACCGTCTGTCTTCATGGACTTCAGATACAAATGAACTACTTATAGGGTTAACCCGGCCTCTCCTGGCCGGTTTACGCCCAGTGGTAATATCCCCAACACAACCCAACAAACACCTTCGGAGATACCTATAGAGCATCTTTATAATCACCCAGTTACGTTGTGACGTTTGATAGCACACAAGGTATTCCTCCGGTATCCGGGAGTTGCATAATATCATAGTCAAAGGAATATGTATTTGACATGAAGAAAGCAATAGCAATAAAACTAAACGATCAATGTGCTAAGCTAACGGATGGGTCTTGTCCATCACATCATTCTCCTAATGATGTGATCCCGTTATCAAATGACAACTCATGTCCATGGTTAGGAAAGCTTAACCATCTTCGATCAACGAGCTAGTCAAGTAGAGGCTTACTAGGGACACAGTGTTTGTCTATATATTCACACATGTATTTAGGTTTCTGATCAATACAATTCTAGCATGAATAATAAACATTTATCATGAATAAGGAAATATAAATAACAACTTTATTATTGCCTCTAGGGCATATTTCCTTCAAGTTCACATCGCCATGTGATTAACACCCAAAGAGTTTACTAGAGTCAATAATCTAGTTCACATCGCCATGTGATTAACACCAAAGAGTTGTAAGGTATGATCATGTTTCGCTTGTGAGAGAGGTTTAGTCAACGGGTCTGCCATATTCAGATCCATATGTATTTTGCAAATTTCTAAGTCTACAATGCTCTGCATGGAGCTACTCTTGCTAATTGCTCCCACTTTCAATACGTATCCAGATTGAGACTCAGAGTCATCCAAATCGGTGTCAAAGCTTGCATCGACGTAAGCCTTTACGACAAACTCTTTATCACCTCCATAACCGAGAAACATTTCCTTAGTCCTCTTAGATAACTAAGGATAATTTTGACAGTTGTCCAGTGATCCACTCTTGGATCACTATTGTACCCCCTTGCCAAACTCATGGCAAGGCACACAACATGGCATAATTTATAGAACCTATAGGGAATGACTTTCATTCTCTCTCTCTCTCTCTCTCTCTCTTCTACCGTGGTCGGGCTTTGAGTCTTTACTCAACTTCACACCTTGCAACACAGGCATGAACTCTTTCTTTGACTGATCCATTTTGAACTTCTTCAAAACTTTGCCAAGGTATGTGCTTTATGAAAGTCCTACTAAGGGTCTCGATCTATTACTATAGATCTTGATGCTCAATATTTAAGTAGCTTCACCGAGGTCTATCATTGAAAAATTCTTATTCTAGTATCCTTTTATGCTATCCGGAAATTCTATATCATTTCCAATCAACAATATGGCATCCACATATAATATCAGAAATGCTACTGAGCTCCCACTCACTTTCTTGTAAATACAGGCTTTGTTGGGGATATAACCATTGGGTATGACCCGCCCAGGAGGGGCCGGGTCATACCGCTGGCGACTTAAAGATGAAGATGGCGGGATATGAAGCAAGCCTATTGAAGGCCAAAGACCTAGAGGGGACTTCAGGCCCAAGAGGATGAACCGCCATATGTTTAACTTGTATTATAAGGCAAGCTTATTTGTTCACCGAGCCGGACACGTTGTGTATGAGCCGGCCGGGACTCTATAAGCCGCCGGGCATCAACCTATGTATATAAAGGGGTGATCCGGCGGCAGGTTAACTCAAGTAACAATCAATCGAGAGCTAGGTCAAGCGTATTCGCTCCCTGGCAATCAAAACCCAAGCAATACAAGCTAAAGCAGGAGTTGGCTTTTACCTCGTTGAGAGGGGCCGAACCTGGGTAAATTCTCCATGTCCTTTGTCCCGTTTAACCCCTTCAAGCTAACCTAGTTGTGATGGCTCCACACCTAAGTCCTTTCGCTAGGGCATCTATCGTGTTAAGTCCACGACAGTTGGCGCCCACCGTGGGGAAAGGGCACGGTGGTTTCGAGTTCTTGAAGGGCAGCTTCGCGGGGATCAAGGGATACACCGTGGGCCGGATGACTAAGAGTCATCGCGGCAAGCTCTACATCGACGACGCTAGATGGGGCCTCGAGGCCGGCTCAATTGAGTACGGGTACTGGGTCCCCTTTGGCGGAATCCATGTCTTCATCGGAAAGATCGGCGAGTCAGGGCCTGAGCCGGACACCTGCACCGACATCGTCGAGACGGCTCAGCGCGTACGACCCGCCAAGGTTCAAGCCGCCGTGAAGCATGCCTTTGTTGGTTTCATCCATGGGGCGGATCTTGAGGAAGGATTTGTGTCCAGGGGAGAGACGGTAATCTGCTCTGATGGAGAGTCTTCAACCGGTGAGACCGATTCAATGTATCAGCTGCATGACGGTAGGCTTGGGGGCTGTTCCGATGGTGACAGTATTCCGGACCCCTATGAGCCGCCGAACAGGGTTGCAATCTTCATGGCCGGTACACAACCAGTGCTCGGTTCGACGACTGCTGCGGCTATGACCTCTAGCTCAACGACTGCGGCGACGGCTAGTGTGAGTGGCTCTGCGCGCCCGCCGACTCAGGTTCAGACCGAGCTCTTGGATGCTTTGGCGACTTCAATGGGGGTAGAGGTAACTCCAAAGACTCAAGAATAACATAAAGTGGATGTTGCGAAGCTACGAGATGAGATAGCTCAAGCCAAGGAAGAACTTGCGGTTGAGAATGCTAGGATGGCCACGGAACGAGCTGCTTTGGACGCTCAGACACAACGGATTCAGGCAGAGTCTTTCCGGCTTACCTTGGATCAAAACGCTTCAAACTCCATCATGAGGAGGAGGCATTAGACCCGTCTACCCACAGAGTTTGAGGCCAGGAACCTTTTCAACACGCCTGGGGCAGGGACCAGTGACCCTCCCATGGTGAACCGGGTTGTTGAGCCACCCATGACCGGAGCGCCGGTTCAGCCATGCGTTGCGGACCCGCCTCGTTTATATTTGACCCCGCCTCAGCATGTTCCGACACCGCCGGGTCATTATTCTAACCCTCTAGACAATATGATCGCCGCAGCTACACGATTGGCGGCCCTCCCTGTTGAAGGCGAGTCACCGGCCGCGATGGAGATACGGAGAGCCGGAGAGCTTCCTCAGACAGCGGTGGCGCAACAGGCGGCTTATTCATACTGCCGTGAACGGATTCATTCGACCCCACGTCCAAGTCGGGGTTATAGCAGGCATATTGACTCGCCAGCAATTTCAAGCAGTGAGCTGCACCATAACCAGCCTCGTAGGCACGACCCGCAGCGTGGTGGTAACGATGCTCAGACTTTTGTGGACCAGGGTAGGGCGCGTCGGGAGGCGGAGCTGGCGGCTCAGTTGGCGGCTCAACAGCAATCGTCGGCTTACCCATCGATGTCTGTGGAGGCAGGAGTGACCTCTAGAACCCTTGGCGTGCCATGTTTAGTGCCGGCTCTACGTAACGAGCGCCTGCCTAAGGATTTCAAGGGCCCCCACAAGGTGCCAAATTACACGGCGGATCAACCCCCAGAGGCCTGGATTGATAGCTATGAGATGGACATGGAGATGTTGGATGTTAATGATGCTGTGTGTGCTAAGTACCTCACCATGGATGAATCGGCTCGTACTTGGTTGAAAGGGTTGCCCGCTAACTCCATGAGGTCATGGGCGGAGTTGAAGACGCGTTTTATCCAAAAATTTAAAGACACGTGCAAGCAGCCTATGTCGATTCTAGATTTAGACTCTTGCATCCAAGGTGAGGGCGAGTCAACAACCAATTGGGTGCGCTGGATCTCGGCCGTTATACACTCATCGGACAGTATCAATGTCGGTTTAGCGGTCCTGATGTTGAAGAAGAATTGTCGTTTCCTTCCCCTTAAGCAGAAACTGGGGCAGCTTAAGCGCCATTGCAACGATATGGGGGAGCTCATGGCGGCTCTTGTCAAATATGCCGACTTTGATAGTACAAAGGACCCTGAGTTTGATGAGGAGAAAGCTGGCAAGGGGAAGAAGAGCGACAATGCAAAAGGGCAGCAACATAATACGGCGGGTCAAAGTAGCAACGGTAAGCGCAAAGCTGACAGCGGTTTAGACTTTGTGGCTAACAACAATGCACAAAACAATAATCAGTGTCGTAAGGGGAAAGCGTCAACGCCCCGGTTTGGAGGGCCAAAATTTAACATTGAGGCGATGATGAATCAGCCTTGCCCAAAGCATGGTACGCAAGAGAAGCCGGCCAGTCATCTGTGGAAGGATTGCTTCATCATGAGGGAGTATAGAAATTCCAATTTTTTCCAAAATAATCATGGCCTGAATGGCGGCTCAGGATCCGGCTCTCACAGACCTGGCTTTGGTGGTGGTGGCTCAAACTCCGGTTTTTAGGGCCAAGGCAATCAAGGTGGTTTTAATCAGCAATCTGGCCAAGGGAATCAACAGCAGTAGTCTGGTTATCAGAGTAATCCAAAGCAGTTGAATAGTTGTCAGTATCATGTGTTTACTACCACTACTGCAAGATGCTGCTAACGCGACACTACGATAAGAGACCCTTCGAGACTGTGTGCGATGCAATAATCGCAAACGGTGCTGTATGAAAACCGTCAGAAATGATGCAAAACGTTTGCGATGAATGATAGATCAAACATGGTTCAGATTTTAGTTGCGTGTGCGATGAGGGGCATACGGTTGATCTGTACGAACTGTTTGCGATGAGATAGAACAACATAAACGGGCAGCCAGACCAAGGTGTGTGCGATATACGGCATACAGTTCACTCCGATGAACCATTTGCGATGAGTGAGGTAAACACAAACGATCCAGCGTAATAAGATGTGTGTGATACCCGGAAAACAGGTCGGTAATCAGAATTGTGTGCGATCATTATAGACAGCCCATATGGTCTTTTTTGTGAATTGTGTGCTTGTCAGGGTACACATTTCACAAACCAACCTGTTGGTGATAATGTAGAAGATCTCTGTCGAATACATATTACTAACCGTCTACGATGAGATTGACAGGATAAACAGAGATATATACAGTCTGCTTAATTTAGTCCTTCTTGTTGTTGTTCTTGTTGGATGGCCCGTGAATTCGTCTTGGCGAGGACGCTTCTTGCCGCTGACCGTTGGCTTTTCATCGCCGCCGCCGTCGTCATCGTCGTCCTCCTCCTCGTTCGACCATTCCTCCTCATCATCATCGTCGTCCTCTTCTTCGTCCTCCGACGGCTCCTCGTCCGTCTGGTTGTTGTCTGACGCCTCCAGAGGCGGCGTCCCTTCCATGAACCAGATATAATCGAGGTCTGGGCTCGACGCCGGACTCATGGAAGACGAGCGGGATGATTCCGATGTTGACCTATCATCGGGCGCCAGACTGCTGGCTGAACTGTCGTCCTTGCTATCACTCGACATGGCTGCAGAGTGTGTGCCAGTGTGTAGCGCGGCCTGCCAGGGACGATGAAGATGGTGGACAATTAAGCGGGGTATGCAGAGAAGAGGAACTGCCAATTGAAGCAGGGATTGAAGCGGGGGTTGACGTATTATCTAACCGCTGATATAATCAACCGTAATTATTTGTACAAGTCGCTCCAAATTCCCGAGGTTGCGCATGACTCCTATTGCCTATTTGGCTGGTTTCCTTTTTCAGGGCAAAAACAAGGAACGAGTTTTGGGATTATGCACCGGTACCGGAACGAACGGAGTAGGACAGTTGGCAAGCAATACACTGAGCTCTTCTTATTGATAAAGCTAGTAATAATCGAACTAGAAAGGAAAAGAAAAAAGACAAAGAAAATATCTGCACGAATCTTCGTGTAACATCAATGGCATATATAGGACCTAGATGTGCATTACTTAGAGCACATCTAGATGTGCTTTAGAAATACTGTCAAACAAAACCCCTAATCATCATTGCAAACAGCGCATAGAACATGGCTAATGCGACAACCACAACTACACATGCTAGTTCCTTCTTGTCTCTTGCTTTCATCTGTTGTCTGTGATTGATTCTTTCTTGCTTCATCGTACTGATTATACATTCCAGATCAACCAGTTTCTTCTTCAGCTTTACGTTATCTTCTGCGAGCTTGGTGATAACACTCCGAGCCCTACCATGCCATTCTTCATCCAGCCAGTTAACAAAGGCACAAGCCTCATATCCCTGCCAATGTTAAATAGTATTCTGGATGAGCGGTGGCATTAACTGAAGTAAAATGATGTACTAAATTAGCACTAACCTCTAAGGGGAAACTGAGAAACCGCCTGCCAATGTCGAATCCCTGCATGCATATACGTCGAGCGGGAGTGTGCCCGTGCACACAAATCAGCTTTTGGTACTTCTCGGTGGCGCAAAACTCGGAGTCGAACTCGTGTTGCGGGAGTCTGGAGTCAAGCTCCGGATCCGGTGGCAGATCGCTTTCCTGGGGGAGGGGGGTCATTCAGGACGGATTCAGTAAGGAGCCATACTTTGGACATGGTAAAAAGATCGGGATAGATTGGAACCTGACAGGATGATTCAGATCCGTAGTACACCTGCCTTCTGATGACCTTAGGCAAGTGCTCGGCGGTGACCGCCGTCGTGACCGTGATACGAGCAGGAGCAGCCAGACCGAAACCATCAGCACCACTCGTCCGCATTCCCCCAATGTCAGTGCCACACGAGGGAATTTGGAGGCTATGTAGGGATTTGGGGGAAATGGGGAAACTATGGAGATAAGCTAACGGTCGGGAACTACTAATGGCACTATATATATGTTGTATACAGCACACTGTTTGTACATGTCGTTTGTGTTAGGTATTACAACGTCACACACGATTTCCGCACCAAACCGTGTGAGAAGACAACGTAGGTTAGACACGGTTGCCATTACATAACCGTATCTGATGTACTACCCTGTCCATATAATTGAGTTACGGTGAGATACCGTGTAAATAGCCGCTCCACGGATATCCGTAAAAAAATAGTCGCTCTGCATATAGAGATGGCGGCGGCGGTGTAGGCAGCGGCTACCAGAGAAGAGGTCAATCCTCGGTCGGTGGGCGGTGGCGGCGTCATAGGAGGTCAATCCTCGTTCTGCGGCGGGAGATAGGAGGAGCTCAACCATCGAGGTCGGCGGCGGCGTGATTCGTGCACATCCATCGCGGTCGATGGCGGGATAGTGGAGGTCGAACTTCAGGCGGCAGCCGCACTAAGCTTTGCTCCTCGACCCTGCTGTCTCGGCGTGCCACCACATCGCGCTTGTCTATCTGCTGGGTGGAGGTCGCCGCGCGGCTAATTAATTAAGGTATTCTTTTCGTGAGTGGCTAAATTTAGGTATTCAATTCCTAAGTGTAGTGTTGTACTAGTACTCTACGTGTAAATTGACTGGCCATTAATTTTTGGCATAGCACGTCTGGATAACAACATGGAGCGCCCTCAGTAATTATTAAAATAAAACCTTGTGATTTATGCACGCATCTTTGGACAGCAGTTAATCCGTGTATTAATGTTGTTGTTTTGTTTTTAATTACCATTCGTGTGTTGCAGATGGAACGATCTCGATGGATGAAGAATCAGAAAACCGCAGATTTTATCAGTGGCGTGACAGAGTTCATGAATTTGGCTGAAAGTACAAAGAGGAGAATTGGTTATGCGGATTACATCCTGTGTCCATGTACTGATTGTGCGAATACAGAGTCACATGAAGTTGCAGATGTCCAGATGCACTTAGTCTCTAGGGGATTCATGGATGGATATACACGTTGGACCAGACACGGTGAAGAGGAGGTCATGGATGAAGATACCCAGGGCAGCGAGAAGCCAAACCCCGAGCAGTGTCACATGGATGTTGAATCTAACATCGGGGCAGAGGCGTCAAGCTACCAATGGAACACCGGAAAGCCGAAACGCCCACTGGAAAACCAAGACGTCGACGCAGATGACGACGATCTTGATATGCCAGATTTTGCTGCTATGATTGTAGATTTCGAGGGCCCAGATAAGCATATGATTGGGTACAAGGATCTGCCAACCATTGATGCGGACTCCCAGAAAGAATTGTATCCAGGTTGCAAAAAGAAATATTCCAGGTCGAGTGCCACCCTGGCGCTTCTCAGATTTAAAGCAGCAAACGGTCTATCAAACAAGGGCTTCACAGAGATGTTAGGTCTTTTAAAACAAATTCTTCCGGAAGATAATGTGCTCCCCAGAAGCACGAATGAAGCGAAGAAAATTATTTGCCCATTGGAACTTGAAGTACAGAAGATACACGCTTGTGTGAATGATTGTTTATTGTACCGTGGTGAGTACAAAGATTATCGTGCATGTCCCACATGCAAGCATGCACGATACAAGCGCAGGAGAGCAAAGGACAAGTACAAATTGGACGACAAGATCAAGACAGGAGTCCCGTTCAAGATTGTTTGGTACTTGCCTTTAATTCCAAGGTTGAGGCGTTTGTTTGCAAACCCTAGAGAGGCAAAGAGGTTGCGGTGGCATCATGATGAGCGAATTGGGGATAAGTATATGAGGCACCCGAAAGATGGGGCTCAGTGGGAATTAATCGACAAAAAGTTTGAAAATTTTGCCAAGGATCCTAGAAGTATAAGGCTCAGGGAGTGTACTGACGGGATGAATCCTTTTGGCGATATGAGCACCAATCACAGCACATGGCTGGTGCTTCTGTGCATATATAACCTAGCTCCTTGGTTGTGTATGAAGAAAAAATACATTATGATGTGAATGATTATCCAAGGCCCGAAGCAATCTAGAAATGACATCGACATTTAGTTTCAACTACTGGTAGAAGAACTGCTGATAGTGTGGATAGATGCGCCTGCTGTAAAATGTTATGATGCTTACAGAAAGGAGATTTTCAATCTACATGCCATGCTGGTGCACACCATTCAAGATATGCTGGCATTAGGCAACACATCGGGGCAGAAAACAAGGGGAGAAGTAGAGTGTGTCACATGCATGGATAGGACAGCTAGCAGAAGACTTCGCAACTCACACAAAACAGTGTATTTGCATCATCGTAGGTTCTTACAGAAACATCACCCATACCGAAAGATGAAAGCTGAATTTGATGGTATGGCAGAGGCAGCTGTAGCCCCAAGACCCTATGAAGGGGTGGTGGTCCACAACATGGCTAAAAAAATTAATGTTGTGCTTGGCAAGAACCACCCTTTGACGGTGAAACTAACACCCAAGGATCAAGTGTTTAAGAAGAAATCGGTGTTCTGGAAATTACCTTACTGGGAGATTCTACGTGCACGTCACTGCATCGATGTCATGCACGTAGAGAAGAACATTTGTGAAAGCATCCTTGGTACTCTGCTCAAGATTAAAGGTAAAAGAAAGGATGGTGAAGCTCGCCAGAGTTACAATTTCAGTACGAAAGAAGCAACACAGTTCTTCACCTATTTGTTGTCAGTTAAGACACCCTCTTCCTACTCCGGAAACATCAAAAGTCTCGTGGATGTGAGCTCAGGTAAAATGAAGTTGGGACACATGAAGTCACATGATTGCCACGTAATTTTGACACAAATCCTCCCGGTGGCCATCAGGAATCTGATGGATAAAGATATAAGAAACACACTCATTGACCTCTGTGATTTCTTCAACAAACTATATGGCAGAAAGTTGTAGATCCTGAAGAGTTGGATCATATGCAAGATGATATTGCAAGAATATTGTCCAACCTAGAGATGTTTTTCCCACCGTCATTCTTTGATATCATGGTCCATCTCACTGTGCACCTTGTCAACGAGATAAAGTATTGTGGTCCTTTCTTCGCAACATGTATCCCTTCGAGCGGTTCATGGTAATCCTGAAGCGCTTTTGTCGAAACCGAAACCATCCAGAGGCAAGCATCCTACAAGATTATACCGCGGAGGAGGTGGTTGAGTTTTGCACTAAATACATGAAACAAAGACCTATAGGTTTGCCCTCTCTTGCCACGAGGGAAGGCTGAAAGGTCATCCAGTCCTTGCTGGCACGCAAATGGCTGCACCCGGAGAATTGGCAGAGAAAGCCCATTTGATGGTACTTCTTAACAGCCTAGTTCTCATCGCTTATGCCGAAGAACACTTGGCGGAGATACGCCAATGATTCTTACTAATGGTGCCTTCATCAGAGGTGGAGATGAAGAAGCACACTAAGAACTACGCCGAATGGCTGAAGAACCGTTTGGCACAAGGATCCATCGATGACATTGCTACATGGTTGGCACAAAAGCCATCACCTACGGTGCTGACGTACGAAGCATATGACATAAATGGATACACGTTCTACACTAAGGAACGTGATAAGAAGACCTCGTATCAGAACAGCTCTGTTCGAATAGAATGCATGATTGTAAATGAAGCTGATAAAAGGGTATACTATGGAACCATCAAAGAGATTTGGGAGCTTGACTATGTGAAAGTTAAGGTGGCATTATTCAGGTGCGCATGGATCCCTCTTGGTCAGGTAAGGATTGATGAGTACAGGAAGACCTGTGTTAACAGGACAATGATGGCATATCACGCCGACCCATTCATTCTTGCCAGCGATGCTACCCAGATTTTCTTTGTGGAAGACCCCTTGCATAAGAAGGGCCATTTAGCGATGCATGGGAAGAGAAGGGTACTGGGTGTCGACGATGTTGCCGATCAGGACGAGTACGATGAATTTGATGAGTTGCCAGCCAAGGGATCATGCACCAGTGCAACAGAGAAGAAGTTTAAAATCATCAAAAACCCCAAGTTCATTCGGGGTCAACTTAATGATCCCAGTTCCCACATGTACATGGGAATTAAGCTATAAGACTAGTATTTATGCCTACCCTGCAACTTAATTCTTTCAATTCAGAACTGTCGCGTGTACTGAATTTGTGAGTTATGCCTGGTTTTCTGTTGATGTAAGAACCGTTAATATGTTGACCCTCATATGCTGTCAGCTCAGGCAATGAATATGAACTGTTTTTTGTTATTATTATTATATCATAGAGGTAGCACACTCAATCGATCTCACTACAGTATGTGTGAACAAAAATATGCAATCTGGTTTGCGAATAGCACATGGTTCGTTGATGAAAGCCGTGTGCCGACCAAACCCCGCCACCACCCCGCCCATGATATGAGTCGTGCTTTCTGATTGGCCAGAACCCTCAAACCCGTGGTATAATAGTGATTGCGTACCGTGGAAATTTTTATGAGGCCAAACGATGAAGTCACCGGCCATAGGAGTTTGAATTGACACGTCTCCTTTTGGAAAACCATGATCCTTCATGTGAGATGCTCCGGTTTGGAAGGAGCGGTCATCAAAACTTGTGCCAAACTTTACCAATTTTTTTCCACGGGGTCGTGAGAGCACGCCACAGGCACACATCGATTTTGATGATGTCTAAACTCCATCTGAATTTTCTGTAATTAAAATACCAACTAGGCCTACGCCAGTGGCCGCACCTCGCGGCCGAAATGTTTGAAACTTCTCCCTGCTTCTCGAACAAACGGATGAAAACTCACAAAGTGACACACAAATGATTTGTACACCTTTGCTAGGCTGATAGTAAGGGGGTATCATAGCTAGTATCATGCATGCCAACTAGGCAATTTTGATGAGTTGTCATAGAATTAATTAAATGAAGAAAGAGAGGGTTAAGTATCATATCATGAAACCGTATTATAATAAATGTTATGCTACTATATATGTGTCATGCATGACAATATAAATAAAGTACTACATATGATACTAGCTACTATATGATACTATGCATTATTAGAGCAAGTAAGTACACAATAGAGTGACATAAGACTAGCCACAATGGGTAGTAACATAGAATGTTACTAGTCTATGTTACTACCTCTATAGTGGGGAGTAACATATGTGTAGTAACATGCAACACTTCATTTATTAGGCTATAGACTCATCTTGCCTTGAGATGTGTTATGTTACTCAGACTAGCCACAATGGGTAGTAACATAGACTAGTAACATGCCCATGTGTTACACTAGTCTATGTTACTACCTCTATAGTGGGGAGTAACATATATGTGTGGTAACATGCAACACTTCATTTATTAGGCTATAGACACATCTTGCCTTGATATGTACATGTGATGTTACTCATACTACTAGTAACTAGCTATGTTACTACTTTCCTCTCTTTCTTCATTTATTGCTTGCCACATCATCTACTTTATCTAGATATATGTGATGTTACTACCTATGTTACTCCCATTGTGGGTAGTACTCTCATACTATAGTAAGACTATATACCGTACCCACAATGGGAGTAGATATGTGTGATGTTATTACCTATGTTACTCCCACTGTGGGTAGTCTAGCTATAAGGAATAGAATAATATATATGTGCTTATTAGTTCAAGGAAAGAGAAGAGAAGCGGGCTCTTGGTTAGTAGAGCCAGCTGCAACAGGAGACCCAAGACACTTTGTGAGGATGTAAGGTGGGCCAACTATTGATAAACTAGTACGTATATAAAACTTATTATTGTACATACCCGCTAAGAGGTTGGCTTATATGACATGTCAACTTCTTATAGTCGACCCTTGGTTGTATTATTAACCATGCTCTTAGTGAGGTAGCTAGTATATCATAGACGACTAGCTAGTATCAGACTAGCCACAGTGGGAGTAACTTCAGCAGTAACACCGACTCCAACTTAGCAAACTTGCTTATGTGGCAATAAGTTAATGAGGAGAGAGATAGTTTCAGTAACTGATAGTTATTGTAGCATCACATGTCCCAATGCAATATGCATGAGTCTGTAACCTAAGAAATGAAGCTCTGCATGACACTACACTTATGTTACTACCCACTATGAAGGTAGTAACATATATAGTCGTCTAGGGATATGTGTATGTTACCAGTGTACTACTCTCCATTGTGGCTAGCTAGTCTCATACTCCCTCCTTTCCTGTTTAGCTAGGCTGGTTGTAATGGTATTATCATAAGCGGTATCATGCATGCCAACTAGACTTTCTAGATGATGTGGCACACAAGAGGGGATGTGGTATCATATCATGATACCGTATCATATTAAATGTTGTACTACTACTTTGTGTGATTAGTAAGGAAACCTAAGATGTTAACTTATGATACTATGCATTACGGAAGTAGCTAGCTAGTATCCTAGCTACACTATCATATATATGCATGATACTACTAGTATATATATATGATACTCCCCATTACAACCAGCCTTATAGGGCTCAATTCAAAAATCTCACCAACCAAGGTAGATGGTGAGTGGTGGAATACCTTTTCTAGTTTGCAAGAACACCCAATTAATGCTTTTGTTTTCCTCAAAAATTTATGTATTCCAATGTATTAATTGCAATACATGCATGCATATATAAAGTACATGCATTGGTCAACTTTCTCTTAATACTTGCATGCAATGATTTATTGCACCTTGGAATCTTGACATGTGATGGGGAACAACCAAATTGAGCCTTATAAAATGGAAAAACTGAAATTTTGAGATAAGCCTATAAACCGGAAAGGAGGGAGTATATATGCATGATACTAGTATATGATCGGCAATACCTCCGTAATGCGCGCATGCATAGTATCATGAGTTAGTATCTTAGGTTCCTTATTAATTACCATGCATGACACAAAGTAGTACAACATTTAATATGATATGGTATCATGATATGATACCACACACCCTCTCTTTCATAATTTAACTGTGTGCCACATCATCCAAAAAGTCTAGTTGGCATGCATCATACCGCTTGATACTCCCATATTATGACCAGCCTTATTAGGGTGGCCATAGTGGGGGTATCATAGCCGGTCTCATGCAACCGGAATAGAAAATATGATGATGTGGCAAAGAAGCAGTAACATAGGTAGATACTGTAACACACATATATATATAATAAATCCTATACTACTTTGTGTGATGCATGGCCATAAATATGGTCATCTATGATATATACTCCCATATTATGACCAGCCTTATTAGGGTGGCCATAGTGGGGGTATCATAGCCGGTATCATGCACCCGGAAATAGAAAATATGATGATGTGGCAAAGAAGCAGTAACATAGGTAGATACCGTAACACACACACACACACACACACACACACATATATATATATATATAATAAATCCTATACTACTTTGTGTCATGCATGGCCATAAATATGGTCATCTATGATATATACTCCCTCCGTAAACTAATATAAGAGCGTTTGGGTCACTATTTAGTAGTCTAAACGCTCTTATATTAGTTTACAGAGGGAGCTAGTACTACTCTATGATACTATATATGCACTATGAAGATACGTATGTAGTATCATACACTAGTATCATATGCATGATACTATATATATAGTACTATATGATACTCCCTAATATAAGGCTGGCCATAGTGGTGGTATCATAGCCGACGATGTCATGCACTCGGAAATAGCAAGTATATATGCTGATGTGGCAAAGAATTAAATATATATAAAGAGGGTTAGAGTAACATATAGTAGGTATATACCGTATCATGTTAAATGCGATGCTAATTTGTGCCATGCATGGCAATAAATATGATATGTATATATATGATATACTATATATACTCTATGTATTATACTAGCTATGCGCTAAAATTAATTAAAGGTAGTATCATATGTACTGTATATTCATGATACTAGTATATGACACTCTCCACTATACTCATGATTTCTTACCGTGGAAAAAAATTGGAGGCGAAACGACGAACTCATGTTTTCATTCGAACAAAAATATGATGTTAGGTAATGTAAATGTTTTCAAAGAGCACACGGTTCACTCACGAAAGCCGTGTGTCCACTAAACCGTGGCCGATGCACCCCCCACCCCTCTGCCACGCGCGTGATTTGAGTCGTGCGTTCTGATTGGCCAGAACCCAAACCCCACAGATTGCACGTCTGCACCGTTGGATTCTCCTTGATCGAACGGCGATCCTCATCCCTTTCGACAACACATGTACATGTTTTCAAATAGCTCCTCCCAAAAAAATGTTTTCAAATAGCACACGGTTCACACACGAATGCCGTGTGCCTACCAAACCGTGGCCGATGCCCCTCCCCCCTCGCTGCACGTGCAATCTGAGTCGTGCGTTCTGATTGGCCGGAACCCAAACCCCACGGATCGTACGTCTGCACCGTTGGATGCTCCCAGATCGAACGGCAATCCTCATCCCTTTTGACGGGAAATGCAGTCCGGCTAGGAATTGATTTATATGCAAACATGCACGGTAAATGCCAAAAAATGTCTTACATATAGCACACGAGACCTGAAATGCGCCAGCAAATCAAACCCGTGGTAAAATTGTGATTGGTTTACGTGCGAAAAATTTAGATGAGAAACGATGAACTCACGTCTTCATTTCAAAATTAGTACGTCTTCATTTCAAACGAAATTATTCTGTTTGTGCACACGAGCGCTTGGAGGCAACCGTTTGCATAGGCCTTTCCGCGCGCGCGGCGACCGGGGATATTTTTCACCCTTTTCACCTAGGCCGCCAACACCCCCCACCGTCCGCCCGCGTTTCACTCAACTAGTCCACCCAATCTCCTTCGCCATCTCCCCCTCCCCCAGATCCATAGCAGAACCCTCTCAGGCGCCGCCGTGCTCACCCCGGCCGTGTGCTCGCTCTTCGGCGTCAAGCCTACCTCCACTGTTGTTCCCAACACGCGGCGGCCCGCGCCTCGCCGTCTTCATGCTCGCCAGCCACCCTCGAGCATATCGATGCAGTAACCCTCACCTCTCCTGTGGTTCGGCCGGGTTTGCATTAAGAAGCCTGTTAGTTACTGCTCTCCATCGCGGTGAGGCATATTTCCTCGCAATCCCTCTTCCAATTTCATTTCGTATGTTCCCAAATTGGCTATAAAATAACGGAGAGCGTATATATGTTCATTATCTACCTTCCTTACTACATATAAGTTGTATTTGTTCCAATAAGTTACTGCCTATTTACAGATCGCGGGCGCCCGAGTCACACAAACTTAATAAATTAGCCGTACATTTTGTAAATTATTGCATGGCATGTTTAGAAAGCTTGATACCAAGTTGTTAGTTTTATGCTTATCCTCCTTTCCTGAGTTCCGCATGTGTTCTCTGTAGATGCCGAGTAGCAGCGACAGCACTCCTTCAGGCCATGTATCTTCATCTGATTCGGACAACCCTAGGTCTTTAGCAGATTCTGAGGGATCAAGTAGTCATGAACGGGATAGAGCTGCAGCAATTACCCTTCCGGTCAGGACATGAAGGAACGCTCCACGGAAGCCCACACACCAGCCTAAAGGTGTATATGAAGTAACCGAGATTGATTTAAAGTCCTAGGCTCCAACTAAACCAGATAAAGCACGCATGAGGTTCAGGAGTGTGTGTGGATTTGTTGGCAGGGCAAGGCTCAACATTAATCTGCCGAGGTTTCGGAAGGCTGACACAGAAACACGGCGAAGGATAGTCCGGGAGATCCTGGATCACTTCAACGTTCCAGAGCAATGGAGAATGCAGGTGGAACACGCTGCACTGAAGAAGGCTAGGGATGCTTGGAGAAACTAGAAGCACATGTTGTACAAGAAGTACTTGAGTGAAGGCAAGGACCCAATCCCCGCATACCCCCAAATTACAAAGGCAGACTGGGCAGAATTCAAAAGGGTCAGGGCAACTTCAGAGTTTGCTGCGAAGGGTTTCAGCAATCGGAACTTCAGAAGAAGAACATACACCCCCACCGTATGGGTGTGGCAGGATACTACATGAAACTGATATTGGAACAGGAGGACAAAGAAGCAGTAGCGGCGGGTGGGAGTCCGGCCTTTAGTGAAATCAAGGGAGAACGCGCCAGAGACTACTTGCGGGCATGTGCAAAGAGGCGTGATGACACAACTTATTACTTTGAAAACGCACGTGACGCCAAACTGTATGAAGTGATGGTAGATGCTTCCAAGATCCCTGGAAGGTTCTACAGGAACTCAGGGCCATGTGACATTCTGTCCATTGCTCTGGACACAAAAGAGCCCCCTGGCCGTGCAAGGGGTATAGGCGTTAATGTCCCGCACAAGAGGGCTTTCACACTCAGCAAAGAATAGAGGCTCAGCATGAAAAAAGCGAGGAGCGAAATGAAGCAGAATGCATTGTTTGAAAAGTTGAAGAAGGAGATTTATCTGGCTGTTCGAAAGGATGTTGAGGAGTCAATGATGATGATGCAGAAGACTCTAACACGACAGATAGCCAGCAGATGGGAGGGGAGGCGGGCATGGATGATGCTGCTTATTGTGCCACAACACTGCACAAGAGTAGCTGTGCATCAGCTGACCCCAGCGACACTGAGACTGCAGCTGCTCATTATGATGCTATATCTGATCTATCTGGAATGAAAGACAGACTGAAGGGCGTGCTTACACATTATGAAGGTACATTAAAATGTGCAACAGCCTAGGTTTGCCCACCCTTCTTGGAAGATGGCCTCTTCTTGGACAATGTGCCATTGAAGTCGGGCTGTGTGAAGTGCTACGTGACTGAAGTAAAGCCTGGATTCAATGAATTTGCCCTGAAGAATGTCCTAGGAGACTTCGATGAGCAAAGGACCTTGGGAGAAACACTGTTACATCACATCCAGTGGCCACGAAAGGAAATAGAGTTCATCGGTGAGATTCCTGAAGCCCCGCCAAGAGCAACCACTGTCACCCCTCAACCGGTGACGCTCCCCTTGCCAGAGCAGCTCTCGTGGGCTGATGCATCAACCTGTGATCAGCCGGACAGACTTTGTGGCGTACAGGCCATGTCATCCTCCGCCCCAAAGCAGCCAGTGGCAAGGCCTACAACTGCTGATGACGCACCACCGGTTCAGTTGCCGACCGGTGAAGCAGCGGGGGGAGACTCAGCTGCAGCACATGCTCAGGAGACCAACCTGGTGGAACAGACTGCTAAGCAGTCTGATGCTTCAGAACCGCCTGGTAAGCAGTCTGTAGGTCCAAAACCGACTACTCATCAGTCCGTCGGTCCGCAGGCGCGTGATCAGCATGCCAATGCGTCAACACTTCCTGCTCAGCAAACCAACGCGTTGGCACGGCCTCCTCAACACACCGACAAGTTGGCACCATCTGCACAGAAACCCGACATAGCTTCAATGCATGTACAGCCCAGCAGTCCGCCACTACAGCACCGCCATCTCAGCGGTCCAGCATAGATAAACAGTCTGCTAAGAAGTCCGTCCAAGCTTCACCGTCTGCTCGGCAGTCTACCATGCATGCAACCAGACGTTCTGCCAGAAATGCTTCAAGTACCAAGAAGGAAGTGGCCAAAAAGGCTACACCCACAACCACGAGGAAGCACAGCGGGAAAGTGAAGAGGGAAGAGAACGATTGCCTCTTACTTAAAGCACTCATCACCCAGAACCAAATTAACAACAGCTTGTTCGAATCGGGGAGTAATATTATTTCTGACGCCATGGATGATGAACAAGTAGAATTGTTGCTTGCTAAAAGCAAAGCAGACATACTTGAAGCACGCAATTACGTCCATGGTCAGCCATTTCTTGTTGGCAAATACTTTGATGAGTGCATCTCAAGTTGTCGCGAGTTACATGAATATTGCATGGATCAAATGTCAGAAGGTCATCACCATTTGCTAGTCCACTACAACAGAGATCAGTTCCGACACAATGCTGGTTCCATCATTGTGAGTTTCGAGGACTTACATCTCTTCTTCAACTTCAACGTGCTCGATGCCACTCTTGTTAGATGCGTGATTTTGTAAGTACTTAACAAACGCTGATCAACTTGTCCATACAAGGCTGTAAATGATAAACAACTAACTGCATTTTATTCCTCTCAGGGGATTGAATGCGCAGAGAAGACAAAGTGAGGATGTGTATTTCGTAGATCCTGCATTAGCAAATGGCACAGCATTACATGAAAAGGACTGACGAGACTGGGCCGTTAACACGGTCGTCCGTATCTTCGAAAACACGTCCCATGCAGAATCATTTCTTTGGCCATATCATGAAGGGTAAGTCAAGTAAACAACCACGCATACACTGATTGTCTTTCAGATTTCGACATCATTCGTAAGTTCATGACTTTCTTAATATGTAGCAATCACTGGATATTGGTATTCATTGTTCCAAACAAGCACATAGTTTACTACATCGATTCTCTCAGAGAGTCAACAAACGCTCAGGATCTGACGCATCTTCAGCAATTCTTGGATAGGTATTGAATTCTATGATGTTGAAATTAATTTGCATTCATATCTGGTTCAATAATTGATGTTGTCAAAATTCATCATCATTTGCAGTGTGCTCGCATTGTGGGAAACTAAAACAGGGAACCTGTTCAAGAGGAAACTACCTCTGTAGCACGAGATCGTTTCTCCAGTAACACACCGAAATCCATTATTTTCGGAAAATTTATCCAACAGTCTGCAAATACCGTTCCTTACGCTAGTCAAATGTTCAAGCTTCTAAATAAACCTCTTTCTATTTTGTCCAAAGAAAAATAATACATCTAACACCAGTTAGGTTGTTCCTAACAAGACAAATACATGACTAATTTTGTACAAAAAACTTCAGTGTCCTCAGCAAGAAGCAGGGATCAACCTTTGTGGATACTATGTTTGCAGACACATGATCTCCATCTGCAAATCTGCTAATAGTTGTGACAATCCTCGCAAATTAGTACCAGTAAGTCTATCTTAATTAATATCTTCTACTCCACTCATATGGCACATTCTGATCTTAAAAATACTGCAGCTCATCTTAAAACCGAGGACCCGTGAACTGCTCCCGGCTGGTGAATTGCTGATGGTTCGGAGATTTATCCGCGACTTCTTCCTAGATCATACATCAATCCCACTGGTGATGATGAAGATTTCAGCACGGTTTCTCCTGAAACATTGGGTAAGAGTTAGCCGCTAAACATATAACGCATGGATCCATTATTTTCCATCTGATGAGGTCTTCGTATTTCATACACTATGATTAATTATGTAATGCATATATGTGTGGACAAATCATTGGAATTTAGCTACCATATGTTCATTTGCAATTGTTGCGAAATCTGATGAATGTTCTTCCTGTGGACACTATTTGTTCAATTGAATATTGTGGCGAATTTGCTTTTTGCGTGCCGATTCAAAATGGGATATTTTTGTTTATTTGTTCAATTGAATATTGTGGCGAATTTGCTTTTTGCGTGCCGATTCAAAATGGGATATTTTTGTTTTAACCTGACAATTGCTTCGCACACGGTTCAACTAAATGAGTGTGTGCGATCCACATCGGAAAGCATACGTCAATCGTATTGGAACCATCGGTGATACACAGTAGATCGCAAACGATTCGCAGCGCTACTACGTGTGCGTAGGTTCGCCGGAACCGTTTGTGATGTCGCGTTATCACACACGAGAACTGGGAATAAACCGTGCCCAATGCAAAATACAATCCCAGTCGTATTTTTTTCAGGAAATGTGTGGGATCCCAAATGAAAAGCACACGTCACTCTTGCGGCAACCGTCGGTGATACCTAACAAATCACAAACGGTCGGCAGCACTTGTATGTGTGCGAAGGGGCTCCTGAACCATTTGTGATAGAACATTATCGCAGACGGTAATTGTTGGAAAACGTGTGTGATGGAGTCTAGCATGGCAGACGGGTTACGCAGAAAACTCGTGTGCGATAGGGCACAAATCACACACAGTTCATATGTTGGCCCGTGTGCCTTACATACTGTTTCCCAAACGGTTCGTTACGACAGACCGTATGGTTTCACTGCGTCATTAGAAATGCTTAATCACCGATACCACACGTGCGAAAGAATTTAGTGTGTGCTGCATCGCACACGATTACATTTTGGAAGGCCTCTGGATCACTGTTCCATATCCCCGACGGTTTCTGGGTCGTGTGGGAAGGACCCGCTATCGCACACACTCACTTGGCGACGGTTCCGAAGGCCGTCGCGGAAAGGGGTAAAAAACCGTTTGTTTAGGACCGACACGCACCAGTGTACAAGTTTATGCAAACGGGACCAGAAGGTTCATAAAAGGGCAGTGAACGCGGTTGAGCCGGCGGTCCCTCGCTACTTGCGGTGGTCTGAACATCTCATTGTATGGAGCCGTGAGGATCACCTGCCTCGGGTCGACAATCCGGGTCAGTTGGCTTTGGTGGTTGCACCTCAGGTTGGAGGGTATAAGTTTACTAAAGTACTCATGGATGGAGGCAGCAGCATACATATCCTTTACTATGATACTTTCCGTCGTATGAATTTGACAGATAAGGAGCTTAAGCCGTCTTCTACTATTTTTCATGGCGTGGTGCCTGGTAAGTCGGCGTACCCATTGGGTAAGATAGATTTGGAAGTGGCTCTTGGAGATGATCATGATTTCAGAGCTGAGACGCTGACTTTTGAAGTGGTCAAGATCAAGAGCCCTTACCACGCCCTGTTTAGACGGCCAGCTTACGCTAAATTCATGGCGCGGCCTTGTTATGTTTATTTGTAGCTTAAGATGCTGGGTCATAAGGGTACCATAACTGTACATGGCAACAGGAAGATAGCTTTGGAGTGTGAAGAGGGCGATGTTGCTTATGCTGAGACGGCTTGTGCAACAGAGGAGTTGAAGTTTTACAAAGATAACATTGACCCGGCAGATATGACACCTTTGAAGAAGCCAACCACAGAGCATGACCCGCTGTTGAAGTTTAAGTCGGCAGATGACACTAAGCTGGTTGACTTTGTTCCTGGCGACTCATCCAAGCAGTTCAGTATCAGTGCTAATATGGATCCGAAATAGGAAAGCGCGCTCATCGAGTTCATCCATGAGAACCAGGACATCTTTGCATGGAAGCCTTCAGACATGTCAAGTGTACCGAGGGAACTCGCTGAGCACACTCGCAATGTTGATCCAAAGTTTAAGCCGGTCAAGCAATTCCTTCATCATTTTAATGAAGAGAGGTGTAAGGCCATTGGTGAGGAGGTGGCCCGGCTCTTGGCGGCTGGGTTCATCATTGAAGTTTTTCATCCTGAATGGTTGGCTAACCCGGTACTGGTACTTAAGAAAAATGGCACTTGGCGCATGTGCGTGGATTACACAGACCTGAACAAGGCCTGTCCGGCTGATCCTTTTTCTCTCCCTCGTATTGATCAGATCATTGATGCTACGGCGGGTTGTGAGAGTTTGAGCTTTTTGGATGCTTACTCTGGGTATCATCAGATCAAGATGGAAGTTAAGGACCAGGAGAAGACAACTTTCATCACTCCCTTTGGAGCCTTCTGCTATGTGTCTATGCCTTTTGGGCTCAAGAGTGCCGACGCGACTTATCAGCGGTGTGTTCAAAATTGCCTTCATGACCAGATTGGACGCAATGTTCATGCTTATGTGGATGATATTGTTGTGAAATCCAGGAAGAAGGAGACCTTGATAGATGATTTGAAAGAGACCTTTGACAATCTCCTGGTCTACAAGATGATGCTTAACCCGGCTAAGTGTGTCTTTGGTGTGCCAGCAGGCAAGCCCTTGGGTTTTTTGGTTTCTGAAAAAGGCATTGAATCTAACCCGAAGAAAATCAAGGCTATCACTTCCTTGGCTAAGCCGGCGTGTATTAATGATGTCCAGCGTCTGGCGGGTCGTATTGCGGCCATAAGCCGGTTTATAAGCCGGTTGGGCGAAAATGCTATCCCCCTGTATCAGATGATGAAGAAAACAGATCACTTTGTCTGGAGTGATGCTGCTGAAAAGGCATTTGAGGCATTGAAAAAGCAGTTGGATAAGCCGCCGATCCTTGCAACTCCTATTGATAAGGAGCCCTTACTGTTATATGTGGCTGCTAATAGCCAAGCCGTCAGTGTGGCAATTGTTGTGGAACGGAAGGAACCAGGCAAGGAATATCCGGTTCAACGGCCGGTTTATTATATCAGCGAGGTACTCATTGAATCCAAGCAGAGGTATCCACATTGGTAGAAGCTAGTGTATGGGGTGTTCATGGCTAGTCGTAAGTTGAAGCAGTATTTCTTTGGTCATCCCATCATTGTGGCCAGTTCTGCTCCTTTAGGGGATATTATTCAAAACAGAGAAGCCACAGGTCGGGTCGCCAAGTGGGCCATTGAGCTTGGACCCCATGGTTTGAAGTATATGCCTCGAATAGCCATCAAGTCTCAAGCACTTGTGGATTTCATCAATGACCGGACAGAGTTGCAGATGCCTAACGAGAAGCCCGATAGCACATATTGGACTATTCACTTTGATGGATCCAGGCAGTTGGAAGGCTCGGGAGCTAGAGTTATTTTGACTTCCCCACGAGGTGATAAATTTTGCTATGTTTTAAGGTTGATGTTCCCTTGTACTAACAATGCATCTGAGTATGAGGCCTTGCTCCATGGTCTTCGGATGGCTAAAGAGATGAATTTAAGCTGGGTGAGGTGTTTTGGTGACTCAGATTTGGTGGCTCGGCAAGTTTCAGGCACTTGGGATTCCAAAGATCCACTCATGGCGGCTTATCGCCGAGAGGTTGATGCTATTGCTGGTCATTTCAAAGGTTATCAAGTGGAACATGTTGATCGCAGGAAAAATGAGGCAGCTGATGCTTTAAGACGGCTAGGGTCCCATCATAAGCCGGTACCACCTAATTTTTTCCTTGATATTCTGCATAATCCTTCGGTTAAATTGCCTACGGAGGAAGATCTTGTTGTTCCTGACCCGGAGGCGCAGTTGGTGGCGGCTCTTCATGCTATTCCTGATTGGAAAGTTCCATATTTGGCTTATATGACCCAGGGCGAGTTACCTGAAGATGAAACTTTGGCCAGGCAGATAACCTGGTGGTCTAAGTCAATGACTATTGTCAATGGAGAGCTGCACCGATGCAGTGTTACAGGGGCGTTTAGACATTGTGTTTCTCCTGAGGAAGGCCGTGAGATTTTACGAGAGATTCATGAAGGATATTATGGCCATCATGTCGGCTCTAAGTGTCTCGTGGCTAAGGCTTTTCGTCATGGATTTTATTGGCTGACGGCTCATGCTGATGCAGAGGATTTGGTCAGTAAATGTGATGGTTGTCAAAAAATTTCAAGACGAGCTCATGTTCCGGCACAAGAATTGAGGATGATTCCAATTACTTGGCCGTTTGCAGTCTGGGGTCTGGATATGGTTGGACCTTTGAAAAGATCCAAGGACAAAAATACCCACCTTTTGGTGGCGATTGACAAATTTACAAAGTGGGTTGAGGCAGAGGCGGTGAGCAAGTGTGATGCGGCGATGGCGGTTCAATTCATCAAAAAGGTGATTTTCCGTTTTGGCTACCCTCATAGCATTATAACTGATAATAGCACTAATATGTCTAAAGGTGCAATGAAAGAATTTTGTCAACGAGAGCATATTCGTCTTGATGTGTCATCAGTGGCTCACCCCAGTCGAATGGCCAAGCTGAAAGAGCCAATCAAGAAATATTGAGAGGCATAAAACCCTGGCTTATGGTCCCTTTGCAGAGGACGCCGGGTTGTTGGGTTGAAGAGTTACCTTCAGTGCTTTGGAGTATCAATACCACCCCCAATAGATCTATGGGTTACACGCCTTTCTTCATGGTTCACGGAGCAGAGGCAGTTCTCCCAAGTGACATCTATCACAACTCGCCCCGTGTGGCGACTTATGTTGAAGCTGATAATGAAAAAGCACGTGAGGATGCTCTTGACCTTCTGGATGAGGTGCGTGACCTTGCGGCGGCTCATACGACGATTTACCAGCAAGATCTGCGTCGTTATCATAGCCGCCGGGTTAAAACCCGGACCTTTCAAGAAGGGGATTTGGTGCTCCGGCTCATCCAGGATCAAACTGGCATGCACAAGCTATCCCCACCTTGGGAAGAGCCCTTTGTGGTCATCAAAAATCTGAACAACGGATCTTACTACCTCATTGATGTTCGAGAGCACAAGGACTCACGCAAATCTGAGGAGACTCACCGGCCGTGGAACATTGCTCATCTTCAGCCTTATTACACCTGAGCCACTGGCTCTTGTGATGTACATACTTCTATCAATGTATATAGTATGATTAGTATAATAAAGCCGGCATCCCTGATAATTCAGGGCCTCTGTTGTTTCATTTCTGAGAATCTGAGTCTTTATTGTTACTTCATAAGATCACTTGGGGGCTTCCTGCTTATTGAGCATAGCTATGACTACCCTCTTGATCCGGCTTGTATGCCTTGTTTACAAATGACTTGGGGGCTTCCTTCTCATTGAGCATAGCTATGACTACCCTACTGATCCGGCTTGAAACGCTTGGATTGAATTATTATTTGGGGGTTTCCTGTTTAATGAACAGAGCTTTGTTTACCCTTATAATTGGCTTGGACGCCAGGTGTATTCACCAAAAATCCGGGTTATCCTGCCTTTGTATGATTGCCACTCCGACCAGGTAATCCTGGAATGACTCGCCGTACTCTTGCCAGTCAATCTTATAAAGACCCTGAACTTGTCAAAGTTAAAACATCGATTGGTCATGTGAGGCCCGGCTTACATGTTTGAATTAAGGATTAACTCAGTGGCTGTGCGGCCCTTGAATAGCACTTGATATTGACGCTTGGCAGCCTATGAATGTCTTGTTTTTCTGGTTTATATTTGCTTTGAACATTGTTTGGGTTCATCTTTTCTGCCGTATTGATATATGGTTGAAAATTGGTTAGGGCCATGTTGCCTTGATCCTTGTGATTCATATTTGAATCTATCCGGAGTTTTGATAACCCGGCCTAGCTTTGGATGATAAGTCGCCAGTGTGTGTTGATTCTGCATTTGGAGTTCTGTGCTCCAAGTTTTTGGGATGTTACCCTTGCTGCATATGGCGTGGTAAGCCGGCAGTATGAATAAATTGAACAGGGCGTTGCGCTCTACGTCTTTGGGCTATTACCCTTACTATGTATGGCATGGTAAACCGGCAATGTGAACAAGTATCACAGGTATGTTGTTTACTTGTTATGAATATACGAGGTTTTGATAAAACCCGACCTGGTTATGGACTATACAGTCGCCAGTGGATTTTTCTATGGGGTATTATGACCCGCCCTGGGGTAAACCACCAGGGCACTTGTTATCTGCTTGTGTGCAGGGCTTATGATAGCCTGATCAGCAAGATTGACAATAATTATGAGCATAAGCAGTGGATCTTCAAAGTCAGATCGGGAGGCTCAAAAGTATTATGCAAATCAACATGCATGATGGCATGGCAGATCATTGTTTTCAAACTAGTGTATTACAAGGCATCAAGCGGCCCAAAAGAATTAAGTGTTTTTATACACATAGCATCCAAGGCTGTGGATGATAAACCGGCCCTTGGATCAATGGTCTTGGCCTTCACGTGTTGAAGCTTCCGGGTCATCTTGCACCGGCTCTTCTTCTTCTTCGTCACCCGTTGGTTGGAAGTCAGGTGTGGCCCAGTTGATACCGGTTAAAGCTCTAAACACAGCTTCGTCATCTATAAGACTTGATGGATCAATGTCAGGAGCGAAGGTGTGCTTACGTGTGGGCGGAATAAGATCCACAGCTTCATGAACCGGCGCTTTCACTTTGGTATTTTCGGCATCATAAACCAGATGGTACTTGGAGAGATTAGTTTCCTCAGCCAATTTGCTCGCCCATGGACGCATCTCTCTTACTATTTGAGTAAAATCATCAGCACTGAAAGGAGACCCATCTTCTTTTACACTAGGACAGCCGGCTGATATTTCCTCCAGGTCAAGTTCCGCCTGCCACACCTTTGCCCGGCTCAAAGCAGTGATAGCACCGGCCCTGGCGGCTGATCGCTTCAATTCTTCCACCCTTTGTGATAGCACAGATAGCTTCTCTAACACTTCCTTGATAAGAGAAGATGATTGCTTCTTATGCAAAGCAGTAGAAATCGCTCGTTGGGCGCCGGTGTACAGCTGCTCTACAAGGGTGTATACGGCTTTCAGCCTTATGCGCATATCATCACCCAGCTTGGAGCATCTGGAACCTGCATTGCCAAGTATATTTATGAACCGGCTCAGTGGTTGTTCAACATTGATGAACAAATATTGAAGTATACTGTTACTTACCAAAGATAGCCGCTGTCATGCATACTGTTGATTTGATATTTTAAGCCGGACAACTCATGAGTTACCGGCTTAAGGGCAGCTTCAGCGTCTTCTACTCTTTTCAATAGAGTTCCCCTCTCGGTCTCCCAGCCGGTTTTATCAGCACTGAAGTCTTGTTTCAGCTTTTCAATGTTTTCCAATGCAGTCTTCAGCTCTAATTTGGCTTTTGACGTCTCAGATTGTTGGGTTTGAATGTTGGCCCTCAGATCATTGATTTGGGTTCCTTCATATTTAATTCAGCCTACAACATGAACAATATAGGAGTAGTTATGATTATCTTATTTGAAGTCCCAAGCACAATACAAGTATTTTACTTTGCACTTGGGGGCTAATGCATATTGCTATTTTTTGAAGACAATTCTATGATGACCCGGTGAAACTGCTATGACTATAGCTGACTCATGGGGGCTACATACTTGGATTTTATTTGCAATTATGGTGATAAGTCCCGGTTTACCCATGCTGAATAAGTCGGCCCTTGGGGGCTACAGGAGCAAAATTGAGCATTATTATTTGAAGTTCCGGCTTAACTTGTCAGTTTAAGCCGGACCTTGGGAGCTACATATGCAAAATTATGAGCTATATTTTTGAAGTCCCAGCTTAACCATGCAGATTAAGCCGGACCCTGTGGGCTACTTGGGTTGATTATGCAGTTCTAACATGCTATTACATGGATATTAAGATCACCAAGGAGATTTAAAGTCTACAGCATATTCAAGGTTATCATATCCAATAGACTTGGCGGCGGCTGACATATATATATATATATATATATATATATATATATATATATATATATATATATAGGGTCGCGCTATTCGTCACCCTGGGTGAGGAATAGTTATTCTTCACCCCCTCTCTATTTTGACATCAATGCACCGTATTTTTACGTTTCGTAAATTTTGTCTTATTTCATACGTAAAAAGAGAGCGTAAGAAAATATATACTTGCCGTAAAAAATATTTTATGTTACGTAAAGTTACGAACGTAAAAACATACATAAAATGAGATATTTCTGGTCTTATAACCTATTTTTTTTGTTTTCTTATACCAAAATTTACATAGTGAATCAATATGAATGTAACTATTTGTATTCCAAATGTAATTTATTTATGAAGCGATCGTAAGATTACCTCGGACGAAGAATCACTTATTCTGCAACCTGGGTGATGAATAGTATTACTATATATATATATATATATATATATATATTTGTATGAGAAGATGATAATGTTTACCTCAAAGCGTTCCTTCATAAGGTTGACATATATCCAATAGACTTGGCGGCTGACATATATATATATATATATATATATATATATATATATATATATATATATATATATATATATATATATATGAGAAGATGATAATGTTTACCTCAAAGCGTTCCTTCATAAGGTTGACCAGGCCGGCCTCAAAGTCACGGCTGGTGTGAAGGTGGTTTAAATAACCGGAGTGAATCTCTTGGGCGTTGAACTGGGCATAGCTTTCCAAGTCCACCTTTCACTTGCCTTTATCATTAGCAGAATTGTTTGGCGTTGTGCTTGGATAAGGCAGTGGGGTTGCCTGGTGCTGTATAAGCTGTTCCAGTAATCATTATGTCCTCGGTCTCTTGAGCCGGCTGGGCGGGACTGGGCGGCTTATCGTTTTCTGGGTCAGTGTCCATGGCGTCTGTGGTGACAGGGTGTTCCTCCGGTGGCGGGTCATCCATAGCTGCTTCTAAAATTTGATGCAAAAACTCGGACATTGTATGTTTCTCCGGGTCAGCAGTTTCGGGTTCTTCAGCCGGTTTATCAACTTTCTGTTTCTTGTTGGGCTTGGCCATGGCACTGAAAATAAAAACACATGATGAGATTAGTGTATTAATGGAGTAAGATATTAAGGTAAACAAGCTTAAGTGATTCATACCCAGGAACAGTTTTGAACAAGGGAACATGAGTCCCAGTTGAGTCGCCGGAGGAGGAATGAGAAGTTCCCTGATAATTTGAGTTAGACAGGTTAAGGGGTTGTCGAGTAAGGCCCGCTTTTGGATATGCTAAGTTGAAAATTTGTGAAACCTCTGGACGACGCTTGCGAGGAGCCGGCATGTTTGGTAAGCCAGAGGAAAGAATCCCGCCACCGCTGTTCTAGGTCGTGCGGCGAGCTTCATGTTGCTGCTTCTTCAAAATAAAGTTGGGATCCAAATAAGCTAAAGGATGAGAAAACCTTACTTTCCGACTTGCTTGACAAACTTTCTGTCTTGGTAGAGGTTCTGAGTCGGAGGAAAGGATAGTTGCCTCTTTGCCATCTGCGTGGCTGCCTTCCGCGTCATCCTGATAGTGATGATTGTCAATAAGATGTATAAAAAATGAGCCAAGGGAGTTGAGTTCTACCTCTGAATCAACATCTTCAAGTCAAATAGCTCGGAGGTGTTGGTCTTCTTGTTGGCAGGCTTTTTCTGAGCCTTGTTCTTTGTCCGGGTCTTCTTGACCAGTTTATCCTGCAGCTTCCAATTCCAAAAAGGTGAATCGGCCTGTAAACATCAAATGAGTATAAGAGGGCAATTTAAGTGAGGATATGATTCAACTGGAAATTGTTTAAAAGCTTACAGCTGGCGGCTTGTTGAGGGCGCAGAAAGAATTCAGCCCAGTTTTGCGGCAATCTGCCAAGCTCTCGTTCAGCAGAGACTTGGTCATATCGTTGATGTCATCATCAGTTAGCTGAATCTGGCAGTGCTGTTGTGGGTCTTTTAAGTCACCGGTGTACTCGCACATTAAGCCGAGGCGGCGTCTTAAGGGCAAAACTCTCCAAGCGACCCAGCATCGAACCAGATCGATTCTGGTCAAACCATTGGCCATTAAGGCTCTAATCTTCGAAAAGACAGGCATATATTTGGCCCGTTCAACTGTGCTGATCCGATCGGGGAGGGGTGCGTGTTGCTAAGCCGGCTCTAACGATAACCCGGTAGAGGATTTTCCCCTTCTGGAGAGGTGTCTTGACAATAAAGCCATGTTTGGTTCCAGACTTTGGGGTGGCTGGACAGTTTGGCGGCTGGGAAGGTGGTGTCTTTCCGCCTCTGAATTGAGATACCACCTAATTCTAGGTTGGGTCCGTCCATAAATTCAGTTTGGCGATTTAAATAATAGAACTCTCTGAATATTTCTACAGTGGGCTCCTGTTGAAGGTATACTTCACAAAATACTTGAAAATTGCAGATGTTTGTGACAGAGTTGGGTCCGATGTCTTGAGGATGGAGTTGGAAGAAATGCAGCACATCACGGGAAAATATTGAGTCGGGCGAAGTGAACCCCCAGAGCATGTGGTCGGTGAAGACAACAACTTCGTCCTCTTTTCGCTCAAGGATGGTTTCTGTTCCTGGGGATCTCCAATGAATGACATTCTTTGCGGCTAACACGCCTATTTGAACGTGTTCATTCAACGTTTGTTCGGTAACCCGGGAAGCGATCCAGTTGCAGGAGGTGACAGTCTTGGTCATTTTGAGGAGGAAGGTCTAAATAGAAAACATTGACTGTTTAAGATTATGCTGCTAAGCCGGTCAACTGATTCAAAAATAAAGTGCTATAAAGAGCCAATATGTTAAGCCGGAAGATATCGTTGAGTTATGCAGATATATCTATTGGCGGCTTAAAAGGGGACTAATGGTACATGGCGGGTTATGGTTTATCAGTTAAACTGCCCGAACAAGTTGCTACATTTCAGATTTATAAGGATTTGTTAAGTTATGACAAACAGATTTCACAGACTGGTGCTACCATTTTGGATCTACAGCAATTCAGAAAATAGAATAAATTCTAAGCCCAAGGTGGTAGCAGCGGAAGAACTCCTATGTTCAGATGAGATTTTTTCTACAGAAGAAGGATCTTTTTTGATTGAAAAGGGATGCTAACAGTTGACGCACCACTTTGGTAACAGATTCAGATTCAGCTATGTGATTTAAAGAGGAAAAATGAGGAACAACGAAGAACTCTGATGAACTAGACAAACCCTAATGGAGATCTATTGTATGGGAGAAGGAGTGCTTACTGATGCTGTTGGACAGCGGGAGTGCGCCGCGGTGCTCTGGTTCGTTCAGGGTGATGCAGCGGCCGGAGTTGAGGCAGTTGACGGAGGCTGATGGCAGCGGAGCTCGGGAGCGCAAGGGCGTTGCGAGGAAGAAGATGGAGATGGGGGGGAAGGGTAAAAGTGAAAACTGGAGCCCCTTGTCCCTATTTATAAGGAGGTGGATAAATGGCATGCGCGGGAATCAAGGAGGCTGAAAAATGATTATGTGGCTACAAGGACGCCTCGATTTTTGGGAGGTTCATTAAAAATAAAGATATGATGAGATATTCTCAGTTTCATGTGGAGTTAATGCGAGATGATGTCATGGCGGGTTAACACAAATTTGTGAGCTGACGTCATGGCAGGTTACAACAAGTTCATATAATTGATGATGGAAGATTCTGCTAAGTCAGGTACTGAAGATTGATGTGAACATGTTCAAATCAACGTGGGGCCTAATGTTGGGGATATAACTATTGGGTATGACCCGACCAGGAGGGGCCGAGTCATACCACTGGCGACTTAAAGATGAAGATGGCGGGATATGAAGCAAGCCTATTGAAGGCCCAAGACCCAGAGGCGACTTGAGGCCCAAGAGGATGAACCTCCATATGTTTAACTTGTATTGTAAGGCAAGCTTAGTTGGTCCCCGAGCCGAACACGTTGTGTATGAGCCGGCCGGGACTCTGTAAGCCGCCGGGCATCAACCTACGTATATAAAGGGGTGATCCGGCGGCGGGTTAACTCAAGTAACAATCAATCGAGAGCTAGGTCAAGCGTATTCGCTCCCTGGCAATCGAAACCCAAGCAATACAACCTAAAGCAGGAGTAGGCTTTTACCTCGTTGAGAGGGGCCGAACCTAGGTAAATTCTCTGTGTCCTTTGTCCCGTTTAACCCCTTCAAGCTAACCTAGTTGTGATGGCTCCACACCTAAGTCCTTTTGGTAGGGCATCTGCCGTGTTAAGTCCATGACATTCTTCACCATAAGTCTGTATAAAACCATATGTTTTGATCATCTCATCAAATCGTATATTCCAAATCTGAGATGCTTGCACCAGTCCATAGATGGATCGCTGGAGTTTGCACACTTTGTTAGCACCTTTAGGATCGACAAAAACTTTCGGTTGCATTGCATCATATAACACTCTTCCTCAAGAAACACATTAAGGAATGCAAGTTTTTGACATCCATTTGCCAGATTTTATAATCGTAAAATGAGGCAATTGCTAACATGATTCAGGCAGACTTAAGCATTGCTACGGGTGAGAAAGTCTCATCGTAGTCAACCCCTTGAACTTGTCAAAAACCTTTTGCAACAAGTTGAGCTTTGTAGACAGTGATATTACCATCAGCGTCCGTCTTCCTCTTAAAGATCCATTTATTATTTATGGCTTGCCGATCATCGAGCAAATCCACCAAAGTCCACACTTTGTTCTCATACATGGATCCTATCTCAGATTTCATGGCCTCAAGCCGTTTTTTTGAATCTGGGCTCATCATAGTTTCTTCATAGTTCGTAGGTTCGATGTTGTCCAAAAATATGACTTCAAGGACAGGATTGCTGTACCAATCTGGTGTGGAACGTGTTCTGGTCGACCTATGACGTTTAGTAGTAACTTGATCTGAAGTTTCATGATCATCATCATTTGCTTCCTCTCTGGTTGGTGTAGGCATCACGGGAACGGCTTTCTCTGATGTACTAGTTTCCAATTCGAGAGAAGGTACAACTACCTCATCAAGTTCTACTTTCCTCCCACTCACTTCTTTCAAGAGAAACTCCTTCTCTAGAAAGGACCCATTCTTAGCAACAAAGATTTTGCCTTCAGATCTGTGGTAGAAGGTATACCCAATTGTTTCTTTCGGGTATCCTATGAAGACGCACTTCTCTGCTTTGGGTTCGAGCTTATCAGGTTGAAGCCTTTTGACATAAGCGTCGCATCCCCAAACTTTTAAGAAACGATAGCTTCGGTTTCTTGCCAAACCACAGTTCATATGGTGTTATCTCAACGGATTTAGACGGTGCCCTATTTAACGCGAATGCGGCTGTCTCTAATGCATAACCCCAAAACGATAGTGGCAAATTGGTAAGAGACATCATAGAACGCACCATATCTAATAAAGTGCGGTTACAATGTTCGGACACACCATTACGCTGTGGTGTTCTAGGTGGCGTGAGTTGTGAAACTATTCCACATTGTTTTAAATGAAGGCCAAACTCGTAACTCAAATATTCGCCTCCGCGATTAGATCATAGAAACTTTATTTTCTTGTTACGATGATTCTCCACTTCACTCTGAAATTCTTTGAACTTTTCAAACGTTTCAGACTTGTGTTTCATCAAGTAGATATACCCATACCTACTCAAATCATCTGTGAAGGTGAGAAAATAACGATACCCGCTGCGTGCTTCAACACTCATTGGACCGCATACATCAGTATGTATTATTTCCAATAAGTCATTAGCTCGCTCCATTGATCCGGAGAACGGAGTTTTAGTCATCTTGCCCATGAGGCATGGTTCACAAGTATCAAATGATTCATAATCAAGTGATTCCAAAAGTCCATCCGCATGGAGTTTCTTCCTGCGCTTTACACCAATATCACCTAAACGGCAGTGCCACAAGTATGTTGCACTATCATTATCAACTTTGTATCTTTAGGCATCAATATTATGAATATGTGTGTCACTACGATCGAGATTCAATAAACCATTTACATTGGGTGTATGACCATAGAAGGTTTCATTCATGTAAACAGAACAACAATTATTCTCTGACTTAAATGAATAACTGTATTGCATTAAACACAATCTAATCATGTTCATGCTCAACGCAAACACCAAATAACATTTATTTAGGCTCAACACTAATCCCGAAGGTAGAGGGAGTGTGCGATGGTGATCATATCAATCTTGGAAACACTTCCAACACGCATCGTTACCTCACCCTTAACTAGTCTCCATTTATTCTGCAACTCCTGTTTCGAGTTACTAGTCTCCGCAACTGAACCGGTATCAAATACCCAGGGGCTACTCCGAGCACTCGTAAGGTACACATCAATAACATGTATATCAAATATACCTTTGTTTACTTTTCCATCCTTCTTATCTGCCAAGTATTTGGGGCAGTTCCGCTTCCAGTGACCATTTCCTTTGCAGTAGAAGCACTCAGTTTCAGGCTTGGGTCCACCTTTGGGCTTCTTCATGGGAGCGGGAACTTGCTTGCTGTTCTTCTTGAAGTTCCCTTTCTTTCCCTTGCCCTTTTTCTTAAAACTAGTGGTATTATTAACCATCAACACTTGATGCTCCTTCTTGATCTCTACCTCCGCCGATTTCAGCATCGCGAAGAGCTCGAGAATTGTTTCTATCATCCCTTGCATATTATAGTTCATCACGAAGCTCTAGTAGCTTGGTGATAGTGACTAGAGAATTCTGTCAATCACTATCATATCTGGAAGATTAACTCCCACTTGATTCAAGCGAATGTAGTACCCAGACATTCTGAGCACATGCTCACTGGCTGAGCTATTCTCCTCCATATTGTAGGCAAAGTACTTGTCAGAGGTCTCATATCGCTCAACACGGGCATGAGTCTGAAATACCAATTTCAGCTCTGGGAACATCTCATATGTTCCATGGCGTTCAAAACGTCTTTGAGCCCCGGTTCTAAGCCGTAAAGCATGGCGCACTAAACTATCAAGTAGTCATCAGATCGAGCTTTTCAAATTTTCGTAACGTTTGTATCAGGTCCTACAGCAGGTCTGTCACCTAGCGGTGCATCAAGGACATAATTCTTTTGTGCAGCAATAAGGATAATCCTCAGATCACGGACCCAGTCCGCATTATTGCTACTATCATCTTTCAACTTAGTTTTCTCTAGGAACGCATTAAATACAAGGGAACAGTAACACGGGCCATTGATCTACAACATAGATATGCAAATACTATCAAGACTAAGTTCATGATAAATTAAGTTCAATTAACCAAATTACTAATGAACTCCCACTTAAATTAACACCCCTCAAGTTATCTAAGTGATACATGATCCAAGTCAACTAACCCATGTCCGGTCATCACATGAGATGGGGTAGTCATCAATGGTGAACATCTCTATGTTGATCATATCTACTATATGATTCATGTTTGACCTTTCGATCTCCAGTTTTCTGAGACCATGTCTGTACATGCTAGGGTCATCAAGTTTAACCCAAGTATTTTGTGTGTGCAAAACTGGCTTACACCTGTTGTATGTGAACGTAGAGTCTATCACACCCGATCATCACGTGGTGCTTTGAAACGACGAACTTTGGCAACGGTGCATACTCAGGTAGAACACTTTTATCTTGAAATTAAGTGAAGGGATCATCTTATAATGCAACCGTCGTTCTAAGCAAAATAAGATGCATAAAGGATAAACATCACATGCAATCAAAATATGTGACATGATATGGCCATTGATACGTCTCCACCGTATCTACTTTTCCAAACTCTTTTGCCCTTGTTTTGGACTCTAACTTGCATTATTTGAATGAAACTAACCAGGACTGACGGTGTTTTCAGCAGAATTGCCATGGTGTTATTTTCATGCAGAAATAAAAGTTCTCAGAATGACATGAAAATTCACGGAGAATATTTTTGGAAAATATAAAAAATATTGGCGAAAGAATCAACCAAAGGGGACCCACACCCTGGTCACAAGGTTGGGAGGCGCGCCCACTCCCCTGGGGCGCGCCCTCCGTCCTTGTGGGCTCCCTGGATCTCCACCGACCTCAACTCCAACTCCATATATTCATGTTCGGGGAGAAAAAAATCAGAGAGAAGGATTCTTCATCGCGTTTTACGATACGGAGCCGCCCCCAAGCCCTGCTCTTCCTCGGGAGGGCAGATCTGGAGTCCGTTCGAGGCTCCGGAGAGGGGAATCCGCCGCCATCGTCATCATCAACCATCCTCCATCACCAATTTCATGATGCTCACCGCCATGCGTGAGTAATCGCATCGTAGGCTTGATGGACGGTGATGGGTTGGATGAGATTTACCATGTAATCGAGTTAGTTTTGTTAGGGTTTGATCCCTAGTATCCACTATGTTCTAAGATTGATGTTGTTATGACTTTGCTATGCTTAATGCTTGTCACTAGGGCCCGAGTGCCATGATTTAAGATCTGAACCTATTATGTTTTCATGAATATATTTGTGTTCTTGATCCTATCTTGCAAGTCAATAGTCACCTACTATGTGTTATGATTCGGCAACCCCGGAGTGACAATTGTTGGGACACTTCCCGGTGTTGACCGTAGTTTGAGGAGTTCATGTATTCACTAAGTGCTAATGCTTTGGTCTGGTACTCTATTAAAAGGAGGCCTTAATATCCCTTAGTTTCCAATAGGACCCCGCTGCCACGGGAGGGTAGGACAAAAGATGTCATGCAAGTTCTTTTCCATAAGCACGTATGACTATATTCGGAATACATGCCTACATTATGTTGATGAATTGGAGCTAGTTATGTGTCACCCTATGTTATAACTGTTGCATGATGAATGCCATCCGACATAATTATCCATCATTGATACATTGCCTACGAGCTCGTGTCGTATTGATCTTTGCTCTGTTACTTTTCTGTTGCCATTGTTACGATTGCTACAAAACGGCTACTATTACTTTTGCCTCTATTACCGTTACTTCCATACTATTTTTCTACTAAATACTTTGTTGTAGATATTAAGTCTTTCAGGCGTGGTTGAATTGACAACTCAGCTGCTAATACTTGAGAATATTCTTTGGCTCCCCTTGTGTAGAATCAATAAATTTTGGTTGAATACTCTACCCTCGAAAAATGTTGCCATCCCCTATACTTGTTGGTTATCAACACCTTTTTCTGGCACCGTTGCCGGGGAGCATAGCTATATTCTCTGAGTCACTTGGTAATTATATCTGTTGATCACTATGAGGAATTTGAAAGATCAAAGAACCAAGATTTTTCCCTCAACTGCGAGGGAAGGTAAGGAACTGCCATCTAGCTCTGCACTTGATTCTCCTTCTGTTTTGAGTAAACTTGCGACACCTACACCTGCTATTGATTCTGATATGTCACATGTTATTGATGATGCCACTTCTGCTATGCATGATGCTTATGATGATACTACTTCTGTCCATGAGGATACTGTGCCACTTGGTGAATTTCTTGATGAACAACTTGCTAGGGTTAGAGAGAATGAAATTGCTGAAACTGATGATATTATTGAAACTGAAGATTATGACTCTCCCCCTAGATATGAATTGCCTGTTGTACCTGAGGGTTATGTTATGGATGATGAAGAAACTGCTAGAGACTTCTTTGCTTGCAATGATAGAGAGGATCTCAAGAAACTGTTAGCTAAGCTGAAAGAAAAACCCTTGAATGCTAGAATGAAATATGATCCCGCTTTTGCTACTTCACCTATCTTTGCTACGGATAAGGATTATGAATTCTCTGTCGATCTTGAGTTAATTACTTTGGTTGAATCTGATCCTTTCTACGGCTATGAATCTGAAACTGTTGTGGCACATCTTACTAAAGTGAATGATATAGCCACCCTATTTGCTCATGAGGAAAAAATTTGTTATTACTATATTCTTAAGTTGTTTCCTTTCTCACTAAAGGGTGATTCTAAGTTATGGTTTAATTCCCTTGCTCCTGCTTGTGTGCTAGTCCCCAGGATATGATTTATTACTTCTCTCAAAAATATTTCCCCGCTCATAAGAAACAAGCTGCCCTACGGGAAATATTTATTTTTGTGCAAATTGAAGAAGAGAGTCTCCCACAAGCATGGGGGAGGCTTCTCCAGTTACTTAATGCTTTGCCTGATCATCCTCTCAAGAAGAATGAAATACTTGATATCTTTTATAATGGACTAACCGATGCTTCCAGAGACCACCTGGATAGTTGTGCTGGTTGTGTTTTCAGGGAAAGAACTGTTGAGCAAGCTAAATTGCTATTGAATAGTATATTGAGTAATGACAATGATTGGACACTCCCTGGACCAACTCCTAAGCCAACTCCGAAGAAAAGGGGTATCCTATTTCTCAGTCTTGAATATATGCAAGAGGCAAAGAAATCTATGAAAGAAAAAGGTATTAAAGCTGAAGATGTTAAGAATCTACCTCCTATTGAAGAAATACACGGTCTTGATAACCCGACACAGGTAGTAGAGGTTAACTCTCTCCATAGATTTGATGAAGGTGATATTCCTCATAATAAGTCTTCTAGTCAATGCTTGGATGAGTTTGATAATTTTATTGTTAAACAAGAAAACTTCAATGCTTATGTTAATAGACAATTGAAACGTAATGCTTACATGCTTGACCACTTGGGTGATTATATGAGTAGAACTCTTAATGATCTTAAGCTTATTAGTAAACATGCTTCCATGGTCACAACTCAAGTAGAACAAGTACTTAAGGCGCAGGATGATTTGCTTAATGAGTTGAATAGTAAGAACAATGATAACATTATTAGGGTTATGACTAGAGGTGGTAAAATGACCGAGGAACCTTTGTATCCTGGGGGCCATCCTAAGAGAGTTGAGCAAGATTCTCAGAGAACTAATACTCATGCACCTAGTACTTCTAATAAAAAGAAGAAGAAAACTGATAGGACTTTGCATGCTAGTGAACCTACTATAGACACACCTGAGAATCCCAATGATATTTCTATTTCTAATGCTGAGACACAATCTGGTGATGAACATGAACCTAATGATAATGCTAATAATGATGTTCATGTTGATGCTCAACCTAGTAATGATAATGATGTAGAGATAGAACCTGTTGTTGATCTTGATAACCCACAATCAAAGAATCAACATTATGATAAGAGAGACTTTGTTGCTAGGAAACATGGTAAAGAGAGAGAACCATGGGTTCACAAACCCATGCCCTTTCCTCCTAAGCCATCCAAGAAAAAGGATGATGAGGATTTTGAGCGCTTTGCTGAAATGATTAGACCTATCTTTTTGCGTATGCATTTGATTGATATGCTTAAAATGCCTCCTTATGCTAAGTATATGAAAGATATTGTTACAAATAAAAGAAAGATACCAGAAGCTGAGATTTCCACCATGCTTGCTAATTATACTTTGAAGGGTGGAATACCAAAGAAACTTGGAGATCCAGGAGTACCAACTATACCATGCTCCATTAAAAGAAACTATGTTAAAACTGTTTTATGTGATCTTGGAGCCGGTGTTAGTGTTATGCCTTTCTCTTTATATCGTAGACTTGAATTGAATAAGTTGACACCTACTGAAATCTCTTTGCAAATGGCTGATAAATCGACTGATATACCCATCGGTATTTGTGAGGATGTGCCTGTTGTGGTTGCAAACATTACTATCTTAACGGACTTTGTTATTCTTGATATTCCCGAGGACGACAGTATGTCGATCATTCTTGATAGATCCTTTTTGAATACTACAGGGGCTGTTATTGATTACAACAAAGGCAATGTCACTTTCCATGTTAATGTAATGAGCATACAGTACACTTTCCGAAGAAACAACCTGAAGTTCATAGTATCAATTCTATTGGAAAATTTCAACTATTACTATTGGAGGTCTTGAATTCCCTCTACCTACTGTCGAAAAGGAATGTGATATTCTTATTATTGGGGACATGCATATCCCCGTAGAGGTAACCTAGTGTTATTCGGAAGTTCTCTGGTTTCATGTCTTTCGGAAGAAGTTTGTTAATAAGACTTGATCAACCTTGTTAACGGATTCCTTTTTGATGAGCATGAGATGGATGAATCTAGAAGGCACAACTCTCCGTACCCATCTTTTACTTTCTATCATTTAGATTAAATATAGCAAAAATAGTATTTTCTGTCTATTTTCTGAATTATCCGTGCAATAAAAAATTTCCCAAAAATAAAAGTTCTCCAAATGCCCTAAAAATTTAGTATGTTTTTTATAAAATATTTAAGAATTTCTGGCACTGAACACACACCAGGGGGCCTCACCAGCTAGCCACAAGGGTGGAGGGCGCGCCCTACCCCCTAGGCGCGCCCCCTGTCCTTGTGGGCCCCATGTGGGTCCCCTCCACTTTTTCCAGCACCCATCCACTTTGTCTTCCTCCAGAAAAAATCACTCCATAGCTCAAACTCATGTTCTTGCTCATTTTGCTGCCATTTTCGATCTCCTTGCTCAAAGCTCCATTCACAAAACTTCTTTGGGGGATTGTTCTTCGGTATGTGACTCCTCCAATGGTCCAGTTAGTTTTTGTTCTAGTGCTTTATTTATTGCAAATTTTTGCTGCTATGGTGACCTTGTTCTTGAGCTTGCATGTCAAATTTATATGGTCCAAAATAGTTTTGATGCATGATATAGCCTCTAGGCACTTGTGGGAGTAGTTGCTATCAATTTTGTTGAGTTTGATTCACTTTTATTTCTAGTCACTAAAAATTTCAGAAATTTTCAGAGGAAGAAAATGTTGAGGAGATTGTTGAGAGGTTCCTCAAGCCGGGGCTCAAAGGAAAAAGAAAATGAGGAGAAAGAGAAGCCCAATATAATGTTCCTCACGCCGCGGAGATTCGGCCGTGTGAATGGCCATGCGATGCATTCTTACAGGCGGCCGGAATTTATGATGATTTCTACTATTTGGCTGAGAATGCAGGCATCACCGACTTCCTCTTCGACCAGTGTGATTAGTATCTCCTACTCACTAATACTTTCATGCAAAATTTTCGTTTTCATGCTAGGAGATCACCACCCATGGTAGACTTTTACTTATATTATGAGTACAAGGAAATGACGCTTTATGACTTTTGTGAGGTTTCTAAATTACCTTATGAGGGTAGCGTCGAGGAGCCACGTCCTAGTGATGTGGAGGATTTTATTGATGAAGTCGCCGTAGGGGAAAGGAGAAGGGTGTCTGAAGCGAGAGTGGCTAGTTTACATTTTCCTGTTTTACGCTACTACTCATTATTTGCTGGGAGATGTTTAATTGGTTGCGGGGAGAGTGGAGGCCTTAGTGCTCCTGACCTTGCCATCTTGTGCCATGCTTTACTTCGTGATAAAACTTTCATTTTAAGCGCTATGGTTGCTAAATGGTTGAGTCTCAACCGCACAAAGGGTCCTATTTTTGGAGGTATCTTCGCCTCCCGCCTTGCTAGACGCTTCGAGATACCCATTAGGCATTATGAGAAAGAGGAGAAACTGCTACCCACTATTTACTTAGATTATGACAGCATGGTAGCACATAAGTTTATTCACTATGATGAGGAAAAGAGGCTCATTTATAATTTGATATTTATTGAGGATACTTTTCAGATTATTACCTTGCCTGCACCTACTTTGTTCGATATTCATTCACGCAGGTACTTTGTTTTGCCCGCGGACATTCATGCATACTGGGAGGGGACACGATCCCCACATTCTGAGCCAGAGCCATCACCTGATCCATATCAGGAGTCTATTTATCAGTGGGATCCACAGGAGCTCACCAACCAGTGGAACCCCCAGGGTCCTCCCTAGTACACCGGAGAGGGCTACTTTGAGCCATGGGCGTAGACCAACTTAGGCCAAAAGCCTAAGCTTGGGGGAGTACGTATTTCCCACCGACATTACACTCAAGTTCACACATTCATTTCAGTTGTCGGTGTTCATACTTTTTCATTGTATTATCCATATTAGTTTATTTCTTTTTCCCGCTTTCTTCTTGTGTGTTTGAAAAACCTTAAGAAAAACCAAAAAAAATTAGTTGTAGTTTACTTTCTATGCATGCTTAGTTGTAGTATTAAAAGAAAACCCAAAAAGATTTCTCGTTCTTCTTCTGCTTGTTGGGAGCTTTCCCGTGTAAATAGTTTTTCTCGTTCTTATTTTACTTTCTTCAGAAAAACAAAAACTCCAAAAAATATTGCAGTGTGTTTCTTTGAAATTCTTTTCTTTTCTTTGGGGGTCGAGAGGAGAATACCACGATGAAAATGTTGAGTGGCTCTCATATGCATTATTGTTGATTTAACAAAGAGCCCATATTACCTTGCCTTCTCCTTTGAATAAATGTTTGCAGATTCCAGCTTAGTCCAATGCACGTGCACTATTATTATTATCCACACCATTCGGTCGTGCGAGTGAAAGGTAATAATGACGATATATGATGAAATGATTGAGATGAGGAAAAGCTGGTATGAACTCGACCTATCTTGTTTTTGTAAATATGATTAGTTCATCGTTCCTGATTCAGCCTATTATGAATGAAACATGTTTGCAATGACAATTAGAGATTATAGTTACTCATGCCATGCTTAATTAGCTAGGAGTTTATAGTGGTTTACCTTGCGTGCCAACATGAAAATTAAAATAGTTGTGATGTAGTATGATAGGATGGTATCCTCCTTTGAATGATTCGAGTGGCTTGACTTGGCACATGTTCACGCATGTAGGTGAAACAAAATCGACATAGCCTCCATGATATTTATGTTCATGGTGATTTATATCCTACTCATGCTTGCATTCAATGTTGGTTAATCTCAATGCATGTTTATGACTACTGTCGCTCTCTGGTTGGTCGCTTCCCAGTCTCTTTCTAGCCTTCACTTGTACTAAGCGGGAATATTGCTTGTGCATCCACTTCCATAAACCCCAAAGTTGTTCCATACGAGTCCACCATACCTTCCTATATGCGGTATTTGTCTGCCGTTCCAAGTAAATTTGCAAGTGCCAAACTCTAAACCTTCAAATGATAATCTGTTTTGTATGCTTGAATCGCTCATGTACCAACTAGATCTGTCAATATCTTCCATGCTAGGTGGGTTATTCTCACGATGAGTGGACTCCGCTCATCATTCACGAGAAAATGGCTAGTAACCGGGATGCCCAGTCCCATGCTCAAATCAAATCAAAATAATTGCAAACAAAACTCCCCCGGGACTGTTGTTAGTTGGACGGTACCCGTTGTTTTGGACCAGCCGTGGAGTATGCTTGTTGGTGGTGGGGGAGTATAAACATTACCATGTTGTTTGGGAACCGTCTATAATGTATGTAGCATGGAAGATACCGAGATCTCTTGGTTGTTATGTTGACAATGAAAGCATACCACTCAAACTATTATTGATCTCTGTTTTCAAAACTCGAGCTCTGGCACCTCTGCAAATCCCTGCTTCCCTCTGCGAAGGGCCTATCTATTTACTTCTATTATTGAGTCACCATCTTCTTATAAAAGGCACCAGTTAGAGACTGCCATTTGTATGCATTGTTATTAATTTATATTGAGTATGTTTGTGACTGGATCTCTTTTACCATGAATTAAAATGTCTAGTCAGCCCTTGATCTTTAGGGGTGCTCTGCATTTATGTTTTTCGGTCTCACAAAGAGCTAGCGAGATACCACCTTGTTATATCATATCATGATTGTTTTGAGGAAGTGTTGTCATCCGAGATTTATTATTATTTCTCACTAGTTCATTATGCCATTGATATAAGTAAATGTGAGACCTAAATGTTATTATGAATATGGTTAGTTCATAATCTTTGCTGAAAACTTGAATGCTAGCTTTACATATTTGCAACAACAAGATCAAACAGAGTTTGTAAAAGTTTTTCTTTATCACATTCAGTTTGTCAAATGAATTGCTTGAGGACAAGCAATGGGTTAAGCTTGGGGGAGTTGATACGTCTCCATCGTATCTACTTTTCCAAACTCTTTTGCCCTTGTTTTGGACTCTAACTTGCATGATTTGAATGAAACTAACACGGACTGATGTTGTTTTCAGCAAAATTGCCATGGTGTTATTTTTGTGTAGAAATAAAAGTTCTCGGAATGACCTGAAACTTTGCGGAGAATATTTTTGGAAAATATAAAAAATATTGGCGAAAGAATCAACCGAAGGGGACCCACTCTCTGGCCACAAGGATGTGAGGCGCGCCCACCCCCTGGGGTGCGCCCTCCGTCCTTGTGGGCCCCCTGGACCTTCACCGACCTCAACTACAACTCCATATATTCACATTCGGGGAGGACAAAATCAAAGAGCAGGATTCATCATGTTTTATGATACGGAGCCGCCGCCAAGCCTTGTTCTTCCTCGGGAGGGCAGATCTGGAGCCCGTTCGGGGCTCCGGAGAGGAGAATTCGTCACCATCGTCATCATCAACCATCTTCCATCACCAATTTCAGGATGATCATTGCCGTGCGTGAGTAATCCCATCGTAGGCTTGCTGGACGGTGATGGGTTGGATGAGATTTACCATGTAATCGAGTTATTTTTGTTAGGGTTTGATCCCTAGTATCCACTATGTTCTAAGATTGATGTTGATATGACTTTGTTATGCTTAATGCTTGTCACTGGGGCCCGAGTGCCATGATTTAAGATCTGAACCTATTATGTTTTCATGAATATATTTGTGTTCTTGATCCTATCTTGCAAGTCAATAGTCACCTACTATGTGTTATGATCCGGCAACCCCGGAGTCACAATAGTCGTGACACTTCCCGGTGATGACCGTAGTTTGAGGGTTCATGTATTCACTAAGTGCTAATGCTTTGGTCCGGTACTCTATTAAAAGGAGGCCTTAATATGCCTTAGTTTCCAATAGGACCCCGTTGCCACGGGAGGGTTGGACAAAAGATGTCATGCAAGTTCTTTTCCATAAGCACGTATGACTATATTCGGAATACATGCCTACATTATATAGATTAATTGGAGCTAGTTCTGTGTCACCCTATGTTATAACTGTTGCATGATGAATGCCATCCGACATAATTATCCATCACTGATCCATTGCCTACTAGCTCGTTTCGTATTGATCTTTGCTCCGTTACTTTTCCATTGCCACTGTTATGATTGCTACAAAACTGCTACTGTTACTGTTACTTCCATACTACTTTGCTACTAAATACTTTGCTGCAGATATTAAGTCTTTCAGGTGTGGTTGAATTGACAACTCAGTTGCTAATACTTGAGAATATTCTTTGGCTCCCCTTGTGTTGAATCACTAAATTTGGGTTGAATACTCTACCCTCGAAAACTCTTGCGATCCCCTATACTTGTGGGTTATCAGCCATCATCATCTTGTGCTTTTGATCTCCGTCTTCAAAGAATCGGCATGATCTCCATCGTCACCAGCTCAACACCTTGATCTCCATCATTTCGTCGGGGTCGTCTCACCAACTATTGCTTCTACAAGTATTGCTAATGCATAGCGATAAAGTAAAGCAATTACATGGTGCTTGCATTTCATACAATAATTAAGGGATAACCCTAAGGCTCCTGCCGGTTGTCGATATTATAAAACATGATCATCTCATACAACCACGTATATCACATCAAGTCTTGACGATATCACATCACAACATACCCTGCAAAAACAAGTTAGACGTCCTCTACTTTGTTGTTGCAAGTTTTACGTGGCTGCTACAGACAACTAGCATGAACCATTCTTAGCTACGCAAAACCACAACGGTGATTATCAAGTTTGCTATTTTAACCTTCTTCAAGGACCGGCCATAGTCAAATTCGATTAGACTGAAGTAGGAGAAACAGACACCCGCCAGACACATTTATGCAAAACAAGTTGCATGTCAGTCTGTGGAACTGATCTCATGTGCATGGACATGTAAGGTTGGTCTAGACCGTTTCATCCCACAATACCACCGAATCAAAATAAGACATTGGTGGTAAGCAGTATGACTATCATCGCCCACAACTTCTTTGTGTTCTACTCGTGCATATCATCTACGCATAGACCTAGCTCATGATGCCACTGTTGGGGAACGTTGCATGGAAAACAAAAAAAATTCTACGCACATGCAAGATCTATCCATGGAGATGCATAGATACGAGAGGGGGACAACATCTACATACCCTTGTACATAGCTAAGCGGAAGCGTTTATCACGCGGTTGATGTAGTCGTACTCTTCGCGATTCGATCACGATCCACCAATCTAGTGCCAAACGGATGGCACCTCCAAGTTTAGCACACGTGCGGCTCGATGACGTATCCTCCTTCTTGATCCAGCAAGAAGGAGAGGAGAAGTAGATAGGATCACAACCAACATGACGGCATGGTGGTGATGGTGGTGGTGGAGCACCGACAACGCTTCGCTAAGCGTCGTCGGGACGAGGCAGTGGAACTACGGAGTAACGGGAGAGAGAGAGGGGCGCCAAGGGCTTGGTGTATCCTCTTGGGACGCCCCTCCCCTCTATATATAGGTGGAGGGGCGTGGGAAACAGCCCGTCCAAGCCCTAGGGTGCAGCTAAGGGGGAGAGGAGTTGGACTCCAAGTCCAATCCTATTCCTACTAGGACCCCTTCCTTTTTTGCCTTCCCTAGCCACATGGGCTTTTGAGGACTTGGTGCGCCTAGCCCAATAAGGTCAGGGCACCTCCCTATAGCCCATGCTAGCCCTTGGGTCGTGGTGGACCCACTTGTGGACTTTCGGACCCCTCCGGAATCCTCCGGAACCTTCTGCAAGCTTCCCAGCACAATACCGAAAAAACTGCACCTTTTTCTAGAACCCAAAATATGACTTCCCATATCTAAATATTTACCTCTCGACCATTTCGAGACTCCTCATGATGTCCGGGATCTCATCTGGGACTCCGAACAACATTTGTTTACCACTCATCAAATATCCCAATAATACTCTAGTGTCAACGAACGTTAAGCGTGCGACCCTACGGGTTCGGGAATTATGTAGTCATGACCGAGACACCTCTCCAGTCAATAACCAATAGCGGGACCTGGATGCCCATATTGATTCCTACATATTCCATGAAGACCTTTTATCGGTTGAACCTTTATGACAACATACGTAATTCCATTTGTCTGTCGGTATGTTACTTGCGCGAGATTCGATCGTCGGTATCTCTATACCTAGTTCAATCTCGTTACCGGCAAGTCTCTTTACTTATTCCGTAATACATCATCTTTCAACTAACTCCTTAGTCACTTTGCTTGCAAGCTTCTTGTGATGTGTATTACCAAGAGGGCCCAAAGATACCTCTCCGATACATGGAGTGACAAATCCCAATCTTGATTCACACCAACTCAACAGACACCTTCGGAGATACCTGTAGAGCATCTTTATGATCACCCAGTTACGTTGTGACGTTTGATAGCACACAAGGTATTCCTCCGGTATCCGGGAGTTGCATGATCTCATGGTCGAAGGAACATGTATTTGACATTAAGAAAGCACTAGCAATAAACTGAACGATCATATGCTATGCTAACGGTTGGGTCTTGTCCATCACATCATTCTCCTAATGATGTGATCCCATTATCAAATGAGAACTGATGTCTATAGTTAGGAAACCTTAACCATGTGTTGATCAACGAGCTAGTCTAGTAGAGGCTCACTAGGGACACAGTATTTGTTTCTGTATCCACACATGTATTTAAATTTCCGGTCAATACAATTCTAGCATGAATAATAAACCTTTATCATGATTAAGTAAATATAATAATAACCATTTTATTACTGCCTCTAGGGCATATTTCCATCAGACAGAAGCTTAAACCCTAGTAAGGAGGTTGTTGGGTATGGGAGTAAAGGGGACTTGTTACTTAATGTTATGGTTGGGTTTACCTTAATGATTTCTAGTAGTTGCGGATGCTTCATAGAGGTCCAATCATAAGTTCATATGATCCAAGTACGGAAAGTATGTTAGCTCATGTCCCCCCCATATATAATTGCAATAATGATTACCGATCTAGTTATCCATTGCCTAGGGACAAATCCTTCCCTTGTGTTACAAAAAGCTTTGTACTAAACAACTAACTTTTATTATCTTGCAAATTACTCCTAGTTTTATTCTCGCAAAGTACTTCTAGTTTTATTCCCGCAAATTAGTTTCATACTTCTTTTAGGTAAAGCGAACATCGGTGTGCATAGAGTTGTATCGGTGGTCGATAGAACTTGAAGAGAATATAAATTGTACCTTTAGCACCTTGTTGGGTTCGACACTCTTATTTATAAAAAAAAGCTACAATTGATCCCCTACATTTGTGGGTTATCAAGATATTTTTCTGGTGCCATTTCTGCGGAGCAATAGCGTGGGGTGAATATTCTCGTGTGCGCTTGTTGGCTTTATCACTAAGTACATTTTACTTTCTGTTCTTGTTTTCTATCTTTAATTACGGGTAGGAAATGCAAAATACCAAACAAATTAGTTGTACTTTCTAACCCAGTGGTTGAGGAACCACCCAAAATCTACCATACTGCTGAAGCTTTCTACTTGGATCATCTTCGATCCATTTGTGCTCGTGCTAAAAATCCAACTAGCCTAGTTGAGGGAAATCATGAGATGAGCATGCTTATTTTTGCGTTACCGCTTATCTCAAAAAGGAAAACTCTTATGGGATCAAATTAATTGTTTGCATTGCTATGCTTGGAATTTATCTGAAATACATTATTTTACTTGTTGTTCTCAAGATCCTAAAAACACCCTCCCTTCCAATGTAATTTTAAGGATAATGAAATCTTATCTTCTTATGCCAAAGGTGTTTATAGTTACCATGATATTGTAAATTGTAGAATGTGTTTCTTTTAAGGGTGCATATGAAATTGCTTCTTTGATTGAAAAGTATGATGCTACTCTTTACAAATCTGAAATTTTTGCCATACTTAAATATTGCTATGAAAACTATGCTTCTAATGCTTATGTGAAAGAATATATTGAGGAAGCCTCCTTTCTCCAAGAAGAGACTAACATTTTGCAGGAATCTATGGAAGAAGAAATTGCTGAAACTATGAGCTCATTAGATGAAAAAGATGACGAGGAGAGCTAAGAACAAAAGGGGGAAGAGCGGATTGATCATCCGTGACCACCTTCTAATGAGAGTAACTCTTCAACTCGTACATTGCTTAATTTCCCTTCATGCTTACTTAAGGATGAATGCTATGATCCCGTTGATTCATTTGAAACATCCCTTTTTGATGAACTTGATGCTTGCTATGCTTGTGGCCAAGATGCCAAATTGAATTATGCTTATGGAGATGAACTTGCTATAGTTCCTTATGTTAAGAATGAAATTGTTGCTATTGCACCCACACATGATAGTGCTGTTATCTTTTTGAATTCTCCCAACTACACTATATCAGAGAAGTTTGCGCTTATTAAGGATTATATTGATGGGTTGCGTTTTACCATTACACGTGATGATTTTGATGAATATAATATGCATGTGCTTGCTGCTCCTAATTGCAATTATTATAAGACATGAACTACATCTCCACCTCTCTATGTTTCCAATACGATAAAATTGCAAGAAACTATTTATACTATGTACCGGGCTTTATTATGTGTGCATGAATTGTTCTTTTATGACATGCTGATGCATAGGAAGAGAGTTAAACTCTATTGTTATGTGATATATGTTGCTTTATGCTGACTACTAAATTACAAATCATTGTTAATTAAAATTGACTTTGATATACCTTGGGATCCAGGTGGATCAATTACTTGAGCACTTTATGCCTAGCTTAGTGGCTTTAAAGAAAGCGCTACCTAGGAGACAACCCAGGAGTTTTTACTCTATTGTGTGCTTTTAAAAAGTTTAAAAGAAAAAAAAATATGGGAACCTAAAACTCTTCAAAAAGAAAAGTGAAAGTGAGAAAGACGGGCACCGTTGAAGTGGGGGATATCCTTGAACTTTGTTCATGACCATGGGAACTTTGTGAACCTTGATTACAGAAACTTTTGAATAAAATAATTATCCCCTTATACAAATCCATTGTATTATAAAAATAATGTGCCAAGATTTACCTTTAGGATGTTTAAATTGCTTGTTTGGTATGTGCATGGCAAAAACATAAAATTTTGCTGTAGTGCTTGGATTATGATAATTTACTGGAACGTGCAATTTTTTTGAAATTTTTACACGGTACTTATATGAAAATGTTTTAGTATGTCCTGATTTTTCAGAATTTTTGAGTTACAGAAGTATGCATACCATCTGCATCTTTACAAATTGTCCTGTTTTCATAGATTGTTGTTATATTTTCTTTATTTGCTTATGTTTGAAATCTTGTTGAGCCCCGTTGACTTAGGAGCCATAGAATTGTGATAGCATACAGTGGGTAGTGTTTGATTATAATTATAGAATAATGTTACAACAGGACACGATGGGATTTGATGTTATATGTACTAACCCCTCTAATAAAAAAGTTCGGTTAAGTTTTGTGTGGATGAAGTGTTCGAAGATTGAGGAGGTATCGATATGAGTAGAATAGGAAAGGCAAGAGTTCAAGCTTGGGCATGCACAAGGCACCCCAGGTAAATATTCAAGGAGACTCAAGCGTCTAAGCTTGGCGATGCCCCGTAAGGCATCCTATCTCTCTTCTTCGCTTCGCCAATTATCGTTGTGCTTTTTATTTTTATTTTAGTATTGCACAATGCTGGTATGAGATAGTCCTTGGTTGATTTTATATAATGCTCTTTGCACTTCACTTATATCTTTTGAGTATGGCTTTGTAGTATGCTTGACGTGCTTCACTTATATCATTTGAAATTTGGATGCCTGTTTCTCTACATTTAGAAAACCGTTATTTGTAGAATGCTCTTTTGCATCACTTATATTTATTAGAGCGTAGTCTTTTATAGAAAGAATTAAACTCTCATGTTTCACTTATATCTATTTAGAGAGTCAACGGGAATTGCTCATTCATATGGTTAGTCATAAAATCCTACATAAAACTTGTAGATCACTAAATATGAAATGTTTGATTCCTTGCAATAGTTTTGCGATATTAAGATAGTAATGTGTGGGTGTACTAGTGGACGATTGTGCTTTAGTAAAAATATCGATGTTAAGGTTTGTGATTCCCGAAGCATGCACGTATAGCTCTAGTTTTGCGATGAAGTTGGAGCATAATTTATCCTTGATTGAAATCCTTTGTGTTGTTATAATCGAGGACGCGTGATGGTTAATTCTTACTAGCCTCCTCCACAGGGGCATGCGAGTAGTACTTTGTTTCGAGGGCTAATAGGCTTTCACAATAAGTATGTGAGTTCGTTGTGACTAATGTGAGTCCATGGATTATACACACTCCCACCTTCCCGCAATTTGCTAGCCGCTTCGGTACCGTGCATTGCCCTTTCTCACCTCAAGAGTTGGTGCAAACTTCACCGATGCATCCAAACCCCGTGATATGATACACTCTATCACACATAAGCCTCCTTATATCTTCCTCAAAACAACCACTATACCTACCTATTATGGCATTCCCATAGCCATTCCGAGATATATTGCCATGCGACTTCCACCGTTCTGTTCTTATGACATACATATTCATTGTCATATTGCTTTGCATGATCATATAGCTGACATAGTATTTATGGCTCAGCCACTATTCATCAATTTTTTATACATGTTACGCTAGATCATTGCACATCCTAGTACATTGCTAGAGGCATTCATATAGAGTCATATTGTTTTAGATATCGAGTTGTCATATTGAGTTGTAAGTAAATAAAAGTGTGTTGATCATCATTATTAGAGCATTGTCCCAGTGAGGAAAGGATGATGGAGACTATGATTCCCCCACAAGTCAAGATGATACTCCGGATGAAAAATATGTAAAAAAAAGAGGCCAAAGAGAGCCCAACAAAAAAGAAAACAAAAAATGAGAGAAAAAGAGAGAAGGGGCAATGTTACTATCCTTTACCACACTTGTGCTTCAGAGTAGCACCATGGTCTTCATATAGAGAGTCTCCTATATTGTCACTTTCATATACTAGTTGGAATTTTTCATTATAGAACTTGGCTTATATATTCCAATGATAGGCTTCCTCAAATGCCCGAGGTCTGGATGAGAAAGTGATTTGGATGCACACCCACTTAGTTTCAGTTGAGGTTTCATACACTTATAGCTCTTAGTGCATCCGTCGCATGACAACCCCTACTCCTCACATTGATATCGATTGATGGGCATCTCCATAGCCTGTTGATCCGCCTAGTTGATGTGAGACTTTCTCCCTTTTTGACTTCTCCTTATTGATCACTACCACCGCATTCTATTCCAACTAGTGCTATGTCCATGGCTCATGCTCATGTATTGTGTGGGAGTTGAAAATGCTGAAGTGCATTAGAAGTATGATGCAATTGCTTGGTTTGGCACCGGGGTGCTCATGATTTATACTTTATGCTAGGAAGAGTAAGCATGACAGGCTATATGATTTTGTAGGGATAGCATTCTTTTTAAGGGCATGATTGTTTGTTAGTATTCCTGAGTATTGATGTCTTTATATCAAATTGATAGACTATTGCCTTGAATCAATCGTATCTTAATACTCATGCCATGATTAGATTATATGATCAAGATTATGTTAGGTAGCATTCCACATCAAAAATTATCTTTTTTATCATTTACCTACTCGAGGATGAGCAGGAATTAAGCTTAGGGATGACGGTAAATCTCTGTCGTATCTATAATTTTTTATTGTTTCGGGTCAATATTCTACAACTTTCATATACTTTTGGCAACATTTTATACTATTTTTGGGACTAACATCTTGATCTAGTGCCACTTCCTGTTTTTTGCATGTTTTTTGTTTCATAGAAAATCCATATCAAACAAAGTCCAAACGCGATATTTTTTACGGAGATTTAGTTTGGAATATATGTCATTTTTGGGAGGTGGAATCAACGCAAATAAAGGCCCACGACCTTCACAAGGCATCAGGACGCCACCACCCCACGCCGTGCGGGGTTGCCTTGTGGGCACCTCATAAGTCGGTTGGAGTCCTTCTTAGGCCGTAAGGAAGCTTATATTGAGAAAAAAATTGTGTTCAAATTTCAGTCCGATCCGAGTTACAAATCTCCGGGAATATAAGAAATTGTTTTCGGCCAGAAAATAGGAACGCGAAAGATAAGAGAACAGAGAGAGAGATCCAATCTCGGAGGGGGTTCTGCCCTCCGGGAGCCATAGCAGCCTGATTGCTTGTATCTGCGTTGGTATTTCCTCTAAGAGGAGAGGATGATGCAGCACAACAACGGTAAGTATTTCCCTTAGTTATGAAATCAAGGTTATCAATCCAATAGGAGAACCAAGCAACAGTCTGTAAATGTTACCTGTACACCAAGGTTATAAAATTCTTAGCAGTTTTGTGCACATAGTGATTTGAAGAATAATGCACATATTCATCAGATCGTTGTTTGTTTCCCTGTATTGAAGTGTTAGCACAAGCATGAGTTGGCCTGCATCCATTTGACAACTTTGGTCCAGGTGAAGAATTTGCCCTGGGGTTGTTCCTTTTCTTCGGTGGTGTCATGATGACATTCACCTGAAGATTTTGAAGAACACATTTGGGCACCAAGATTTTCTTCACTGGGGAACCATTCCTGCAGTTAGTACCAACAGATCTAGCAAATACTTCACCATTCTGATTTTTGAATAGCTTATAGTTGGAGTCAAATGACTCATTAGAAGAATGTGTAGTATCACAGTTATCGCCGGATAGAGTGGATGGATCAACTGGAGGTCCTTTCGCAGCAACCCATGTGGTTTTGGGATACTGCTCATGTTTCCAATACGATCCATCAACGTTCATCTTTCTCTCAAAAGCAATACCCTCTTTCCTAGGGCTCCTGTTCAGAATCTGCTTCTCGAGCACATCACAAAGATTTTGGTGCCCTTTGAGGCTTTTGTACATGCATGTGACGTACAATTCCTTTAGACCTGCATTTTCGTCAGTAACACTTGTGGTCTCCTCAGATGAGGGGATTGAAACCATAGAGATATTTGAAGAAATAGCAGCAGTTGAAGCATTTGAACATTCAGCTGAAGAATTTGCATTATCATGATTAAGGCATTTTAAGCATGAAGCAACAAATTCTTCCTGAGCAGCGCTGGTCTGTTGAGCGAGTAATGAATTGTTGTCTTTGGGAAGATCATCATGAGACGCTTTCAGCTTTTCGAGTTCTTGCTTCCTTTGAAGAAATTCATAGGACAGCTTCTCATGTGCAGCTGAGAGGGCCACATGACGGCTTTCAAGTTCGTCATATTTTGACTGGAGACGCTCAAGGTCTTCAGTCAGAATTTGAGACCGTTCCATTTCATCGTTCAACAGGTCGTCACTTTATCTAGCAGTTTGTGTATCCTTTCCATGGCAGTTTGTTGCTTTGCAACAATGTTAGCAAGTTTGGAGTAGCTAGGAGTCATGTTTTCATCATATTCACCTTCACTTGAAGAAGATGAGGGCTGTTTGAGTACCTTGACGCCTTTGGCAATGAGGCATGTTGCTGAGGACGATGAGTCTAGATCAAATGTCATGGACTTCAGGGATTCCTTGAATCCAAGGAACTAGGGATCCTGACACATGCGGTGTCCTTCATAGATATCAGAGATCCTATCCCAAATGAGCTTCGCATTTGCCAGATGCATGATTCGCCTAAATTCATCTTTGGATAGACTGGAGAAGATGAGAGCCTTTGCCTGCATATCCAGCTGAGTGTACTTGTGAATGTCATCAGCATTAGCCATCTTGCAGAGATCCGTCAATCCTATCTCAGTGAAAGTCCACAGCTCACTGTTCATGGATAGGAGACGCTTCCTCATCATGACTTTCCACTTGGGATAGTCATAGCCATCAAAGATGGGGCACGTAGCAGACACTTTCTTCATACCCGAGGTCGGCATAACTAAAACTCCAAGTGGTTAAACCAAAATCACACAGAACAAGGGAGTACCTTGCTCTAATACCAATTGAAAGCGCAGGTTATCTCCCAGAGGGGGGTGAATGGGAGATTTTTAGAAATTCGTCAAACTCTGAAGAATTTGACGAAGATCAGAGTGAAGAAATAGAAACGCAAGGTAAACTAAGTGTAGCGAGCCGACCTCAAACGGACAAGTCTCTATGCTTCAGTGTCATCCCTGGATCGGTAATGCTGACACACACAATACTCGAAGGATTTACAACAGAGTAGCAATCACACACTTATTACATCGAATGTCTCAAAAGAGAACTTATTACAATAAATATGGCTTAAGGCCATCTAAAACGATAACAGCGGAAGGCTTGGAAGATAAAGTGAGTCCATCAACTCCAACGGCATAGCTGAGCTGCACGACAACGACCTATCGCACCTTTACTCGTCGTCTGAAAAGTCTGCAACATGATACGTTGCAGCCCGAAAACGGGTCAGCACATGGAATATGCTGGCAATGTAACACAGTAGAGCAATGAACAGATAAAAGCTATCACTACATGCATATATGGCTGGTGGAGGCTCTATGGTTATATGGTTTTTGTGAAAAGCCAAATTTTCCCTACAACAAAGGAATATATTTTATTTAACTATCATGGTAGTTGAAACATCATTGAGAAGGTACCTCCAAGTCAATCCCAATTAAAAGTAATTATCAACCCAACAAATTAAATTAGAGTGATGAGATGCAATAGGATAATCCAAATACTAGATACTCAAGATGTCCATAACCGGGGACACGGCTAACCATGATTAGATTGTACACTCTGCAGAGGTTAGCGCACTTTTCCCCACAAGACTCGATCTCCTCCTTTGGATTTCTTGCACTACATGGTGTTTGAGAAACGGATGACCAAGACACAGTCTTCCAGAAGCATTAACTCTAACCCCGGGTAGACAGTACCAACCTACATCCCTCTACATCTGCTAGCCTACCACTGGAAGAGGTCATGCAACATACTCAACTATGCTAGAGCCCATAATAGCTTGTGGCTGCACACGGAAGTTTCTAGCATGAATAATCTCACGATCCCTTTGAGCCTGGGTGGCGGACCTTCGGATGATCTCACGGATGCCCCGGGATCTCCTAGGACAACACTGGATTCCCCAGGTGCCCAAACAAGCAATCCACCCAGATGTGTATTAAAGTTGCCACCTTAAGTTGAACCATTAAATAAACAACCTCACATCTGTCATGGAATACTCTCAAACCCAATCCACGTCTACGAGCATAGCATGGCAATATAAGCATAACGTAGAAGTAACTCCCAAAGGTTTGATAATAAAACAGGTAATAGGTTCTACCTCATCAACTACTTCCCAATACCCACAAGTTAATCACATCCTAATCATGCAGTGTTTGAGGATTGGAACTAATGCATAAAAACTGGGTATGAAAAGAGTATGATCAATGTGTTACTTGCCTTGTTGACGATCCGCAAAACCTAGAGACTCGTAGTAGCATGCTTCGCACTCCGGGAATTCTATCGCAAACAAACAATAGCATACATAAGCAATCAAGCAAAGATTCACGGGTAAGTCTCAAATAAGAAGATCTAACCAGAAAGTTCAACTTAAGAACTCCGGTTCGCAAAAAGAATCAAATCAAACGGAGCAACGAAACTTAAACTGCGAAAGAAACAAGGTCCGTTTACTAATCTGGACTAAAGTCAAATTTTACAGTACCAAAATCTTGTTCAAGTTGGTTAAACAGAAAGAGGGTTTTGAGACGAAGATCTAGGCGCTTGAATCGTCTGATTCCGATAAACGAGTGAGAAGATAAACTAAAACGAAAATCGGATCACAAATCGCGATCGAAAATAATCACGAAAAACCCAAGAAAAAAACTGACGAAGAGGCAAACGAACGAACGTTCGCTGTCTGTGACTAACGGGCGAAAACCATTCGTTAAAACGAATGTACGGACGAACGTCCGCTATTTAACCGAACCGGAAAAAAAACCGATCAAAAAAACTAGGGTTTATAAAAAAACCGATCGGTTTCTAACAAAAAACCGGCGGCGGCTACCTCGAGTCCGGTGAGGTCCGGCGACTCCGGCAGCGGCGCGGCTTGCGGCGGGGCGGCGGCGGCAGACGCGGCGAGCGGCGGCGGCGGCTCGGCGCGGCAGCGGCGGCTACGAGGCGGCGGCGGCGGGGCTCTGCTAGGGTTTTGGCGGGGCGGCACTGGTGGCTGCGGGGCTCGGGCGCGCGGGCTTTAAAGCCCTAGGCCGAGCGAGTCCTAGTCGAGTACAGCCCGGCTAGGTCGGTTGACTTTTTTTTAAATAATTCTGACGCACAGAAAAAGAAAGAAAAAGAATGCTAAACAGACTCCAAAAATCCCGAAATAAATTTTCCCCGTCCTCTAAAAATATGCCGGACAAGGTGAACATTTATTTGGGCCTATAATGCAATTTTGAAAAATGCGTATTTTTCCTATGCAAATAAAATAGCAATAAAATCCCAAATAAAATCATTGGTTTGATTTTAATATTTTTCCTCCAATATTTCATTTATTTTGGAGAAGTCATATTATCTCCTCTCATATATTTTAACGCGTCTGCTACTACGTTAGCCTTTCCAGGGTGATAATGCAATCTCATATCATAGTCTTTGATGAGCTCCAACCATCTCCTCTGTCTGAGGTTTAACTCCTTCTGCATGAAAATGTACTTCAAACTCTTGTGATCCGTGTACACCTCACAATGGTTTCTGATGAGAAAATGTCTCCATGTCTTCAATGCATGCACCACTGCTGCTAATTCCAAATCGTGTGTAGCATAATTCTTCTCATGGGGTTTAAGTTGTCGTGAAGCATACGAAACAACTCTTCCTTCCTGCATAAGCACTGCTCCAAGTCCTCGACGAGAAGCGTCGCAATAAACTTCATAGTCCTTGCGTTGATCTGGCAGAATCAGCACTGGTGATGTAACCAATCGTTTCTTCAACTCTTGGAAACTAGCTTCACATTCCTCAGTCCAATCGAATTTGGTGTCCTTCTTCAATAGCTCAGTCATGGGCTTAGCAATCCTTGAGAAATTCTCGATAAATCTCCGGTAGTATCCTGCAAGTCCAAGAAAACTCCGGATTTCTCCAACTGTCGTGGGTGATTCCCAACTTGTCACTGTGTCAACCTTGGCAGGGTCTACTGCTATTCCTTCTCCAGAAATAACATGTCCAAGGAATCCAACTTCCTTCAGCCAAAACTCACATTTGCTGAACATGGCATATAACTGATGTTCTCTGAGCTTCTCAAGTACCAATCGCAAATGCTCCTCATGCTCTTCTTCATCCTTGGAAAAGATTAAAATATCATCAATGAACACCACGATGAACTTATCCAAAATCTCCATAAACACTTTGTTCGTCAGGTTCATGAAATAGGCCGGTGCGTTAGTCAGTCCAAATGACATAACGGTGTACTCATACAATCCATATCTGGTGGTAAATGCCGTCTTGGGTATATCCTGCTCTCGAATCTTTAACTGATGGTATCCTGATCGTAGATCGATCTTGGAAAATACTTTAGCTCCTTGCAAGCGGTCAAACAAATCATTGATCATCGGCAGTGGGTACTTGTTTTTGATGGTCACTTCATTCAATCCTCGGTAATCAACAACCATCCTTAGTGATCCTTCTTTCTTCTCTACTAGAAGTACTGGTGATCCCCAAGGTGACGAACTTGGGCGAATATAGCCTTTATCCAGTAACTCCTTGATCTGCTTCTTAATTTCCTCCAAATCCTTTGCGGGCATCCTGTACGGTCTCTTAGATATTGGCCCTGTACCTGGCAAAAGTTCAATCAAGAACTCAATGTCTCTATCTGGTGGCATGCCTGGCAACTCTTCTGGAAATACATCCGGATAATCCTTCACCACCGGTACTTCCTCCTGTACAACTCCTGATAAGGAATTCACTTGAGTCCTCTTCGGCATATGCCGGGATACATACTTGATCCTTTTTCCTTCCGGGGTGGTAAGCAAAATAGTCTTGCTGGCACAATCGATGTTTCCTCCATACAACGATAGCCAATCCATTCCCAAAATCACATCCAAACCTTGCGATTCCAAAACAATGAGGTCTGAGGGGAAAACATGCCTACCAATGGCCAACGGTATCTGAAAACATCCTTGGGTGGCCATATACTCTGCTCCTGGCGAGGTTACTAACATGGGGCTTTTGAGGACTTGGGTGGACATCTTAAACTTGTTTACGAATCCCCTTGATATGTATGAATGCGATGCACCAGTATCAAAAAGAACAGTTGCAGTAAATGACTTAACCAAAAACTTACCTATTACTGCATCAGGCTGAGCTTCAATCTCCTCCACGTTCACGTGGTTCACATGTCCTTTGTTGAACGGGTTCGGCTTCTTCCCAGAGCTTCCATTGCCATTTCCATTTTGGGCTTCAGGACAATCGGTAGCGTAATGTCCAGTCTTCTGGCACTTGAAACAAGTAATGTGACTTAGATCCCTCTTGGTTGGGGTAGATGGGTTGGTGCGGTTCTGTCCGTTTCCTCCTCCATTCCCATTACCATTCTTGGAGCCATTATGGTTGTGCGAGCTACCTCCTCCATGGGTATGCTGAAACTGTCCTCCCGGCTTCGGGGTAAAATGGGGCTTCTGCTGGGCTCCAGAATTATACTTCCCTTGTCCATACTTCCTCTTACCGTTTTCAATCTGCTGATGCTTCCCTTCAATCATGAGAGCTCTATCTACCAGCTCCTGGTAGTTGTTGAAAGTTGCTACCATCAACTGCATACTCAGCTCATCATTCAATCCTTCCAGAAACTTCTCCTGCTTGGCTGCATCCGTAGCAACGTCATCTGGTGCATAACGTGCTAACTTACTGAAATCTTCCACATACTGGCCTACGGTGCGTCCTCCTTGGCGTAGGTTGCGAAACTCACGCTTCTTCATAGCCATAGCTCCTGCTGAAACATGAGCTGTACGGAAAGCTTGCTGAAACTGGTCCCATGTGACAGTGTCAATAGGGTGCGTGGCTGTATAATTCTCCCACCATGATGCTGCGGGTCCATCAAGCTGATGTGCGGCAAAACGCACTCTTTCCGCATATGTGCATCCTGCTGTGGTCAACTCCCTTCCAACTTTGCGGAGCCAATCATCTGCAACAATCGGCTCGGTGCTACTGGAAAACACCGGTGGGTTTAGCCTTAAGAAACGGGCTAAGTGGTCAACAGGTGGTGGTGGCGGTGGGTTGTTGTTGTTGTTGCCTTGGTTCTGCACTAACACTTGCATTAGGGCATTCTATTGCTGAATCAACTGGGTGATCTCTGGCGGGAAAACAAATCCGGTGTCGTGTCTCGGAGGCATCTGATAGGTTTAGAAAAGATGAGAATTAAGAATAGAATGAGGTCTAGAGAGAAAACACTACCCATATGCTCATGAGACAAATTCAATCAATATCACTCAATCAATCCAAACAAGGCAAAACAATCGATCTAACTAGCGTTACACAGTGCTTGAGCTATACTACTAAATGGGGGAAAAACTACTACTGATATGGTGGTCTACTAAAATTCTGATCCGTTGAAGACTCCATGATGTCTGCTCCAGCTTCATCAATCCATTTGTCTTCACTTGGTTCCGAGTCGGTGTCGTCGATGATGATGTAGTTATCCGGACAAGTGCATTCGTCGACTTCTGCTTTTGGCACTGGATTTCCCACGAATGCTCCAATCTTATTCTCCAGGTCGTCAATCTTCCCGACTAGTGCGTTGATTTCCTCCAAGTAATCTTCGCGGGTAGCCTTGTGTTCTTCTTGGAGTTCCTTGATCTTCGTGAATGCCTTCTTCAGTTCTTCCTTGTCCATGCACATCTGGTTCTCCTGGCGTCGAATATGTTGGTTCTGCTCCTGGATGAAAGCTGCAATTGATCCATCCTTCTTGGTCTTGATCATCTCCCATTGCGCGTCTCGACGTCCACAAATTTGGTAAATTGTATCCTTAAGCTCCTGGTGATAGACTTCTCCAATGCGTCCCATGGCGATGTGTGCGGCCATGCTCTTCCCTAAACTCCAGGTTGGTGCTTCGAAAACCAATCTCATGGGTTCCGTAATTGGCGCAAACGTTCTTCCTGGAATGATAACTTGAATCTTCCAGCTCTCTTCTTCAGGTAATGTGGCGTTGTAGGTTCCGGTGATGCTTGGTATTCCTATGTTCAAGTACTTGGTGACTTCCTTCAAGTGTCGACCAAACGGCGTGTCTTCATCTGGTTGCATGAACTTGCTCCTTGCATTCGCCATTCCTAAAAGAGTAGGAAGTGGAGAGGGGTCAGAAATGAGAAGAGAGAAGTTTTCTAGGGCTTAAGCTTAGTGGTCGTGTCCTACAGTCAGCGTGTGTTGTCAACTGGGGCGGGTTGTTGTTATTGTTGTTGTTGTTGCCTTAGTTCTGGACTAATATCTGCATCAAGGCATTCTGCTGCTGGATCAACTGGGTATCTAATGGGTTTAGACGGGAGAGATTAGAATAGAAAAGAGGTCTAGTGAGAAAACACTACCCATATGCACATGAGACAAACACAATCATATCACTCAATCAATCAAGCAAGGGCATACAAACGGTCTAGAACTATCGTTAAAAGTGCTCAGACTACTACTATATACATGGGGGAATACTACTAATCATTTGGTGGTCATCTAGAAATTTTGATCGGTGGAAGACTCCATGATGTCCGCTCCAGCTTCGTCTTCAAATTCATCATCACTATCATCGGGGTCGGATTCGGTGTCGTCGATGATGATGTAGTTCTCCGGGCAAGTGGAATCGTCGTCTTCTCCTCCTAGCGCGGGGTCTCCCATGAATACTCCGATCTTCTTTATCAGGTCGTCGTTCTTCTCCAATAGTGTCGCGATTTCCTCCTCATACCCATCGCGTGTAGACTTGAGTTCTTCTTCCAGCTCGGTGATCCTTGTCATCGCCTTCTTCAAATCTATCATGTCTGCGCACATCTGATTCTCCTGGCGTCGAATGTGCTGGTTTAACTCCTGGATGAAACTGCAATGGACCTGTCCTTCTTGGTGCTGACTATCTCCCATTGCTCATCTCGGCGCCCACATATATTTTAGATAGTATCCTTGAGATCCTTGTGGTAAACTTCGCTGATGCATCCCATGGCGATGTGGGATGCCATGCTCTTTCCTAGACTCCAGGTGGGTGCATCAAAGGAAAATTCTATGGGCTCCGTAACTGGCGTGAATGTCCTTCCTGGAACTTGAACTTGAATCATCCAGTGCTCCTCTTCTGGCAAAGTGGCGCTGTAGGTCCCGGTGAAGCTTGGTATTCTAGTGACTTCCTTCAAGTGTCGTCCAAAGGGGGTGTCTTCATCCGGTTGTGCAAACTTGTTGCTCGAGTCCGCCATCCTAAGGTGTAGAAAATGGAGAGGAGTCAAAAATGAGTAGAGAAGAGTGACCTATGGCTTATCTTAGTGGTCGTGTCCTACACTCAGCGTGTGCTCTGATACCATCTTGTAGCGACCCGACCTCAAACGGACAAGTCTCTGTGCTTCAGTGTCATCCCTGGATCGGTAATGCTGACACACACAATACTCGAAGGATTTACAACAGAGTAGCAATCACACACTTATTACATCGAATGTCTCAAAAGAGAACTTATTACAATAAATATGGCTTAAGGCCATCTAAAACGATAACAGCGGAAGGCTTGGAAGATAAAGTGAGTCCATCAACTCCAATGGCATAGCTGAGCTGCACGACAATGACCTATCGCACCTTTACTCGTCGTCTGAAAAGTCTGCAACATGATACGTTGCAGCCCGAAAACGGGTCAGCACATGGAATATGCTGGCAATGTAACACAGTAGAGCAATGAACAGATAAAAGCTATCACTACATGCATATATGGCTGGTGGAGGCTCTATGGTTATATGGTTTTTGTGAAAAGCCAAATTTTCCCTACAACAAAGGAATATATTTTATTTAACTATCATGGTAGTTGAAACATCATTGAGAAGGTACCTCCAAGTCAATCCCAATTAAAAGTAATTATCAACCCAACAAATTAAATTAGAGTGATGAGATGCAATAGGATAATCCAAATACTAAATACTCAAGATGTCCATAACCGGGGACACGGCTAACCATGATTAGATTGTACACTCTGCAGAGGTTAGCGCACTTTTCCCCACAAGACTCGATCTCCTCCGTTGGATTTCTCGCACTACATGATGTTTGAGAAACGGATGACCGAGACACAGTCTTTCAGAAGCATTAACTCTAACCCCGGGTAGACAGTACCAACCTACATCCCTCTACATCTGCCAGCCTACCACCGGAAGAGGTCATGCAACATACTCAACTATGCTAGAGCCCATAATAGCTTGTGGCTGCACACGGAAGTTTCTAGCATGAATAATCTCACGATCCCTTTGAGCCTGGGTGGCGGACCTTAGGATGATCTCACGGATGCCCCGGGATCTCCTAGGACAACACTGGATTCCCCAGGTGCCCAAACAAGCAATCCACCCAGATGTGTATTAAAGTTGCCACCTTAAGTTGAACCATTAAATAAACAACCTCACATATGTCATGGAATACTCTCAAACCCAATCCACGTCTACGAGCATAGCATGGCAATATAAGCATAACGTAGAAGTAACTCCCAAAGGTTTGATAATAAAACAGGTAATAGGTTCTATGTAGCGACCAGACCTCAAATGGTCTGTGCTGCTGTGCACCAGTGTCATCCCTGGATCAGTAATGCTGACACGCACAGTACAAATGGAGGATTTATAACAGAGTAGCAATCACACACTTATTACATCGAATATCTCCAAAGAGATAAGTATGAATAACATGGCTTAAGGCCATCTAATAACGATAACAACGGAAGACTTGGAAGATAAGTGAGTCCATCAACTCCAGCGGCATCACTGAGTATAAGACCACGACCTAAGGCACCTTACTCGTCGTCTGAAAAGTCTGCAACATGAAACGTTGCAGCCCGAAAACGGGTCAGCACATAGAATATGCTGGCAAAGTAACACATAGAGAGCAATGAACAATAATAATGCTATACTATATGCATATATGGCTGGTGGAAAGGCTCTACGGTTACAGTTTTGCGAAAAGCCAATTTTATCCTACTTCAAAGGAATAAATTTTATTTAACTATCATGGTGGTTGAAACATTGAGAAGGTACCTCCAACTCAATCCCAATTAAGTAACATCATTAACCCAACAAAATTAATTATAAGTATCACGGTGATGAGATTCAAATGATAATCCAGATACTAGATACTCAAGTTGTCCATAACCGGGGACACGGCTAATCATGATCAGTTTGTACACTCTGCAGAGTTTGTGCACTTTTCCCCACAAGACTCGATCGCCTCCGCTTGATTCTCGCACTGCAGGATGTTTGAGAAACGGATGACCGAGACACAGTCTTTCAGAAACAATCACTCTCTACTCTGGATGGACCGGTACACCTACTTTCCCCTACATCTGCTAGTCCACCTCTTCAAGAGATCCTGTAACCTACTCAGCTATGCTAGAGCCCATAATAGCTTGCGGCTGCACACGGAAGTTTCTAGCATGAATAATCTTATGATCCCTTTGAGCCTGGGTGGCGGACCTTATACATACAGACAACACTGGGTTCTCCAGGTGCCTCAATCCACCCAGATGTGAGTTTTAGTTGCCACCTTAAGTTGAACCATTATTAAACAATCCCACATCTGTGATGAATATCTCTCAAACCCAATCCACGTCTACGCATAGCATGGCATTGATAAAAGCAACGTAGAAGTAACTCCCAAGGGTTTGATAATGAAAAACAGGTAATAGGTACTACCTCAACTACTTCCCAATACCCACAGTTTAATTAGATCCTAATTGTAACATCCCAAATTTTCAATTTGGAATGTTATACATAGATCATCATTTGCATATCATGTTTTGTTGCATTTTGACAAATCCTCGATAAATCCTAAGCAACTCAAGGACCCTCGGAGAGAGTTGGGGATTTTCTCGAATTTTCTTATTTGATTTTTCAAACGAGGATTGGGATTTTTAATTATTTTTCTCTCCGGAAAATATTTCATTTTTAAATAAACGAGAGGAGAAAATATGACTTCTCCAAAATATTGAAATACTGGAGGAAAAATGTTAAAATCATTATTTGAAATTTATTTGGATTTTATTTGCAATTTTTATTGCATTTAAAAATATGCATGTTTTCAAAATATTTATTTTTGATTTTAAAAATGTTCACCCTATTCTAGATTTTCTATCTAGACGGGGAAATTTATTTCATATTTTTCTGATTTGTATTTAGTTTTCTACGCAATATTTTCCGCGGAACTTATTTAAAAAAAAATGCGCCCGCGCCGACTGGGCCGAGCCCAGCCGACGGCCCGCCCGCGGGTTCTCCTCTTCCCGCACGGAGCTCGCCGCCGCCATGACCGACTCCGGCCGCCGCACGCCTCCCCTCGCCCGACCCCTTCCCCAAGCCGCCCTAGCCCCCCTCCATATATACCCCCCCCTCTCCGTTTCTCTCACCACCGCCGCCGGAGGAGCACGCCACCGCCGCCGCATCTAGCCCGCCGCCGCCGCCGCTTTTTGCCTCGCCGCCGCCGCCGCCGCTTTTTGCCTCGCCGCCGCCGCCGCCGGGAGTCGCCGGAGCCCCGCATCTAGTCCTTGAGTTGCTTAGGATTTATCGAGGATTTGTCAAAAATGCAGTAAAACATGATATGTAATGATGATCTATGTATAACATTCCAAATTGAAAATTTGGGATGTTACATTCTACCTCATCAACTACTTCCCAATACCCACAAATTAATCACATCCTAATCATGCAGTGTTTGAGGATTGGAACTAATGCATAAAAACTGGGTATGATCAATGTGTTACTTGCCTTGCTGACGATCCGCAAAACCTAGAGACTCGTAGTAGCACGCTTCGCACTCCGGGAATTCTGTCGCAAACAAACAATAGCATACATAAGCAATCAAGCAAAGATTCACGGGTAAATCTCAAATAAGAAGATCTAACCAGAAAGTTCAACTTAAGAACTCCGGTTCGCAAAAAGAATCAAATCAAACGGAGCAACAAAACTCAAACGGCGAGCGGCGGCGGCGGCTCGGCGCGGCGGCGGCTACGAGGCGGCGGCGCGGCTCTGCTAGGGTTTCGGCAGGGCGGCGCTAGTGGCTGCGGGGCTCGGGCGCGCGGGCTTTAAAGCCCCAGGCCGGGCGAGTCCTAGTCGGGTACGGCCCGGCTAGGTCGGTTGACTTTTTTTAAATAATTCTGACGCGCAGAAAAAGAAAGAAAAAGAATACTAAACAGACTCCAAAAATCCCGAAATAAATTTTCCCCGTCCTCTAAAAATATGCCGGAAAAGGTGAACATTTATTTGGGCATATAATGCAATTTTGAAAAACGCGTATTTTTCCTATGCAAATAAAATAGCAATAAAATCCCAAATAAAATCATTGGTTTGATTTTAATATTTTTCCTCCAATATTTCATTTATTTTGGAGAAATCATATTATCTCCACTCATATATTTTAATATGAAATATTTTTGAAGGGGAAAAATAAATTAAAACCAACATGATCCTTGTTTCAATATTTGGTGAAATTCTAATATGAAAAAGTGAAATCCCCAACTCTCTCCAAGGGTCCTTGAGTTGCTTAGAGTTTCGAGGATCGCAAAACAAAAAATGCAATAAAATATGATATGCAAGAATGACCTATGTATAACATTCCAAATTGAAAATTTGGGATGTTACACTAAGTCATCATAGAATCAGAATACATGCAATCAGGATACGTAAGAGTGAAGAACATGCAATCATACAAGCATAAAGAATAGGAATTGAGGAAATGAAAGATAGCGTGATGAAATTCTTCAGTTCAAATTCGTTAGAGGATAGATCAAAAAAATTAGACAGTGAAGACAATGGAATTTGGTAGACCAGTTTCAGTTGCTGCATCAACTGTACGTTTGGTTGAGACAGCTGAGTCACAACTCGGAGGACATACAGTCCTCACCGTATTCCTCTTGAGCTAAGGCCCGTAGACCTCGCCCAATCACTCGTGGTAAGTCTTCAAGGTAGACTTCCAAAACCTTCACAGAATTGTTCACCGGCACACGACAATGACTCTTGGTGTACTTAGAACTTGACGCCTAACCGTCTAGAAGAATGACAGTCTTCAAAGGTAACAGACGTCGGATCACACAGATCAATCTCTTCAGTGATGCTCAATCACTTTGGCTCTGGGTTTTTCCTCACTTAGGATTTTCTCAAAGTCGTCAGAGGATGGGTTGCTCTCTTATGACAAGTGTCAAGTTCTCTCAGAGCAGCCAACCAACAAGTGGTTGAGGGCGCGTCTATTTATAGCCAGGGGCAACCCGACATGAATTGTCATAAATGCCCTTCTCTGATTCGACCATTGTCAGGATAAGATCCACTCGACAGCTGGCAGGCGGCACAATGACAGTCGGAATTTGAACTCTCAAATTCATCGAGGCACTCATTTTCCTCACTTTTAGGAAGATCACACTAGCGAACTCCTAACTCCTCAGCATGACCAAATTCGTCAGCGACCAGATGAACTTCGTCACTGTCGCTAGCAAATGCATCAGCTGTACTAGAGATTTCCAAAGGGTTCACCCGAATTGGCTTTTGTGTATGGGTTTGAGTAAGTTTGAGCATTACTTATGTGAAATATGTTTCACCTAGACCGCCTTTAACAGTATGGTTTTTCCTATGACTCAAATAAGAAGAAAAGAAACTATGAAAACAATGTCTTCAAGCTTCAACGTCTTCACATCAATTTCTTCAAAGGCTGTACCAATTTATCACCAAATTCTTCACTTGAAGAAATCAATATTTAGGGGTCATCTTCCATGTGTTAAACCAAATCTTCAGGGACTCTATTACCTGTGTATACTCACAAACACATTAGTTCCTCATACCCATCGCGTGTAGACTTGAGTTCTTCTTCCAGCTCGGTGATCCTTGTCATCGCCTTCTTCAAATCTATCATGTCTGCGCACATCTGATTCTCCTGGCGTCGAATGTGCTGGTTTAACTCCTGGATGAAAACTGCAATGGACCTGTCCTTCTTGGTGCTGACTATCTCCCATTGCTCATCTCGGCGCCCACATATATTTTAGATAGTATCCTTGAGATCCTTATGGTAAACTTCGCTGATGCATCCCATGGCGATGTGGGATGCCATGCTCTTTCCTAGACTCCAGGTGGGTGCATCAAAGGAAAATTCTATGGGCTCCGTAACTGGCGTGAATGTCCTTCCTGGAACTTGAACTTGAATCATCCAGTGCTCCTCTTCTGGCAAAGTGGCGCTGTAGGTCCCGGTGAAGCTTGGTATTCTAGTGACTTCCTTCAAGTGTCGTCCAAAGGGGGTGTCTTCATCCGGTTGTGCAAACTTGTTGCTCGAGTCCGCCATCCTAAGGTGTAGAAAATGGAGAGGAGTCAAAAATGAGTAGAGAAGAGTGACCTATGGCTTATCTTAGTGGTCGTGTCCTACACTCAGCGTGTGCTCTGATACCATCTTGTAGCGACCCGACCTCAAACGGACAAGTCTCTGTGCTTCAGTGTCATCCCTGGATCGGTAATGCTGACACACACAATACTCGAAGGATTTACAACAGAGTAGCAATCACACACTTATTACATCGAATGTCTCAAAAGAGAACTTATTACAATAAATATGGCTTAAGGCCATCTAAAACGATAACAGCGGAAGGCTTGGAAGATAAAGTGAGTCCATCAACTCCAATGGCATAGCTGAGCTGCACGACAATGACCTATCGCACCTTTACTCGTCGTCTGAAAAGTCTGCAACATGATACGTTGCAGCCCGAAAACGGGTCAGCACATGGAATATGCTGGCAATGTAACACAGTAGAGCAATGAACAGATAAAAGCTATCACTACATGCATATATGGCTGGTGGAGGCTCTATGGTTATATGGTTTTTGTGAAAAGCCAAATTTTCCCTACAACAAAGGAATATATTTTATTTAACTATCATGGTAGTTGAAACATCATTGAGAAGGTACCTCCAAGTCAATCCCAATTAAAAGTAATTATCAACCCAACAAATTAAATTAGAGTGATGAGATGCAATAGGATAATCCAAATACTAAATACTCAAGATGTCCATAACCGGGGACACGGCTAACCATGATTAGATTGTACACTCTGCAGAGGTTAGCGCACTTTTCCCCACAAGACTCGATCTCCTCCGTTGGATTTCTCGCACTACATGATGTTTGAGAAACGGATGACCGAGACACAGTCTTTCAGAAGCATTAACTCTAACCCCGGGTAGACAGTACCAACCTACATCCCTCTACATCTGCCAGCCTACCACCGGAAGAGGTCATGCAACATACTCAACTATGCTAGAGCCCATAATAGCTTGTGGCTGCACACGGAAGTTTCTAGCATGAATAATCTCACGATCCCTTTGAGCCTGGGTGGCGGACCTTAGGATGATCTCACGGATGCCCCGGGATCTCCTAGGACAACACTGGATTCCCCAGGTGCCCAAACAAGCAATCCACCCAGATGTGTATTAAAGTTGCCACCTTAAGTTGAACCATTAAATAAACAACCTCACATATGTCATGGAATACTCTCAAACCCAATCCACGTCTACGAGCATAGCATGGCAATATAAGCATAACGTAGAAGTAACTCCCAAAGGTTTGATAATAAAACAGGTAATAGGTTCTATGTAGCGACCAGACCTCAAATGGTCTGTGCTGCTGTGCACCAGTGTCATCCCTGGATCAGTAATGCTGACACGCACAGTACAAATGGAGGATTTATAACAGAGTAGCAATCACACACTTATTACATCGAATATCTCCAAAGAGATAAGTATGAATAACATGGCTTAAGGCCATCTAATAACGATAACAACGGAAGACTTGGAAGATAAGTGAGTCCATCAACTCCAGCGGCATCACTGAGTATAAGACCACGACCTAAGGCACCTTACTCGTCGTCTGAAAAGTCTGCAACATGAAACGTTGCAGCCCGAAAACGGGTCAGCACATAGAATATGCTGGCAAAGTAACACATAGAGAGCAATGAACAATAATAATGCTATACTATATGCATATATGGCTGGTGGAAAGGCTCTACGGTTACAGTTTTGCGAAAAGCCAATTTTATCCTACTTCAAAGGAATAAATTTTATTTAACTATCATGGTGGTTGAAACATTGAGAAGGTACCTCCAACTCAATCCCAATTAAGTAACATCATTAACCCAACAAAATTAATTATAAGTATCACGGTGATGAGATTCAAATGATAATCCAGATACTAGATACTCAAGTTGTCCATAACCGGGGACACGGCTAATCATGATCAGTTTGTACACTCTGCAGAGTTTGTGCACTTTTCCCCACAAGACTCGATCGCCTCCGCTTGATTCTCGCACTGCAGGATGTTTGAGAAACGGATGACCGAGACACAGTCTTTCAGAAACAATCACTCTCTACTCTGGATGGACCGGTACACCTACTTTCCCCTACATCTGCTAGTCCACCTCTTCAAGAGATCCTGTAACCTACTCAGCTATGCTAGAGCCCATAATAGCTTGCGGCTGCACACGGAAGTTTCTAGCATGAATAATCTTATGATCCCTTTGAGCCTGGGTGGCGGACCTTATACATACAGACAACACTGGGTTCTCCAGGTGCCTCAATCCACCCAGATGTGAGTTTTAGTTGCCACCTTAAGTTGAACCATTATTAAACAATCCCACATCTGTGATGAATATCTCTCAAACCCAATCCACGTCTACGCATAGCATGGCATTGATAAAAGCAACGTAGAAGTAACTCCCAAGGGTTTGATAATGAAAAACAGGTAATAGGTACTACCTCAACTACTTCCCAATACCCACAGTTTAATTAGATCCTAATTGTAACATCCCAAATTTTCAATTTGGAATGTTATACATAGATCATCATTTGCATATCATGTTTTGTTGCATTTTGACAAATCCTCGATAAATCCTAAGCAACTCAAGGACCCTCGGAGAGAGTTGGGGATTTTCTCGAATTTTCTTATTTGATTTTTCAAACGAGGATTGGGATTTTTAATTATTTTTCTCTCCGGAAAATATTTCATTTTTAAATAAACGAGAGGAGAAAATATGACTTCTCCAAAATATTGAAATACTGGAGGAAAAATGTTAAAATCATTATTTGAAATTTATTTGGATTTTATTTGCAATTTTTATTGCATTTAAAAATATGCATGTTTTCAAAATATTTATTTTTGATTTTAAAAATGTTCACCCTATTCTAGATTTTCTATCTAGACGGGGAAATTTATTTCATATTTTTCTGATTTGTATTTAGTTTTCTACGCAATATTTTCCGCGGAACTTATTTAAAAAAAAATGCGCCCGCGCCGACTGGGCCGAGCCCAGCCGACGGCCCGCCCGCGGGTTCTCCTCTTCCCGCACGGAGCTCGCCGCCGCCATGACCGACTCCGGCCGCCGCACGCCTCCCCTCGCCCGACCCCTTCCCCAAGCCGCCCTAGCCCCCCTCCATATATACCCCCCCCTCTCCGTTTCTCTCACCACCGCCGCCGGAGGAGCACGCCACCGCCGCCGCATCTAGCCCGCCGCCGCCGCCGCTTTTTGCCTCGCCGCCGCCGCCGCCGCTTTTTGCCTCGCCGCCGCCGCCGCCGGGAGTCGCCGGAGCCCCGCATCTAGTCCTTGAGTTGCTTAGGATTTATCGAGGATTTGTCAAAAATGCAGTAAAACATGATATGTAATGATGATCTATGTATAACATTCCAAATTGAAAATTTGGGATGTTACATTCTACCTCATCAACTACTTCCCAATACCCACAAATTAATCACATCCTAATCATGCAGTGTTTGAGGATTGGAACTAATGCATAAAAACTGGGTATGATCAATGTGTTACTTGCCTTGCTGACGATCCGCAAAACCTAGAGACTCGTAGTAGCACGCTTCGCACTCCGGGAATTCTGTCGCAAACAAACAATAGCATACATAAGCAATCAAGCAAAGATTCACGGGTAAATCTCAAATAAGAAGATCTAACCAGAAAGTTCAACTTAAGAACTCCGGTTCGCAAAAAGAATCAAATCAAACGGAGCAACAAAACTCAAACGGCGAGCGGCGGCGGCGGCTCGGCGCGGCGGCGGCTACGAGGCGGCGGCGCGGCTCTGCTAGGGTTTCGGCAGGGCGGCGCTAGTGGCTGCGGGGCTCGGGCGCGCGGGCTTTAAAGCCCCAGGCCGGGCGAGTCCTAGTCGGGTACGGCCCGGCTAGGTCGGTTGACTTTTTTTAAATAATTCTGACGCGCAGAAAAAGAAAGAAAAAGAATACTAAACAGACTCCAAAAATCCCGAAATAAATTTTCCCCGTCCTCTAAAAATATGCCGGAAAAGGTGAACATTTATTTGGGCATATAATGCAATTTTGAAAAACGCGTATTTTTCCTATGCAAATAAAATAGCAATAAAATCCCAAATAAAATCATTGGTTTGATTTTAATATTTTTCCTCCAATATTTCATTTATTTTGGAGAAATCATATTATCTCCACTCATATATTTTAATATGAAATATTTTTGAAGGGGAAAAATAAATTAAAACCAACATGATCCTTGTTTCAATATTTGGTGAAATTCTAATATGAAAAAGTGAAATCCCCAACTCTCTCCAAGGGTCCTTGAGTTGCTTAGAGTTTCGAGGATCGCAAAACAAAAAATGCAATAAAATATGATATGCAAGAATGACCTATGTATAACATTCCAAATTGAAAATTTGGGATGTTACACTAAGTCATCATAGAATCAGAATACATGCAATCAGGATACGTAAGAGTGAAGAACATGCAATCATACAAGCATAAAGAATAGGAATTGAGGAAATGAAAGATAGCGTGATGAAATTCTTCAGTTCAAATTCGTTAGAGGATAGATCAAAAAAATTAGACAGTGAAGACAATGGAATTTGGTAGACCAGTTTCAGTTGCTGCATCAACTGTACGTTTGGTTGAGACAGCTGAGTCACAACTCGGAGGACATACAGTCCTCACCGTATTCCTCTTGAGCTAAGGCCCGTAGACCTCGCCCAATCACTCGTGGTAAGTCTTCAAGGTAGACTTCCAAAACCTTCACAGAATTGTTCACCGGCACACGACAATGACTCTTGGTGTACTTAGAACTTGACGCCTAACCGTCTAGAAGAATGACAGTCTTCAAAGGTAACAGACGTCGGATCACACAGATCAATCTCTTCAGTGATGCTCAATCACTTTGGCTCTGGGTTTTTCCTCACTTAGGATTTTCTCAAAGTCGTCAGAGGATGGGTTGCTCTCTTATGACAAGTGTCAAGTTCTCTCAGAGCAGCCAACCAACAAGTGGTTGAGGGCGCGTCTATTTATAGCCAGGGGCAACCCGACATGAATTGTCATAAATGCCCTTCTCTGATTCGACCATTGTCAGGATAAGATCCACTCGACAGCTGGCAGGCGGCACAATGACAGTCGGAATTTGAACTCTCAAATTCATCGAGGCACTCATTTTCCTCACTTTTAGGAAGATCACACTAGCGAACTCCTAACTCCTCAGCATGACCAAATTCGTCAGCGACCAGATGAACTTCGTCACTGTCGCTAGCAAATGCATCAGCTGTACTAGAGATTTCCAAAGGGTTCACCCGAATTGGCTTTTGTGTATGGGTTTGAGTAAGTTTGAGCATTACTTATGTGAAATATGTTTCACCTAGACCGCCTTTAACAGTATGGTTTTTCCTATGACTCAAATAAGAAGAAAAGAAACTATGAAAACAATGTCTTCAAGCTTCAACGTCTTCACATCAATTTCTTCAAAGGCTGTACCAATTTATCACCAAATTCTTCACTTGAAGAAATCAATATTTAGGGGTCATCTTCCATGTGTTAAACCAAATCTTCAGGGACTCTATTACCTGTGTATACTCACAAACACATTAGTTCCTCAACCTATTTGTCTTCAATACTCCAAAACCACAAAGGGGCAGTTCTGCTCCGGTTTTCTTCTATTTTTTTATCTCTATTGTTTCTTATGGGTTTGTTTCTTTCTTCACAACTTTTGTCTTTCTTCCCTTTGTTTATCACTTCTTTCTTCTTTTTATGTTTTTACAGGTTTTTTCTTTTCTTCGGTTTTCTATTGTTTTGTTCTCTCTTTTTATTTGTTTTTCCCTACTCCTTTCCTATTTTCTTTACTTTCCTTCGATTTTATTATTTCTTTCTTAGTTTTTCTCAGTTTCGTTTGTTTTTCTTGGTTTGCTCATGGGTTTTTACGGGTTTCCTCGGAATTTATGTTTCTGGGGTATTTCTTTCTTCCGTTTGTTAGGGTTTCACCGTTTTTATTTGTTTTTTTTCTTGTTTTCGAACACATGCCTACATTTTTCATCACATTTCTATATTTTACGTACACATCATTAAATATATTTTTATAAGTTTTACATTTTTCGTTAATATGATTAATATTTTAAAAAATTTATATTTGATGACATATTTTCTTAACCATGTATATTTGGGTATATATGCGGAACATTTTTAATACTCCCTCTGTTTCTAATTATAAAACTTTTTAGAGATTTTAATACGGACTACATATAGATGTATTTTAGAGTGTAGATTCACTCAGTTTGCTCCATATGTTATCCATATTGAAACCCTTAAAATGGCTTATATTTAAGAACGGAGGGAGTACATATTTACAAATTTTTGAATAAATGGTTAACATTTTTTATACATGATTAAATTATTTATATTTTTTATATTCAATTTTTTTAATACAATCTATATTTCTGTATACAAAAGAAACATTTTTTGTAGACGTTTAATATTTTTTAATAGTTTCTTAACATTTTATATATTTTTGTGTTTGATGATTACATTTTTCCTAAACATTGTATGTTTCCTGTATATACCAGGAACATTTTTCTACATGTTTAAAATCTTTGAAAATATTATTAACACTTTTTTTTATATACAATCAATTTTTTTAAAAAATTATGTTTTTATGTTCAAGTTTTTAATACACATTCCATATTTTTGGTATAGATGATGGACATTTTTTTGTACATGTTTAGCAATTTTTTAAATATATGACTAACACTTTGAAACATATAGGTTTGGATGTATACTTTCTCCATACACTTTATATATTTTTATTGATTACGTATAGTTTTTATACACATGTTTAACATTTTGTAAATATATGATTAACATTTTAAAAATATTTTTATGTCTACTTTTTTCCATACAGATTGTATATTTTTTGTATACATTTTCATGTACACCGGAAATATTTTTTATACAGATTTAATATTTTTCAAATGCATGATTAACATTTTTCCAAAACGCAGGTGAAGTTTATTTTTGTAATATATCTGTTTAGAATATTTAGAAGTATATCAAAAGTGAAAAAATTCAAAAAATGAAGAAAAACGTGGAAGAAAAGAGGCAGTGGTCTCTCGCGCGTCTGGGCCGCAATAGTCCGGCGTTGGCGTTCAGGCGAGGCGCTCTGTCTCGCGTGAAACAAGACATAGACGACATTCCCTATTTGGCGCTGCAGGTGCCCGTTATTCATTCAGAGCAAAGCATAGTAACCACTAGGCCATCTCGATTGATTGTGCAGACTCACATCGCTTTTACCATTTATCCTCTACAGTTCGCGAAACTTTATTCTTTTTTCTTTTCCTTTTTTATTTTTTCAGGGAACTGTTTTGTTCAGCTTTTTTCTCATTATTTTCTTTTTGCTAAACGCGTGAACTTTTTATTCATATTCGTGTTTTTTTAAAAATCAATGAACATTTCTTCAAGATTGATTAACGTTTTTTTTAAATCGATTAACATTTTTACAAAATTGATGAACTTTTTTTCGAAATCGATGAACATTTTTCCAAATTTGATGAACTTTTTATTGTCGATGAACGCTTTTTCAAAATTGATGAACTACTTTTCTAATTCATGTTTTTTTTCTCCATCGATGAATTTTTTTAAAAAAATCGATGAACTTTTTGTAGAATCGATGAATTTTTTTAAAATTCAATGAACTTTTTTAAATTTGATGAAGTATTTTTAAATTTTGATTTTCCAAAAAAACCGATGAACTCTTTCCATTTTTGTGATTTTTTTTCAATTGGTACAAACCTTTTTGAATTTCTTTTATTTCTTTCAGTTCGTGTTTTTGATGAATGCTTTTTAAAATTTATTCTTTATTGAAATATAATTATGGTGAGTATATAATACTAGTATATGTTTAATTTTTGTACTTAATGAATGGTCAAATGTGATCTGTTTCCATATTTTTTTTTGCGGGGTAGTCAATAAACCAAGCATGTCCTAGTGGTTAAGGCTTGTGGGCAATTACTTTCGCGTTTGGAGGTTAAATCCCACTTCTCCTGATTAAACGTGTTCGGGCGCTTAAGGCGCCGAACAGGAGCTCCCGACATAGACGCGCCCATTCGATGGCCAGGCAAGTATTCTGGGCCGGCTCGAGGTAATCCTGCAACCGGATGATATAAGTGGGCTTTCTTTTCTTCTCAATTTTTTTCCAGGCTTCTTCTATATTTTATAAAGAAGAAAAATGATCATGTGGGTGGTCGTGATCCTGAGAATTTATTTTGTCGCGATGCATCCTGAGGTCAGCCGTCCCCAAGAGTTCACATGCTCTGCAGAAACGATAATTACCTAACCCGACAAGCACTGAGGCACCGACGAGAGTGCACGGTGATTCAGCCATGGAACCCCAGATCTCTGCCGGGTCCGTCCAAATCACCCTTATAGCTTGAGCCAATAGCCAGGCTCCTCCTACAGAGCATAATGTCCGAGCTGCAAACGGCCGCTTGCTAATTCCAACATGTTTAGGTCTCCATCTCGTCATGACAGGCAGCATGTACATGCCATAAGCTGATGGATGGGTTGCGTCTGATTCTGCATGCACTTTACGTTAAGCCAAGGACAACGCAATGGCAGTGCTCTGTCACCTGCACCTGCAGCAATCTATTCTAGCTCATCGACTCAACTCCATCGAGAAATCTCAGGCGCCGTTTGTAATTAACGTAGGGACTGGCACTAAGAAGTTCGGGATTATTAACACGGAGACCATGATGATCTGTTTTTCTCGCCAGAATGTCTTGGATAACAGTCATTTTTCGCATGGAATGTACTGATGCACATGTGTAGTGCCCCCACGTCTGATTGAACAAGGTGTTGTTGTCAGTTAACCTTGTCAGTTGTGACCATTTGTCCACGTTTAGTTGTTCCCCTTTTCGGTTTATTACACGCTAATCCTATCGTGGCCACCGTATTAATTATGTTGAACCCATATGTCTTCATCGGATTCCTCATCCGGGGGCCGGATCATGCATCCAGGCTGCAGATCTATATACGCAGCCCAGACATACATTTTGTGTTTGATAACATCACAGTGGAATCGCTCTCTGTCTCTCTGCAAATGTGCTGTGCACCACAAGCATGATCCCTCACTAAGAGCATGATCCCTCACTGATAGCATTCTCCAATCAAACCATGCATGCTCAGACGCCTAATCGAAAACCATGCATGATGTACTCATGCTCCCTTTGTATCACAATACTTGTCGCTGGGGAATTTCGCTGGTTTTCCTTTTTTTTAGGGTTTTTACTGGGTTTCCTAACGACAAGTATTTCAGTATAGAGGGAGTAGTATGGAAAGGACAGCTTCCACGAGGACCTGCAATTAGAGTACCTAATCCGACCTTTAATAATGGTATATGTCGCGATTAATCAGTGGAATCTTGGACTAGTGTCGTCTCATTCTCATACGCATCACCACGACGACGGGGCACGCACAGCATTACAGCGCACAGCCCAGCATTAGTGTGTCTACAGGTGCCGTCGCACATGCACGTACGAACAGCTAGCGGATAGGACACATATAGGAATGCTGCCGTGCCGTGCCGTGCCTCGGGTCCAACGAACCTGCATGTGTTGTTCAAACCACGCAATCTCCCATCAACTTTTTCAGGAGCAAGCTAAGCTCTGTCTAATATGATGGTGCATCATGCATGGACCCAACACAACAGCTGGCTTAGCCATATATTTAACGGGAACCGCTGTCCGCTTGAATGCGATGATTGTTGGAGTGGCCCGTTAGTCAAACGAGCGATGCTAGATTGACGTACTCCTTGACCTGTAACGCCTGAGAGCTTAAACAAGCTGCGTCTCACGTGGGGAAGATATTCTCACGTAATAGCATGTCTGACCATGATACACTTGGATTACCTTCACACGATGGTACACGGGTGAGTTCACTCTACAGAAAGGAAACTTTCACGGTGCGTTGCAATACATCAGAGAACGCGGGTATAAAACCCAAGTGTATTTTCAACCTAAAAAATTATTTTAAGTTTAATTGGCCCAATTAAGTCTAAGGGTATTATCATCCTAAAATTTTGAATTAACTTAATTGCATTGACATAGCACTTAATTATAACTAAACGTCATCGTGCGTGGTCATTTGAATTTGGGTTATAGGGTGTTTGCGCTACTCTCGTTGTTCGTTGTTCGCGGCGAGTGTAGTTTCTTGTAACTGAAATTCTGCCTTCTATAAAAACTGTGGTACGCCTAGGCGTCCTCTTGAAAAAAAATTGGGTTATAGTGGTTCCTCGTTTCCTCTCGAGTCCTAGTCTCCGGCGAACACATCGCCGCCTTCGATCGTCGCCGCTCTCACTCACCGTGACACTCCCTCCTCCTCCTCCTCCACCTCGCTCGCACGCGACCCCCCTCGAGTTATGCGGCGCCAGATTTTCCGAGGAGCCGCCTAATCCCCTTCTTCCCCGATTGGACGACCCTTCCCCGACGCGAGGCCAAATCATCCTCACCGCCGTGCATCAACTTTATCGCGCCGGATCTTCGCATCGACCTCTGAGATGTAAGTGCGTAGCCATCTCTAATCTTGGCCAGTCCCTTCTGCATAGTACCGATTGGGTCAGATTTGATTAGGGTTTAGCATATGTGATATGAGAAAAGTTGTGACTAGATTTCGATTGGAAGGATGTGTAATTCGGATTTAGTTAGGACATATTTTGGACTTATTTAGGGTTATATTGCATGAGAAGGTTGTCAGCGGATTTGGATTCAAATAAAAGTGTAGTTTTGATTTAGTTATGACATATTTTGGATTTAGTTAGGAGATATTTTAGATAGAGTTTGGAGTTATTTTGATGTAGTTACGAGATATTTTTTAATTGAGTTTGGAGTTATTTTAAATTTAGTTAGAAGATATTTAATCCATGAAGATGAACTTATCATGGTGCGATTAGTCATGACATTTGAAGGATTTGTTGACGTACTCATTGACCTCCAATGCCTTAAAGCTCAAAGAAGCCGCGTCTAACGGGGAGCTTGCTATGGGGAAGATATTCTCACGCAGTAGCATGTGTGAGAGCATCTACAACCCAACGCCTCAAACCCCCTCATACGTGCATGCATGGATCAGCAAACGGCGGCACCCCTTATATCGAACCTAAATGTAGGACCAATATGGTCCGGGCGTATCCGCCACGTCGGACCCGACCCATAATGGCCCACCCGACCCCACATATATTCCCCCACACCTGTCCCCCCGACAAGACGCTAGCCACTTCACTCCACTCCACTCCACTCCCCTCTGGCACCACAGCTCCCGTCCAGCGATCTCCGGCCTTCTCCGGCATGGCGGGCAGCAGATCCGAGGACAATCAGTACAGATCCGTCTACTGGGTGTCGTCTCGTGCGGTTTGGAGGAGGCGATGGCCATCCGCATTGCACTCCGCCGCTCCCGGGAGGACAGCGCTCGGTCGGCGGCAGGATCTGTCTTGCGCGAGTCCACTGCGTCGGCGCATTGGGCACTTGGATCATCAAACGCTGGATCATAGCGGTCCTCTTGGGAGTCTTCCAATCCCCCTTTTCCCATCATTGTCCACCGGAGTATGAGTCCTATCGGGCCGGTGTGCCCGCCATGGGAAGGAGAGTGTCGGTGTCAAAATCGGCGGATCTCGAGTAGGGGGTCCCGAACTGTGGATCTTGGATCGATGGGGAACAAGGGACGCGGGACACAATATTTACCCAGGTTCGGGCCCTCTCTAGGAGGTAATACCCTACGTCCTGCTTGATTATATTGCTTGTGTATATGGGGATTACAGAGTTGATCTACCACGAGATCGGATGAACTAAACCCTAAACTAGTAGGATGACGATTGTTCTCTCTTAGTCTCTACAGACTAAATCCTCTAGTTTATATAGACACCAGGGGTACTAGGGTTTACATATAGTCGGTTACATTAAGAGAACGCATGAATCTTGCATCTTGGCTTGGGGTACACACCAAGGCACAAAAGGTCTTCGGTCCGGATACAGTGCGGCCAAACAGTCTGGCCCATGTGAGATAGGTCGGCATCCCGAGGACCCCCTAGTCCAGGACTCCCTCAGTAGCCCCCGAACTAGCCTTCAACGCCGGCTGCCTATAACTCCCATGACTGCAAACTCTGGCTTGCAAGTGAGTTCCCTTTATTCTGAGTATTCGGAATAATCTTTCTCCAGTTAAGTCTTCAAATGGTGCTCGATCTAATTCGGCCATATGTCGAGCCGTATCCGGATTCCGAACTATCGATTTTACTTAGCCTTGATGGACAACCGTTCAAATGTGAACATTATTTTTGACTGACAACTTTCGGCGAAGGGTTGCGACCGGTCATAAACATGAGGAATCGATGCGTGGCTCGAGGCAGCCCCTTCAATGGCACATCCCATCGGGATGGAGATCATGTCCCGCTTTTCAAGGGATATGATCAATGATACACAGTATCCTACTCGCGCATAACACTACGAGTATATCGGAAACTGGCGAGGTCGACGGCGCATTTAAAGGACTCTTGGTATTACGACTGCTTATAAAAGAAATCAGCCACAGTTAACCCTGTACGCCTTCTTCTTCCTCTCGCCATACCTTTCCCAATCTACCGAGCTTGAGCGCCCCAATCCAACTTCCCACGAAGTCGAGTTCGGCAATGGCTGGATCTGGAGCGAAGGGCAAGTGGGAGGCCTCCTGTGTCACCAACAACGACATCGAGGACTGAAGCAAGCGGGCTTCCTCTCCCCAACCATCGCTCATCAGGCCCCGGAGGAGGGCCATGTCATGGCGATGCCCCGCGCCGGCGAACGGGTGGTGTTCATTCCCCACTTTATCGGAGACTAGGTTTCCCACTCCACTCATTCGTTCGAGGGTTGATGTTCTACTATGGGCTCGACTTCCACGACCTGGCTCCGAACTCTTTTCTCCACATCTCAGCGTTCATCACCATCTGTGAGGCCTTTCTTCAGGTCCAGCCGCACTTCAGCCTATGGTTGAAGGTTTTTAATGTCAGGCCGAAGATCGTCGATGGAGAGCATGCGGATTGCGAGGGCGCCATGGTGAGCAGGCTCACCCGACTCGGCTGGCCAGAGAGGGTGTTTGTAGACACGGTCAAGATCTAGCAAAAAGAATGGTTCTACATCATAGAGCCTGATACGTCTCCGTCGTATCTACTTTTGCAAACACTTTTGCCCTCGTTTTGGACTCTAACTTGCATGATTTGAATGGAACTAACCCGGACTGACGCTGTTTTCAGCAGAATTGCCATGGTGTTATCTTTGTGCAGAAACAAAAGTTCTCGGAATGACTTGAAACTTCACGGAGATTATTTCTGGAAATAATAAAAAATATTGGCGAAAGAATCAAGGCCAGGGGGACCACACCCTTTCCACGAGGGTGGGAGGCGCGCCTGCCCCCCCTAGGGCGCGCCCCCTGCCTCGTGGGCCCCTTGGAGCTCCACCGACTTCAACTCCAACTCCATATATTCGTGTTCGGGGAGAAAAAACCCAGAGAAAGATTCATCACGTTTTACGATACGGCGCCACCGCCAATCCCTAAACTCTCTCGGGAGGGCTGATCTGGAGTCCGTTCGGGGCTCCAGAGAGGGGAATCCGTCGCTATCCTCATCATCAACCATCCTCCATCACCAATTTCATGATGCTCACCGCCGTGCGTGAGTAATTCCATCGTAGGCTTCCTGGACGGTGATGGGTTGGATGAGATTTATCATGTAATCGAGGTAGTTTTGTTAGGGTTTGATCCCTAGTATCCACTATGTTTTGAGATTGATGTTGCTATGACTTTGCTATGCTTAATGCTTGTCACTAGGGCCCGAGTGCCATGATTTCAGATCTGAACCTATTATGTTTTCATGAATATATGTGAGTTCTTGATCCTATCTTGCAAGTCTATAGTCACCTACTATGTGTTATGATCCGGCAACCCCGAAGTGACAATAATCGGGACCACTCCCGGTGATGACCGTAGTTTGAGGAGTTCATGTATTCACTATGTGTTAATGCTTTGGTCTGGTACTCTATTAAAAGGAGGCCTTAATATCCCTTAGTTTCCATTAGGACCCCGCTGCCACGGGAGGGTAGGACAAAAGATGTCATGCAAGTTCTTTTCCATAAGCACGTATGACTATATTCGGAATACATGCCTACATTACATTGATGAATTGGAGCTAGTTCTGTGTCACCCTATGTTATGACTGTTACATGATGAACCGGACCGGCATAATTCTCCATCACCGATCCAATGCCTACGAGCTTTTCACATATTGTTCTCCGCTTATTTACTTTTCCTTTGCTACTGTTACAATCACTACAAAACCCAAAAATATTACTTTTGCTACTGTTACCATTACTTCCATACTACTTTGCTACTAAATACTTTGCTGCAGATATTAAGTTATCCAGGTGTGGTTGAATTGACAACTCAACTGCTAATACTTGAGAATATTCTTTGGCTCCCCTTGTGTCGAATCAATAAATTTGGGTTGAATACTCTACCCTCGAAAACTGTTGCGATCCCCTATACTTGTGGGTTATCAAGACTATTTTCTGGCGCCGTTGCCGGGGAGCATAGCTCTATTCTTTGAGTCACTTGGGATTTATATCTGCTGGTCACTATGAAGAACTTGAGAGACGCGAAAACAAAAATTTATCCCTCAACTACGAGGGGAGGTAAGGAACTGCCATCTAGCTCTGCACTTGATTCACCTTCTGTTTTGAGTAAGCTTGCGACACCTAAACCTGCATCTGCTATTAATTCTGATATGTCGCATGTTATTGATGATGCCACTTCTGCTATGCATGATACTTATGATGAAACTACTTCTATGCTTGATACTACTGTGCCACTTGGTGAATTTCTTGATGAACAACTTGCTAGGGCTAGAGAGAATGAAATTACTGAAACTGATAATATTGATGAAAGTGATGATGAAGATTCTCCCCTTAAATATGAATTGCCTGTTGTGCCTGAGGGTTATGTTATGGATGAAGAAACTGCTAGAGACTTTCTTGCTTGTAATGATAGAAGTGATCTTAAGAAATTATTAGCTAAGCTGAAACAAAAAACTCTGAATGCTAGAATGAAATATGACCCTGCTTTTGCTACTTCACCTATCTTTGTTACTGATAAGGATTATGAATTCTTTATTGATCCTGATATAATTACTTTGGTTGAGTCTGATCCTTTCTATGGCTATGCATCTGAAACTGTTGTGGCACACCTTACTAAATTAAATGATATAGCCACCCTGTTCACTAATGATGAGAAAACTCGCTACTATTATATCCTTAAAATATTTCCGTTCTCATTAAAGGGTGATGCTAAGATATGGTTTAATTCTCTTGATCCTGGTTGTGTGCGTAGTCCCCAGGATATGATTTATTACTTCTCTGCTAAATATTTCCTTGCTCATAAGAAACAAACTGCTTTAAGGGAAACATATAATTTTGTGCAAATTGAAGAAGAGAGTCTCCCACAAGCTTGGGGAGGCTTCTCCAATTACTTAATGCTTTGCCTGATCATCCTCTCAAGAAAAATTAAATACTTGATATCTTTTATAATGGACTAACCGATGCTTCCAGAGACCATCTGGATAGTTGTGCTGGTTGTGTTTTCAGGGAAAGAACTGTTGATCAAGCTGAAATTCTATTGAATAATATGTTGACTAATGAAAATAATTGGACACTTCCTGAGCCAACTCCTAAGCCAACTCCGAAGAAAAGGGGTGTTCTATTTCTCAGTCCTGAAGATATGCAAGAGGCAAAGAAATCTATGAAAGAAAATGGTATTAAAGCTAAAGATGTTAAGAATTTACCTCCTATTGAAGAAATACATGGTCTTAATTTACCTCGTGTTGAAGAAATACATGGTCTTAATTCATCACCTATTGAAGAAACACATGGTCTTGATAACCCGACACAGGTAGTAAAGGTAAATTCTCTCGATAGATTTGATGAAGGTGATATTCCTCGTTATAAGTCTGCTAGCCAATGCTTAGATGAGTTTGATAATTTTATTGTCAAACAAGAAAACTTCAATGCTTATGTTGGTAGACAATTGAAACACAATGCTTATATGATTGAACACTTGAGTGATTATATGTCAAGAGTTAAAGGTGAACTTAAATTCATTAGTAAACATGCTTCTATGGTTACCACTCAAGTAGAACAAGTACTTAAAGCTCAGAATGATTTGCTCAATGAATTGAATAGTAAGAATAATGATTTTGCTGTTAGAGTTGCTACTAGAACTGGTAAAATGACTCACGAACCTTTGTATCCTGAAGGTCACCCTAAGAGAATTGAGCAGGATTCTCAAAGAAATAATGTTGATGCACCTAGTCCTTCTAAGAAGAAGAAAAAGAAAAATGATAGGACTTTGCATTCTTCTAGTGAACCTGTTGTAGACACACCTGAGAATCCCAATGATATTTCTATTTCTGATGCTGAAACATAATATGGAAATGAACATGAACCTAGTGATAATGCTAATGATGATGTTCATGTTGATGCTCAACCTAGTAATAACAAGGATGTAGAAATTGAACCTGATGTTGATCTTGATAACCCACAATCAAAGAATCAACGTTATGATAAGAGAGACTTTGTTGCTAGGAAACACGGTAAAGAAAGAGAACCATGGGTTCAGAAACCCATGCCTTTTCCTCCCAAACCATCCAAGAAAAAGGATGATGAGGATTTTGAGCGCTTTGCTGAAATGATTAGACCTATCTTCTTGCGTATGCGATTAACTAATATGCTCAAACTGAATCCTTATGCTAAGTATATGAAAGAAATTGTTACAAATAAAAGAAAGATACCGGAAGCTGAAATTTCCACCATGCTTGCTAATTATACTTTTAAGGGTGGAATACCAAAGAAACTTGGAGATCCAGGAGTACCCACTATACCATGCTCCATTAAAAGAAACTATGTTAAAACTGCTTTATGTGACCTTGGAGCCGGTGTTAGTGTTATGCCTCTCTCTTTATATCGTAGACTTGATTTGAATAAGTTGACACCTATTGAAAAATCTTTGCAAATGGCCGATAAATCAACTGCTATACCTGTCGGTATTTGTGAGGATGTGGCTGTTGTGGTTGCAAACGTTACTATTTTAATGGACTTTGTTATTCTTGATATTCCCGAGGACGATAGTATGTCTATTATTCTTGGAAGACCCTTTTTGAATACTGCAGGGGCTATTATTGATTGCAACAAAGGCAATGTCACTTTTCATGTTAATGGTAATGAGCATACGGTACACTTCCCGAGGAAACAACCTCAAGTCCACAGTATCAATTCTATTGGGAAAATTCCATCAATTATTATTGGAGGTTTTGAATTTCCTCTTCCTACTGTCAAGAAGAAATATGATATTCTTATTGTTGGGAATGTGCATATCCCCGTTAAGGTAACATAGTGTTATTCGAAATTTCTCCGGTTTCATGTTATTCGGAATGAGTTTGTTAACAAGACTTGATCAACCTTGTTAGTAGATTCCTTTTGATGAGCATGAGCTGGATGAAGTTAGAAAGCACAACTTTCTGTACCCTCCTTTTACTTTCTGTTATTTAGAAGAAATAAAGTAAAATTAGTATATTCTGCCTATTTTCTGAATTATCCGTGCAATAAAAAATACCCCGAAAATAAAAGTTCTCCAAATGCCCCGAAATTGAAATATGATTTTTTAGAATATTTTAGAATATCTAGCACTGATAACACAACAGGGGGAGCAAGCACCTGGCCACGAGGGTCCAGGGCGCGCCCCTGCCTCGTGGGCCCATGGTGGCTCCCCTCCACTTATTCCAACCACCACACACTCCTTCCTCCCAAAAAAATCATCAACCAGCTCAAGCACGAGTTCTAGCTCATTTTGCTGCGATTTTCGATCTCCTTGCTCAAAGCACCTCTCACAAAATTGCTTTGGGGGATTGTTCCTTGGAATGTGACTCCTCCAATGGTCCAATTAGTTTTTGTTCTAGTGCTTTATTCATTCCAAATTTGTGCTGCCTAGGTGACCATGTTCTTGAGCTTGTATGTCAAATTTATATGGTTCCAAGTAGTTCTAATGCATGATATAGTCTCTAGGCACTTGTGGGAGTAGTTGCTATCAGTTTTGTTGAGTTTGGTTCACTTTTATTTGAAGTTACTAAAAAATTCAGAAATTTTTCAGTGGAAGAAATATGTTTATGAAAATGTACCAAGGTGGCCCTTCAAGGAAGCAAGGACCCAGGCTCGCAATGCGCGATGCCGACGATGAACCACCAAGGGAAGCTCAAGTGCGCGCTTGTGAATGCCTTCAGAGGACTTCATGGATCGATCAGGAATCAAGGAAGAATTTAACGCATATGTGCGTAACGCTTATTCTTTGAGGCAGATAAGTGCTATCAGTACCACTATCTCACTGATTCCTTTGTGAGGAGGTTTGAATTTTCATCATCACGCAATTCTCAAACTGTCCTGTTTGATCTTTATGAAAATTCTTATACTATGGACTTAGAGGATTTTAATACTGCTTGCAAGCTTCCATAATGGGATAGTCCTAGTGAACCTCGCAAATCTGAATATAGAGATTTTCTTGCCAGTATAACTGTGGGGGAATCTAGAGATATAACACAAGCTACCATAGGGAGCATTCGTTTTCCTGCTATACATTATTTTGCTCTCTTCATAGGTAGGTGCATAAATGGTAAGGATGAAGCATGCCACATGTGTGTCCCTGATCTCAGTGTTCTCAGGAGTGCTGTATTAGGAGATAAACATTATAATTTGGGAGCCATTGTTGCACGTAGGTTGCATAATAATAGATTTAATGGAGATTTCTTTGGTGGAATTTATGCAAACCGTTTAGCTAATTTTCTTAATATACCCATTCGTGATTATGATATGGAATTGCCTCCTGCTTATCTGGATTTTAATGCCATGGTTTACCATCGGTTTGTTGAGAGGAATGAACCGCCTCTCCAGTACCGACTAATCTTTGACAGGCGTCACGCTGTCAATATTGTCCTCCCTACCCCTACTCTCTTTGACTTTCAGGCAAAGGGGAGATATTTTATAACCAGGGAGGATGCAAATGAGTACGAGAGGAGGACGAGGGCAGCTCGCCTCCAAGCTGTAGCCCACGATGCAATAGCCGCTGCATCTCAGTACGACCCCAGTTACAACTTTGGATATCCGCCAGGCCAGCCGTGGCCATAGACCAACTTAGGCCAAAAGCCTAAGCTTGGGAGAGTACGTATTTCTCACCGACATTACATTTATGTTCACATCGGTGCTCATACTTATTCACTGTAATATCCATGCTAGTTTATTTCCTTTTATGCTTTCTTCTTGTGTGTTTGAAAAACCTTAAGAAAACAAAAAAAATAGTATTAGCTTTTAGCTAGTTTACTTCCATGCTGTAGTAGTAATAATTAAAAGAAAATCCAAAAAGATTTCCCGTTCTTCTTTTGCTTGTTGGGAGCTTTCCCATGTAAATAGTTTTATTTCTTTTCTCTTCTTTGGGGGTCGTTTGGAGAAGACCATGATTAAATTGTTGAGGTGGATCTTATATGCATTATTGTTGATTTAACCAAGAGCCCCTATTGCCTTGTCTTCTCCTGTTTATTGAATGCTCGCAGATTCCAGCTGGTCGTGCACTATTATTATTATTTCACATCGTTCGGTCGTGCAAGTGAAAGGCAATTATGACGATATATGATGGACTGATTGAGATGAGAGAAGCTGGTATGAACTCGACCTCTCTTGTTTTTGTAAATATGATTAGTTCATCGTTCCTAATTCAGCCTATTATGAATAAACATGTTTGCAATGACAATTAGAGATTATAGTTGCTTATGCCATGCTTAATTAGCTAGGAGTTTATAATGGTTTACCTTGCGTGCCAACATGCTATTAAAATGGTTGTGATGTGGTATGATGGATGGTATCCTCCTTTGAATGATTCGAGTGACTTGACTTGGCACATGTTCACGCATGTAGTTGAAACAAAGTCAACATAGCCTTCATGATATTTATGTTCATGGTGGATTATATCCTACTCATGCTTGCACTCAATTTTTATTAATTTTAATGCATATTCATGACTGTTGTCGCTCTCTAGTTGGTCGCTTCCCAGTCCTTTGCTAGCCTTCACTTGTACTAAGCGGGAATACTGCTTGTGCATCCAATCCCTTAAACCCCAAAGTTATTCCATATGAGTCCACTATACCTTCCTATATATGCGGTATCTACCTGCCGTTCCAAGTAAATTTGTATGTGCCAAACTCTAAACCTTCAAATGAAATTCTATTTTGTATGCTCGAATAGCTCATGTATCAACTAGGGTTGTCTGTATCTTCCATGCTAGGCGGGTTATTGTCAAGAGGAGTGGACTCCGCTCCTCACTCATGAGAAAATGGCTGGTCACCGGGATGCCCAGTCCCATGCTTTATGCAAATCAAATCAAAATAATTGCAAACATAACTCCCCCGGGACTGTTGTTAGTTGGAGGCACTCGTTGTTTCGAGCAAGCCATGGATTGATGCTTGTTGGTGGAGGGGGAGTATAAACTTTACCATTTTGTTTGGGAACCGCCTATAATGTGTGTAGCATGGAAGATATCGCCATCTCTTGGTTGTTATGTTGACAATGAAAGTATGCCGCTCAAAATATTATTTATCTCTGCTTTAAAACCGAGCTTTGGCACCTCTACAAATCCCTGCTTCCCTCCGCGAAGGGCCTATCTATTTACTTTTATGTTGAGTCATCACCCTCTTATTAAAAAGCATCAGCTGGAGAGCACCGCTGTCATTTGCATCCATTACTATTAATTTGTATTGGGTATGACTATGACTGGATCTCTTTTACCATGAATTACAATGTCTAGTCAGTCCTTGATCTTTAAAGGTGCTATGCATTTATGTTTCGCGGTCTCAGAAAGGGCTAGCGAGATACCATCTTGTTATATCATATTATGATTGTTTTGAGAAAGTTTTGTCATCCGAGATTTATTATTATTGTTCGCTAGTTGATTATGTCATTAATATGAGTAAACATGAGACCTAAATGTTATTGTGAATATGGTTAGCTCATAATCTTTGTTGAAAACTTGAATGCTGGCTTTACATATTTACAACAACAAGAGCAAACCGAGTTTGTAAAAGTTTTTCTTTATCACTTTCAGTTTATCAACTGAATTGCTTGAGGACAAGCAAAGGCTTAAGCTTGGGGGAGTTGATACGTCTCCGTCGTATCTACTTTTCCAAACACTTTTTCCCTTGTTTTGGACTCTAACTTGCATGATTTGAATGGAACTAACCCGGACTGACGCTGTTTTCAGCAGAATTGCCATGATGTTATCTTTGTGTAGAAACAAAAGTTCTCGGAATGACCTGAAACTTCACGGAGATTATTTTTGGAAATAAAAGAAAATATTGGCGAAAGAATCAAGGCCAGGGGCCCCACACCCTTTCCATGAGGGTGGGAGGCGCGCTTGCCCCCCCTAGGGCGTGCCCCCTGCCTCGTGGCCCCCCTGGAGCTCCACCGACCTCAACTCCAACTCCATATATTCGTGTTCGGGGAGAAAAACCAGAGAAAGATTCATCGCATTTTATGATACGGAGCCGCCGCCAAGCCCTAAACTCTCTCGGGAGGGCTGATCTGGAGTCCGTTCGGGGCTCCGGAGAGGGGAATCCGTCGCCACCGTCATCATCAACCATCCTCCATCACCAATTTCATGATGCTCACCGCCGTGCGTGAGTAATTCCATCGTAGGCTTGCTGGACGGTGATGGGTTGGATGAGATTTATCATGTAATCGAGGTAGTTTTGTTAGGGTTTGATCCCTAGTATCCACTATGTTTTGAGATTGATGTTGCTATGACTTTGCTATGCTTAATGCTTGTCACTAGGGCCCGAGTGCCATGATTTCAGATCTGAACCTATTATGTTTCATGAATATATGTGAGTTCTTGATCCTATCTTCCAAGTCTATAGTCACCTACTATGTGTTATGATCCGGCAACCCCGAAGTGACAATAATCGGGACCACTCCCGGTGATGACCGTAGTTTGAGGAGTTCATGTATTCACTATGTGTTAATGCTTTGGTCCGGTACTCTATTAAAAGGAGGCCTTAATATCCCTTAGTTTCCATTAGGACCCCGCTGCCACGGGAGGGTAGGACAAAAGATGTCATGCAAGTTATTTTCCATAAGCACGTATGACTATATTCGAATACATGCCTACATTACATTGATGAATTGGAGCTAGTTCTGTGTCACCCTATGTTATGACTGTTACATGATGAACCGCATCCGGCATAATTCTCCATCACCGATCCAATGCCTACGAGCTTTTCACATATTGTTCTCCGCTTCTTTACTTTTCGTTTGCTACTTCTACAATCACTACAAAACCCAAAAATATTATTTTTGCTACCGTTACCGTTACTTCCATACTACTTTGCTAATAAATACTTTGCTGCAGATATTAAGTTATCCAGGTGTGGTTGAATTGACAACTCAACTGCTAATACTTGAGAATATTCTTTGGCTCCCCTTGTGTCAAATCAATAAATTTGGGTTGAATACTCTACCCTCGAAAACTGTTGCGATCCCCTATACTTGTGGGTTATCAGAGCCCCGTGAGGTGGCCTGGGCAGCTCCTCCAGAATTTAGATCTGGACCCCCTGCTAGGTTAACCTCATGGACCAAAAAACGCCTTGACTGGGGGTCTACCTCCGAGGTGAAGGCGCTGCAAAAACATGTCTCCAATATGATAGAGGCGGGGGCCGCACTGACCAGTCCAGATCATGCTCCACCGCAGTCTGCTGCCTTGCCAACTTGGGGCCGCCCCAATGTGGTCCTGGAAGCCCGAAGACCCCCGCACCATGCATTACTTCTACAGCACCACCCATGAGAAGCTGTGGAGGGCGCTGTTCAAGCCGCAGAAGACTTGGCCGGCCGAGAAGGAGGACATCGGCCTCGACGTCGAGAACCCCCCTAAGGAGGTATGGTAATACTATTCTCTTTATGTTCGGATATTTGCATTGCCACTATGGTCCTCAACTCCTTCTTATTTCCCCAGGGCTAGCTTAAGAAGGCCGTGCAGATGGACAGTCCGGCCCTGTTACCCGAAGACCTCGTATCAGCTCTGCTGGAAGAGATGCTGGCAGTGGCGCCTTACAAGGCGCCAGAGAAAAAGGAGGAGAAGAAGAAGAACCCCAGAAGGGAGGCCAGGGCGGGCCTCCGCCCATGAGTCTTTTCGGACACCAAGTCCGGGGACAACCACGCCCCATCCGCACAGGAGGGGGGGCAGGAAGAAGAAGAGGGGGAGGAGAGCGGTTCCTCCCGCACTAGGAAGAGAGCGGCGTCGGCCGAAGCCGAAGGAGAGCATCCTTCCCCAGCTCCGAAGAAGAGGAGCAGGAGTAAACTAGTCATGCTCGATGTGATGACCCACAAGTATAGGGGATCAATTGTAGCTCTTTTCGATAAGTAAGAGTGCCGAACCCAACGAGGAGTAGAAAGAAATGACAAGTGGTTTTCAGCAAGGTAATGTCTGCAAGTGCTGAAATTGTAAGTAGCGGAGTAGTTTGATAGCAAGATAATTTATAACGAGCAAGTAACAATAGTAGTAACAAAAGTGCAGCAAGGTAGCCCAATCCTTTTGAGGCAAAGGACAAGCCAAAACTGTCTCTTATGATAAGCAAAGTGTTCTTGAGGATACACGGGATTTTCATCTAGTCACTTCCATCATGTTGGTTTAATTTGTGTTCGGTACTTTGATAATTCGATATGTGGGTGGACCGGTGCTTAGGTGTTGTTCTTACTTGAACAAACCTCCTAATTATGATTAACCCTCCAGCAAGCATCCACAACTACGAGAAAAGTATTAAGAATAAATTCTAACCATAGCATTAAACTTTTGGATCCAATCGGTCCCTTACGGAATCGCGCATAAATTGGGGTTTAAGCTTCTGTCACTCTCACAACCCATCATCTAATTGCTACTCCACAATGCATTACCTTAGGCCCAAATATGGTGAAGTGTCATGTAGTCGACGTTCACATGACACCACTAAGGGAATCACTACATACATACTATCAAAATATCGAACACACATCAAGTTCACATGATTACTTGCAACATGATTTCTCCCATGAACTCAAGAACAAAAGTAACTACTCACAAATGATAATCATGCTCAAGATCAGAGGGGTATTAAATAGCATATTGGATCTGAACATATAATCTTCCACCGAATAAACCATATAGTAATCAACTACAGAATGTAATCAACACTACTAGTCACCCACAAGCACCAATCTATAGTTCTGGTAACAATATTGAACACAAGAGATGAACTAGGGTTTGAGATGAGATGGTGCGGTTGAATATGTTGATGGAGATTGCCCTCCCCAAGATGGGAGAGTTGTTGGTGATGATGATGACGATGATTTCCCCCTCCGGGAGGGAAGTTCCCCCGGCGGAATCGCTCCACTGGAGGGAAAAAGTGCTCTTGCCCAAGTTCCGCCTCGAGACGGCAGCGCTCCGTCCCGAAAGTCCTCTCTTTATTTTTTCTAGGTCAAAATGACCTATATACCACAAGATGGGCACCGGAGGTGGGCCCGGGTGAGCACAACCCACTAGGGCGCGCCTGGGCTCCCTGGCGCGCCCAGGTGGGTTGTGCCCACCTGGTGGGCCCCCTCTGGTAGTTATTTGCTCCAATAATTCTTAAATATTCCATAAAAAATCTCCGTGAAGTTTCAGCTTGTTTGGAGTTGTGCAGAATAGGTAGCCTGACGTAGCTTTTCTAGGTCCAGATTTCCAGCTGCCAGAATTCTTCCTCTTTGTGTATACCTTGCATATTATGAGAGAAAAGGCATTCTAATTACTCCAAAAAGCATTATTATGGATAAAACAATTATGAATAACAGTAAGAAAACATGATGCAAAATGGACGTATCAACTCCCCCAAGCTTAGACCTCGCTTGTTCTTAAGAGAAAACCGAAATCGAAAAACATGTCCACATGCTTTGAGAGAGAGGTGTCGATAAAAACAAAATACGGACATAGAAGCATCATGTTGATTATTATAACAGCAGCAAAATTAAGCATAAGACTTTTATCATAGAACTTTTAACATAAACTTCTATCATATACTTCTCAAGAATAAGTAACAATTCATCACACAAATGAAGTATAAAGTAAAAACTTTATTAAAAACCAACAAACTTTGTTCTCAGTCAACTTTGCAACTACAATTCATCATCTTTTCAAGAAGGGTCACGTATCGGAGCCTTTAGGCAAGTCCAGATACTCAACCATCATATAGTCTTCTATGATTGCTAACACTCACCGCGTACACATGAGCAAAACGTTTCAACCGGACACATAGAAAGATAGGGGCTTATAGTTTCGCCTCCCAACGTATTCACCTCAAGGGTGATGTCAACAATAATAATTCATGCCATCTATATTCAACTGGACATATGTGCCTAGATCTTTCCTCACCACATGATGCTTGCCAAAGGAGAAAAATAAAAGGGATATAAGGAAAACTTTGACTCTTTGCATAAAAGTAAATACATAAAATTAAAAGATAGGCCCTTCGCAGAGGGAAGCAGAGGTTGCCATGCGCTTATTTGTTTGTATGCTCAACCCCTTAATGCAAAAGAATGTCACATTGCATTGCCCCTTGTGATAGCGACCTTTATTATGCAGTCTGTCTCTTTTATTCTTCACCATCACAAGTTCGTGCAACACTCAATTTTCTCTTACACTAAATGATCTCACACTTTTAGAAGCAATTTTTATTGCCTTTTTGCACTGATGACAACTTACTTGAGGGATCTTGCTCAATCCCTAGGTAGGTATGGTGGACACTTGAAAATAAGATTTGGGTCTAAGGGTTTTTGGATGCACAAGTAGTATCTCTACTTAGTGTGGAATTTTTGGCTAGCAAAGATAGGGGGCAAGCACCACATGTTAAAGGATCTATGACAATATGACTTCTATGTGAATATAAACAAACATAAACCATTAAGTTGTCTTCCTTGTCCAACGTCAACAATTTTGGCATATAATATTTTGATGAGGGCTCACAATCACAAAAGATTTATAGGATAGTATATTTATATGTGAATCTTCTCTTCCCTTATTAATTCTTTCTTGAGTTGCATCATTGACTAATGCTATGTTTGTCAATCTCTAATAAAATTTTCTACTTATACTTTTCCTTATGTGGTCTCATCACCTACCATAAGATTAGTATATGATCTTTTCTTTATTTATTTCCTTTCTTTTATTTATTTCCTTTTTTTATTTATTTCCTATCTCTTTTTCTTTCTTTATTCCTTTTCTAGTATTTGCATCATGAAAGTAAAGAAAGCAAAAACTCAAACTAAACTTTATTATATAACTTGCACACGATTACAAGGATAGATCACTAAGCAAAGTCTCAAAGAAGAAAGGATCAAACTAAACTTTTATTCATCTAAAGCAAATGATCAAACTAAAATAAGTAAAGGCAAAAAGATAGTGGGATGATACGATATCGGGGCACCTCCCCCAAGCTTGGAGGAAGCCAAGGGGAGTGCCCATACCCGATACTCAGTTCTCTTTTGGTGGTGATGAAGATGATGGTGATGAAGGAGTGATCTTGTCCTCAGATTTCCATGGCAGTGGTCCACCATCATAAGAGGAGGAGTGAGTCTCACGGGTCCTGCAACTAGCAGCCAAACTCATACCTTTAAACCTCGCCTCATATTCAAAGACTTGGTTTTGGAGGTCATAGATCTAGCTTTGGAGGAAGTTGATTTTCTCGTTGAGTGATACGTCTCCAACGTATCTATAATTTTTTATTGCTCCATGCTATATTATCTTCTGTTTTGGACATTATTGGGCTTTATTATTCACTTTTATATTATTTTTGGGACTAACCTATTAACCGGAGGCCCAGCCCAAAATTGTTGTTTTTGCCTATTTCAGAGTTTCGCAGAAAAAGAATATCAAACGGAGTCCAAACGGAATGAAACCTTCGGGAACGTGATTTTCGGAACGAACATGATCCAGAGGACTTGGACCCTACGTCAAGAAATCAAGCAGGAAGCCACGAGGTAGGGGGGCGCGCCCTCCACCCTCGTGGGCCCCACGTTGCTCCACCGACGTACTCCTTCCTCCTATATATACCTACGTACCCCCAAACGATCAGATACGCAGCCAAAAACCTAATTCCACCGCTGCAACCTTCTGTACCCACGAGATCCCATCTTGGGGCCTGTTCCGGAGCTCCGCCGGAGGGGGCATCGATCACGGAGGGCTTCTACATCAACACCATAGCATCTCCGATGAAGTGTGAGTAGTTTACCTCAGACCTTCGGGTCCATAGTTATTAGCTAGATGGCTTCTTCTCTCTTTTTGGATCTCAATACAATGTTCTCCCCCTCTCTTGTGGAGATCTATTCGATGTAATCTTCTTTTGCGGTGTGTTTGTTGAGACCGATGAATTGTGGGTTTATGATCAAGTTTATCTATGAACAATATTTGAATATTTTGAATTCTTTTATGTATGATTGGTTATCTTTGCAAGTCTCTTCGAATTATCAATTTGGTTTGGCCTACTAGATTGATCTTTCTTGAAATGGGAGAAGTGCTTAGCTTTGGGTTCAATCTTGCGGTGTCCTTTCCCAGTGACAGTAGGGGCAGCAAGGCACGTCTTGTATTGTTGCCATCGAGGATAACAAGATGGGTTTTTAATCATATTGCATGAATTTGTCCCTCTACATCATGTCATCTTGCTTAAAGCATTACTATGTTCTTATGAACTTAATACTCTAGATGCATGCTGGATAGCGGTCGATGTGTGGAGTAATAGTAGTAGATGCAGGCAGGAGTCGGTCTACTTGTCTCGGACGTGATGCCTATATACATGATCATACCTAGATATTCTCATAACTATGCTCAATTCTGTCAATTGCTCAACAGTAATTTGTTCACCCACCGTAAAATACTTATGCTCTTGAAAGAAGCCACTAGTGAAACCTATGGCCCCCGGGTCTATTTTCCATCATATTAATCTCCCGACAACAAGCTATTTCTGGCGCCGTTTTTATTTTGTTTACTTTACTTTGCATCTTAATCACAAAAATACCAAAACTATTATCCTATCATATCTATCAGATCTCACTCTCGTAAGTGACCGTGTAGGGATTGACAACCCCTTATCGCGTTGGTTGCGAGGATTTATTTGTTTGTGTAGGTGCGAGGGACTCGCGCGTAGCCTCCTACTGGATTGATACCTTGGTTCTCAAAAACTGAGGGAAATACTTACGCTACTTTGCTGCATCACCCTTTCCTCTTCAAGGGAAAACCAACGCAGTGCTCAAGAGGTAGCAAGAAGGATTTCTGGCACCGTTGCCGGGGAGGTCTACGCAAAAGTCAACATACCAAGTACCGATCGCTTCCTGGAAGTTTCTTTATTTCCGACATTTTTAAATATTCCAAAACTGATAAAAATATTTTTGCGGATTTTTCGGAGTCCGTTCACTTACCGTATCACGTACCTCCTTATTTTCACGATTCTGGAGTGTTCCAGAAGGACTAATTTATGTGTTCTTCCAGTGTCAAAGTTTGGATAATATTGTAAGTGCATCTAGTGCCCCTTAGTGATTTTGGTGTATTCAAGACTTATAGGTTAAGGGACTGATGCGTTTGTGAGTGTACACAGGTCTATGAGGAGTTTGATATTTATAGACAAAGTCGACCCCTAAAAATGAAGTTCTTCGACTGAAGACTTTGGATTTCTGAAGACTTTCTGAAGACTTTGAAAGTGAAGAAATTGGTGTGACCTTGAAGACTTGGTATTCATTCGAGGAACATGAAGCGTGAAGACTTTTGTTTTCGTAGTTTCATTTTCTCTTTCTTGAGTCATAGGAAACACCGTACTGTTAAAGGGGGTCGAGGAAATACTAAGGAAAAGTTTCCAAGTGATGCTCAACTCAAAATCCTACACCTACCAATCCCTTCGAGTGAAGCCATTGGAAATCTCATACAGTTCAGTCATATTCTTCAGTGACAGAGACGAAGTTCTTCTGGTCTCTAAGGAATTTGTTCTGACTGGGGAGTTAGGAATTCGCCAGTGAGGATTGCCTACACAGTGAGGAACATGATAGCCCTGAGGAATTTGAGCCTCAAATTTCTGACCGTTGCTGTGCCTTGTGCCAGCTGTCCCAAAATATCTACCCACCTAACGGTCATATCATTGAAGGGCATTTATGCCTTATCATGTCGGTCTGCTCCCTAGGCTATAAATAGCCACCCCCTACAACCACTAGCTGGTTGGCTGCTCTGAGAGAAACTGACACTTGTCATTTGAGAGCATCCCATCCTCCGAGGACTTTGAGCGAAAATCATCGAGTGAGGAAAACCCAAACCCAAACACCTACAAACCCCAAAGTGATTGAGCATCACTGAAGAGATTGATCCTGCGTGGATCCGACACTTGTTACCTTTGAAGACTGTGCTTCTTCGAGACGGTTAGGCGTCATGGTCTAGAGCATCCAAGAGGAATTGTGGATTGCCGAGTGACCGAGTCTGTGAAGGTTTGGAAGTCACCTGAAGACTTACCACGAGTGATTGGGCGAGGTCTGTGTGACCTTAGCTCAAGGAGAATACGGTGAGGACTGTGTGTCCGGGACTGTGTGTCCTCAGGTTTAAATACCTAGCCGCTCCAACCAGACGTACAACTGAGACAGCAGTTGGAACTGGTCTACCAAATCATCGTCTTCACCAAGCTTACTGGTTCTATTTCCTCAACTCTTTCATTTCCTCTTAACCGTGTTGTGCACTTGTTCATATCTGTGTTTGAAGACTTTGACTGAAGACTTTCTCAATTTCCTCAGTTCAATTTCTTCAGTCTGTTTGTCTTCATCTTGTGTTATCCTGTGTTTACGCTTTCTGTACTTTGTGCTTGTCTTCATTTCATCATGATGACCATGCTTGTGTTCTGCTATATTTACTTTTGAGTACTTATTGCGCTTCAAGTAGTTCTTCGCTAAGGAATTTCCTCACCTGCAAATTCCTCAGTGAAGAATTCATAAAAATCGCCTCCCCTCTAGTCGATATAACACACTTTCAATTGGTATCAAAGCAAGGTACTCCCTTGTTCTGTGTGATTTTGGTTTAACCGCCTGTAGTTTTAGTTATGTCGACCGCAGGTATGAAGAAAGTGACATGCCCCATCTTTGACGGTCACGATTATCCCAAGTGGAAGGCCATGATGAGGAAGCGCCTCATGGCTATGAACAGCGAGCTGTGGACCGTCACTGAGATTGGTCTTACCGATCTGTGCAAGATGGCGGAAGCTGATGACATTCGCAAGTTCACCCTTCTCAACCTCACGGCAAAGGACGTTATTTGCTCCTGTCTGTCTCAAAATCAGTTCAGGAATATCATGCATCTCGATCATGCGAAGCTTATCTGGGACCGCCTCTCTAAGGTCTATGAAGGTCATCGAACTCGTCATGATCCTTGGTTTGAGGATTTCAAGGAATCTCTCAAATCGATGACATTCGAACCAGAATCATCATCCTCTACTCCATGCCTTATGGCAAAAAGTGCTAAGGTAACTGAATGCTACCTATCTGAGTCTAGTGATGAAGAATCTGGTGATGAATTTGGACCCAGTTATGTTAAACTTGCTTCCCTTGCCACTAAACAACAAAGAGCTTTGGAAAAAGTTCAATACATGCTAAATAAGAGCGATGATATGTTGGGTGAAGAAATGGATCAGTCGAAAGCTTTGGCTGAAAGTCTTCAGAGACTTCAGTCTAGGTTTGACAATCTTCAAGGTCATCATAACACTCTCTTATCTGATCATGAGAAGCTTTCTTATGAATTTCTTCAGAGAAAGAAAGATCTTGAAAAGCTAAGAGTGAGTTATGAAGATCTTCAGAAGGAGCGCGATTCATTACTTGCTCAACAAATCAGTGCTTCTCAGGAAGAATTTGTTCCTCCATGTTTGAAGTGCATTGAACGTGAATCTGCTAATTCTTCACCTGAATGTTCAAATGCTTCTAATGCTGCAAATTCTTCACCTACCTCTGTTATCACTAATTCCTCATCTGAGGACATTGCTAGTATCACTGACAATGCAGGGCTGAAGGAATTATACATGACATGCATGTACAAAAGCCTCAAAGGGCATCAGACTCTTTGTGATGTGCTTAAAAAGCAGATCCTCAACATGAACCCTAGGAAAGAGGGTATTGCCTTTGAGAGGAAACTCAATGCTGATGGTACATATTGGAAGCCTGAGCAGTACCCCAAAACCTCATGGGTTGCTGCAAAGGGACCTCCAATTGATCCATGCAATTTATCTGGCTTTACTTGTGAATTTCCTCATTCTTCTGATGAGTCATTTGATTCCAACTATAAACTGTTCAGGAATCAGAATGGTGAAGTATTTGCTAGATATGTTTGCACTAACTGCAGGAACGGTTCCCCTATGAAGAAAATCTGGGTTCCCAAAAGATGCCTTGAAAGTCTTCAGGTGAATGTCCTCATGACACCACCTGTGAAGAATAGGAACTCCAGATCAAATTCTTCATATGGACCAAATTCTTCATATGGATCCAAGTCCTCATACGGACCAAATTCCTCATGTGGATCAAATTCCTCAACAGGATCAAAGTCTTGCAAAGTCTTCACCTGGTTTTGAAGATCCAAAGCATCCTAACAAAGTCTTCAGACTCAATAAGGCCCTCTATGGCCTCAAGCAGGCCCCTCGGGTGTGGTATGATACTTTGAAGGAATTCCTCATGAAGAAAGGCTTCAAACCTGGTTCACTTGACCCAACTCTTTTCACTGAATCTTATGATGGTGAATTGTTTGTGTGCCAAATATATGTTGATGATATTATCTTTGGCTGTACTGACCAACGTTATAGTGATGAAATTTGCCTATATGATGAGTGAAGAATATCAAATGTCTATGATGGGAGAGTTGAAATTCTTCTTAGGTCTTCAAATTCGTTAATAGCTCAATGGCATATTCATATCTCAGGAGAAATACCTCCAGGATGTACTGAGGAAATTCGGCATGCAAGATTGCAAAGGCATCAAAATTCCTATGCCCACAAATGGCCATCTATGCATTGATGAAAATGGTATTGACTTCGATCAAAAGGTATACCGCTCCATGATTGGTTCTTTATTTTACTTATGTGCATCTAGGCCAGATATTATGCTTAGTGTTTGCATGTGTGCCCGATTTCAAGCTTCACCGAAGGAATCACACCATAAGGCTATGAAGCATATTCTTCGATATCTAGCTCACACACCAACACTTGGATTATGGTACCCCAAGGGCTCAACTTTTGATCTCATTGGATATGCTGACTCTGACTATGCTGGTGACCGTGTGGACCGCAAGTCAACATCAGGCACATGCCATTTCCTCGGATAATCTTTGGTCTGTTGGTCCTCAAAGAAACAGAACTGCGTATCACTGTCTACTGCTGAAGCTGAGTACATTGCTGCTGGTTCTTGCTGTGCTCAATTGCTGTGGATGAAGCAAACTCTCAAGGACTATGACGTCAACGTGAAGAATGTGCCTCTCCTCTGTGACAATGAGAGTGCCATCAAGGTTGCTCACAACCCAGTTCAGCACTCGAAGACAAAGCACATTCAGATTCGTCATCATTTTCTTCGTGATCATGTGTTGAAGGGGGACATTTCTATTGAGCATGTGAAGACTGAAGAACAACTAGCCGATATCTTCACAAAGCCCTTGGATGAGAAGAGATTTAGCAAGTTGCGGTGTGAGCTAAATATCTTAGAATCTTCGAATGTTCTTTGAAAAGGACACTCATCCTAACACTTATGCAAAAATTGATGACTTAGATGTGCAACACATGAAGAAAAGGTTTTCTTCAATCAATGAAGAATAACACTCTAAGTGTGAAGAAATTAACGAAGAATTTGATTCTCAGAGCCCTACGACAATTGTACGCGGTATCTGAAATCATCATTCTTATACGATGGGTGACGCCACCACCAAAAGTTGAAAATCTTCAATTTGAGTTTTTCCTCAGTTTTGAAATTCCTCAGTTGTTCATGTTCTTCAACTTTGCATTGTCTTCACCATTTCTGTCATTTTTCTTCATTGGTTACATATATATATATATATATATATATATATATATATATATATATATATATATGAGTTTATGTCCTCTACAGCATTCACTTATAGCTATTTCTTCAAGTTGTTTTTTCTGCTAAGTGAATGTGATCGGACCCTTCCCCCTCTATGCTAAACTCAACCCAATCTATTCACAAATTCTTCATGTGCGTTCTATTTTAAACTCGTTCAAAATCTTCACTGTGTCCTTGTCAGCTGAAAAATTTGCGAACGGAACTTTTAACCTATCTTATCTAAATTTTCGGCTTTGCCCGCATCCCACGAAAACACTTATCTATTCACCCACGTTCTCACACGATCTCCACTTCTCAGTACGTGGGTGACATATGTCAAGCGAATGAGAAGGGTCAGGGGCACCTTCGTCCAATTTCTTCGGGCGAACAGTTTTTCACCGTGGCTATAAATACCCCTTCCCTTCCTCACTTCTCCTTTACCCCGCTCGACCTCACTCCAGCTCGAGCTTCTCAAACCCTAGCCCCGCCGCTACTTCATCGTCGCCGGTGAGGAAGAGCTTCACTACCTCGACCTCATTGCCGTCGTACTCACGCCGGCCGCGGATTTCTTCCCTCCGCCGCTGCCGTAGCTGTCTTCCTCAGCCAAGTTAGGGCGTGGAAGACCTGAACTGACGAACTTCACATCTACACCTCTCAGTTCGTCGTGTTCTTCGTCCAGGGTAATTAAAAGTTACTTTTATTGCCCTCTTTAATTCAAATGTTTTCTACAAAATCTTCAAAGGTGTTTATTCTTCAAATTCTTCACACACTAAACACCTCACATGTCATCTGTTCTTGATTTGTTTCTCTAAGCAACAATTTTTCTTCAAGATTCCTCAATTGTGTGCATCTTCGATCTATACAACTCTGGAACCTAAGACAAAGAACACTTAGTGAAATTCTTCAAGACTCATCTGGTCAAATTCCTCAAACTTGTTCTTTTTGAAAAACCTTCTGAGAACGCATATGACCTCTCCAAATTCCTCGCAACTATACTCTGTTCACAGGTACTCATGTCCGCTGCTGAATCACTAGGTTCTCATCAACTTAACTCATGCAGCGTTCCTCGAAGAAAATTTGCATACATCTTCAGAGAATTCCATTGTTCAAATTCCTCATCTGAAGAAAATGGCTGATGGAAAGAAGCCACAAAATGTAGGAAAGAGGCCTGAGATCAATACTGCATTTGAAATCCCTGATGACATATATAAGGATTACTGCACTCCTGATGAGGCTAAGTTTGGAAAAGAGGACAAAAATCAGCGCAAAGTGCGCATCCAGAGGATAGAAAGGAGATGGGCAAGAGAGTGGATGGAGTACAGGTATGTTAATCCCAAATACATGAAGAAATTCGCTCTAAATCCTCCATTCCCAAGACCTCCATTGGCACCTGGCCAAGAAGCAGATCCCACTAGCCTCAAGCGTGGTGAGGATTATCCTGATGAATGGGCCAAGCACCAGGCCAAGTTGGCTAGACAAGCCAGAGAAGCAGTGAGGAAATTCAACGAAGACTCTGATGCTGCTGCCACTGCTGAGGCCTCTGCTAGCAAGCCGAAGCATCTACTCAACCAACAGAAGAGCATGCTAGCACCGCTGATGAAAATCAGGCTACTGAAGAAAATGTGAGTTCCAGGGCTGATGACTGCATTCCAGCTGTTGAAGAAATTTCCAGGGCATCCACTAGTGGTGCGCCTTAAGAAAATGAAGAAGTCAGGGCAACTGCATCAGTTGTGCCTGAAGAAATTCAACCAAATTCCTCTGCCCCTCCTACACCTACCCCAACTCCAATCCTTCCATCTGCATCAGCTGTGAAGAAGACCAAGGCTGCAGAGCGTGCAGCGGTGAGGAAAAGGAAAGCATCAGCTTCATCAGATTCTTCAGCTCCGAAGAAGATGAAGAAATTGACCAGCTCATTTGAAAATCCAATTGATGCTGTTCCTCTTTCCAACATGCCATCAAAGGAACTTGTACCTTTCGATGAAGAATATGTGATCACCAGTAGATCTAATGAATACATTCCCTCTGCTGCTTCCTCAGAGCAGTTGGATGAAGAAATTGAAGCTGACGCAATCCCTTCAACTCCAATTGTCTCCTCGCCCATGCCTCAGTTTACTGCTGAAGAGGCCGGTGTTGAGGAATTGGATGAACAAAATTCTGACGTGGACATTAGGAGTACTACTCCATTGATGAATGATGATTTTTGGGATAGTCAGCATCCCAACTCTCCTCTGTTCACGCCATTGCAACAAATCCCTCAGTCCCTAACACATACTGTTCCATTGGGCTCTGAAGAAACTTACCCCACTTCGTCTGTTCGTGAAAAAATTCCAGCCACTAGTGCTGAAGAAACTGCTGCTGCTGAATCTTTGAAGACACAGACTGCCACTGAAAAGGAACCATAATTTCCTCAGCCTGAAGAACCTGAGATTGCGATTCCTGAGGTTGTGATGCAACTGACTGACACTCCTCAACCCAAGCCAAAGGATCCATTCTCAAGGAAGCAAAAATTCAAGACTGATGATTTCTTCGGCGAGCACGTATTCTTCACTGATTACAACCCCTATGACTCTGCTCGCATTAGGAAGAGGCGTTTCTGGAATGCCAGCCAGGAAAATTTCTATTCCTCAGTGCTGTTCAACAAAGATAAAGTCTTCGATCATGAGCACATTCCTCACGTGGATATGGAATCTCTGCCGTGCTTCGCACCAGTCCTCAGTGTTCTTCACGATGCTGGACTGTTGAATTTCTGCACTGACATCTGTGATTGGAATGAAGAACTCATTCTTCAATTTTATGCAACGCTGCACATCATCGGAGACTCTGAAGATGTGAATTTATGGGTGCTGGACTGGATGACTGAAAACACTCACTACAAGGCACCAGCTACTGAATTGCTTCGTGCTTTGCCTATCAGTCCTCCCCTTGAAGCTGCTCGTTGCATGTACCAAGAACCTGAGCTTACAGACCACTATATGCAAGTGCCGATGAAGCCATTGAAGCCAGGTCAGACCCCAAGAACAAAATTCCTCGTGAAGGAATTACTATATGTGCCTCGGACTGTCTATCGCATTCTGACGAAGACATTGAGTCCTATCAAGGGCCACGACTCGAATGAAGAAGAAGTCGTTGGCATCATGAAGAATCTGCTTTTCAATATCATGCATGGCGTTCCCGTCAACTTCCATGATTTCTTCATGAGGAGTCTGGCCAATGTCGCTATGTCACCATTTGAGTTGAAGCCTTATGCTCCGTGAATTATGAGATTCATCAGAACAAGGTCTTCACTCAACTACAAAGCTGATACACTGAACCATTGCAGCTACTTGCCCCCGACTGAAGTCCTCAAACGGACATTTTCCTCAGCTGATGACAAGGGCAAGGCTACTGCTGTTATTCATGAAGGCATTCGTCCATTGGATGATCAATTTCACAAGGCTGCATCCTACTCCACCAATGACGACTCTGCCACTCATGACTCTGCCGCCAACGCAACCAAGCCAAATCCTCAAGGCACAGCTCCGAGGGTGATGACTGATCGTGAGCTTCTCCTCAGTCTTCACCAGAAGGTTGATCGAAATCACAAATGGGTCAAGCGTCAGTTTAGTTCAATTCTTCACCATATGACTACTACCCACAATGCAGTGAAGAAAAACCATTACTACCTCCATGAAACCTTCAACCGTACCTGGGCTGTTCTGTCTCACATTTATAGCGAAGAAGATCTGAAGAAAATGGGTCTCAAGGAAGATTATGACTGGTCTGCTCCTCCACCGAAGATGTACAAGAAGGTCAACGTTCCTTCCTTGGTGGTCAGCTCCTATTCTTCATCGCGTGAAACCGATGAGCATGAAGACTTGGACGACACTGCGGCAGGCCCTACTACGACAAACGACCCCAACAACGCTGGCGCTCCTTCATCACCATGATATTCCTCAGGGGCGTTAGTCCTCATTTTCAACCCTTTTGGTCATTCGATGAGAAAGGGGGAGAAATTTGAGTTAGTCTTCAAGCGGGTCTATCTTATATGAGCGTTTTTTTGCTAAGTTACAACTCTCGTTCTTCTGATGACTTTGCTGGATCGAGTTGTAAACTTAAACTCTATGGTGGCCTGATACTTTTGCTGTGATTTTCTGCATGCTTATTCCTCATTAATGTTAATGCACGCATGTTGAATTACATCAGTCACCATATTTCATCATGCATTTCAAATTCTTCATATTATATGTTAAATGAGTGTATGAATTACAAGATATAGGGGGATATCTCCATGATTCTACTCTTCAAGTGTGCATTGCTTCAAAAGAAAATTCCTCACTATGCACATCTTCTGGGGGAGTTCTTCTATATCCTGCAATCAAATTCCTCAGTATCAATATTTACACTTCATATGTTTATCCCCATTGAAAACTTAACCTATATTGTCATCAATCACCAAAAAGGGGGAGATTGTAAGTGCATCTAGTGCCCCTTAGTGATTTTGGTGTATTGAAGACTTATAGGTTAAGGGACTGATGCGTTTGTGAGTGTACACAGGTCTATGAGGAGTTTGATATTTACAGAGAAAGTCGACCCCTAAAAATGAAGTTCTTCGACTGAAGACTTTGGATTTCTGAAGACTTTGAAACTGAAGAAATTGGTGTGACCTTGAAGACTTGGTATTCATTCGAGGAACATGAAGCGTGAAGACTTTTGTTTTCGTAGTTTCATTTTCTCTTTCTTGAGTCATAGGAAACACCGTACTGTTAAAGGGGGTCGAGGAAATACTAAGGAAAAGTTTCCAAGTGATGCTCAACTCAAAATCCTACACCTACCAATCCCTTCGAGTGAAGCCATTAGAAATCTCATACAGTTCAGTCATATTCTTCAGTGACAGAGACGAAGTTCTTCTGGTCTCTAAGGAATTTGTTCTGACTGGGGAGTTAGGAATTTGTCAGTGTGGATTGCCTACACAGTGAGGAACATGATAGCCCTGAGGAATTTGAGCCTCAAATTTCCGACCGTTGCTGTGCCTTGTGCCAGCTGTCCCAAAATATCTACCCACCTAACGGTCATATCATTGAAGGGAAATTATGTCTTATCATGTCGGGCTGCTCCCTAGGCTATAAATAGCCACCCCCTACAACCACTAGCTGTTTGGCTGCTCTGAGAGAAACTGACACTTACATAGAGCATCCAAGAGGAATTGTAGATCGCCGAGTGACCGAGTCTGTGAAGGTTTGGAAGTCACCTGAAGACTTACCACGAGTGATTGGGCGAGGTCTGTGTGACCTTAGCTCAAGGAGAATACGGTGAGGACTGTGTATCCGGGACTATGTGCCCTCAGGTTTAAATACCTAGCCGCTCCAACCAGACGTACAACTGAGACAGCAGTTGGAACTGGTCTACCAAATCATCGTCTTCACCAAGCTTACTGGTTCTTTTTCCTCAACTCTTTCATTTCCTCATAACTGTGTTGTGCACTTGTTCATATCTGTGTTTGAAGACTTTGACTGAAGACTTTCTCAATTTCCTTAGTTCAATTTCTTCAGTCTGTTTGTCTTCATCTTGTGTTATCCTGTGTTTACGCTTTCTGTACTCTGTGCTTGTCTTCATTTCATCATGATGACCATGCTTGTGTTCTGCTATGTTTACTTTTGAGTACCTGTGAATAGTGAAGAATTCATAAAAATCGCCTATTCACCCCCTTCTAGTCGATATAACGCACTTTCAAATATTACTTTCAACATTAATGGGCGTACGTGAGATATAATGCTTTATCCGTTGCCCATTGACAACCTTCGGGTTAGTACCTTCAGAATTATTTATTTTGATGGCTCCAACCGATAAACCTCCTCGATAACATAGGGGCCTTCCCATTTTGAGAGGAGTTTTCCTGCAAAGAATCTGAAACGAGAGTTCTAAAAAAGAACATATTCTCCGACTTTGAACTCACGCTTTTGGATTCTTTTGTCATGCCATCTTTTAACTTTTTCTTTGAATAATTTTGCGTTTTCATAAGCTTGGGTTCTCCATTCGTCTAAAGAGCTAATATGAAATAACCTCTTTTCACCAGCAAGTTTGAAGTCATAATTGAGCTCTTTGACGGCCCAATATGTTTTATGTTCAAACTCAAGAGGCAAATGACAAGATTTTCCATAAACCATTTTATATGGAGACATACCCATAGGATTTTTATATGCTGTTCTATAAGCCCAAAGTGCATCATCTAATTTGTTAGACCAATTCTTCCTGGGCCTATTAACAGTCTTTTGCAAAATTAATTTTATTTCTCTATTGCTAAGTTCAACTTGACCACTAGACTGAGGATGATAAGGTGATGCAATTCTATGGTTAACATCATACTTGGCAAGCATTTTACGGAAAGCACCATGAATAAAGTGAGAACCACCATCAGTCATTACATATCTAGGGACTCCAAACCTTGGGAAAATAACTTCCTTAAGCATTTTAATAGAGGTGTTGTGATCAGCACTACTGGTTGGAATAGCTTCTACCCATTTAGTAACATAATCAACAGCAACCAAAATATGTGTATACCCATTAGAGGAAGGAAAAGGTCCCATGTAATCAAATCCCCAAACATCAAATGGTTCAACATCAAGTGAATAATTCATAGATTTCTCGACGCTTATCGATATTACCTATTCTTTGACATTCATCACAAGATAACACGAACTTACGGGCATCCTTTAAGAGAGTAGGCCAATAAAATCCAGATTGCAATACCTTGTGAGCAGTTATATCTCTAGCATGATGCCCTCCATAAGCTTCGGAGTGACATTTCCGTAGGATTTGTCCCTGTTCATGCTCAGGTACACAACGTCTAATAATACCATCTACTCCTTCTTTATAAAGATGTGGGTCATCCAAAAGTAATGTCTTAAATCATAGAAGAATTTTTTTCTTTTGTTGGTATGTAAAGCTAGGTGGTAAATATTTAGCAACAATGTAATTAGCATAATCAGCATACCAAGGAGTGTTATGAGCAACATTTATTGTAGCTAACTGCTCATCAGGAAAACTATCGTCAATAGGTAGTGGGTCATCAGGCAAATTTTCAAGCCTAGCCAATTTATCAGCTACTGGGTTCTCGGCTCCTTTTCTATCAATGATATGTAAATCAAATTCTTGTAACAAGAACCCATCGAATAAGTCTAGGCTTAGCATCTTTCTTTTCCATAATATATTTAATAGCAACATGGTTTGTGTGAACAGTTACTTTTGAATCAACAATATAAGGTCTAAATTTATCACAAGCAGACACCACTGCTAAGAATTCTTTTTCAATAGTAGCATAATTTCATTGAGCACTGTCTAGAGTTTTGCTAGCATAATGAATAACATTCAGTTTCTTATCAACTCTTTGTCCTAGAACAACACCAACAGCATAATCACTAGCATCACACATAATTTCAAAAGGCAGGTTCCAATCAGGTGGTTGAACAATAGGTGCAGAAATTAAGGCTTTCTTGAGTTTTTCAAAGGCTTCTAAACAATAATCATCAAAAACAAAAGGGATATCCTCTAGAAAAAGATTTGTAAGAGGCATAGAAATTTTAGAGAAGTCTTCAATAAATATCCTATAGAAACCAGCATGACCTAAGAAACTAGGAATACCTTTTATATCTTTAGGATATGGCATTTTCTCAATTGCATCAACCTTTGCTTCATCCACTTCAATACTTCTTTCAGAAATTTTATGACCCAAGACAATGCCTTCATTAACCATAAAGTGGCACTTCTCCCAATTCAAGACAAGATTTGTTTGTTCACATCTCTGCAAAACTCGATCAAGATTGCTTAAACAATCATCAAAAGACTTCCCATAAACAGAGAAGTCATCCATGAAAACCACAACAATCTTTTCACAAAAGTCACAGAATATAGCAGTCATACATCTTTCAAAGATAGCAGGTGCATTACATAAACCGAAAGACATACTGTTGGGGAATGTAGTAATAATTCAAAATTTTCCTACGTGTCACCAAGATCAATCTAGGAGAAGCTAGCAACGAGAGAGAGGGAGTGCATCTTCATACCGTTGAAGATCGCTAAGCGTAAGCTTTACAAGAACGCGGTTGATGGAATCGTACTCGCGGCGATTCAAATCGCGGAAGATCCGATCCAAGCGCCGAACGGACGGTGCCTCCACGTTCAACACACGTACAGCCCGGGGACGTCTCCTCCTTGATCCAGCAAGGGGAGAGGAGAAGTTGAGGGAGAACTCTGGCACCACGACGGCGTGGTGGTGGAGCTCGTGGTTCTCCGGCAGAGCTTCGCTACACTCAACGGAGGAGGAGGAGTTGGAGGGGAGGGCTGCGCCAGGGGCAAGGGTACAGCTCCTATGCACCTCCCCACTATATATATAGGGGTGGAGGGGGCTGGTTTCTTGCCCTCCAAGTCCATTGGGGCGTTGGCAAAGGTGGGGGGAAAGAAATCCCATCCTTTCCCTTCCCCACCGACTGTTATCCACTGAAAGAAATCCCATCATATTTTGTTCTAAGTATAGAGTTGTAATTCTTGAGTTGTAAGTAAATAAAAGTGTGATGATCATCATTATTAGAGCATTGTCCCATGTGAGGAAAGGATGATGGAGACTATGATTCCCCCATAAGTCGGGATGAGACTCCGGACGAAAAAAAAAGAGGCCCAACAACAAGAGAAGGCCCAAAAAAATGAGAGAAAAAGAGAGAAGGGACAATGTTACTATCCTTTTTCCACACTTGTGCTTCAAAGTAGCACCATCATCTTCATGATAGAGAGTCTCCTATGTTGTCACTTTCATATACTAGTGGGAATTTTACATTATAGAATTTGGCTTGCATATTCCAATGATGGGCTTCCTCAAAATGCCCTAGGTCTTCGTGAGCAAGCGAGTTGGATGCACACCCACTTAGTTTCTTTTGTTGAGCTTTCATACACCTATAGCTCTAGTGCATCCGTTGCATGGCAATCCCTACTCACTCACATTCATATCTATTGATGGGCATCTCCATAGCCCGTTGATACGCCTAGTTGATGTGAGACTATCTTCTCCTTTTTGTCTTCTCCACAACCACCATTCTATTCCACTCATAGTGCTATGTCCATGGCTCACGCTCATGTATTGCGTGAAAGTTGAAAAAGTTTGAGAACATCAAAAGTATGAAACAATTGCTTGGCTTGTCATCGGGGTTGTGCATGATTTAAATACTTTGTGTGGTGAAGATAGAGCATAGCCAGACTATATGATTTTGTAGGGATAACTTTCTTTGGCCATGTTATTTTGAGAAGACATGATTGCTTTGTTAGTATGCTTGAAGTATTATTATTTTCATGTCAATATTAAACTTTTATTTTGAATCTTTCGGATCTGAAAATTCATGCAACAATAAAGAGAAATACATTGAAGAATATGGTAAGTAGCATTCCACATCAAAAATTCTGTTTTTATCATTTACCTACCCGAGGACGAGCAGGAATTAAGCTTGGGGATGCTTGATACGTCTCCAACGTATCTATAATTTTTGATTGCTCCATGCTATTATATATTCTGTTTTGGATGTTTAATGGGCTTATTTATACACTTTTATATGATTTTTGGGACTAACCTATTAACCCAAGGCCCAGTGCAAATTGCTGTTTTTTTGTGCCTATTTCAGTGTTTCACAGAAAAGGAATATCAAACGGAGTCCAAACGGAATGAAACCTTCGGGAGAGTTATTTTTGGAACAAACGTGATCTAGAGGACTTGAAGTGGACGTCAAGAAATCATCGAGGAGGCCACGAGGCAGGGGCGCGCCTACCCTCATGGGCCCCTTGTGGCTCCACCGACCTACTTCTTCCTCCTATATATACCTACGTACCCCAAAACCATCCAGGAGCACCACGAAAACCTAATTCCACCGCCGCAACCTTCTATACCCATGAGATCCCATCTTTGGGCCTTTTCCGGCGCTCCGTCGGAGGGGGCATCGATCACGGAGGGCTTCTACATCAACACCATAGCCTCTCCAATGATGTGTGAGTAGTTTACCACACACCTTCGGGTCCATAGTTATTAGCTAGATGGCTTCATCTCTCTCTCTCTCTGGATCTCAATACAAAGTTCACCTCGATCTTCTTGGAGATCTAATCGATGTAACTCTTTTTGCGGTGTGTTTGTCGAGATCCGATGAATTGTGGGTTTATGATCAAGATTATCTATGAACAATATTTGAATCTTCTCTGAATTCTCTTATGTATGATTGGTTATCTTTGCAAGTCTCTTCGAATTATCAGTTTGGTTTGGCCTACTAGATTGATCTTTCTTGCAATGGAAGAAGTGCTTAGCTTTGGGTTCAATCATGCGGTGCTCGATCTCAGTGACAGTAGGGGAAACGACACGTATTGTATTGTTGCCATCGAGGATAAAAAGATGGGGTTTATATCATATTGCTTGAGTTTATCCCTCTACATCATGTCATCTTACCTAATGCGTTACTCTGTTCTTATGAACTTAATACTCTAGATGCATGCTCGATAGCGGTCGACGTGTGGAGTAATAGTAGTAGATGCAGACAGGAGTCGGTCTACTTGTCGCGGACGTGATGCCTATATACATGATCATGCCTAGATATTCTCATAATTATGCACTTTTCTATCAATTGCTCCACAGTAATTTGTTCACCCACCGTAATACTTATGCTATCTTGAGAGAAGCCACTAGTGAAACCTATGGCCCCCGGGTCTATTTTCCATCATATAAGTTTCCAATCTATTTTTATTTTGCATTATTTACTTACAAACTTTATCATAAAAATACCAAAAATATTATCTTATCATCTCTATCAGATATCACTTTTGCAAGTGGTCGTGAAGGGATTGACAACCCCTTTATCGCGTTGGTTGCAAGGTTCTTATTTGTTTGTGTAGGTACGAGGGACTTGCGTGTGGCCTCCTACTGGATTGATACCTTTGTTCTCAAAAACTGAGGGAAATACTTACGCTACTTTGCTGCATCACCATTTCCTCTTCAAGGGAAAACCAACGCATGCTCAAGAGGTAGCAATGTTCCACGATGATCTCATCGGATGAACCACGATGTCGGGGATTCAATCAATCCCGTATACAATTCCCTTTGTCCATCAGTATGTTACTTGCTCGAGATTCGATCATCGGTATCCCTATACCTTGTTCGATCTCGTTACCGGCAAGTCTCTTTACTCGTTCTATAACGCATCATCCCGTGGCTAACTCCTTAGTCACATTGAGCTCATTATGATGATGCATTACCAAGTGGACCCAGAGATACCTCTCCATCATACGGAGTGACAAATTCCAGTCTCGATTCGTGCCAACCCAACAGACACTTTCGGAGATACCTGTAGTGCACCTTTATAGCCACCCAGTTACATTGTGACGTTTGATACACCCAAAGCATTCCTACAGTATCTGGGAGTTGCACAATCTCATGGTCTAAGGAAATGATACTTGACATTAGAAAAGCTCTAGCAAACGAACCACGCGATCTTGTGCTATGCTTAGGATTGGGTCTTGTCCATCACATCATTCTCCTAATGATGTGATCCCGTTATCAAGGACATCCAATGTCCATGGTTAGGAAACCACAACCATCTATTGATCAACGAGCTAGTCAACTAGAGGCTCACTAGGGACATGTTGTGGTCTATTCATTCACACGTGTATTACGGTTTTTGGTTAATACAATTATAGCATGAACAATAGACAGTTATCATGAACAAGGAAATATAATAATAACCATTTTATTATTGCCTCTAGGGCATATTTCCAATAGTCTCCCACTTGCGCTAGAGTCAATAATCTAGTTACATTGTGATGAATCGAACACCCATAGAGTTCTGGTGCTGATCATGTTTTGCTCGTGGAAGAGGTTTAGTCAATGGATCTACGACATTCAGATCCGTATGTCCTTTACAGCTGCACCAGCTGACTGCCCCACCATTCAAAATATACACGTATCCGAGTTGTGACTTGGAGTCATCCAGATCTGTGTCGAAGCTAGCATTGACGTAACCCTTTAAGACGAGCTCTTTGGCACCTCCATAAACGAGAAACATATCCTTAGTCCTTCTCAGGTGCTTCAGGATATACTTGATCGTTGTCAAGTGTTCCATTCCGGGATCACTTTGGTACCTCCCTACCAAACTTATGGCAAGGTTCACATCAGGTCTGGTACACAGCATGGCATACATAATAGAGCCTATGGCTGAGGCATAGGGGATGACACTCATCTTTTCTCTTTCTGTTGCCGAGGTTGGGCGTTGAGCTGTGCTCAATCTCACACCTTGCAATACAGGCAAGAACCCCTTCTTGGACTGATCCATATTGAACTTCATCAATATCTTGTCAAGTTATGTGCTTTATGAAAGACCAATGAGGCGTCTCGATCTATCTCTATAGATCTTGATGCCTAATATGCAAGCAGCTTCTCCAAGGTCCTTCATTGAAAAACACTTATTCAAGTAGGCCTTTATGCTTTCCAAAAGTTCTATATCATTTCCCATCAACAGTATGTCATCCACATATAATATGAGAAATGCTACAGAGCTCCCAGTCACTTTCTTGTAAATACAGGCTTCTCCATAAGTCTGTATAAACCCAAACGCTTATCATTTCATCAAAGAGAATGTTCCAACTCTAAGATGCTTGCACCAGCCCATAGATGGAGCGCTGGAGCTTGCATACCTTGTCAGCATTCTTAGGATCGACAAAACCTTCTGGCTGCATCATATACAATTCTTCCTTAAGGAAACCGTTAAGGAATGCCGTTTTGACGTCCATTTGCCATATCTCATACAGAATGCGGCAATTGCTAACATGATCCGGACAGAGTTCAGCTTCGCTACTTGTGAGAAGGTCTCATCATAGTCAATTCCTTGAACTTGTCGATAACCCTTAGCGACAAGCCGAGCCTTATAGACGGCCACATTACCATCCGCGTCAGTCTTCTTCTTAAAGATCCACTTATTCTCTATGGCTTGCCGATCATCGGGCAAGTCCACCAAAGTCCATACTTTGTGGTCATACATGGATCGTATCTCGAATTTCATGCCTTCAAGCCATTTGTTGAATCCGGGCCCGCCATCGCTTCTTCATAGTTCGAAGGTTCACCGTTGTCTAACAACATGATTTCCAGGACAGGGTTGCCATACCACTTTGGTGATGAACGTGTCCTCGTGGAACTACGAAGTTCAGTAGCAACTTGATCTGACGTTTCATAATCATCATCATTAACTTCCTCTCTAGTCGGTGCAGGCACCACAGAAACATTTTCCTGTGCTGCACTACTCTCCGATTCAAGTTCTACTTTCCTCCCACTTACTTCTTTCGAGAGAAACTCTTTCTCCAGAAAGGATCCATTCTTGGCAACCAAGATCTTCCCTTCGGATCTGAGGTAGAAGGTATACCCAGTAGTTTCCTTAGGGTATCCTATGAAGATGCACTTTTCCGATTTGGGTTCGAGCTTTTCTGGTTGAAGTTTCTTGACATAAGCATCGCATCCCCAAACTTTCAGAAACGACAGCTTAGGTTTCTTCCCAAACCATAATTCATATAGTCTCGTCTCAACGGATTTAGACGGTGCCCTATTTAAATTGCATGCGGCAGTCTCTAAAGCATAACCCCAAAATGATAGCGGTAGATCGGTAAGAGACATCATAGATCACACCATATCCAATAGAGTGCGATTACGACGTTCGGACACACCATTAAACTGAGGTGTTCCGGGCGGCATGAGTTGTGAAACAATTCCACATTTCCTTAAGTGCATGCCAAACTCGTGACTCAAATATTCTCCTCCATGATCTGATCATATGAATTTTATTCTCCTGTCACGTTGATTCTCTACCTCACTCTGAAATTCCTTGAACTTTTCAAAGGTCTCAGACTTGTGTTTCATTAAGTTGACATACCCATATCTATTTAAGTCATCAGTGAGGGTGAGAACATAATGATAGCCACCGCGAGCCTCAACGCTCATTCGACTGCATACATCTGTATGTATTATTTCCAACAAGTTGGTTGCTCGCTTCATTGTTCCGGAGAACAGAGTCTTGGTAATTTTGCCCATGAGGCATGGTTCACACGTGTCAAATGATTCATAATCAAGAGACTCCAAAAGTCCATCTACGTGGAGTTTCTTCATGCGTTTGACACCAATATGACCAAGGCGCCAGTGCCACAAGTATGTGGGACTATCATTATCAACCTTACATCTTTTGGCATTCGTACTATGAATATGTGTAACATCATGTTCGAGATTCAATAAAAATAAACCATTGACCAGCGGGGCATGACCATAAAACATATCTCTCATATAAATAGAACAACCATTATTCTCGGATTTAAATGAGTAGCCATCTCGCATCAAACAAGATCCAGATACAATGTTCATGCTCAAAGCTGGTACTAAATAACAATTATTGAGGTTTAAAACTAATCCCGAAGGTAGATGTAGAGGTGGCATGCCGACGGCGATCACATCGACCTTGGAACCATTCCCGACGCGCATCGTCACCTCGTCCTTCGCCAGTCTCCGCTTATTCCGTAGCTCCTATTTTGAGTTACAAATGTGAGCAACCGCACCGGTATCAAATACCCAGGAGCTACTACAAGCGCTGGTAAGGTACACATCAATAACATGTATATCATGAATACCTTTGGCGTTCCCGGCCTTCTTATCCCGCTAAGTACTTGGGGCAGTTCCGCTTCCAGTGACCATTTGCCTTGCAATAAAAGCACTCAGTCTTAGGCTTGGGTCCATTCTTTGGATTCTTCCCAGCAACTGAGTTACCGGGCATGGCAACTCCCTTGCCGTCCTTCTTAAAGTTCTTCTTACCCTTGCCTTTCTTGAAACTAGTGGTTTTATTCACCATCAATACTTGATGTTCCTTCTTGATCTCCACCTCCATTGATTTCAGCATTGAATATAATTCAGGAATGGACTTCTCCATCCCTTCCATATTGTAGTTCATCACAAAGCTCTTGTAGCTAGGTGGAAGCGACTGGAGGATCCTGTCAATGACCGAGTCATCTGGAAGATTAACTCCCAGCTGAGACAAGCGGTTGTGCAACCCAGACATTTTGAGTATATGCTCGCTGATAGAATTGTTTTCCTCCATCTTACAACTGTAGAACTTGTCGGAGACTTCATATCTCTCGACCCGGGCATGAGCTTGGAAAACCATTTTCAGCTCTTGGAACATCTCATATGCTCCATGTTGCTCGAAACTCTTTTGGAGCCTCGTTTCTTAGTTGTAAAGCATGCTGCACTGAACTAGGGAGTAATCATCACTACGCGACTGCCAGGCGTTCATAACGTCCTGAGTTGCTGGGAAAATGGGTGCGTCACCTAGCAGTGCTTCAAGGACATATGCTTTCTTGGCAGCTATGAGGATGATCTTCAAGTTATGAACCCAGTCTGTATAGTTGCTACCATCGTCTTTCAGCTTGGTTTTCTCTAGGAACGCGTTGAAGTTGAGGGCAACATTAGCGTGGTCCATTTGATCTATAGTATAGATTGTAAAGACAATTTTAGATTAAGTTCATGGTAATTAAGTTCATCTAATCAAATTATTTAATGAACTCCCACTCAGATAGACATCCCTCTAGTCATCTAAGTGATACATGATCCGAATCGACTAGGCCGTGTCCGATCATCACGTGAGACGCAATAGTCATCAACGGTGAACATATCCATGTTGATCGCATCTACTATACGACTCATGTTCGACCTTTCGGTCTCTCATGATCCGAGGCCATGTCTGTACATGCTAGGCTCGGCAAGTCAACCTAAGTGTTTCGCATGTGTAAATCTGGCTGACACCCGTTGTATGCGAACGTTAAAAATCTATCACACCAAATTATCACGTGGTGCTTCGAAACAATGAATCTTCGCAACAGTGCACAATAAGGGGGAACACATTTCTTGAAATTTTAGTGAGGGATCATCTTATTTATGCTACTGTCGTTCTAAGAAAATAAGATGTAAACATGACAAACATCACATGCAAATCATAAAGTGACATGATATGGCCAATATCATCTTGCGCTTTTGATATCCATCTTCGAGGCGTGGCATGATCACCATTGTCACTGGCATGACACCATGATCTCCATCATCATGATCTCGATCATCGTGTCTTCGTGAAGTTGTCTCGCCAACTATTACTTCTACTACTATGGCTAACGGTTAGCAATAAAGTAAAGTAATTACATGGCGCTTATATTGACTCGCAGGTCATACAATAAATTGAGACAACTCATATGGCTCTTGCCAGTTGTCATACTCATCGACATGCAAGTCATGATCCCTATTACAAGAACATGATCAATCTCATACATCACATATATAATTCATCACATCCTTTTGGCCATATCACATCACATAGCATACCCAGCAAAAACAAGTTAGACGTCCTCTAATTGTTGTTGCATGTTTTACGTGCCTGCTATGGGTTTCTAGCAAGAACGTTTCTTACCTACGCAAAAGCCACAACGGTGATATGCCAATTTCTATTTACCCTTCATAAGGACCCTCTTCATCGAATCCGATCCGACTAAAGTGGGAGAGACAGACACCCGCTAGCCACCTTATGCAACAAGTGCATGTCAGTCGGTGGAACCTGTCTCACGTAAGCGTACGTGTAAAGTCGGTCCGGGACGCTTCATCCCACAATGCCACCGAATCAAGATAAGAATAGTAACGGTAAGCAAATTGACCAAATCATCGCCCACGACTACTTGTGTTCTACTAATGCATAGAATCTACGCATAGACCTAGCTCTGATACCACTGTTGGGGAACGTAGTAATAATTCAAAGAATTCCTACGTGACACCAAGATCAATCTAGGAGAAGCTAGCAACGAGAGAGAGGGAGTGCATCTTCATACCCTTGATGATCGCTAAGCGGAAGCGTTACAACAACGCAGTTGATGGAGTCATACTCGCGGCGATTAAAATCGCGGAAGATCCGATCCAAGCGTCGAACGGACGGCGCCTCCGTGTTTAACACACGTACAGCCTGAGGACGTCTCCTCCTTCTTGATCCAGTAAGGGGAGAGGATAAGTTGAGGGAGAACTCCCGCAGCACGACAGCATGGTGGTTGAGCTCGTGATTCTCCAGCAGAGCTTTGTTACGCTCAACGGAGGAGGAGGAGTTGGAGGGGGAGGGCTGCGCCAGGGGCAAGGGTACATCTCCTATGCACCTCCCCACTACATATAGGGGTGGAGGGGGCTGGCTTCTTGCCCTCCAAGTCCATTGGGGTGTTGGCAAAGGTGGGAGGAAAGAAATTCCATCCTTTCCCTTCCCCACCAATTGTTATCCCCCCTTTTTAGGGATCTTGATCTTATCCCTTCGGGATATGATCTTATTCCTTCTAAGGGGGGATCTTGGTGTGCCTTGACCTGGGGTGTGGGGTCTTGCCCCCACTACCCACGTTTATGTGGGTCCCCCATGCAGGTGGGCCCCACTCCGGAACCTTCTAGAACCTTCCCGGTACAATACCGAAAAATCACGAACATATTCCGGTGGCCAAAATAGGACTTCCCATATATAAATATTTACCTCCAGACCATTCCGGAACTCCTCGTGACGTCCGGGATCTCATCCGAGACTCCGAACACTTTCGGTAACCACATACAATTCCCGTTACAACTCTAGCATCACCGAACCTTAAGTGTGTAGACCCTACGGGTTCGGGAACCATGCAGACATGACCGAGATACCTCTCCGGCCAATAACCAATAGCGGGATCTGGATACCCATATTGGCTCCCACATGTTCCATGATGATCTCATCAGATGAACCACGATGTCGGGGATTCAATCAATCCCGTATACAATTCCCTTTGTCCATCGGTATGTTACTTGCCCGAGATTCGATCGTCGGTATCCCTATACCTTGTTCAATCTCGTTACCGGCAAGTCTCTTTATTCGTTCCGTAACGCATGATCCCGTGGCTAACTCCTTAGTCACATTGAGCTCATTATGATGATGCATTACCGAGTGGGCCCAGAGATACCTCTCCGTCATACGGAGTGACAAATCCCAGTCTCGATTCGTGTCAACCCAACAGACACTTTCGGAGATACCTGTAGTGCAACTTTATAGCCACCCAGTTATGTTGTGACGTTTGATACACCCAAAGCATTCCTACGGTATCCGGGAGTTGCACAATCTCATGGTCTAAGGAAATGATACCTGACATTAGAAAAGCTCTAGCAAACGAACTATGCGATCTTGTGCTATGCTTAGGATTGGGTCTTGTCCATCACATCATTCTCCTAATGATGTGATCCCATTATCAATGACATCCAATGTCCATGGTCAGGAAATCACAACCATCTATTGATCAACGAGCTAGTCAACTAGAGGCTCACTAGGGACATGTTGTGGTATATTCATTCACACATGTATTACGGTTTCGAGTTAATATAATTATAGCATGAACAATAGACAATTATCATGAACAAGGAAATATAATAATAACCATTTTATTATTGCCTCTAGGGCATATTTCCAACACATACGTATAAAAGCATAGGTTCCAAAGGGACAAGTAAAAGAGGTCTTTTCTTGATCAGGTTGAGAAACAGGTATTTGTGAAAAACCAGAATATCCATCAAGGAAACAAAAGTGTGTGTGCTTAGATAATCTTTCAAGCATTTGATCAATAAAAGGCAGAGGGTAATGATCTTTTCTAGTTGCTTTGTTTAATTTTCTAAAGTCAATTACCATTCTATAGCCTGTAACAATTCTTTGTGGAATAAGTTCATTCTTATCATTAGGAAGAACAGTAATACCTCCTTTCTTAGGGACACAATGAACAATACTTACCCATCTACTATCAGCTATAGGATAGATTATACCTGCTTCCAGAAGTTTTAATATTTCCTTTCTTACCACTTCTTTCATCTTCGGAATTAACCGACATTGATGATCAACAACGGGTTTAGGATCAGGTTCCATATCAATCTTGTGCTGACATAGAGTGGGACTAATGCCCTTTAAATCATCAAGAGTATATCCAATAGCAGCTCGGTGCTTCCTTAGAACTTTCAATAAATCTTCTTCTTCATGTTCTGAAAGGTTAGCACTAATAATAACAGGATATATCTTCTTTTCATAAACATAAGCATATTTCAAAGTTTCTGGCAATTGTTTTAATTCAAACACAGGATCACCTTTAGGTGGCGGACGACCTCCTAGAGTTTCAATAGGCAAATTGTGCTTAAGTAGAGGATGTTGTTCAAAGAAAATCTTCTATTTCATTTCTTTCATGCATATGTAAATCGTTTTCATGGTCTAGCAAATATTGTTCTAGTGGATCAGTAGGTGGTACAACAATAGAAGCAAGACCGATTAACTCATCCTTACTAGACAATTCTTTTTCATGAAGCTTTCTACTAAACTTGGAAAAATTAAACTCATGAGACTCATCACCAAAACTAACACCGATAGTTTGTTTCTTGCAATCTATCTTAGCATTAACAGTGTTCAAGAAAGGTCTACCAAAGATAATGGGACAAAAGTCATCTTGTGGGGAACCAAGAACAAGAAAATCAATTGGGTATTTTATTTTCCCGCACAAGACTTCAACATCTCTAACAATCCCAATTGGTGATATAGTGTCTCTATTAGCAAGTTTAATAGTAACATATATGTCTTCTATCTCTGTGGGTGCTATGTCTTTCATAATTTCTTGATATAAGGTGTAAGGAATAGCACTCACACTAGCACCTATGTCACATAAACCATGATAACAGTGATCTCCTATTTTAACTGAGATGATGGGCATGCCAACAACAGGTCTATGTTTATCCTTTTTATCAGATTTGGCAATTATAGCAGCTTCTTCACATAAGTAAATAACATGCCCATCCATATCTTCTTCCAAGAGATCTTTAACCATAGCAATACTAGGTTCTACTTTAATTTGTTCATCAGGTTTAGGTGTTTTAATATAGCTTTTGTTAACCATTGTTGAAACTTTAGCATGTTCCTTCATCCTAACAGGGAAAGGTGGTTTCTCAATATAAGCAATAGGAACAACTAGATCAACATTATAAAGTATAGTTTCTTATTTAATTGGTACCAGTTCTTTAATTTCTTCTTTAATAGGTGGGTGATATTTAAACCACTTCTCTTTAGGGAGATAAACATGAGTAGCAAATGATTCACAAAAGGAGGCTACTATCTCAGAGTCAAGTCCATATTTAGTGCTAAACTTTTGAAAAGCATCGGTATCCATAAAAGATTTAACACAATCATATTTAATTTTAATACCTGAATCTTTACCTTCGTTGAGTTCCCAATCTTCAGAGTTGTACTTAATTCTTTCCAAAAGATCCCACCGGAATTCAATAGTCTTCTTCATAAAAGAACCAGCACAAGAAGTATCAAGCATGGTTTGATCATTACGAGAAAGTCGAGCATAAAAATTATGGATAATAATTTCTCTTGAGAGCTCATGATTGGGGCATGAATATAACATTGACTTAAGCCTCCCCCAAGCTAGAGCGATCCTTTCTCCTTCACGAGGCCAAAAATTATATATATATAATTCCGATCACGATGAACTAGATGCATAGGATAAAAAAATTGGTGGAACTCCAATTTCAATCGATTCCAATTCCAAGATCCAATATCATCGCATAGCCTATACCATGACAATGCTTTTCCTTTCAAAGATAAAGGGAAAACCTTCCTCATAACTTCATCTCCGGGTAACAAGATTGAACACAAGAGATGAACTAGGGTTTGAGATGAGATGGTGATGTTGAAGATGTTGATGGAGATTTCCCTCCCCAAGATGGGAGAGTTGTTGGTGATGATGATGACGATGATTTCCCCCTCCGGGAGGGAAGTTCCCCCGGCGGAATCGCTCCGTCGGAGGGCAAAAGTGCTCCTGCCCAAGTTCCACCTCGAGACGGTAGCACTCCGTCCCGAAAGTCCTCTCTTTATTTTTTTATAGGTCAAAATGACCTATATACCAGAAGATGGGCACCGGAGGTGGGCCTGGGTGAGCATAACCCACTAGGGCGCGCCTGGGCTCCCTGGTGCGCCCAGGTGGGTTGTGCCCACCTGGTGGGCCCCTTCCGGCAGTTGTTTGCTTCAATAATTCTTAAATATTCCATAAAAAATCTCCGTCAAGTTTCAGCTTGTTTGGAGTTGTGCAGAATAGGTAGCCTGACGTAGCTTTTCCAGGTCCAGATTTCCAGCTGCCAGAATTCTCCCTCTTTGTGTATACCTTGCATATTATGAGAGAAAAGGCATTAGAATCACTCCAAAAAGCATTATTATGGATAAAAACATTATAAATACCAGTAAGAAAACATGATGCAAAATGGACGTATCAAATGATAGTTCGGACTCCGATGAGGAGTCCGCAGCCTCCGAGAAGATCCCAGAGAGGGCTTCCAGGGTCAAGCCCCCGCGCTGAAGGTGAGAATCTGAAGACCGTCCGGGCGTTGGTTTTACTAACCTATTACTAAAAGCATGTGTGCTCTTGTGTTGTAGCCGTCCCGCGACCTCCCTAAGGGAGTCCTGGATTAAGGGGTCCTCGGGCGTCCGGCCTATGTGACATGGGCCGGACTGATGGGCCATGAAGATACAATACAAAAGACTTCCTCCCGTGTCCGGATGGGACTCTCCTTTGTGTGGAAGGCAAGCTTGGTGTTCGGATATGAAGATTCCTTCCTCTGTAAGCCGACTCTGTACAACCCTAGGCCCCTCCGGTGTCTATATAAACCGGAGGGTTTAGTCCATAGAGGCAATCATAATCATACAGGCTAGACATCTAGGGTTTAGCCATCACGATCTCATGGTAGATCAACTCTTGTAATCCTCATATTCATCAAGATCAATCAAGCAGGAAGTAGGGTATTACCTCCATCAAGAGGGCCCGAACCTGGGTAAACATTGTGTCCCCCGTCTCCTGTTACCATCGACCTTAGACGCACAGTTCGGGACCCCCTACCCGAGATCCGCCGGTTTTGACACCGACATTGGTGCTTTCATTGAGAGTTCCGCTGGGTCATCGTCAGAAGGTTAGATGGATCCATCAGCCACCTACAACAATGCCGCCTTGGGGGAGGTTTTTCTCCCCGTCCAGATCTTCGTATTCGGCGGCTTCGCACTGCGGGCCAATTCACTTGGCCATCTAGAGCAGATCGACAGCTACGCCCCAGGTCACCAGATTAGTTGTGGAAATCTGGACTATGTCGCCGATATCCGAGGAGACTTGATCTTCCAAGGGTTCACGACTCCAACCTCCGCTCTGGCTTTAGATCCGGGGCGCGTCGCCAGGTCCGAAGACGGGATTCCTGAGCCCGCCGGACTATCTGCAGCCACTAAGCCCAGTACGGGAGAGCCGGAGGAAGTAGTGTTGCTGGCAACCATCATGAAGCCGGACTCTTCTCTGTACACTGGCTTCGAACCCTCAGAGTCAGCATCGTGTGAGCTCAGCCAAGGAGTTTCCTTCCCGCCGTACTCCACGGATTCTCTTCTCCCTGGCCAAACCTCGCCTTTAAGCGAGGCTCTGGACTTGATGCGATCCCTCGTCATTACAGAGGAGCAACGTCCGAACTACGCCCAGCCCGGACTAGGGGCTGAGAGCGGGGAATTTTACGTCCGACCCACCACCCACTTCATAGCCACTGTCGAGGACTTAACTGACATGCTCGACTACAGCTCCGAAGACATCGACGGTATGGACCATGATGCCAGAGGAGCAGGCCGAAAACCCGCCGTTTACCGGACGCTGGATGGCCACCGCTTCGTATGACATGTACATGGTGGATACACCCAAAGAGGGTAACAGCGATAACGAGAAGAATCCAATTGAGGATAAACCTCCTAAGATACAACCAAACCGCTGACGTGAATGGTGCCGCTCTAAATCATGCAGTGGAAAAGACAGCAATACCGGCACGAGAGACAACAATACTCCGAACGATGCCGAAGACGAAGAAGAACCCGTCGGGCCAACCTCCGAACAGGACGATCGGGAAGATGGGCAAGTTAGCCCTGATGAACAGGTCGTAGACAAAGACTCGGAGGACAGCAATTGTCTTCCACTCTCCGAGGATGAGGTGAGCCTCGGCAACAAAGACTTTATCGTCTTGGAGGAACCTCTCGATCAGGAGCGCTTTAAGCGCCGGCTAATAGCCACTGGAAGGAGCCTGAAAAAGAAGCAGCAGCAGCTTCAAGCTGATCAAGATCTACTCAACGACAGGTGGACTAACGTCCTGGCAGCCGAGGAATACGGCCTCGAGCGCCCAACCAAAAGTTACCCGAAGCGTAAACTTCTACCTCAATTAGACGACGAGGCACTGGACCCCGTACCGTCAGCGCGTAACACGGCTGACCGACCACCACGTGGCCGGGACAAAACGGCAATTCAAGCCAAACACCAGCACATACCACCTCGCCATAAAGGTAGAGACACAACAGCTCGGGGATATACATATGACCTGCGGCAGGACCTGGAAAATAGAGCAGGTTAGACCAGATCGATCTACCAATCGCGGGGACGTGCCCCGACGCGCGACAACGGCTATCTAGCGGGACGTGACAAGCATAACCACGTCCGGGCCGAAAACCACAGACGGACTCCATCCGAACTACGATGTCACTTGGCCCGATATAGAGGCGCCGCACACCCCCTATGCTTCACTTCTGAAGTAATGGCGCACGAATTCCCAAAAGGGTTTAAACCCGTGAATATCGAATCATATGATGGAACAACAGATCCCGCGGTATGGATTGAGGACTTTCTTCTCCACATTCATATGGCCCGGGGCGATGATCTTCATGCCATCAAATACCTCCCGCTAAAACTCAAGGGACCAGCTCGGCACTAGTTAAATAGCCTGCAAGAAAACTCTATTGGCAGCTGGGAGTGTCGGTGTCAAAACCGGCGGAACTCAGGTAGGGGGTCCAGAATTGTGCGTCTACGGTCAATGGTTGCAGGAGACGGGGGACACGATGTTTACCCAGGTTCAGGCCCTCTCTATGGAGGTAATACCCTACTTCCTGCTTGATTGATCTTGATGAATATGAGTATTACAAGAGTTGATCTACCATGAGATCGTAATTCCTAAACCCTAGAAGTCTAGCCTGTATGACTATGGTAATGAGTATATCCTATCCGGACTACGCCCTCCGGTTTATATAAACACCGGAGGGATCTAGGGTTACATAGAGTCGGTTACATAGGAAAGAATCTTCATAGATGATCACCAGGCTTGCCTTCCACGCAAAGGAGAGTCCTGTCCGGACACGAGTATAGTCTTCGGCCTTCATGTCTTCACAGCCCATCAATCCGGCCCACGGATAACAGGCCGGACGCCCGAGGACCCCTTAGTCTAGGACTCCCTCAGTAGCCCCTAAACCTGGCTTCAATGACGAGGAGTCCGGCGCGCAGATTGTCTTCGGCATTGCAAGGCAGGTTCCCCTTTCCGAACTCCAAGACAGTCTTCAGATGTAATGATTGTATCCGGACCTGTGTCCACAACTGCAGAAGATATAATATTTCACGAGTCCAATCCGCTGACAACTTTTTGGTAATATGATATCACACTTGCTCGGCCATTATTTTCGAACCGTTAGCTGGCCCGTGGTCCCACGTCTTGAGATGTGGTTTTACTGGCATGTCTTATCCAAGCGGAGATTGTGTCCCCCTTTTTTAGGGGATTCTTGCCAACCCGGACGTGGGTAACAAAACCGTCGTTTGGGTACAAGTCCTTGGGAATAGGCAAGTTTTGAGGCCCAGGAGGAGATGTTTGATATTCGCAGCGTTTATATAGGGGTACAGACCCGTCTTTTTCTTTCACGCTTGCTTCTTCCTCAACCCTTGCTACCCCGAGTTCAATCACCCGGGTTCCAGTTACCACAAGCCCCAATCATGTCCGGATCCAGCCGTCAAGGCCGGTGGGTAGCTTCTTATGTCACGGGGGAGATATTGCAAAGCTTCGGGCGGCGAGGTATCTGACCGCAGAAATCCATCATCGGCTTCCTGTCGAGGGGCAGGTTATTCCCACCCCCAGATCCGGCGAGAGGGTCGTGTTCGTGTCCCACTTCCTCCGCGGGTTAGGGTTTGCACTTAACCCCTTCTTCCGAGGGCTCATGTTCTATTACGGGCTAGATTTTCACGATCTGGCCCCGGACTCTATTCTTCTTATCTCGGCGTTTGTCGTTACGTGCGAAGCCTTCATCCGAACTCCTCCGCACTTCGGCTTGTGGCTCAAGACCTTCGATGTGAAGCCGCAAGTGATAGAAGGGGAGCAGGCTGAGTGCGGTGGTGCTACAGTGAGCAAGCTTGCTAGCGACGTTTTGCTGAAATGATCCTTCGCCAAATCTTCCGATTTATGGCAGCAGGGGTGGTTCTACATCATCGAGCCCCGCGGCTCCAAGTGGGCAGCTGCACCCGCATTTCGATCCAGCCCCCCAATTCAGCTTGCATCGTGGATTAATAAGGGGTTGGACTGGGGATCAACGGACGAGGTGCGAACTCTGCAAAGTCGCATCTGAAGCCTCATTGAGAGGGACATCAATATCGTCAACGTTGTTCAAGTAATGCTAGTTCGTTGGACCCTGCCGTGCCAGCGACGGCCTCTCCGTTTGTGGGAGTTCAATCCGGAAGGGCCGCGGACTCTTCAGCACTTCTTCGGCACTATGCACGAAAGAATCTGGAGATTATTCTTCGGGAAACGAAGGCAATGGCCGGACACCACCGAAGATGCCGGCCTAGGCTGTAACCATCCGGATACCCCGGTAAGTACCTATTTGCCGGATACCTCATAATCAGATACCCAGTGGCAAGATACTGACAGAATCATCCTTTTTCAGGGCTGGATAAAGAAGGTGGAACAGATTAGGTGTCCGGCTGCCCTTCCCGAAGACTCAGCTACTCCTGTGCTAACATGGATGCTGGCCTCGGCGCCATACCAGGCGCCGGTAAGGGAGGGTAAAGAGGAGAGTGAGAAGACCCAAGATGACCTTGGTTCCGGAGGTAAGTCGGACGCTGAGTCCGGAGAAATCGACCTTTCCTCGCTTGAAGACATAGGCGGAAGAGGACCCAGTATCCCTTCTCCAAGTAGGAGGAAAAGGGCCGCCTCCGAAGATTGGGAGGGGCGGTCTTCCAAGAAGGGCAAGATGCCACCATCGAGCGGCTTGGGTTTGGAAAGCGACGCCGTTGAACAGCTCCAGCAAGGGGACAAGCCCTCGGCTAAACCGTAAGTGAATCTGGAGTAGTTTGATAGTGTCCCGCTCCGTTGCTGTTACCGAAGATATACGTAACGCGTTCATGCATTTTTACAGGTCGGCACAGAGTTTTTCTGGGCGATCCTCTTCTTCGGGAAGTCTCCTCCTAGAGATGATGGAGAGCGAGACGCCTCCTCCAACCTCCTCGCCCAATAAGGCAGATGACTCTGAAGTGTCATCGCGGAGGGTCCCTCTTAATCAACAAGTTACGCAGGGGACAAAAGAGGCAGTACCCGAAGGTGGATCTCAGTCCATCCGGGCTTCTGGGGCTGATGATAACAAAGGCCCCGGACTGTCTGGCTCGCACCCAACAGTGATTCTGGAGACGAGTGAACAGATTCCTTCAAAGGATGGTTGTGCTCCTAGAGCGGCTTCCGGAGACCCGGAGACTCCGGATATATTGCGGGACATGTTGCAGAAAGCATCTGTCTCGGGGGAACAGCGTACCTTGATGGGTACAGTGATTGGGAAGATTTTGTCAGCGAAGAGCGGATTAAATGAAGCCTTCATGAGCTTACTGAAAGGATTCGAGGTTTGTGACATAATGTTTTTAGCTATGTTTCATTTGCAAAGATGCGCCTGTGTATAGGTAGTAGCCCCTGAGACTCTGGTTGTCTTCCACTAGGAAGCAAACGGAGGATCGAAAAGGATCATTTGAGGACTAACCTGATGAACTTGAACACATGCTGCTTCCCCCTTGGCCACTTCCCGGACTATGGAAATTACCGAGCTGCAGCGGAAGCTTGATGTGGCAGGGGATGATCTTGCATTAATCAATATGCGTCTTGACGAGTCGCAAGGTATGTATTTGGAGCAATCCCCATACATTTTTGTGGTATAGGCATGATGCTAAAATCTGTATGCTGGAATATGCGTGGCTGCAGATGGTGCTGCCGCCGTTGAAGTTCTTCGAGCGGAGCTGGCCCGGGCCAAGGAGCAGGCCCGGCGTAGCAATGCTACTGCTGAAAAGGCATCGGCTGAGCTAAAAGCCGAACAAGCTGCACGGCGCCAAGACGAGGAGAAGATATCCACGGTGGCGCTCGGACTGGAAAATGCCACTGGCCGCTGCGAATTTCTAGAGAAGGAGAATAAAGCCTTAATGGCTGAACTGGACAAGGCCTTACAAGAGGCAAGGGAAGCGCTATCGGAATCCAGAGTAGCCCGTGAGGAGGTTCGGCAGGCTAGGGAGATTGCGGCTGGAAAGCCCTTTCTGCTGCAAACTAAGTTCGGCGACCCGAACTATGCTCAGCTCAACCAAGTGTGGAGTTCTCCGGACGAGTTCTTGGACTTGCCGAAGAATTCTTCCGGTGCGGCGCAGTATTACCAAGTGCGAGATGGGTATGCAACGGAGAAGCTTTTTTGGTCGCAGTTTGGCGCATCAAAGCGCCCTCTGTTGCTCAATGAACAGATGTCCCAATGGACCGAACTTCATAGGATATCCGGTGCTGCCATGAAGGATGTCATAATCCGATTTTGGCCAACCGAGCCTGTTCTGAACAGCTATTTTGGTTTGGTGCAGAGGCTTGTTGACGCGGTGCCGCGTATCAACGCTGTGAAGCGGTCAACGTGCATCGACGGTGCACGGATGGCTTTTGCCTGAGTCAAGACATTCTGGGGAAAGATGAAGGCCATCGATGTTGCGGCTAAGGGTCCACCCAAGGGCAAGGACCGTCCTGAACCAGAGCGTTATTTTGAAGATTTCCTAGAGGCCGCCCGCTTAATAGAGGGTCAATGCTCGAAAGACATAATGTTCGAGTAAGGTGTATGATAATTGTAAAAGACAATTTTATAGTTAATCTATTTTTATGTCTTGCTTGAAAGCTTGAATTCCTCGTGTGCGGCCGTTTTAATATAATCTGAAAGTTTTCCAGTCGTCGGCTTCAGCCCCCTCGTAGGAAGTACGGGGGTGTTCGGAAAAGCATTTAATCACTCTTTATCCAACGTCTTGGTCCATAAAGGAGGTGATAATGCGGCAAACCAGGCAATCGGACTATAGGGCATTAACACTTTCACTTAGCCATAGGAGTTTTATGGTGGGACTACGACATAGCCCCTGGTATGTATGCGGTGTATGGTGCCTTACATATTTGATCTGAAAAAGATCTTTCGTGTGACACGGAGAATCGCTAAAGATTACAATAAGTCGTCAAGTGGTTGACCAGGTCTCGCCGCATCATGACAGTCAGTTTTCGGCTTTCTCTACTGAGGTACTTGACCAGATGAACCGGAAGCACAATCGCAGTAGTACTCCCTTTACTACCCTAGCCGATAGAGCGGAACGTAGGGTAAGCACAGGAGCCGGGCAACCCAACTATTGACCCAAGACAATGATTCAGAGCTGATGCATATAAGGCCAAACTTGCGACGCCGAAGTACGTTGTAGAGATGTTCGGGCTTTTGCTGGCAACTCATTTGTTCCCATACCGAGCCCCTGGCAGGTTATGCCAAGGTATGTTTGTGAAACAACCGTGGGAGCCGTATTTAGTGGCGAAACAACACGTATGATTAATTCAGATACTGTTTACTGGGAGCTGAGCGATATGCCAATGATTATTTATTATATATATACAAGCGATCCTCCCAGCTATTTGACATGCTTGGGGTCGGAAGCGGAGGAACAGGCATACTACAGGCTCAAAATAGAGAGTGCGGTCTACAAAAAGTTATTCGGACCTCATGTCGCACGTTTGCGCCGCCAGTCCTCGGCAGGGGGAATCCTTGATGGACATAGCCCCTCGGGTGAGCATACGGATCCGAACTGCGATAGAGCCAGTTTCAGATGTTTGTCATGTTCGTCACCTGTTTTTAAGGGATAGTGAAGGAAGAAATAGAAAGAAAATGGAAAAAAATGTTACGGGGATGCTTGCAGGCTTGTCCGTAGTGTGCCTCCGCCAATGCCCATGGTATCTTGAGTGCGTAGTGATGTATGCGCGGCACAAATTTTGTAGGTGTACGAGGTGGGCGGCGGAAGCCGGGCTGCTATTTTCGCTCCGGGAGTAGTTGATCCTCGGGTGGAAATTGCTTCAGGCCCCTGGTATTTCGTTGGTCAACCTCTCCGTCATCCCTGTCGCCTGGCGGCCTCTTCCCTTGGTGTTCGGCGTTGAGCTTGCTGGCCTGTTTAAAGACCCAGCAGTTTCTGTTAGTATGATTAGCTGGTTTGTCGGGTGGCCGTGAATCTGGCAGGGTCGGTCCAATATCCTGTCCAGGTTGGATGGTTCGTCTCGTTTCGCCTTGAACGGCTTCTTCCGTTGACCGGGCTTGGGATTGCTGAATCCGGCATTGACCGATGTGTTGCGTGATCTTTCATTATCATTGCGACTGTTGTATTTGCTTCGTCGTGGCTTGCCGTTGCCGTCTCGGATTTCGGAAGTGCCCGGGTCGCTGGCGCTGTTGCTTCTACGAACGAGCCAGCTGTCTTCTCCCGCGCAAAAGCGGGTCATCAGAGCAGTGAGGGCTGTCATGGATTTAGGTCCTTCTTGACCGAGGTGGCGTGCAAGCCATTCATCCCGGACACTGTGTCTGAAAGCCGCAAGGGCTTCCACGTCCGGACAGTCGACGATTTGGTTCTTTTTGACTAAGAACCAAGTCCAGAGCTTCCTGGCTGACTCTCCGGGCTGCTGGACAATGTGACTTAGGTCATCGGCATCCGGTGGCCGGACATATGTTCCTCGGAAATTGTCGAGGAAGGCCTCCTCCAAGTCCTCCCAGTTGCCTATGGAATTTTCAGGCAGGCTGTTTAACCAGTGCCGAGCTGGCCCTTTTAGCTTTAGTGGGAGGTATTTAATGGTGTGGAGGTCGTCCCCATGGGCCATATGGATGTGGAGGATAAAATCTTCTATCCATACCGCGGGATTGGTTGTTCCGTCGTATGATTCAATGTTGACGGGTTTGAATCCTTCGGGGAATTCATGATCCATTACTTCATCGGTGAAGCAAAGCGGGTGTGCGGCGCCTCTATGTTGGGCCACACTGCGACGTAACTCCGAAGGAGTCCGTTTGCGGTTTTCGGCTCGGGCGTGGCTAGGTTTGTCACGTCCGAATAGGTAGTTGTCGTCGCGTGTCGAGGCATGCCTTCGCGATCCGTAGATCGGTCTTGCGTGTCCTACTCTACTGTCCAAGTCCCGCTGCAGGTCGTCTGGACAATCGTGAGCTGCGTTATTCCTGCCTTTACGGCGAGGTGGGGCGGTCTGGTGTTCGGCTTGAGTTGCTTCTTTATCCGGATAGAGTTGTCGGCGATCAGCCGCATTGCGTGATGATGGTACGGGCTCCAACGCCTCGTCATCGAACTGATGTAGCAATCTATGCTTCGGGTAGCTTTTGGCTAGGCCACTAAGGCCATATTTTTGGCGACCAGGACTTGGATCCATCTATCGTTGAGTAGGTCTTGGTCAGCTTGAAGCTGCTGCTGCTTCTTTTTCAGGCTTCTTGCAGTGGCTATGAGCCTGCGCTTGAAGCGCTCCTGCTCGAGGGGCTCTTCGGGTACGATGAAGTCTTCGTCACCGAGGCTTACCTCATCTTCGGAGAGCGGAAGGTAGTTGTCGTCCTCCGAACTGTCGCTGGGCAGGGCCTGTTCATCGGGCTGGCTTGCCCGTTTTTCTGTTCCTCCTGTTCGGATCTTGCTCCAACAGGGTCTTCATTGTTTTCGGCGTCGTCCGGGGTACTATTTTCTCTGGTGCCATCGTTGCTGCGATGTGACTTGGAGCGGCGTTTAGGGCGCCGGTACTTAGACTGTGTCTCAGGAGGTTTATTCTCAACTAGATCTCCTTTGTCATCGTCGCGCGCTTTTTTAGGTGTGTCAACTATGTACACGGCATACGAAGGGGTGGCCGTCCCACGTCTGGTGACTGGCGGGTCTTGGCGCTGCTCCTTGTCGGCATCGTCGTCTATACCGTCAATGTCTTCAGAGCCATAATCAGGCATGTCGGTTAAGTCCTCGACAGTGGCTATGAAGTGGGTGGCGGGTGGGAAACAAAATTCCCCATTATCAGCCTCTAGCTCGAACCAGACATAGTTCGGCTGTGAGTCCCCCGCCAGGGACAGGCTTTTTAATGAATTTAGCACATCGCCGAAGGGCGAGTGTTGGAAGATATCTGCGGCGCTGGACTCGAAGATGGATGACCGATCCAGCTCTAAGCCCGCGGGCGTGTGCGGTTCAGAACTTATGGCCGGAGACGAGTCCGGAATTCCGTTGACGCTGACATTGCAAGGTGCCGAGTCTGTGTGCGGCTCCAACGCCGCGGATTATGTGGTTTTGGATGGCGCGATCTATTCCGAATCCAAAGCCGTGGCAGTTACAGGAACCATCTCCTGAATATGGTCCGATGATAGATTTAAGTCATGTTCATCGGTACGAGGGGGAACGGTCGTCGTGGTCTCAAATCCGTTGAAGATCAAGTCTCCACGGATATCCGCGACGTAGTTCAAGCTTCCAAATCTGACCTGGTGGCCAGGGGCGTAGCTATCAATCTGCTCCAGATGGCCAGGCGAATTGGCCCGCAACATGAAGCCGCCGAATACGAAAATTTGTCTGGGGAGGAAGGTTTCTCCTTGGACGGCGTCACTATAGACGATCGAAGGGGCCATCGAACCTTTGATCGACGGCACAGTGGAACTCTCAATGAAAGCACCAATGTCGGTGTCAAAACCGGCGGATTTCGGGTAGGGGGTCCCGAACTGTGCGTCTAAGGTCGATGGTTGCAGGAGACGGGGACACGATGTTTACCCAGGTTTGGGCCCTCTCTGTGGAGGTAATACCCTACTTCCTGCTTGATTGATCTTGATGAATATGAGTATTACAAGAGTTGATCTACCACGAGATCGTAATGGCTAAACCCTAGAAGTCTAGCATGTATGACTATGGTAATGAGTATATCCTATCCGGACTACGCCGTCCGGTTTATATAAACACCGGAGGGATCTAGGGTTACATAGAGTCGGTTACATAGGAAAGAATCTTCATATATGATCGCCAGGCTTGCCTTCCATGCCAAGGAGAGTCCTATCCGGACATGGGTACAGTCTTCGGCCTTCATGTCTTCACAGCCCATCAGTCCGGCCCCCAGATAATAGGCCGGACGCCCGAGGACCCCTTAGTCCAGGACTCCCTCAGGGAGGACTTGGAAGACGCCTTCCGCGACAACTTCCAAGGTACATACGTCTGACCTCTGGATGTCGATGACTTAAGTCACATAGTTCAACAGCCCGAAGAGTCAGCCAGGAAATTCTGGACCAGGTTCCTAACTAAAAAGAACCAGATCGTCGACTGTCCGGATGCCGAAACCCTAGCGGCCTTTAAGCATAGCATCCGCGACGAATGGCTCGCCCGACACCTCGGCCAAGAAAAGCCGAAGTCCATGGCAGCCCTCACAGCACTTATGACCCGCTTTTGCACGGGCGAAGATAGGTGGCTAGCCCGTAGCAATAATAATGCAAGTGAGCCTGGCACCTCTGAAGCCAGAAATAGCAACGGCAATCCCCGACGCAACAGGCACAAGCGTCGAAACAACGGCGACAATACCGATGACACGGCGGTCAACGCCGAACTCAGTGGCTCCAAGTCCGGCCAGCGGAAGAAGCCATTTAAAAGAAACAATCCGGGCTCATCCAGCTTGGACCGCATACTTGATCGTCCATGTCAGATCCATGGCACCCCCGATAAACCAGCCAATCATACCAACAAAAGTTGTTGGGTCTTTAAACAAGCTGGTAAGTTAAATACCAAGAACAAGGAGAAGGGGTCGCAAAGTGAGGACGGCGACAAGGAGCCCCGTCCGCCAAACACAGGGGGGCAGATGAAGTTTCCCCCCAGGTCAAAACAGTGAACATGATATACGTTAACCATATCCCCAAGAGGGAGCGCAAACATGCGCTCAGGGATGTCTACGCGATAGAGCCAGTCGCCCCAAAATTAAACCCATGGTCGTCCTGCCCGATCACTTTCGATTGCAGGGACCATCCGACCAGTATCCGTCATGGCGGTTCAGCCGCACTGGTCCTCGACCCAAGCATTGATGGATTCCACCTCACGCGAGTCCTCATGGACGGTGGCAGCAGCCTCAACCTGCTCTATCAGGATGCAGTCCGCAAGATGGGCATCGATCCATCAAGGATCAAGCCCACAAAAACTACCTTTAAAGGAGTAATCCCAGGTGTAGAGGCCCGCCGCACGGGCTCAATCACATTGGAAGTCGTCTTCGGATCCCCGGACAACTTCCGAAGTGAAGACTTGATCTTTGATATCGTCCCCTTCCACAGTGGCTATCACGCACTGCTCGGACGAACTGCATTTGCTCGATTAAATGCGGTGCCACACTATGCTTATCTCAAACTCAAGATGCCCGAACCACGTGGTGTCATAACAGTCAATGGAAACACGGAACGCTCCCTCCGTACCGAGGAGCACACCGCGGCCCTGGCAGCGGAAGTACAGAGCGTCCTTGTCAAGCAGAACTTTAATTCAGTGGTTAAACTCCCGGACACTGTCAAACGAGTCCGGACTACTCCGCAACTTGACAGTCCAGCTCGTCAGGAGTTCGACTAGCAATTCGGCCTCCATCTCAGTCCCGACCAAATGACGGTGTACGTACCGCGCGTACATAACTACGCACTCAAAATACCATGGGCATAGACGGAGGTGTAACTTGATTGTGGTCCATCATACGGCTCAACCTTCCCTGGACACACATACTTTTCCTTTTCTTTTTTATCCTTTTTTGGTTTCTTTTCCGCAGGCCCCTCACGATGGCCTGATCATCGATCCTTTCGAAGGATGGATATACCAAGGTGGCAAGCAGCATAGACATATGAGGGAATCTCTAGGTGGTCTTCTTGACGACCACTCTACCTGTTTTCAGGACCCGCACGCAGCTCCCCATTGATCTCGGCATGTTAAATAGCCCTGGTGCTTATCGCACTATTTGTACAAAGACGCTTTGACGTATTAATCAAATTATAATGGAAACAGTTTGCGTCCCAACTTATGTGGCACTGGCTTACTACTTCATTTTATTTCGTTATTCTTATCGATTGCACCCGTACACTTTGGTACGCTTTAATTCGCCAAGGGCTTCATCGTGCTCCATACTATGGCAACAAAGTCCGAACACTTTTACAGTATAGTTCGGCACCCCAAATTGAGCATTATATGCATTGGCTCCGAATCATGTCTTTGGTCAATAGTTGGGTTGCCCGGCTCCTGTGCTTACTACCTTATGTTCCATCCTATCGGCTAGGGTAGTAAAGGGAGAACTACTACGATTGTGTTTCTGGTTTATCCGGGTAACACCTCAGTAGAGAAAGCCGAAAACTGACTGTCATGATGCGGCGAGAGCTGGTCAGCTATTCGGAGGTTAAAATCTCTTGCGATTTTTTCCCGCATTATGCGACGGATCGGTCTCCACCCGATCAGGTGTCTACAACACCCTAGTCCGGATTAACAAATACTAACTAGGGGCTGCGCCTACATCTCTATTGTCAAACTCCTATGGCTAAGTGAGGGTGATAAATCCACATAGTCCGATTGCCTGGTTCGCTGCGCTAAACACCTCCTTCACGGACCAAACTCTTGGATCAAGAGTGTTTATGTTTCAACCCGAACACCCTCGTACTACCTACGTGGGGGCTGAAGTCGATGACTGGCCAACTCTCAAATTTAATAAAAACGGCCGCACAGGAGGCAAAATTGTAAATAAAAAACAAGCATTATATTGCATATCGGCTTTGTTTCATGATACAGGACGGGACAACATGAATATCTTCATTCAAAAATAATGTCTTCTGCACACTGGCTGTCGGGTGGTAGGTGCGATGTATGCCAACGGGTGGCTTATCATTGTGGGAGCCAGTAAGAAATCGCCGGTGCCTGGAAATGGGATAAGGCGAAGACATGCATGCCGGCGAATCTTACCCAGGTTCGGGGCTCTCCATGGAGATAACACCCCTAATCCTGCTCTGCGGGGTCTCCGCATGATCATTAGATAAATACATGTAGCTACAAGAGGCTCCTTGAGCTGTTTGACTAGAGGAAGAAGAAGGGCAAGGCTAGCTCTCCTTTTCTCTCTATGTGGTGTCTAAAAGTATCTAAGATCCACCCTTTGCATGGGTGCCCTGGGGGGTTCATATAGGCCTACCCCCCAGGAGTACAATGATAATCTGACTGGACACGGGTCCTAGCCATCAGTGTCTGTATTCGCCGGCTTCTCCGCCGATCGCTGGGGCCCGCCGACTGGTGGGTCCCGCCGGCTGCCGGCCTCATGGCCGACAGGCCGGCCCCACCACCTGGGCGTCTTGTCGGTGGCTGGTTACTGTAGCCTTGCCTCTGATGACGAGGGCTTTGTCGAGGTAAGCATGGCCACAGTGCCGCCGCCTTGCGGGCTCTCACTGTAGCCTTACCTTGTCTTGTCTCCTTAATGATGCACATACTTCGAGGATGGGGAATAGCCGGCTGTTGGGAGCCGGCTATGCCCCAGGCCGACTGGGGGACGCTTGGCCGCCTTCGAGCATCTCTCTGGCTGAAGGGGCCCGCCGCCAACGGGCCGTACTGGCGCCTGTCGTGGGTGGTGTCATGGTCAACATGGCAACAGTGCCGTGCCGGACGGGGGATGGCCGACCCGTACGGCGTACTGTGGCCACGCGTGCTCCGGGATTCGGGGGGTGGCAGATTGTATTGTAGCCACGCCCCATCTCATCACCGTTATGTGGGTGCAGCCCCTGAGGGTGCAGCCTTGGCCGTCTTCTGGGAGTCGGCCTTCTTCATGGCCGGCTTCTGGGAGTCGGTCTTCTTGGGGTCGGCTTCCAGGAGTCGGCCATCTTGTAGTTCTCTTCGGGAAGGTTTTTGAGGTCGGGTCGCCTTTTGGTAGTCGGCCTTGGTGATAGCCGGCCAGAGGAAGGCGGCCCCGTGCTCTGGATGCTTGAAGGCTTGATTGGTGTGGTAATTTTTTGAAGAGCCAGGGGGAGTCGGTTGGGCTACCCGTGGCCATTTACTCCGACAGTAGTCCCCGAAGCTGGTTGGGCTTCGAGGCTGAGAGGAGGTCGAGAAGCTCGGTCAGCTTCTTATCTTGAAGAGCCAGCAGCTAGGAGCCGGCTTCGGTTGGGTGCGCCGTCTTGGCGAAATTTTTTGAAGTCTGAAAGCGGGAGCCTGCCGGTGCGCTCGCCGGGCTGCGGGCCGGCCGCTCGCCGCCCGTGCGCCACGTGGCACCTTTCGGCCGAGAAAAGCCTGCCAGCCCACGCGCGCGACGGGACGCCGCCGCAGGCCGGGGCCCACCACTTCCACGCCTAGGCCCAGGCGCGGATTTTCTGTGGCCCAAAGCGGGCCGCTCGCCTTCCGACGGCAGTTTCTGCACGTCGTTAGGGCGCTATAATCGCGGGACGTGGGGGAGTGGGCGCAGTTAATCCCACGTTCACCCCCATGCCTCGCCTCCTCGATTTCGCCGCACGAGGCTATAAGTAGGGGGAGGAGGGGGAGCGGCAGACGCTCGCACGCTCATCCTCGCTCCGCCATCTTCTTCCTCCTTCTCTCCATCGCAGCAGCCTCTCGCCGTCGCGCCGTCCCACCAATCTTCGCACTACCCCGCAACCTCGCCGCCGCGGGGCCATGGTTTCTCCGCCGCCGCACCCTTTCTCGTCAGCTTCTTGCTATCATGCAGCACGGCGGAGACTGGGACGGCTCCAACGTCCACGCGGACCACATCGACTTACTCCGCAAGACGCGGCAGTTGCCCGGCAAGGACCAGGTGCAGGTCCGTCTCGCGCCGGAGAAGGAGATCACGTCGGCGCCAGAGGAAGGCGAGTGGGTACTCTTCCGTTCGCATTTCTTGCGCGGCCTCGGCCTGCCAGCTAGCGCCTTCTTCCGCTCCTTCCTTGAATTCTACCAGCTCTAGCCGCACCACCTCACTCCAAAAACGGTGGTGCTGCTGTCTGCCTTCGTCACTCTGTGCGAGGGCTTCCTTGGCATTCTTCCCACCCTCGAGCTCTGGGGGGATTCTTCCAATCCAAGCTCGGCACCCGGATGCAGGGCGTGCCGGCTCAGAGCGGCGCCTTCATCGCGATGCGGAGGTCGGCAACCGACAACCCCTTCCCTGTCATCACGCTGATCCAGTCGGTGAAGCTCTGGCAGAAGTCGTACTTCTACGTGAAGAACGTCGCCCCGCAAGGTGACTACGTCAACTTGCCGGCTTACGTAGCCGGCCCGCCGGCTGGGAGGAGGCCCCAGTGGTCCTACCGGGCCAGGACGCTGACGCGGGCTGGAGCCGCTGCCGTCACCTGACTCCGGGTAATGATCCAGTCGGACGGCCTGACTTGGTCCGACCAGCTGGCCGCCTTCGTGGTGGGCTGGGTGCTCTCGCTTCAAAGCCGTCCTCATTTGATCTGTCAAATGAGCGGCCAACTCGACCCGAGTCGGATGTGCACCAAGGAGATGCCTCATGACGAGGTAGCTCACATGGTGAATTATCTCGCTAATTGCAAGCTCTCCGAGGAGTGGCAGTTTGGCAAGGAGCCACACTCCCGTGCCAATCGTCCGCCTATGGTATGCTTTCTAAATCTTCTCTTCTTTAGTACTTTAGTCACCAAGTTTTGCTTGGCCGACTCTGACCAGTCGGCTCGTCTTGGCAGAACCCTCTCCTTTGGCCGGCGGCCGGGTCAGCGGGGGCGGATCGCCAATTTCTCCCCGACCGGGCGGCGCACGACTTGGAGGACCCCGACTTGGGGGCGGCCTCCATGGACGACAACACCGAGGCAGGAGGCGGCGAAGCAGGCGGCTCCGGGCTTGGAGCTAGCATCGACGACTGGCCGGATGACGACGAGGCGGAAATCGTCCCGCGCCGCCAGCCGGCGTCTGATCAAGGCGGTGCGCAGAAGCGCCGGGCCGCGTCGGGCCTATTCGGCAGTCGGCCGAAGAAGCCCAAGAGCGGGGCGGCGGCGACCAGGCGGGACGAGGCGGCCGCGAAGGCGGCCCGCTTCCGCAAGGTGGTGAAGCAGCCGCAAAAGGTTTCAGCGTAAGTGTCGATTCTCTCGCGTATTCCTTCTTCTTTTCTTGTCGGTTTCTGAATCCTTGTCTTGACTAAAAAAACAGGGCTCCGCTTTCTCTTGAGCGGGTCGCTGCCGCCTCCATGGTCGGATCGCCGGGAGGATCCGGGAGCACCCACCGCATGGACCCCCGCGCCGAGCTTCAAGCGGCGACGGAGCGAAATGCGCGGGAGGAGCGGGAGGTGGAAGAGCTGAGGGCGGCTGCTGCCAACGCGGCGCAGGAGAAGGCGGAGGAGTCGGCGAAGGCACAAGCCGACGCGGCGGCCAAGGCTCAGACGGAGGCTGCAGCCGCAGCGGCTGGGGCCTTGCTTGTCACCCCCCTGCGCGTCGTGGCGCCCGAGTTTCCGGAGCCCCCGCCGGAGGAAGCCGGTGGCGATCTGCCGGGGATGGAGAGGGAGGAGGACGACATCGTCGTCCAGGAGAGGGAGGTGGCACCGCCATCGCCGACTGGGGCGGCCCAAGGCAGCTGGCCTAACGCGCCGCCTGCGCAATCGGCTAGAGGCGAGCCGGCTGCGAGGACGGACCTGGTGGTCCGGTCGCCATCGCGCCAGCGCGCGGGGAAGGCAACTTCGGCTCCGGACCCGCAAAAGGCCGCGGGTCCAGCTCGTCGGCCCAGGACTTGGAGGCGGCCAGCGCCAGCTCGGGGTGGACGCCGGGTGGTGGGACGGCCGTGGTGAATGTGGCAGCGCAAGAAGTCCGTAACCGGCTTCAGTCCCAGGCCGCCGTGCTGAGGCAGTACAATGACGAGTTCCTCGCGACACGGGCGGCCATTCAGGTGAGTCTTCCCGCTTTTTGCTTCTTGATCTTGGTTTCTTCCATGGGGTCGCGTCAGCGCACCCACTGGGGGTAGTCCCCGAGTTCCGAGTCGGCTGCTGAGCAGGCGGCTTGGAACTTCTTGGTAGACTTTATTTTCTATCTTGTTCTTACTCGCTTCTCTGTCCGACTTGCAGGACTACCATAACCTCCGTGTGGTTGCCTTCAACTCCCAGGCTCGGGAGCTGTCCCAGAAGACCGCTGATCTAACGGAGAGCCGGGGTAGGTGCTTCCTTTCTTTTATCTTGCGTGGGGGCGCGTCAGCGCACCCACTGGGTGTAGTCCCCGAGATTCGGGCCGACTGCTGAGCAGTCGGGCCTGATCTTTCCTGACGACTTCTTTCTTATTGCTTTTTTCTTCTTTGCCATATCTGCAGCGGCCAACGCCAAACTGAGGGAGCAGCTGGGTGGGACCCAGGTCGCCCTTCGCGCTAAGGAAGCCGAGTTCGACGCCTTGGCTCAGGAGCGTGACCGCCTGGTCAAGAAGCTGGCCGACCAGGAGGAGAGCCACAAGGCGGCCCTGAAGGCGGTGCAGGACAGCGAGGCCACCCTCCAAGCCGAGTACGAGACCGAGGCGGCGAGTTGGGCTGAAGCGAGGCAGTCGTTATTCAACGGCTACGGCTAGATCGAAGACTTAGTTGACGGTGGGCCTTCTTCTTCTTCGTTCCTTGCTTGTCGCTTGCCATTTGGTTCATTCTCTAACTTTGTATTTTTCTCTTCCTTCTCTTTCTTTCTTTCTTGTGCAGAGTACTTCCCTGGTTACTCTACTGCTGCCAACTAGGTCGTTGAGGCCCACCGCAAGGCGCAAAGGCAGGCTGGCGCTGAGATCACGTCGAACGCTCGCCGGTCGCTTGAGGAACAGCTCCTGGCGATTCAAGCCGGCCTCCAGCCGGCTCACCGCATGCTCCGCCGGCTTCAACGTGTTGGGGCGCAAGTGCTGGCCGCTCTCTGGCCCAGCGAGGTGATTCCCCGTACTCCCAGTCGGACTGCCGACTGGCTGGAGGTAGCGGTCGGCCGCTTCGAGGCCTGGAAGGCTTCTGCAGCTCGGTCAGGCACTCGGCGGGCGCTGGAGTTCGTCAAAGCCTGGTATCCTGAGCTGAGCTTGGACCAGCTGGCCACCTGGCGGCAGGAAGCCGACACGGAGCTGGAGCCGGCGTGGCCGGCTATCATCCAGCGTGCCTTGGCGATCGCCGACTACACCGACACCAGCGCCTTTGCTCCTGAGGTGGATGATAACGGCGTTGCTCAGCCGGAGGAGTGGTTCGGGCTGAACCCAGCAGATGCGAGGACTCGGCGGAGGAGATCGACTCCAGCGACGAGGGCAAGGAGGAGGAGGAGGAGGAGGATGGTGAAGAAGCCGTGCCAGATGGTGGAGCAGCCGGCCAGCCTCAGCTTGACCGTGCCTCCAGCAACGAGGCGCGTGCGACCGCACCGTCTGCAGCCGGCGATGATCAAGCCGAGACTCGCCAGCCGGCGCTGCCGTCTGCACCGACCAGCCCGGCTCGCTTGTTGCGACCTTAGCCTAATCTGCCGCCTTTACTTACCTGTTTTATTACTCTTTGAACAATATTTTGTTAAATTTGCGCAGTTCCACCCGTTGGGGGTGTATTCAAACTATGTTAAGTGCCGGCCTTTCGAAGGCCTTTTGTGTAAATGTAATCATGCATGTGTTTGGCTTCCCATTGTTCTTGCTTTTCATCCTTTGGCTGTTTCCTTTGCCGCCCTCCCTTGGTCGCCGACTTCCCAGCCGGACAGCTGCTATGCAGTCTGTGGCTGGAGAAGTGCTTGGCCGGTTGGGAGGGCAAGTACTCTAGCTTTCTTGGATTGTAGCAAAGTGAATGGGTAGCCGGCCAGCCGGCTGTCCTGACAGCCGGTAGGCGTGCTGGGAGGCCGGCTTGTGTTATATAGGTTCATTAGTCCTTAGCCGTTTTTCGTGTGGGCATCCTTTCCTGCCTTTGGCTCTTGCCAGTCGGTCAGTCGGGTCTTCGAGCTGCGACTTTCAACAAGAGAGGGCTCGGGTGCTGGCACACTACTTGTCTGACTGCAGGTAGAACTTTAATATAACTCAAGGCGGCAAGTCCCCGGGCCGACTGGTCGAACCCGGTGCCGGACAGAAAATCAAATGTAACAATACATTCGTAGGTATGACACTCATCATACATAGATAAAAGAGGGTAGTCCCCGAGTACACCTCGGGGGGCCCGTTGTCTTGTACTTAATACAAAAAAGGTAGCATGGTACATACTGCTTTCAACTGTAAAATCTTCTGAGGAGATTGGCGTTCCATGGTCGTTCCGACTCCTTGCCGGAATCATCTCTCTTGCGTGCCTTCAGCTTCTGTGCATCGATCAGGTAGTAGGAGTCGTTGCCTAGGGCCTTGCTGACGAGGAAGGGGCCTTCCCAAGGGGCCGAGAGCTTGTGCTGGCCGGCTGTTCGCTGAATCAGCCGGAGCACAAGATCGCCCTCTTGGAAGGACCTTGGCTTGACCTTCCGGTTGCGGTAACGGCGCAAACCCTGCTGGTAGATGGCGGACCGGCTGAGTGCTAACAGCCAGCCCTCTTCCAGCAGGTCGACACCGTCTTCTCGCGCTTCCTGGGCATCCGCCTCTGTGTACATGGTGACTCGAGGCGAGTCAAACTCGATGTCAGTTGGGATGACCGCCTCGGCACCATATACAAGGAAGAAAGGGGTGAAGCCGGTTGACTTGTTCGGGGTAGTACGCAGACTCCAGAGGACAGCCGGCAGCTCATCGAGCCAGCAGCCGGCCGAACGCTCCAGTGGTACGACCAGTCGGGGCTTGATGCCGGAGAGGATGAGGCCGTTTGCTCGCTCGACTTGGCCGTTTGACTGCGGGTGGGCAACGGACGCTAAGTCCAGTCGGATGCCCTGTGTCGTGCAAAAACATGCCAGTGCTCCCTTCGCAAAATTCGTGCCGTTGTCGGTGATGATGCTATGTGGTATGCCATACCGAGTGGTGATATCTGCGATGAATGTCACAGCAGTCGGCCCATTCAGCTTCTTGATTGGCTTCGCTTCAATCCACTTGGTGAATTTGTCTACGGCGACAAGTAAATGTGTCATGCCGCCGCGCGCCGTCTTGAATGGGCCCACCATGTCCAGCCCCCAGACGGCAAAGGGCCAGGTAAGGGGGATGGTCTTGAGTGCAGAAGCTGGCAGGTGTTGCTTGGAGTTGAAGAATTGGCACCCTTTGCAGCATTTGACTAATTCCTTGGCGTCCTCCAAAGCAGTCGGCCAGAAGAAACCATGGCAGAAAGCTTTGGCGACAAGTGACATTGAGGTTGCGTGGTGGCCGCATTCGCCTTGGTGGATGTCCTTGAGGATTGTTATGCCCTTCTCTGGCTCGACGCAGCGCGGGAAGACTCCAGTGACGCTACGCTTAACGAGTTCTCTGTTGATTATTGTGTATGCTCCGGCTCGGCGTTGAATTTGTCTTGCCGAGATCTCATTAGTCGGCAGCTCTTTGTTTACTAGGAAGTTGAGGATGGGTTGGGCCCATGATGGAGCTGCCACTTCTTCTATCGCCAATGCGGCTACTGCGACCAGGGTGGTGAAGAGTTGGAGTCGGCCACCGCCTGTTGTGTCATTGCAGTCCCCGGGCTGACTGCTGCAGTCCACGGGCTGGGTTCTGAAGTCGCCGAGCCGGGTGCAACTACGGCAGTCCCCGGGCTGCCTGTCGAAGTCCCCGAGCCGCCTGCTGGGTTCCCCAAGCCGGATCCGACTGCATCAGGGGCAGGCGGTACGAAAATGGAGTCTGACTCTGGAGACGGCTTGACAGATGGTTTGGGGAGGCGTTGAAGAGAGACGCCGGCTGGTATAGCTTGTCGGGTGGAGCCGATCCGTGCCAGGGCATCTGCTTGCTCATTGTCGGCCCGTGGCACGTGGAGGAACTCACACCCTTCAAAGTATCCGCTGATTTGCTGGACGAGGAATCGGTAGCTCGCCATGTTTGCATCCTTGGCGTCCCAGTCGCCGGATGATTGTTGGACTACCAGATCCAAGTCGCCATAGCACAGGATCCAGCGTATGCTGAGCTCTTTGGCTAGCCGGAGCCCGTGTATGAGCGCCTCGTACTCGGCCACATTTTTGGAGGCGGCAAAATGAATTTGCAATGTGTATCTGAGTTTGTCGCCCTTGGGAGAGGTGAGTACGATGCCGGCTCCCAAGCCAGTGCGCATCTTGGATCCATCGAAGTGCATCCGCCAATGAGTGGAGTCGGGAGCCGGCGGTAGGTACTGGGTCTCGGCCCAGTCGACAAGGAAGTCGGCCAAGGCTTGGGACTTGATGGCGGTGCGGGGCTGGTAGAAGATCGTGTAAGGAGCCAGCGCAATGGCCCATTTGGCCACCCGGCCGGATGCATCTCGGCTGCCTATGATCTCGGCAAGCGGGGCAGTGCATACGACCGTGATGGGATGCTCTTGAAAGTAGGGCTTCAGCTTCTGGGCAGCGAAGTATACTCCATAGCACATCTTCTGGTAGTGCGGGTAGTTTTGCTTCGAGGTGGATAGTACTTCGCTCAAATAATACACCGGCCTCTGGACTAACTGAGCTCGGCCTTCTTCTGGGCGTTGGACCACAATCACTCTACTGACCACTCGGCTAGTCGCTGCAATGTAAAGGAGCATGGGCTCTTTCTCAGTCGGCGCTGCCAGGACAGGCGGCGTGGTCAGCATCTTCTTCAACTCGTGGAAAGCTTGGTCTGCCTGGTCGTTCCACTCGAAGTGGGTGGACTTCTTCATGAGTCGGTACAGGGGGAGAGCCTTCTCTCCTAGCCGGCTGATGAAGCGGTTTAGGGAGGCCAGGCACCCGGTAAACTTCTGGACGTCTCGCAGCTTGGTAGGAATCTCCATTCTCTCAATGGCCTTGATATTCACTAGGTTGCACTCAATTCCGCGTTCGGAGACCAAGAAGCCTAGAAGCTGGCCGGCTGGTACTCCGAACATGCATTTCTCAGGGTTGAGCTTGATCTAAAACCGGCGCAAGTTGGCAAATGTTTCTCTGAGGTCTTCCAGCAGGGTGCCGCGCTTCTCCGTCTTCACCACGATATCGTCTACATAGACGTGGGCATTTCTGCCGAGTTGCTTGAGGAGGCATTTCTGCATGCAACGCTGAAAAGTGGCACCGGCATTTCTCAAGCCGAATGTCATAGTCAGGTAGCAGAAAGCTCCGAATGGTGTGATGAAGGTGGTCTTCAGGCGGTCGGCTGGATCCAACTTGATCTGGTGGTAGCCTGAGTAGGCATCCAAGAAACTCAACAGCTCGCATCCGGCTGTGGAGTCTATCACTTGATCAATTCGGGGTAAGGCGAACGGATCTTTGGGGCAGGCTTTGTTGGGGCTAGTGTAATCTATACACATGCGCCATTTGTTGTTCTTCTTCAACACTAGGACCGGGTTGGCAAGCCATTCTGGGAAAAACACCTCCATAATGAAGTCGGCTGCCAGGAGCCGGGCTATCTCTTCACCCACTATCCTTCTCTTCTCCTCTGACAGTCGGTGGAGAGTTTGCTTGACTGGCTCTGCGTCTGCTCGAACGTGTAGCTTGTGCTCGGCAAAATCCTTCGGAACACCTGGCATGTCCTTTGGGGACCACGCAAAGATGTCCCAATTCTCATGGAGGAAGTCGACGAGCTCGCCTTCCTATTTACTGTCTAGGTTTGCCCCAATGACAGCAAACCTCTCCGGGTTCTCCGGGTCCAGCGGTATCTTCTTGGTTTCCTTGGCTGGCTGCAAGGAGCCTTGAGCGTCATACTCCTTGGGGTCGGGGGACAGGGCCGGCTGCTTGCCGGCCATGGCCACGACTCGGTCCAGCATCTTCTTCTCTTCAGCAATCACGAGGGACTCGGCTAGCCGGCTGCTGGCTGTAGCACACTCGGAAGATTTCTTGTAGTCTCCGGCTATGGTGATGATACCCTTCGAACTCGGCATCTTCATCTTGAGGTAGGCGTAGTGGGGCACAGCCATGAACTTGGCCAGGGCAGGTCGGCCAAGCAATGCGTGGTAAGGGCTCTCTAGATCCACCACTCCAAACCAGATCGCCTCTCGGTGGAAGTGATTCTTGTCTCCAAAGGGAACATCCATCTTGATCTTGCCGATTGGGGAACAGGACAGGCCGGGTACGATACCATGGAACACAGTCCGGCTTGGCATGAGTTGCTTCGTCTTGAGGTTCAGCTTCTCCATGGTGTCACGGTACAATATGTTGATACTGCTCCCGCCGTCAATCAGCACACGGGAGAAACGGGCAGCTCGCCTTTCTGTCGCGAGGGTGGCGTCCAACACCAATGCATAGGAGCGACGAGACGGCATCACCTCTGGGTGATCAGCCTGGCTCTAGCTGATGGGCTTCTCAGACCAATGCATGAACTCTGGGTTGTTAGAATCGACTGCGTTGACTTCTTGGTGCTGTCGGCGCCGACTGCGCCTATCTTCGATTTGGCTCGTGAAGACGACGTAGGCGGCGTGCTCATCTGGGAACTCATCTTGAATGGCTCCGACTGCAGGACGAACAGCCGGATGCTGAGGGGCCGGAGGCGGCGGGCCAGCAGGTGGAGGCGGCACCAGCCCCTCGCCTTTGGAGATCCGTGTGAGCCAATGGCACTTCCGTGTCGTGTGGTTGGACGGCTTCGCGCCGCTGTGAAACTTGTAGGGAGCATCAAGGGTTTGTTCGTAGGAGAAAGCCAGCTGCCAAGCCGGCCTGCCGCCCTTCTGCTTCTTGGGAGCGGGCCGCTCTTCTGCTTGTTCGTCTTCGACTGTGGCTACTTGCCGACTGGTGGAAGGCGACATGGGGGCCTTGCGCTTGTTGTCGTTCTGGTAAGGGCATCGGTTGGAGTCGCCAGCCGGCGTCTTGGGAGTCGGAGCGAATACCTTCCCAGAGGCATCCACTCGAAGCTGGGTCTTCATCGAGGAGTCGGCAGTGGCGTACTTGTCTGCTATGATCAGCAGCTCGTCGAGGGTAGTCGGCTCGTCGCAGAGGAGTCGGTGCTTGAGGAGGGTGCCCTCTCGGCACCCGGCGGTGAAGTACTCTATGGCTTGAACCTCGTGCACCCCCTCGCAGGAGTTGCGGAGCTCGGCCCAATGGGTGAGGTAGTCGCGAGTCGATTCGCTAGGCCCTTGGATGCACAAGGAGAGCTGGCGGGGCTTGGGATGCCGCTTGTACGTGCTAGTGAAGTTGCAGACGAAGACTTCCGTGAAGTCTAGCCAGCTGTTGATGCTATAGGGGTTGAGGCTGTTCAGCCAAGTGCGTGTCGTGCCTTGAAGCATGAGCGGGACGTACTTCACGGCAATGCGCCTGTTGCCGTTCGCTATGCTGACTGCGGTGGAGTAGTCGATCAACCAGTCTTCCGACTTCACGGAGCCGTTGTACTTTGGCGTGTCTCTTGGGAGCGAGAACCCTTTGGGGAAGGGCTCGTCGCGGATACGGGGGCCAAAGCAAGGCGGGCCGACATCATCATCTTCTTCTAGCGCCAGGGATCGCGCTAGGCGGTCGATCCGGTGGCGGGCATCATTCTCGCCGACTCCCTCGCGGTGGCCTAGCCGGCCGCCGAGAGTCGGATGCGTGACAGGCGGTGGGGTAGGATATTTCTCCCCACGAGGCGGGGGAGGAGGCGGATCGCCTCGTCGTTCCACAGCTCGGGGGCGGCCTTCTACGTCGCGCTCGATGGTGAGCCGAGTCCGGCTGCGGCTAGCAGCCGGCTCCTTGTCTTTTCTTGCGCGGGCGCCGTCTGCAGTCGGCGTCCGGGATGTCGCGCCGTGCTCTCGGCGTGGGTGAGGACTTTCAGCGCGGGCGCTGGCTTCATGCTGCCCTGCAGCCGCGTCGATCAGCTGCTGGATGTGTTTAGTCATGTAGGGGAGCTCGTCAGCCCCCAGCCCGTTCAGCTCATCTGCGGCCGCCTGGGCGGCACGCAGGTTCTCGAGCGGCATGGCGTAGACTGGGCGATCTGCTCCTAGCATGCTGGCGATGGCTGCGCCGCGCTTCTTGACGAAGCCGTCTCGGCTCGGCCCGCTAGGAGGCGGCGTACCAAAGGCGGCGCGGTCGACTTCGCGCTGGTGAGCCTCAGTGAGGCGTCTCATGGATGCTATCTTCTGGCCTTCCGCGACGAGGGCGAGGCGGCGTGCCTCCAGTGTCTCGGCGTCAGCGTCGGCCGAGATGGGGACGGACAAGTCGTGCAGCGCCGCTTGTAGGGCGTCGTGGGCGTTCTCGCCGGAGACGGCGCCGTGGCTGATGACCAATACCTCAATGATAGCGCTGCTGCCACTGTCGGCTCGAGGGAGGGGGTCGTCGATGATCACCACGTTGGTGGGGAAGGCGTCAAGCGATGCCGTGTCGGAGTCGACCAACATCGGGTTGGTGGAGCCGACCAACTCCAAGTCCACAGCAAGCTCGCTGGAGACGTGGAGCTGGTCGAGGAGGCTGACGAGGCGGCCCTCGGGGCAGTCTGTGCCCGTGTCGGACGCAGGCTCGTCGGAGATGCGAGCTTCGCCAAGAAGATTGGCGAGGCAGCTCGCCGCGCAGGCGTCGTCGACGCCCTGCAGCGCGTTGGGGCAAGCGCCATCGGGCGTGGCGGGCTGGCTACGCTCGGGCAGGAGGAAAAGGGTTCCCGTCCAGAACAAGTGTCCGGACGACGGTGCACCTGGCCCCATGGTGGGCGCCAAATGTCGGGTGGTAGGTGCGACATATGCCAACGGGTGGCTTATCATTGTGGGAGCCAGTAAGACATCGCCGGTGCCTGGAAACGGGATAAGGCGAAGACATGCACGCCGGCGAATCTTACCCAGGTTCGGGGCTCTCCGTGGAGATAACACCCCTAATCCTGCTCTGCGGGGTCTCCGCATGATCACTAGATCAATACACGTAGCTACAAGAGGCTCCTTGAGTTGTTTGACTAGAGGAAGAAGAAGGGCAAGGGTAGCTCTCCTTTTCTCTCTATGTGGTGTCTAAAACTATCTGAGATCCACCCTTTGCATGGCTGCCCTGGTGGGTTCATATAGGCCTACCCCCCAGGGGTACAATGGTAATCCGACTGGACGCGGGTCCTAGCCGTCAGTGTCTGTATTCGCCGGCTTCTCCGCCGACCGCTGGGGCCCGCCGACTGTTGGGTCCCGGCGGCTGTCGGCCTCATGGCCGACAGGCCGGCCCCACCGCCTGGGGGTCTTGTCGGTGGCTGGTTACTGTAGCCTTGCCTCTGATGATGAGGGCTTTGTCGAGGTAAGCATGGCCACAATGCCGCTGCCTTGCGGGCTCTCACTGTAGCCTTACCTCGTCTTCTCTCCTTAATGATGCACATACTTCGAGGATGGGGAATAGCCGGCTGTTGGGAGCCGGCTATGCCCCAGGCCGACTGGGGGAGGCTTGGCCGCCTTCGAGCATCTCTCTGGCTGAAGGGGCCCGCCGCCCGCGGGCCGTACTAGCGCCTGTCGTGGGTGGTGTCATGGTCAACATGGCAACAGTGCCGCGCCGGACGGGGGATGGCCGACCCGTACGGCGTATTGTGGCCACGTGTGCTCCGGGATTCGGGGGGTGGCAGGTTGTACTGTAGCCATGCCCCGTCTCATCACCGTTATGTGGGTGCAGCCCCTGAGGGTGCAGCCTTGGCCGGCTTCTGGGAGTCGGCCTTCTTCATGGCCGGCTTCTGGGAGTCGGTCTTCTTGGGGTCGGCTTCCAGGAGTCGGCCATCTTGTAGTTCTCTTCGGGAAGGTTTTTGAGGCCGGGTCGCCTTCTGGTAGTCGGCCTTGGTGATAGCCGGCCAGAGGAAGGCGGCCCCGTGCTCTGGATGCTTGAAGGCTCGATTGGCCTGGTAATTTTTTGAAGAGCCAGGGGGAGTCGGTTGGCTACCCGTGGCCATTTACTCCGACACTGCCCTCTACAATGCGGGGTCCCTTCAGGACATCATCAAAATACTGCTCGGTCGTGCGGTGCTCCTTGGCCGCGGGCGGTCCCTTGGTCGTGAGCTTGACGGCATCCATCTTCGCCCACTGCACCTTGACACGGGCGAAGGCCATCCGCGCACCTTCGATGCAGACCGACCGCTTAATGGCATCAAGCCGAGGGCAGGCATCGACCAGCCGCTTCACGAGCCCGAAGTAGCTGCTGGGTATGGCTTCGGCAGGCCATAGACGGATTATAAAATCCTTCATGGCCGATCCGGCCACCCTATGCAGTTCGGTCAACTGTTTCAGCTGATCACTAAAGGGCATCGGATGCTCTGGCACAAGGTATTGCGACCAGAACAGCTTCTCCGTTGAGCTCCCCTCTTCGGCTCGGAAGAACTCCACAACATCAGCAACACTAAGCGGCAGATCCACAAACGCTCCTGGAGAACTCCAAATCCGGGTGAGTAAGAGGTACCTTTTCTTCACATATTTGCTCTGCATAATAAAGGCCTTACCCGCCGTGATTTTCCTGGCCTCCTGGATTTCCTGGAGGGCACCCTGGGCTCCAACCCGGGCCTCTTGTGCGCTTTGGCGGGCCTAGGCAAGTTCGGACTCTTGGTCCGCAATATTGCGTTCCAAAGACTAGCATTTCTTTATGGTGTCCTGGAGCTCCTGCTGGACCTCCCCGACTCTAGCCTCGTGTTTTTCGCGGGCGGCTTGTTCCTTCGCCGCTTTCTTCTGGGCCTCGGCCAGCGCGTTCTTGAGGGACTCCACCTCGGTCGCAGCACCTACGAAATATCATGATAACATGATCAACACAAACAATTCATATCTTTTTAGATTTGAATAGGCCATTGCATACCTTGCTTGTCCTCTAGTTGTTTTTCACATGGCCGAGCTCTTCCTCGGCCCGCTCCAGACTATGCTTCAGTTTGGAGACTTCGGCAAAATGGGAGGTCGCCGCCAGCATCGACGCCTGCTTATTCACATAGACATGCATGGTTAGTCTCCTGCGAAAATTATTTGATCCTCTGTCCGGCTTTTCTTTTCGAGCACCGGACAGGGTCTTAGGGGCTACTGTCTATACTATGACATTCTTTTTGCATAAATACGGCGCATACCTCAAAGCCTGTTAGAAGGCTAGCACAGGCTTCGGTCAGTCCGCTCTTAACGAACTGAACCCTTTCAACCACCGTACCCATGAGGATACGGTGTTCCTCAATAATGGAAGCACTTTGCAGCGCTTCCAGTAGAGTATCCGGTGCCTCTGGATGGACAGAGGTCACCGGCGGAATACGTGCACCTCCTTCTTTCGAAGGAAGCTGCTTGCCTGATTCCGAAGCCGTATGGGCCTCCGGAATAGTATTCGGCTGGGGGCCGAATTGGATATGACCCCCATCGCAGTCTCCTGGGGGATTTGCTCCCCCATGTGTCCGACAGCCGAGGTGTAATCCTCTGGCGCCACCATGACAACCTCCTGTACCTCCCCCCGAGTTGGGAGGGTCCTTCGAGACAATACTTCAGCGTTGTCCGTAGTCTTGGGGGAGAAGGCCGGCGGAGGAGACCCGCTGTCCATCACCTTGGGATCCAGCGAATTCCCCGAAGATGATGATCGCTAGAGGTGGGAACGAGCCGGACTGCAGTGCATGATTCAACATGTTAAAACTATGAAGTAAAGGAGCTGGATATATGAGTGCGTCAGTGCCTTTGAGTGCTTACGATTTGGTCAGGTGCTTATCCCTGGGGCGCCACTCCGAGCTGCTATCAGTATCCAATGCGGAGTTGTCCGCGAAGGAGGCTCTCCCCTTCTTGGACGCCTCTGCCTCCAGATGCGTGGAGGCCGCCCTTTTCTTCCTTCCCCCCTCAGGGGGAGAGTTGCTTTCCTCCTCCTCCTTGTTGTCCTTGGTGGGGGAGGAGTGGGTTTCGGCGTCTTTGGACGTCACGTCTGAAGTGCCTTTACGGAGGAGGCCACTTCTGGTCTCCTTGGCCTTCTTCTCTGGCGCCTGGTAGGGCACCGGGACCAGCATCTTCGTCAGAAGTGGCATAGCTGGGTCTTCGGGTAGCGGATCCGGACACATGATCCGCTCCGCCCTCTTTGTCCAGCCCTGAAAAGACACATAAGGGAATCTTAGACATCTTCCTTGAAGGTACGGGTGAGGGATACACCTTGGAATACGAAAAACTTACCGGGCTAACGGGATGGGTCAGGTTGTACCCACAGTCCTCGGTCGTCTTCAGCCACGTCTCATTGGCCTTAAAGAGCACCTTCCAGATGTCTTCGTGTGTAGTGCTGAAGAACTGTTGCAAGGTCTGGTGCTCGGCCGGATCGAACTCCCACAAATGGCAAGTCCGGCTTTGGCATGGAAGGATCCGGCGAAAAAGCATCACCTGGATCACATTGACAAGCTTGATGTTCTTGTCTACCATGCTCTTGATGCACATCTGAAGCACTGTCAGCTCGTCCGACGAAGCCCAGTCCAGACCCTTCTCTAGCCAGGAGGTGAGCCGCATCGGAGCCCCGGACTTAAATTCGGGAGCCGCGGCCCGGGTGGCGTCACGAGGCTCCGTGACATAGAACCACTGCTGTTGCCACCATTTGACGATCTCCACGAAGGTACCTTTGGGCCATGAGACGTTGGGCATCTTGCTCACCATAGCGCCTCCGCACTCTGCGTGTTGACCACCCACCACCTTCGGCTTCACATTGAAGATTTTTAACCACAATCCGAAGTGCGGTGGGATGCGGACGAAGGCCTCGCACACGACAATGAATGCTGAGATGTTGAGGAAGGAGTTTGGGGCCAGATCATGGAAATCTAGCCTGTAGTAGAACATGAGTCCGCGGACGGATGGGTGGAGAGGAAATCCCAACCCGCAGACGAAGTGGGAGATGAATACCACCCTCTCATGGGGCTCCGGGTGGGGATGATCTGCCCCTTTGCTAGAAGCCGGTGGGCGATTTCCTGGGCTAAGTACCCAGCCTCTCGGAGCTTCGTGATGTCCTTCTCCTTGGCAGAGGAGGCCATCCACTTGCCCTGCGCTCCAGATTCGGACATGGGTGGAGTGCTTTTTTGAGGTAGAAAGGATGGAAGCTTTGGCGCTGGAGCTCGAGAATGGGTGGGCAGAGGGAAAGAAGGCGTGGATGAAAGGGGTGAATCATTATCCCTTTATAAAGGCAGCGAATATCGAGTGCCACCCCACTCGCCTATTCCCCAAGGGTCGTGCAGACGGCGTGGTTGGATTACCCACGCCCATATTGATGAGAATCCCGCAATAAGGGGACACGATCTCTGCTTCGACAAGACGTGCCAATGGAAACCGCATCTCGAAACACGGAGGCTAAAAAAACAGTTCGAAATAATAACCGGGCGGAGATGTGGCGTCTCACTACAGAAAATGTCAGTAGATGGGACTTGTCCAATATTATACTCTTTGTGGAGCTTATTTTGCAGAGCCGGACACGTTATCTGTGTTTGAAGACTACTTTGGAATATTCGCAGGAGGAACCCGCCTTGCAATGCGGAAGACAATCTGCGCGCCGGACACATCGTCATTAAAGCCTGGTTTAGGGGCTACTGAGGGAGTCCTGGATTAAGGGGTCCTCGGGCGTCTGGCCTATGTGACGTGGGCCGGACTGATGGGCCATGAAAATACAAGACAAAAGACTTCCTCCCATGTCCGGATGGGACTCTCCTTTGCGTGGAAGGCAAGCTTGGCGTTCGGATATGAAGATTCCTTCCTCTGTAAACCGACTCTGTACAACCCTAGGCCCCTCCGGTGTCTATATAAACCGGAGGGTTTAGTCCGTAGAGGCATTCACAATCATACAGGCTAGACATCTAGGGTTTAGCCATTACGATCCCGTGGTAGATCAACTCTTGTAATCCTCATATTCATCAAGATCAATCAAGCAGGAAGTAGGGTATTACCTCCATCAAGAGGGCCCGAACCTGGGTAAATATTATGTCCCCCTTCTCCTGTTACCATCGACCTTAGACGCACAGTTCGGGACCCCCTACCCGAGATCCACCGGTTTTGACACCGACACTGCCCACTGACCAGATGTCGGAGGGCACTTCTCTGCCAACCGATCTGGCGGAAAGTGGAGGCGCATCACACTCTGCACCTCCTCTGGTCATCGGAGAGACCGGGGAGGTGCTGTCCCAAAGGACCTCACCCGTGTTGAACACGGGGGGTGATGGCGACATCGACATGGCCGAAGCTAATGCTTCGGCCGTCGAAGACTAGGAGAAGGAGCTCGGGCAAGCCGAGCCCTCTCAAAAGACGGTTTCGGGGCCTTCACGGCCCTCCTAAGCGTCACAGCCGCCTCCCACGGAAGGGGAGCTGGTGCCCCGCCGCTAGTGCCAAACACCGGGGGCCGAGTCATGGCAGAGTGTACGGACATGATGGAGGATGCTATGAACAGCTCCTCCATAGTTGGGGAACACCGCACCCTGATGGGTGCGGTTTTGCAAAGCGTTCGGTCAGTTAACAGTAGACTGAAAGATGCTTTTGGTGGCCTCTTAACAGGCTTTGAGGTAAACAAAGTAATGCTTTTTTGAGCAATCCTTATATGTAGCAGCCCCCGAGACTCTGGCAGGTTATGAAAAAACCTGACAGAGGATGGAAAATCGTGAGGATAGTGGCCGAAGTGTCATGTTGGCTTTATTTTGCAGGCTTCGGTGTTGGCGGCTGGAAAAACTCTGACTTCCTAGTTTTAGTTAGCTGCAGCCAATGCCGCAGATTTGGTTGAGATAAATCGGAAGCTGAAGAGTTCCAATGAAGAGCTCAATCTCGTCAACAAGCGGTTTGATGAAGTGCAAGGTTAGTCTATTCGAAACACAGTCCTTTGCATGTTTCGAGTTTAAGTAGAGTGTTCGGGATGATCCCTGAGCTAGAAAATGATTGCAGCTGTTGCCGTGGAGGTCGAGAGCCTCAAGGCCGAGCTGCAGAAGGCCAAAGCCGAAGCAGCCGAATAGAAGGCAGCGGCCGAGCGAGTGGCCGCCGCGCTCACATTGGTGAAAACCGAAAGTGAGAAGCATGAGGCCAGGGTGGCCGAAGTGCAACAAGAGCTCAAGGATGCCATCACTAAATGTGAGGACCTTGAGCAGAAGAATAAGGAGCATGCCACCGAGCTGGCAATGATGAAGACGGAGGTGCTCGGGAATGCACGGACGGAGACGCGAGGTGCTCGGGAAGAGCTCCGAGAAGTAAAGAAAATTGCGAATGGTAAGCAGTACTTACTGTAGAGTGTCTTTGGCAGCCAAAGATTCGCATTTCTTACACGGGTCTGGCGTTCTGCAAGGTACTTTGCAGAGCTCTCGGGGAGCATGGCGGATGCGTCAAGGCACTATGCGGCTCGGGAGGGTGACTCCGAGCTTATTAGGCTATTCTGGGCGTAGTTCGAGGCGCCCGAGCATCCTCCCCTCCTCGTGAATCAAATGAAATAGCAGATGGAGCTGCACCGAATGGCGGAGCCAGCCATGAAGGACCTTTGTGTCCAGGTGTGGCCCTCCGAGCCCATACCGAGCAGCTATTTTGGTCTGGTGGCGAAGCTGTGTGACGCTGCTGCCCGTGTTGAGACCGTTAAGTGCTCGACGTGTATCGATGGAGCTTGGATGGCGTTCTCGAAGACCATGGTGCATTGGCTGAAGATTAAGCCCGTCGAGATGGCCACCGGACCTCCTCCAGCTAGAAAGGAGCATAGGCGCACGGAGCAGTTTTTCTCCGTTGTGATGGACGGTGCTCGGGCGGTGGAGGCGCAGTGCTCGAAGGATGTACACCTTGAATAGTTTTATGTATTTAAACTTTGGTAGAACTTGATGTTTTATAATGCGATTATGTTTCCGTATGGGTTATCATACTTTTATGTGTTTATGTTAATTTTGACTCCTATTCGGTTGTTTCATTCTGAAAGCTACCAGTCGTCAACTTCAGCCCCCACCTAGATACTACGAGGGTATTCCATCCTCTACACTATAACACATAGTCGACATCTCGGTGCCCTGAGGCAGTGGTGTAGGGGGGGACAAGGCAACCAGACTATGTAGCTTTATGACTTGCACTTAGCCATAGGAGCTTGACTGCGAGGGCTTTTGCCCATGTCTTTGGCTGTGAGTTTGCCGACCTGCTTAATTACCCAACAATTACATTTGGTGTGGTTGGCGGGCTGATAATCACAAGTATAGGGGATCTTTTGTAGCCTTCTTTGATAAATAAGAGTGCCAAACCCAACGAGGAGCTAAAGGCGGAACAAATATCCCCTCAAGTTCTATCGACCACCGATACAACTTTACGCACACTTGACGTTTGCTTTACCAGAAACAACTATGAAACTATTTGGCAAGAATAAATCTACGAGTACTTTGTAGGAATAAAACTATGGATAAATTGCAAGGTAATAAAAGTGGATAGCTTTTGTTAACAAGAAAGTCATTTGTCCCTAGGCAATCGATAACAAGTACCGGTAATCATTCTTGTAATTTTATATGAGGGAGAGGCATGAGCTAACATACTTTCTCTACTTGGACCATATGCACTTATGATTGGACCCCTAGCAAGCATCCACAACTACTAAAGATCATTAAGGTCGTGAAACCCGACCATAGCATTAAGTATCAAGTCCTCTTTATCCCATACGCCATAACCCACCTACTAGGGTTTAAGCTTCTGTCACTCTCGCAACCCACCGTAAGCAAATCATGAACGTATTGCAACACCCTACAATGGGGGCCCCTCACGTATGTGCGAGACGGAGGGCACCGTAGGACAGTACCATAAATAAAATATACAATCATACCAACTAAGATCACGATTAACCCACAGGACAAAACGGATCTACTCGGATAACCATACATCATTGGGAAATAATATATGAATTTGAGCACCATGTTTAAGTAGAGATTACAGCGGGGGGAAGAGGTGTTACACCGCTGCATAGAGGGGGAGAAAATTGGTGATGACATTAGCAAGATTGTTGATGTAGATCGCCGTCACGATCCTTGCCCCGGTGGCACTCCCGTGCCACCGGGAGAGAGGGGGGAGAGCCCCCCTCCTTCTTATTCCTTGGCCTCCCTCCTAGATGGGAGGAGAGTTCCCCATCTGGTCCATGGCCTCCATGGCGGCGGAGGGGCGGGAGCCCCTCCGAGATTGGATCTCCCTCTTTTTCTCTTCTATTTCGCGCTCCCAAATCTGGCCTAAAACCGTTTCTTATATTCCGGGAGATCCGTAACTCCAATTGCGCAGAGATTTTAACACGATTTTTTTCCGGATATAAGCTTCCTTGCGCCAGAAGTAGAGCTCCAACCGACGTTCGAGGCGGGCACAACCCACCACCACGCGCCAGGGGCCTCTGGCGCGCCCTGGTGTCTTGTGGGTTGTGTGGGCCTCCGTTTGCAGTGATTCCAACTCCCAAAAATCACATATATTCCAAAATAATTCTCTGTAAAATTTTATTGCATTTGGACTTCGTTTGATATGGATTTTCTGCGATACAAAAAACAAGAACTGGCACTGGGCACTGGATCAATAGGTTAGTCCAATAAATCATATAAATAGTTGCCAAAAGTATGTGAAAGTGGTATAATATTGGCAGGAAACAATCAAAAATTATAGATACGACGGAGACGTATCAGCATCCCCAAGCTTAATTCCTGCTCGTCCTCGAGCAGGTAAATGATAAAAAAGATAATTTTTGATGTGGAATGCTACCTAGCATAAACTTGATCATATGTCTAATCATGGCATGAATATTAAGACATAACTGATTCAAAGCAATAGTCTATAATTTGACATAAAGACATCAATCAGGCATCCCAACAAACAATCACGTCTTTCAAAATATCAACGCTAAAGAAAGCTATCCCTACAAAATCATATAGTCTTGTCATGCTCTGTCTTCGTAACACAAGGTATTTATCATGCACAACCCCGATGACAAGCCGAGCAATTGGTTCATACTTTTTAACGCGCTTCAGCTTTTTCAACCCTCACGCAATACATGAGCGCAAGCCATGGATATAGCACTACGGGTGTAATAGAGTATGATGATAGGGGTAAATATATAGAAGACAAAAAATTAAGAAAGTCTCAGATCGACACGGTTAACCAACGGGCTATGGAGATGCCCATCAATCGATATCAATGCGAGGAGTAGGGATTGCCATGCAACGAATGCACTAAGAGCTATGACGGTAGCTAGAACTACGTCGGTATTTCCCCGGAGAGGGAGCGATGATGTAGCACAGTGACAGTAGAGTATTTCCCTCAGTTATGAAACCAAGGTATCGAACCAGTAGGAGAACCAAGCAACACAACGTAAACAGCGCCTGCACACAAATAATAACACCTCGCAACCCGACGTGTTAAAAAGGGGTTGTCAATCCCTTTCGGGTAATGGCGCCAGAACTTGGCAAGCGGACGTGAGATAAATGGTAGTAGATTGAAATAATAGATCGCAAATAAAATAAATAAATATAAAATGCAGCAAGGTAATTTTTGTATTTTTGGTCTAATAGATCTGAATAAAAATGCAAAGGAAAAGTAGATCGCAAGACAAATATATGAGAAAGAAGACCCGGTGGCCGTAGGTTTCACTAGTGGCTTCTCTCGAGAAAAATAGCAAACAGGCATCACGTCCAAGATTAGTAGACCGACTCCTACCTGCATCTACTACTATTACTCCACACATCGACCGCTATCCAGCATGCATCTAGTGTATTAAGTTCATGGAAAAACGGAGTAATGCAATAAGAACGATGACATGATGTAGACAAGATCCATTTATCTATATGGTGGTAGATATAGATCTCGTCTTTTTATCCTTAGTAGCAACGATACGTATGTGTCGTTTCCCCTTCTGTCACTGGGATCGAGCACCGTAAGATCGAACCCACTACCGGGCACCTCTTCCCATTGCAAGATAAATAGATCAAGTAGGCCAAACAAAACCCAAATATCGGAGAAGAAATACGAGGCTATAAGAGATCATGCATATAAGAGATCAAATAAACTCAAATAAATTTCATGGATATAAAAAGATATGACTGATCATAAACTCAAAGTTCATCAGATCCCAACAAACACATGGCAAAAGAGTTACATCATATGGATCTCCAAGAGACCATTGTATTGAGAATTCAGCGAGCGAGAGAGAAAGCCATCTAGCTACTAACTATGGACCCGAAGGTCTACAAAGGACTACTCACGCATCATCGGAGAGGCACCAATAGAAGTGGTGAACCCCTCCGTGATGGTGTCTAGATTGGATCTGGTGGTTCTGGACTCTGCGGCGGCTGGATGAATATTTCGACGCTTCTTCTAGGGTTTCTGGAATATTGTGGTATTTATAGAACAAAGAGGCGGTCCGGGGGGCACCCGAGGTGGGCACAACCCACCAGGGCGCACCTGGGCCCCCTGGCGCGCCCTGGTGGGTTGTGCCCCCCTTGGGGCACCCCCCAGGTGCAACCAGGGCCCATTGCCTTCCTTCTGGCCCATAAAAAATCATCGTGGAGTTTCGTGGCATTTGGACTCCGTTTGATATTGATTTCCTGCGATGTAAAAAACATGGAAAAACAGCAACTGGCACTTGGCACTATGTCAATAGGTTAGTACCAAAAATGATATAAAATGACTATAAGATGATTATAAAACATCCAAGATTGATAATAAAACGGCATGGAACAATCAAAAATTATAGATAAGTTGGAGACGTATCAGCATCCCCAAGCATAACTCCTACGCATCCTCGAGTAGGTAAGTGATAAAAACAGAATTTTTGATGTGGAGTGTTGTTCATCAAGTCATATCATATTCTTTTCTTTATTGCATGGACATTTGGACTTTATGTGATTCAAAGCAATAGTCTAGTTTTGACATAATAATTTAGATACTCAAGCATATCAACAAGCAACCATGTCTTTCAAAATATCAATGCTAAAACAAGTTATCCCTAGCCCATCATGCTCAAACATTGATCCATTCATGAAACACACTCGAATATTAACTACACCCAATACTTGAGCAAGATCATATTGCCTCCTAGTTGGTGCTTTTTATGAGAGAAGATGGAGACCCAAATTTCAAAATAAAAAATGCATAAAGTAAAGGTTAGGCCCTTCGCAGAGGGAAGTAGGGATTTGTAGAGGTGTCAGAGCTCAAAGCGAAAAATTAGAGATAAAAAACATTTTGGGAGGTGTATCCATCCCACCAACGAAAACGACTTAGAGTTCCGAACACTTTCCATGCTAGATATGCCATAGGCGGTTCCCAAACAGAAAATAAAGTTTATTCCTTTTTCCACCATTCTTTGACTTTCCATGGCTAGCCGTATCCACGGGTGCCCTCCATACCAACACTTTCTAAGGAATTTATTATTTGACAACATATAGTAAATCCAATTTTTTTTGCATTTCGGGACTGGGCATTCCTAAGACCTTTGCCTTACTCTCGTTCAATGACAAGTGAATAAACACTCATCTTGAGAATAACACATCTAGCATGGAAAATATTAGCCACCAATTACCTTTCCGCGAGCGAAACAAACACACAAAAGAGAAGTTTATTTTGAAAATTAGAGATGGCACATGCAAATTTTCTTAGAACGGCAAAAGAATACCGCATATAGGTAGATATAGTGGACTCATGTGGCAAAACTGGTTTAAAGGATTTTGGATGCACAAGTAGAGGTCATACTTAGTGCAAAATGAAGGCTAGCAAAAGATTGGGAAGCGACCAACCAAGAAACGAATAATCTCATAAGCAAGCATTAAGCATAATTAACACCAAATAATGCACCACAAGTAGGATATAATTTTCACTGCATGATTATTGACTTTCGTGCATGCATAGGGAATCTCAAACCTTAACACCAATATTCCTACTAGAGCACAATTACTCATCAACATAACTCAAATATCACATCATCATATCTCAAAACTATTACTAAGAATCAAGTTTATTTTGTCCAATGATCTTCATGACATTTTCTTTTACTTTATCCTTCTTGGATATCTATCACTTTGGAACTAATTTTTATGTGTTGCTTTTCATAAGCTCAAACAAATATAAGTGAAGATCATGAGCATAACAATTTTTCTTTCTCTCAAAATAATTTAAGTGAAGCAAGAGAGAATTTCTTCAAAATTTTACTAACTCTCAAATAAATCTAAGTGAAGCAAAAGAGAATTTCTTCAAAAATAACAAAGCACACCGTGCTAAAAAAGATACAAGTGAAGCACTAGAGCAAGTCCTAGCTCATAAAAGATTTAAGTGAAGCATAGAGAGCAATTCTAACAAGTCATGACAATATTTTGGCTCTCTCAAATAGGTGTGTCCAGCAAGGATTGATGACTTAAAACACAAAATAAAGCAAGTAAAGACACATATCATACAAGACGCTCCAAGCAAAACACATATCATGTGACGAATAAAAATATAGCATCGAGTAAAATACCGATAGTTGTTGGAAGAAAGTGGGGATGCCACTCGGGGGCATCCCCAAGCTTAGTTGGTTGCTCATTCCTGGATAATAGCTTGGGATGCCGGGGCATCCCCAAGCTTAGGCTCTTACATCCTTCCTTCATCCATCGTAAGATAACCCAAAACTTGAAAACTTCAATCACACAAAACTCAACAAAACCTTCGTGAGATCCATTAGTGCAAGAAAAATAAACCACTACTATAAGTGCTGTATCAAACCAATTCTTATTTTGTTTTTGTATTATATCTACTGTATTCCAACTTTTCTATGGCAAAAACTCATCAAGGAAAACCATAGAGCCATCAAAATAAGCACACAACACAAAGAAAACAGACTCTGTCAAAACAGAACAGTCTGTAGAAATCGGATTTGTTCGAATACTTCTGGAACTCCAAAAATTCTGAAAAATTAGGACAACCTGGATAATTTGTATATTGATCTTCTGCAAAAAGAATTAACATTTTATCACGTTCTGGTGAATTTTAACAATTATTTTCGTGAGCACAAAGTTTCTGTCTTTTTAGCAAGATCAAACAACTATCACCCAACAAGATCCTATTGGTTCTACTTGGCACAAACACTAATTAAAACACAAAAAACACAATCATAACAGTAGCATAATTGTGTTAACACTCAAGAATAGAAAGCAAAAAAGCAAAAATAAATTTTATGCATTGGGTTGCCTCCCAACAAGCGATAGTTTTACGCCCTTAGCTAGGCATAAAGCAAGGATCTAAGTTTTGTCATCCTTCGAAGTTTTAGCAACTTTTGTAAGGGTTTTGTCAAACACGGGAGGCTCTTTATGCATCCCTAAATTCTCCGGAAAAGAAACCATCTTAAGATCCAAAATATCCAATCGCTTGTTGCAAAGAGTAATCAGAGTATTCATGCGATTGATACTACCATTGAGGTGTTTGATGGGTTCATTATATTTCTGTATTTCAACCATATGTTTATGCAAATCACCAAGTTTGTCTAGCATTTGAGCTCCCTCGGGGGTAAAATGAAACCCCTTCTTTTGAGGTGGAATTCCCAAAATTCCCTCTAAGATTTCATAGGAAGCATTGGCATCAAGTTCAACAAAATTTCCTTTAGCGGCAAAATCAAGAAGTTGTCTATGATGCAAAGCCAATCCTATGTAAAAATTACGAAGCAAAACCTTGGCGTCCCCCTTTAAGTTGGAAATACGATACGATTCCATAAGCCTATACTAGGCATCTTTCAAATTTTCTCCTTGTCTTTGCTTGAAGTACAAGACTTCAAAATCCGGTGACAAAGGAGGAGGAGGAACGCTAGCCATCGAGGCTGGAAAACAAGAGAATGGAGAAAAGAAGAAGAGAGGCGAATAAAAACGGCAATTTTTTGTGAAGTGGGGGAGAGGAAAACGAGAGGCAAACTGCAAATAATGTAAATTGCAAGGAGATGAGATTTGTTATTAGGAACCTGGTTATGTTGAAGATCCTCCCCGGCAACGGCGCCAGAAATTCTCCTTGATGGTAGCTAGAACTACGTCAGTATTTCCCCGGAGAGGGAGCGATGATGTAGCACAGCGACGGTAGAGTATTTCCCTCAGTTATGAAACAAAGGTATCGAACAAGTAGGAGAACCAAGCAACACAACGTAAACAACGCCTGCACACAAATAATAACACCTCGCAACCCGACATGTTAAAGGGGTTGTCAATCCCTTTCGGGTAACGGCGCCAGAACTTGGCAAGCAGACGTGAGATAAATTGTAGTAGATTGAAATAATAGATCGCAAATAAAATAAATAAAGATAAAATGGAGCAAGGTATCTTTTGTATTTTTGGTTTAATAGATCTGAATAAAAATGCAAAGGAAAAGTATATCGCAAGACAAATATATGAGAAAGAAGACCCGGGGGCCGTAGGTTTCACTAGTGGCTTCTCTCGAGAAAAATAGCAAACAAATTACTGTTGGGCAATTGATAGAACTTCAATAATCATGACGATATCCAGGCAATGATCATTACATAGGCATCACGTCCAAGATTAGTAGACCGACTCCTGCCTACATCTACTACTATTACTCTACACATCGACCGCTATCCAGCATGCATCTAGTGTATTAAGTTCATGGAAAACGGAGTAATGCAATAAGAACGATGACATGATGTAGACAAGATCCATTTATCTATATGGCGGTAGATATAGATCTCGTCTTTTTATCCTTAGTAGCAACGATACGTACGTGTCGTTTCCCCTTCTGTCACTGGTATCGAGCACCGTAAGATCGAACCCACTACCGGGCACCTCTTCCCATTGCAAGATAAATAGATCAAGTTGGCCAAACAAAACCAAGTATCGGAGAACAAATACGAGGCTATAAGAGATCATGCATATAAGAGATCAAAGAAACTCAAATAACTTTCATGGATATAAAAAGATATGACTGATCATAAACTCAAAGTTCATCAGATCCCAACAAACACACCGCAAAAGAGTTACATCATATGGATCTCCAAGATAACATTGTATTGAGAATTCAGCGAGAGAAAGAGAAAGCCATCTAGCTACTAACTACGGACCCGAAGGTCTACAAAGTACTACTCACGCATCATCAAAGAGGCACCAATGGAAGTGGTGAACCCCTCCGTGATGGTGTCTAGATTGGATCTGGTGGTTCTGGACTCTGCGGCGGCTGGATAAATATTTCGACGCTTCTTCTAGGGGTTCTGGAATATTGTGGTATTTATATAGCAAAGAGGTGGTCCGGGGGGCACCCGAGGTGGGCACAACCCACCAGGGCGCGCCTGGGCCCCCTGGCGCGCCCTGGTGGGTTCTGCCCCCCACGGGGCACCCCCAGGTGCAACCAGGGCCCATTGCCTTCCTTCTGGCCCATAAAAATCATCATGGAGTTTCGTGGCATTTGGACTCCGTTTGATATTGATTTCCTGTGATGTAAAAAACATGGAAAAAACAGCAACTGGCACTTGGCACTATGTCAATAGGTTAGTACCAAAAAATGATATAAAATGACTATAAAATGATTATAAAACATCCACGATTGATAATAAAAGAGCATGGAACAATAAAAAATTATAGATACATTGGAGACGTATCAAGTTAAAAGTGTATGAAAGCTCAATATGAAACTAAGTGGGTGTGCATCTAATCCTATAATGAAAAATTCCCACTAGTATATGAAAGTGTCAACGTAGGAGACTCTCCATATGAAAAACATGGTGCTACTTTGAAGCACAAGTGTGGTAAAGGATACTAACAATGCCCCTTCTCTCTTTGTTTATTTTTACTTTTTCTTTTTTTTCTTTCTTTTTCTTTTTCCTTCTTTTATTTTTTTCTCATTTTCCGGAGTCTCATCCCGACTTGTGGGGGAATCATAGTCTCCATCATCCTTTCCTCACTGGGGCACTGCTCTAAAAATGAATAATGATGATCATCACACTTCTTTTTACTTATAACTCAAAAGAAACAAAAATTACAACTCGATACCTATGACAAAGTATGACTCTATATGAATGCCTCTGGCAATGTACCAGGATGTGCAATGATCTAGCGTAACATGTATGAAAAATGATGAACGGTGGCTGAGCCACAACTACTATGTCAGCTATATGATCATGAAAAGCAATATGACAATGAATGCTCAAGTCATCAAACGGAAGCGGTGGAAGTTGCAAGGCAATATATCTCGGAATGGCCATGGGAAAGCCATAATAGGTAGGTATGGTGGCTGTTTTGAGGAAGATATAATAAGGCTTATGTGTGATAGAGTGTATCATATCACGGGGTTTGGATGCACCTGTGAAGTTTGCACCATGTCTCGATGTGAGAAAGGGCAACGCACGGTACCGTAGAGGCTAGCAAATTGCGAAAAGGTAAGAGTGCGTATAATCCATGGACTCACATTAGTCATAAAGAACTCATATACTTATTGCAAAATTTTATTAGCCGTCGAAGCAAAGTACTACTATGCATGCCCCTAGGGGGTAGATTAGTTGGAAAAGACCATCGCTCGTCCCCGACCACCACTCATAAGGAAGACATTCAATAATAAATCATGCTCCAACTTCATAGCATAACGAGTGACTATACGTGCATGCTTCGGGAATCACAAACCTTAACACCAATATTCCTACTAAACACAACCATTTACTAGTACCTCACACATATTCCATCTCTATATCGCAAAACTATTGCAAGGAAACAACATATCATATTCAGTGATCCATAAGTTTTATGTAGGATTTTATGACTGACCATGCAATTGACCAATTCCTTTTGACTCTCTAAATAGATCTAAGTGAAGCATGAGAGTTTAATTCTTTCTACAAAATATCATGCTCTAATAAATATAAGTGAAGCAAAAGAGCATTCTTCAAACAACGGTTTTCTATGTGAAGAGAAATAGGCAATCCGAACTTCAAATGATATAAGTGAAGCACATGAAGCATTCCATAAAGCCATACTCAAAAGATATAAGTGAAGTGCAATGAGCATTCTATAAATCAACCATGGACTATCTCATACCAGCATGGTGCATAAAAGAAAAGTGAAAACTAAATGCAAATGACGCTCCAAGATTTGCACATATCATATGAACGAAACGAATCCGAAAACATACCGATACTTGTTGAAGAAAGATGGGATGCCTTCCGGGGCATCCCAAAGCTTAGATGCTTGAGTCTCCTTGAATATTTACTTGGGGTGCCTTGGGAATCCCCAAGCTTGAGCTCCTGCCTCTCCTCCTTCTCGTCACATCAAGACCTCCTCGATCTTCAAACACTTCATCCACACAAAACTTAACCAAACTTTTAGTGGCGGGGTTAGTGAATATGGCAATGAAATCCCATCATGTACTGCTGGAACATTATTGTGTAATTATAAACAAACATTACCCACTATATGCTATCACAATTCTATGGCCCCAAGTCAAGGAGGCTTCAACAAGAATTCAAACATACGAAAATAATGAAGCTATAACAGCAATCTGTGAAAACAGGACAGTCTGTAAAGATTTGCACATCCACCATACTTATGTAACTCTAAAAATTCTGAAAATTTAGGAAAAATAAACATTTTGTATAGAAAGACAGTACAAAAGGTTTCAGAACCGTTTGATGTTCCAGTAAAAAATGTAAAATCGCGCACTACAGCCAAAGTTTATGTTTTGCACCGCACAAACCAACAAGCAATTTAATCATCCTAAAGGCAAACCTTGGCACATTATTTTTATAGTACAATGGAATTGTACAAGGGGATAATTATTTTTGTTGAAAAGTTTATGTAATTCAAGATTCACAAAGTTTTCGTGAGCATGAACAAAGTTCAAGGAGCTCCCCCGCTTCAACAATGCTTGTCTCTCTCACATTCACTTTCCTTTTTGAAAAGTTTTGTGTTCCCCTCTATATATTTTTGTTTTTAAACTTTATAGAAGCACTCAACAAAAATAAACGACTCTCTAAAACTTCCAGGTTGTCTCCCTAGCAGCGCTTTCTTTAAAGCCATTAAGCTAGGCATAAAGTGCTCAAGTAATGGATCCACCCGGATCCCAAGGTATATCAAAGCCAATTTTAATTAGCAATGATTTTGCATTTAGTAGTGAGCACAAAGCAACATATATCATGCAATGACGAAGTCTAACTCTCTTCCTATGCATTGGCATGTCATACAAGAACAATTCATGCACATCAAGTAAAGGCCAATACATAGCATAAGCAGTTTCTTGGAATTTTATCATGTTGGAAACATAGGGAGGTGGAGATATAGTTCCTCTCTCATAATAATTGCAAGTAGGAGCAGCAAGCACATGCATATTATATTCATCAAAATCATCATGTACAACGGTAAAAGGCAACCCATCAATATAATCCTTAACAAGAGCAAACTTCTCCGATATAGTGTAGTTGGGAGAATTCAAAAAGATAATAGGACTATCATGTGTGGGTGCAATAGCAACAATGTCATTCATAACATAAGGAAATATAGCAAGTTCATCTCCATAAGCATAATTCATATTGGCATCATGGCCACAAGCATAGCAAGCATCAAGTTCATCAAAAAGGGATATTTTAAAAGAATCAACGGGATCATAGCATTCATCCTTCGGTAAGAACAAAGGGACATTAAACAATGTATGAGTTGAAGAGTTACTCTCATTAGAAGGTGGGCGCGGGTAGCTAATCCGCTCTTCCTCCTTTTGTTCTTCGCTCTCCTCATCATCTTTTTCATCCAATGAGCTCACAATTTCATCAATTTCTTCTTCCATAGACTCCTGCAAAATATTAGTCTCTTCTCGGGCAGCGGAGATTTTCTCAATAAATTCATCAATATCGGAATTATATTTAAATTATCACAGCAATATTTAAGGATTGCAAAATTTTCAGGTCTATAAACATCATCATCAAAAGCTTCATACTTAAAAAAGATTCAATTTCATAAGCACCCTTAAAAGCAACAAATTATTCTATTCGTTCCACATCATAATAATCATATATACCATTAGCATAAGAAGCCAAGGTTTCATTATCATTAAATTTGCATGAAAAGGGAAGGTGTGGAGCATTCATCCTAGAGCAACAAGTATAATCATATCTCAAGCATAAATCCCGAGCATACCAATGCAACATATAAATTTGATCCCATAAAAGTTTCCCTTTTTGTGTCAACCGATAATCCCTAAAGTATTCACGTTGATCCAATGTTACTCCCATTATCATGTTGCATGGGGTTTTCTCAGGATTATCAAAGTAGTGCATAATATTTTTCACATAATGAGCATCGAGGGTTTTAGGAGGTTCCCCATCTCCATGAGTAACAAGTACCACTATTTTTTTGGTGTTTCGTGTTCCATATCCATAACTAAAGATAGAGAACAACTTAGAACAGGAAATAAAAACTACTTAGTGATAAAGCAAACAAGCACACACGAGAATATTCACCCCACGCTATTGCTCCCCGGCAACGACGCCAGAAAAAGGTCTTGATAACCCACAAGTATAAGGGATCGTTTTTAGCCTTTTTCGATAAATAAGAGTGTCGAACCCAACGAGGAGCTAAAGGTAGAACAAATATTCCCTCAAGTTCTATCGACCACCGATACAACTCTACAAACGCTTGACGTTCGCTTTACCTAGAACAAGTATGAAACTAGAAGTACTTTGTACCTGTGATAGCATAGGTTTGCAGGATAATAAAGAGCACGTAAATAAAATCTAGGGGCTGTTTAGATAAAGACACAACTATGTTAGTTTTAGTAGAGAGCTTTTGTCAACAAGAAAGTTATTTGTCCCTAGGCAATCGATAACAAGTACCGGTAATCATTCTTGTAATTTTATATGAGGGAGAGGCATGAGCTAACATACTTTGTCTACTTGGATCATATGCACTTATGATTGGACCCCTAGCAAGCATTCGCAACTACTAAAGATCATTAAGGTCGTCAAACCCAACCATAGCATTAAGTATCAAGTCCTCTTTACTCCCATGCGTCATACCCCACTTGCTCGGGTTTAAGCTTCTGTCACTCTCGCAACCCACCATAAGCGAACCATGAACATATTGCAACACCCTACAGCGGGGGGCCCTCACATTTGCGCGAGAACAGAGGGCACCATAGGACAACACCATAAATAAAATGTACAATCATACCAACCAAGATCATGATTAACCCACAGGACAAAACGAATCTACTAAACATCATAGGATAGCCAAATATCATTGGGAAATAATATATGGAGTTGAGCACCATGTTTAAGTAGAGATTACAGTGGGGATAAGAGGTGTTACACCGCTGCATAGAGGGGGAGAAAGTTGGTGTTGACGGTAGCAAGATTGTTGATGTAGATCGCCGTCCCGATAATTGCCCCGGCGGCACTCCGGCGCCACCGGAAGCGAGGGGGAGAGAGCCCCCCTCCTTCTTCTTCTTCCTTGGCCTCCCCGCCCCCTAGATGGGAGGAGAGTTCCCCCTCTGGTCCTCGATCTCCATGGCGGCTCAGGGGCGGGAGCCCCTCCGAGATTGGATCTCCCTCTCTGTTCTCTTCTGTTTCGCGTTCCCCAGATCTGGCCCTTCACCGTTTCTTAAATTCTCGGAGATTCGTAACTCCGATTGCGCTGAAATTTTTACACGATTTTTTTCCATAAAATATCTTTCTTGCACCAAAAGAAGAGCCCCAACCGACCTTCAAGGAGGGCACAAGACACCTGGCCGTGCCAGGGGGTGCCTGGCGCGCCCTGGTCGGTTGTGGGCTCTGTCGGCCCCCGTTTGCGTTGATTCCACCTCCCAAAAATCACATAAATTCCAAAATAAATCTCCGTAAATGCTTATTGCGTGTGGACTTCGGTTGATATGGATTTTCTGTGATACAAAAAACATGAAACAAACAGGAACTCGCACTGGGCACTGGATCAATAGGTTACTCCAATAAATCATATAAAAAGTTGCCAAAAATATGTGAAAGTTGTACAATATTGGCATGAAACAATCAAAAAATATAGATACGACGGAGACGTATCAAATGGTGCCAGAAAAAGGTCTTGATAACCCACAAGTATATGGGATCATTTGCAGCCTTCTTCGATAAATAAGAGTGTTGAACCCAACGAGGAGCTAAAGGCAGAACAAATATTCCCTCAAGTTCTATCGACCACCGATACAACTCTATGCCCACTTGACGTTTGCTTTATCGGAAACATGTATGAAACTATTTGGCAAGAATAAATCTATGAGTACTTTGCAAGAATAATACTATGGATAAATTGCAAGATAATAAAAGTGGATAGCTTTTGTCAACAAGAAAGTCATTTGTCCCTAGGCAATCGATAACAAGTACCGGTAATCATTCTTGTAATTTCATATGAGGGAGAGGCATGAACTAACATACTTTCTCTACTTGGATCATATGCACTTATGATTGGACCCCTAGCAAGCATCCGCAACTACTAAAGATCATTAAGGTCGTGAAACCCAACCATAGCATGAGTTCTCCAGTCCTCTTTACTCCCATGCGTCATACCCCACTTACTCGGGTTTAAGCTTCTGTCACTCTCACGACCCACCATAAGCGAACCATGAACATATTGCAACACCCTACAGCGGGGGCCCCTCACGTTTGCGCGAGAACGGAGGGCACTGTACAGCAGCACCATAAATAAAATATACAATCATACCAACCAAGATCACGATTAACCCACAGGACAAAACAAATTTACTCAAACATCATAGGATAGCCAAATATCATTGGGAAATAATATATGGAGTTGAGCACCATGTTTAAGTAGAGATTACAGCGAGGAGAAGAGGTGTTACACTGCTGCATAGAGGGGGAGAAAGTTGGTGTTGACGGTAGCAGGATTGTTGATGTAGATCGCCGTCCCGATCGTTGCCCCGGAGGCACTCCGGCGCCACCGGAAGCGAGGGGGAGAGAGCCCCCCTCCTTCTTCTTCTTCCTTGGCCTCCCCCCTCGATGGGAGGAGAGTCCCTCCTCTGGTCCTTGGTCTCCATGGCGGCGCAGGGGCGGGAGCCCCTCCGAGATTGGATCTCCCTCTCTGTTCTCTTCTATTTCGCGTTCCCTAGATCTGGCCCTTCACCGTTTCTTAAATTCCCGGAGGTCCATAACTCCGATTGCGCTGAAATTTTTACACGATTTTTTTTCCATAAATTATCTTTCTTGCGCCAGAAGAAGGGCCCCAACCGACCTTCGAGGAGGGCACAAGACACCTGGGCGCGCCAAAGGGGTGCCTGGCGCACCCTGGTGGGTTGTGGGCTCTGTGGGCCCCCGTTTGCGTTGATTCCACCTCCCAAAAATCACATAAATTCCAAAATAAATCTCCGTAAATGTTTATCGCGTTTGGACTTCGTTTGATATGGATTTTCTGCGATACAAAAAACATACAACAAACAGGAACTAGCACTGGGCATTGGATCAATAGGTTACTCCAATAAATCATATAAAAAGTTGCCAAAAATATGTGAAAGTTGTACAATATTGGCATGAAACAATCAAAAATTATAGATACGACGGAGACGTATCAAACGGCGCCAGAAAAAGGTCTTGATAACCCACAAGTATAGGGGATCATTTGTAGCCTTCTTCGATAAATAAGAGTGTCGAACACAACGAGGAGCTAAAGGCAGAACAAATATTCCCTCAAGTTCTATCGACCACCGATACAACTCTACACGCACTTGAAGTTTGCTTTGCCGGAAACAAGTCTGAAACTATTTGGCAAGAATAAAACTACCAGTACTTTGCAGGAATAAAACTATGGATAAATTGCAAGGTAATAAAAGTGGATAGCTTTTGTCAACAAGAAAGTCATTTGTCCCTACGCAATCGATAACAAGTACCGGTAATCATTCTTGTAATTTTATATGAGGGAGAGGCATGAGCTAACATACTTTCTCTACTTGGATCATATGCACTTATGATTGGACCCCTAGCAAGCATCCGCAACTACTAAAGATCATTAAGGTCATGAAACCCAACATAGCATTAAGTATCAAGTCCTCTTTATCCCATACGCCATAACCCACCTACTCGGGTTTAAGCTTCTGTCACTCTCGCAACCCACCATAAGCAAATCTTGAACGTATTGCAACACCCTACAGCGGGGGCCCCTCACGTTTGCGTGAGACAGAGGGCACTGTAGGACAGCACCATAAATAAAATATACAATCATACCAACCAAGATCACGATTAACCCACAGGACAAAACGGATCTACTCAAACATCATAGGATAACCATAGATCGTTGGGAAATAATATATAGAGTTGAACACCATGCTTAAGTAGATATTACAGCGGGGGGGGGGGGAGAGGTGTTACACCGCTGCATAGAGGGGGAGAAAGTTGGTGATGACGGTAGATTGTTGATGTAGATCGCCGTCACGATCCTTGCCCCGACGGCACTCCGGCGCCACCAGGAGAGAGGGGGAGAGAGCCCCCCTCCTTCTTCTTCTTCCTTGGCCTCCCCCATAGATGGGAGGAGAGTTCCCCCTCTGATCCATGGCCTCCATGGCGGTGGAGGGGCGGGAGCCCCTCCGAGATTGGATCTCCCTCTTTGTTCTCTTCTGTTTCGCGCTCCCAGATCTGGCCGAAAACCGTTTCTTATATTTCGGGAGATCCGTAGCTGCGATTGCGCTGAGATTTTAACACGACTTTTTCCCGGATATAAGCTTCCTTGCGCCCGAAGTAGATCTCCAACCGATGTTCGAGGAGGGCACAACCCACCACTGTCGTGGTTTTGTCACGGCAGATGTCCTTAGTGTCAGGACTTAGTCGCGAGGCCAACGCATCTATGTGGTAGCTTGAGAGGGGTTGAGCGGAATGGAGAGATGCAACACAAGACAAGGATTTAGACAGCTTCGGGCCCCGAGAAACATCATCCGGTAACAACCCTACATGCTGTTTGAGGCTAGGTCTCATTATGATCACGAGGGAGTCGCCTATAAATCGACTCTTGTGTCTAACCCTAGAGATTGTTTCTTCTTTTTTGCTTGTGCCTCTTTGGGGAGCCCTGCCCCTCCTTATATAAGTTGAAGGGGCGGGTTACATGTGGAGTCCTATTAGAATTAGGACTAGTCTATCTCTAATACAAACCGGATACAAGTCCTCGTCTTAACTCCATGTAAGGTAAACATGTGTCATGCCTTTCCTCTTAAACCGACCCACCATAGTATGAACCGGCCTTCTGGGCCTTGGGCCTTGTCATCCGTCTGACCCGCCCGCCGGGTCACCAGTGAGTCATAATGACCAGGCGGGTTGCTTGTAAACCGCCAAGTCCGGCCAGGTTATACTTCCGGCCGGTTTACACCGCGGGGTATATCACCGACATTAGCCCCCAGTTTAATTTGGATTTACCCATCTTAAACTGATCCTGTAAAATAAACACAAGAACAAACTTGACAGATTATGCTCCGGGTTAAGAATTCTTGTAAACCGGCACCTGATCATCATTAATTCCTTGTCATTTCCTTCTTCTAGAAAATCCAGGTCAATAAGCCAACTTCATACTCAATCCACTTGAGTCGGCTTCCAAAGCGTCGGCTTAAGAAATATTTGGTCTTGAAATACTCATCTGATATTCAGCCGGTTTGAAGATGTAAAACTTGCCGGTTTAATATTACCAAAATTACCGGTTTGTAAATATGGATGGCACCGAGTCATAATTGCTACCGATGCCGGGTCATAATTGTTGCAGAGTCCGGGTCAATCTGGTTTGCTCAGAACTGAGAATTTGAAGATTTTTCTCCCATATATCCATATTACCTGTAGCCCCCAAGTCTTGAGCAGAACAAAGTGATGGCTTAAGACTTGTTTCCATATAATTACTGCCACTTTGAAGAAATCCATGTTGTTCATCTCAGCCACTATTAAAAACTGAATACTCCATATATGTAGCCCCCAAGTGCCGGGTCATTATGCAATAATGAGCAGGGACTTTATAAATATGATCATGTAGATTTGAACAATAACGTGTAGCCCCCAAGGGCCGGCTCAGTAAGATAATATTGAGCTGGTACTTTATATATACTTCTTTGAAAAGAACATCATATAATGTAACCCCCACCATGGGGCTTGAACCCACATCCACAAGGTTAAGAGCTTTGTGCTTTACCAACTGAGCAATGGACCTTTCAATATAATGGTTTTAAGACTTGTGTACCTTGAATTGTTGACAGGAGCAATTGGTAGCCCCCAAGGGCCGGCTCATTATGATGTGATGAGTCGGGTCTTCAATAAGGCCAATAAAAATGACTTTGCATTAGGCCCCAAGTGTCATGGTGCATGCTTGCAGCGACAAGAGACTTGCATGTAATCTCAATTTGAATAATGTAGCCCCCAAGTGCCGAGTCTTAAGCCTGCAGCGACTCGGGACTATTCCTTCCATTGTAGAATAAATCATATCCTTTGATAAAATAATAGCCATTGCGCTAAAGCGACTTTGAAAACCTCAATAATACCAGTTATTAATAACCATAATAAAATCCAGCCATGTTGGCTATTCAAGATAATATAATTCGGTATGAAAACCTTATTCATTCAATATCATAATGAAAATTCAGCCAAGTTTGGCTATTTGAATAATATAACCCAATGATTTATAAGCCCATGATTCCAATGGCGCAATCCAAATATATACTGGCGACTTATAGTCCAAAGCCAGACCGGTTTAATAAACACCGGATAATTTCTCATCATATACTGGCGACTTATCGTCTTAAAGCCAGGACGGTTTAATAAACACCGGATAATTTATCATCATACTGCCGACATATAGTCGAAAGCCAGGCCGGTTTAATAAACGGCGGTGATTTATAATCATGCTTTATTCAACATGTTTTTGTATACAACAAGTTTAAAGTGTCCTGACAGTTTACCGCCGGACGGGTCATAATGCCCAACGTATAACCTGGGTTTATAACCAAGACTGCACTTAAGAATAATTAAATATGAAATATATCATACCTGTGACATTGAATCACATCGTTGGTTTACCAACTTTTTGTAGTAAGGGTGATAACCCAAATTTTGAGTACTGATAACTCCTCCCATATTGTGCCGGTTTATGATAAAACCGTACCGTGTTGTGATAGACACCGGATTATCTGTAAATAATACTGGCGACTTGTAGTCGAACCAGACCGGGCTGATAGTCTCCGGATTATAATTTGATCGTGTACTGACAACTTGTAGTTGACAGCCTAACCGGGTTGATAAACACCGATTTAAAAACATCACAAATCTTATGAAAACAAAGAAAACTTAGCAAAAGGCAAATGAAAACCGTTGTAATCGAGGCTTTTCACGGGCTGCCAGGCCCTAAATTCGACAGCAAAGAATCCCCAAGCAACATTGTGAGCTGTGCTCAGTGGGTGCCTATGTTTGAGCTGTTGTTTTACAACACTCTCTTTGGCCCCGGATTGATGTGGCTTTGAGCCGATCAAGAGGTGTGACTGTGGTTCGGATACGACCAAGCCCCCAAGTGATGCTGTGGCATTGCGCCGATCAAGAGGTGTAGCTATGGTTCGGGTACGACCAAGCCCCCAAGTGATGCTGTGGCATTGCGCCGATCAAGAGGTGTAGCTATGGTTCGGGTACGACCAAGCCCCCAAGTGATGTTGTGGCATTGCGCCGATCAAGAGGTGTAGCTATGGTTCGGGTACGACCAAGCCCCCAAGTGATGCTGTGGCATTGCGCCGATCAAGAGGTGTAGCTATGGTTCAAATGCAACCAAGCCCCGAAGTGATTTTTATATAAAGCTTTGATAAGCTGAATCAAGGGGTAAACCGGACGCCGCTTTATGAACAGAAGCCCCCATGTAACCACACATGATAAGCCGATAAGGCAGAATACCCATGTTTGAACCGCGCATCATGGCTGCAGGTCCTCTTCGGCAACCTTTAACTTTTTGCAAGAGATAAATTCTTCTTGAACCGGGATTTCGAACCGGATATTGAGAGCTTCAAAGCTTTGTGGGAGACATCTTTCCCTTGAACCGTATTTTAAACCGGAAACTTCATTTTCAGCCGGAAACTTTCTGAAGGCCATAAAACTCGAACTTGCGAGAAGTTAATTCCTTTTTGAACCGGACATTTTTAAACCGGGTTTGAGAGCTTCAGTGAGACTGACTTCCCTTGAGCCAGATTTTAAACCGGAATCCTTTCTGATGACCCGGAACTTCTTCATTGAGCCGGGATTTTGTAACTGTCATATACTTTCTAAGCCGTAAATTTTCTGACGGCCTTTAAATTTTCATCAATATAACAGTAGCCTCCGGGACCGGGTTATCTTTCCCTCCATCCTCCTGGGGTTCTTAAATTTGCTGAAACTGGCAAGATTTGCTAAGTCATATTACTGTAGCCCCCGAGTCTCAAGGTGACTCAAGGAGTTGACTTGAGATTCTCCATACTTGACCATAGCAGAAGGTATATATCATTGGTGTTGATAGTGCGATGTGAGTCCACAGAAGGTTGAGGTGACTGCGGCGGGTTATAAATGATCCGTATGAGCCGTGTCAGCAACTCGTCCAATGGTTCTTTCCAACTGGCTATTTAAAATTAACCAAACTATAATGGCGGCGACTTGCGTGCCTGCCTGTTGATCCATCCAGTGCAGACGGCGGTTGATGATAATTTGCCTCCAATTTGAAAGAAAACCGGGCTACTCAAGCTGTGACTTGCTTTATACTCAATAAACAGCTCATGCAGACAGGTGCGGCCCGGTATGTTGATGTAGCCCAGGCCACGAGAGACGGACATCAAAGACGACCGCAGCATACCGGCGCGGACGCGTGAACCGGCCGCGAGAGCGGACGGGTGAGTCGTCCGTGGCGTTGTAAGCCGGTGCGGACGCGCGAGTCAATCACAGGTGCAGTCCCGGCTAGTTGATGTAGACTGGGCCGTACGGGCGGCGGCTTGTGCGCGTCCATTCATCGGGTAATATGTTACGGACTATCGCCGGATGGAATATTGTCAGCCCGTGCTCCATACCCATGGTATAAACCATATTTGTAGTGAATGATTGTCCTGTATATAAAAATACACAGATCAAAGTAATTGTTCTTTGACAAAAATAATATGTACTAATAAAATATACTTAGAGAGATATCACCTGATATACATTTCGGATGAAGTGACTGTACGACAATTTGACCAGGCGGTGGCCTTCACGTACAAACAACCACTCATCCATTGAGTTTTTAAGTGGGTTTTCCCCCTTGAACGGCGCATCGAACCTTTGGTGTTCTTGTCAAGTTGGCTTTTATGTAAACAGTACTCAAAGAGTACTACTCTATAAAGCAGCGAGCACAAACGAACGCTTTGGCGATTTGAACTTTCACTTGTGGCCTCAGTACCTAATCCTCAGCAACTTGCAACACCGTATAGATGTCAGTAGCTCGGCCTTAATCCAGAGCGGCGACTCGGCGCAGACGGGTGGAAGAGTAGGGTGGCGACCCACGGCCAAGGTGCACAAGAAATGCCGCGACTTGTGGTTTGCTTTTTCATGTTTTGGTAGCCACGTGAGCACTGAGCGGAACTGCTAGTAAGCCCAATTTACTTTTCCATCCTATATGTTGCTTCTCCTTATTTGTACTACTCCATGGAACACTTTATTGTTGCACATCATTTCAGTCTTTTACTGAGAAAGCCAAGTTCTCTCCTCCAGATGTGTGAAGCGGCAGGTAGTCTTTGTATTTAAAAACGGATGCGGCAGAGGGGCGCTGATAATTCGGCAAGGCGGCGACGATGGCCTTGACGCAGAGCCGCGACTTGGGAGCGGGCCAGAAGCATCCGGCAGCTCAAGGCAAAAAGTACGTGACGGCGACGACGACCTGGTAGCTTGGCAGTGCGGAGGCTCTCCTGCTGCAGTTGAAACGGGCGGCGACTTGGCGCCGCTGTGGTTGCAATGGCAGGGGAAACCGGCCATGGCGATGTGCAAATGCAGACAGTGGCTCACAGCAACTCGGCGGCTCACAGCGGTGGAGCGAAGAGGGAGCGCGCCGGCGACTTGATGGAGATCAGCAAAACTTCGCCCGCGGAGTCGCGTGGGGAGGGGCCGGGTCGGTGGCTTGATGTGAAGCAGAACCGGGCCGAGCAACGGAGGCGGCCACAGCGACTCAGCGACGGCGACTTACGGGCAGGGCCTTGGCGTGTCGACATGCGGCGGCAGCCCACGGCGTGGCGAGGTGGAGGGACGAGCCGTGAATCAGGGGAGCGAGCCCGCAGCGGCCCTCGAACGGCGTTGACTGGTGGGGCGAGGCAGCGGAGGTGGAGACCGGCGACCCGTCGCGCCGCTTGCGGAGGTGGCGAAGCGGGCAGCCGGTCCAGAAGCGAACCAGCTCGGCGGTTTAACGGGACCGCGGACGTAGTGACTCGGAGGACCACTGACCGGCAGGTTGGAGGCACGGCTGAAGCCGGCGGGTTGGAGCAGCCAAGGCGGCTCAGCGGGCCGCAGCCGGGACAGAGGTGACCAGCGGCGGCGACTAGTGGAGGCGCGCCGGTGAGGCGTGGCCGCAACTGCGGAGGGAGGACGACGTGGATGCCGAGTTAAACCGCCGCGGTAAGCCGGTGCGGTCTTGTGCATGCGCTCATCCTTTGCTGCCATTAACTATCCTGGTAGTGCTCCTGCAGTTTGGCCATAAGAACCGATGTAGCAATTGACAACACGGCCGCGGCAGAGGCAGCGCGGAAGCAGCAGTCCGGTTACAGTAATGGCGACTCGGAGCGAGGCAAGCGCCGCGGAGGCGAGTGGCGAAGGCGACTCGAGGCGGATGCGGGTTAGCAACGCCGGCCAGTGGAGATCGCAGTTGCGGCCGAGGCGCAGCTCGCGGTGGAGGAGCCACGAGGTGAGCCGGTGGCGTGGTGGAGGATCAAATCTGCAGCTTCTGTCCGTTTCCGGGTCGTGTTCATTTTGGAAGAGTCCACCTTGGCATCCTCCCGGTCGTTGTTCCTCGGTGGTCTCAGGTGTGGATACAACCTCATCGGCCAGCAGGGCAAGGCCACAACAGAGGCTCGACGCGGCGAGTCATGATGGGAGTGAGACGGAGGCGAGGCGAGGGCAACTCGAGGTCAAAGCAATTCGGAGGCCAGACGACCGGGTCGGCGAAGGCGGAGCGGTCTTGACGAGACCGTGGCGGTAACTCGGATTCGGCGAGGTGGGTCAACCCTGGCCGGTCTGACTCCTCGTCCGGGTCGTAATTGATTTTGGCAAAAACCAAAACACCATGCAATTGGACATGGTAGTCTGACTCACACGCCCGTAGTAGAGATCAGCATTGATGATGAGAAAATTGCCCGCCTCGGCGACTTGCGAGATAGCAGGGGCGGAATCGACCGCAACCCTAATTTCTCTGGAACTTTTAATCTTGTACACGCTGTTTTGACTGTTCGTCGGTGATGATGTTTTCTGCGCCAGCTCTTTCTCATTCAACACATCACGAGCTTCTTGATCCCTGAAGAAATCCCTGCAAGAACTCAACACCACCGTGCGCCTGGCCCCACGGTGGGCGCCAACTGTCGTGGTTTTGTCACGGCAGATGTCCTTAATGTCAGGACTTAGTCGCAAGGCCAACGCATCTATGTGGTAGCTTGAGAGGGGTTGAGCGGAATCGAGAGACGCAACACAAGACAAGGATTTAGACAGCTTCGGGCCCCGGGAAACATCATCCGGTAACAACCCTACATGTTGTTTGAGGCTAGGTCTCATTATGATCACGAGGGAGTCGCCGGTAAACCGGCTCTTCTGTCTAACCCTAGAGATTGTTTCTTCTTTTTTGCTTGTCCCTCTTTGGGGAGCCCTGCCCCTCCTTATATAAGTTGAAGGGGCGGGTTACATGTGGAGTCCTATTAGAATTAGGACTAGTCTATCTCTAATACAAACCGGATACAAGTCCTGGTCTTAACTCCTTGTAAGGTAAACATTCGTCATGCCTTTCCTCTTAAACCGGCCCACCATAGTATGAACCGGCCTTCTGGGCCTTGGGCCTTGTCATCCGTCTGACCCGCCCGCCGGGTCACCAGTGAGTCATAATGACCAGGCGGGTTGCTTGTAAACTGCCAAGTCCGGCCGGGTTATACTTCCGGCCGGTTTACAGCGCGGGGTATATCCCCGACAACCACCATGCGCCAGGGGCCTCTGGCGCGCCCTGGTGTCTTGTGGGCTATGTGGGCCTCTGTTTGCGGTGATTCCAACTCCCAAAAATCACATATATTTCAAAATATTTCTCCGTAAAATTGTATTGCATTTGGACTTCGTTTGATATGGATTTTCTGTGATACAAAAAACATGCAGAAAACAGGAACTGGCACTAGGCACTGGATCAATAGGTTAGTCCAATAAATCATATAAAAAGTTGCCAAAAATATGTGAAAGTGATATAATATTGGCATGAAACAATAAAAAAATATAGATACGATGGAGACATATCACGGGCTTGTCCACGGTGACATGTATCTGGCAAGGCCTATCCAGGATAACATCCAACTTAGTGGGTCCATCCTGGTTTTCTTTAGAGGGCCTTTTTCGCGGACCCGACTTTGAATTGCAGAATCCGGCATTCACTATCATGTCGTTGGCCTCGGCGCCATTGCGACGCTTATTTTTATTGTGCCGTGGCTTTCCGTTGCCATCCCGGACTTTTGAAGTGCCGGGGTCTTCTGGGTTAGTGCTTCTACGAGCTAACCAGCTATCTTCGCCCGCGCAAAAGCGGGTCATAAGGGACGTAAGAGCCACCACTGTCTTTGGCTTATCCTGGCTGAGCTGGCATGTGAGCCATTCGTCCCGGATACTGTGTCTGAATGCGGCTATGGCTTCGGCGTCCGGGCAATCGGCTATCTGGTTCTTTTTGGTCAAAAAGCCGATTCCAGAATTGTCGGCCGACTTGCCGGACTGTTGGACCACGTGGCTCAGGTCGTCGGCATCCGAAGGTCAGACATAGGTGCCTTGAAAGTTGGCTCGGAAAGCATCCTCGAGCTCTTCCTAACTCCCTATAGAGTCTTCGGGGAGGCGGTTCAACCAATGTTGGGCTGGTCCTTTGAGCTCTAATGGCAGATATTTGATAGCGTGGAGGTCATCTCTGAAGGAAATATGCCCTAGAGGCAATAATAACGTTATTATTTATTTCCATATATCATGATAAATGTTTATTATTCATGCTAGAATTGTATTAACCGGAAACATAATACATGTGTGAATACATAGACAAACAGAGTGTCACTAGTATGCCTCTACTTGACTAGCTCGTTAATCAAAGATGGTTATGTTTCCTAGCCATAGACATAAGTTGTCATTTGATTAACGAGATCACCTCATTAGGAGAATGACGTGATTGACTTGACCCATTCCGTTAGCTTAGCACTCGATCGTTTAGTATATTGCTATTGCTTTCTTCATGACTTATACATGTTCCTATGACTATGAGATTATGCAACTCCCGTTTACCGGAGGAACACTTTGTGTGCTATCAAACGTCACAACGTAAATGGGTGATTATAAAGGTGCTCTACAGGTGTCTCCAAAGGTACTTGTTGGGTTGGCGTATTTCGAGATTAGGATTTGTCACTCCAATTGTCGGAGAGGTATCTCTGGGCCCACTCGGTAATGCACATCACTATAAGCCTTGCAAGCATTGTGACTAATGAGTTAGTTGCGGGATGATGTGTTACGGAACGAGTAAAGAGACTTGCCCGTAACGAGATTGAACTAGGTATCGAGATACCGACGATCAAATCTCAGGCAAGTAACATACCGGTGACAAAGGGAACAACGTATGTTGTTATGCGGTCTGACCGATAAAGATCTTCGTAGAATATGTGGGAGCCAATATGGGCATCCAGGTCCCGCTATTGGTTATTGACCGGAGACGTGTCTCGGTCATGTCTACATAGTTCTCGAACCCGTAGGGTCCGCACGCTTAACGTTACGATGACAGTTTTATTATGAGTTTATGTATGTTGATGTACCAAAGGAGTTCGGAGTCCCGGATAAGATCGGGGACATGACGAGGAGTCTCGAAATGGCCGAGACATAAAGATCGATATATTGGACGACTATATTCGGACTTCGGAAAGGTTCCGAGTGATTCGGGTATTTTTCGGAGTACCGGAGAGTTACGGGAATACGTATTGGGCCTTATTGGGCCATACGGGAAAGAAGGAAAAGGGCCTCAAGGGTGGCCGCACCCCTCCCCTTGGTCTGGTACGAATTGGACTAGGGAAGGGGGGCGCCCCCTTCCTTCCTTCTCTTTTTCCCTTCCTCTTTTCCTATTCCATATGGGAGGTGGAATCCTACTAGGACTAGGGAGTCCTAGTAGGACTCCACACTTGGTGCGCCCCCTCCTAGGGCCGGCCTCCTCCTCCCTTGCTCCTTTATATACGGGGGCAGGGGGCACCCCATGGACACAACAATTGATCCTTGAGATCTCTTAGCCGTGTGCGGTGCCCCCCTCCACCATATTACACCTCGATAATACCGTTGCGGAGCTTAGGCAAAGCCCTGCGTCGGTAGAACATCATCATCGTCACCACGCCGTCGTGCTGACGAAACTCTCCCTCAACACTCGGCTGGATCGGAGTTCGAGGGACGTCATCGAGCTGAACGTGTGTAGAACTCGGAGGTGCTGTGCGTTCGGTACTTGATCGGTCGGATCGTGAAGACGTACGACTAAATCAACCGCGTTGTGATAACGCTTCCGCTGTCGGTCTACGAGGGTACGTGGACAACACTCTCCCCTCTCGTTGCTATGCATCACCATGATCTTGCGTGTGCGTAGGAATTTTTTTGAAATTACTACGTTCCCCAACAGTGGCATCCGAGCCTGGTTTTATGCGTTGATGCTATGCACGAGTAGAACACAAGTGAGTTGTGGGCGATATAAGTCATACTGCTTACCAGCATGTCATACTTTGGTTCAGCGGTATTGTGAGATGAAGCGGCCCGGACCGACATTACGCGTATGCTTACGCGAGACTGGTTTCACCGTTCGGAGCACTCGTTGCTTAAAGGTGACTGGCGGGTGTCTGTCTCTCTCACTTTAGTTGAACCGAGTGTGGCTACGCCCGGTCCTTGCGAAGGTTAAAACAACACCAACTTGACAAACTATCGTTGTGGTTTTGATGCGTAGGTAAGAACGGTTCTTGCTAAGCCCGTAGCAGCCACGTAAAACTTGCGACAACAAAGTAGAGGACGCCTAACTTGTTTTTGCAGGGCATGTTGTGATGTGATATGGTCAAGACATGATGTGATATAATGTGTTGTATGAGATGATCATGTTTTGTAACCGAGTTATCGGCAACTGGCAGGAGCCATATGGTTGTCGCTTTATTGTATGAGATGCAATCGCCATGTAATAGTTTTACTTTATCACTAAGCGGTAGCGATAGTCGTAAAAGCAATAAGTTGGCGAGACGACAACGATGCTACGATGGAGATCAAGGTGTCGCGCCGGTGACGATGGTGATCATGACGGTGCTTCGGAGATGGAGATCACAAGCACGGTGCTTCGGAGATGGAGATCACAAGCACAAGATGATGATGGCCATATCATATCACTTATATTGATTGCATGTGATGTTAATCCTTTATGCATCTTATCTTGCTTTGATTGACGGTAGCATTATAAGATGATCTCTCACTAAAATTTCAAGATAAAAGTGTTCTCCCTGAGTATGCACCGTTGCAAAAGTTCTTCGTGCTGAGACACCACGTGTTAATCGGGTGTGATAGGCTCTACGTTCAAATACAACGGGTGCAAAACAGTTGCACACGCGGAATACTCATGTTAAACTTGACGAGCCTAGCATATACAGATATGGCCTCGGAACACAAGAGACCGAAAGGTCGAGCGTGAATCATATAGTAGATATGATCAACATAGTGATGTTCACCATTGAAACTACTCCATCTCACGTGTTAATCGGACATGGTTTAGTTGCTTTGGATCACGTAATCACTTAGATGATTAGAGGGATGTCTATCTAAGTGGGAGTTCTTAAGTAATATGATTAATTGAACTTAAATTTATCATGAACTTAGTCCTGATAGTATTTTGCAAATTATGTTGTAGATCAATAGCTCGCGTTGTTGCTTCCCTGTGTTTATTTTTGATATGTTCCTAGAGAAAAATTATGTTGAAAGATGTTAGTAGCAAAGATGCGGATTGGATCCGTGATCTGAGGATTATCCTCATTGCTGCACAGAAGAATTATGTCCTTGAAGCACCGCTAGGTGACAGACCTATTGCAGGAGCAGATGCAGACGTTATGAACGTTTGGCTAGCTCAATATGATGACTACTTGATAGTTTAGTGCACCATGCTTAACGGCTTAGAATCAGGACTTCAAAGACGTTTTGAACGTCATGGACCATATAAGATGTTCCAGGAGTTGAAGTTAATATTTCAAGCAAATACCCGAGTTGAGAGATATGAAGTCTCCAACAAGTTCTATAGCTAAAAGATGGAGGAGAATCGCTCAACTAGTGAGCATGTGCTCAGATTGTCTGGGTACTACAATCGCTTGAATCAAGTGGGAGTTAATCTTCCAGATAAAATAGTGATTGACAGAATTCTCTAGTCACCATCACCAAGTTAGTAGAACTTCGTGATGAACTATAGTATGCAAGGGATGACGAAAGTAATTCCCGAGCTCTTCGTGATGCTGAAATCGACGAAGGTAGAAATCAAGAAAAACATCAAGTGTTGATGGTTGACGAGACCACTTCAAGTGTTGATGGTTGACAAGACCAGTAGTTTCAAGAAAAGGGCAAAGGGAAGAAGGGGAACTTCAAAAGAACGGCAAGCAAGTTGCTACTCAAGTGAAGAAGCCCAAGTTTGTACCTAAGCCTGAGACTAAGTGCTTCTACTGCAAAGGAACTGGTCACTGGAAGCGGAACTACCCCAAGTATTTGGTGGATAAGAAAGATGGCAAAGTGAACAAAGGTATATTGGATATACATGTTATTGATGTGTACTTACTAGTGTTTATAGCAACCCCTCAGTATTTGATACTGGTTCAGTTGCTAAAGAGTAGTAACTCGAAAACGGGAGTTGCAGAATAAACAGAGACTAGTAAAAGGCGAGGTGACGATGTGTGTTGGAAGTAGTTCCAAGATTGATATGATCATCATCATCGCACACTCCCTATACTTTCGGGATTAGTGTTGAAACTAAATAAGTGTTATTTGGTGTTTGCGTTGAGCATGAATATGATTTGATCATGTTTATTGCAATACGGTTATTCATTTAAGTTAGAGAACAATTGTTGTTCTGTTTACATGAATAAAAAACCTTCTATGGTCATACACACCAACGAAAATGGTTTGTTGGATCTCGATCGTAGTGATACACATATTCATAATAATGAAGCCAAAAGATGCAAAGTTAATAATGATAGTGCAACTTATTTGTGGCACTGCCGTTTAGGTCATATTGGTGTATAGCGCATGAAGAAACTCCATACTGATGGGATTTTGGAATCACTTGATTATGAATCACTTGATGCTTGCGAACCGTGCCTCATGGGCAAGATGACTAAAACGCCGTTCTCCGGAACTATGGAGAGAGCAACAGATTTGTTGGAAATCATACATACAGATGTGTGTGGTCCGATGAATATTGAGGCTCGTGGCGGATATCGTTATTTTCTCACCTTCACAGATGATTTGAGCAGATATGGGTATATCTACTTAATGAAACATAAGTCTGAAACATTTGAAAAGTTCAAAGAATTTCAGAGTGAAGTTGAAAATCATCGTAACAAGAAAATAAAATTCCTACGATCTGATCGTGGAGGAGAATATTTGAGTTACGAGTTTGGCCTTCAGTTAAAACAATGTGAAATAGTTTCACTACTCACGCCACCTGGAACACCACAGTGTAATGGTGTGTCCGAACGTCATAACCGTACTTTATTGGATATAGTGCAATCTATGATGTCTCTTACCAATTTACCACTATCGTTTTGGGGTTATGCATTAGAGACAGCTACATTCACGTTAAATAGGGCACCATCAAAATCCGTTGAGACGACGCCTTATGAACTGTGGTTTGGCAAGAAACCAAAGTTGTTGTTTCTTAAAGTTTGGGGTTGTGATGTTTATGTGAAAAAGTTTCATCCTGATAAGCTCAAACCCAAATCGGAGAAATGTGTCTTCATAGGATACCCAAAGGAGACAGTTGGGTACACCTTCTATCACAGATCTGAAGGCAAGACAGTCGTTGCTTAGTATGGATCCTTTCTAGAGAAGGAGTTTCTCTCGAAAAAAGTGAGTGGGAGGAAAGTAGAACTTGATGAGGTAACTGTACCTGCTCCCTTATTGGAAAGTAGTTCATCACAGAAATCTGTTCCTGTGACTCCTACACCAATTAGTGAGGAAGTTAATGATGATGATCATGTAACTTCAGATCAAGTTACTACCAAACCTCATAGGTAAACCAGAGTGAGATCCACACCAGAGTGGTACGGTAATCCTGTTCTGGAGGTCATGTTATTTGACCATGACGAACCTACGAACTATGAGGAAGCGATGATGAGCCCAGATTCCGGGAAATGGCTTGAGGCCATGAAATCTGAGATGAGATCCATGTATGAAGAACAAAGTATGGACTTTGGTTGACTTGCCCAATGATCGGCGAGCCATTGAGATTAAATGGATCTTCAAGAGGAAGACAAACAGTGATAGTAGTGTTACTGTCTACAAAGCTAGAATTGTCGCAAAAAGGTTTTCGACAAGTTCAAGGTGTTGACTACGATGAGAGTTTCTCACTCGTATCTATGCTTAAGTCTGTCCGAATCATGTTAGCAATTGCCGCATTTTATGAAATCTGGCAAATGGATAAACAAAACTGCATTCCTTAATGGATTTATTAAAGAAGAGTTGTATATGATGCAACCAGAAGGTTTTGTCAATCCTAAAGGTGCTCACAAAATATGCAAGCTCCAGCGATCCATCTATGGACTGGTGCAAGCATCTCGGAGTTGGAATATACACTTTGATAAGTTGATCAAAGGATATAGTTTTATACAGACTTGCGGTGAAGCCTGTATTTACAAGAAAGTGAGTGGGAGCACTACAGCATTTCTGATAAGTATATGTGAATGACATATTATTGATCGGAAATAATGTAGAATTATTCTGCAAAGCATAAAGGAGTGTTTGAAAGGAGTTTTTCAAAGAAAGACCTCGGTGAAGCTGCTTACATATTGAGCATCAAGATCTATAGAGATAGATCAAGACGCTTGATAAGTTTTTTCAATGAGTACATACCTTAACAAGATTTTGAAGTAGTTCAAAATACAACAGTCAAAGAAAGAGTTCTTGCCTGTGTTACAAGGTATGAAATTGAGTAAGACTCAAAGCCCAACCACGGCAGAAGATAGAAAGAGAATGAAAGTCATTCCCTATGCCTTGGCCATAGGTTCTATAAAGTATGCCATGCTGTGTACCAAATCTATTGTATACCCTACACTGATTTTGGCAAGGGAGTACAATAGTGATTTAGGAGTAGATCACTGGACAGCGGTCAAAATTATCCTTAGTGGAATAAGGAAATGTTTCTTGATTATGGAAGTGACAAAAGGTTCGTCGTAAAGGGTTACGTCGATGCAAGTTTTGACACTAATCTAGATGACTCTAAAGTCTCGGTCTAGATACATATTGAAAGTGGGAGCAATTAGCTAGAGTAGCTCCGTGCAGAGCATTGTAGACATAGAGATTTGCAAAATACTTACGGATCTGAATGTGACAGACCCGTTGGCTAAAATTATCTCACAATCAAAACATGATCACACCTTAGTACTCTTTGGGTGTTAATCACATAGCGATGTGAACTAGATTATTGACTCTAGTAAACCCTTTGAGTGTTAGTCACATAGAGATGTGAACTATGGGTGTTAATCACATGGTGATGTGAATTATTGATGTTAAATCACATGGCGATGTGAACTAGATTATTGACTCTAGTGCAAGTGGGAGACTGAAGGAAATATGCCCTAGAGGCAATAATAAATTTATTATTTATTTCCTTATATCATGATAAATGTTTATTATTCATGCTAGAATTGTATTAACCGGAAACATAATACATGTGTGAATACATAGACAAACAGAGTGTCACTAGTATGCCTCTACTTGACTAGCTCGTTAATCAAAGATGGTTATGTTTCCTAGCCATAGACATAAGTTGTCATTTGATTAACGAGATCACCTCATTAGGAGAATGACGTGATTGACTTGACCCATTCCGTTAGCTTAGCACTCGATCGTTTAGTATGTTGCTATTGCTTTCTTCATGACTTATACATGTTCCTATGCCTATGAGATTATGCAACTCCCGTTTACCGGAGGAACACTTTGTGTGCTACCAAACGTCACAACGTAAATGGGTGATTATAAAGGTGCTCTACAGGTGTCTCCAAAGGTACTTGTTGGGTTGGCGTATTTCGAGATTAGGATTTGTCACTCCAATTATCGGAGAGGTATCTCTGGGCCCACTCGGTAATGCACATCACTATAAGCCTTGCAAGCATTGTGACTAATGAGTTAGTTGCGGGATGATGTGTTACGGAACGAGTAAAGAGACTTGCCGATAACGAGATTGAACTAGGTATCGAGATACCGACTATCAAATATCGGGCAAGTAACATACCGGTGACAAAGGGAACAACGTATGTTGTTATGCGGTCTGACCGATAAAGATCTTCGTAGAATATGTGGGAGCCAATATGGGCATCCAGGTCCCGCTATTGGTTATTGACCGGAGACGTGTCTCGGTCATGTCTACATAGTTCTCGAACCCGTAGGGTCCGCACGCTTAACGTTATGATGACAGTTTTATTATGAGTTTATGTATGTTGATGTACCGAAGGAGTTCGAAGTCCCGGATGAGATCGGGGACATGACGAGGAGTCTCGAAATGGCCGAGACGTAAAGATCGATATATTGGACGACTATATTCGGACTTCGGAAAGGTTCCGAGTGATTCGGGTATTTTTCGGAGTACCGGAGAGTTACGGGAATACGTATTGGGCCTTATTGGGCCATACGGGAAAGAAGGAAAAGGGCCTCAAGGGTGGCCGCACCCCTCCCCTTGGTCTGGTCCGAATTGGACTAGGGAAGGGGGGCGCCCCCTTCCTTCCTTCTCTTTTTCCCTTCCTCTTTTCCTATTCCATATGGGAGGTGGAATCCTACTAGGACTAGGGAGTCCTAGTAGGACTCCACACTTGGTGCGCCCCCTCCTAGGGCCGGCCTCCTCCTCCCTTGCTCCTTTATATACGGGGGCAGGGGGCACCCCATGGACACAACAATTGATCCTTGAGATCTCTTAGCCGTGTGCGGTGCCCCCCTCCACCATATTACACCTCGATAATACCGTTGCGGAGCTTAGGCAAAGCCCTGCGTCGGTAGAACATCATCATCGTCACCACGCCGTCGTGCTGACGAAACTCTCCCTCAACACTCGGCTGGATCGGAGTTCGAGAGACGTCATCGAGCTGAACGTGTGTAGAACTCGGAGGTGCCGTGCGTTCGGTACTTGATCGGTCGGATCGTGAAGACGTACGACTACATCAACCGCGCTGTGATAACGCTTCCGCTGTCGGTCTACGAGGGTACGTGGACAACACTCTCCCCTCTCGTTGCTATGCATCACCATGATCTTGCGTGTGCGTAGGAATTTTTTTGAAATTACTACGTTCCCCAACAATGAAAGCACCAATGTCGGTGTCAAAACCGGCGGATCTCGGGTAGGGAGTCCCGAACTATGGATCTTGGATCGATGGGGAACAAGGGACGTGAGACACGATATTTACCCATGTTCAGGCCCTCTTTAGGAGGTAATACCCTATGTCATGCTTGATTATATTGCTTGTGTGTATGGGGATTACAGAGTTGATCTACCACGGGACCGGATGAACTAAACCCTAAACTAGTAGGATGGTGACTGTTCTCTCTTAGTCTCTATGAACTAAACCCTCTGGTTTATATAGACACCAGGGGTACTAGGGTTTACATATAGTCGGTTACATTAAGGGAACGCATGAATATTCCATCTTGGCTTGGGGTACACACCAAGGCACAAAAGGTCTTCGGTCCGGATACAGTGCGGCCCAATACTCCGGCCCATGTGAGATAGGCCGGCATCTCGAGGACCCCCTAGTCCGGGACTCCCTCAGAGAGGATGAGTCTCGCCTCGTTGTCAACATGGCGGCGACGGAGGCGGTTGATGCGGCGGCACCGGCGGCCGCAGAGGAGGAAGCCATCAGCGTCCGCATTATAAAGAAGCGGAACTGGAGAAATAGTCACGCCTCGCCCGAGAGTAGAATCGGGTGGTCTATACCATGGCCGGACTGTCCCCCAAGAAAGAGAAGGATGACAGCGACGGGCCGGACAGCTCCAGCGTTGAGCAGATCCGGGTCGATCCATACAGCGCTTTCGAATGCTACTTCCGCGAGCAGGATGGCAAGGAAGCGGGTAAGGGCAAGGGTAGCCGTGGATGAGCTAGCGTGTAGGTAAGGGCATCTAGAACCGGACACCCCAAACCCATTTCAAACGCTCGGACGGGCGGACCAGTCACTGATCGGTCACAAAAAATCAACCCACCGGGCGCCTCAAACGCCCGGGTTTTCTGGCGCCCCTCATATCCAACCCAAATGTAGGGCGGATATGGGCGGCCCGGGGGCGCCCGGGTGCGTCCGCCACGTCGGAGATGACAGGACCGACCCACCACCGACCTCACGGTTGTCCCACAAAAAAATCAATCCGGATTCTCACTTGGAACCCTAGCTCACTCATTCTACTCTGTCGCTCTGTCCTCTCCTCTCCCCTCTTTGATTCCGATCCAATCCGATGCATAGTCGAGCTCCGGCAGCCACTCTGGCTCCGACGTCGACGTCGACGAGGAGCTGGCCCTCCGCATTGCCTTGGAGCGGTCCAAGGTGGACAACGGGGGCAGCTCCGGATCTGCAGTATCGCCGCAGCTCTTGCGCCGGTGCATTGTGGACGGTGGAGCTTGTCCCTCCCGGCGAGCGCGCGGCTCCTCCAGGGCAGCGTAGTCCGCTCCTCCCCCGTGCCGTCCCCTTCCCCCGCCTACCGCTACTCCGCGCGGGAAGCGGTGGGTGCTAGTGCCCGCGCCGTCGACCCGCACGCACACTCCGAAATCTGAGGCGCGTGCCGCCCGCCGTGAGAGGTAGCAGTCAAGGAAGCGTGACGTAGCAGAGCAGCCCGTGCGCCGCCACCGCAGGATGCCGGCGAAGCCCGGCGAGGGCGGGCGACCCCTCGCTTGGGTCTACCGCCGGTCGCTCACGACGGCGGAGACGGACACTCGCCGCCTACGGCGAAAGAACGCGAAGGCGCTCCGGCTTGCCATTGAGCAGTCGGAGCACGTGTTGGTGGAGGCAGCGACGTAGGTGGCCCGGTTGGCCAAGATAAAGCGGCAGCAGAACAGGGCCGTCCGGCGGCTGACGGGCTCATTGTCCTCTCTGACGAAGAAGGCGACGACCAGAGCTCCTCCTCCTCTAACTCGGATGATCCACCATCCGCAGTCGACGCCTACAGCTACGTCGACGACCGGAAAGGCAAAGGCCCGGCGAGGAAGTGGTGAATCTCCGCCGTCTGCGTAGTTAATTCCTAGTTATTTATGTCTCTAGTTAGAACCTGTCCGTCATATGTGGATTATGTGAATTTTGAGTAGTTTTTGGAGATCCGTGTGTGATTTTTTGGTGGTCGGAATGTGCATATTTAGCTCCGTTTCATAGTCCGTGCAATGATCTACGTAATTTATCCTCACGTTGCATGGGTAGTACGGATAAGGGTATCGGATATGAAGAGTGCGGATTCTGGAGAACACAAATTGAGGAGTGCCTATTCAGTGCCCGCGCGCGTCCGCGGGAATTTGAGGGGCCGATTTTGCTAAGTCCGGCTGTAGATGCTTTAAAACTTGTCAAATTTTGGTAGTCTGATGGCAATGTTCTGATGAGTTTGTATGGATTTAAGGTATGTGATGCATCGTTTATTTAGTTGCATGAATTTGTATGAATTTAAGATATGTTAATTGAGGTATTTGATTGTGAGAAGGGAAATTTGACGTGTGATTGATCGGTGTCTGCCGATGCGCCCAGCTTGTGTGCGGCCGATTGAGGGCTTGGACTTGCCAAGCCCGGCCGTAGATGCTCTGACCATGGTACAGTTGGATTACCTTCAGACGATTGTACACGGGTGAGTTCACTCTACAGAAATCACCTCCTTTGACACTAATCCAAATGGAAACGGCGAATCCCCAGGGAACAGGCACATCCCGTCGGCGCTCTCGACGGATGCCAGGCGCAAATTCTGCTCGGCTTTGCGGCTTGGGGGCACGGAACCCGGCAATCATCGTACCGGCCGACTGCCCCACACGGACACGGCAACCGAAAAGCGCGGGGGAGCACAGCACAGCCTTGATTGTTTTTTGCGTTCTTTCGCCCTTATAAACGGGCACTCGGCCGTCGATGATTAAGCAAAAACGGCACACAAGGGAAGAGAACGGAGAAAGAAGAGACCAAACCACCACCGGGAACAGTACCATCGGACGCGTGTGCCCCTCCATCACAGGTCACAGAGAGTGAGTGAGAGAGACGACGGTATTCAACTCCCGTGATTCCTGCGGTTCCAGGGGCGCCTCTACGCGCAAAATGGCCGAGGAGATCCTGCAAACCCCGCCAGGAAAACAACACCATCTACTACCAGTAGTAGTAATTTTGCTAGCCCACGCGGCGTACGTGTGTGAGGATGTCGGTCGGTAGAAACGGTAGAGAAACCGCATCTAGGCGGATTGTTGTTGCCGCCCACCTGTCTAGGTTGGGAAAGGATTGCCTCAGTCGCGCCTTGCCTTGGACGGCGGCCAGAGGAAGACAGGGGTCAAGGATTAAGCCGGACGCCCCCCACGAGCGCCTCGTGGTCGCCTGCAGCAGGGTACAAAAAACATATACTACGATTCAAAAAAAGGGTACAAAAACATCTTACTAAACTGGAGCAAGTAATGTAATCATGTACTGCCGGTACTAGTTAATTACTCTGCAGTTTGGGAAAGGACCGCATTCGCAGCGGTGAACATGGCAAAAGGGCACCAAACTCGCGCCCCTGCGCTTTCAGCACATGCGCCCGGCCCCACATGCCTGTCTAGTGTACTGTACTACTTTGCTCCCATGCCTTGCATCCTCCTCCCGTGGGTCTCTCCTCCGTCCTCTCGATCACGCCGGAAGTGATCACGCACACTCGCACAGGCAGCTGCGTGTGTGTGTGAACTGGTCTCTGTGGGTCGACACGAGTTCGCTGCGGCCATGACCCATGTCTTTTTTTTTTGGGCCCGAGGGCGGCCATGACCCATGTCCTCCCATGTCACAACACTGCACCTGTTCCTACTCGTGCCATTAGATTCAGTTGCCAATGGCACTAACAATCAACCGACCGTTCATGAGAAGAAGAACACAAGGTCTTGAGTTTGTCTTTGTTCTGCAATGTGCCTACGCCTATCGGTCTATCTCTTGTAGGTGACGAATGGCGAGCAGCACACATGTAGTCGCGCCGCGCCGCACCGCACCGCGCACACAGGTGGACATCAGTGTGCCGAATCGTGGCGTGGTGGCTTCCCAAGACCAAGACCCCCGATATGGACACATCACCGTGCCGCGCTCCAGCTTCCAAATCCAAACCGAGAGAGACCGACCATAAACGAATCGTGCCGCTGTGGCATGCTAGCTAGCATCCGACGAGCCAGCGAGACGGGACGACCTCCTTGTTTGCTTGCTTGTCCCTCCTCCCCTCCCGCGGTTGCTTTCTACAACCGCTGGCCGCGCAGGTGCAGCACAGAACACAGCCACTCGCACTCGGCCGCCGAGCCTATAAAGGGCGGTGCCCAGCCACCACCTTAATGACACTGTCATCACCAAACACGAACACAAACACAAAACGAAAAGCATTCCTTCCCTCTCGCTCTCGCTCCTCCATCTCCGTTTCGTCTCGCAGTCTCAAGATCAGCGCCGCTCCCAAGAGTTAAGAAGAGAGAGAGAGAGGGAGAGGGATAGGAAGGAAGGAGATGGGGATGCAATCAGTGTGCGGAGGAGCAGGGCGGTGGCGGCGAGCAGTGGCGTGGTGGGGGGCCGTCCTGGTCCTCGCCCATTTACTCAACTGCGGCAGCGCGGGGCTCCTGGACACCAACCCGGGCTTGGCCTATAACTTCTACGCGACGACGTGCCCCAGCGCCGAGGCCACCGTCCGGAGCATCACCTGGGCGCAGGTCGCCGGCAACCAGGCCCTCCCCGGCCAGCTCCTCAGGCTGCACTTCCACGACTGCTTCGTCAAGGTCAGTCAGTTCCTCAGTTCCTTCCCTAACCTCGCCCTGCCCCCACTTCCGCTTCAGCTCCTCTCCCTTTCCCTGAGTGCCTGAGTGGAGTGGGTCTTTGCTTCCACTTCCGTCGGCGCCGTGCCCGTGCCCGTGCCCAGTCGGCCGACGCGGAAAGCGCTTCTTTTCCCGGCAACAAATTAACTGCGGATTCCATTTCTAGCTACTCCATTCATGTTCGAGCCAAGAGTCCTGGCTCCTCGCTCTAATTAAACTGGCATACCACACAATACAGATCGCCTTTCTCCCTCTGCCCAAGCAGATTTTACTGCGGGGGTTTACTTTGCTTTTGAGCTTTTTTGGGGGCTTTTACGAGCAATAGTACTGTTATTAACTCTCTCTCTCTCTCTCCCTCTCACTCCCTGCTGTGGTGAGACTGTGAGAGTGAGAGCCCAAGCCAGTTTGACTGTTGATATGTACACGAGCACCTTTACGTGCACTACGTAAGCATTACGGCAACTTTCCGCTCGTAGCGACACGGCCAAGTAAGAAAACAAGGCGAGAAATACTAGACTAGTGCAAGGGGAAGGGGAGCAAGGTGAATCTTGTCATACAGTAATATTTTCCGTGGCCAATGCGTCGCCGCTCACATGCGCTGCGCGCCCAGCTGGTGGCGCGCGACAACTAACAAAGCTGCCGCGCCGGTACGGCGGCTGCAGGAGCAACTTTGGCCCCTTGCGGCGGCCCCGCGCGCGCCCGCGCACAACCAATTCTAAATTTCAAACCCCAAAATGCGGTCTGTGTGGCTCACGGCTTTTCTTCCAATGCGATGATAATGCAGGGCTGCGACGCGTCCATCCTGCTGGACAACGCGCAGAGCGAGAAGACGGCGCCGCCCAACGGCTCCCTCGGCGGTTACCCGGTGATCGACGCTATCAAGGCGCAGCTCGAGAAGGCCTGCCCGGGCGTCGTCTCCTGCGCCGACATCGTCGCGCTCGCCGCCCGCGACGCCGTCTCCTACCAGTTCAAGGCTTCGCTCTGGCAGGTGGAGACCGGCCGCCGGGACGGCCCCGTCTCGCTCGCCAGCAACACCGGCGCGCTGCCCTCGCCCTCTGCCGGCTTCAACGGCCTGCTGCAGAGCTTCGCCGCCAAGGGGCTCGACGTCAACGACCTCGTCGCGCTCTCCGGCGCGCACACCATCGGCAAGGCCAGCTGCTCCAGCGTCACGCCCAGGCTGTACCAAGGCAACGCCACCAGCATCGACCCCCTGCTCGACTCCACCTACGCCAAGACGCTCATGAACGCCTGCCCGAACACTCCAGCTTCGACGTCCACGGTGGACCTGGACGGCGCCACGCCGTTCAAGTTCGACGGCAACTACTACACCAACCTGCAGAACAAGCGGGGAGTGCTCGCCTCCGACGCCGCGCTCACGCAGAACGCCGCCGCCGCGACGATTGTCAACGACCTGACCAACCCGATCAAGTTCTATGCCGCCTTCTCCATGTCCATGAAGAAGATGGGCCGCGTCGACGTGCTCACCCTCAAGAACGGACAAGGGAAGATCAGGACCAAGTGCAATGTGCCGTGAGGGTTCATCCAGGACCGCCAGCGATTTTCTTGGATTTTTTTACTCTCTCCCTCTCCCTCTTATTTCATCGGCGCGGATCAAATATATTGTGCCCGCCATGATTAAGCTCCCAAATCTATATTGATTTGTCAAGTGCTGTGCCTGAGTATGTAAGATTATTAGTCACGACATGCGTTGCATTCCTCTTGCAATCAATCAAAGAAGGTGATTCGGCACTTCTCTCTGCTCTCACTTGTCAGCCATGTCCAAGTGTCGAAATATTCAGAGCAAGTGCATCTTTCTTCAGATAATGCTTCGCTGGATCCAACGGCCATGCACGCTTCGCTTTTAAACCCCTCTACTTTTTGGTAAATGCCGCTTTATTACTTAAAAGTTTAAGCGTTACATCTGGCCTCGTAACTAAAATAACATAACCAAACCAAGTCAACAATGAAAAAACAAGAAATACAAGAAATTATGAGTCTAGTATGACTCCTAAAATGTAGGAGCGACATCTTTTCTTGAATCCGGGAACATAGTAGGAATTTTGATCAAAGAGCGTTTGATGCCACATGAATAATAAAGGAATTGCACAAAGTTTGAGTTGATGAGAACTCCCTCTTAAAATAAAGTGCAAAGGAATCCTTTGAATTTTTTTCCCAAATGATTTCAATCATCCAAATCCTACGAGAATCCTTTCAAATCGAAGGAGGCCTTACTTGTTAATTCAAAATCCCAAAGGATATAATCCTGTTAAAACCAATGCACTTAGTCAATCTCCACCTAGCGCCCGCTCCTCCTAGTGTCGCCGGCCATTCCGGCCGTCGCGGCACCAGCCATATCCGTCGCCTGCTCCGGGCCCCGGCTCCATTGCACGACATGGGTCGGCCGTGCTGGCATGGATCCAGCTGATAACCTACAAGTATGATAACCCACAAGTATAGGGGATCACAACAGTTTTTGAGGGTAAAGTATTCAACCCAAATTTATTGATTCGACACATGAAGAGCCAAATAATATTCACGGGTATTAGCAGCTGAGTTGTCAATTCAACCACACCTGAAAGATTTAATATCTACAGTAAAGTATTGTAGCAAAGTAATATGAAAGTAACGGTAACGGTGACAAAAGTAACAGTAACAGTTTTGTAGTTACTGTAACAACAGTAGCAACGAAAGTAACATAGCAAAGATCAACATGTGAAAAGCTCGTAGGCAATGGATCGGCAATGATAATCGTGTTGGATGATATTCATCATGTAGCAGTCATAACCTATGGTGACACAGAACTAGCTCCAATTCATCAATATAATGTAGGCATGTATTCTGTATATAGTCGTACGTGCTTATGAAAAAGAACTTGCATGACATCTTTTGTCCTACCCTCCCGTGGCAGCGGGGTCCTAATGGAAACTAAGGGATATTAAGGCCTCCTTTTAATAGAGAACCGGAACAAAGCATTAGCACTTAGTGAATACATGAACTCCTCAAACTACGGTAATCACCGGAAAGAATTCCAATTATTGTCACCTTGGGGTATGCGGATCATAATTCGTAGTAGGTGTCTACAACTTGCAAGATAGGATCAAGACCACAAATATATTCATGAAAACATAATAGGTTCAGATCTGGAATCATGGCACTCGGGCCCTAGTGACAGGAATTAAGCATAGGAAAGTCATAGCAATATCAATCTCAGAACATAGTGGATAATAGGGATCAAACCCTAACAAAACTAACTCGATTACATGGTACATCTCCTCCAACCCATCATCGTCCAGCAAGCCTACAATGGAATTACTCACGCACGGCGGTGAGCATCATGAAATTGGTGATGGAGGAAGGTTGGTGATGATGATGGCGATGGATCCCCCACTCCGAAGCCCCGAACGGACTCCAGATCAGCCCTCCCGATGAAGAACAGGAGGCGGCAGCTCCGTATCGTAAAACGCGATGAATCCTTCTCCCTAACTTTTTTCTCCTTGAATACGGTTATATAGAGTTGGAATTAGGGCCGGAGGAGGTCCAGGGGGCCCACAAGCCCTCTAGGCGCGCCCCAGGGGGACGCACCCCCGAGGCTTGTGGCCTCTGGGTGGACCCCCTCTGGTTAATTCTTGCGCCAGTATTTTTTTTATATTCCACAAAAATTCTCCGTAAATTTTTAGGTCAATCCGATAACTTTTATTTCTGCACAAAAATAACACCATGGCAATTCTACTGAAATCAGCGCCAGTCTGGGTTAGTTCCATTCAAATCATGCAAATTAGAGTCCAAAACAAGGGCAAAAGAGTTTGGAAGAGTAGATACGATGGAGACATATCAACACCCGCAAGCTTAACCCATTGCTTGTCCTCAAGCAATTGTTGACATACTGAAAGTGACAAAGAAAAAATTTTGCAAACTCTGTTTGATCTTGTTGTTGCAAATATGTCTAGCTAATATTCAGGTTTTCAGCAAGGATTATGAACTAACCATATTCACAATAACATTAGGTCTCACATTTACTCATATCAATTGCACAATCAACTAGCGAGCAATAATAATAAATCTCGGATGACAACACTTTCTCAAAATAATCATGATATGATATAACAAAATGGTATCTCTGAGACCGCAAAACATAAATGCAGAGCACCCCTGAAGATCAAGGACTGACTAGACATTCTAATTCATGGCAAAAGAGATCCAGTCACACTCATACTCAACATCAATCAATAACAAAGCATATAAATGACAGTGGTGCTCTCCAGCTGGTGCTTTTTATAAGATGATGACTCAACAATAAAAGTAAATAGATAGGTCCTTCACAGAGGGAAGCAGGGATTTGCAGAGGTGCCAGAGCTCGAGCTTTTAAAACAGAGATGAATATAATTTTGAGCGGTATGTGCTACCTCTTGAGCACTGCGTTGGTTTTCCCTCGAAGAGGAAAGGGTGATGCAGCAAAGTAGCGTAAGTATTTCCCTCAGTTTTTTTAGAACCAATGTATCAATCCAGTAGGAGGCCACACGCAAGTCCCTCGTACCTGCACAAACAAATAAGAACCTTGCAACCAACACGATAAAGGGGTTGTCAATCCCTTTACAGCCACTTGCAAAAGTGAGATCTGATAGAGATGATAATATAATATTTTTGGTATTTTTATAATAAAGACTAAAAGTAAAGAAAGCAACATAAACGGTGCCAGAAATAGCTCATTGACGGGAGATTAATATGATGGAAAATAGACCCGGGGGCCATAGGTTTCACTAGTGGCTTCTCTAGAGATAGCATAAGTATTACGGTGGGTGAACAAATTACTGTCGAGCAATTGATAGAAAAGTGCATAATTATGAGAATATCTAGGCATGATCATGTATATAGGCACCACGTCCGCAACAAGTAGACCGACTCCTGCCTGCATCTACTACTATTACTCCACACATCGACCACTATCCAGCATGCATCTAGAGTATTAAGTTCATAAGAACAGAGTAACGCATTAGGTAAGATGACATGATGTAGAGGGATAAACTCAGGCAATATGATATAAACCCCATCTTTTTATCCTCGATGGCAACAATACAATACGTGTCGTTTCCCCTACTGTCACTAGAATCGAGCACCGCATGATTGAACCCAAAGCTAAGCACTTCTCCCATTGCAAGAAAGATCAATCTAGTAGGCCAAACCAAACTGATAATTCGAAGAGACTTGCAAAGATAACCAATCATACATAAAAGAATTCAGAGAAGATTCAAATATTGTTCATAGATAATCTTGATCATAAACCCACAATTCAACGGATCTCGACAAACACACCGCAAAAAGAGTTACATCGAATAGATCTCCAAGAAGATCGAGGAGAACTTTGTATTGAGATCTAAAGAGAGAGAAGAAGCCATCTAGCTAATAACTATGGACCCGAAGGTCTGTGGTAAACTACTCACACATCATCGGAGAGGCTATGGTGTTGATGTAGAAGCCCTCCGTGATCGATGCCCCCTCCGGCAGAGCGCCGGAAAAGGCCCCAAGATGGGATCTCACGGGTACAGAAGGTTGCGGCGGTGGAAGTAGGTCGGTGGAGCCACGAGGGGCCCACGAGGGAGGAGGGCGCGCCCGGGGGGGGGGGGTAGGCACCCCCCTTCCTCGTGGCCCCTTCGTATGTTTCTTGACGTCCACTCCAAGTCCTCTGGATCACGTTTCTTCCAAAAATCACGCTCCCGAAGGTTTCATTCCGTTTGGACTCCGTTTGATATTCCTTTTCTGCGAAACACTGAAATAGGCAAAAAAACAGCAATTTGCACTGGGCCTTGGGTTAATAGGCTAGTCCCAAAAATAATATAAAAGTGTATAAATAAGCCCATTAAACATCCAAAACAGAATATATAATAGCATGGAGAAATCAAAAAATTATAGATACGTTGGAGACGTATCAAGCATCCCCAAGCTTAATTCCTGTTCGTCCTCGAGTAGCTAAATGATAAAAACAGAATTTTTGATGTGGAATGCTACTTAGCATATTCTTCAATGTAATTTCCTTTATTGTGGCATGAATGTTCAGATCCGAAAGATTCAAGATAAAAGTTTAATATTGACATAAAAATAATAATACTTCAAGCATACTAACCAAGCAATTATGTCTTCTCAAAATAACATAGCCAAAGAAAGCTCATCCCTGCAAAATCATATAGGTTGGCCATGCTTCATTTTCGTCACACAAGATGCTCTCATCTTGCACAACCCCGATGACAAGCCAAACAATTGTTTCATACTTTAGTAATCTCAAACCTTTTTCAACTTCCACACAATACATGAGCGTGAGCCATGGATATAACACTATGGGTGGAATAGAAGATGATGATGGGGGTTGTGTGGAGAAGACAAAAAAGGAGAAAGTCTCACATTGACGCGGCTAATCAACTGGCTAGGGAGATGCCCATCAATTGATGTCAATGCAAGGAGTAGGGATTGCCATGCAACGGATGCACTAGAGCTATAAATGTATGAAAGCTCGACAAAAGAAACTAAGTGGGTGTGCATCCAACTTGGTTGCTCATGAAGACCTAGGGCATTTGAGGAAGCCCATCGTTGGAATATACAAGCCAAGTTCTATAATGAAAAATTCCCACTAGTATATGAAAGTGACAAAACAAGAGACTCTCTATCATAAAGGTCATGGTGCTACTTTGAAGCACAAGTGTGGAAAACGGATAGTAGCATTGTCCCTTTTTATTTCTCTTTTTTCCCTTTTTTTGGGCCTTTCTTTTTTTTATTTCCTTTTTTATTTGGGACAATGCTCTATTAATGATGGTCATCACACTTCTATTTATTTACAACTCAACGATTACAAATCGATACTTAGAACAAAATATGACTCTATATGAATGCCTCCGGCGGTGTACCGGGAAGGGCAATGAATCAAGAGTGACATGTATGAAATAATATGCATGGTGACTTTGCCACAAATACGATGTCAATGATCATGCAAGGCAATATGACAATGATGAAGCGTGTCATAATAAACGGAACGGTGGAAAGTTGCATGGCAATATATCTCGGAATGGCTATGGAAATGCCATAATAGGTATATGGTGGCTGTTTTGAGGAAGATATAAGGAGGTTTATGTGTGATAGAGCGTATCGTATCACGGGGTTTGGATGCACCGACGAAGTTTGCACCAACTCTCAAGGTGAGAAAGGGCAATGCACGGTACCGAAGAGGCTAGCAATGATGGAAGGTTGAGAGTGCGTATAATCCAAGGACTCAACATTAGTCATAAAGAACTCACATACTTATTGCAAAAATCTACAAGTCATCAAAAACCAAGCACTACGCGCATGCTCCTAGGGGGATAGATTGGTAGGAAAAGACCATCGCTTGTCCCCGACCGCCACTCATAAGGATGACAATCAAAGAACACCTCATGTTTCAAATTTGTTACACAATGTTTACCATACGTGCATGCTACGGGACTTGCAAACTTCAACACAAGTATTTCTCTAATTCACAACTACTCAACTAGCACAACTTTTAATATTACCACCTTTATATCTCAAAACAACTATCAAGTATCAAACTTCTCTTAGTATTCAATGCACTTAGAAGTTTTTATCTTGGATGCCTATAATATTAGGACTAATTTTATAACCAAAGCAAATTACCATGCTGTTCTAAAGGACTCTCAAAATAATATAAGTGAAGCATGAGAGATCAATAATTTCTATAAAATATAACCACCACCGTGCTCTAAAAGATATAAGTGAAGCACTAGAGCAAAATTGTTTAACTCAAAAGATATAAGTGAAGCACATAGAGTATTCTAATAAATTCCGAATAATGTGTGTCTCTCTCAAAAGATGTGTACAGCAAGGATGATTGTGGTGAACTAAAAAGCAAAGACTCAAATCATACAAGACGCTCCAAGCAAAACACATATCATGTGGTGAATAAAAATATAGCTCCAAGTAAAGTTACCGATGGACGAAGACAAAAGAGGGGATGCCTTCCGGGGCATCCCCAAGCTTAGGCTTTTTGGGTTGTCCTTAGATTTTACCTTGGGGTGCCTTGGGCATCCGCAAGCTTAGGCTCTTGCCACTCCTTGTTCCATGATCCATCAAATCTTTACCTAAAACTTGAAAACTTCACAACACAAAACTTAACAGAAAATCTCATGAGCTCCGTTAGTGAAACAAACAAAACACCACTTCAAGGTACTGTAATGAACTCATTATTTATTTATATTGGTGTTAAACCTACTGTATTCCAACTTTTCTATGGTTCATAAACTCCATTACTAGCCATAGATTCATCAAAATAAGCAAACAACACGCGAAAAACAGAATCTGTCAAAAACAGAACAGTCTGTAGTAATCTGTAACTAACGCAAACTTCTGGAACTCCAAAAATTCTAAAATAAATTGCTGGACGTGAGGAATTTATCTATTAATCATCTGCAAAGATAATCAACTAAATATTACTCTCCAGTAAAAAGTTGAAGCTAATCTCGTGAGCGCTAAAGTTTCTGTTTTTTACAGCAAGAACGCAAAGACTTTCCCCAAGTCTTCCCAAAGGTTCTACTTGGCACAAACACTAATTAAAACACAAAACCACATCTAAACAGAAGCTAGATGGATTATTTATTCCTAAACAGAACCAAAAAGCAAAAAAAAAAACTAAAATAAAATTGGGTTGCCTCCCAACCAGCGCTATCGTTTAACGCCCCTAGCTAGGCATAAAGGCAAGGATAGATCTAGGTATTGCCATCTTTGGGAGGCAATTCTTCAATAAAACATTTATAACCCTTAGGAGTTTCCTGCTTTTTATTAATGATTAAACCCCTAGGCAAGAAATCAAGAAAATCATTTGTAGCAAATGGTTCCTTAATGATAGCGAGAAAGTTGGGGTGAACACTTATGGATTTGAGATCCGCGTTTTCTACTAGAAGTTTCACCCTTATTTTCAGGAAAATACATCAATTTGGAAATTTTAGCATTAGGAGGTTTTGAAGTATTTTTCGCGAAAGAAAAGGCTGACCCTAAGTTGGTAATAATATCCTCAATCTTGTCAATTCTAGTGGAATCTTGATCTATCTTTCCGTTAATCATGGGTTCCTTTTCTTTAAAAAATTTAAGAGCAACTCCTACCTTAGATCTGTATTGGATAATTTGGTTGTGGATCTTTCTATCCAAATTTTCAATCAACTCTACGGTGGCAACTTTATTTTCAATAACTTCAAGCCGTTGCATCACATGTTCCAAAGTTAAAATAGTTCCATTAACCAAAAGAGGTGGTGGGCCAAACAAATCTATCATAGCATTATAAGAATCAAAAGTATGGCTACCCAAGAAATTTCCTCCGGTAATGGTATCAAGAATATATCTATTCCAAGGAGTGATGCCTACATAAAAATTGCGAAGAAGAACGTAAGTAGATTGCTTCCTAGTACATCTATTTTGCGCATTGCAAATTCTGTACCAAGCATCTTTTAGATTTTCTCCCTCCCTTTGTTTAAAATTAAGGACTTCATTCTCGGGAGACAAAGGAGTAGATAAAGGACTAGCCATGACGGCACACGGGACACAAGAGGCAAGCGAAAAAGAGGTGAACGGAAAAAGAGGGCGAATAAAACGACAAGGGTGAAGTGGGGGAGAGGAAAACGAGAGGTAAATGAAAAATAATGTAATGCGAGGGATAAGAGTTTGTGATGGGTACTTGGTATGTCTTGACTTGTGCGTAGACTCCCCGGCAACGGCGCCAGAAATCCTTCCTGCTACCTCTTGAGCACTGTGTTGGTTTTCCCTTGAAGAGGAAAGGGTGATGCAGCAAAGTAGCGTAAGTATTTCCCTCAGTTTTTGAGAACCAAGGTATCAATCCAGTAGGAGGCCACACGCAAGTCCCTCATACCTACACAAACAAATAAGAACCTTGCAACCAACGCGATAAAGGGGTTGTCAATCCCTTCACGGCCACTTGCAAAAGTGAGATCTGATAGAGATGATAAGATAATATTTTTGGTATTTTTATAATAAAGACTAAAAGTAAAGAAAGCAAAATAAACGGTGCCAGAAATAGCTCGTTGACGATGGAAAATAGACCCGGGGGCCATAGGTTTCACTAGTGGCTTCTCTCAAGATAGCATAAGTATTACGGTGGGTGAACAAATTACTGTCGAGCAATTGATAGAAAAGTGCATAATTATGAGAATATCTATGTATGATCATGTATATAGGCATCACGTCCGCAAAAAGTAGACCGACTCCTGCCTGCATCTACTACTATTACTCCACACATCGACCGCTATCCAGCATGCATCTAGAGTATTAAGTTCATAAGAACAGAGTAACGCATTAGGTAAGATGACATGATGTAGAGGGATAAACTCAAGCAATATGATATAAACCCCATCTTTTTATCCTCGATGGCAACAATACAATACGTGTCATTTCCCCTACTGTCACTGGGATCGAGCACCGCATGATTGAACCCAAAGCTAAGCACTTCTCGCATTGCAAGAAAGATCAATCTAGTAGGCCAAACCAAACTGATAATTCAAAGAGACTTGCAAAGATAACCAATCATACATAAAAGAATTCAGAGAAGATTCAAATATTGTTCATAGATAATCTTGATCATAAACCCACAATTCATCGGATCTCGACAAACACACCGCAAAAAGAGTTACATCGAATAGATCTCCAAGATGATCGAGGAGAACTTTGTATTGAGATCCAAAGAGAGAGAAGAAGCCATCTATCTAATAACTATGGACCCGAAGATCTGAGGTAAACTACTTACACATCATCGGAGAGGCTATGGTGTTGATGTAGAAGCCCTCCGTGATTGATGCCCCCTCCGGCAGAGCGCCGGAAAAGGCCCCTAGATGGGATCTCACGGGTACAGAAGGGTGCGGCGGTGGAATTAGGTTTTCGTGGTGCTCCTCGATGGTTTCGGGGTACGTAGGTATATATAGCAGGAAGAAGTAGGTCGGTGGAGCCACGAGGGGCCCACGAGGGTGGAGGGCGCGCCCAGGGGGGTAGGCGCGCCCCCTGCCTTGTGGCCTCCTCGTATGTTTCTTGACGTCCACTCCAAGTCCTCTGGATCACGTTTGTTCCAAAAATCACGCTCCCGAAGGTTTCATTCCGTTTGGACTCCGTTTGATATTCCTTTTCTGCGAAACACTGAAATAGGCAAAAAAACAACAATTTGCACTCGGCCTTGGGTTAATAGGTTAGTTCCAAAAATAATATAAAAGTGTATAAATAAGCCCATTAAACATCCAAAACAGAATATATAATAGCATGGAGCAATAAAAAATTATAGATACGTTGGAGACGTGTCCGTATGCTTTCATTGTCAACATAACAACCAAGAGATCTCACTATCTTCCATGGTAGATACATTATAGGCGGTTCCCAAACAGAATGGTAAAGTTTTTACTCCCCCTCCACCAACAATCACACTCCACGGCTAGCCGAATCCACGGGTACCGTCCATACCAACAACAGTCATGGGGGAGTTTTGTTTGATATTTATATTTTGAATTGATTTAGAGCATGGAACTGGGCATCCCGAATACCAGCCACTTTCTCGTGAATGACAAGTGAATAAACACTCAACGTGAGAATAACCCACCTAGCATGGAAGATACTGACAACCCCCATTCGCTACATGAGCGATTCGGGCATACAAAACAGATTACCATTTGAAGGTTTAGAGTTTGGCACATGCAAATTTACTTGGAACGGCAGGTAAATACCGCATATAGGTAGGTATGGTGCACTCATATGGAACAACTTTGGGTTTAAGGAAGTGGATGCACAAGCAGTATTCCCTCTTAGTACAAGTGAAGGCTAGCAAAAGATTGAGGGGCGACCAACTAGAGAGCGATAACGGTCATAAACATGCATTGAGATTAACCAACATTGAGTGCAGGCATGAGTAGGATATAAATCACCATGAACATAAATATCGTGGAGGCTATGTTGTGTTTGTTTCAACTACATGCATGAACATGTGCCAAGTCAAGCCACGAATCATTCAAAGGTGGATACCATCCTATCATACTACATCATAACCATTTTAAAAGCATGTTAGCACACAAGATAAACCATTGTCCACTCCTAGCTAATTAAGCATGGCATGAGCAACTATAATCTCTAATTGTCATTGCAAACATGTCTCATTCATAATGGCTGAATCAAGAACCATGAGCTAATCATATTTACAAAAACAAAATAGGTCGAGTTCATACCAGCTTTTCTCCATGTCAATCATTTCATCAAATATCGTCACTATTGCCTTTCACTTGCATGACCGAACAGTGTGGATAATAAGAGTGCACGTGCATTGGACTAAGCTGGAATCTACAAACATTTATTCAAAGGAGAAAGCAAGGTAATATGGGCTCTCTGTTAGATCAACAATAATGCATATGAGAGCCACTCAACATTTTCATCGTGGTCTTCTCCTTTCGAACCAAAGAAAAGAAGATAATTTCAAAGAAACACACTGAAATATTTTTGGAGTTTTTGTTTTTCTGAAGAAAGCAAAAATAAGAACGAGAAAAACTATTTACACAGGAAAGCTCCCAACAAGCAAAAGAAGAACGAGAAATCTTTTTGGGTTTTCTTTTAATAATACTACTAAATAAACTTAAAAGAAAAGATAGAAAGAAGAGAGAACTATTTTTTTTTGATTTTCTAAAAGTTTTTCAAACACACAAGAAGAAAGCAAGAAAAATAAACTAGCATGGATGATACAATGAAAAAGGATGAACACCGACAACTGGAATGAATGTGTGAACATGAATGTAATGTCGGTGAGAAATATGTACCCCCCAAGCTTAGGCTTTTGTCCTAAGTTGGTCTATGGCCACAACTCGAAATAACCGTCTCCGCGATACTCACGAGGGTTCCACTAGTTGGCGAGCTCCTGTGGCTCCCACTGATAAACAGGCTCCTGATACGGATCAGGAACTAGTGCTGGCTCAGGTGCTGGGGGTTGTGAAAGACCCCAAAATCTCTAGATGTCCTCGGGCATAATAGTGTACCTTCCTGAATAAATATCGAACAAAGAAGGTGTAGGCAGAGCAATAGTCTTACTAGTACCCTGACTAAATACTAGGTTGTAGAGGAGTCGTTTGTCATCATCTTTCTTAATAAAACCGTGTGCTACCATACTAGCATAGTTTAAATACTTAGTGGGTAACAACATCTCCTCCTCCTCATCAAGCATAATGGGTATCTCAAAATGTTTAGCAAGGCGGGAGGCATAGATACCTCCAAAGATAGGGCCCTTCGAGCGGTTTGTGTTTCACCGCCGAGCAACAATAGCGTCCAAACTAAAAGTTCTATGATAATATAAAGCATGGTGCAAAATAGCAAGGTCAGGGGCACTAAGGCTTCCACTCTCCCCACGACCAATCAAACATCTCCTTGAAGAAAATGATTAATAGCGTAAAACAGGAAAATGTAAGCTAGCCACTCTCGCTTCCGACACCCCTCTCTCTTCTCCCACAGTAGTTTCAGCAATAAAGTCCTCCACGTCTCTAGGACGTGGTTAACTGACGCTGCCCTCATAAGGTAATTTGCAAACATCGCAAAAATCATAAAGTGTCATCTCCTTAGGCTCATCATATAAATGAAACTCTACCGTGGGTGGTGATTTCCTCGGATAAAAATGTAAGTTTTGCACGAAGGTATTAGTGAGTAGGAGGTATTGGTTACACTTATCTTGGAGGAAGGCAGTGATGCCGACATTCTCCGCCAAATAATAGAAGTCATCATAAATTCCAGCGTCCCTCAAGAACGCATCACTTAGCCATTCACACGGCCGAACCTCCGTGTTGTCTACTACACAACTTGTTATTGTAGACTCGTGTTGGCCTTTAGCGCAGAGTTTTGTGGGACAGTAGCAAATTTCCCTCAAGTGGATGACCTAAGGTTTATCAATCTGTGGGAGGTGTAGGATGAAGATGGTCTCTCTCAAACAACCCTGCAACCAAATAACAAAAAGTCTCTTGTGTCCCCAACACACCAAATACAATGGTAATTTGTATAGGTGCACTAGTTCGGTGAAGAGATGGTAATAGAAGCATAGTAATGATAGTAGATTTTGATTTTTGTAATAGGAACAATAAAAAACAGCAAGGTAGCAATTGATAAAACGGAGCACAAACGGTATTGCAATGCTTGAAAATGAGGCCTAGGGTCTGTACTTTCACTAGTGCAATCTCTCAACAATGCTAATATAATTGGATCATATAACCTTCCCTCACGTGCAATGAAGAATCACTCCAAAGTTCTTATCTAGCGGAGAACATAAGAAGAAATTGTTTGTAGGGTACGAAACCACCTCAAAGCTATTCTTTCCGATCAATCTATCCTAGAGTTCGTACTAAAATAACACCAAGCTATTCTTTTCGATTGATCTAACCAAGAGTTCGTACTAAAATAACACCATATGATACACATCAACCAACTCTAATGTCACCTAGATATTCCAATGTCACCGCGAGTATCCGTGAGTTGATTATGCGATATGCATCAAACAATTTCAGATTCATAATACTCTATCCAACACAAAGGACCTCAAAGAGTGCCCCAAGATTTCTACCGGAGAAACAAAGACAAGAACGTGCATCAACCCCTATGCATAGATTACCCCAGTGTCACCTCGGGAATCCGCGAGTTGAGTGCCAAAACATATATCAAGTGAATCAATATGATACCCCATTGTCACCACGGGAATTCATAGCAAGACATACATAAAGTGTTCTCAAATCCTTAAAAGTATTCAATCCGATAAGAACCAAATCTCAGAGGGAAAACTCAATTCACAACAAGATAGAGAGGGGAAAACACCATATGATCCGACTATATTCACAAAGCCCGCGATACATCAAGATCGTGACATCTCAAAAACACGAGAGAGAGAGAGAGAGAGAGAGAGTGATTAAACACATAGCTACTATTACAAACCCTCAGCCCCGAGGGTGGACTACTCCCTCCTCATCATGGTGGCCGCCGGGATGATGAAGATGGCCACCGGTGATGATTCCCCCCTCCGACGGAGTGCCGGAACGGGGTCTAGATTGGTTTTTCGTGGCTATAGAAGCTTGCGGCAGTGGAACTTCTGATCTATTGACTCCCCTAGGGTTTTTGTAATATTTGGGAATTTATAGGGCGAAGAGGCGGTGTAGGAGGCCACCGAGGTGGGCACAACCCATCAGGGCGCGCCTGGGCCCCCAGGTGGGTTGTGCCCCCCTCAGGGCACCCCTCTGGTACTTCTTTGGCCCAAGTTGTGTCTTCTGGTCCATAAAATTTCTCCAAAAAGTTTCGCTGCATTTGGACTCCGTTTGGTATTGATTTTCTGCGATGTAAAAAACAAGCAAAAACAACAACTTGCACTTGGCAGTATGTCAATAGGTTAGTCCCAAAAAATGATATGAAGTTGCTATAAAATGATTGTAAAACATCCAATAGTGCTAATATAACAACATGAATACTTCATAAATTATAGATACGTTGGAGACGTATCAGCATCCCCAAGCTTAATTCCTACTCGTCCTCGAGCAGGTTAATGATAAAAGAAATAATTTATGAAGTGTGAATGCTAGCAAAGTGCACAAGTTTGATCAATGATAATTTCAATCACTTTTCCTAGCATCACAACAACAACTCTTTCTCAAACTCATCATGATAAAGTAGCAACCAATTCACATGTGAAGGTTCAAACAATGAATTATTTTGAAACTTAACAACCTATATTCTCTGTCACCAAGCAATTGCAATTCAACGTATTCAACAACGTCTAAGTAAGAGCTCCACATACTCAATTATCATATAGTCTTCTATGATTTCTAGTACTCAAAGCATATTCTTAGAACAAATGGCATCCATCGAACACAGAGAAAGTTAGGGGCTTAATGTTTCACCTCCCAACTCATTTATCATAGAGATAATTGTCAACAATAATAATTCATGATCAAATATATTTGACTGGTCATATGTGCCTAGATCTTTCCCCACCACATGATGCTTGCCAACTAGAGAATAATTGAGGTTGAAATGAGAATGCATACTATTGACTCTTGCATAAAAGTAAATACTGAAAAGTAAAAGATAGGCCATTCGCAGAGGGAAGCATAGGTTGTCATGCGCTTTTTATTTGGATGCCCAAGCTCTTAATGCAAAGGAACGTCACATTATATCGCCCCTTATGATAGCAACCTTTATTATGCATTCCATCATTTTTATTACTTTGCCATCACAAATTCGTACAACGCGCAATTTTCCCTTGCAATAAAAGATCAAACATATTTAGGAGCACTTTGTATTGCTTTTATGCATTGATGACAACTTACTTGAAGGATTTTATTAATCCATAGGTAGGTATGGTGGACACTCATGGCAATAAACTAGGTTTAAGGGTTTTTGGATGCACAAGTAGTATCTCTACTTAGTACGAATTTTTGGCTAGCAAAAGATCCTAAGCAAACACCACATGTTGGAGGATCCATAACAATATAACTTCTATGCAAATATACACAACCATAACTCGTTGCCTTCCTTCTCCAACTTCAAATAATTTTCTCAAGTTTGAAAATAATTAATGGGTATTCACAATCATAGAAGATTTCCAAGATAATATATTTGCATGTGAAAGTTCTCTTCCTTATACTAATCATTCATGAATTGCTTGTATGACCAATATTTTTCAAGCTTCAAAAGATTTCACTTTCTAAACCCAATGTGAAGCTACTACTAGGAATGATATGAACATATAATTTCAACTTCATGATATTCAATTTCAACAATTTACTCATAGGATATAAGTGAAGCACAAGAGTAAATGACAAACTACTCCAAAAAGATATAAGTGAAGATCAAGCGAGTAGTTAAGTAAATGGGTAGCTATTTGAGGACTCTCTCTTATTTAAAAACTTTTAGATCTAAGTATTTTATTAAAACAGCAAACAAAAAAAATAAAATGACATTCCAAGAATAGCACAACTCACGTGAAGAAGCAAAAACTTAGGCTCAACCGATACTAACCGATAATTGTTGAAGAAGAAAGGTGGGATACCTACCGGGCATCCCCAAGCTTAGATGCTTGAGACTTCTTGAAATATTATCTTGGGATGCCTTGGGCATCCCCAAGCTTGAGCTTTTGTGTCTCCTTAATTCCTTTTATATCACGGTTTCCCTAAATCTTAAAACTTCATCCACACAAAACTCAACAAGAACCCGTGAGATAAGTTAGTATAAATCAATGCAATAACCTTATCATTCTCTACTGTAGCAAATCACTAAAATTATTATTTAACATTGCATATTGAATGCCTCTGCATATTTAATACTCCTACCCTCAAATAGAATAATTAGACAAGCAAACATATGCAAACAATGCAAACATAATAGCAATATGTCTAAACAGGACAGTCTGTAAAGGATGCAAGAATATCAATAATTATTTAACTCAAAAAATTCTAAAACTTATCATAGCTTATTCTGCAAAAATTTGCAACATTTTATCACATTCTGATTTTTTCCAAGAATTCATGCGCTAGCGTGCAACTTTTTGTTTTCAAACAGCAACATATAGACTTGCAAAATAAGCATGCCAAAGGCTATACTTAACATTTTTATTGAAATAAAAGATGCAAACCATTATTCCAAATTACAGCAAGCAAATCCTAACAAAAGAAAATGACACTCCAAGCAAAACACATATCATGTGATGAATGAAAATATAGCTCCAAGTAAGGTTACCGATAAAGTTGAAGACGAAAGAGGGGATGCCTTCCGGGGCATCCCCAAGCTTAGTTGCTTGGATATTCCTTGAATATTAACTTTGGGGTGCCTTGGGAATCCCCAAGCTCAGGGTCTTGTGACACCTTATTCTCCTCATATCGATATCTCACCCAAATTTTGAAAACTTCAATGACACAAAACTTAACGAAACTTCATGAGATAGGTTAGTATGATAAAGACAAATCATTCACTTTGGTACTATCAAGATAAGATTCATGATCATCTTGAGCTTGTGTTCCCTTGAAAGAAGTGGGATCATACTTCTCCTGTTGAGGAACAAACTTTGCCTTGGGGTATTGCTCTTCTTCCCACTTAGCTCCATTGGCATTGAACTTGCGTTCAAAACCAACACCTTGATTCTTCCGGTGCCTTCGTTGCTTGCGTACAATTTCCTCAAATTGTTTACTTCCGGCAAGGCTCTTGTAAACACCTGTCTCTATAATTCCCTTCAATAAGCTATTTTCTTGCTCAAGTGTAACTTGGCTAAGAGAATCATTAGTGGAATCAAGAGAACTACTAGAAGCAACAATATTGGATTTCACATGATTATTGTTACTACTAGAAGAAGAATATTTCTTGCTCTTGTTGCCAGATTTTACTTGTGGCATGTAAGTAGACAAGAGTAAACGCTTGGCAATGTAAGAAGAACTTTTCTTACAAAGATCATCATTGATTGCTTTTAAGAACCCATGCTCTTGCTCTAGATTGAGCTTTTCAAAGCGTAGCTTCTCATGAGTCTTTAAAAGCTCTAGATGATCCTCTAAGGTAGTTTCATGAGCTAACTTAAGATTGTTTAGTTCTTTAGTTAGATGCTCAATCTCCTTCTTATCATTGTCATTTGTTTCATCTTGATTAGCATGATTAATAGCAATTTCATCATAGTTTTCATTACTAGAGTTGTCAGCAAGTAAATCATCATCACCTAGCAAATCATGTTAATCACTATTGAAATCAACATACTCGGGGTGTGATACCTTGGGGCCTTTAGCCATGAAGCATCTTCCAATCCCTTCATTTGGTGAGTCGAATATGTCGTAGGAGTTGGATGACACAAGTGCAAGACTGGCAACACCTTCATCTTGAGTATATTCGGAGTCGGAGTGATAACTTCTCTTGGAGTAGTTGTCGGAGTTGGAACCGGATACCCATTCACCAATATGAGCTTGATGTCTTTGTCTTGTGTAGCTCTTTGATGACTTGTCCTTCCTTTTTGAATCCTTGCTTCTGCGATAGGGTCTTCGTTCATAACGATCATCTCTACTCCTTCTCTCTCTTGGTGGTGATTCCTCTCTTTTACTTCTCCTTTTAGGTGAGTCTTCTCTTCTTTTGTTGGGAGCCATGCACTCACTAGAGAAGTGTCCGTGTCTTCCACAATTGTAGCAATTGCAATCACGACTAGAAGATCTTTTGTCATTGTAGGACCTTGACTTGGAACTTCTCTCTTTGCTTCTACTCTTGTAGAACTTGTTTAAGTTCTTCACCAGGCTCAATTCTTCATTGAAGGCTTGTTTCTCACTTGATGTTGTAGGGGCATCAAATGAAGCTTTGTAAGCACCACTAGACTTGTTGTGAAGCTCTTCCTTATCCTTAAGTGACATTTCATGAGCAACAATTCTACCAATGACTTCCGTTGGCTTGAAATCTTTGTAATTGGGCATCATTTGGATCAAGGTGCACACGGTATCATATTTTCCATCCAAGGCTCTTAGGATCTTCTTGATGATGAATCTGTCGGTCATCTCTTCACTTCCTAAGCTGGCAATCTCATTTGTGATGAGAGCAAGCCTAGAATACATTTCAGCGACTCCTTCACCATCCTTCATTTTGAACTTGTCAAGTTGACTTTGAAGCACATCCAATTTGGATTCCTTGACGGACTCGGTACCTTCATGCATATCAACCAAAGTATCCAAAATTTCCTTTGCATTCTCAAGGCGGCTGATTTTGTTGAATTCTTCGGGGCACAATGCGTTGAAGAGGATACCGCAAGCTTGAGCATTGCATTGCAACATCTTCCATTCATCCGCGACCGCTTCACGGTTAGGTTCTCTTCCATCTTTGAAGAATTCACCTTGAAAACCAATACACACAATAGCCCAAACGGCGGGGTTATGTCCAAGAATATGCATTTTCATCTTATGCTTCCAACTAGCAAAGTTAGTACCATCAAAGTAAGGACCTCTACGGTGGTAATTTCCCTCGCTAGACGCCATACTCTCCTAGGTTGTCAAACCAAGGCTATGGTCACCAAAGCTATGGCACGCACCTAGACAGAGGAACTAGTCTGCATTGTGCATTTAAGTTTTGTCTGAAGTCAATGTACCTCTACTTTGACCAAACTTATAGAAAAATGTACATCAACATTCACAATGTCAAATCAATATTTTTATACTCATTATAAAACATAGTTTTTATACTCATTATAATCAGTATTGTAGATATTGATATTTTTAGTATAAATTTGGTCAAAAACTTTGCAAACGGTTGACGGAAGTAAAAAGGACTAGAGGGAGTATCATGGATGCGGAGTAGATAAAAAAATTGCTCATTTATAGCCGGTCGAAGTCTCAAAGAGCGCGACCGCGCGATGGAGGCGAAGGTCGTGGGAGGCGCGACAGTTGAGGGAATTAAGTGAAGTTACATCCACGCGCCGGCATGGCGTGCGAACAGGCAAAAGCTATACCGTCAGGCCTACGATATGGGTCTAGTAGACATGACATCTAGTGGGTCCTGCATAGTACTCGAGAACTCTTTGGGGGCTTGCAGCCGTTTATCCACCGGGCAAGCCAACAACCCCACGCCGTTCGAACGCCCTACTTGTCCCCATCTTCTACCTTACAATAGTTCACTCCTAGTCATCCCGTACTTTCACATTACACCAGTTCAACTTCTCCTAACCCTCCTCCAAAATCCATGGCCTCCCAAATCTCCATGGTCGCCGCTGAGTACCTGGTTAGAGCCATCACCGGCGATGAGTTCATCGTCATCTACACCCGTGGATCCGCGACGATGGAAGGATGCCTTGCTCGCTTCAGAAGCATGTTCGAAAACTTAAAGGATGAGTGGGTCGCTGGGCTAGATGTTGAGTACACCACAATCCTGGAAAGCGAGAAGATTCTAAAGGAGGCAGAGAAGAAGAATCCCGCCGTGATCCAGGTTTGCGTACATAATGTGTGCTTGGTCTACCACATATGCCATGCCGACGTTGAGTGCCAGGATTTTAAGAACTTCCTCAAGGATGAAAAAGTGAAATTCGTTACTGTAGACTTTAGGAACGACAGGGATGTCCTGGGTCGGATAGGCCTCGTTGTAGGCTAGCCCTTCGATCTCCAGAAGGCAAGCCCGGTGTCCTCCTCTCAGCCTTCAATGCTGACCCTGGCTGCAGCCATGATTGATCCTTCGTACGCTAAACCGAGGAAACCTCACCACGAGTTTCATCATGCATGGGAGTCGAAGACAACAGATGAAGATCACATCCTGTACGCAGCAATGGATGCCTACCTTTGTTTAAATATCTACAAGGGTTGGATGAAGAAGTAGAGCCCAGTGTATGGTTCAAGCAAAGAAGCGGCAACGAAGAGGAAGAGGAAGAGGGACGAGGACGAAGTCGAGGACGTGGACTCGGACTCCGAGTAAGGTGGCAGTGCCGTCGCTCATGCTGGTTCTACTACAGTGTCAAATGGACTAGTTGCTTAGTTTTATTTCAGGGGTGTGTTGTGCTGAGCCCCCAGCAGAACTATGTTTATGTTCTTTCTCGTTATTTGAACTTTATGTTCTTTCTCGTTATTTGAACTCTTTAGTACATATAGTAGTACTAGTACTATGTCTTACCATTGTTCTTCTTGCAGTTGGTACTACTGCTCGTATCTTCGTGTTCCTACTGTACTTAATACGTTCGTACTAGTAGTATAATTTGGGTCAGTCGATTTGTGAAAGAAGTTCGACGGAGCGAAGGAAGAAGACGGCAGAGAAGTTACCCTAGTATCTATATTAGGGTGGCAGGGTGCCCATGATCTATCTTATGATTATTGGGTGTGGAATGCAGTTCGCCGGAAAAAATGGATCGTGCCCGGGGTTAAACGGATGGCGGGGGTGGGGGGAGCATGGCGGTGGCAGGGGGTTCAGGGGAGGGCGGGGCGGCGGCGGCAGGCGTGCTGGAGCACGCGCTCATCCTCCTCTTCCTACGCTGCGTGCATAGACGCGGCTCCACCCGCTGCTCGCGTGCTTGGGAGCGCGGCGGCATTGTGAGGAGGACTGCAGACGACGTGAGCGGGCGAGCCTTCGGCTTCATGGTACAGGGATGGCGGCGACACGGCGGTGATGGGCGAGAAATGGTTGGCCGAAGCAGGCGGGCGCCGGCATGCTCAACGGCGGCGGCATATTGATGAGTGCATGTATGGGAGCTTAGTTTAGTATTATATAGGGTTGGTCAAACTTAAAAGAAAACCATACTAGTACACGTAAACATTAGACTGAGGCAGCGCTTATATTAGTTACCATAGCCACGATACGGAATCCTGTGCAAGCGCGTGAACCGCGGCCGTGCGGTCGATCGAACGGTGTGTCAACGTGTCGTGCTCGAAGGATACCCATCGAACCTTTTTGTGTGTGTGAAAACAATCCCCAAATATCACTCAATTTTTTTTCCTGGAAAAGTTCTTGACGCTACAATATTTCCATATATTTGAGTTTTGCTCCAGTTTGTGTTTATTTGGATTTGGACGTTTTAGGTGCGCCCTAGTTTTTTTAAATACTGATTTTGTGTGTGTGACTTTGAGAGAACGTGTGTATGTGTCCATATGTGTGTTGTGGTGGAAGGAAAATGTGGAGACGGTGTGCGTGTGATAGAGACATAGAGAGTTGTGAATGTGCAAATGATCATGCATGAGTGAGACATAGACAGATGCCGATACGTTGTGTATACATGAGGGAATAGTCTTCTATTTGGACTTGTGTGTGTGTGTGTGAGAGAGAGGAGCATCCGTAACACAACAACCATCTCTCTCGATCCGTCCGTCCCTCGCACGATCGCATGTAACACATGCATCAACGCACACATTTTGACACCCTCACCCGGCCCCTGCCCACCTCAAGGCCCGCACATCGCTCTCTATCTCGCACGCACAATATCTTCGTGAAAACCCTATTTAGCATGTAGCTTTCCGTCACATACACACACATTTCTCTCCATAGGTTTGATTTATCTCAATACCTGACACACACACACACACACACACACACACACACACACACACACACACACACACACACACACACACACACACACACACACACACACACACACACACCGCACACACACTCCCCTTCCCCCGAGCACACAATTCATCCCCATCCAAGGCTATATGGCGACCACTCTCGCTTGTGCTTCTCTGCACCCCAGCATGCACAACACCTCAACCTTCAAAGAGGGCATCGAGGAGATCGAAGACGGCGACCACACTGCACTAGAGAATGCGGGGCCATTTGGAAGTAGGATGACGTGACGACGGCTGACTGACTCCTCCCCCCTCTCTCTCCCGCACAAAATTATCAATCCCTCAACCCACGAGATCCTTCCCCTCTCGTCGATGTTTTTCCAGTTCTCTCATCAAACCCGTTGTCTCTTCTCCTTCCACGTCTATAGAATCCGGATGCACACACATCTCACGTATATTACATGTCTCCATCTATCTCACATACCTAATTTCTTCCTCTCTCTCTCTCGTTAGGTTTGTCTCCTATTGTCTTGTCCACATACACACAATCTTTACCGCCCAATCTGCTCCATCTTCGCAAGCTCTCTCTACACGTTTCATTCACACATTGGGATGTGTTCAAAATGTTGCTTTTATAATGGATGATGTAGAGTTATGGTTAGTTTTGTTGCATCCTACAAAGTAATAACTATGAAATGCATTTAGATTCTCATTTGATTGGGATTATGTGAGTTTGAGCATATTGTGAAGTACTATAGATCTCGTATAGATCTTGGAATTCAACAATGATTGTAACTATTGAATTGTATAGACCATTACGTTTGAAGTCAGTAGCGTAATATATTTATTCACAATTACAACAAATGATTAATTCACTACAAACTAAGAAAACAAATGTGTAGTCCCTCCGTTTTTATTTAAGTCCGCGTATTAGCATTGGTCAAAGTCAAGTTTTGTAAACTCTCAGAAAGTTTATAACAAAAAATATTAACATATACAATAAATAATAAATACCATTAGATTCATTATTGAATGTACTTTCACATCATACATATTTGTTATGGTAAATGTGTATATTTTTCTATAAACTTGGTCAAACTTTAGGAAGTTTGACTTTGGTCAAACCTAATATGCAGAGTTAATAAAATCGGAGGGAGTACTAGTAACTCGCTAGTTGCTTAGCCCAATCACCCAACACGCCACACGGTGAGTTTAGTGTCACAAAATTTTGAGGTTGGCGGGAAAATCTCCCGCGACCCTGATGTGAGCAGTGCGAAGTTACCATCATAACCTTCGGAACAGGTCTACGGATTACGCTTGGTAGGGGCCTGTTTTCATAACTTTAGGTTCACCCTACCCAGCCAACCCCACTCCGGCACCCAGAGTAGTACACCTGAATACTCCCCATTTTCTATCCCACACCAAAATAGACTTCTCCATGGCACCGCAACCTTTGTGCTCCTCCCCTTCTCCATCGGCGCACTCGTCCACCGCAGCGCATCTGCCTCATCGACGACCTCGTACACTGCACTGGAGCCGGTCCACCTTCGTCGTCGTACACGGAGCCTCTTCCTCGGCACCGTCTTCCACGGTCTCGGATCTGCTTCCCGGAAGCCGACGCCAAGCACAGAAGCACCACCGTCATGGACAATGAACTGACTCCCGTTGCCGACCATGATGCACAGAGGCCGTCGCAACCATCGTTCTCCTCCTCGATTGGTAATGTGTGTATTGAATCACTTAGCAGTACATGTGCAGTTCCAATTTTGTTCATACCTACCCTTCAAATTTCTTGGTTGCTATTGTTCCCGTAAAAGTAATTGGTTATAGCCTCCATTGCCCAACAGAATATCAGCTTGTAATTGTGCGTCGCTCCTATATCGCGCTATGCTTGGGTAGGCTCTTCATCTGCAACCAGTAGTGTGGCAAATGATGGAAACTTTTTTCGAACTAGCAAGATGCCCATGCGTTGCACGGAACATCAAGAGGCATTTGTATGAGTAGTTTATCTTGTAGGAGAAAAGGATGAATGAGGGAAGGCCTTATTTGCAAATCTGGAGAGGGGTGTGGGTATCTTTCTGCAAAATTGCCATAGTTTCCTTCCTACCCGTCGGATATAAATCGGACGGCCTATATTGTAGGATGGCAGGCACACCATCATCACCAACTCTGTTTTCTAAAAGAAAAAAGAAAGTAGAAAAAAGAGAGTAGAGAGTAGAGAAGTAGAGATAAATATTAAATATAAAATAAATATAACAGTAGAGAAGAGAGTAGAGATAAATATTAAATATAAAATAAATATAACAGTAGAGAAGAGAGTAGATATAGCAGGGACGTCGGGAAAGGATCAAGCGTGTGCGGGAAAATGCGGCCGGGCGCGCGCTAGTTTTGGCGCGCGGCGTCCGACGCGCTTTATAAAATCCAACGCCCTCCCACCGCTTTGTGCCTTGCCACCGCTCTCTCCCCGCTCTGTGCCTCGCCACCGCTCTCTCCCTGTTGTGTGCCTCGCCACCGCTCTCTCCCCGCTCTTTCTCGCCTCGCCGCTGCCGCGCCACCATGCCGCCGCGTCGCTAGGAAACTTGGGGATACCGCGGCGTCCGCGCGCGCCCCTCTGGCGGGTTCTCCGCCGAGATCCGGTTCCGCGGGATGCGCCTCGGCCTCGGCAATTTCGACACTACCAATGAGGCCGCCAGCGCATACAACGCGGTAGCATGGCGCCTTCGGTGGCCTCATAGAACATTGAACTTCCCCAACGTGCCGACGCGGGAGCGGGCGCAGGAGCTCGCGCCTCTACCGCGGCTTATCACCGACGAGGATTGTCACGACAACGGGAGACGGGAGCACCGTCTCGGCATCGTCGAGATGGACAAGGAAGCCATGGCGTTGTGGCGCCAAAGCTTCCTGTAGGACATCATCAACGAGGGCGAGTTCTACGTGCAAAGGAGGGCAGAGAGGGAGAAGAGGAGGGCGGAGCGAGCCGCCTATCGCGAGGACAAGCGTACGCGAAAAACAGACGCTCAATTCAACATGAGGCTAGGAGCAGCGTCGCCTTGGGAATCCGACGACGATCGATATCTTCACGCCTACATTGAGACGTCGGAGGAGGACATCCCTGAGGAGGAGTCGGACGACGAGGAGTAGTTGAACTATCTATTTTTTATCTATCTATGCTATATATATGCTGAGAACTATCTATGTATCTACTCTCTAGTCTCTACTCTCTATCTCTACTTCTCGATCTCAGCACTATAAACGCTTTTTTAAAGCACCGCACGTTGCGCTTCTGTTGGAGATGCTCTAACGGGCGTAGACGAGTGCTTTAATGTTGCCCACAAGATGCGTGAGTATTACTAGTATATTTTTCTTGCCATGTTGAGATTTTTAAACCATGAGCGCGAACATGCAGAGGAGCAATGAAGACCAAACACGGGATATTGGGGACATCTTCAAGGAGCATGGCAAGTTCAAGAGGAGCTGCACCGAACCTGTAAAACGATCTTTGGTAAGTAACACCCTTTCAATTACTTTCGTTTAGCCTCGTGTTCTTTGATGTGTATATGTTATACTTTCTCTTTCTCTTAGCCTCGTGTTCTTGAGTGTAATAAGAAGAGTCTTAATCGTCCTAGTGCTTTCGCTTTTAGCTTGATGTAGGAAGTGCGTGTTCTCACCTTGTAGTCTGTTTTTATATTTTTCCTTTTGAATTCACTTCTTTGAGTCCAGTTTATCTGGTTTCTACTAAATGGACCTGGCTTGCTCTGAGTATTGATCTAAAAAATAAGTAACTTCATGTCAGGATGCAGTTCCTGCGAGGAGGGAAGTATGGTCAACCTCAAGATCATGTTTCCAAAATGAGGTTGGATTACACACAAGGTGCCAGTTCCCTAATGATGCTGGATTAGACACAAGGTGCAAATTCCCAGATGATGCTGGATTACACACAAGCCAGGTGGAGTCTTCAACTGTTCGTGTCCTCGTGGCTCTAGTAAAGGCTGAAAGAAAGCGTGCAACAGCCAATGAGAATGTAGCTGAGTTCCTAAAGAAGCGATCAGAGCAATCAAATGCTCTCTTCACCCAAGCCAAAGAAGAGATGGAAGAAGCCAGAAAGAAGCTAGCAGAGGCAGAGCAGGCTAGGCATGTCCTGCTATCTAAAACTGTTGTCAATACAAATTTTCCTTCATAATAGCTAGGTTCAAATGTTTATCTAGTCTGCATGCCTGTTGTGGTGTCCGTGCATCTACTGATGTGGCACAAAATATTTTTTTAGGGTCATGTAATAACAGCAATTACTTTCCAAACAATAACAGATGAAGCATTGGACATGGTATAGTTCACGCGCAAGCCCAACATTCCAAGTTCAACTTCCACATCTAACTCATGTTCGCAGATATCTGCACATTCATAGATAATGTCCACAACCATGATTCACTTCAAAGCCAAAAAATGTGAGGAGAGTTATAAATAAAGAAAAACCTCTAATTCCTGCTACCAGTGCGAGCACAACAAGTCAAGACCATGCGTAATTAATTATATTTTGATCATTTTTTGTGTTCTAAAATGCCGGTTGGCTCGCGGAAGGACGTGTTGCCGGCACACGCGCGGATTCAATGGAGGCAGGCGGGGCAGTCTGAAGCCGGTTGCATGCGGCGAGCAGGCGTGTTTAGTCGGGCCTGCAGCAAGTGGGGCCCTCTTGGCCGCCGCGCCGGTTCAATGCCTGCGCTATGAGAGGTCGCGTCCGTGTCAGAGCAATCACTCCCTCTAGTCCTTTTTTGTTTGGGTATAACAAAATCTCGTTTTCCATTCACATTTTACAAGTAAAATTCGTGGACAAACTTTGACCCAAAATACGATGGGGACTAGTAAACCAGGACAGAGGTAGTAGTTTTTTTTATGAAAGAAGGGTTTCCCCCTTCCGATTTTCATTACTGAAAACCAAAATCTAAACAATAGTATTTGCCCTAGAACTACCAGGTTCAACATCTCGCAACATAAACCCATACAACCATACGCCAAGGAGGTAGTAGTAGTTATGAATTCCATTTTCGCTCCATACCAATCGTTCTAAAAACTACTTGAGTACTTATAACATGCCCTTGAAAATCGGAACTCTTACCTTGCTAAAAAATGATATTTTAAACGTGGCTACTCAATCTGTGGCAACTGGCGAGCCACCGCCTCCAGGTCGTTCACATGTGGTCCCAACCATCAACTCCTACGGATCAAATTATCATGCGAGCTGACTATTCCTACAAAGGTGCGCTCCACCATGTACCCGGTACCCGCGCATGCAACAATCGTGCACCTAGGGTTTTAGGGTTTATTTGTTAACGGTGCCTTTACGTAACTCTCATATGTGCGAGACAGCGAGAGACCGACTACATGCTTGCGCCTCTTCTCTTTGTATATGTACTCCACCGTTTGTCTGGTGTCCAAAAAATTATACAGTAGTAATAACTACTAGCAATGTGCCAATGCGTTGCCACACGATCAAAGTAGATTAATACATTTTCACCGATTTGATAGAAAAAAGAGTCTAGTTTTGAAATACGTGTATCACTAAAAATATCTTATGTTTCACTCAAAATATATTCCTTTGGCGGTTTTGATGAGATAAGGGAGGAATGTTGTTGGTTTCAAGATTCGAGAAGTGGTACATCTCTAATTTCTATTCTTACTAGCAAGATGCCCATGCGTTGCATGGAACATCAAGATCTTGTGGGAGAAAAGGATGAACGAGGGAAGGCCTTATCTGCAAATGTGGAGAGGAGTGCGGGTAAATTTCCATACTTTCCTTCCTATCCATTAGATATAGATCGGACGGCCTATATTGCAGGATGGCAGGCACACCATCATCGCCGACTATGCTTTTTATAAGAGTAGAGATAAAAAACAGAGTTGGTGATGATGGTGTGCCTGCCATGCTGCAATATAGGCCGTCCGATTTATATCTGACAGATAGGAAGGAAACTATGGCAATTTTGCAAAAAGATACCGACACCCCTCTCCAAATTTGCAAATAAGGCGTTCCCTCGTTCATCCTTTTCTCCCACAAGATAAACTACTCATACAAATGCATCTTGATGTTCCGTGCAACGCATGGGCATCTTGCTAGTTGTTGCAAAAAGCCCATGTGTGTGTGTGTGTGTGTGTGTGTTGTGTGTGTGAGTGATACGTCCATTTTGCATGATGCTTTTGTATCGATATTTATTGCATTATGGGCTGTTATTACACATTATGTCACAATAATTATGCATATTCTCTCTTATTTTATAAGGTTTACATGAAGAGGGAGAATCCCGGCAGTTGGAATTCTGGGCTGGAAAAGGAGCAAATATTAGAGACCTATTCTGCACAACTCCAAAAGTCCTAAAACTCCACGAAAGTCAGTTTTGGAATATATAAAAAATATTGGGCGAAGAAAGCACCAGAGGGGGGCCACCCACCATCCACGAGGGTGGGGGGCGCGCCCTACCCCCTAGGCGCGCCCCCTGCCTCGTGGGCCCCCTGGCAGGCCTCCGGTGCCCATCTTTTGCTATATGAATTCTTTCGCCCTGGAAAAAATCAGAAGGAAGCTTTCGGGATGAAGCGCCGCCGTCTCGAGGCGGAACCTGACGAAACCAATCTAGGGCTCCGATGGAGCAGTTCTGCCAGGGAAACCTCCCTCCGGGAGGGGGAAATCATCACCATCGTCATCACCATCGATCCTCTCATCGGGAGGGGGTCAATCTCCATCAACATCTTCACCAGCACCATCTCATCTCAAACCCTAGTTCATCTCTTGTATCCAATCTTTGTCTCAAAACCTCATATTGGTACCTGTGGGTTGCTAGTACTGTTGATTACTCCTTGTAGTTGATGCTAGTTGGTTTATTTGGTGGAAGATCATATGTTCAGATCCTTTATGCATATTAATACCCCTCTGATTATGAACATGAATATGATTTGTGATTAGTTATGTTTGTTCCTGAGGACATGGGAGAAGTCTTGCTATAAGTAGTCATGTGAATTTGGTATTCGTTCGATATTTTGATGAGATGTATGTTGTCTTTCCTCTAGTGGTATTATGTGAACGTCGACTACATGACACTTCACCATTATTTGGGCCTAGAGGAAGGCATTGGGAAGTAATAAGTAGATGATGGGTTGCTAGAGTGACAGAAGCTTAAACCCTAGTTTATGCGTTGCTTCGTAAGGGGCTGATTTGGATCCATATGTTTCATGCTATGGTTAGGTTTACCTTAATACTTATTTTGTAGTTGCGGATGCTTGCAAGAGGGGTTAATCATAAGTGGGATGCTTGTCCAAGGAAGGGAAGTACCCAGGCCCCAGTCCACCCACATATCAAATTATCAAAGTAACGAACGCGAATCATATGAGCATGATGAAAACTAGCTTGATGATAATTCCCATGTGTCCTCGGGAGCGCTTTCCTTTATATAAGAGTTTGTCCAGGCTTGTCCTTTGCTACAAAAAGGATTGGGCCACCTTGCTGCACCTTGTTTACTTTAGTTACTTGTTACCCATTACAAATTACCTTATCACAAAACTATCTGTTACCGATAATTTCAGTGCTTGCAGAGAATACCTTACTGAAAACCGCTTGTCATTTCCTTCTGCTCCTCGTTGGGTTCGACACTCCTACTTATCGAAAGGACTACGATAGATACCCTATACTTGTGGGTCATCAAGACTCTTTTCTGGCGTCTTTGCCGGGGAGTGAAGCGCCTTTGGTAAGTGGAATTTGGTAAGGAAAAATTTATATAGTGTGCTCAAATTTACTGTCACTTGTTACTATGGAAAGTAATCCTTTGAGGGGCTTGTTTGGGGTATCTTCACCCCGACCAGTAGAGAAAAGAGTTGCTCCTCAACCTACTGAACCTACTGAAAATGTTTACTTTGAAATTCCTTCGGGTATGATAGAGAAATTGCTAGCTAATCCTTTTACAGGAGATGGAACATTGCATCCCGATTTGCACCTAATCTATGTGGATGAAGTTTGAGGATTATTTAAGCTTGCAGGTATGCCCGAGGATGTTATCAAGAAAAAGGTCTTCCCTTTATCTTTGAAGGGAAAGGCATTGACATGGTTTAGGCTATGCGATGATATTGGATCATGGAACTATAACCGATTGAAATTGGAATTTCATCAGAAGTTTTATCCTATGCATCTGGTTCATCGTGATCGTAATTATATATATAATTTTTGGCCTCACGAAGGAGAAAGCATCGCTCAAGCTTGGTGGAGGCTTAAGTCAATGTTATATTCATGCCCCAATCATGAGCTCTCAATAGAAATTATTATTCAAAATATTTATGCTCGGCTTTCTCTCAATAATTGCTCCATGCTCGATACTTCTTGTACTGGTTCTTTTATGATGAAGACTATTGAATTCAGATGGGATTTATTGGAAAGAATTAAACGCAACTCTGAAGATTGGGAACTCGACGAAGGTAAGGAGTCAGGTATAACACCTAAGTTAGATTGTGTTAAATGTTTTATGGATACCAATGTTTTCCGTGAATTTAGCACTAAATATGGACTTGACTCTGAGATAGTAGCTTCTTTCTGTGAATCCTTTGCTACTCATGTTGATCTCCCTAAGGAGAAGTGGTTTAAATATCATCCTCATATTGAAGTAAAAGTAGTTGAATGTATTAAAGTTGAAGAAAAGACTATCACTTATAATGTTGATCCTATTGTTCCTACCGCTTATATTGAGAAACCACATTTCCCTGCTAGGATAAAGGACCATGCTAAAGCTTCAACTGTGGTTCGTAAGAGTAATACTAGAACACCTACACCCCCTGAGCAAATTAAAGTTGAACCTAGTATTGCTATGGTTAAGGATCTCTTGGTCGAAAATATTGATGGGCATGTTATTTACTTCTGTGATGAAGCTGCTAGAATTGCTAGACCCGATACTAAAAATAAACATAGACCTGTTGTAGGCATGCCTGTTATTTCTGTTAAAATAGGAGATCATTGCTATCATGGCTTATGTGATATGGGTGCTAGTGCGAGTGCAATACCTCACTCTTTATACGACGAAATTATGCATGATATTGCACCCGCTGAGTTAGAAGGTATTGATGTTGCAATTAAGCTTGCCAATAGAGATACTATTTCACCAGTTGGGATTGTTAGAGATGTTGAAGTCTTGTGTGGGAAAGTTAAATATCCTACTGATTTTCTTGTTCTTGGTTCCCCACAAGATGGCTTTTGTCCCATTATATTTGGTAGACCCTTCTTGAATACTGTTAATGCTAAGATAGATTGCAAAAAGGATGTTGTTACTATTGGTTTAGGGGATATGTGTCATGATTTTAATTTTGCTAAATTTCATAGACAACCCCATGATAAAGAATTGCCTAGTAAAGATGAAATTATTGGTCTTGCTTCTATTGCCGTGCCTCCTAATATTTGCTAGACCATGAAAATTATATGTTTATGAATGAAAGAAGGGAAATAGATGAAGTATTCTTTAAACAGGGACCTATTTTGAAACACAACTTGCCTGTTGAAATTCTAAGGGATCCTCCTCCACCCAAGGGTGATCTCGTGTTTGAGCTTAAACCATTACCTGATACTCTTAAATATGCTTATCTTGATGAAAAGAAGATATATCCTGTTATTATTAGTGCTAACCTTTCAGAGCAGGAAGAAGAGAAATTATTGAAAACTCTGAAGAAGCACCGTGCTGCTATTGGATATAATCTTGATGATCTTAAGGGCATTAGTCCCACTCAATGCCAACACAAAATAAAATTGGAGAAATACGCTAACCCGGTTGTTGATCACCAACGACGGTTAAATCCTAAGATGAAAGAAGTGGTAAAGAAGGAAACACTAAAGCTTCTGGAGGCAGGTATAATTTACCCCGTTGCTGATAGTCAGTGGGTAAGTCTTGTCCATTGTGTCCCTAAGAAGGGAGGTATTACTGTTGTTCCTAATGATAAAGATGAATTTATCCCACAAAGAGTTGTTACATGTTATAGAATGGTAATTGATTTTCGCAAACTAAATAAAGCTACTAAAAAAGATCATTACCCTTTACCTTTTATCGATCAAATCCTAGAAAGACTATCCAAACATACACATTTTTGCTTTCTAGACGGTTATTCTGGTTTCTCTCAAATACCTATGTCAAAAGAGGATCAAGAAAAGACCACTTTTACTTGCCCTTTCGGTACCTTTGCTTATAGACGCATGCCTTTTGGTTTATGCAATGCACCTGCTACCTTTCAAAGATGTATGACTGCTATATTCTCTGACTTTTGCGAAAAGATTGTTGAGGTTTTCATGGATGATTTTTCCGTGTATGGAACTTATTTTGATGATTGCTTAAGCAACCTTGATCGAGTTTTGCAGAGATGTGAAGAAACTAATCTTGTATTGAATTGGGAGAAGTGCCACTTTATGGTTAATGAAGGTATTGTCTTGGGGCATAAAATTTCTGAAAGAGGTATTAAAGTTGATAAAGCTAAAGTTGATGGTATTGAAAAGATGCCATGTCCTAAGGACATCAAAGGTATAAGAAGTTTCCTTGGTCATGCCGGTTTTTATAGGAGGTTCATTAAAGACTTCTCAAAAATTTCTAGGCCTCTGACTAATCTCTTACAAAAAGATGTTCCTTTTGTCTTTGATGATGATTGTGTAGAAGCATTTGAAATACTTAAGAAAGCCTTGATTTCTGCACCTATTGTTCAGCCACCTCATTGGAATTTACCCTTTGAAATTATGTGTGATGCTAGTGCTTATGCTGTAAGTCCTGTTCTAGGACAAATAGTTGATAAGAAATTAAATGTTATTCAATATGCTAGTAAAACTCTAGACAGTGCCCAAAGAAATTATGCTACTACTGAAAAAGAATTTTTAGCAGTTGTATTTGCTTGTGATAAGTTCAGACCTTAGATTGTTGATTCTAAAGTAACTGTTCACACTGATCAAGCTGCTATTAAATATCTTATGGAAAAGAAAGATGCTAAACCTAGACTTATTAGATGGGTTCTCTTGCTACAAGAATTTGATTTGCATATTATTGATAGAAAGGGAGCTGAGAACCCCGTTGCAGACAACTTGTCTAGGTTAGAGAATGTTCTTGATGACCCACTACCTATTGATGATAGCTTCCCTGATGAACAATTAGCTGTCATAAGTGCTTCTCGTACAGCTCCATGGTATGCTGATTATGCTAATTACATTGTTGCTAAATTTATACCACCTAGTTTCACATACCAGCAAAAGAAAAAGTTTTTCTATGATTTAAGACATACTTCTGGGATGACCCACACCTTTATAAAGAAGGAGTAGATGGTGTTATTAGACGTTGTGTATCTGAGCATGAACAGGAACAGATCCTACGCAAGTGTCACTCAGAGGCTTATGGAGGACACCATGCTGGAGATAGAACTGCGCATAAGGTATTGCAATCCGGTTTTTATTGGCCTACTCTTTTCAAAGATGCCCGTAAGTTTGTCTCATCTTGTGATGAGTGTCAATGAATTGGTAATATTTGTAGACGTCAAGAAATGCCTATGAATTATTCACTTGTTATTGAACCATTTGATGTTTGGGGCTTTGATTATATGGGACCGTTTCCTTCCTCTAATGGGTATACACATATTTTAGTTGCTGTTGATTACATTAGTAAGTGGGTAGAAGCTATTCCAACTAGTAGTGCTGATCATAACACCTCTATTAAGATGCTTAAAGAAGTTATTTTTCCGAGGTTTGGGGTTCCTCGATATTTAATGACTGATGGTGGTTCACATTTTATTCATGGTGCTTTTCGTAAAATGCTTGCTAACTATGATGTTAATCATAGAATTGCATCTCCATACCATCCACAATCTAGTGGTCAAGTAGAACTGAGTAATAGAGAGCTTAAATTAATTTTGCAAAAGACTGTTAATAGATCTAGAAAGAATTGGTCCAAAAAATTTGATGATGCATTATGGGCCTATAGAACTGCATATAAAAATCCTATGGGTATGTCTCCATATAAGATGGTTTATGGAAAAGCATGTCACTTACCTCTCGAACTAGAACATAAGGCATATTGGGCCATTAAAGAGCTCAATTATGATTTCAAACTTGCCGGTGAGAAGAGACTATTTGACATTAGCTCACTTGATGAATGGAGAACCCAGGCCTATGAGAATGCCAAACTGTTTAAAGAAAAAGTTAAAAGATGGCATGACAAAAGGATACAAAAGCGTGAGTTTAATGTAGGTGATTATGTTTTGCTATACAACTCTCGTTTAAGATTTTTTGCAGGAAAACTCCTCTCTAAATGGGAAGGTCCTTACGTTATCGAGGAGGTCTATCGTTCCGGTGCCATAAAAATCAACAACTTCGAAGGCACAAATCCGAAGGTGGTGAACGGTCAAAGAATCAAACATTATATCTCAGGTAATCCAATAAATGTTGAAACTAATGTTATTGAAACCGTAACCCCGGAGGAATACATAAGGGGAACTTTCCAGAACGTTTTAGACTCCGAAAAGGAATAGGTATGTGGTACGGTAAGTAAACCGAGTCCAAAATAGTTCTAATAGCAATTTTCTTCGTTTTGGAATATTTAAGAGAATATGAAAATAAGAAGTAGTCCGAAAGGGACACGAGGCATCCATGAGGGTGGAGGGCGCGCCCTACCCCCTGGGCGCACCCCCTGCCTTGTGGGCACCTCGTGTGCTCTCCGGACTCCGTTTTGTTGCACGGTACTTCTTTTGGTCGGTAAAAATTCATTATATAATCTCCCGAAGGTTTTGACCACCGTACCACGACACGATCCTATGTTTTTGTTTTGAGTTGTTCTTGCAGCAGATTTAGAGCAAATGTCATCTCAAGACTCCGACGGGGAGAGCTATGTCTCACATCTCGTTGCTGACCCAAAGACCTATGGGGACCTATCTCCTTATGGTCGAACTACGGATGATGAGGAGGATGATCATTTGATGAGGATCAATGATTCAAGTTCGGAGGAGGAGGATGTTCCTCTACCTCAACCTGGGGATATGCACATGAAGTTCAAGAAGTCTAGCCTCCCTAAGAGGGCTAACTGGTCTAATAACCGACCTATTCCTTCTCGTTTTCGGCAGAAAAGCAAAGGAGATTTATGTGACAAGATCCTGAAGCTGGAGTCGGAGGTCGATGATTTAAAGGAGGAAATTGCTCTGCTCAACTACAATATGAAAAAGCTAAAGGCACAATTATCATCAACAGTCCCTTCATCGCCACCTCCGAAGAAAGAGAGATAAATACATGGGTATGGGCATTCCCCTTGGCAACTGCCAAGCTTGGGGGAGGTGCCCCGGTATCGTATCACCATCACACTCCTATCTTTACCGTTTTTCTTAGTTTGATCCTTTTGGTAATATCTTGATCTAGTAGAATAAAGTTTTAGTATGATCTAGTTTTGAGTTTTGCTTTATGATCCTTCTATGTAATCGAGTCCGTGAGCTATATACAATAAAAATTCGTTTTGAGTCGAGGGCTTGGTTATCTTGCTATGATCTTGAGGGAATAAAAGAAAGAATAAAAGGAATTAAAGAGATCATATTGATCTTGTGGAGAGTAATGACTTCACATATAAAGAGTATGATGAATAAAAGTTGTTGAGAGTTGACAAACATAGTTTTGGTCATCGTTGCAATTAATAGGAAGTAATAAAGAAAGAGAGGTTTTCACATATAAATATACTATCTTGGACATCTTTTATGATTGTGAGCACTCATTAAAATATGACATGCTAAAAAGTTGATGTTGGACAAGGAAGACAACGTAACGGGTTATGTTTTCTTATATCCGAAATAAAGTATATTGTTATGGATCATACAACATGTTGAGCTTGCCTTCCCCCCTCATGCTAGCCAATTTTTTTGCACCAAGTAGAGATACTACTTGTGCTTCCAAATATCCTTGAAACCGGTTGTGCCATGAGAGTCCACCATATCTACCTATGGATTGAGTAAGATCCTTCAAGTAAGTTGTCATTGTCGCATGCAATAAAAATTGCTCCCTAAATATGTATGATTTATTAGTGTGGAGAAAATAAGCTTCATACGATCTTGTGATATGGAAGAAATAAAAGCGACGGACTGCATAATAAAGGTCCATATCACAAGTGCAATATAAAGTGACGTTCTTTTGCATTAAGATTTCATGCATCCAACCATAAAAGCACATGACAAACTCTGCTTCCCTCTGCGAAGGGCCTATCTTTTATTTTTTCTTTATGTCTTATGCAAGAGTCGCGGTGATCTTCACCTTTCCTTTTTACACTTTATCCTTTGGCAAGCACATTGTGCTGGAAAGATCCTGATATATATATATATATATATATATATATATATATATATATATATATATATATATATATATATATATATATATATATATCCAATTGGATGTAAGTTATCATGAACTATTATTGTTGACATTACCCTTGAGGTAAAAGGTTGGAAGGCAACACTATAAGCCCCTATCTTTCTCTGTGTCCGATTAAAACTCCATACCCATAAGTATTGCGTGAGTGTTAGCAATTGTGGAAGACTAAATGATAGTTGAGTATGTGGACTTGCTGAAAAGCTCTTATATTGACTCTTTCCGATGTTGTGATAAATTGCAATTGCTTCAATGACCGAGATCATAGTTTGTTAGTTTTCAATGAAGTTTCTGATTCATACTTGACATTGTGAATAGATTGTTGATAACCCACAAGTATAGGGCATCAATTGTAGCCTCTTTCGATAAGTAAGAGTGTCGAACCCAACGAGGAGCTAAAGGTAGAACAAATATTCCCTCAAGTTCTATCGACCACTGATACAACTCTACGCACGCTTAACGTTCGCTTTACCTAGAACAAGTATGAAACTAGAAGTACTTTGTAGGTGTTTTTGGATAGGTTTGCAAGAATATAAAGAGCACGTAAATAAAAAGTAGGGGCTGTTTAGATGAAGACACAACTAAGTTATTTTTAGTAGAGAGCTTGTTGTCACACAAGAAAGTTATTTGTCCCTAGGCAATCGATAACTAGACCGGTAATCATTATTGCAATTTTATTTGAGGGAGAGGCATAAGCTAACATACTTTCTCTTCTTGGATCATATGCACTTATGATTGGAACTCTAGCAAGCATCCGCAACTACTAAAGATCATTAAGGTAAAACCCAACCATAGCATTAAAGTATCAAGTCCTCTTTATTCCCATACGCAAACAACCTACTTACTCGGGTTTGTGCTTCTGTCGCTCACGCCACCCACCATAAGCAAATCATGAACATATTGCAAACACTACAGGGGGGATCCCTCACGCTTGCGCGAGATGGAGAGCACCATAGGACAGCACCAATAATAAAACATGCAACTCAAACCAATCACGGTCATCAATTAACTCATAGGACAAAACGGATCTACTCAAACATCATAGGATAGCCATACATCATTGGGAAATAATATATAGCGTTGAGCACCATGTTTAAGTAGAGATTACAGCAGGTAAAAGAGGGGTTACACCGCTGCATAGAGGGGGGAAGAGTTGGTCATGAAGGCGATGAAGATGTTGGTGTAGATTGCGGTGATGATGATGGCCCCGGCGGCGTTCCGGCGCCACCGGAAGAGAGGGGGAGAGGGCCCCCCTTCTTATTCTTCTTCCTTGACCTTCTCCCTAGATGGGAGAAGGGTTCCCCCTTTGGTCCATGGCCTCCATGGCGGCGGAGGGGCGAGAGCTCCTCCGAGATTGGATATGTCTCTCTGTCTCTCTGTCTCTCTCTGTTTCTGCGCTCTAGATCCTGCCCTTTCACCGTTTCTTTTATAACCGGAGATCCATAACTCCGATTGGGCTGAATTTTTGGACACAATCTCTATCCGGATATTAGCTTTCTTGCGGCGAAAGAAGGGCTCCAACTGCCTTACGGGGTGGCCACGAGGGCCCAGGGCGCGCCTGACCCCCTGGGGCGCGCCCCCTGCCTCGTGGCCCCCTCGGGCATCGTATCGCGTTGATTCTTCTTCCCAAAAATCACATATATTCCAAAAAAATCTCCGTCAGTTTTTATCCCATTTGGACTCCGTTTGATATGGATTTTCTGCGAAACAACAAACATGCAACAAACAGGAACTGGCACTGGGCACTGGATCAATTCGTTAGTCCCAAAAATAGTATAAAAAGTTGCCAAAAGTATGTAAAAGTTGTAGAATATTGGCATGGAACAATCAAAAATTATAGATACGACGGAGACGTATCAATTGTTACTTTAGCATAAGAAATCATATGACAATATATATGTGTGTGTGTGGGGGGGGGGGGTGTTGTTATAAGAATGATCATGATGCCCTCATGTCCGTATTTTGTTTTATCGACACCTCTATCTCTAAACATGTGGACATATCTTTCGATATCGGCTTCCGCCTGAGGACAAGCGAGGTCTAAGCTTGGGGGAGTTGATACGTCCATTTTGCATCATGCTTTTGTATCGATATTTATTGCATTATGGGATGTTATCACACATTATGTCACAATACTTATGCATATTTTCTCTTATTTTACAAGGTTTACATGAAGAGGGAGAATGCCGGCAGCTGGAATTCTGGGCTGGAAAAGGAGCAAATATTGGAGACCTATTCTGCACAACTCCAAAAGTCCTGAAACTCCACGAAAGTCGGTTTTGGAATATATAAAAAATATTGGGCGAAGAAAGCACCAGAGGGGGGCCACCCACCATCCACGAGGGTGGGGGGCGCGCCCTACCCCCCTAGGCGCGCCCCCTGCCTCGTGGGCCCCCTGGCAGGCCTCCGGTGCCCATCTTTTGCTATATGAAGTCTTTCGCCCTGGAAAAAAATCAGAAGGAAGCTTTCGGGACGAAGCGCCGCCGTCTCGAGGCGGAACCTGGCGAAACCACTCTAGGGCTCCGACGGAGCTGTTCTGCCAGGGAAACATCCCTCTGGGAGGGGGAAATCATCACCATTGTCATCACCATCGATCCTCTCATCGGGAGGGGGTCAATCTCCATCAACATCTTCACCAGCACCATCTCATCTCAAACCCTAGTTCATCTCTTGTATCCAATCTTTGTCTCAAAACCTCATATTGGTACCTGTGGGTTGCTGGTACTGTTGATTACTCCTTGTAGTTGATGCTAGTTGGTTTATTTGGTGGAAGATCATATGTTCAGATCCTTTATGCATATTAATACCCCTCTGATTATGAACATGAATATGATTTGTGAGTAGTTACGTTTGTTCCTGAGGACATGGGAGAAGTCTTGCTATAAGTAGTCATGTGAATTTGGTATTCGTTCGATATTTTGATGAGATGTATGTTGTCTTTCCTCTAGTGGTATTATGTGAACGTCGACTACATGACACTTCACCATTATTTGGGCCTAGAGGAAGGCATTGGGAAGTAATAAGTAGATGATGGGTTGCTAGAGTGACAGAAGCTTAAACCCTAGTTTATGCGTTGCTTCGTAAGGGGCTGATTTGGATCCATATGGTTCATGCTATGGTTAGGTTTACCTTAATACTCCCTCCGTCTCAAAATAACTGTCTTAACTTTATACTAACTTTAGTACGAAGTTGTACTAAGGTTGAGACACTTATTTTGGGACGGAGGGAGTACTTCTTTTGTAGTTGCGGATGCTTGCAAGAGGGGTTAATCATAAGTGGGATGCTTGTCCAAGGGAGGGCAGTACCCAGGCACCGGTCCACCCACATATCAAATTATCAAAGTAACGAACGCGAATCACATGAGCATGATGAAAACTAGCTTGACGATAATTCCCATGTGTCCTCGAGAGCGCTTTCCTTTATATAGGAGTTTGTCCAGGCTTGTCCTTTGCTACAAAAAGGATTGGGCCACCTTGCTGCACCTTGTTTACTTTAGTTACTTGTTACCCATTACAAATTACCTTATCACAAAACTATCTGTTACCGATAATTTCAGTGCTTGTAGAGAATACCTTACTGAAAACCGCTTCTCATTTCCTTCTGCTCCTCGTTGGGTTCGACACTCTTACTTATCGAAAGGACTACGATAGATCGCCTATACTTGTGGGTCAACAGTGAGAGAGAGGGAGAGAGGAGGAGGACGGAGTGCAGGTGTGAAAAAGACACAAAGAGTGTGTGTGCGAGAGGTATCAGCTTAAAATGAGGCGATAGTGTGTGTGTGCACGATCGAGAGGGCGTGTCTCAAGAAGGGACGAAAACATCTACATAGATACAAGGAGCGCGAGAGAGACATGTACGCGATAGTGGAAGCATGAGTGTGCGGGTGTATAAACCTATCTGGAGGCTACTTGATAAATGATGTGAGAGAAATACGAGTCGGGGGTGCGAAGGCGAGAGTTTTGTGGGTGTGAGAGAGAGATAATAGTCGGGAAGGGGAGTGGAAGCAGGAGCTGTGTGTGTATGTGTGTGTGAGAGAGAGAGCAGGGAGGGGGGGAGTTTGTCTGATCGATAAACAAATGAATAATGTCAGTTTTATAACTGGGATGGAGACGGAAAAGAGACCGCAACAAATGATGTGTCTGCAGGAGAGAGTAATTTTCGTGGTATGAGTCATATCTAGAGACATATAGGGTGTGTCAGAGAACCCCATAGAGAGAAAGACAACGTGAAAGACGAGTGAGACTGTGTGTGTGGCGGTGAAAAAGAAAGCTTAGGTACCTAGTGATACCAGAGAATGGTAGAGACGTGAGAGATAATGAAAACCATGTAATGTATAATGATAGGGAGAGTGTGACACTTCTCAAGGGAGACACCGAGAGACCATGTTTGCGAAGATAGGAGAAACATGAAGTGAGCGTGCGGGTGAGCTGGAGAAAAGAGAATGATAGCTACATGAAGGAGCATGCGAGAGAGATGGGCGTGAAAGGAGTCAACATAAAAGGGATTCAAATATTTGAATTCGAGATGATGATACATGTAATTCATACTCGAACCAAAATTGATCTATCAAACATGCATACTCATATGAATTCATGCGCATCTGTGTTATTTAATGTGTAGATATTACTGATCCATACATTTTAGTAGAACATAATTTGGTTTATTTTTTTGAATTGAACCTTATGATTTTGAGATCATTGTATTTGTAAATCATATTATATACATATAAAGGAGCATAATTCTTTGTTGTGCTTTTGAAAGTATATATATATATAAAATGATGTATATATAATTTTATTCCAATCGCAAATGGATCCTGCCCGAACAAAAATAGTATACAAACTGGATTCGAATTGAGTTGACACGGTAAACGTGCACTCTTGCTCTGCAAAAAATTGAACGAAGCGGGGAAAGTCGCAGTAACAGCCCAAAACCAAAATCTGCGAGATGGAAATTACTGCCTATTCCTGACACGCAAAGCCTATCGGCTCGATTTCTATAGGTTTCGATAGGGGTAGGTTTGTAATTTCACTCAAACATGACATAACCGCCTCTCACCCGGATTCATACACGGTGGGCGCCGAAACACAGTGTCTCCTCGGCCGAAATCGACTCCCTCCCCGATTCATACACGGTGGGCGCCAAAAACAATCTTTCATCGGCAAATATTCGATGTATGCGAGATTACCGTCCTATCCCCAACCGACTAATATTGTTGTTATGTAGGAAATTTTAAACGGGGGCTAAGTTTGTAAATTTCCTCGCATTTGAGACAAGCGCGCCCTGAAGACATGGTTTCCCCTTCCTCTCTCCCTCCATTTCCCCATTCGTACTCCGTGGGCGCCAAAACACCCTCTCCACCCCAGCCTCCTCCGTCCGCCACCCCATCCACCGCCATCCTCCTCCACCATGCCGGAGCTCATACCTGGTGCCGTCGGCCACTACAAGAGATCGACCTCTCTCATCCATGACTTCGGACCGGGATCCTTGCATCCCGTACTCTCGCTTCATCCCCGCCGTCATCCACCTTGTCGGCGCCGCTCCTACGACCGTCTCGTCCACCGGGCCCCGCCGCCACCGTCTACCCTCCTAGATCTGCTTCCACGCCGCCGACAGCCATCGCTACCTGAAAGTGCTAGTTATCGACTAGAGGGGGGGTGAATAGGCGATTTTTATGAAAGTATTCAAAACATGGGAGCTTTGAAGACAAACGATAGAAATGAACCTATTGATATGCAGCGGAAGGTAGACTAGACTAGACAAGCCATAGTCAAGTAAGCAATGAAGCGAAAGCACGAAGACTATAGCCAGCTAGGCAGTATAGATCAGAATGGAAGAAGGTATGAAGCCAAACAACAATAGTCGTCATACAGTGAAGTCAAACAGATCAGGCAAGCATGCAAATGACTTCACGAAGACAAAATGTAAATAAGTGAGGGAGGAGATAGAACCAGTTGCTTGGTGAGAACAGGGATTTGTTGGACCAGTTGCAGTTGTTGTGACAACTGTACGTCTGGTTAGGGAGGCTGACATTCAACTCAGAAGACCGCGTCTTCACCTTATTCCCCTTGAGCTAAGGACACTCAGTCCTCGCCCAATCACTCTGGTAAGTCTTCAAGGTAGACTTCCAAACCTTCACAGACTTCGTTCACCGGCAATCCACAATGACTCTTGGATGCTCAGAACGCGACGCCTAACCGGCTGGAGGATTCACAGTCCTCAAGTGTAACAAGTCTTCAGGTCACGCGGACAGAAAGACTTCAGTGATGCCTAACACTCTTTGGCTCTGGGTGTTTTGGGCTTTGTCCTCGCAAGGATCTTTCTCTCAAAGGCTTCGAGGTGGGTTGCTCTCAAACGACAAAAGTCGTGCACTAACTCTGAGCAGCCACCAATTTATGGTGTAGGGGGTGGGCTATTTATAGCCACTTGGCAACCCGACCTGATTTGTCCGAAATGACCCTGGGTCACTAAGGAACTTACACGTGTCCAACAGTCAGATTTCAAACACACGCGGCAGCTTGACTTGGGCTACAGGTAAAGCTGACTCATCCAGCTCTGGATAAGATTTGCTCTCATTGTCTTCGCTCCAAGACATAGGATTTGGTTGAGCATCACTTCAATCACTCTAACTTTGTTCACTTGGACCCCACTTAACAGTACGGTGGTTCCTATGACTCAACAAAGAAGAAAAGGAAACTACGAAACAGCTATGTCTTCGACTCCATAGTCTTCACGTGAATGTCTTCTCGAGTGATAATCTTCGTTGTGAATATCTTCACATACCACCATTGTCTTCAATGTCTTCACACATTTTTAGGGGTCATCTCCGGTAGGTTAACCAAATCGATGAGGGACTACTACCTGTGTTATCCTGCAATTCTCACAAACGCATTAGTCCCTCAACCAGGTTTGTCGTCAATACTCCAAAACCAACTAGGGGTGGCACTAGATGCACTTACAATCTCCCCCTTTTTGGTGATTGATGACAAACTGGTTGAAGTTTTCAACGGGGATAAAAGTATGTGAAATTGTAAGGGTTAAGATATTGTCTTCATAAGTAGCAAAAGGCCCCCCTGAAGATGTGCATATAAATAGTTTGCGTTTGAACGCAAATGCACATGGCAGGTTTTACTTGTGGAGATCCTCTTCAACTTATGAAGATAATTCATCATGCATGAAAGGATATAATGAAGACAATGACATGCATAATGAAAAATGGAAGTCTGCGGAATGACTTCATGCGGAATTTATCATCGCACATGCGGAATTTATCGTCGCATCACTTAGCTGACAGAAAAGGTAGCAGACGACCATCAAGTTTAAGTGTTACAACTCAAAGAACCAAATGTATCAAAAGCGAGAGTTGTAAACACTTGGCAAAAAAGTATATCAACCACCCATAAGGACCCGCTTGAAGACTATCAACTCACATGCTTCTCCCCCTTTTGTCAGTAAGGACCAAAAAGGTTTGAAGACATAGAGCTTCTACTCGTTACCATGATGAGTAGGAGAAGGTGCAGGGTCGACGTTGTAGTCCGGTGGTGCTGAAGAGCTTGGTACAGTGTTGATACGCGATGAAGTTGTAGTTGGTGAAGTAGCATCATCTTCGTCATCGATGACTCTGGCATTGATAGTTGCCGCTGAGGAGGAGTACTCAGAGTCTTTGAGAGAGGGAGTCCGATGCAAGACAACGTTCCTGGAAGGAGTGGAATCAAATTTGAATCTCTTTGTGAAGCCATCTTGTTGAAGATCATCTTCAGATTGAGCAATGTTAGACACTTCCACGACCGCCGACAGGTTTCATGAGTGACAAATGCATTCTTGGTGGCAAGATTTTAAATGCGATTAACATCCACCAAGAGGCTCTGCATCTGACGCGTGAGCCAGTCATGATGCTTGTCCTGTTTTTGATGTAATGCCACGAGAAGCTCTCGGTCATTGAGAACGCGAGATCGCTTTCGACGCCTTTGAGCAATAGTGCTTTCAGTGGCTTCAGTTGTTGCACGATGAGGTGCACGAGTAGTACCAGCCAGAGCATAAACTCGAGTAGCAGCAAGAACTCCTTCAATAGGTTGGGTGAAGCTTTGGTGATCTGCATTGTGAAGATATATAGGCTCCTTGGCAGGTTAGGGATAGATGGCTTCGACAGACATATCAACCTCTGGCAAGAAGATAAGGTGGTTGCGTGCAGAGGGCTGATAGTTGATAGAAGAGTGAAGCTTGATGAGGCGCATCACCCATGGAGCATAAAACTTCAGACCAAATAGATCAGAGCCAGATGCAGCAAGTTGCCTGATGAAGAAATTCTGAGCATTGAAGCTGATGCCATTGAGAATATAGAAAACCAATGTCTTCATGGCTCCTTCAAGCTTCGCTGCAGGAGAATGTCCTTTGACAGGCCAGAGAGTTCGCCTGATGATATGATAAATGGTGCGGGGCAGATACTCCAGGTCTTCAACAAAGAATTCCTTTGGATATTCAGCATCTTGTGGCAGTGGCTTCATCATACTCAACATTTGGCTCATATTCGGTTCAGGCTTCTGGAATATGCTCTCCAAAGCATTGTGGTGAAGCTGACAACTAGGTTCATAGAGTTCACCTGGAGTGGGCAGGGCAGTAAGCTCAATAATATCTTGGGCTTTGGCTTCAGGGTGTACATTGCCTATCATCCACTCAAGGACCCAAGTCTTCGGATCCCTGCTGTAGCCGCGAATGTGAAGAGTGGCATAGAATTGTAGCAGAAGCTCGTCATTCTAATTTTATTTGTCAGTCACAAACTACAGAAGACCAGCATCTCTGAAGCAGTCTAGGGATTCTTCCAAGCAGGGCAGACCAGCAATGGCTTCGCAGTCTAGACGCATATGGGGAAAATGCGCCCTTGATTGTATAAGACACAAGAATGATAACTGCACTACTGATAGCTCCAGAACCGATCAGATGAAATTCTTGGCTTCGAATATGGGTTCTTGGCACTATCAAAGAAGGTGTTGTGTGCTTTGTAGCCATTGACATTGAATGATCCTGGCGAAGACGCAGTACCTGGAAACCTTGGCAGCCTTGGCTTTGGCTTCTGGACCTGAGGCCTGTGCTCCACATGATAGTCAAATTATGGTCCGGGACCAGGAGGAGGAACCAAAATAGGCCATCGGACCATGACAGGATGGCCGCGATCAAATGCCAACTCAATAGTGTGAGGCCTTGGAGGCGGTACAGGAGCATTGACATTGACATGGGTTTCAAGCTGCATAAAGGCTTCAGGTCCAACATTAGCTTCAGGCACCATATTCGCTTCAGGCACCATATTCACTTCAGGTGCCACATTAGCGTAAGCCATGACAATGTTATTGGCATCAGTAGTGTTGTGGGTGGCCGCCTCAGTGTTCTCAACCTCCACTTGAGTAGCTGGAGGGTCGGGCACTGACTCGTTCTCCTCGAGAACAACTTCTTGGTTGGTAGGGGGTGTGGCAACGCGCTCTTCTTCTTCACGGGGTTCTTGTTGGTCATCGGCTGATGCAGCCAGAATGTCTTCAGCAGCTTTTGCTTCAGACTCAGAGACGTTCGTAGTTCGAGAGGCGTCAGGAAACACTTGTCGTGCCACTAAGTTGTTTTGCACTTCTCCTTCTTGAACGCTCGGCAGAGCAACTTGTGGCCTTTGTCCTTTGCGAAGCCTGCGGAATGCGGGCGACGCTTTTGGAGAGGGAGTTGGCTGGACCACATAGTCGTCATCGTCAAGCACCGGAGTGGTGACTTGAGGTGGGGGAGTACTGGGTGATTCTTGACTTGGTGTGTCTTGTTGGGGGTGATCAGCCGACGATGCATCCTGAGCGATTGGCGTCAAGGGACGACCAATGGTGATGAGTTCACTGTTCATGAGAACAGCCGATGATACCAGTTGGTGCTCGATCTGAGGAAGGACTTCATCATCATCTACATTGTCTTCATGACCAATGTCTTCAGCTGTGATGGGGTCAACAGCTGGAATGTCTTCAGCTTCAGGAGCCTCTGTGAAAGCAGGCTCATGAAGTACTAGCTGACGCTCTTGATTGGTGGATGCAGGATGAGCAACTGAGATGGGCTCGACAACAAGGGGCTCTGAGGGAGCAGCCCGATCTTTCTTCGAAGACTTTGTCTTCCACTTCTTGGTCTGTGGTGCATCATCAGTGGCGTTCTTGTTCTTGCGCTTTCTAGCTTCAGCCTCGGCTGCCCTTGTCTTCTTCAGTTCTGAAGCAGCTGTGGGGACCTTTGGCTTCGAGCCCGTCATGCTGGCAGGGAAGACAATGTGAGGTTCTTCCCGCCCTGATGCTCCAGCTTGGGCCACAACAGGCTTCTTCTTTTTGGACCCCAACTTGGGGTCGATGCCAGGACGCCCAAGTGCCTTGCGCTTTTTGGCTTCATTGTGAACTTGAACACATTTGCTTGCAGAGAGCTTCATCCGCTCTCTTGATCCTTTTGCTGCTTCACGTTTCTTTTGAAACTACTCCTTGAGCTCATGCAGCATCTTCTTGAAGCTTTGAACATCAGTGACACTGAGATTGGCCATGTTCCTCTTGAATTGGGCTTTCTCATGATCAATCTTGTTTTTTAGTTCGATGATCTTCTGAGCCAGAGCCAGCTCATTAGTGGAAATTGGAAGCTCAAGATCATCGATGCTGATGCCTGGGTTTTCAAACCATTCATCAATGAAGTTATTCAATATATCCACATCAAAGAGGGGCAGATCGTTGAAGATCTCCGCCTCCTCCTTGCTCTTTATGAGCATCTCAAGAGCATCATCACCAAGATCATCGTCGTTGGAGAGATCAATGGTGGCTTATTCATTCCGCAAAATGTCAGCCGGGGTCAGTTCTTGCCCAGAGCACTGGATGGGCTTCTTCTGCTTTGAAGACTTCTCGGTCTTCTTGGAGATGCGAGAAAGATCTTCAGACTGCACACTTGCTTCAGGAGGTGCAGTGGCCAGAGGCTTCGCACGCAAAGCTTTAGGTGCAGTAGAGGGTTTTGAAGCCTTTGTTCTCTTCTGCTTCTATGGCTTAGGTGGAGCAGGCGCTTCATCAGTATCAGCGTCGTCATCAGAGTGCTCCACGGCTGCCCCCTGAACAGCAATGTGAGTGATGAGACCTTCGAGGTTGTAGAAGGGGCCGATGACATTGGGTTCAGCATCACGAGTGCCATCAGCCCGAGGAGCAGATGGACCGGGGTTGAAGTCGAGTCCAAATGCTTTCTTGTTCTTCGGCTGAATCCTTGGCAAACTTGTAGTTGCGCTTGAACAAATTGTCGTCACGACACCATAGCAGAGAAGATGGGCCAACATTCTCTGGCTGTGGTCCGCAAACCATGCAAGGATAGAAACCTTGAGCAATGGCTTCAGTTCTGGACCTGGGTGGAAGATTTTTGAAGAGAATGTCTCCCCATGGTCACTTCATGGCATTCTTCTCCGCATACTCTGCAGTCACATATCTGTACAAAAACCATTGTTCAGCCCAGTATTTGCGAATCCATTGGATTCGAGTCTTGCGTTCGCCATAGGTTTCTTCAGTGTCTGTCTTGTATAACTCATAGAGATCTGGTGGCAAATCTTTGGATGTATTCCCACGGCGCTGTCTGACACCCTTTCTTGCTGACTTTTCTGTGGCCATGTAGTTCTAACTGAATGGCTTCAGAACATGCAAAGGCTTCCTTCTGCTGGTCAAACATGAACTAGCTTCACGAGAATTAATGTGACATTGTAAGAACTCTGCAAATGAATGCAGACTATGAGAACCAAGGGATTCTCCCACGGACATGTACCTGTGACAGCATTACAGATGCGAGGGAAGGGGAAGAGGTCATATGCATTCTCAGAAGATTTTGAAGATAAATCAGTTTGAAGACATTGACCTCATAGCGCGAAGACATTCACTTATTTGTTGAGAGTTGGTTCCAGATTTGTACGAATCCAAGAATAGGTACAAGTGAGGAATCTAACTAGTTGTGAAGCATAAGTGAATATACTAGGCATGATATGAGATGCAGATCAGGATAGATCCAAAATTGCAGGTATAGAAACCACTTTTGGTGGAGAAGGATGAATCTATCGAATCAAAAAGGCAGTAAAAAGTAAGTTTTAATTACCACACGAAGAACTGCTAGACGGAATGGAGTGGGAGGCCGAGCAGTTCAATCTCCCATGCCCTAACTTGGCGATGGAAGACACCTACGGCGACGGCGGAGGAGACGAGGTCCGCGGCCGGCGTGAGGACGACGTCGGTGAGGTCGCGGCAGCTAAGCGCTTCGTCGCTGGCGTCGTCGAGAGCTAGCGGTGGTGCTAGGGTTTGTGCGAGGTGGAGAGGTGGGAGAAGGATTTTGATCGCGATGTGATGTGTATTTATAAGGAAAGGGACAGCACAGCGCAATTACACAGGTGCCCCTGGCGGTTCACATCTGAGGGGCACATGGCAAACATGCAACACATTGGAAGTTGTTCCATGTTCCCACGCACGCCTGGACTGTCGGGTGGTCGTTCCGGCTTCTCCGGGTTTCAGGCAATAAGGATATAGCATGTAAAACAGATTCAACCTTTATCTCTGTATCTTCTGCTGACAAGGACGCAGAGAAGACATTCGACAGTTTCAATAGAATGCATATGATTTGGATAGATAGAATTTGAGATAGAAGCATGGAAGAGGTTAGGGTCCGATCACATTCACTTAGATCAAAAGATTCAAGTAAGAAGACATAGCTGTAAGTGAATGTTGTGGAGGACAGAACACAAATATATGTATAAATCTAAATAAGACCAAATCAACATGGTGAAGATAGACATGAAGTCAAATTAAGGTCGAAGATAAATCAAATGCGAAGACTTTGCAAATGAGACGCCCAATGAAACACTTCAAACAAAGATTTGGTGGTGGCGTTACCCACCGTATAGGAAGTATTAGACCCAGACACGGCGCACAATTATTGTGGCGCTCCGAAGTCAAATTCCGCATTAATGGATTCACACTTAGAGTGTATGTCTTCATTGATTGAAGACATACTTTACTTTGTGTGTTGCACATCTAAGTCATCAATATGCATAAGTGTTAGGATGTGTGTCCAATTACAGGACATTTGAGGATTCTAAGATATTTAGCTCACACCGCAACTTGCAAAACCTTTTCTCATCCAAGGGCTTTGTGAAGATATCTGCCAATTGCTCTTCAGTGTTGACGTGAATGATAACAATATCTTCCTTCATGACATGATCTCTGTGAAAGTGATGACGAATTTCAATGTGCTTTGTCTTCGAGTGCTGAACTGGGTTGTTGGCAATCTTGATGGCGCTTTCATTGTCGCAGTAGAGTGGCACTTGCTTCAGATGGATGCCATAGTCCTTGAGAGTTTGCTTCATCCATAGAAGCTGAGCGCAGCAAGATCTAGTAGCAATGTATTCAGATTCAGCAGTGGAGAGAGACACACAGTTCTTCTTCTTTGAAGACCAACAGACAAGTGATCGTCCCAGAAAGTGACATGTGCCTGAAGTGGACTTGCGATCAATCTTGTCACCAGCATAATCAACATCCGAGAATCCAACTAGATCAAACTCTGAGCCCTTTGGATACCATAATCCCAGTGTTGGGGTGTAAGCCAAATATCGAAGAATTCGCTTCACAGCTAAGTGATGCGATTCCTTTGGTGCCGCTTGGAATCGGGCACACATGCAAACACTAAGCATGATATCTGGCCTAGATGCACATAAATAAAGTAAAGAACCAATCATGGAGCGGTATACCTTTTGATCGAACTCTTTACCATTGGCGTCAGGACCCAGATGACTTTTGGTTGGAATTGGCGTCGTGTACCCTTTGCAGTCTTGCATTCCAAACTTCTTCAGGCAGTCTTTGAGGTATTTCTCTTGAGATATGAAGATGCCATTGCTTTGCTGACGAATTTTAAGACCTAGGAAGAACTTCAGCTCACCCATCATGGACATCTGATATTGCTCTTGCATCATGTGTCCAAACTCATCGTTGTATTTCTGGTTAGTGCAGCCGAAGATAATGTCATCCACATAGATCTGGCACACAAACAATTCTCCATCATATGTCTTCGTGAAGATAGTGGGATCCAGGGAACCAGGTTTGAAGCCTTTGCTCTTCAGGAAGTGTTTCAATGTGTCATACCAAGCACGAGGGGCTTGTTTGAGGCCATACAGTGCCTTTTTGAGCTTGTATACCATGTCAGGATGTTTTGGATCTTCAAAGCCAGGTGGTTGTGCAACATACACTTCTTCTTCAATCTTGCCATTGAGAAAAGCACTCTTCACATCCATTTGGTACTGGAGGATGTTGTGATGGTTGGCATAGGCTAGCAGTATGCGAATGGCTTCTATCCTAGCCATGGGAGCGAATGTTTCATCGAAGTCAATCCCTTCAACTTGAGTGTATCCTTGAGCAATGAGACGAGCCTTGTTTCTGACAACTTGACCATGCTCATCTTGTTTGTTGCGATAGATCCATTTTCTGCCTATGATATTGTGCTTGCGAGGGTCAGGACGTTTTACCAATTCCCACACATTGTTCAGCTTGAACTGTTGAAGCTCTTCTTGCATAGCTTGAATCCATTCAGGTTCCATGAAGGCTTCAGCAACTTTCTTGGGTTCAGATATTGAGACAAATGCAAAGTTCCCATAGAAGTTTGCTAGTTGCGTTGCACTTGAACGAGTGAGTGGACCAGGTGCATTGATGCTATCGATTATCTTCTCAATCTGTACTTCATTTGCAACACTAGGATGAGCTGGACGAAGGTTTTGCTCTTGCTGATCATTGTCTTCATTTTGAGCATTGGCTTCAGGCTGAGCATTGTCTTCAGGTTGATTAGGCGCTGAAATGATAAGTTCCTCTTCAGCCTGTGCCTCAGAAGGTATGATTTCTCCAGTTCCCATAAGCTTGATTGATTCACTGGGAGGGACTTCATCTAGCACATTTGGCAGGTGCTCTCTTTGCGAGCCGTTAGTCTCATCGAACCGCACATCCACAGTTTCAACCACTTTATAGTGAAAGAGGTTGAAGACTCTGTATGAGTGCGAATCCTTTTCGTAACCAAGCATAAAACCTTCATGTGCTTTCGGTGCAAATTTTGAAGTGTGATGTGGATCCTTGATCCAGCACCTAGCACCAAATACTCTGAAGTAGCTTACATTTGGCTTCTTACCAGTCAGGAGCTCATAGGATGTCTTCTTTAGAAGCTTGTGAAGATAAACCCGGTTGATGACATGGCATGCAGTATCAATGGCTTTGGGCCAGAACTTCCTTGGAGTCTTGTATTCATCAAGCATCGTCCGAACCATCTTAATGAGTGTCCTGTTCTTGCGCTCCATGATGCCATTCCGCTGAGGTGTATATGGAGCAGAGAACTCATGAGTGATACCCAATGTGTCAAGATAAGTGTCGAGGCCCGTGTTCTTGAACTCTGTGTCGTTGTCACTTCTGATGTGCTTAATCTTGATGCCATAGTTCGTCATGGCACGATTAGCGAAGCGTCTGAAGACATCCTGCACTTCATTCTTGTAGAGGATTATGTGCACCCAAGTATATCTTGAATAATCATCAACAATAACGAAGCCATAGAGACAAGCAGTGGTAGTAAGAGTAGAGTAGTGAGTAGGGCCAAATAAGTCCATGTGTAGCAGCTCGAAGGGTTGAGACGTCGTCATGATTATCTTTGAGGGATGCTTGGCCCTCATCATCTTTCCAGCTTCGCAGGCACCACACAGATGATCATTCTTGAACTTGACGCCCTCAATGCCTACGAAATGTTTCTTCTTTGCGAGAGTGTACAAGTTCCTCATGCCAACATGCCCTAGCCTCCGATGCCAGAGCCAGCACTCTGAAGCTTTTGCTAGAAGACATACGGCCAACTGTGGTCCTGCTGAGAAATCTACCATATATAGATCATCTTTCCGATACCCTTCAAAGACTAGAGACTTGTCAGATTCCATCAGAACAAGGCAAAGATATTTTCCAAATATCACAATCATGTTCAAATCACAAAGCATTGAGACAGACATTAAGTTGAAACCTAGGGATTCAACAAGCATCACTTTATCCATGTGCTGATCCTTTGAGATTGCAACTCTAGCTAGACCCAATACCTTGCTTTACCAGTGTTAGCAAAAGTGATGTGACTCTTGTCAGATGGACGTAAGGTTGAGTCCATGAGAAGACTTCGATCACCAGTCATATGATTAGTGCATCCACTGTCCATAATCTATTCTGAAGCATGTGGTGTCATACCCTACAGTACAGTTAGGGGGATAGGCTTCACCAAGGGTATTGTGAAGCATAAACATTTGACGAACAAGCGGATTATCAAAGCTCAGATGCAGGTTAGGGCTGATAGGATGATTGGCAGGTGATTCAGGAAAAAATACATAGTAAGACCATTTGGGCATTTTATCTTGCGCCCTACAAGATGTTTTAGGTCCCCAACATATGCATCGGACGCCTTTGATTTCCGGCTGGAGACCTTTCCCTGCAAAAGAAAGTTAATTTTTCTTAACCGCCCACATCTTCAAGGGTGGCTTAGAAGCAATGAGTCCAAGTGCATCATCTGAGAACTTCGGCTTTGGAGCCCTAGCAAATAGCCTTGCAGGAGGTGAATAATACTCATATGAATAAGCAGAAAAGTTTTTGGTTTTATGAACAGAGCGGTTTGAAGAAACACGCTCATATTCATAAGTCTTAGTATGATTTCCCTGCAAAACATTGGCGTGAGGGTGACTCTAGTGAGTCCTCTGTCTGTATGAAGCCGTTGGACCATATGAAGCCTTTGGTCTGGGGTTTTTCTTCTTCCCTGGTGGTGTCATGATGACATTCACAGGAAGATTCTCAAGACACCTTTTGGGCACCCAGATCTTCTTCATGGGTGGTCCATTCCTGCAGTTAGTACCAATATACTTGGCAAACACTTCACCATTCTGATTCTTAAACAGTTTATAGTTTGCATCAAAGGATTCATCAATGGTAATCGGGTTAGCACAAGTGAAGCCAGATAAGGTGGATGGGTCCACTGAAGGTCCCTTTGCAGCAACCCATGTGGTTTTGGGGCACTGCTCAGGCTTCCAGTAAGAACCATCAACATTCATTTTCCTCTCGAACCCAACACCCTCTTTCCTAGGGTTTCGGTTCAGAATCTGCTTTTTAAGGACATCACATAGTATCTGATGCCCTTTGAGACTTTTGTACATCCCAGTCTCAAGTAATGTCTTCAGCCTGGCATTTTCATCAGCAATAGTAGTGGTATCCTCAGCAGAGGGGTTAGTTACCACATTAGCAGTTGAAGATATTGCAATAGTAGCAGTAGTGGAACATTCAGCAACAGAAGTAGCATTATCACGCTCAAGGCATTTTAGACATGGTGGTTCAAATCCTTCCTGAGCGGGACTGATCTGTTGAGCGCGAAGTGACTTGTTCTCTTTTTTAAGATCTTCATGAGCCGCTCTCAATTTCTCAAGTTCTTGCTTCCTTTGAAGATAATCATAGGAAAGCTTTTCATGAGTTGTTGAGAGCGTTTCATGACGACTTTCAAGTTCCTCATACTTAACGTGAATATTTTTGATGTCTTCAATTAAGTACTGAGATCGGGTCATTTCCGCGTCCAACAGGTCATCGCTTTTGTCTACAATTTTTGAATATGTTCCATAGCTTTCTGTTGTTCAGTTGCAATTTTAGCAAGTGTTTTGTAGCTGGGTTTAGATTCACAGTCAGAGTCATCTTCACTTGATGTTTGAAAGTAAGCATCGCGTGAGTTTACCTTGGCACCACATGCCATGAAGTAGTAGGTGGGAGCAGAGTCGTCCTTGTCATTAGCATCAGCGTTGGTGATGGAGCCATTGTCTTCAGTGTTGAAGATGGACTTGGCAACATAGGCTGTAGCTAGAGCCAGACTTGCAACGCCAGAGTCGGACTCCTCCTCAGACTCCACCTCTGCCTCCTCAGAAGTAGACTCCTCCTCTGAATCCATTTCCTTGACAACAAAAGCACGAGCTTTGCCAGATGAGCTCTTCTTGTGTGATGAAGACTTGGACGAAGACTTGGAAGAAGACTTTGAGGATTTATTCTTCTTCTTGTCGTCAGAATCGTATTCCTTGCTCTTTTTCTTCTTCTTGTTCTCATTGTCCCACTGAGGACACTCAGAGATGTAGTGACCAGGTTTCTTGCACTTGTGGCATGTTCTCTTATTGTGGTCATGAGTAGAAGCTTCATCATTTCTGGAGCTGGATCTTGAAGACTTTCTGAAGCCTTTTTGTTGGTGAATTTCTGGAACTTCTTCACAAGCATAGCAAGCTCCTTTCCAATGTCTTCAGGATCCCCAGAACTGCAGTCAGATTCTTCTTCAGATGAGGAAACAACCTTTGCCTTCAGAGCGCGAGTACGTCCATAGCTAGGACCATAGATATCTCTTTTCTCAGATAACTGGAACTCATGTGTGTTGAGCCTCTCAAGTATGTCAGACGGATCGAAAGTCTTGAAGTCAGGGCGTTCTTGAATCATCAGGGCTAGGGTGTCAAACAAGCTGTCAAGTGATCTCAGGAGTGTCTTGACGATTTCATGCTTGGTGATCTCAGTGGCGCCAAGTGCATGAAGCTCATTTGTGATATCAGTGAGGCAATCAAACGGGAGCTGGACATTCTCATTGTCACTTCTCTTGAAGCGGTTGAAGAGGTTGCGAAGAACACTGATCCTTGAGTCTCTCTGGGTTGAGACGCCTTCGTTGACCTTGGAGAGCCAGTCCCAGACTAGCTTCGAAGTATCCAGAGCACTCACACGGCCATACTGTCCTTTGGTCAGATGACCACAGATGATGTTCTTGGCAGTAGAATCTAGTTGAATGAACTTCTTGATATCAGCAGGGGTGACACCTTCACCGCCCTTGGGAACGCCGTTCTTGACGACATACCAGAGGTCGACATCAATGGCTTCAAGATGCATACGCATCTTATTCTTCCAGTAGGGGTAATCAGTGCCATCGAAGACAGGGCACCCAGCGGAGACTTTGATTATCCCTGCAGTCGACATAGCTAAAACTCCAGGTGGTTAAACCGAATCACACAGAACAAGGGAGCACCTTGCTCTCATACCAATTGAAAGTGCTAGTTATCGACTAGAGGGGGGGTGAATATGCGATTTTTATGAAAGTCTTCAAAACATGGGAGCTTTGAAGACAAACGATAGAAATGAACCTATTGATATGCAGCGGAAGGTAGACTACACTAGACAAGCCATAGTCAAGTAAGCAATGAAGCGAAAGCATGAATACTATAGCCAGCTAGGCAGTATCGATCAGAATGGAAGAAGGTATGAAGCCAAACAACAATAGTCGTCACACAGTGAAGTCAAACAGATCAGGCAAGCATGCAAATGACTTCACGAAGACAAACTGTAAATAAGTGAGGGAGGAGATAGAACCAGTTGCTTGGTGAGGACAGGGATTTGTTGGACCAGTTGCAGTTGCTGTGACAACTGTACGTCTGGTTAGAGAGGCTGAGATTCAACTCAGAAGACCGCTTCTTCACCTTATTCCCCTTGAGCTAAGGACACTCAGTCCTCGCCCAATCACTCTGGTAAGTCTTCAAGGTAGACTTCCAAACCTTCACAGACTTCCTTCACCGACAATCCACAATGACTCTTGGATGCTCAGAACGCGACGCCTAACTGGCTGGAGTATTCACAGTCCTCAAGTGTAACAAGTCTTCAGGTCACGCGGACAGAAAGACTTCAGTGATGCCTAACACTCTTTGGCTCCGGGTGTTTTGGGCTTTGTCCTCGCAAGGATATTTCTCTCAAAGGTTTCGAGGTGGGTTGCTCTCAAACGACAAAAGCCGTGCACTAACTTTGAGCAGCCACCAATTTATGGTGTTGGGGGTGGGCTATTTATAGACACTTGGCAACCCGACCTGATTTGTCCGAAATGACCCTGGGTCAGTAAGGAACCGACACATGTCCAACGGTCAGATTTCAAACACATGCGGCAGCTTGACTTGGGCTACATGTAAAGCTGACTCATCCAGCCCTGGATAAGATTTGCTCTCATTGTCTTCGCTCGAAGACATAGGATTTGGTTGAGCATCACTTCAGTCACTCTGAATTTGTTCACTTGGACCCCACTTAACAGTACGGTGGTTCCTATGACTCAACAAAGAAGAAAAGGAAACTTCGAAACAACTATGTCTTTGCACTCCATAGTCTTCACGTGAATGTCTTCTCGAGTCATAATCTTCGTTGTGAATATCTTCACATACCACCATTGTCTTCAATGTCTTCACACATTTTTAGGGGTCATCTCCGGTAGGTAAACCGAATCGATGAGGGACTACTGCCTGTGTTATCCTGCAATTCTCACAAACACATTAGTCCCTCAACCAGGTTTATCGTCAATACTCCAAAACCAAATAGGGGTGGCACTAGATGCACTTACACTACCGTAGCACCGTCAAATTTTCAACAGATGCATACACGGCGCCGCACCAGAGGCGGTACTCTTTCGTATCTGCTCAACTTATTTATCGTAGCAAGAAAATAGATCGCCACTGCTTTACTCTGATTTCTTTTCCATCACTTACTTGCTAGTTGAAAGCAAACATTGGTTGCGAAGTTGCCTTTGTCCGGTTTGCACCTTCACATCCGCCATGGCACGCTCAACACTATACTCGCAATGCTTATGGTTTTCCCCTTTTATATTCCACACTAGTTAAATGACAGTAGACTAAATTTCAAAATTGGGTGAGTCAATTTTATAGAGCTCGCCGGAGTTCGCCGGTGCGAAGGAAGGGGCTCGGGTGGGGACGGTGGTTGTGGGGGCGGTGGTGGGGCCTCACCGAACGAAGAAAACTCGACGCGGGTGGGGGCGGGGGTGGAGGTGGGGGTGGCGGAGGAACACAGGCGGTGGGGGCCGGTGGTTCGGCCGGCGGCCCGTGCAGTGTTCTATATGGGAAGAATCGGAGACGAGGAAGAAGAAGGGTTAGGAGACGTAGGATCTTCATCCAACCGCCTGAAATGGTCGATTGACCCAAATGAAAAAAGTCACGCGACTTCGATGCAGACATGCCTTTATATTCAGTACCATCATTGTACCTGCTTAGCACTGCTCCTGAATCCATCAAGCTAAACAACGTGCCACTCATAATTCCAAACTTGTTGCTCAAATACGAATCTGATATGATACTGATATTACTAAAATAGATAACATTTAATTGGTCAGCTAATGTTCCTACTTTACTTTCGAAAAGCACGTGCACCACATATAGAGAGACAACAGGGAGTTGCATTCTTAATGCGCTCTGGTTCATCATGTGTGGGCACTGCGCAGCGAACATTTTATTATCCAAAGTCTGCTTGCTCTTCTTTAGCATGTTCCTCTTCCATTCTTCTTTAATAAGTACTCTCGCCGTTCCTAAATACAAGTCTTTGTATAGATTCCACCATGGACTACATATGGAGCAAAATGAGTGAATCTACACTCTAAAATGTATCTGTATACATCTATATGTGATCCATAGTGGAAATCTCTACAAAGACTTATATTTTGGAACGGAGGGAGTATGATAGTAGTACAGTATGTTCCTTGTAGTGAAGATGAGCAGGGACATTTGCAGTGTAGAGGTCTATACGGTCGGTTGTGATGGACACTTTGAACTCTTCGGGCTCTTTGATTCGTAGGATTTTGTAAACATAGGAATAGGATTTGTAGTGGCCTACCCACTTGAATCCTATACGAGTAGCAAGGAAATGCGGGGAGCTGTGTCGCCTTTGAGAGTTACACTGATATTAACAGTACTGGACCTTCAGTTGAAGAGAGCTGGTATCCGAAGCCTTTCTAGCTGTACCGGTAATACTAGCACATATATTCCAGCAAGTTCCACTTTGCTGATTTTACTCCTGATGCTTACGGTTTTCCGGTTATATCTACACTATGATCTGTGTAGCTGCGATGTGTCAGCACTAGCAGCAGTCCACTCTTGAACCTAAACAACACACCAATCATAAGTCCAAAGCTTACTTCTTCAAATACAAATTGTGATATGATACTGATATTAGTTAACAGACACACATTTAATTGGTCAGGTAATGCTCCCACTTGATTTTCCAAATGCATGTGGCCACATATAGAGAGATAGCATGGAATTGCATTTCTTTGGGCACTGTGATTCATCATGAGTGGGCAACCAACATAGTATGCAATGAAGCGGAACCTCAAGAATATGCTTCCTCTTCTGTTATTTAACATGTTCCTCTTTTGTTATTCTGTATTTAGTACGTATAGTATGTTCTTTGTCCGGAAGGGGTGCAGGGACATCTGCAGTCAACAGCTGATAGAGCTGGCCTGTACGTGATCGATAGGCTTTCAATTAGTAGCGACAATTCAACACCGTATTTTCCAGCCAGTTCCACTTTCCGGATTTATATATCGTGGTTATGGTGTACCCCTTTTATGTACACTACGATCTGCCTAGTTGTTGTGTGCTCTTGTTATCATGGTTTGGCAATAAACTCTCTATACAGTATATTATGAACCTATCATCTGCCAACTATCCTTACTTCTGGAACTATTTTTTGTGTACTTGTGCCAGATTATATTAATGCACGCACCATATTACAACACACATGAGCTCTCTCATTAGAATCCAGTGATAGCACACAAGGGTTTACATGGGCGCCCCTATATTAGAATATCATCTGCATTACAAAGATAATCTCACTACTATTTATGTTTTCATGGTTCTCAGATATTATACATAATTACAGTGAATATCAGAATCCGTGCATCAGAAGAATATTGTGGAACACTGCAACGACTTACAAAATTGGCACCAAGGCATGGAGTGCCATTTTGGATGCAATGAGACTCATACGATCCCCACGTGTAGATTCTTGTTCAGAATATGATCCTAATGACTATTCTAACCTCAAGGAGTCAAAGGCAGATGACCTGTCCTGTTCACCCATCAAGGTGCCTGTTCTAATTTGGCAAGGTTTTATTGATTGTGCGTATCTTGCATATGTTGTCTTGCATTTCTTCTACTTTGTTGCACCACCATCTGCTTAGTTTAACGATCATATATGTCAAGATGCCATGCCTATCCAATATCAATACATATTCCATCTATCATCATACCATGTTTTTCCACTCAAATGTTGTTCTTGTGCATCAGACATCAAAAAGGAAGAGGGTGATCGCCGAACCTGAAGGAGCACCAGCAAAGTCCTTGAAAAACGTGGTGGTGCTGGAGAAATCAGACATCACCCCACTTATATTGGTTGTACAACCAGTGAAAAAAACGTAGGACCGACTCCAGCAGACTGTACCCATACTTCACTGGCCACACCACTAGCCCCACCACACAGGACCTGCACTCCAGCAAAAGGTATGCCGATTTCAGTTGCCATAGCACCAGCCGTACCACAGAAAAATCCCACTCCAGCAAAAAGTACAACAAGTCCACCGGCCGAAGACCTATCCCAACTGTAGAGACGGCCAATTCCTGCGGATTGGAACCCCATTCCAGTTATTCCTAGTTTTAAAGACAATGCTTTCAATGTTGTTAGGGACTACGTGCATATATTCCCATCATGCGAAGATTATAGTGAAGACAAACACCATTTTCACATCTTCCTGTCCCACTTACGTGTAAGTGCTATTATTCATGGTGATTATTTTCCTGTTTTCTGCTGATTGAACACATCAATGATTTACATTACATTGTTGTAAGTAGGTGAGGGTCAATCTAGATAGTCATGATGAGAAAAGCTTGCTTGCGCTTTTCAAGGAAGCATTGCAGCAGTATCGGTGTTACCTGAGGAAATCACACTTTGATGGCAAGTCTATAAACGAATTTCCGGTGAAGTCTCCTGTGCTAAATTTAGAAGACATTGAATGGAAAAACCCTGTTATGCACTGGTCTCGTTCCCGGGATGAGGTACTGTCTATGATATCACATGAAAATTTGAACTTCTACTTTTTCGCATGTCCCTTACGGATCTTTTTTTGCAGGAAATCAGCTCGGAGAAGAATTCCGATTTGAAAATAACAACAGGATATCGAAAATATGCTGCCCGCTGCTTTCCTCTTGTTAGTACCTGTTGTCCTGTATCACTGTACTTGCATTCATACCCGGTTCATTATGTGACAGCAGTATGCATGATAGCTTGCGTATCAATTGTTCGCTCCAAATTATCTGATCTGTATGAATGGTTACATTAGTGTAGAATATATCCAATGCCAATGAAATTTTTTAGCTCTGCATTGTTCTTGTAAGTACCTGTTGTCCTTTATCAGTGTACTTATATTGACAGGTAGTTGTTCATGTACCATCACTCAGCAGCTTATTTTCCTTTGCCCTTCATTTTCTACGCATCAGATCTATATTTACTCTTACCATAAGGTTGGATAACACCGATGGTCCTGAAGAAGTTTAGCTCTGGATTGCTCTTGGATGTACGTTTTGCCTGTATCGCTGTACTTACATTTATAGCTACTTGGTTATGTAGCATCACTCTTCATCTTATCTTAAATATTCTCCATTTTTTCTTATATGATCACATCTATATTTACTCTTTACAAAATGTAGATTAAAGGCAATGCTTATGAAGAAGATTTTGTGCTAAAATTCTTGAATTTCCCCCCCATCAGCATGGGCAAGGGCTTTATAGAGCCTGTCTTCACCAATAATGTAAGTTTGTCCTTCTCAAGCCTTCAAACTTTGTTGTGTACATTTGGTTAGGCATGACTGCAACAACTGTTTTTGGTGTTTGCATCAAATTGTATGTTTAAAGTTTATTATGTAGTTCATAAACAAAAGTTTGTCCTTCTCAATTTAAGTTTTCAGTTGTACAACCAAGTTCCTTCTTCATACCATGTAAATTAAACTATACAGAGCAAGTGATCTTCTTTTGCACTGCATGTATGCTTCTGTTCTTGATCCATAATCCAGTGGTGTGGTGAACCTACCCACTACAACACAATGTCATATTCTGCAATGTCTTAACTATGAACAATGTCATATCATTCTACTATTATTTAAACCGTCTCTTTATTTGCCAATCTGAAATGGGATAAATTGACAACACACTAACCATTGATACTTATGAGTTCTTGATCTGTAATCCAGTGGTGTCGTGAAGCTACCAACTCCTTCACAATGTCATTTCCTGCCATGTCTTAACCTGAACAATACCATATTGTGTTAATGCTATTTTAAACTGTGTCACTTTATTCGTCAGTAAGAAATGTGATGAATTGTCAGCACTGATACTTATATGTGCAAAACTTGTCATCTGTCTACTTGTTTATCTTTCAGAGTGAGGAGGATATAAGTGTCAAACAAGCGCAGTCTCATCAGCTTGGTCAGCTGCTTGCGCTGCACCTCCCGAGCAGGGCTAAACTTTCTTGAACTCTATTTTGTATATTACTTTGTCAGCATGTTTATTTGCACTGGTGGTGATCTTTGATGCCCAGTGTATGTAATCTGCTGTCTGCTTGTGCTTTATTATCATAGTGGCGAACTTTGATGCCCAGTGGATGTAATATGCTATAATTTCTTTATTGTATAGTCTTGGTTTTTCTTATTCATGATGCTGCAGTTATTTTACTGTATATATATATCCTGTCTTCACAGTAAACCGGCCAAACCGTAAAATTATGGTACATAATCGGGTCGTCATGCAAATCACTACATAATCGGTACGTTAATAGGCCTAAATGTAAACTACCCCACTAGTAGATTTGGTCCTCTAATAGGCCGAGTAAACCGCCGGCCCTATTTTCGCAAGAAAACCCAATGGGCTTTTAGGAGGCTGAAAAGTAGGTTGGGCCTGAAACGTGCCGAACAGCTCACTGGCCGGCAGCAGGCTGAAATAGACCCCGACCCATGATTGTGCCAATCACATCACGGGCCGTTAACAAGCCAAAATTGTCTCGGTCCTTGTTTGGCCCAATCCGATTATCGGCTGTGAGCAGGCTGGATGCAAACCGGGCCGTAGATAGGCCCAACTATATGACGGGCTTTTAACAGGTCGAAATGTTAAACATGCCTTTAACAGGACGAAACTAATATCAGGCCGAATTACTAAATGGGCCTTTAGCAAGTGGGCCCAAAAGCATAGCGTCTAGTTGAAGGACCGAATCTAATATGGGCCATAATTTAGCCCAAAGCCTCTTAAAGGGCCAGATCTGATCTGGGCCATAATTTGGCCCAGAACGTGGTAGGATTTTAACGGGCCGGATCTTGTATCGGCCTTTATTGGGCCCGAAACGTGGCAGGCTGTTAATGGACCAGATCAATTATGGGCCGACATTTGGCCCAAAACATGGCAGCATGTTAACGGGTCGGCCCATTAGTGTCCTCAAATCTTGTGGGCCTTTAGCTGGGCCGGCCCATTATGGTCAGCGAAATCTCGTGGGCCATTAGCTGGGCCGGCCCATTATGGTCGGTGAAATCTCATGGGCCTTTAGTTGGGCCGGCCCATTTAATCTTTATGGGCCACTTTTGGACCGGTCCACGTGTCAACATATCATAGGTGCATCTCGCCCATTGGATGAGTGACACCTGTGCCGACGCGGAGGTGAGACGTGGTTCCGTCAGCCAATGAGAATTTTACACGTGGAAAATCGTCATTGGTCGTGGTTGTTAGCGGGTTATCGGATCCATAACCGGACCCGATAGCTTAACGGCGACCCATTACGGTGGATGCCACGTTTCGGTCACCCTTGACGAAAGCACTTCCATGATGCGGCATTTATCGTCATGGAAGTGAACATTTCCATGATGATAATTTTGGTAATGTCATGGAATACTTCTACGACAGCACATGTATGACTATCTTGATTCTATCATAAAATCGTCATGGATGTACATGCATGACAGAAAACGTGACCTGCTGTGACAAACACGTATCATCACGGAAGTGTCTTTTTTTGTAGTGCTAGTATCAACCATGGGCACCGCAGCAAACCTCTGACCTCGGGCCACTCTCTGAAAGGCATCTGTGGTAGCCTGCCCTTTCCTCTCCTCAGCTTCTTCCTGGAGCTGCTCAACAGCTGTCTGCATCTCAGTCACTTTAAGATCAAGATCATAGAACTTTGTCTCAATTATCCTCTCCAAGCTCTCCTGATTTTGAGTCAGGGTGGCCAAGCCCTTCTCAATCCTCAAAGTTGGTTGAATCAGATAAGCAAGCTAATCTGTTTGCTCTTCAGAAACACTTGAGATGCCTCTTCAACACTTGGCATCTTTCTAGCTTTTTCAGCCTTTGCCTTCTCTCTCTTTTCTTGTGCTTGCACAGATGTGGGATCTTCTTCATTCATCACAACAGTGTTGTCCTAAAAATCTGGTCTCAAAGGTAGATGCTCCTTGTCCAAAAGATAAGTGCCTATGCCCATCTTGGAGTTGATGAGCACCTGAATATGTGGCGCATACCCACAAGATCTCTTCTGATCTGCAGCTGTCCTCTTGATTGTTTCAACAATCAGGCTCATAAATTTGAATTTCCGAGGCACATCAAATATCTGCAGCAAGTTGATTGAATGAGCTCTGATCATCTTGTGGTCTCCAGATTTGGGCAACAATGTATGCCTCAATATGGTGTTGATAGTAGCTAATCCAGACAACAAGTAATGAACGGACCCAAACCTATGAGTTTCCAAGGCTTTGTCTGGAATCTCCTTGTACATGTTGGCCATAGAGTTGTGGTCTTTCTTCTTCTTGGCATAGACATCCAAGTCATCTTCATGCTCTTCAGGGGCATTGACCAATTTGGCCCACTCATCAACAGTAGATTGGTACCTTGTACCCTCATACATCCAAACTATTCTTCCATCAGGATAGAAAAGAGTTGTGGAGTAGAATTGCATGATGAGTTCATCATTCCACTTGGTTAGCTTCTCACTCACAAACTTGTCAACTCCACATGCTCTGAAGCTCTCATGCACACCTGGAAAATGGTCTTCATTCTCATCGATGTACTCCCAATCAGCCCACTTCATATCACAGACTATGGGCTTCTTGTCAATCAATATGGTTTCATAGAAATCTTGCTACTCTTTGGTATATATGGAACCGGTAGTCCACAGTAGTCTTTCTTCTCACAGCATAAGGGTCACTTGGTCTCCAAAGTCTGAGACCTGCATCTTTCCTGATCTTCATGTCTTCGGCCACAGGATGATTGTCATCATGATCTGGAATTTTTGGTTTGAGCTTCCTAAGCACTTGGGCTTCAGCATCTTCTTCATCCATCTCAGGCACTGGGCCTTGTTCTTCTCAGCAGCAGAAATGTTCCTTGTGCTCCTCTTGGGCTTTGGAGCTGGAGCAGAAGCTTTGGGGGTAGTCTTGGGCTTTGAGGGCAGCCCCAGACTTGATGGCATCCCCCATCAGCTTTTGAGACTTTGGTGCTGGTGCAACATCTTCTTATTCTTCCTCTTCTTCATCAGATGAATGCCTCTCAAATTCTGCCATTGGATCCACCTTCTTGCACCATCTTCCTCTCTTCCTTTCCTTTTTATTCTTTCCCTCACCAGCAGCCTCACCACCAGTTGGCTTGGAAGTTTCATGAGTGGAGGCTCTGGCCTTAGACATAGGAACTCTCTTGGCAGGTGCTTTCTTGTGCATACCAGGTTTTGTTGGAGCACTTTCTTTTTGGAGCTGACCTCTTCCTCAACAGCCACATAATCCTCATCCTTTGAGTCTGAGGTTCTCTTCTTCCTTGACCTTGTAGCTGCTTTGGGAAAATTGCTTGGAGTGCTCCTGCTGCCCTCATCATAGCTGCTAGAGGGACTAGTACCCTCACTCATGTGCACTTGCTCTCCTGACTTGTTCTGGCTATCACTCTGATCAGACATACTGGCAAAGCAAACTGACAGCAGACCATGTGAATAGATATAGATGAGGTAGAGTGGACCAGCATCACAAAGTACAGAGTTTTTGCAAAACAGACGAGTCAAAAACTTAGTTTTAGTTCTCCACATAAAGCATTTCCGATTTGATAAACTCGGTGACACCGAAGCGACTTTTGGAGTCTAAACTAGTGAACTCGGTCAGACCGGGTCATAGTTCGGTGACTCCGAGATTGCTAGGGTTTCACAGAGAGTTGAACTCGGTCGCACCGATTTGCAACTTTCGGTCAGACCGAAAAGTGCAAGTGCTATGGCCTAAGCCAAATCGGTGAGATCGATTTCTACAACTCGGTCGGTCCGAGATGAGTTCGGCGGAATCCTAAACCTAAATTTTCGAATGAAACCTAATCTAAGGGAGGTTTTCTTTGGATAGAACATGGCATTTGCTTTGTGCTAAGAATCAGAGGTAAGAACAACACAAAGTTTCGATATCATACCCTAGTTCGGTGATGAGCTCGCTACGGCGGCAATGGCGGCGTTGAAATCCATTGACGGCGACGGAGACCAACGGTGGGAGGTCACTGGCGATGAGAGGATGATCCGGAGACCCGAGGCGGCAGAGCAGGGCACGCGCGGGTTGAGGGTTTTTTGAAGAAATTTCAAAAATCTCACCCGTCGGTATATATATCCTGACCCTGTCGGTGTGACCGAGTGGAACAACTCGGTGGCACCGAGATGCATAATCGCAAGCGGTTACTGCAACTCGGTGTGACAAAAAAGTTCTAATCTGTTGCATCGAGATTGAAAACCTAGATCAACTCAGTGAACTCGGTGTGACCGAAGTGGATGGATCGGTCAGACCGAAATGCACAGAGAGGTTTTGGAAGTTTAAGTCTATGACGAATCGGGGACTCCGAGTGCTCCTCACACAGAGTGGTTCGAATCTGACTTGATCAAACTTTGTGATGTTGCATGAATAGAGTTTGAGACGAGAAAAGCTTAGGTAGCTAGAGGAGGTTCTTAGGCATTCTTGTCCATCCATTTGGCAAAAGAGAAAAAGCCAAACAATCAAAGCAACAAATGGATGTCCTCGAATGAGTAAAATATGCAATCAACATGCTCACACAATAAAATGGAAAATGAAATATGTGACAAAGCATGCACAAACACTCTAGCATCTATCAAGCAATTGGCGATGACTAGGTCATGTATATATGAGTATATTTACTTAGGAGTCAAATGAGAACATTTGATCATCGGTCATACTCATCGTTTAAGCTCAAGTGGGGTTACCAATTTTACAATAAGCATTGTTGTGTTCACACCATTAGAGTTGCTTTAGCTCAATTGTTAGAGTAAAGCCCCCCCTAGATGTGATATCCCCCCTAAGAGGGATGAACTAACCTTGGGTTTTGTCGATGATGACTTCATGTAGACGTTGAAGATGTGGATGCTCAATGTTGATGTAGATCATTTGGAGCAATCCATTGGAGTGAGTTGCACTTTCAATACCTACACGGGTTAGTCCCACAAGGAACAAACAAGGATATCCATAGACATAGAGTGATGTTCACAAAGATGATGTCCATGAAAGCATTAGGTTACATTGTCCCTTGTGTTACCAACAAGAGGGTTTGTGACTCCTTGAACTAGTGCAAGGTGTGGAAGTTGTTTCCACTTTTCCTCGCCAAAATGATATGAGTCAAGTATGTTGGCGGAGTCGCCCTCAAGAACTCTCTAGTTCTTCTTCTTTGGGATCCACATCATCTTGATGGGAATCCTTGGAGTTGTAGTCGTACTTGATGAAGTAGAACTTGATGTAGTCTTGGGAACCCACTTGACCAAGGCCTTAGGAGCTTCTTCAAATGCATCAATCTCCTCTTGAAGCTTGTCCTTGCCCTTTTGCTTGTGGTCTTGTGGTGGAAGATCATCTTGAGCTTGTGTCTCTTGGAAAGAAGTAGGATCATACTTCTCTTGTTGAGGAAGAAACTTCGTCTTTGGGTATTGATCTTCTTCCCACTCAACTCCATTGGCATTGAACTTACGTTCAAAACCAACACCTTGATTCTTCCGGTGCCTTCCTTGCTTGCGTACAATTTCCTCAAATTGCTTACTTCCAGCAAGGCTCTTGTAAACACCTTTCTCTATAATTCCCTTCAATAAGCTATTTTCTTGCTCAAGTGTAACTTGGCTAAGAGAATCATTAGTGGAATCAAGAGAACTACTAGAAGCAACAACATTGGATTTAACATGATTATTGTTACTACTAGAGAAAGGATCTTTCTTACTATTGTTGCTAGATTTTAATTGTGGCATATAAGTAGACAAGAGTAAATGCTTGGCAATGTAAGAAGAAATTTTCTTGCGAAGATCATCATTGATTGCTTTTAAGAACCCATGCTCTTGCTCAAGGTTGAGCTTTTCAAAGCGTAGCTTCTCATGAATCTTTAAAAGCTCTCGATGATCTTCCAAGGTAGTTTCATGAGCTAACTTAAGAGTGTTTAATTCTTTAGTTAGACGCTCAATCTCCTTCTTATCATCATCATTCGTTTTATCTTGATTAGCATGATTAATAGCAAGTTCATCATAGTTTTCAACACTAGAGTTGTCAACAAGTAAATCATCATCACCTAGCAAATCATCTTCATCAATATTGAAATCAACATACTCGGGGTGTGATACCTTTGGGCCTTTAGCCATGAAGCATCTTCCAATTCCTTCATTTGGCGAGTCCAATATGTCATAGGAGTTTGTTGACACAAGTGCTAGACCGGCAACACCTTCATCTTGAGTATATTCGGAGTCGGAGTGATAACTTCTTTTGGAGTGATGGTCGGAGTCGGAGCCGGATACCCATTCACCAACATGAGCTTGTTGTCTTTGTATTGTGTAGCTCTTTGATGATTTGTCCTTCCTTTCCGAATCTTTACTTCTCCGAGAGGTTCTTCGTTCATAACGATCATCTCTACTCCTTCTCTCTCTTGGAGGTGATTCTTCTCTTCTACTTCTCCTTTTGGGTGAATCTTCTCTTCTTTTGTAGGGAGTCGTACACTCATTGGAGTAGCATCCGGGTCTTCCCCAATTTTAGCAATTACGCTCACAACTCGAAGATCTTTTGTCATTGTAGGACCATGACTTGGAACTTCTTTCCTTGCTTCTACTATTGTAGAACTTGTTGAAGTTCTTCACCATTAGGCTCAATATTTCATTGAAGGTTTGTTTCTCACTTGATGATGTAAGAGCATCACATGAGGGTTTGTAAGCACCACTTGACTTGTTGTGAAGCTCTTACTTATCCATGAGTGACATCTCTTGAGCAACAATTCTTCCAATGACTTCCGTTGTCTTGAGATCTTTGTAGTTGGGCATCATTTGGATCAATGTGCACACGGTATCATATTTTCCATCCAAGGCTCTTAGGATCTTCTTGATGATGAATCTATCGGTCATCTCTTCACTTCCTAAGCCGTCAATCTCATTTGTGATGAGAGCAAGCCTAGAGTACATTTCAGCGACACCTTAACCATCCTTCATTTTGAACTTGTCAAGTTGACTTTGGAGCACATCCAATTTGGATTCCTTGACAGAGTCGGTACCCTTGTGCATATCAATCAAAGCATCCCAAATTTCCTTGGCATTCTCAAGAGGCTGATTTTCTTGAATTCTTCGGGGCACAATCCGTTGAATTGGACATCGCAATCTTGAGCATTGTATTGCAGCATCTTCAACTCTTCTGTGGTAGCTTCACGGTTCGGTTCTCTCCCATCAAAGAATTCACCTTGCAAGCCAATACACACAATAGCCCAAACGACGGGGTTATGTCCAAGAATATGCATTTTCATCTTATGCTTCCAACTAGCAAAATTAGTACCATCAAAGTAAGGACCTCTACGGTGGTAATTGCCCTCGCTAGACGCCAGACTCTCCTAGGTTGTGAAACCAAGGCTATGATAACCAAAAGCTATGGAAATCAAGGCAAATGGAGACCAAAGCTCTGATACCACTTGTAGGATCGAAAGTATGTGTAGAGGGGGGTGATTAGACTACTTGACCAAATAAAAATCTAGCCTTTTCCCAATTTTAAGTCTTGGAAGATTTTAGCAACTTAGCACAAGTCAAGCAATCAACCTACACATGCGAATTTAAGAGGATAGCAGCGGAATGTAAAACATTTGCATATGAAGGTAAAGGGAGGAGTTTGGAGGGAGCAAACACAATGTAGACGCGGAATTTTTTTCCGTGGTTCCGATAGGTGGTGCTATCGTACATCCACGTTGATGGAGACTTCAACCCACGAAGGGTAACGGCTGGACGAGTCAACAGAGGGCTCCATCCACGAAGGGTCCACGAAGAAGCAACCTTGTCTATCCCACCATGGCCATCGCCCACGAAGGACTTGCCTCACTAGGGTAGATCTTCACGAAGTAGGCGATCTCCTTGCCTGTACAAACTCCTTGGTTCAACTCCACAATCTTGACGGAGGCTCCCAAGTGACACCTAACCAATCTAGGAGACACCACTCTCCAAAAGGTAATAGATGGTGTGTTGATGATGAACTCCTTGCTCTTGTGCTTCAAATGATAGTCTCCTCAACACTCAACTCTCTCTCACATATTTGGATTTGGTGGAAAGATGATTTGAGTGGAAAGCAACTTGGGGAAGGCTAGAGATCAAGATTCTTGTGGTTGGAATGGAATATCTTGGTGTCAACACATGAGTAGGTGGTTCTCTCTCAGAAAATGTATGCTGGAAATGTAGGCACGTTCTGATGGCTCTCTCCATGAATGAAGAGTGGGTGGAGGGGTATATGTATCCTCCACAGAAAATCTAACCGTTACACACAATTTACCAAACTCGGTGAGACCGAATCATGAACCTCGGTCAGACCGATTTTGTTCAAATGTGAACGTTAGGCTTTTCGGTGGGACCGACATGTCAACTCGGTGGGACCGATTTCATTAGGGTTAGGGCATAACGTAATCTCGGTGAGACCGCTCACATTAACTCGGTAGGACCGATTTCTGTAATAGGCAAACAGAGAGCTGGTCAGGCAAACTCGGTGGGACCGAATTGCTCATTTCGGTGAGACCGAAACGTTACGAAAGGGAAACAGGGAGTTTGCATTGCGAACTCGGTGGGACCGATCGCTCATCTCGTTTGGACCGAAACGTTACGAAGGGAAACAGAGAGTTTGCAATACCATCTCGGTGAGACCGAGATCCCTATCAGTGAGACCAAAGTGACTAGGGTTTCTGGCAGTGGCTATGTAAACTGAACTCGGTGGCGCCAGATAGATCAAATTGGTGGGGCCAAGTTTGAGTTTTGGTTTGGGACATATGTGGATATGAGAAAGTGGTTGAGGGCTTTTGGAGCATATCACTAAGCATTTTGAGCAAGAAAGCCATTAAGCAACACCTCATCCCCTTTTAATAGTATTGGCTTTTCCTATGGACTCAATGTGATCTTGGATCACTAAAATGAAAATGTAGAGTCTTGAGCTTGAGCCAATATGTGTCCTTAGCATTTTGAGGGGTCCACATTCCTAATCCATGCTATGCCAATCATTGAACTTTCTGAAATGATCATCTTGAAATAGCATTAGTTCAATGAGCTATATGTTGTTAGGAATTACCAAAACCACCCAGGGCTAGTTGCACTTTCAGGAGCGGTGGAGGCTGGATGAACAGGAGCCCGTGGATGAACAGTGGCTGGTGGAGGCAGGAGGGGAGACGCTGTGGGTGAACAGTCGCAGGTGGAGGCTGGAAGAGGTCGACGGCGGATGAACAGTAGCCCGTGGAGGCAGTCGATGGTGGAGATGAACAATTGCCCGTGGGGTCCCATTTTCCGGTATGACACACCCCTCCCGATGAACAGGACCCCCATTTCGACCGTAGAGCTCCAACACAAGTCCATTTCCTCTGTTTTGCGGTACGCCACACCCCTCCCGATCAATAGGACCCAGTTTCGACCATAGGAGGTCCAAGAGAAGTCCGTTTCCTCCATTTTGCGGTATGCTAGACCCCTCCCGATGAACAGGATCATGTTTCGACCGTGGCCGGTCGAACAGAAGCCCGTTTCCTCTATTCTGCAGTACGCCAGGCCTCGTTTCGATCGACTGTTCCATCCAAGCCCGTTGGCTCCCGATGAACACGACGACGCAGTTTCTCCGTTCCGACCCAGCCATGTACACAAGCCCTGACCGTACGTATGCACTAGTTTGTGTTCGAGACCCCACCCATATGTACATACGTGGCCATATTTACACTCTTGCACAATGGTTGTACGTACGTGTACATGCTACTTCCGCGCCTCTACAACGACATGTGCCCTTCCTTACTCGGCCACGGTTCATCGCTACAGCCTGCAGACAGGCCGATCGATCGACCAGTATGTACGTACATGTTCGCGACCAGAATGACAACACTACGTACGCTTCGACCAGGTGGGTCCCGACTGTGAGGGAGGATAAGGAGGCACTTCTTTGTGTGCGAAGATGTAGCTGGTGGGTCCCAACAGTCAGGGGGAAAATCATTTTTTCCCGTAAGATGGACGCACTTCCTTGCGTGCGAAGATGTAGCTGGTCGGTCCCAGCAGTCATGGGGGAAACGTTTTTTTTAAATATGGTGGCCCGTCAGGTGGGTCCCTGTTGTGAGGTGGAGGAATCATTATTTTACGCGTAATAAGGTTGCACTTCCTTTCTGCGGCCATGGACCCAGCTGTCAGCCTCTCCACATACAGTACTCTTTCGATGGAAGTCGTTCGTTGACCATGTCGACGATGGCGAGGCCTAGGAAGGGGACGACGTGGAGCCAGGGAAGACGCGGCAGTGGATGCCCACACGAAGAGGAGTACGAGGGTTCACTGGTTCGGCTGCGGTGTGAGGCTGTCGTCGCTGCAGAATAATAGGGGGTGTGGGTGAGTAGAGGGATGGCCTAGCCAGCGGTGGGAGTACTAGGGGACGGTGAGGCCTGCGCGGCAGCACAACCGGCCACGTGAAGCGGGAGCAGGCGGCTGGAGCAAGAAGATCAGAGATTGAAGAAACACGACGACTGTTGGATTGACATCCGAGGGTTACGTGTGCTAGAATCGTTTGTTGACGTATATAATAAGTAAAAAAATCTTGCATACGCGTCAACTTAATAGGCCCACAAGTCAGACCATTCCCTATTTTTTAATAATTTATATATAGCTCATTGCAACTTCTTATGCAATTTCTTGGAGTCCATTTTTTTGTTGGCCAGGGCCAGGGTTAAAAATTTAAACAAAATTTCGCATATTTCTGTGGGTTCCAAACTATTTTTAATACCGAAATGTCGAGCCAGATTTAAAGTACATTGAAGATATAAAGTAATTGCCAATCTGTCATCTGTTTTTATATTTACAGCCCATTTCATATTACTTTCAAGATTTGCAGTCATCTTGAAAGAGTTGCAGCCCATCAGGGCGTAGAAAAATAAGTAGGCCTGGATTGGGTATTCTTAAAAAAATAAACTGGGCTCATTTTCACAAAGAAAAAATAGCTGGGCTAGTCATGTGGTGAACATAAAATATAAGACTGGGCTAGACGGGCCACAACCCAGTTGAAACCCTGCTCTGTCTCAACGATAACAAAAAAAATACTGCTCGAGCAGCTACGTCCCAGGTGTCAACCAATCTTGTGTTGTTCTCTTGTCTATTAACTATATACGATGACAATGTCGTGGGTCCCAGATGTCCAGAAACCACTAGGAGGAAGCATTTTCTTTTTCCATACGTTGAAAATGGAGTATATATAACAAAAAATGAGGAACTTCCTTGCGTCCCGCCATGTACATGGTGGGCCCCTACTGTCATCCTCTCCACGTACAGTCCTTTGCCGATTCCTCTTGTTCGTTGACCATGTTGACAACGCGAGAGGGCGGCGCCGCGGCGAGCGCACCAAAGCGCGCGGAGGACGACAGCGAGGCCTCGGACGTCGGCGTTAACGTTTTAGGAGACGGTGGGGCGGCGATCCATGCGCTGAGGCACAGCCAGCCTGGGAGGCGGAAGCAGGCGGCCCCGTCGGCGCTGGTTTGGTTTTGGCGGCTGGAGGAAGACAGGACTGAAGAAACACGACAGACTGTAAAAGCAGCAGGAAGACTTACCAACCTTAACTAAAACCATCAGGGGCACTTAACAACCATAGCTGAAAGTAGTATGAGCACTTATACAGGTTCAACCGTACAAAGCACGCCTCAAACAGTGCTACTATGCCTACAATTAAACAAGGGTGAGGCCGCCAAGCCCCAGGACAAGGCCCAGGCGCCACCCCAGGCATCCACAACCTTCTAAAAGCGGCTTCATCTCGCAATGTGGTCAATAAACAGGATATTCGGTTTAGAGCCATGGAAAAGCAGGAACATAATCTTCTGTCCTATTCTCCAAGATGGATGGGCCTTCATTATTTGAGACCACCCATGAATAAGTATCTTTTCACCTCCAAGGGGAATGGAGTAGGTCAACATAAACATCATGTTGTGACCAAGCGCAAGTCTGACCCGACCATGGTCAGGCATCTGTATAGGAATAACAGAACTGGGCAGTTTCTGTTTCAAGAAGGTCACAGCTGTAAAACTGTGTATAAGCAAGAGTTTATGAACAACATATATAACAGAAAACAGCTAGTACCATAAGTTTCTGGACACAGTTGGACCTCTTCAACGAGTGCAGCAGTGGCACACATATCCCACGTGGCCTTCCACCATTAAAGTGCCCCACAAGGACCTCAAGATGATCAATGAAGTGTAGGAACTTGTTGATGTCGTCCCAGTCAACTTCAGTGCCATCAGTAACAACCGAGTTCTTATAGAATAACAAACGAGTAGCCTGCTTAACTCTGAAAAAACCTACATGTGCCACCAATTATAAGAAAATATTAGTTAGAAGTAGCATCTTCGTGAGAGATTCGTTGCTACTTCTAAAGTTAAATTGTGATAAGTTAGACAGAATAGGTGGATTGAGAAGTAATCGAGGCAACAAGCAAGAACCAGATACAAAACTAACATGGATGAACCATTGGAACAACGTCGGGGTGCAAGATCGCAGTGAAGTTGAGACCAGGTTCTGCTATTTCCATCAACATTTGTGCGCCAACTTTCAGTCCGTAACACTTGAGAAAGTTTATCCAAGTTCGGCCATAAGAAAACCAGCGATCTTCTTGGTTCATGAACCCAACTCGGAACTTATATCCATGGCTTGTCTTCACTGTGACCATTAAACTGGTGTATTCAGTTATGGCAAGGCCGAGCATCTTGAGTACATGTGTTCTGGCAGAGCAAGGAATGTACTGCAGGAAAAATAATATGAGAACACAATGTATTCCCTATCCAAATCTAGAAATAATTTCCTCCTTCACGTTAGTGTTGACCATGGTACTAGTACCTTTTATCCAAATATAGCAATCCAAATTTCCTAATTAGTCGACAGCATGTTCAAAAAAACCCACCCTCCCAGATAGAAAAGAGGATTCTAGGAACTTATTGTGTGTGTTTTAAAATCCTGTGTTAGGATGAGAAGGAACAAGTGTGGCGTCTCGCCGAGGGCGCAGAAACCTGTAGGGTCCTCACACTTTGGGCACTTCAAATGAAACACACTAGATTCAGTAGGAAGAAAAATGCATCAACGGCGGCGGCTGCCATCCTAGGATTACCCGCGACCAAGGGACTTGGATTTATCGGGGATGGATGAAGAATTTGTACCTGGTTCTCCACGAGAAAACCCTATGCAATCGCCGAGAGGGGGTTTTCTCTGAAAAAGCAGACGAGGGAGAAGGGGATTCGGCCCCAGTGAAATATTGCCACTTCGTCCGTCCAGCTTCCTGCTAAAGCTGGAAAGGTGGGGGGTTTTGTGATTTGACGGCTCATTGTGCATTACTGCGGCGCTACGACCGGGGTGTGTCTACCGTGCAGTTGTGCACTCTAATTTGGTGCATGGCACGTGGACCCCGTTGCCAGATGCCCCACATATCAGCGAAAGGAAGTAGAAAGATAGGAGTACCTAGTTACACATAAATATATTTTTGACAGAGAGATACTTCCTCTGTAAACAAATATAAAAATCTTTTATATCACAACTTTATACATAAGAAAAATCAAGGGGAAAATATAAATTTAACATATATAATTATAAAAAACAGAGTTTTTTAGCATAGTATAGACAAGTTGGTGATGATGGTGTGCCTGCCATCCTGCAATATAGGCCGTCCGATTTATGTCTGACGGATAGGAAGGAAACTATGGCAATTTTGCAAAAGGGTACCGACACACCTCTCCACATTTGCAAATACGGCCTTCCCTCGTTCATCCTTTTGTCTCACAAGATAAAATACTCATACAAATGCGTCTTGATGTTACGTACAACGCATGGGCATTATGGGGGTTCAGCTGAGAATATAATACTCAGACATGCTCACGGTTTTGGACTTTGGGCCACATGCCGGTGGGCCTGCATGTTTGGGGGCCCATGTGTTCTACCTCAATGCTTTTCATATTGCAAGCGATCGGTACGGCTTTGGTTTTAGATGTTACCGCAACGCGAATACACAAATTGAATAAAGCACAACAACTGTTAGAATGAAATCGAACGACGGTTCCTAACCAACAATCAGAGTTGCAAATCTATCAACGATATACGACGTGATAAATAATACTGTCGTACTACTTATACACACAGGACACTTGTTTCACCATGCCAGATTATTACATCAAAATCTCTCAAAGGATAGATCAGTTCGGCAGTTGCGTGCTCCTACTGAAGAATTTCAAAGTTGATTTGGACGAGCTCTCCTTGCCGAGAAAGTTCGATTTTGACATCATCCCCTACCGCAAGATATGATTTAGATTTGAACCTTGACCATCCTTTAGCATCAATCATCATGCGACCATCCTTTGTACTTACGGTATATTGAGCAGGTTCATTCAAACCAAGGCTGCGCATGGTAAGAGAAACTTGGCCATGGTCGCCCGGATTGTTGAACGACTCCCTCGCTCCTCTAGGAATTCTCTATTTGCAAACAAGAAGACATACACAAACAGTTAGATCAACACAGTGAATCATGTGAAACAACATGGATAGAAGAAAGAATGAAGCACTTGGGCGGCCAATGCTTATGAAGAAGGTGGACATGTCGGTTTTTGTAAGGACTCTGGTATATGAAGTGCGAACTGCAGCCCAGTCTGTTGCCGGTGCAACTGCTGGTTCCGTTGCCGCTGCACGGGCTGGAGCAGATGCAAGTGTTGGTGCAGGTGCCGAAGCCATTGCTGGTGCCCGTGCCAGTGCGACTGGTAGTGCCGCCGCTGCTGCCAGAGATGGTGCTCCTTGTAGAGCTGGTGCCGGTGTCGGAGGAGGTGCCGGTGTCGATGCCCGATCCTCCAGTAGATCAGCCTGATCCGCTGACGCGGTCGGTGACCAATCCTCAGCTGGATTAGACTGAGCTGCTGCCGCTGTCAGTGTGTCATGAGATATCCACGGCCACCTATGGGACCAATAGGCCCCTTGCTGGTTCGGCAGGGGGATGGCGCGTTGCACAAAGAGCAGACCAGCGCACGGCAGCACGGCAAAGAGCAGACAAGAAATTTACCAGGTTCGGGTCGCCGCGAGGCGTAAGACGGTGGTGCAGGTTCTTCAACTTTCCAACCCTTCCTATAGGTGCCATGGGCCTCCTTTTATATATTAAGGGGTCACCACAATGGCAAAGTAGTCATTATTCAGTGATATGATAGCAAACCGTGCTATCATACCTAACTCTGCGGGCTGACAGGGTGCATTAAATGGACCGCTTAGTGTCACATCACTGGTTGCCCGGCAAGGCTTGTCGGGATGTCTTGCCAGCGCCGTGCCTGTTCCTTTGACACATCACAGGACGGGTGTCATTTGTAGGCTTCTTTTGTAGGAAATGGCTGCCATGTGGTGAATGGCTGCCACTTAGTCACCTTGCGGCTTGACACCACACTGATTGATGACGTGGGTTATGCTTGAGTGGTTGGTGGGGTGGTTCAGCCCCCGCGAGCCCTGGCAGATCTTGCCGGGGTGCTCTGGTTGCCTGCTTCTAGTGGTGGCCTCGCCCCTTGCCGGGCTCGTCTGCCCGGCAAGGGAGGCCCTTCTCTTGCCGAAATCCATCTTCTGTGGCTTGATCTTGGTCCTTCTGAGCTGCATATTGGCTCCTCAAATCCCTTGGTTCTTCAATCTCTGACTTAAGCTGATGCTTCAATCTTGATCTCGTGCCTGTTCACAGTTGGGCAATGGACCCAGGGTTTGTTGCACCGGCAGAAGCCCCCGGGCCTGCCCCGAACGCGCTGCTGAGTGTCATCAGGGTAGGGCCTAATAAGTGCACAGGCAGGACCGCTGAAGGGGTTGTCCCCTTGAGGTTTCCTTTGCTGCATCATTAGTCTTGATTTCGGGACGGTTTCCGATTTCCCCGCACGTGGTGTAAAGCCAATGGTGGTGGGGTCGCTCCAGCGATGGCCCGTGAATGACTTGAACGCACGGGGTAGAAACCGCCAATTTACTCTTCCCACAGCGCGCCCTTATACTTAGCCACGTATGCTGCATGCATCACGCGGGGTAGGTAATGGAGGCGCGTGGTGCGGGAGAGCATCTTGAGGTGGGTCCGCCCGCCTTGAATTGGCGGAGGAGGGCGGTGGTTACCCGTTGATGGAGCAGCCCCCCTCCTCGTCCCGCCTATAGAAGGAGGGGCGGAGGAGGGCGGATTCATCCATCTTTGCATTTCTCTTCTTCCTTCCTTGTCCTCTGCTTCCGCCGACGATGCCGAAGAGAGGAGCCTGGGGTCAGCCCCTGGGCCCCTGCTTGGGGCCATTGTTGCCCCATGCTGGTGTTGGCGCTCGGGGAGTGAGTCTGGTCCTTGGCGTGGTGAATCTCTTGGTCTCTTCGAGGCCCGGCCGGGAGGCGGGTCTGGAGATCATTGGTAATCCCAGCATTGCCCCTCCTGGAGGTCTTGGGGCTGTTGTCAATGAGAGGCACGCCTTCCTGCCCACCAAGGAGGGGAGTGGCGCGTCTCAAGCCCGCCGGCCATTCCGGCTGCTTGCTGTTTCTCCGCTGGAGGCGTCGGACCAGGGTCTTGGCGCTTCCCGGGAGCAGCGGTGGTGAGGGGAAAGCGAGGGAAGACGGAGAAGGCGGGTGGCGGGGGCTCAAGTCGGAGTATGATGGCGTGCTTGCCTTCACCTCCGACATTCGACCTGCCGCCTCGTCTTTCCGTTCTTCCCCTCCCTCCCCGGCATCATCATCACCAGCCTCTTCGAGTGATAGCCGGGGAGGGATGTTCTCTTGGTGCCTTCTCCTCGCCTCCAGCAGTCTTCCGGCTGAGCTTTGTTGGATGACCCCACCGGCGCTCAAGCCGGGGCTTCTTGCTGGCTCTGGAGGTGGCGACCAGAAGGTGCCGCCCCGTCCTCCGCACTCCTCCTTCACAGCCTCGCCACTCCCTGTCTTTTCAGGCCGTGCCCGACGGGCCCTGACAAGACTGGGGTGGGCTCCTGCTTGGGTGCTCCTTTTCTCATCTTTTCCTCCTTCGCCGCAGTGCCGGAGGAGGGAAAACAAAAAGAGGGGATTACGGGACACTTTTCTTTTTTCAATCTTAAACTTGCCGGCACTTGCCAAATTTTAATTCAAATAATGTAATCTCTCAAGTCCATCTTTATGTTCGGTAATGCTTGTACTTGTATAAGCATATGAATGAAAAAGATGAACCTTGTCGGGAACCCGTTCATGTGTATGTCCATGTAGAGGTGGAGTGCCTCTTTAATAAAATAAACGAGTTTTCCCCAGCGGGATATCCTGCCGGCACCCTCTTTGTCTGTCAGAGAGCTACGTCTGTCGGGGAACAGATAGAGGGGCCAGCCCCCTGCCAGCTCCTTTTTACCAAAGGCTGCTGCGGCCATCCTGACTGAAGCAACGTTCGAGTCATGTATGGGAGCAGCTAAGTTTCAAAAGAGAGGCGAGGTTTTCTCATGCAAAGTCATAGCCTTACAGAACACTAATTGTCGGTGTTCTGGGGACGGGAGTCCCCAGACTTGCCTGCCTGCGGCCCATGGCGTGGCTCTGCGAGCGGGCCCGTACGGCCCATCTTCACCAACAAGCACTCAAGACCCTCGCGAGGCGGACAACACAAGACCCCTTCGGGAGTGGCCTCACCAGGTTGGCTCACGAGGGGTGGAGAGATCAAGGCAAGGCAAACCTCGCAAGGTTCTCGTGACGTGAGCCATGACGATCGAGACCAGGCGGGCGCTAGGAGGGCGCCAGCGCGCACAGTGTCCTTGTTTCCTCTTTGGTGCTAAGGAGGCAAGCGCAGGCGCGGAGTACCGAGGCGTCAAGCAAAGGTTTCCATATCAGTGCAACGAGACCAAGACCAGCAGGACGGCAAGACGGAGGTCACCATGGAGCCCAAGGCGGCGTCACCACTAGAGCCTTTTGCAGGCGAAGACTGCTTTTGTCAGGATAAGCTATACTAGCTGCCCCCTTTCAAATTGGCCGTTGTTGGCTCCCTTCCCGCTCAATATTTGGGGGAGAGGACCAGGGCCTATATAAATAGGACTAGCCAACACCGTAGGGGATAACTCATTCGGAGGCATCTCATCTCATCTCGAGTAATCCTCACCCACACAAGTTCACCAAGCACAAGAACACCTCGACTCCGGAGGCTGTTCTTCCCCTTGTACTGTTCATCCCCAGCCCAAGAGGCAATCCACCACCACCACCACACTGGAGTAGGGTATTACACCACAACGGTGGCTCGAACCAGTATAAATCTTGTGTCCCTTCTGTTGCGAGTTCGTCGAGTTAGCCCTTGAGATCTCAGCGAAGCTAGGACATGGATCGGTAGGGGGAGATCTTCGTGCGCACCCTAGTGTTCAAACCTTGAGGGTTTTGCCGGAACCCGTGATATGACATTTGGCGCGCCAGGTAGCAGGGGGGCGCCGGAGCTCTTCTTCCACCAGCCGATCCGCTCGTTGATCCTTCGGCGCTCCACGGCTCCGATGTCCGGCTACTCAAGAGCCAATACCAACCGCTGGGCGGCCTGGCCGGCCCGGGCGGCGCTGTCTGCCCAAGAAGACCTCAACCCCGCGCCTCAGGCGGCACGCGCACCGCCAAACACCACGGGGCGCAGGCAGCGCGGTCACTCACCCTCTGCTCTTACTCCACGACAAGTGCGAGCGGCCGCGAGGGCCTCAAGCCACGCTGCCGCCATGGCGCCGCACACCCGGTGGGAGCAGGCGAACATGAGGGTCGCGCTCACAGTGGCTCGAGAGCTGCTGCGATGCCAGTTAATGGAGAGCAGTCGGGATGCTTTGCTAGAGCGCGTCGCCGAGCTCTTGGACGCCGCGGCTTCTGGAGCGACACCCTTCTGTACTCCGCTCACGCCACAAGCTGCGGCCGGGTCACATGGCGGACCACGCCGTGCCTGCGTGCCCACAGGCGCACCACCAGGCTTCATCGACACCGGCGCAACCAACGGAGATGTACGCCCGCTCGTGCCCGCGCCACCTCCGCTGGGTGCAGGCACGAGCGCCGCCACCTACGGTCTAGGCGGGATGCAACCCTACCATCCTCGAGGCGGCACGCTAGGACGGGCGACATGGAGCGTGGGGCACTATGGCAAGGTCTTCGAGGCAGCGGCCTCGGAGGCCTACGTGCCCCGCATGGTGGACCAGGAGTACATGCTGGAAGACGACCCTGGCTCGTTCCTCGAGCCGGGCTAGGAGGAGGAGGCGCTAGAAGCCGGCACCTTTCAGGAGGCATCCGGAAGCCTCACCAACCGCGCTGGCGACAACGACTACAGGGTACCACTAATTCCTCAGGAGCAGGCTTACGCTAACCATGGTGCGCAGGAGGATCAGGTTGCAGCAGTAGACGGCGGTCCCAGCTCGTCGGCCTCCCTCCCGCCAGGAGGGGCACGCTGGGGACTGCAGGAAGGAAGCCGGGACAAAGGCCCACCCCAGCGCCGCGCGGAGCAAGGCGTCCCCCGGAGGTAGGCCCTCTGCCGGGGAGGTGCTCCAGAGCCTACCCCCGGCAGAGGACCCGTGGTCACCGAGGGTGCAGCTGGCGTCCCCTTTGCCCCATTGGTGTCGTCCTGGTTTCCGGTCGCCCCCAATGCTGGCCAAGGGAGGTGCAAGGCGGGGCCCTCGTATGGCGATATGAAGTAAGGCTCACGCCTGTGAAGGTCTCCGCCCGTGACACTCTCACGTAATAATGAGTGGGGCTGTACACGCCCCGGAGTCTCAGGAGTGCTGCCCTCGGGCCTCGGGGGCTCGCTCCCACGTCCTAGTGGCAGCACTTAGCTCCGCGCTGGTGAGAAGACTTGAAGACAAGAAGACTAGACTAGGTGCCGGACGCGGCCATTTCCTTTGGATCCCTTTTCTGCAGCCTTGCCTTCTGGATTTGGATTTAAGTTGAAGTTGAATTTTCATTGATGCGCGCGGGGGTGCCTTTTCTCATTTGAGCGATTTCTTGCTATATGGTTCTTGCCTTATTCCGAAGCTCGCGCTCGCTGCCTCCCCCTCGCGAGCGGGGCTGGGTGCAGCATACGCACCGCGCGCGTCGATACCACGATCGGCACCAGATTCTCGCGAGGCCCTCCCGGGCGATTTAGCAGACCCTTCAGGAGTTCCTCGGGAGCTGACGACCTCACGATCCAGTTCGGGGCTTACCCCGGCTAAGGTAAGCCGCAACAGCAAACTTGCCACCAGACTCATGGATTCACAAAGGTTCAGCTTGACATAAAAGAATAAAGGCAGCGGTTTGTTTACACGAGGGGCTCCCCCTCTCAAAATGCTCTTACAACCTCTAGGGCCACGCCCAAGCCTCTGCGTGCAGGACAAACAGCTGGGGAGCATGGGGATCAATCGGACATGTCGCTCGCCACATCGCCTTCAGACGCGCCGCTGGCATCGCTGCCACCATCGCCAGCATCACTATCGCCTCCTCCGGCGTCGTCAACATCATCATCGACCACGTCGCCTTCGTCCGCCGTGACCACCACCGCGTCATCGTCAGAAGAGAAGGCCCTGACCAGCGCGTCCACGTTAGCCTCCATCCACCGCGCCAGGTCGGCTCGGATGGCCTCCGGGACTGGAGCAATGGCGGCGTCAAAGTCGAAGTCCTGGTAGGTGTTCTAAAGATGGCTGAAGACACGGGAGAATGCGCGCCCCAGCAGGCTGCGGCTCCTCTCTTCGACAAGCAGGCGAGCTCTCTCGGAGTGGTTCTCCAGGGGCGTCACCACATCAGCGAAGAAGCAGAGGTGGCTGGCATAGTCATTCACGTGGGGGTGAGGGGTGTTCTCATCACAGATGTGGCCCATGGCAGTTTTGGCCCTGTTCCGAAGGTCCTGAAGCATGGGAGCATGCACGCACTCCAGCGTCCGCCGCTGAAGCACTTCCTCCCTGTTCTGCCGCACAACGGACTCGGCGTCAGCAACCCGCTTCTGAAGAGAGAGCAGCTCGGCGCGGGTGGAGGCCAATTCCGCCTGCGTTGTGACCAGGGCGGCTGTCGTGGCCTCCTCGCGCCTCTCCACCTCAGCTAGCCTGGGCCTAAGGGCAGCGACCCTACCCGCGGCCTCCATCTCCGCAAGTTTCAACTTCAGGTCATGCCTACCCTCAAGACCCGCGCGAACCTCAGCCACCCGGCGATCGACCTCCTCCTGGCCCTTGGCCTCGCGAGCACCAACGGCATCTTCCGCTTGGGAAACTTGACGCTCCCTCGTCTCCAGTCGCTCAAGCACGAGGCTACGCTCCACGGCTTCCAGTGCCAACGCCTCCTCGCGCCCCCGGATCTCTTCTTCTTCGGCGGGCGTCCCCCTCAGCGATGCAAGGGCGGCTCTGCGCGCCTCCACTTGCCGCTCCAAGGAGGCACTCCAGGCTTGGAGCTCCCACGCGCGCTTCTTCGCGGCCTCGCGGCGGCGGTCAGCTTCTCGGGCCTCTTCCAGAGCTTGGGAGCAGGCTTCACGCGAGGTTGCGAGAGAAGCTTCAGCCTTCGCGTTATCAAGCTCGTGCTGGAGACGCCCGAGGTTGATGGCCACCTTCAACTTATGCCGCTCCTCCGCCAACCGAAGACCCTCGGCCTCGAGGCACGCGTCGACACCTATGAGTTCTTCACCGAGTCGGTTCATCGCGCCCATCGCCTCCTGGAAGAGCTCATGACGAACAATGCTCCGTCCATGCTCGAACTGAAGCGCACGGCCCATCTTGTCCTCCACCACGGGGGCTGCGGGTGGGGCCCGAAGCGGCACGCCCCCTCCCAGTAGGGGGCTGGGGGCTAGCGCACGCCAGGAGGCCAGCCAGGCCTCGCAAGGGGCCCAGACGAGTCAGGGCCCGCTGCTTGAGGAGGCGCCCGAGACCGAAGCCATCCAGCCGCCGTCCACGATCAGAGGAGGAGCCCTCGGCACGCTCGCTGAGCTCCAGGCAAGGCCGTGGAGGAGGGACGACGGGAGCGTAAGCTCCTGGCGCCACGGAGGCAAGCGCGCCCCTGCAACCGACCCCGCACCAAAGGCGGTGTGCAGGCTAGGGGCGCTCAAGGTCAGCGGGGGATACGAGGAGAGAGGAGACTGCTTCTCGGGAGACTCAGCGGGTGTGGCGGAAGGGACCCTGAAGAGTGAACGTCAGGGAGGAAAGCAGCACTCAAGAATACGCAAAGATACGGTATTGACTCGTCAATGGCGATGTACTTCCTCCGCTTCAACGGCCCGAAGATGCCACCGCTGCCGCTCGGGGACCTCTTCCTCTTCCGGAGCTCCTCGAAGTCCATGCAGAGCCGACCAAAGCGTTGGACATGGCAGCCAGCAGGAGGTGCAGCAGGAGAAGCGCTTGAAGGGACAACCTCAGGGGCGCCAAGCCGAGGAGAGCCATCGGGTGCCATCTTGTAGCGACCTGCCAAGGTCTCAGGAGCTTCGGCCTCAGGAGTCGCGCGCTACGCCGCCTCCGCAGCTGCCGCGCCAGGACAAGAGTCACAGGCTCCCGAGGATGACGCCTTGGGAGCCCCAGGCGGCATTGGGACCCCAGTACTAGGGCCATCGGCCTCGGACGATGCTCGCCTCCCTGCATCCACACTCAGGGTGAGCTCAGCGCCGGCAGCGAAGAGGGGAACCACGTTGACGGGATTCTCGCGGGGCCCCACCAGGCCGTCTTGGCGCAGCCCCCACTCGTCAAAGGAAGGCATGTGCTCCACGAATTCCTCCTTGTTCGGGCAACGGTACAACAAACAACTCTTCCCAGGCATGTCGTCCGGCAACGGAATGCCCGCCAAGACCCCAAGCACCATCTGCCGCGTCTCAAGAGGGAGCCCGGACTCCTGAAGCCTCATATGGTCCTTGCTGTTGAGCAAGGCCCACATCGGCCGAGAATGGAGCTCAAGCGGGGCGACTCGGCGCCGGACAAACTCCTTCACCACCATAGGCGCAGTTACGCCACGGTCCTTCAACCTCTTCAGCCTGAGCCAGACGGGGACAAAGCAAGGGCTCGCGAGCTTCTCGTGGCCCCAACCGGAGTTGGGGACGGCAGGCGCCGACGAAGAATGGAGCAGAGGGCTGAGCACTCCGACATCAACAAATAACCACCGTGTCCGAAACCCGCTCGTGGATGGAGGAAGCTCGAAGTCGATCCCCGCGCCTGCCGTCGCAGCCACAGCCTGGAAGCTCAGGCATCCCGAGCTCCGCCGGGGGTCAATCAGATGCAACGAGAAGAAGTGGCGAAGAAGGGCGACGGAAGGGGCAATTCCCACCATGCCCTCACACACGAAGGCGAAAACGGCAAGAAGGGTCACGGATTGGGGATCAAGATGCAGCATGTGGATCTGGTAGTGTTCAAGCACTGCGTTGAAGAAGGCGGAGAAAGGAGGGACCATGCCATCCCAAAGGGCATCGATGAAGATTGGGACCTTGGTGGCAGCCCGGTCAATACGAGGACGAGACGCAGGCGAAGCCACCGTCTTTCCCCACTCATTGAAACTGGAGGCGAGCATGGGACGCACCTTGCCCTTGGCCTCATCATTGAGCACCAGCGATCGGCCAACTACGGGCTCGACGGCCGGAGGCGCACTAACCGAAGACAGAGGTTTCTTCCCCTTATCCGCTTGTTTCGGCGCCATGGCGATGGAGTGAGCAGAGCTCTGGTCAGATTGGAAAGAGGAGCGGAGTCCCAGGGAAGCAGAGGAATTGGGGAAGTATGGCGCGGGCGATGGAAGAGTAACTGCGTAGGTTGCGGTGGCCGCATAGCCAGGCGGATCCCAAGGCAGCATAGGGAAGCGGAGACGCCCACGTCCAATCAACCGCCACACGTCGACCAAGGCCGCAGGCTATTGGGGCCCGCGGCGCTCCGCCCTTGACCTTTGGCTACGCCTCGAAGCCAAGCCCGAGCGTGCCTTGGGCCCGGGGGCTACTCTCGGCGTTCTGGGGACGGGGTCCCCAGAATTGCCTGCCTGCGGCCCACGGCGTGCCTCTGCGAGCGGGCCCATATGGCCCATCTTCACCAACAAGCACTCAAGACCCTCGCGAGGGGCCAAGCCTGGCGAGGCGGATGGCGCAAGACCCCTTCGGGAGTGGCCTCACCAGGTTGGCTCGCGAGGGGCGGAGGGATCAAGGCAAGGCAAACCTCGTGAGGTTCTCGTGACGTGAGCCATGACGATCAAGACCAGGCGGGCGCCAGGCGGGCGCCAGCGTGCACAGTGTCCTTGTTTCCTCTTTGGTGCTAAGGAGGCAAGCGCAGGCGTGGAGTACCGAGGCGTCAAGCAAAGGTTTCGATATCAGTGCAACGAGACCAAGACCAGCAGGACGGCAAGACGGAGGTCACCATGGAGCCCAAGGTGGTGTCACCACCAGAGCCTTTTGCAGGCAAAGACTGCTTTTGTCAGGATAAGCTGTACTAGGTGTCCCCTTTCAAATCGGCCGTTGTTGGCTCCCTTCCCGCTCAATATTTGGGGGAGAGGACCAGGGCCTATATAAATAGGACTAGCCACCACCGTAGTGTATAACTCATTTAGAGGCATCTCATCTCATCTCGAGTAATCCTCATCCACACAAGTTCACCAAGCACAGGAACACCTCGACTCCGGAGGTTGTTCTTCCCCTTGTACTGTTCATCCCCAGCCCAAGAGGCAATCCACCACCACCACACTGGAGTAGGGTATTACACCACAACGGTGGCCTGAACTAGTATAGATCTTGTGTCGCTTGTGTTGCGAGTTCGTCGAGTTAGCCCTTGAGATCTCAGCGAAGCTAGGACATGGATCGGTAGGGGAAGATCTTCGTGCGCACCCCAATGTTCGAACCTTGAGGGTTTTGCCGGAACCCGTGATCCGACACTAATGGACAAGAGGTAAAACTTATCTATTTGGCTTTGCCGGGGATCGTTGTGCCGTGCAATCTTCACATCCCTGGTCAAAGCCAAGTTCATGGCAGGAAACCGCAACTTCATGTAGATGAAAATGAATGCAGGATGCAATCCTATCTATATGCATATGCAAATGCTCATGAAATGCTTATGCTGTGATCTTGGTGTGCTCATGCATGCATGCAATCTTACTTGGGGCCCCCCTACAGCGCTTCTTTATTTTCTCTTGCATGGGGTCATCGCACCGGCTTTGTACAAGGGGTTACATGCAGCTGAGGCAAGGCCTGTACAAAATGGTGGCTATCAGGCAGTGCCCGACAGCCTCGCGCCTTATGGGTAGTACTTACTGAGATGCTCAATATTCCATGAGTTTTGCAACTGAGTGCCATCTCCGGTCTCCAGACGGACTGCGCCGGGTCTGGTGACTCGTACCACCCGGTAAGGGCCTTCCCACTTCGGTGATAACTAGTTTGTACCCTTGGCGGACTGAACACGCCTAAGGACAATGTCACCTTCCTCAAAACACCAGGCATGAACCCTGCGGCTGTGGTAGCGACGCAGGGCTTGCTGGTAGCATGCAGCACGTGTAGCAGCCCGGAGAAGGTTCCCCTCGAGTAGCACAGCGTTGTGACGCTGGTGCTGATCTTGCGCAACTTAATCGTAGGCAAGCACGCGAGGGGACTCGTAAATGAGTTCCGTGGGGATAACTGCTTCTGCCCTGTAGACCAGGGAGAAGGGAGTCTGCCCAGTAGCTCGTTTAGGTGTCGTTCTGAGGGACCAGAGAACTACCGACAGCTCCTCGATCCACCACCTGCCGTGCTTCTGCAGCGTATCGAAAGTTCTTGTCTTGAGTCCACATAGCACTTCAGCGTTCTCCCTCTCAGCTTGTCCATTGCTCCGGGGGTGTGCCACAGAGGCGAATGAGATCTTGCATATGAGGGTACGAACATATTGCATGAAGGCGTGGCTCGTGAATTGGGTGCCGTTGTCGGTGATGATCCATGCCGAAACTCCAAAACGGCACACCAACTCTTTCAAGCACTTGATAGCCGACTGAGCAGTCACCTTTCTCACGACAATCACTTCCGGCCACTTTGTAAACTTGTCGATGGCAACGAACAAGAATTCAAAGTCCCCGATTGCTCGGGGGAAGGGGCCGAGGATATCGAGCCCCCAGACTGAAAATGGCCATGATAAAGGGATTATCTGAAGGGCTTGGGCATGGATGTGTGATATCTTGGAATGGAACTGGCAGGCTTCACATGTCGTGACGAGGTCGACCGCATCTTGGAGGGTTGTGGGCCAATAGAATCCTTGCCGGAATGCTTTTGCAACTAATGCCCTTGATCCAATGTGTGAGCCGCACATTCCTCTGTGAATATCAGCCAACAGTTCCTTTCCATCCTCCAGGCAGACACACTTCAATTTCACACCGTTGGGCCTTCTTCTATACAGAGTGTCATCGACAAACTGGTAAATACTGGCCCTCCGGGCTACTTTCTCAGCTTCATCTTGGTCGCCGGGAAGTTCTCCAGTTTGGAGGAAGCGGACGGCGTGCCTTGCCCAAGTTGGAGCCTGGGGCTCGGCAACAAGGACTAGCGGCACCTCCTCTGCTGCGGGAGCACCAGCCTCGTTCGTGGGGTTCATAGGCTCGGATGGAGGGGGTGGTCCGGCAGGGTCTCATTCGGGGGCGGACGGCTCGTCCGGGAGAGGCTTACCATAGTCCAACTTTCTCCTTTTCCGGGCCATTGTGGTTGGCGATACGGAGGGCTGAGAGAGATGGAGAACAAAAGTTCCTGGTTCCACAGGAAGCTACTGCGCAACACACTTTGACAGGTGATCAGCTATGTTGTTTTCCTCACGGGGTACGTGTTCTATTTGCAGCCCGTCAAAGTGCTCCTCCAATCTCCTCACTTCCTCGATGTATGCTTCCATCAATGGGCTTTTATAATCTTTGTTGACTTGTCTCACCACAAGCTGTGAATCTCGTCGTATGATCAGCTTCTTGATTCCCAATTTTACTGCAATCCTGAGCCTGGCAAGGAGCCCCTCGTACTCAGCTGTATTGTTGATGGCTTCTTCCTGGGCAAAGTGCATTTGGCCAACGTACTTCAAGAAGCACCATCAAAATACATAATCCATTCTTGGGGTGATTCCTTGCCGGGGAGAGCTGTTTCTGTCACTTCCTCATCAGGGGTTGGCGTCCATTCTGCAATAAACTCTGCCAGCGACCTGCTCTGAATAGTTGATGTGCTCTCAAACTTCAAAGCAAAGCTGGATAACTCCAAAGCCCACTCCACTATTTTGCCGGTAGCCTCAGGGTTTCGGAGTATCCTTTGTAGCGGAAAACGAGTGACAAACGTGATCTCATGCGCTTGGAAGTAGTGGCGCAGTTTCCTTGAGGCCATAATGAGGCCAAATATCAATTTTTGCATGCCAGAGTACCTCGATCTAGCCCCTTGTAACAAGGAGCTGATGAAGTACACTGGGCGCTGCACCACCTTCTTCCTTGTCGCGTCCTTGGGGTTGTTCTCATTACCGTGCTCATCGCTGTTCTGATCCTTTTCTGACTCTGCCGTGATCTGTCCGCTTTCTGCCTCATTCACTTCTCACTGTGCTACCAAGGTCGCACTGACCACTTGGTTGGTTGCCGCCAAGTAAAGTAACAACGGCTCTTGGGGTTTGGGTGCAACCAAGATAGGCACAGATGATAGGTAAGCCTTCAACTCCTACAGAGCTGCATCTGCTTCCCGGGTCCACTTCACACACCCTGCTTTCTTCAAAATTTTAAAGAAAAGCAAGGCATGCTCGGCAGACTTGGAAATGAATCTTCTTAGCACGGCAACGCATCCCGTCAGGCGCCTCACATCCTTAACTATCCTTGGTGTTTGGATCTTCTCGATGACCTTGATCTTGTCGGGGTTAGCTTAGATCCCCCGATGGGACACGAAGAAACCAAGCAGCTTGCCAGAGGGGACACTAAACACACACTTCTCTGGATTAAGCTTCAAGTTGATATTGCGCAGGTTAGCAAATGTCTCCTCCAAATCCTTGATAAGGGTGGTCTTATCTTTGGTTTTGACCACTACATCATCCATATAGGCTTCTATGTTTCTGTGCAACTGTGGCTCAAAACCAATCTGGACTGCCCTTGCAAAAGTGGACCCGGCTAACGGTGTCCTGGACTAGGGGGTACTCACCACGTCGTCTCCCAACCAGGTGGATCGGGCAGAGGACCCCATGGTAGTTTACTCATGGGCCACTTCGGGCAGCCCATGCCGCATAGAAGGAATATTCCTCAAGACTTGATGATCAAGACAAGGACTCCTCTCCACCAACGTATTCGACTAGGACTCTTATTATCCTAGGCCTCTGGTACATTATATAAGCCGAGGCCAGGCTAGTCGATAGATCATTATGACATTATTCATCATACCCTCAGGTTTTAGACCACAACATATGATCTTGAGGTAGATCAACTCTGGACTTGATACTCCATCAATATAAACAAGAGTAGGACGTAGGGTTTTACCTCCATCAAGAGGGCCCGAACCTGGGTAAAACATCGTCTCCTTCGTTCTTGTTACCATTGATTCGAGAATCCACAGCTCGGGACCCCCTACCCCGAGATCTGCCAGTTTTGACACCGACAATGCTGCTTTCATTGAGAGTTCCGATGTGTGATCGGCAAAAGATCAATGGCTCACCTGCAGATAAACTGAGATGTCGGCGTCTTCGTCGCCGGCTTGACCAGTCACCTTGGCTTGACCGAGGACTGTGCCCTGCCTCCAAGCATCATGTTCGGATGAGGGCCTTCATGAACATCAACTCCGATCTCTATAATTATGATGGAGGAATCATCCATGGAGCTCGGGGGCTCAATGTCAACATTGCTCTCAGGCGACCGTGCTGTTTTTCTGAACAACGAACTTGAATCCGCTACCACCACCTCCTCGAGCATCACTTTGGAGATTCCTATGGTGGAATTGTGCAGAATTTAGTCTACAACAATGCTGTAAAATTTTGTCATGTTCCGATGGAGCAATCTCCGTCGTTCTCTGATATACCGGAGCCCTGTCGAATCTGGACAGGTATCTGGACGAGTTTGGAGCGTGGTGTCTAGCATCTAGCTCAGACGTCCTTTGGAAGATCCAACCGTTAATCAGCTGCGGAATTCCTATATCTATCACCCCTTAAAATTTCAGCTTGATCCGACCGTTCAAACTCCGGGAAGCCTCCGATGAGCTCATCTATTTTCAGACATGTTTTCTGCGGGAGAATGAATCCGACTCGAGTTCATCTTTTTTATGAATGGGATTTCGGACATCCTTTTCGAAGGAAGTTTTGTATGGGGTATTGGGTTTTGTTCTCAAACACATCCCACTAATTTTGAAGTCTTTTCCAATATGGTCTTCACCATCGCGCCGGTGTCAAACTAGCCCGACAACGTTGCTGCATTGCTGCCGACCTGCGCCAAACGGATCGTCGCTTCATCGGCTGAGCCCAACCTTATCGGATCATATCTCGGCAAGCCGAACAAGAGTTCGGGACCGCGAAGGCTAAATCATCACCAACATCATCGCCAGACATCGCTACATGGTCACTTCAGCAAGCGGGCATCGACCGCATCACAAGATCCGGCCTGCATCGGCATCGCCGCATTATTGCTTCTTCAAGCCTGAATTGCTTCTTCAAGTCTGGACGCGACTTCAGCGTCCGAACACCAGGAGTCAACCTTGGCCGGGATCGCCCCTTGCACCATCGTACCGGAGGACGACTCCGAAGAAATCCCAGATACTAATCCGGCCAACCAAGTCGGTGTCCACCACACCAACCTGCTTCGACCCCTTGGCTAGTATGGTGCGGCAAACGTCACACTACCGACCTGCCCCGTCACCTTGGCTAGACCGGGGGCTTCGCCATCTCTTCATCAACCTACTCCGGTGACTTCGGCGTCACCAGCCGACCAGCTTCGTCATGTTAGCTGGATCGGGGGCTTCGCCTCACCACATCGACCGTGCGACATCACCACCTCATCAAGCTGAGCTCCTCGCTCGGCCACCTTGGGCTTGGGGACTTGGACCTTGGCTAGGCTGCGGACTACGTCTTCGTCCCGGCACGAGCTCGAACCTCGTCAAGAATACCGAGTACATTAACCTGCTAAGTCGCCTCCATGCTCAGTTTTTTCTTTAAATTTATTAATTCTTGTTCGGTTCAACCAAACATTATAATTGTGTTAAACAATAAAGTTGTTCGTTCAAACATTGATTGTTGAACACTACTTTTTTCATCACCTCGGTCATGAGGGTTTTCGTCACTTCGGTTGGACCAGGGGCTTCGGCTCGTCACATCGACCGTGTGGCATCGCCACTTCATCAATCCGAGCTCTTCGCTCGGACACCTCGGGATTGGCTTTGGGGATGGGACCTCGACCCGCTGCAAGCTCGACCCGCGTCATCAATGCCGAACACATTAATCAGCTAAGTAACATTCATGCTCAATGTTGTCAAAATTTTGTGTTCGGTTCGACCATGCTCATGTGAGTTGTTTGTTAAAAGAAACTCCCTATACCCATGTTAACTGGGGGCTCTTAAAATTTATATGAGCCATTTTATAATAAATGTGTTTTCTTCTTGTTCATTGCAAAGTCTTTTTCTATCACTCGTTCCTCGACTCGAGTATGTGGTAAATAGCCGGATAGCCTGGTTTCTCTCTAAAGCCGCTCGAGCTTAGTTCACTAAACTGGCCTGAGAAGCACTCCGCCTTAGGGATAGGAGGTTGAAGCCGAAGGCTGACCCACTCGAAGTCTTGAGATCAGATGTGTCATGTTAAAGCACGACGGAAGCACAAACTAGTTTTAAGACAAATTTCCCGATTGGCACAAAAAAACTTGATCTAGTTCGGACGTGAAGTTTCCGCATAATTTTTTTCGTTTTTTAAGCTTATCGCACTTTTGATCTATTCGTGTGTTTTTCTGTTATGAGGCGGGACATCCTCTTGACCGAGGTACCCCGCGTAATAATCCAGCTTGGGAAATCTTTTTCAACCCATAGTTCGGCATTTTTCCTACCGACCTACACCTCGGTGTTGGGTCCGAGCATAAATCCGCAATACACTGTCGGACACTTTTTAAGCATCGACAATATCAACGGGAGGCTGCGACTTGAGCCGCACCCACAAAAAGCTAAGGTACCCCAAGGAGTCCTCGGCAAAATGTTCTTGGATATTGCTTTATAAGCAACAACTTCAAATTGTGTCTTCGGTCAATAGTTGGGTTGCCCGGCTCCCGTGCTTGCCTCCTATGTTTCACTTTGTTCAGCTAGGTGCGCAAAGGGAGAACCACTGCGATTGTGCTTCCAACTAGCATGGTTAAGCGCCACAGTGGAGAAAGCCGAAAACTGACTGTCACAATAAGCGTAAGCTGGTAAGCGATCCGATGACTGTATTAAACTATAAGATCGATATAGGTCACCCCGTGTTAAATGACGGTCCGTTCATAACATTGGCCGAAGTGTTTACGGCTTGACCTCGACTGTCGCCGAACACTAACCGGGGGCTAGTAACTGGCCTCCCAACTTTAAGCTCCTATGACTAAGTGAAAGTTATAGAGCCCGCATATCTGATTTCCTTGTTTCTGCTAGCACAACCGCCCCTGGGCACCGAGACGTCGGCTAAGGGTTGCCTTGTTATTGCGGAAACACCCTGCATAGCATCTACGAAGGGGTAGAAGCCGACGATGGGCCACTTTCAAATGATAAACAGTCGCAACGGAGTCAAAATAAACATATATCATCAGTGTTTGTATTCGTTACATAAGCGCTGCCTTTCGTAATTATCGTTATAAAGCCATTAATATGCATCAATTTGACTTAAGATTTTGGCCAAGCTGGGTTGCCTGGCTCCTGTGCTTACCCCTACATTCCCGATCGTTGGGCTAGGAAGTAAAGGGAGCACCTCTGTGATTATTACTACCTGGTCATCCGAGTTAGTACCTCAGACTAGGTGAAGCCGAAAGCTAGCCATCTTAAAGGATATAATTGGTCGGCAACAACGAAAGTGAAAATTCAGGTGCACTCAGACCACATAGTTCGTGAACTTTCCCCAAACTAAATCCTTAATATTTTCCTCCCGCATTGATCGGAGCTGAGGTTTCATGATCATGATCAGCATGGCAACCCAAAGAAAGGAACCGATAGCGGAACTATTTTCTTTGGAAGATGTTTCTTCATATAACATATCTCTCTGCATACCTTTGTTTATAAAACCGTATGGCCGGATTGCCTTGCTTGCCACAAATCTTTGCCCTCATAAAGGCTTTCAAAAGTGGGACAAACACTCCCTGACTACTGGTCGAGGAGGTTCAAGCCGATGGTCGGTCAACAAAGTTTTGTACAATGTGGATCCGAGCATTAATGATGTAAAGTACTTGGGTACGTAGAATCATTACACATAAATTGTGGGCAAAAATTAAATTTTCCGCAACCAATCTTTTAAAGAGTCAATGGCACAGTCTCTTTGAGATAATCGAGCAGCTGACATAATGCTCTCATAATTCCCTATTGGCATTGATTTCCTATCTATTAAGCCCCTTAAGGCCGAACTTGGCGAGCTCAGATTTCGTTATCTCTAACTCCTTTATGAGATCTTTAATCTGTTTCCGAGAAGTTTGTGTTAAACACAACAAAATTTTCTGTCAGATGGATATCGATCCTTAATTCGGCCACCCGTGCCCACATTATGGCTCGGGGGCTACTGGGCTTCGCAGTTATTATTTACAAATACTAAAGGGGCACATCGATCCCCTGATCTGGTGTTGCCACCCGACCAGTGTCTCAGGGGCTACTGCATTGCCTATTTAATGCAGAAAATTCAAAGTGCTCAGTGTTCGGCTTGACCGAACTATGGGCAAACACGTCCTCGGACAACAATAGGTACCATCTGGGACTTATCCGGCATCAAGCTAATATGTTACGGCGACTTCTCAAAACCCTCTCTCAAGGGCCCGTCCGCCGATCACTATCTCCTCTAATGTGCAGCACGGATTTTAGGCCGACACACACCTTGAGGGCTACTGCTATATATCTCGGCAGAGAATAAATGGCACCAATCGAAAATATTCACAAAAAATCAGCCCGCAGTCGGGGTGGTGCACCACCTCGGAAGCGGTCCGGCATAAAGCTCGGATTCGAATGGCTCGTTCCATAGAAGACTACTCCGGCATTTAAGCTCGGATAAACTCATTCAAATCTTCAGAGGCCAAGGTAGTCTATGATACCTCGTATGCTGACCATCGTCGGAGCTCGGCTGTAAAAAGACGCCTCAAATTTAGTTCGGCATTGGAGCTCGAACGCAAGAGGATACCTTGAATGCCGAATAGCGTTGGAGCTCGGCTGCAAAAAAGACAGCTCGACTATAGTCTGGCGTTGGAGCTCGGATAAACCGCCGTACGGGAAGCACTTGAAAGCCGAGGTGTGGCGTAAAAATAACAAGGCATTGATAAAGGCCAAAGATTTAAGGGGCTCCTCGGATACCCGACGTGTAAACTCTCCTGACTCACTTCGGCGATCCTCAAGATCGAAGATGGGAAGATTTGTTGAACCAGTTTTCAGGACCGTCGACCGAAGATATAAGAACTGTTTGGAAGAATCGAGGAGCATCCCCAACTTGAAGACCGGTTCAGGGGGCTACTGACGGTGTCCTGGACTAGGGGGTACTCACCACGTCGTCTCCCGACCAGGTGGATCGGGCCGAGGACCCCCATGGCGGTTTACTCATGGGCCACTTCAGGCAACCCATGCTGCATACAAGGAATATTCCGCAAGACTTGATGATGAAGACAAGGACTCCTCTCCACCAACGTATTCGACTAGGACTCTTGTTATCCTAGGCCTCCAGTACATTATATAAGCCGAGGCCAGGCTAGTCAATAGATCATTATGACATTATTCATCATACCCTCAGGTTTTAGACCACAACAAATGATCTCGAGGTAGATCAACTATGTACTTGATACTCCATCAATATAAACAAGAGTAGGACGTAGGGTTTTACCTCCATCAAGAGGGCCCGAACCTGGGTAAAACATCATGTCCTTCGTTCCTGTTACCATTGATCCGAGAATCCATAGCTCGGGACACCCTACCCCGAGATCTGCCGGTTTTGACACCGACACCGGTACTCTTTGATCCGAATGGCATGCGGACAAAGCAGTACGTACCACATGGAGTGATGAACGATGTCTTATCCTCATCTTCTTTGAAAATGAATATCTGGTGATATCCGTAGTAAGCATCCAGAAAGGAGAGCAAATCACACCCTGAAGTGGAATCCATAATCTGGTCGATGCGCGGCAAGGGAAATGGGTCCTTCGAGCAAGCCTTGTTGAGATATGTGAAATCAATGCACAGCCTCCATTTCCCATTTGCTTTCTGGACTACCACTAGATCTGCGAACCATGTGGGGTGCATTACCCCTCTGACCAAACCAGCTGCCTCTAGTTTCTTGATTTCCTCGGCAATGAACTGCTGCTGCTCCAAGGCCTGCTTCCAGATTTTCTGTTTGACAGGTCGGGCATGTGGGCAGACAACAAGGTGGTGCTCGATTACTCCTTGGGAGCACCGGGGATATCAGATGGTTGCCATGCAAACACATCGATATTCACCCGCAGGAAGGCAACGAGTGCGCATTCCTATTTGTCATCAAGGGTGGCGCTGATGGTGAAGGTACCATCAACGCCAACCAGCCCTGCTGGGACCTTCTTCACTTGGGGTGCCGCAACCTTTGATCTCTTGCTGTTGGAACACTCCGCCACGTCGTCAACGGGTGCCGTACACTCGGAGGGGGCACGCTTCCCGGACTCCTTGCGGGAGGTCCTACAATCCATTCTCCTTCCTTTGCTTTCCTTGGCGGGAGCCGTCGCTGCCGCTGCCTCCGCTGCGACTGCATCCCGGTACATCTTATCTACGCAGATAATTGCATCCTTCTCATCTGATGGGATAGTGATGACCCCTAGCCGCCATGGCATCTTCAAGGTGTTGTAAGCGTAGTGGGACGCTGCCATGAACTTGGCCAGGGCCGGGCGCCCTAGAATCCCATTGTACAGCAGGGGGAAATCGACTACATCAAACACAACCTTTTCAGTCCAGTAGTTCAGCTCTCCCCCAAACGTCACCGGCAACGTAATCTTCCCCTTGGGACGGCTCCTGCCGGGGTTAACCCCTTGAAATGTGCCAGTAACCTCCAGCTCTTCCTCTCCAATCTGAAGCTTGCTGATAACTACTGGGGAAATCGGATTTAACCCGGCCCCGCCATCCACTAACATCTTTGTGACCTTGAGGTTGTGGATTGTTGGGGAGACCAACAACGGCAAGGACCCTATCACAGTGGTGCGGCCAGGGTGATCCTCTTCATAAAAAATGATTGGCGTGCGGGACCATTTGAGTGGTTTCTGGGCCTCTAGTCCTGGCTCCAGAACATTGACCTCTCGTGCCCATTGCTTGAGCTGGCGGTGAGAGGCGTGCAAGGATGCACCCCCATCAATGCATAGGGCGCCAGTGGCCTTCTAGAACTCCTTCTCACTGGTTTCCTCTTCATTCCCTCCGTCACTCACATCATCACAGGTTTCCTTCTCTTGGCCCCTGGCGGGCTTTCCATGGTTCTGAAAGGGTTTGCCGGGGCGATTTGCTTCACTACCTCGGCCCTTTCCGCCAGCGGCATTCTGACCTTTTTCCTTATCACGCTTATCATATTCTGCCCTCTGTCTCTTGACAAGGTGCTCAACCTGGTAGCACTCCTGAAGGTCATGGACCTTTGTCCGGTGGATCTTGCAATACGGGCCATCACCTTTCCCGGCTTTCTCGGCGGCAGCGGCTTCCCAGCAGGTTGTGCAAGTAGCAGCTTCCTTGCCGGGAGCCTCAACCTTGGCCTTCTTGCCAGTACTGGGTGTGCCTGAACCCTCCATAGTCATCACTTCCTTATCCCTCGATTTCTTACTGCGCTTCTTGCCCTTCTTATGACTGGTTGATTCATCTTCATCCTCTAAATCAACATTGATGCAATCTTCCTCTCCAGGCAATTTCCTTCCTTCCTCCATTCGAGCGCACTTATCCACCAATGTGTATAGCTCCTTCACAGTCTTAGGTAACCGCACATTCATCTTAGAGCGAATGCGACGGTTGCGCACATGAGACTGGAAGGCTACTATAACGGCTGCCGGATGGATATTTGGAATATTCCTATGAACTTTACTGAATCTTTGTAAATACTTACGAAGAGTTTCTCCTTTCTTTTGCTGGAGAAGTTGCAAGTCACTGGGCCTGCCGGGATCTTGGTGGCAACCGGTGAAGGCACCAACAAACTCGTGGCACAGGTTTGCCCATGAAGAAATGGAGTTCTCCGACAGGTGCATCAGCCAAGACCTTACGTTGGACTTGAGGGCCAAGGGGAAGTAGTTGGCGAACACTTTCTCATCTGTTCCCCCGACAAGTTGAACAGTGATGGTGTAGATGCTCAAGAATTCTGCCGGGTTAAGCCTTCGGTCGTACTTCTCTGGTATCTCTGGCTTGAACGTGCGAACAGACGACCAACAGACTTGCCACAGCTCTCGTGTAAAGGTAGGGAAGCTGTAGCGACCAGACCTCAAATGGCCTGTGCTACTGTGCACCACTGTCATCCCTGGATCAGTAATGCTGACACGCACAGTACAAATGGAGGATTTATAATAGAGTAGCAATCACACACTTATTACATCGATATTTCCGAAGAGATGATAAACATGGCTTAAGGCCATCTAATAACGATAACAGCGGAAGACTTGGAAGATAAGTGAGTCCATCAACTCCAGCGGCATCACTGAGTATAAGACCACGACCTAAGGCACCTTACTCGTCGTCTGAAAAGTCTGCAACATGAAACGTTGCAGCCCGAAACGGGTCAGCACATAGAATATGCTGGCAAAGTAACTCATAGAGAGCAATAAACAATGATAAGGCTATACTATATGCATATATGGCTGGTGGAAAGGCTCTTGGTTACAGTTTTTGCGAAAAGCCAATTTTATCCTACATCAAAGGAATAAATTTTTATTTAACTATCATGGTGGTTGAAACATTGAGAAGGTACCTCCAACTCAATCCCAATTAAGTAACATCATTAACCCAACAAAATTAATTATAAGTATCACGGTGATGAGATTCAAATGATAATCCAGGTACTAGATACTCAAATTGTCCATAACCGGGGACACGGCTAATCATGATCAGTTTGTACACTCTGCAGAGGTTTGTGCACTTTTCCCCACAAGACTCGATCGCCTCCGCTTGATTCTCGCACTGCATGATGTTTGAGAAACGGATGACCGAGACACAGTCTTTCAGAAACAATCACTCTCTACTCTGGATGGACCGGTACACCTACTTTCCCCTACATCTGCTAGTCCACCTCTTCAAGAGATCCTGTAACCTACTCAGCTATGCTAGAGCCCATAATAGCTTGCGGCTGCACACGTAAGTTTCTAGCATGAATAATCTCATGATCCCTTTGAGCCTGGGTGGCGGACCTTATACATACAGACAACACTGGGTTCTCCAGGTGCCTCAATCCACCCAGATGTGAGTTTTAGTTGCCACCTTAAGTTGAACCATTATTAAACATCTCACATCTGTCATGGATATCTCTCAAACCCAATCCACGTCTACGAGCATAGCATGGCAATAAGAATGGCAACGTAGAAGTAACTCCCAAGGGTTTGATAGAAAACAGGTAATAGGTACTACCTCAACTACTTCCCAATACCCACAGTTTAATTAGATCCTAATCATGCAATGTGTTTGAGGAAAAAAATAGATCTAATGCAATAAAACTGGGTATGAACGGGGTATGATCAAAGTGTTACTTGTCTTGCTGATGATCTGCAAAACCTAGCGAGTCGAAGTAACAAGCGGCACACTCCGGGTACTCTATCGCAAACAAACAAACATAAAATCAGTACTCATCTAATGCACAGGTAAAACTCGAATGAAAGATCCAACCAGAAAGTTCAACTTAAGAACTCCGGTTTGCAAAAAGAATCAACTCGAAAGAAGCAACGAAAGTCAAACGGCGAAAGAAAGAAACTTCGTTTGCTAATCTGGATCTAGGTCAAATTTTACTGTAGCAAAAACTTGTTTGAGTAGGTTAAACGGAAAGAGAATTTCGAGACGAAACTCTAGGCGCTTGAATCACCTGATTCCGATAAACGAGCGAGAAGTTAAACAGATTCGAAAATTCGATCAGAAATCGAATCGGAGAAAATAACGAGAAAATCCGATGAAAAAGAAAAACGGACGAACGGTTAAATAACGGACGTTCGTTAACAGAGAAAAACCGACGAACGCGTTCGTTAAAACGAACGGTTCGGTGAACGCTCGTGAAATAAGAAAACCGAGAAAAAAACCGATCTAGGGTTTTTTTTTAAACAAAAGGTTTTTTTTTCAGAAAACCGATCAACGTTGAAGACGGCCGGCGGCAGTACCTCGACGGGGCTCGCTCCGGCGAGGGGTTCCGGTGGCGGGCTCGGGGCGGGGGTGCGGGGCTCGGGGGCGGCGGCTCCGGCGGCGAGGGGGCGGGGCTCCGGCCACTCCCGGCGGCGGCGGCGAGGCAAAAAGCGGCGGCGGCGGCGGGCTAGATGCGGCGGCGGTGGCGTGCTCCTCCGGCGGCGGTGGTGAGAGAAACGGAGAGGGGGGGTATATAAGGGGGGGGGGCTAGGGCGGCTTGGGGAAGGGGTCGAGCGAGGGGAGGCGTGCGGCGGCCGGAGTCGGTCATGGCGGCGGCGCGCTCCGTGCGGGAGGAGGAGAACCCGCGGGCGGGCCGTCGGCTGGGCTCGGCCCAGTCGGCGCGGGCGCAATTTTTTTTAAAGTTCCGCGGAAAATATTGCGTAGAAACATAAATAAAAATCAGAAAAATATGAAATAAATTTTCCCCGTCTAGTTAGAAAATCTAGAATAGGGTGAACATTTTTAAAATCAAAAATAAATATTTTGAAAACATGCATATTTTTAAATGCAATAAAAATTGCAAATAAATTCCAAATAATGATTTTAACATTTTTCCTCCAGTATTTCAATATTTTGGAGAAGTCATATTTTCTCCGCTCGTTTATTTAACAATGAAATATTTTTCCGGAGAGAAAAATAATTAAAAATCCCAATCCTCGTTTGAAAAATCAAATAAGAAAAATTCGAGAAAATCCCCAACTCTCTCCGAGGGTCCTGGAGTTGCATAGGATTTATCGAGGATTTGTCAAAATGCAACAAAGCATGATATGCGAATGATGATCTATGTATAACATTCCAAATTGAAAATTTGGGATGTTACAAACCTACCCCCCTTAAGATGAATCTCGCCCTCGAGATTCGGGTTGGCTAGAAAACAGGTGGGAGTGGTTTTTCCGTAGATCTTCCTCTCGCTCCCAGGTGGCCTCATCTTCTGTGTGGTGACTCCACTGAACTTTGCAAAACTTGATAACCTTGCTGCGGGTAACTCGGCTGGCATACTCGAGAATCTTAACTGGCTTCTCCTCATAAGTCAAATCACTTTCCAACTGAATCGCTTCCAGTGGCACAGTATCTCTCAGTGGTATCTCGGCCATCTCTGCGTGGCACTTCTTCAACTGCGAAACGTGAAATACATCATGTACTCCACCCAATCCTTCGGGCAATTCCAGCTTATAGGCAACTTCTCCCATACGTTCCAACACTCTGTATGGTCCGATAAAACGAGGCGCTAACTTTCCCTTAACTCCAAAGCGCTTTACTCCTCGAAGTGGCGATACTCGAAGATACACTCTGTCTCCGACTTCGTGAACTGTCTCCTTGCGTTTAGAATCAGCATAACTCTTCTGCCTGGACTGGGCTACCTTGAGCCTATCGCGAATCAACCTTACTTTTTGTTCATACTCCTTAATCAAATCTGGTCCAAACAACTGACGGTCTCCAACTTCGTCCCACAACAACGGTGTTCTACACATCCTTCCGTACAAAGCTTCGAAAGGGGCCATCTTCAAAGTGGTTTGATAACTGTTGTTATATGAAAACTCTGCATAGGGCAAATTGTCGTCCCAACTAGATCCATAATCTAGCGCACATGCTCTCAACATGTCCTCCAAAATCTGGTTGACTCTCTTGGTCTGTCCATCTGTCTGCGGGTGAAATGCTGTACTAAATTCCAGTCTGGTTCCCAATGTTTCATGTAGCTGCTTCCAAAACTTCGAGGTAAATTGGGTTCCTCTGTCTGATACAATGGTCCTCGGAACTCCATGCAAACATACTATCCTGGTCATGTATATCTTCGCCAACTTAGCACTGGTGTAAGTGGTCTTTACTGGAATGAAATGACCCACTTTCGTCAAACGGTCGACTACAACCCATATCGAGTCATAGCCTGAACGAGTCCTGGGTAATCCTGTGATAAAATCCATGCCTATTTTATCCCACTTCCATTCGTGTATCGGCAATGGTTGTAGCAATCCTGCTGGCTTCTGATGCTCTGCCTTCACTCTCTGACATACATCACAAACTGCTACAAACTCCGCAATATCCTTCTTCATTCCGGTCCACCAGAAAGTATTCTTCAAATCCAAATACATCTTGGTATTCCCTGGGTGAATCGAGTACGGTGAATCATGGGCTTCTTGCAAAATCAACTTCCTGATCTCCGGATCATTTGGCACATATACACGGTCCTCGAACCATAAGGTATCGTGCTCATCCTCACGAAATCCCTTGGCTTTTCCTTTGCTCATCTTCTCCTTTATCTCTTCAATCTCCTTGTCTGTCTTTTGAGCTTCTCTGATCTTTTCCATCAAGGTAGATTGAATCTCCAATGTCGCTAAATAGCCTCTTGGGACTATCTCCAAACATAGCTCGCGTAGGTCCTCGGCTAACTTCTGAGGTAACTCTCGTGTCATGAGGGTGTTGACATGACTCTTGCGGCTCAACGCGTCTGGTACTACGTTGGCCTTTCCGGGGTGATAATGCAATCTCATATCACAGTCTTTGATGAGCTCCAACCATCTCCTCTGTCTGAGGTTTAACTCCTTCTGCGTGAAAATGTACTTCAAACTCTTGTGATCCGTGTACACTTCACAATGGTTTCCGATGAGAAAATGTCTCCATGTCTTCAATGCATGCACCACGGCTGCTAATTCCAAATCATGCGTAGCATAATTCTTCTCATGGGGTTTAAGTTGTCATGAAGCGTACGAAACAACTCTTCCTTCCTGCATGAGCACTGCTCCAAGTCCTCGACGAGAAGCGTCGCAATAAACTTCATAGTCCTTGCGTTGATCTGGCAGAATCAACACTGGTGATGTAACCAATCGTTTCTTCAACTCTTGGAAACTAGCTTCACATTCCTCAGTCCAATCGAATTTGGTGTCCTTCTTCAATAGCTCAGTCATGGGCTTAGCAATCCTTGAGAAATTCTCGATAAATCTCCGGTAGTATCCTGCAAGTCCAAGAAAACTCCGGATTTCTCCAACTGTCGTGGGCGATTCCCAACTTGTCACTGTGTCAACCTTGGCAGGGTCTACTGCTATTCCTTCTCCAGATATAACATGTCCAAGGAATCCAACTTCCTTCAACCAAAACTCACATTTGCTGAACTTGGCATATAACTGATGTTCCCTGAGCTTCTCAACTACCAATCGTAAATGCTCCTCATGCTCTTCTTCATCCTTGGAAAAGATTAAAATATCATCAATGAACACCACGACGAACTTATCCAAAAACTCCATAAACACTTTGTTCATCAGGTTCATGAAATAGGCCGGTGCGTTAGTCAGTCCAAATGACATAACGGTATACTCATACAATCCATATCTGGTGGTAAATGCTGTCTTGGGTATATCCTGCTCTCGAATCTTTAACTGATGGTATCCTGATCGTAGATCGATCTTGGAAAATACTTTAGCTCCTTGCAGGCGGTCAAACAAATCATTGATCATCGGCAGTGGGTACTTGTTTTTGATGGTCACTTCATTCAATCCTCGGTAATCAACAACCATCCTTAGTGATCCATCTTTCTTCTCTACTAGAAGTACTGGTGATCCCCAAGGTGACGAACTTGGGCGAATATAGCCTTTATCCAGTAACTCCTTGATCTGTTTCTTAATTTCCTCCAAATCCTTTGCGGGCATCCTGTACGGTCTCTTAGATATTGGCCCTGTGCCTGGCAAAAGTTCAATCAAGAACTCAATGTCTCTATCTGGTGGCATGCCTGGCAACTCTTCTGGAAATACATCCGGATAATCCTTCACCACTGGTACTTCCTCCTGTACAACTCCTGATAAGGAATTCACTTGAGTCCTCTTCGGCATATGCCTGGATATATACTTGATCCTTTTTTCTTCCGGGGTGGTAAGCAAAATCGTCTTGCTGGCACAATCGATGTTTCCTCCATACAACGATAGCCAATCCATTCCCAAAATCACATCCAAACCTTGTGATTCCAAAACAATGAGGTCTGTGGGGAAAACATGCCTTCCAATGGCCAATGGTATCTGAAAACATCCTTGGGTGGCCATATACTCTGCTCCTGGCGAGGTTACTAACATGGGGCTTTTGAGAACTTGGGTGGACATCTTAAACTTGTTTACGAATCCCCTTGATATGTATGAATGCGATGCACCAGTATCAAAAAGAACAGTTGCAGTAAATGACTTAACCAAAAACTTACCTATTACTGCATCAGGCTGAGCTTCAATCTCCTCCACGCTCACGTGGTTCACATGTCCTTTGTTGAACGGGTTCGGCTTCTTACCAGAGCTTCCATTGCCATTTCCATTTTGGGCTTCGGGACAATCAGTTGCATAATGTCCCGTCTTCTGGCACTTGAAACAAGTAATGTGACTTAGATCTCTCTTAGTTGGGGTAGATGGGTTGGTGCGGTTCTGTCCATTTCCTCCTCCATTCCCATTACCATTCTTGGAGCCATTATGGTTGTGCGAACTACCTCCTCCATGGGTATGCTGAAACTGTCCTCCCGGCTTCGGGGTAAATCGTGGCTTCTGCTGGGCTCCAGAATTGTACTTCCCTTGTCCATACTTCCTCTTGCGGTTTTCAATCTGCTGTTGCTTCCCTTCAATCATGAGAGCTCTATCTACCAGCTCCTGGTAGTTGTTGAAGGTTGCTACCATCAACTGCATGCTCAGCTCATCATTCAGTCCTTCCAGAAATTTCTCCTGCTTGGCAGCATCCGTAGCAACGTCATCTGATGCATAACGTGCTAACTTACTGAAATCTTCCACATACTGGCCTACGGTGCGTCCTCCTTGGCGTAGGTTGCGAAACTCACACTTCTTCATAGCCATAGCTCCTGCTGAAACATGAGCTGTACGGAAAGCTTGCTGAAACTGGTCCCATGTGACAGTGTCAATAGGGTGCGTGGCTGTATAATTCTCCCACCATGATGCTGCGGGTCCATCAAGCTGATGTGCGGCAAAACACACTCTTTCCGCATCTGTGCATCCTGCAGTGGTCAACTCCCTTCCAACTTTGCGGAGCCAATCATCTGCAACAATCGGCTCGGTGCTACTGGAAAACACCGGCGGATTTAGCCTTAAGAAACGGGCTAAGTGGTCAACAGGTGGTGGTGGCGGTGGGTTGTTGTTGTTGTTGTTGCCTTGGTTCTGAACTAACACTTGCATCAAGGCATTCTGTTGCTGAATCAACTGGGTGATCTCTGGCGGGAAAACAAACCCAGTGTCGCGTCACGGAGGCATCTGATAGGTTTTAGAAAAGATGAGATTTAAGAATAGAATGAGGTCTAGAGAGAAAACACTACCAATATGCTCATGAGACAAATACAATCAATATCACTCAATCAATCCAAACAAGGCAAAACAATCGATCTATCTAGCGTTACAAAGTGCTTGAACTATACTACTAAATGGGGGAAAACTACTACTGATATGGTAGTCTACTAAAAATTCTGATCCGTTGAAGACTCCATGATGTCTGCTCCAGCTTCATCAATCCATTCGTCTTCACTTGGTTCCGAGTCGGTGTCGTTGATGATGATGTAGTTATCCGGACAAGTGCATTCGTCGACTTCTGCTTTTGGCACTGGATTTCCCACGAATGCTCCAATCTTATTCTCCAGGTCGTCAATCTTCCCGACTAGCGCGTTGATTTCCTCCAAATAATCTTCGCGGTTAGCCTTGAGTTCCTCTTGGAGTTCCTTGATCTTCGTGAATGCCTTCTTCAGTTCTTCCTGGTCCGTGCATATCTGGTTCTCCTGGCGTCGAATATGTTGGTTCTGCTCCTGGATGAAAGCTGCAATTGATCCATCCTTCTTGGTCTTGATCATCTCCCATTGCGCGTCTCGACGTCCACAAATTTGATAAATGGTATCCTTAAGCTCCTGGTGATAAACTTCTCCAATACGTCCCATGGCGATATGTGCGGCCATGCTCTTCCCTAAACTCCAAGTTGGTGCTTCGAAAACCAATCTTATGGCACTAGACATCCTTCCTGGAATGATAACTTGAATCTTCCAGCTCTCCTCTTCAGGTAATGTAGCGTTGTAGGTTCCGGTGACGCTTGGTATTCCTATGTTCAAGTACTTGATGACTTCCTTCAAGTGTCGTCCAAACGGCGTGTCTTCATCTGGTTGCATGAACTTTCTCCTTGCATTCGCCATTCCTAAAAGAGTAGAAAGTGGAGAGGGGTCAGAAATGAGAAGAGAGAAGTTTTCTAGGGCTTAAGCTTAGTGGTCGTGTCCTACAGTCAGCGTGTGCTCTGATACCAACTTTGTAGCGACCAGACCTCAAATGGCCTGTGCTGCTGTGCACCAGTGTCATCCCTGGATCAGTAATGCTGACACGCACAGTACAAATGGAGGATTTATAACAGAGTAGCAATCACACACTTATTACATCGATATCTCCGAAGAGATGATAAACATGGCTTAAGGCCATCTAATAACGATAACAGCGGAAGACTTGGAAGATAAGTGAGTCCATCAACTCCAGCGGCATCACTGAGTATAAGACCACGACCTAAGGCACCTTACTCGTCGTCTGAAAAGTCTGCAACATGAAACGTTGCAGCCCGAAACGGGTCAGCACATAGAATATGCTGGCAAAGTAACACATAGAGAGCAATAAACAATGATAAGGCTATACTATATGCATATATGGCTGGTGGAAAGGCTCTATGGTTACAGTTTTTGCGAAAAGCCAATTTTATCCTACATCAAAGGAATAAATTTTTGTTTAACTATCATGGTGGTTGAAACATTGAGAAGGTACCTCCAACTCAATCCCAATTAAGTAACATCATTAACCCAACAAAATTAATTATAAGTATCACGGTGATGAGATTCAAATGATAATCCAGGTACTAGATACTCAAATTGTCCATAACCGGGGACACGGCTAATCATGATCAGTTTGTACACTCTGCAGAGGTTTGTGCACTTTTCCCCACAAGACTCGATCGCCTCCGCTTGATTCTCGCACTGCATGATGTTTGAGAAACGGATGACCGAGACACAGTCTTTCAGAAACAGTCACTCTCTACTCTGGATGGACCGGTACACCTACTCTAGTCCACCTCTTCAAAAGATCCTGTAACCTACTCAGCTATGCTAGAGCCCATAATAGCTTGTGGCTGCACACGGAAGTTTCTAGCATGAATAATCTCATGATCCCTTTGAGCCTGGGTGGCGGACCTTATACATACAGACAACACTGGGTTCTCCAGGTGCCTCAATCCACCCAGATGTGAGTTTTAGTTGCCACCTTAAGTTGAACCATTATTAAACATCTCACATCTGTCATGGATATCTCTCAAACCCAATCCACGTCTACGAGCATAGCATGGCAATAAGAATGGCAACGTAGAAGTAACTCCCAAGGGTTTGATAGAAAACAGGTAATAGGTACTACCTCAACTACTTCCCAATACCCACAGTTTAATTAGATCCTAATCATGCAATGTGTTTGAGGAAAAAATAGATCTAATGCAATAAAACTGGGTATGAACGGGGTATGATCAAAGTGTTACTTGCCTTGCTGATGATCTGCAAAACCTAGCGAGTCGAAGTAACAAGCGGCACACTCCGGGTACTCTATCGCAAACAAACAAGCATACAATCAGTACTCATCTAATGCACAGGTAAAACTCGAATGAAAGATCCAACCAGAAAGTTCAACTTAAGAACTCCGGTTTGCAAAAAGAATCAACTCGAAAGAAGCAACGAAAGTCAAACGGCGAAAGAAAGAAACTTTGTTTGCTAATCTGGATCTAGGTCAAATTTTACTGTAGCAAGAACTTGTTTGAGTAGGTTAAACGGAAAGAGAATTTCGAGACGAAACTCTAGGCGCTTGAATCACCTGATTCCGATAAACGAGCGAGAAGTTAAACAGATTCGAAAATTCGATCAGAAATCGAATCGGAGAAAATAACGAGAAAATCCAACGAAAAAGAAAAACGGACGAACGGTTAAATAACAGACGTTCGTTAACAGAGAAAAACCGACGAACGCGTTTGTTAAAACGAACGGTTCGGTGAACGCTCGTGAAATAAGAAAACCGAAAAAAAACCGATCTAGGGTTTTTTTATTTAAACAAAAGGTTTTTTTTTTAGAAAACCGGTCAACGTTGAAGACGGCCGGCGGCAGTACCTCGACGGGGCTCGCTCCGGCGAGGGGTTCCGGTGGCGGGCTCGGGGCGGGGGTGCGGGGCTCGGGGGCGGCAGCTCCGGCGGCGAGGGGGCGGGGCTCCGGCCACTCCCGGCGGCGGCGGCGAGGCAAAAAGCGGCGGCGGCGGCGGGCTAGATGCGGCGGCGGTGGCGTGCTCCTCCGGCGGCGGTGGTGAGAGAAACGGAGAGGGGGGGTATATAAGGGGGGGCTAGGGCGGCTTGGGAAGGGGTCGGGCGAGGGGAGGCGTGCGGCGGCCGGAGTCGGTCATGGCGGCGGCGAGCTCCGTGCGGGAAGAGGAGAACCCGCGGGCGGGCCGTCGGCTGGGCTCGGCCCAGTCGGCGCGGGCGCATTTTTTTTAAGTTCCGCGGAAAATATTGCGTAGAAAAATAAATAAAAATCCGAAAAATATGAAATAAATTTTCCCCGTCTAGTTAGAAAATCTAGAATAGGGTGAACATTTTTAAAATCAAAAATAAATATTTTGAATACATGCATATTTTAAAATGCAATAAAAATTGCAAATAAAATCCAAATAAATTCCAAATAATGATTTTAACATTTTTCCTCCAGTATTTCAATATTTTGGAGAAGTCATATTTTCTCCGCTCGTTTATTTAACAATGAAATAATTTTCCGGAGAGAAAAATAATTAAAAATCCAAATCCTCGTTTGAAAAATCAAATAAGAAAAATTCGAGAAAATCCCCAACTCTCTCCGAGGGTCCTGGAGTTGCTTAGGATTTATCGAGGATTTGTCAAAATGCAACAAAACATGATATGCGAATGATGATCTATGTATAACATTCCAAATTGAAAATTTGGGATGTTACAGAAGCCGACCTCGAAAGGCAAGCACCCACTAACATCGAGCGCAGGCTTGTCGACGTTGAAGCCGCCACACCCGTCGGTCTCGCGGGGGTCGTTGTCGGTGTCAAAACCGTCGGATCTCGGGTAGGGGGCCCCGAACTGTGCGTCTAGGATCGATGGTTACAGGAGACGGGGGACACGATGTTTACCCAGGTTCGGGCCCTCTCTATGGAGGTAATACCCTACTTCCTGCTTGATTGATCTTGATGAATATGAGTATTACAAGAGTTGATCTACCACGAGATCGTAATGGCTAAACCCTAGAAGTCTAGCCTATATGACTATGGTAATGAGTGTATCCTTTCCGGACTACACCCTCCGGTTTATATAGACACCGGAGGGATCTAGGGTTATATAGAATCGGTTACATAAGAAGGAATCTTCATAGCTGGTCGCCAAGCTTGCCTTCCACGCCAAGGAGAGTCCAATCCGGACACGGGTACAGTCTTCGGCCTTCATGTCTTTATAGCCCATCAGTCCGACCCATGGATAACAGGCCGGACGCCCGAGGACCCCTTAGTCCAGGACTCCCTCAGTAGCCCCTGAACCTGGCTTCAATGACGAGGAGTCCGGCGCGCAGATTGTCTTTGGCATTGCAAGGCGGGTTCCCTTCTTTTCGAACTCCAAGATAGTCTTCGGACGCAGTGATATTATCCGGACCTGTCACATACTCCATACACAACCACAGAGAAAATATAGTTTTACACCAATCCAATCTACTGACAAATTCTTTGCAGCATGACATCACGTCCGACCGGTCGTAATTCCGAACCGCTTCTGTGTCTGCCGCCCCACGTCCCGAGACGCGGTTGCCATTGGCACGTCTTGTCAAAGCAGAGATCGTGTTCCCTTATCACGGGATTTTCATCAATGCGGGCATGGGTAACCCAACCGTGCCATTTATACAGCCCTTGGGAATAGGCGAACTCTAAGGCGAGTGGGGAGGCATTCAATATTCACTCCCTTTATAAAGGGATAAGGATTCCCTCTTCGTCTCTCATGCCTTCTCTCTATATCCGCCCTCCCAATCTCGAGCGCCAGCGCCCAAGTTCTTATCTCCTTTCCACTCGAGCTAGCACCCAACCATGTCCGGATCCGGAGGTCAGGGCAAGTGGATGGTCTCCTCCGCCAAGGAGGAGGACATAACTGAGCTTCGGGCGGACGGATACATAGCGAAGAAAATTGCCCATCGTTAGCCGGCTGATGGACAAGTCGTCCCCACGCCGAAGCTCAATGAGAGGGTGGTTTTCATTCCTAATTTCTTCCGCGGACTAGGGTTCCCACTCCACCCTTTCGTCCGCGGGCTGATGTATTATTACGGGATAGATTTCAATGATCCGTCCCCGAACTCCTTCCTCAACATCTCGGCATTTATCATCGTGTGTGAGGCCTTCCTCTACATCCACCACCACTTCGGGCTATGGCTCAAGGTCTTCAACATGAAGCCGAAGGTGGTGGATGACCAGCACGCGGAGTGCGGGGGAGCCATGGTGAGTAAGCTGTCCAATGTCTCCTGGCCAAAAGGCACTTCCGTGTAGAGAGTAAAGGAGTGGCAGAAACAATGGTTCTACATCATAGAAACCCGCGGCACCACCTGGGATGTAGCTGCCGAATTCCGCTCCGGTGCTCCCATGCGACTCACCTCCTGGGTCGAGAAGAGTCCGAACTGGTGTTCGCCCGATGAGCTGATAGCGCTGCAGACGCGCGTTCAGAGTATGATTGTTGGGAATCGTAGCATAATTTTGAAATTTTCCTACACTCACCAAGATGCATCTATGGAGTATACTAGCAACGAGGGGAAAGGAGTGCATCTACATACCCTTGTAGATCGCGAGCGGAAGCGTTCCAATGAACGTGGATGACAGAGTCGTACTCGCCGTGATCCAAATCACCGATGACCGAGTGCCGAACGGATGGCACCTCCGCGTTCAACACACGTACGGTGCAGCAACGTCTCCTCCTTCTTGATCCAGCAAGGGGGAAGGAGAGGTTGATGGAGATCCAGCAGCACGACGGCGTGGTGGTGGATGTAGCGGGTCTCGGCAGGGCTTCGCCGAGCTTCTGCGAGAGGGAGAGGTGTAGCAGGGGAGGAGGGAGGCGCCCAAGGCTGAGATCTTGCTGCCCTCCCTCCCCCCTTTATATAGGCCCCTGGGAGGGGGGGCGCCGGCCAAAACCCATCTAGGGTGGGGGGCGGCGGCCAAGGGGGGTGCCTTGCCCCCCAAGGCAAGTGGGAAGCCCCCCAGCCTAGGGTTTGCAACCCTAGGCGCATGGGGGGAGGCCCATGGGGGGGCGCCCAGCCCACTAGGGGCTGGCTCCCTTCCCACTTCAGCCCACGGGGCCCTCCAGGATAGGTGGCCCCACCCGGTGGACCCCAGGGACCCTTCCGGTGGTCCCGGTACAATACCGGTAACCCCCGAAACTTTCCCGGTGGCCGAAACTTGACTTCCTATATATAATTCTTCACCTCCGGACCATACCGGAACCTCTCGTGACGTCCGGGATCTCATCCGGGACTCCGAACAACTTTCGGGTTTCCGCATACACATATCTCTACAACCCTAGCGTCACCGAACCTTAAGTGTGTAGACCCTACGGGTTCGGGAGACATGACATGACCGAGACGCCTCTCCGGTCAATAACCAACAGCGGGATCTGGATACCCATGTTGGCTCCCACATGTTCCACGATGATCTCATCGGATGATCCACGGTGTCGAGGATTCAATCAATCCCGTATGCAATTCCCTTTGTTAATCGGTATGTTACTTGCCCGAGATTCGATCGTCGGTATCCCAATACCTTGTTCAATCTCGTTACCGGCAAGTCTCTTTACTCGTACCGCAATGCATGATCCCGTGACTAACGCCTTAGTCACATAAAGCTCATTATGATGATGCATTACCGAGTGGGCCCAGAGATACCTCTCCGTCACACGGAGTGACAAATCCCAGTCTCGATCCGTGCCAACCCAACAGACACTTTCGGAGATACCCGCAGTGCACCTTTATAGTCACCCAGTTACGTTGTGACGTTTGGCACACCCAAAGCACTCCTACGGTATCCGGGAGTTGCACGATCTCATGGTCTAAGGAAAAGATACTTGACATTGGAAAAGCTCTAGCAAACGGAACTACACGATCTTTTATGCCATGCTTAGGATTGGGTCTTGTCCATCACATCATTCTCCTAATGATGTGATCCCGTTATCAATGACATCCAATGTCCATAGTCAGGAAACCATAACTATCTGTTGATCAACGAGCTAGTCAACTAGAGGCTTACTAGGGACACGTTGTAGTCTATGTATTCACACATGTATTACGATTTCCGGACAATACAATTATAGCATGAACAATAGACAATTACCATGAACAAAGAAATATAATAATAACCATTTATTATTGCCACTAGGGCATATTTCCAACAGTCTCCCACTTGCACTAGAGTCATTAATCTAGTTACATTGTGATGAATCGAACACCCATTGCGTCCTGGTGTTGATCATGTTTTGCTCTAGGGAGAGGTTTAGTCAACGGATCTGCTACATTCAGGTCCGTATGTACTTTACAAATATCTATGTCTCCATTTTGAACACTTTCACGAATAGAGTTGAAGCGACGCTTGATATGCCTGGTCTTCCTGTGAAACCTGGGCTCCTTCGCAAGGGCAATAGCTCCAGTGTTGTCACAGAAGAGAGTCATCGGGCCCGACGCATTGGGAATCACCCCTAGGTCGGTAATGAACTCCTTCATCCAGACTGCTTCCTGTGCTACCTCCGAGGCTGCCATGTACTCCGCTTCACATGTAGATCCCGCCACGACGCTTTGCTTGCAAGTGCACCAGCTTACCGCTCCTCCATTCAAAATATACACGTATCCGGTTTGTGACTTTGAGTCATCCAGATCTGTGTCGAAGCTAGCGTCGACGTAACCCTTTACGAAGAGCTCTTCGTCACCTCCATAAACGAGAAACATATCCTTAGTCCTCTTCAGGTACTTCAGGATATTCTTGACCGCTGTCCAGTGTTCCATGCCGGGATTACTTTGGTACCTTCCTACCAAACTTACGGCAAGGTTTACATCGGGTCTGGTACACAGCATGGCATACATAATAGACCCTATGGCCGAGGCATAGGGGATGACACTCATCTTTTCTATATCTTCTGCCGTGGTCGGGCATTGAGCCGTGCTCAACTGCACACCTTGCAATACAGGCAAGAACCCCTTCTTGGACTGATCCATATTGAACTTCTTCAATATCTTGTCAAGGTATGTACTCTGTGAAAGACCAATGAGGCGTCTCGATCTATCTCTATAGATCTTGATGCCTAATATATAAGCAGCTTCTCCAAGGTCCTTCATTGAAAAACACTTATTCAAATAGGCCTTTATACTTTCCAAGAATTCTATATCATTTCACATCAATAGTATGTCATCCACATATAATATGAGAAATGCTACAGAGCTCCCACTCACTTTCTTATAAACACAGGCTTCTCCATAAGTCTGTGTAAACCCAAACGCTTTGATCATCTCATCAAAGCGAATGTTCCAACTCCGAGATGCTTGCACCAGCCCATAGATTGAGCGCTGGAGCTTGCATACTTTGTTAGCATTCTTAGGATCGACAGAACCTTCCGGCTGCATCATATACAACTCTTCCTTAAGGAAGCCATTAAGGAATGCCGTTTTGACGTCCATCTGCCATATCTCATAATCATAGTATGCGGCAATTGCTAACATGATTCAGACGGACTTCAGCTTCGCTACGGGTGAGAAAGTCTCATCGTAGTCAACCCCTTGAACTTGTCGATAACCCTTAGCGACAAGTCGAGCTTTGTAGATGGTCACATTACCATCCGCGTCCGTCTTCTTCTTAAAGATCCATTTATTTTCTATGGCTCGCCGATCATCGGGCAAGTCAGTCAAAGTCCATACTTCATTTTCATACATGGATCCTATCTCGGATTTCATGGCTTCTAGCCATTTGTCGGAATCCGGGCCCGCCATCGCTTCTTCATAGTTCGAAGGTTCACCGTTGTCTAACAACATGATTTCTAGGACAGGGTTGCCGTACCACTCTGGTGCGGAACGTGTCCTTGTGGAGCTACGAAGTTCAGTAACTTGATCCGAAGCTTCATAATCATCATCATTAACTTCCTCCCCAGTCGGTGTAGGCACCACAGGAACATTTTCCCGCGCTGCGCTACTTTCCGGTACGGAAGGGGTGACTATCACCTCATCAAGTTCCACTTTCCTCCCACTCAATTCTTCCGAGAGAAACTCCTTCTCTAGAAAGGACCCATTCTTGGCAACGAAGATCTTGCCTTCGGATCTGAGGTAGAAGGTATACCCAATGGTTTCCTTAGGGTATCCTATGAAGACGCATTTCTCCGACTTGGGTTTGAGCTTTTCAGGTTGAAGTTTCTTGACATAAGCATCGCATCCCCAAACTTTTAGAAACGACAGCTTAGGTTTCTTCCCAAACCATAATTCATACGGTGTCGTCTCAACGGATTTAGACGGAGCCCTATTTAAAGTGAATGCGGCAGTCTCTAAAGCATAGCCCCAAAATGAGAGCGGTAAATCGGTAAGAGACATCATAGATCGCACCATATCCAACAGAGTGCGATTACGATGTTTGGACACACCATTTCTCTGAGGTGTTCCAGGCGGCGTGAGTTGTGAAACTATTCCACATTTCCTTAAGTGTGTACCAAATTCGTGACTTAAATATTCTCCACCACGATCTGATCGTAAGAATTTTATTTTCCTGTCACGTTGATTCTCAACTTCACTCTGAAATTCCTTGAACTTTTCAAAGGTTTCAGACTTGTGTTTCATTAGGTAGACATACCCATATCTACTTAAATCATCAGTGAGAGTGAGAACATAACGATATCCTCCGCGAGCCTCAACACTCATTGGACCGCACACATCGGTATGTATGATTTCCAATAAGTTGGTTGCTCGCTCCATTGTTCCGGAGAACGGAGTCTTGGTCATCTTACCCATGAGGCATGGTTCGCACGTGTCAAATGATTCATAATCAAGAGACTCCAAAAGTCCATCTGCATGGAGCTTCTTCATGCGCTTGACACCAATGTGACCAAGGCGGCAGTGCCACAGATATGTGGGACTATCGTTATCAACTTTACATCTTTTGGTATTCACACTATGAACATGTGTAACATCACGTTCGAGATTCATCAAGAATAAACCATTGACCAGCGGGGCATGACCATAAAACATATCTCTCAAATAAATAGAACAACCATTATTCTCGGATTTAAATGAGTAGCCATCTCGAATTGAACGAGATCCAGATACAATGTTCATGCTCAAAGCTGGCACTAAATAACAATTATTGAGGTTTAAAACTAATCCCGTGGGTAGATGCAGAGGTAGCGTGCCGACGGCGATCACATCGACCTTGGAACCATTCCCGACGCGTATCGTCACCTCGTCCTTCGCCAGTCTCCTTTTATTCTGTAGTTCCTGTTTTGAGTTACAAATATGAGCAACCGCACCGGTATCAAATACCCAGGAGCTACTACGAGTACTGGTAAGGTACACATCAATTACATGTATATCACATATACATTTGGTGTTGCCGGCCTTCTTTTCCGCTAAGTATTTGGGGCAGTTCCGCTTCCAGTGACCACTTCCCTTGCAATAAAAACACTCAGTTTCAGGCTTGGGTCCATTCTTTGACTTCTTCCCTGTAACTGGTTTACCGGGCGCGGCAACTCCCTTGCCGTCCTTCTTGAAGTTCTTCTTACCCTTGCCCTTCTTGAACTTAGTGGTTTTATTCACCATCAACACTTGATGTTCTTTTCTAATCTCCACCTCCGCTAATTTCAGCATTGAATATATCTCAGGAATGGTCTTTTCCATCCCCTGCATATTGAAGTTCATCACAAAGCTCTTGTAGCTTGGTGGAAGCGACTGAAGGATTCTGTCAATGACCGCGTCATCCGGGAGATTAACTCCCAGCTGAGTCAAGCGGTTGTGCAACCCAGACATTCTGAGTATGTGCTCACTTACAGAACTATTTTCCTCCATTTTACAGCTGAAGAACTTGTCGGAGACTTCATATCTCTCGACCCGGGCATGAGCTTGGAAAACCAATTTCAGCTCCTCGAACATCTCATATGCTCCATGTTTCTCAAAACGCTTTTGGAGACCCGGTTCTAAGCTGTAAAGCATGCCGCACTGAACGAGGGAGTAATCATCAGCACGCTGCTGCCAAGCGTTCATAACGTCTTGGTTTTCTGGGATTGGTGCTTCACCTAGCGGTGCTTCTAGGACATAATCTTTCTTGGCTACTATGAGGATGATCCTCAGGTTCCGGACCCAGTCCGTATAGTTCTGCCATCATCTTTCAGCTTGGTTTTCTCTAGGAACGCGTTGAAATTGAGGACAACGTTGGCCATTTGATCTACAAGACATAGTGTAAAGATTTTAGACTAAGTTCATGATAATTAAGTTCATCTAATCAAATTATTTAATGAACTCCCACTCAGATAGACATCCCTCTAGTCATCTAAGTGAAACATGATCCGAGTTAACTAGGCCGTGTCCGATCATCACGTGAGACGGACTAGTCAAGATCGGTGAACATCTCCATGTTGATCGTATCTTATATACGACTCATGCTCGACCTGTCGGTCCTCCGTGTTCCGAGGCCATGTCTGTACATGCTAGGCTCGTCAAGTCAACCTAAGTGTATTGCGTGTGTTCCGAGGCCATGTCTGTACATGCTAGGCTCGTCAACACCCGTTGTATTCGAACGTTAGAATCTATCACACCCGATCATCACGTGGTGCTTCGAAACAACGAACCTTCGCAACGGTGCACAGTTAGGGTGAACACTTTCTTGAAATTATTATAAGGGATCATCTTACTTACTACCGTCGTTCTAAGCAAATAAGATGCAAAAACATGATAAACATCACATGCAATCAAATAGTGACATGATATGGCCAATATCATTATGCTCCTTTGATCTCCATCTTCGGGGCACCATGATCATCTTCGTCACCGGCATGACACCATGATCTCCATCATCATGATCTCCATCATTGTGTCTTCATGAAGTCGTCACGCCAACGATTACTTCTACTTCTATGGCTAACACGTTTAGCAACAAAGTAAAGTAATTTACATGGCGTTATTCAATGACACGCAGGTCTTACAAAATAATAAAGACAACTCCTATGGCTCCTGCCGGTTGTCATACTCATCGACATGCAAGTCGTGATTCCTATTACAAGAATATGATCAATCTCATACATCACATATATCATTCATCACATCTTCTGGCCATATCACATCACATCACACATGCTGCAAAAACAAGTTAGACGTCCTCTAGTTGTTGTTGCAAGTTTTTACGTGGTTTGTAGGTTTCTAGCAAGAACGTTTCTTACCTACGTATGACCACAACGTGATTTGCCAATTTCTATTTACCCTTCATAAAGGACCCTTTTCATCGAATCCGTTCCGACTAAAGTAGGAGAGACAGACACCCGCTAGCCACCTTATGCAACTAGTGCATGTCAGTCGGTGGAACCTGTCTCACGTAAGCGTACGTGTAAGGTCGGTCCGGGCCGCTTCATCCCACAATGCCGCCGAAACAAGATAATACTAGTAGCGGCAAGAAGAATTGGCAAACTCAACGCCCACAACTGCTTTGTGTTCTACTTGTGCATAGTAACTACGCATGGGCCTGGCTCATGATGCCACTGTTGGGAATCGTAGCATAATTTTAAAATTTTCCTACGCTCACCAAGATGCATCTATGGAGTATACTAGCAACAAGGGGAAAGGAGTGCATCTACATACCCTTGTAGATCGCGAGCGGAAGCGTTCCAATGAACGTGGATGACGGAGTCGTACTCGCCGTGATCCAAATCACCGATGACCGAGTGCCGAACGGACGGCACCTCCGCGTTCAAGACACTACGGTGCAGCGACGTATCCTCCTTCTTGATCCAGCAAGGGGGAAGGAGAGGTTGATGGAGATCCAGCATCACGACGGCGTGGTGGTGGATGTAGCGGGTCTCGGCAGGGCTTCGCCGAGCTTCTGCGAGAGGGAGAGGTGTAGCAGGGGAGGAGGGAGGCACCCAAGGCTGAGATCTTGCTGCCCTCCCTTCCCCCCTTTATATAGGCCCCTGGGAGGGGGGGCACCAGCCAAAACCCATCTAGGGTGGGGGGCGGCGGCCAAGGGGGGTGCCTTGCCCCCCAAGGCAAGTGGGAAGCCCCCCCACCCTAGGGTTTGCAACCCTAGGCGCATGGGGGGAGGCCCATGGGGGGAGGCCCATGGGGGGCACCCAGCCCACTAGGGGCTGGTTCCCTTCCCACTTCAGCCCACGGGGCCCTCCGAGATAGGTGGCCCCACCCGGTGGACCCCCGGGACCCTTCCGGTGGTCCCGGTACAATACCGGTAACCCCCGAAACTTTCCCGGTGGCCGAAACTTGACTTCCTATATATAATTCTTCACCTCCGGACCATTCCGGAACCTCTTGTGACGTCCGAGATCTCATCCGGGACTCCGAACAACTTTCGGGTTTCCACATACACATATCTCTACAACCCTAGCGTCACCGAACCTTAAGTGTGTAGACCCTACGGGTTCAGGAGACATGCAGACATGACCGAGACGCCTCTCCGGTCAATAACCAACAGAGGCATCTGGATACCCATGTTGGCTCCCACATGTTCTACAAGATCTCATCGGATGAACCACGGTGTCGAGGATTCAATCAATCCCGTATGCAATTCCCTTTGTTAATCGGTATGTTACTTGCCCGAGATTCGATCGTCGGTATCCCAATACCTTGTTCAATCTCGTTACCGGCAAGTCTCTTTACTCGTACCGCAGTGCATGATCCCGTGACTAACGCCTTAGTCACATAGAGCTCATTATGATGATGCATTACCGAGTGGGCCCAGAGATACCTCTCCGTCACACGGAGTGACAAATCCCAGTCTCGATCCGTGCCAACCCAACAGACACTTTCGGAGATACCCGTAGTGCACCTTTATAGTCACCCAGTTACGTTGTGACGTTTGGCACACCCAAAGCACTCCTACGGTATCCGGGAGTTGCACGATCTCATGGTCTAAGGAAAAGATACTTGACATTGGAAAAGCTCTAGCAAACGAAACTACACGATCTTTTATGCCATGCTTAGGATTGGGTCTTGTCCATCACATCATTCTCCTAATGACGTGATCCCGTTATCAATGACATCCAATGTCCATAGTCAGGAAACCATGACTATCTGTTGATCAACGAGCTAGTCAACTAGAGGCTTACTAGGGACACGTTGTAGTCTATGGATTCACACATGTATTACGATTTCCAGACAATACAATTATAGCATGAACAATAGACAATTACCATGAACAAAGAAATATAATAATAACCATTTATTATTGCCTCTAGGGCATATTTCCAACAATGATAGCCAAGAACGTCGAGCTTGTCGATGTAATCCAGGTGATGCTAGTTCGCCGGATCCTCCCGTGCCAGCGTAGAAGTCGCCCTCTGTGGGAGTATAATCCGAAGAAGCACCAAATCTTGGAGAGGCTCTTCGAAACCACTCACGAAAGTGCCTGGAAGTTGCTCTTTAAGGGCAACGAGAAACCGTCGGCCACGGATTCAGACCGTGGTCACGATTGTAAACACCTCGCCAGCGAGGTATGTTATTTTTGACGTATCCCCAACTTAATTGTTTCAAGGATGATGTCTGAGTTTATCATTTCTTTTTCAGGATTGGATGGAGAGGGCGAAGCGGATCCAGTGTCTGGCTCCGCTGCCTGAAGAACCGGCCATCCCGCGTCTGGCGAAGATGCTGGTGTCGGCGCCATATAAGGCGCCGGAGAAGAAGGCCAAGAAGAAGGCCAAGGGGGCCAAAAGTGGCCCCCGTCGCAAGGGCACTTCGGACGTGACGTCCAAAGACGAGGAAGTCCATTCCTCCGTCCCTGAGGACGACAACGAGGAAGAGGAGGAGGAGGTGGAGAAGAACCCTCCCCCTAAGGAGAAGAAGAGGGGGGCCTCCAAGAATCTGGAGGCGGGAACGCCCAAGAAGGGGAAGGGCGCCCCTGCGGTCAACACCGCATGGGACGTTGACAGCAGTCCGGAGCGACGCCTCCGCACTAAGCCTCGGGCCGCATCGTAAGTACTATGACTCTCGTACATAAGCATACCCGGCCCCTCCTTTTTATTGTTTTGATGTGGTTAATTGTGCCATTGTAGTCTGGCCCGTGGCAGCATCCAGTGATCCTCATCTGGAGGTTCGTTGGATCCGGCGGAAATGGCCAGTATGTCGCCGCCGCCCGCTTATTCCCCTGAGGCCAAGGACGACACCGAAGTGTTGTCCTGGAGGACTCCTCCGAGCCGGGGAGGGGCTCAGGACGCTGTCCAGGAGGCGCCGCAAGGCAAGACCTTCGCTGCCGGACACATGGGGGAGCAGATCCCCATGGAGACTGGCGAAGAGGGACGTATTCAGTTCGGCCCTCAGCCAAATACGATTCCGGGGACCGATACGGCCCCGGAATCCGCCGCGCGCCTTCCTTCGAAGGAGGGGGGGTGCCCTAATTCCACCGATGGCTCCTGTCCAACCAGGGGCACCGGATAACCTGATGGAGGCACTACGAGGTGCCTCGATTGTGGATGAGCACCGTATCCTTATGGGTACGGTGATCGAGAAGGTTCAGTCCGTCAAGAATGGGCTAAACAAGGCCTGCAGCAATCTGTTGACAGGTTTCGAGGTAAGTCACGCAGAAAGAGAACACCCCGTGCTGACAGTAGCCTCTGAGACACTGTCCGGTATTCGGAAAGAAGGACCGGTCAGAGGATCAACCCTTTGTAGGAGACTAATTTGACATTTATAAATAAGCAGGCGTCGCTGTTGGCCGCGACCTCGCATGCTGCCGAAGTCTCTGAACTGAAGCAGAGGTTGGAGCGGGCCGAGAACGAGCTCGGCGAGGTGAAGATTCAGCTCCAGGAGAAGCAAGGTGAGTGACGACATGCTATGTATTCTGGAAGAATAAGCGGTAAGTATTGACGGGAGTGGCGTAATATGTGTAGGGGCGGCGACCGAGGTTGAGGCCCTAAAGAATGCCCTGGCCGAAGCCAAGGGGAAGGCTGTCCAGCAGCAAGCCGCCCGTAAGAAGCTCAAGGCCCGGGTCGGTGAGGTCCAACAGGAGCTCCAAGACGCGGTGAAGAAGTGCGAAGCCTTGGAGCGTGAGGCGTCGGTTCGGGAGACCGAACTTACCAAGGCTTGCTAGAGCACGGAGACTACACGGAATGAGGCCCGGGATACTCTCCAGGAGATGCAGGAGGTCAAGAAGGTTGCAGCGGGTAAGGCTTTTAACATGCAAAGCAAGTATGCTTAGAGGAAGTACCTTTCACTAACCCGGATTCCGAGTTGCCCAGGGGCTTTTGCGGATCTGCCACGCAGCATGTCCGATGCCGCGGAGTTCTTCTGAGCCAGAGAAAGGGATTCCACGGAGAAGCTGTTCTGGTCGCTGTATGCTGTGCCAGAACATCCAATGCCTTTTGCCGATCAACTGAAACAGTCGGTCGAGCTGCACAGGGTGGCCGAACTGGCCATGAAGGATTTAATAATCCGGCTGTGGCCAGCCAAAGCTATACCTAGAAGCTATTTTGGCCTCGTGAAGCGGGTGATGGAGGCTTGTCCGCGACTAGACGTCATCAAACGATCAGTCTATATCGAAGGTGCCCGCATGGCCTTCGCTCGTTGCAAGATGTGGTGGGCGAAGATGGACGCTGTCGACGTGGCCAGGGGGCCGCCGGAGGGCAAGGAGCACCACACACCCGTGCGATATTTGCGGATGTCCTGGAGGGATCTCAACTTGTAGCAGCGCAATGCGGGCAGAACATTATTTTCGAATGAATACATTCATTTTTGTCTTTGCCTTGTATGATGAAACAAATCCGGTTTGTAATATAATGTTCGTTATGTTTTGATTGTTTCCTCCTGTGCGGCCGTTGTCTTCGGCTTCTGCCCTCACGTAGGTAGTACGGAGGTGTTCGGGATGGAATCTAAACAATCTTGATCCAATTATATGGTCCTTGAAGGAGTTGTTTAGCGCAACAAACCAGGCAATCAAACTATGCGGCTTGAACGCCCTCACTTAGCCATAGGAGTTTTATAGTAAAACATAGGTGCAGCCCCTGGTGTACGAACCAGAGTGCTGTCAACGTCTGATCGGGAAGTACTGATCCTTCACGAAATGCAGAAAAAATCTCCAACGATTTGTGATCTCCGAACAGCTGACCGGCTCTCGCCGCATCATGACAGTCAGTTTTCGACCTTTTCTACTGAGGTGCTCATCCGGTTTAAACAAGGGCAAAATCGCAGTAGTTCTCCCTTTACTACCCTAGCCGATGTAGCGGAACGTAGGGTAGCAAGCACAGGAGCCGGGCAACCCAACTATTGACCAAAGACATGATTCGGAGCCAATGCATATAATGCTGAATTCGGGGTGCCGAACTTATCTATAAGAAGTGTTCGGACTTTGTTGCCGTATTATGGGGCAATAGGGAGCCCCTGGCGAATATGAAACGTACCAAAGTGCACGGGTGCGAAGATATAAGTAATTAATAGCAACGGGAAACAGAAAAAGAGCAGAGGTAGTATCTGGGGCCCCTTGACTTGGGCCGTAAACTGTTGCCATTATAGTTGGGTTAATGTGTCAAAGCACATTTATACGAATAATGCGATAAGCAACCGGCTATTTAACATGCCAGAACAAGAGGAGAGCTGCATTTGGGTACTGAAAAATAGGTAGAGTAGTCGTTGGATTGTCCTCTAGGGCTTCCCCTGTATGCCTGTGCTCTGCGCTATTCTGGTGTACTTGTCCGTTGACAGGATCGGCAATCAGGCCATCAGAGGAGGCCAGTGAGTCCGGGGTCGGTGTAGCCGAACTACAAGCTAGTTGTGCCTCCGTCGATGCCCATGGGATTTAGAGTGCGTAATTATGTACGCGTGGTGCGGATGTGGCTACCTCATCAGGACCGGGACGGAGGCCGAATTGCTAATCGAGCTCTTGACGAACCGAACCTTCCTGTTGTAGTGTGGTCCGGACTCTCTTAGTGATGTCCAGGGGCTCGGCAATGGATTAGGGTTCTGCTTGAGAAGGCCGCTCTGTACCTCTACTGCTAGGGTGGCTGTGTGCTCCTCTGTTCGGAGGGAGCGTTCAGTGTTGCCATTGACTGTTATGACGCCGCGTGGACCGGGCATCTTGAGCTTGAGATAAGCATAGTGTGGTAGTGCGTTGAATCTAGCAAATGCGGTTCGTCTGAGCAGTGCGTGGTAGCCACTGCGGAAAGGGACGATATCGAAGATTAACTCTTCGCTTCGAAAGTTATCCGGAGAACCGAAGACCACCTCCAGCGTGATTGAGCCCGTACAACGGGCCTCTGCGCCTGGTATGACTCCTTTAAAGGTAGTCTTTGTGGGTTTGATTCACGAGGGATTAATGCCCATCTTCCGCACTGTATCCTGATAGAGCAGGTTGAGGATGCTACCACCGTCCATTAGGACTCGTGTTAGGTGAAATCCGTCGATGATTGGGTCGAGGACCAGTGCGGCCGAACCGCCATGGCGGATACTAGTTGGGTGATATCAACGATCGAAGGTGATCAGGAATGACGACCATAGATTGAATTTTGGGGCAACTGGATCTAACGCGTAGACGTCCCTGAGTGCTCGCTTGCGCTCCCTTTTGGGGATGTGTGTAGCGTATATCATGTTCACCGTTTTGACTTGAGGGGGAAATTTCTTCTGCCCCCCAGTGTTCGGCTGCCGGGGCTCTTCGTCCTCGTCCTCACTATGTGATCCCTTTTCTTTGTTCTCGGCATTTAACTTGCCAGCCTGTTTGAAAACCCAACAATTTTTGTTGGTATGATTGGCTTGTTTGTCTGGGGTGCCATGTATCTGGCACGGACGATCGAGTATGCAGTCTAGGCTGGATGGTCCCTCACTGTTCCTTTTGTAGGGCTTCTTCCGTTGGCCGGACTTGGAGCCGCTGAATCCCGCGTTAACAGTGGTGTCATCGGTGTTATCGCCATTGCTTCGGCGTTTGTGCCTATTGCGCTGGAGCTTGCCGGTGCTATTCCTGGCCTCGGAGGGCCCTGCCTCGCTGGCTGTGTTTTTGCTACAAGCCAGCCAGCTGTCCTCACCCGCGCAAAAGCAGGTCATGAGTGCTGTGAGGGCTGCCATGGATTTCGGCTTTTCTTGGCCAAGGTGGCGGGCGAGCCATTCGTCACGGATGATGTGTTTGAAGGATGCTAGAGCTTCGGCATCCGGACAGTCAACGATCTGGTTCTTTTTGGTTAGGAACCTAATCCATAATTTACTGGCTGATTCTCCGGGTTGTTGGACTATATGACTTAAGTCATCGGCATCTGGTGGCCGGACATATGTACCTTGGAAGTTGTCAACAAAAGCTTCTTCCATGTCCTCCCAGCTGCCGATAGAATTTTCAGGCAGGCTATTTAGCAAGTGTCTAGCTGGCCCTTTTAATTTTAGTGGGAGGTATTTGATGGCGTGGAGATCGTCTCCTCGGGCCATATGGATGTGGAGAATAAAATCTTCGGTCCACACTGCGGGATCGGTTGTTCCGTCGTATGATTCAATATTGACGGGCTTGAACCCCTCGAGGAATTCATGATCCAGTACTTCATCTGTGAAGCAGAGAGGGTGTGTGGCACCTCTATATCGGGCCGTGTCACGGTGCACTTCCGATGAAGTCCGTCTACGGTTATCGGCCCGGGCGTGACTAGGTTTGTCACGTCCGAATAGGTAGCCGTCATCCCGTGTCGGGAAGCGTCCTCGCGATCCGTAGATTGATCTGGTGTGTCCTGCTCTACTGTCCAGATCCCGCCGAAGGTCGTATGTATGGTCCCGAGCTGTTCTGTCCCTGTTTTTACGAGGCGGTGGGTCGGGCTGTTGTTCGGCCTGAGTTGCTCTTTTATCCCGACCGCGGGGTGGTCGGTCCGCCACACTATCCCGACCATGTGGTGGTCGTTCCGCATTACGCGAGGGAGGTATGGGATCTGGTGCCTCCTCATCAAACTGAGGTAGCAGTCTGCGCTTTGGGTAACTCTTGGCTGGGTGCTTGAGGCCATATTCTTCGGCTGCCGGGACATTGGTCCATCTGTCAATGATTAGGTCTTGATCGACTTGGAGCTGCTGCTGCTTTTTCTTCAGGCTTCTTGCAGTAGCTATTAGCTGGCGCTTGAAGCGCTCCTGCTCGAGGGGTGCCTCAGGCACGATGAAATCCTCGCTGCCGAGGCTTTCCTCGTCCTTGGAGACTGGACAATAACTATCGTCATCCAGGTCATTGGGCATGGCCTGTTTATCAGGGTTAACTTGCCCGTTGTCTTGTTCCTCCTGTTCGGATGCAGCTCCGACAGGGTCTTCATTGTTTTCGGCGTCGCCCGGAGTACTATTTTCTCCCGTTCCAGTGTTGCCATCTTTTGAGAGACGAGGCTTAGAATGGCGTTTAGGGCGCCAGCGCTTGGACTGTGTCTCAGAAGGTTTATTCGCAACTGGATCTTCTTTGTCATCATCGCTAGCTTTTTTAGGTGTGTCAACCATGTACACATCGTACGAAGAGGTGGCCGTCCAACGTCCAGTGAATGGCAGGTCTTAGCCTTGCTCCTTGTTGGCATCGTCGTCCATACCGTCGATGTCTTCGGAGCCATAATCAAGCACGTCGGTTAAGTCATCGATAGTGGCTATGAAGTGGGTGGCGGGTGGGAAGCAAAATTCCCCATCATCATCCTCTTGCTCGAACCGAACATAGTTCGGTTGTGAGTCCTTCTCCAAGGACAAATTCTTTAAAGAGTTTAGCACGTCACCCAAAGGTGAGTGCTGGAAGATGTCTGCGACGCTAAATTCGAAAATCGATAACCGATCCAACTCGGTGTTCGCAGGTGTACATGGTCCGGAACTTATAGCCGGAGACGAGTCCGGAGTTCCGTTTACGCAAATATTGCAGGGTGTCGAATCCGTGTACGGCTCCACCGCCGCGGACTCTGTGGCCTCGGATGGAACGATCTGCTCCGGTTCTAAGGCCGTTGCAGCAACAGGAACCATCTCCTGGATGTGATCCGATGACAGATTTAAGTCATGTTCATCGGGGCGAGGGGGAGCGATCGTCGCGGTCCCGAATCCGTCGAAGATCAGGTCTCCGCGGACGTCCGTGACGTAGTTCAAGCTTCCGAATTTGACCTGATGGCCAGGGGCGTAGCTATCGATCTGCTCCAGATGGCCAAGCGAGTTGGCCCACAGTACGAAGCCGCCGAACACGAAGATCTGTCCGGGGAGGAAGGTTTCTCCTTGGACGGCGTCACTATCGACGATTGAAGGGGCCATCGAACCTTTCATCGACGGCACAGTGGAACTCTCAATGAAAGCACCAATGTCAGTGTCAAAACCGGCGGATCTTAGGTAGGGGACCTCAATTGTGCGTCTAGGATCGATGGTTACCGGAGACGGGGGACACGATGTTTACCCAGGTTCGGGCCCTCTCTATGGAGGTAATACACTACTTCCTGCTTGATTGATCTTGATGAATATGAGTATTACAAGATTTGATCTACCACGAGATCGTAATGGCTAAACCCTAGAAGTCTAGCCTATATGACTATGGTAATGAGTATATCCTTTACACCCTCCAGTTTATATAGACACCGGAGGGATCTAGGGTTACATAGAGTCGGTTACATAAGAAGGAATCTTCATAGCTGGTTGCTAAGCTCGCCTTCCACGCCAAGGAGAGTCCAATCCGGACACGGGTACAATCTTTGGCCTTCATGTCTTCACAGCCCATCAGTCCGGCCCATGGATAACAGGCCGCACGCGCGAGGACCTCTTAGTCCAGGACTCCCTCAGTCATCGTGACGCCGATCGATGACGACGCACGCGTCTCCCCGCCGCCTATCCTCCGGGGCTCGACGTTGGCCTGGATGTGCTCGAGTGTTAGAAGAGGCGATTGAGACGTCTTTGGGGTCTTGATTCAACTACGCCCGCGTCGGCTGCCGTGGTGGGGATTGCACCGTGGGGACGGGCTCCTCTGCTCGGCCAGTAGTGCGGGCGGTTGTTGTCGCTTGGGGAGGTCGTGGTGGGCCAGCTCGCCGTGAGCCCCTGGCTTCGGTGAAACCGAGCAGGCTCTGGATGGTGGCACGCCATTCATCCATCTGCTCGGCCGTTGGCGGAAACCTCAGCAGCAACTGAGCTCACGCCATAGCCTCCGTGGCAGTGCTTGACATAAATGTTGATGACGTCGACCGCACCGTCGCCCGGCTCCTGAAGGTGCCAGCGGGGGTGACGGCGGGGGTGTCGCGTCCACGCAGCTGTGGGATGACCACCCTGGCAGCGGGGTCGCGCGACAGTGGCGCTCGAGGGTCAGCGGCTCCATCAAGCGCAGCTGTCTGGTTGACTCGTCCGGGAGGAGGCATATGGGCCGCGGTCGCCCGCGCAGTGGGGGCGGCCGGAGGGTGATGGTTCACCCCGGACCGAGCGCCGTTGCTGCGGCTGTGCCCGTCGGTGCGAGGAGAGGCTGCAAACGGAGTGACCCCCTCGCCCACACATTGTGGAGCGTGACCGCCAAGGCGTTATATTCAGCTCCCATGTCGGCCGCGGGGGAAGCGGTGATGGCGCCACCAGCTCCAACTACGCCCCTAGCAGCGCTCACGTCCTCGCTCATCTCCGCGTCCCATGCAGCATTAGAGGCTATGGGTGGCGGAGCCTTCGAGTGGAAGGGTGGGCTGAAGGGCCGGACTTCTTCTTCTTTGGCGCCATGGTCGATCGCATCGTGGAAGATGAAGATGGTGATGAAGATGACGCGCTGCGCACGCTCTCAGGTTCGCGCAAGCGCTCCCTCTACCTGGCGCGCCAAAGATGTCGCGGGATATCCACGGCCACCTATGGGACCAAGAGGCCCCTTTCTGGTTCGGCAAGGGGGCGACGCATTGCACAAAGAGCAGGCCAGCGCACGACAGCACAACAGAGAGCACACAAGCAATTTACCTAGGTTCGGGCCAGCGAGGCGTAAGACCCTACTCCTGCTTTAGTGGATTGATGGTGGGATGGGGATGGCGAAACGCAGTACACTTTGCCCGGCAGGGTTGCCACAGGGCAGCAGCGACTACGCGCGTATGGTGGTGCGGGTTCCTCAACTTTCCAACCCTTCCTACGGCTGCCATGGGCCTCCTTTTATAGATTAAGGGGTCACCACAATGGCAAAGTGGTCATTATCCACTGATATGATAGCAAACAGTGCTATCATACCTAACTTTGCGGGCAGACATGGTGCATTAAATGCACCGCTTAGTGTCATATCACTGGTTGCCCGACAAGGCTTGGCGGGCTGTCTTGCCAGCTCTGCGCCTGTTCCTTTGACATGTCGCAGGACGGGTGTCATTTGTAGGCTTCTTCTATAGGAAATGGCTGCCATGTGTCGAATGGCTGCCACTTAATCACGTTGCGGCTTGACACCGCATTGATCGACGACGTGGGTTGTGCTTGAGTGGTTGGTGGGGTGGTTCAGCCCCCATGAGCCCCGGCAGACCTTGCCGGGGTGCTCTGGTTGCCTGCTTCTGGAGGTGGCCTCGCCCCTTGCCGGGCTCGTCTGCCTGGCAAGGGAGGCCCTTCTCTTGCCAATATCTTGCTTCTCTGGCTTGATCTTGGCCCTTCTGAGCTGCATATTGGCTCCTCAAATCTCTTGGTTCTTCAATCTCTGACTTAAGCTGATGCTTCCATCTTGATCTTGTGCTTGTGCATAGTTGGGCAACGGACCCAGGGTTTGTTGCACCGACACAGTGCTAGAGCAAGTGCCGTCGGAGAAGGTGTTGGTGCTCGATCCGTTGCTGAAGGTGGTACCGATGTGCGAGACAGCGGCGATCATGTTTGGTCTGCTACGATCAGCTTTCTAACTTGACTAGGCTCCGTGACCGTGATCCAATCTTTTTCTTCATTTCTTTTAAACGCGAGAAGGACTAATTGTGGCGTGTTTGTTAAACCAAACTGCAGTTCATCATAGGGATTCAACTTGTACTCAGACAACAGACTGATCCACTTGTTTCCAGTAATATAATTGATGGACAATGCCTCAGTTACTGACATGACATAAGAAGTGAAACCTGCAAAAATAATCATCGTAGGGCAAACCAAACGGTTTATTCTGTGATGAATGTCACATGGCAAAACCTGCATCGTAAAATTGCAGCAAAAGAAAGAAAACATGACATTAAATCAATAAGATTAGATAGTAAATCAATAAGATTTACTTGATGTGACACGAGTGAATCCTTACCAGGAAATCACTATGTTGAAGTAATAAACAGAAGATTGATCGTCCAACTACGCGTGGCATGCAGGGCCCCCGCCTACTCCCACAAGCAGGACAGTCCAAAGGTCGTGACAAATCATAAGGACCAAACATACATGGGACTAGAAATCCTGGTGGGTGCGATAAACCCTGCAATGCATATAGATATTGGAGTGTAACCATAATTCATAAACTGTCCTCACAAAAAAGATGATCTGGATACTTCAAAATATACGGCTGAATTGAGTGGACATACATTAACATAGACTGTTCTCAGGACCCACCACACACCAAAAGTGGCAGTATTAAACAATACAGGGTTCACAAACACAAATCAAGTACTGAACAATAGTACTTACTACAGACAAGCAAAGTTGCACTAATTAAACTCTGCAGTCTATTTCTTGCCACCGACCTATGGGATGTACCCCGCATAACTGACTAGACCATGGACTTCGTGAGAGAAATACCTGCAGCATCACCATCTCTTCAACCTTGCAGAACCTAACAGAGTGGTCTTTCCACTCATAAACATGACGATGAAGACAGGCTGCATCTGATTTGTCGGGAAGGTTTACAAGAACCACACCCTTTGTAATCGAAGGCACATCTAGGAAATTGTTGTGGCCAAGTACAGCCTCGAGAACACGCCTGACAACAATGCTACAGGAAAACACTCGTTCAGGACACGTGGCGACAAGGACACAACAGCTGGATAGTTTAGCAGTAGAACTCATCCTCGGGTCTTCCAGTTCACACGGCATGACTTTGAGAACTTCATCTCCACCGCGGACCTGGTTCTAATTCAAACACAAACCAAATATTTTATTACTACATCCGTTCAGAAATATAAGATGATTTTCGATATTTTACTCCATATATGACTACATATACGCACATAAATGAGTGAACAAAGACACTAGAACATGTCTTCAAAGGCATGAGAGCAGAGGGATTACTTGCAATATCCATAACACAAGTTACTGAGGAAAATATACCCTCTTCAAAGGTAGTATTGATGTTCATAAATAAGTTGAAATTAATCTTTAAGAAATCAGTTTTGGTCAAAAGAGGAATTTAAAACCGTCATTTGGCACACAAAAATCACATGCAAGATCACCCAGAAAGTTGTACTACTTGTACTAGTACCGCGTGTTAGATGAAAAAACATGATCAAGATCGAGAAAAAGATCGTCAAGAAGAGATATTACCTAGACTTGCTTAATGAGGGATCCCAGAGAGGGGGGCTTGGACAGGGCGATGTCTTTGAGCTTGTCTGCGGTAGTCTCCGCGGGGTGCTTGCGCTTCTTCGTACCATGAGCCTCGACGGTTTTGGCCAGAGCCATAGACATCACTTCGGCCGGTGCTCCAGTGTCCATCAAGTAATTGTCAAATAGAAATAAAAGAAAAGAAACCATAATCACAAACCCAAAAGAAGAAGAGAGAGGGAGTTATAGGATCAGTCTTGGGGTTGCAAGACCGGGCCTTGGCCAGAATCAACACCATTGATGCGCTCATCTTTCCTTCTTTGGGAGAGAAGAACAATGGCAGAAATAGGTCGGGCTTTTCTTGAAGAAATGAGGAACAAGATGAGGAGAAGCGAGTGGGGGTTTTCTTCAAGAGAGGAAGCTGAGAGAGAAGAGTGAAATGATGGTTGCTTCATCTGTCCAACTTACTGCTGGAAAGGAGGGGGTTTTGTGATTTGACGGCTCATTGGGCATTACTGCGGCGCTTCGATCGGGGTAGTCTACCGTGCAGTTGGGTACTCTACTATAGAGTAATTTAGTGCATGGCTAGTGGACCCCGATGCTGGCTGTCCCACACGTCGGCGAAAGTGACTAGCAAGGTTCCCGACGACCGTCAAGGAGGATCCACGCGGTACAGCGCGTCCACTATTTTTCTGAAGAAAAAAAGATTAGAACAAGCGTTTCCATGCTTGTGACGAAGGAGTGCGAAACACGACAGCCACTTGAACATACACAATGCTCCTACTACTAGGCATGTGCAGTGGTTCATACGTCAGTACTACATAATCTTGTTGCTAGTGTAGTAAGATATGATGATAACAAATGATGTTGTGCGCATGTCAACTATATGAACAGTAATGTAACATAGTACCGCTTTTTCGACTGTCCGGTCGAGAATGAACGATGAGATCAATGTTAACAGAACTTGGTCTACAGCGCACGGAGAGTACGGTGCTACTGTACTCCATGGAACATGAACCATATGAAGCACGAATATGTTAGGTAGGGTGTATGAAGGGTGCACGGGATGGGAGCAAAAGTTGCCTTCTCGACCCACTTTTGGGTGTTTGGCAGAGTGCATGAAGGGTGCTTGAGTCCACACTAGTAGGTTAACACAAATTCACGAAGAGGGAACAACTATATTGAGATGAGAATGCAACCAAACACACCCACACGCTTTGTGCTACAGTGACTGATCTGCACCGTCTGAGTTTGATCCAATGGTCATGTTGCACCGAGACATGGACATGCCCATGCAGAGGACGCCTAAACACCACCGAAGTCCCTGTGCTTCTCGAGGCGCACGACGTTGGTGATGTAGGGTGCAACCGCCCGCAGAGCCCACTCCTGGTCGACGGGAGCCAGTTCGTCAAAGACGGCGTCCAATGGATTCGGTGACGGAGCCTTGAGAGGATTCGCTCGGCAACGGTGATGGCAGCCCGCAACCCCTCCTTGTCCAGCTCCGCCCCCACCATCGCGCGGAGACAGCTCAGCTCCTCGAAGATATAGGTGAAGAAGGAGACCAGGTCAGGAACCCGCAGCTCGTTGAAGTCGACAGGGTGGTCGAGTGGGTTTAGCCTGACGGCCAGCATGGTCGCGTTGGCACGACGGTAGGCATCGTGCAACCGCAACACGTGCGTGGCAACTTGGTCCACCAAGTGGTTGAGGCGATCCTGGACCTCGTCACGATCGTCCACTCGTGCTCCAGCCGGCTCCCCTGACGGCCTATCGTATCTCCCGCTTTCTGTAGAAACACCGCCGACGCCTCGAGCATCTGGTGGACGCCAGCTGCTTTTGAAGATCCGTGAACTCCCGCACATAAAGAAGGAGCATGGCACTCCTCTCCTCCTGGAGCTCACGGAGCTCCACGTCCTTGGCCCTGAGCTCTGCATCCTAGGCCGGGAGCTCCTGTGTCAGGCGCCTCACCTCAGACTCCGTGATCTGTTGTGCCGCCATGGCACCTGGTAGAAGCAATGGGGAGAGGAAGCAAAGGGGGCGAAACGGCTGAAAGGCGATGCATTCTACGGGAAGGCGGAGGGAGCCAGCCGAGGAGCGGGGTGAATCTTTTGGTTTTCACCATGGGAAAACACCAGTCGGCGACTTTTCACATCAGGGAGCAGTGGGTTTTACAGGTGGAGTCATCGTGACTAATTTCTGCCGTGCCTGCTCCCATCAATAAAAAAATAAAAATCCTGCCGCGCCTGCTCCCGTCAATCAAAAAATTAAAAATCCTGCTGTGCCCAAAGACCAGAGCAACGACGCGGTGGATATTTAAATTTACCTGCCGGCAAGGAGATAAAAAAGGGGTAAAAACAAATGTGGCGGCGGCCTAGCTAATCGGTCGCACTAGCCCAACTAGCTAGCCACCGTGCTTCATTGATGTACTCAGCGGGAACGGTGGTCTTTCGTGATTTGATGACTCATTTACTTGCTTCGGCGCTACGACCGAGGAGGACCCGGAAAACGCGCGGTAGGGCATCCCACGTCTCAGCAAGGAAGAATATATGCGTGCACCACCCAAGAGGACCCCGAAACCGCGCGGTAGGGTGTGCCACATCTCGGCACGGAGGAAAAATGGCGTGTAAAAATATACTGTATCAGACGTAGTACCTATGGTTCGACGCCGGGACCTAGCCAGTCGGTTGAAAACACCCTAGTAGCCACACAGCTTCATCACACTAACGTGGCACGGAGGATAGGTGTGGTTAGCTCCGTCTCGAGCAGCCACAACGTCTCCAATTCTAGGCGATTCTTCTATTTTCCAAGCTTTTTTAGTTATAGTAACACAACGGCAAGCTAGCGCCGCTCTTCGTGTGTGCTCGTGCGTCTAAAGGTTAGACGAGAGAGATGAGAGAGAGATCACAGACCTAGGAACCACCAGTAAGTGAGTCAATGGTCATGCATGTGTTGACGAGGCACTCCCTCTACTCTACTCAATGTAACACTGTATAAAATCAAGTTATGGGACAAATCCAACAACCGTTGTTGTTTTAGGCTATCGACTTACGCTTTATAGTCCAGGTTGCTAGTTTGAATCTCGTCTTTCAGATTTATTAGTTTTAGGTCCAAATTTGATCAATGACAAGTGGGACCCTGCGTGTTGTTCCGATATTTCAGTGTAGAATGGTGTTTTTGAACAAACACTTTGCGCGGTTAGACAAGTAACGGCACAAGTTACACATATTTTGCAAGTTTACGAAATAAAATGACAGCGACATAGAATATCACATCCACCCCGTAGCTTAGATGCTATGGTGATATGAGTTTTTACATCGTTGGAACTGAGATCCAATGGCTTGGGAGTAGTCTTTGTAATTATGCGCAATTTCCAAACTCTCCAAGTTTTTTTGTTGCGAATAAAACATTCAGCCCTCGTGTGTGCCACTGCATCTTGGATCCAATGGCTCCCCGTTGATCATATTAGGTGCTCCCCGTAGCTTAATTAGCCGCTACGGTTATATGAGCATCTAGGTCATATGATCTGTGATCAGATGCCACATGCGTAGTACTTGTACTTTCTGCGCAATTCCGAAACTCTCTCAGGCGTATATTGCAAAAACATTAGAACCTCCTACTGTGAGCCATTAGATCTCCGTGAACTGGTATCACCATAGAATCTATGGTGCGGGAGCACCTCATATTCTCCCATGCGAGAAAACATCAGGTGCCCTCGCAGCTTCGATGCTACAGTGATACGAGCTTCGAGGTCGTTTGATCTGAGATCCAATGGCATCTGAGCAGTCTTTGTGCTTGTAAGCAGTGGCCGAACTCTTTGGGGGCTTTTCTGCGAAAAAACATTCGAACCACCGAGGAGTTGTTGGATCACAAATCCAACGGCTCCGAAGAGCTTGTATCACCAAAGCATCTAAGGTGTGGTAGCACATGATAGTCTTACATACAGGAGAATACGAGGTCCTCCTTCATCTTAGATGCTATGGTGATACGAGCTTCGAGGTCGTTGGATATGGGATCCAAGGGCATCTGAGTGGTTTCTGTACAAATTGTGTGCAATTCTCAAACTCATTAAGGTTTCCTGTAAAAATATTAAAACATCATGTGAGCTGCTATATCTAAGATCTACAAGCTCCAAGCAACTCGTATCAGCATATAGCATCTAAGGTGTGAGGGCACATGATATTCTCCCGAGGAGGAGGGGGGTGCACAACCAATAAGTGTTTGGGAGGGTGGGGACGAATATAATAATGTTCAAATAATACAATCTAAACAATCCTAAACAGAGCTTCGCAATTTCATCTAAGGTCGAGGGGTTAACCCTCGACAATCTACATAGCTCCGCCTAAACACAACATTTGCATGTACTCCCTCCGGTCCTTTTTAGTTCGCATATAAGGTTTGTCTAAAGTCAAACCTCGTAAACTTTGACCGAATTTATAGATAAAAATACCAACATCCAGAATGTGAAAATCAACAACATTAGATGCGTCATGACTTTAGTTTTCATATTGTAGATATTAATATTTTTTCATATAAATAAGGTCAAACTTTATGAAGCTTGACTTCAGACAATTCTTATACGCGGAGTAAAAATGACCGGAGGGAGTATGTAGTACTAGACTTAATATTCATGTTTCAGTTTCCTATTCATTTTAAATATTGAATTGAGGAACATGCATGTCTTACATTTTACTCCCGCCATTCCTAAATATTAGTCTTTTTGGAGATTTCAAATGGACTTCCACATACGGATGTATATAGACATATTTTAGAGTAGATTCACTCATTTTGCTCCGTCTGTAGTCACTTGTTGAAATTTCTAAGAGACAAATATTTAGGAACAGAAGGAGTATTTTTGAATTCGTGTCATATATCCATGGTTTGGAAAAATAGATGCACTATACTTATTGGATTGTTGTTGTGTTCGTGTGTGTGTGTGTGGTCATATGCTTGATACATACAAAGTTTTCTCACCACCATACCGTTCATCTTTTAAATTTGAATTTGCAATGAAAAACTTACTACGGATACCATGAAATGTGAAATCCACGTTGAGAACACCATATCACAAACTCACTCTAATTCAAGAACTCGTCATAAATCAATTACCATGTTGAGATTACTATTTGCTAGTAAAATACGGGCGTTGTTATACACATAGATTCGTTCGGCAATTTAAAAGATTCCTTTCGCATTCTCGAATGGTAGGACCCAATGGCGTACCAGCCAGACCCTGGCTCGTGTTGATCCTCAAAAAGAAAACTGGCCCGTGTCCTTCTGGTGGCGTGCGTGGTACGCACATTAACCAACCCCAACCAGTCGAGCCTCCGCATTTCGAGTCGAAATATCTGGCGGACAGAATTCCAGCCCTAGGAAATTCCCCTCATGTCCCCGGTCCATTATGACTACCGAAGAACAATGGAGGGATGCTTTAGTAACTAGACAACGTTACCTAATGTGCCGAGCATGGTTCAATTCCCTCGGTGGCCGCTACCCAAGGTGACCCGTCAACTCCATTGCCTAGTACCGATAGGAGTACTACACTAGGATGAGCACAGAATTGAGCCCGTTTGTTCGTGCCTAGTACTTGAGTAATTATATCAGGCAATGCACTAGAACGGAGGGATTATCCTTTTACTCTGCATATATATATCCTTTCTTAAGAACTACAACAGGAAAGATTTGTCTTTGAAAATTTATTGCATGATGCAGGTTATGATATTGTTTCGAATCCTGGATTTTAAATTTTCGAAAATCCAAAAGTGACCGGAAATTCATGAAACTGAGCATCGTCTTGTGATATGGCACAAATATTCCTACGTAATTTTTTTTCTTCAATTTGAGACAAGCTGCTTATGAGAAGTTGCATAAATGAAGAGCCAAGGTATTTTGGAACAAATACCTGTCACATTAAGGCGAACGCTTTCACTATTGAAACCATGGGCGTTTACGTGCCGCCACGAGTCCCGCTTCTCATATGTAGGTGCCGTCCGAGAAAGCGTGTGAGTCGACGGGAGGACACCCAGCCGGATCTCAAGAACATAAGGCGCTTTGGAACGAGCTTGAACCGGCCTTGCGGGAAGATGTCACACCTGTCCCTGCTCCCATTCCGGCTCCCGTCGCCCCGACTACGCCAGCGCCCATCCCTGTGGCATTGATGGGCTGGCAGCCGCAGATTGTCGCCAAGCTTGATGCCACGGGGTTTCACGAGGTCCCCGCCGACTTTCACACGCCCTTGCACCTGCCAGCGCATGCGCCTGCGCGTGCACTGACGCGCGCGCCCATGCCGGTGCCCGTGCACCTGCCAGCGCATGCGCCTGCGCATGCACTGACGCGCGCGCCCATGCTGCTGACCGTGCACACGAATGTCTCCGACCCGCCGTTGCCCGCGCCTGTCCCCGCACGGGTGCCAGTGCCCCCCTCAGCGTCATGGATGGCCGCCGTCGACCGCTTCCTTGCACCAACACCAGTCGCCTCCTCCCGCGAGTTGACTCGCTCCTGGAGACCAAAGTCCAGAACATCGTGGCCTTCCTTGAAGCTAGGGCCAACGTCCAGGAGTACGCCAACAATGGCGCAAGACGCCGCCGTCACCATCGCCGTCGGTTAGTGGCCCGATGACACATAGAGCACGGCAGAGGAGCCGCTTCCCGCCGCAAGACGCCCCCCGCCGCCGCCGCGTAATCTAAATTTGCCATGAAAAATGTTCGGATTGCCATGCTTAAAATCCAAACCTTTATCATTTCCGTTTATTTTAGATCGATTGTCGTATGAATGTAAAGTCGGAGTCAAACTGAATGAAATCTATGGTTTGATCGATTGAATGTTCTGCTTGGGCCGTATCAAATAAATATAAAACATCATCAAGCCACATGTATTCTTTCTCATCCAATGACCTAGACTGCTTCAATGTCGAGCGCTCAACACGTTTAGCGTGCAGTTAATTTCATGCCTCGCATAATAACACGCAAATAATATCCTACTTAATATCCGCATGCACTTAATATACTTCCAAATTAACGTGCATTGCATGAACACATTCACTAGTACTACTAGTACGTGAAACTGGTGTCGTAACTTGTGAACGTGTCCAGAAATGGTTAACGGCAACATCGGCCGCGAGTTCTTCGTGTTTGCCCTTGCGTCTAAACGTAGAAGGGGAGGAGAGAGAGAGAGAGAGAGAGAGCAGACATGGAACCCACCAGTAAGTGAAGGCAAATAGTACGTGCTAACAAGCCGGTCCCACTAATGTACTAAAAATAATATTACATGTTAACCATTAAATAGGCTGTGGTGATATAAAAACATTATATGAACAAAGGGGGTACAACAAAAATTGATGTTCTACGTATGTTGCCTATTGACGTGCGGCTTGAAGGCCCTGGTCGCATGTTCGATCCTCATCCTTTTTAATTTTTAATTTATATATGGGTCCAAATTTGTTTCATGACAGGTGGGCCCCTCGGTGTGTAGTTTGTAGCACTTAAATTTGTGGGTCGAAATTTTTTCCATTACATGTGGACTATCGGTGTGTAGTTTTATAGCTTATTTGTAATAATTAAAGAGAACAACAGAGTTTTTTGCAATAATACCATAGTGCAACGTTGAAGGCAAGAAAGGACGTGCGAGAGAGCGATGACCGAGCCAGAGGAAAATCAATTGGGGGAGGTGCGGGGGTTGCAACAGTGTTTGGAGTAGTTGTGGGCCGAATGCTACAAAAATATAATCTAAACCCACAGGAATAAATGCCTACACAAATTAATCCAAGGTTGGAGTCCCCCTCGCAATGTAAATAGCTCCGTCTTTCCGAGGGATGGAGATGTAGCTTCAATGTGTGGAAGATACGGCATGAGAAAGCAAGGTCAATCGAGACACATATAGATAGAGAGACAAAGTGAGTGTGGTCTGACATTCATTGAAAATATATATATGCTCTGAAGAGATATTTTCCGACTGAGCTTTTGGAAAGGGTGAGGGAGGGCTGTAAAATAGAGCTTGAGAGATGATCCAGTCACAGACATGTAGATATATTTTGTGCGTGGGAGGAAGCAAGGTCAATCGATTACAGGTTGGAGAGATTGAGCGAGTGTGGGTTGTCGTGCGATCGAAGGAGTGAGACGGGTTGGAGAGAGTGACCTAGATAGACAATGTGCGTGAGAGATTATACAATATGAATATGTCGAATTGGGCTCAAACATGGAGATATATCGTTTCTGTACAAGAAAGAGCAAGGTCAATCGAGACATACAAAGAGAGAGAGAGAGAGAGAGGGAGAGAGAGAGATTGAGCGATCGTGGCCCGCCATGAGGTCGAAAGAGTGGGGGCGGCTTGGATGGACTGACCTAGAAAGACAATCTGCGTGAGAGAGTATAGAGTGTGTCGATCGAGGCCCGAACAGGGAGATATATCATTTGTGTGTGAAAGAAAACGAGGTTAATCGAGACTCAGATAAAGAGAGCGAGATTTAGGGAGTGTGGCCCGCCATGCGGAAGAAATAGCGAGATAGTCTCGAGGGAGTGACCTAGATAGACAACGTGCGTGCGTGCGCACGAGATGTTGGGGGGCTAGATAGGCAATGAATGTATCTAGCAAGAGAGGGTGGGAGGGAGAGAGAGAGAGAGCTCGGCATGGGGTGCAATGGCAGGTGTGTGAGGTAAATACATCTGGTAACAGAGTGGAAAAAGGGGGTTGTGTAGTTGAGAGAGTTAGAGATCGAAACATGGAGAGAAAGGATGAACGTGTCGGAAACCGATAGCTTCCTAAGGTGGTTAGGAGAGGAAGATTAACCAATACAAGAAGTATGTAGCGTGTGTGCCCAGGGGGGGGGGTGGGGCTAAAAACAACATTTGAATGTAGATTGTACGAGACTTAATATCGATGTTTCAATTTGGTGTACATTGTAAGATTTCAACTGAGGACCGCGCATATGGGTAAGTATTTCGAATCTGTGCCATACTAGGTTTTGAAAAGTTGACATTGACTCGATTGTTGTGCTATTTTGTAGGTCATATATTTGAATCCATCTAAAGTTTTCTCACTACCATGGTGTTCATCATATACATATGAATTTGTATTAAAAAAGTAGCGTTGATACCGTGAAATGCGAAATCCACGTTAGAATTGGAGATCACTATGTGACACACACTCTAATTCAAATAACTAATTATGTGACACACACTCTAATCTATGCTAGCATGGATACCGTTTCGATTATTTTTTCAAATAACTCCTCATTAATTAATTTATAGTATCTCGTTTCAAATGACTAATTACGTGCAAGGAAAACATATTCGTTTGCAAATGAAAGAAGATTTGTTTGCATTCTCAAATTATTGGTGCACAAAAGTAGGAGCCATTCTGTACCCCTTTTACTTGTGCACGGGCAGTCATAGCCACACCTGCGGCCATGCTTGGCAGGGCAGAGGAAGCAAAGGTACGAGACTGCCAAGGCAGCACTCAAGCCAGAGGCATGAAGAACAAAGGGGCAAGATGGATTTCCCCCGGCAACACCCTTGTCGGGGCAGCCAACATTGCCCCGGCAAAGGGCCTTGCCAGGGCGACTTGCCCAACACCAGCAAAGCTGCCACCCTTGAGCCCGAGAGTTCTGACACCATCGACAACGTCGAGACCAAGACTCGGGGGCGCCTACATGGTGGCATGCAGATCTTTGTGAAGACCAAAGGCCTACAAGTCTAGATAAGAACCAGAAGACAAAGACCCCAGGCAAGATCCTTGCGGGGGAAGGCCGAAGACACCCGGTAAGATCCTTGCCGGGGACGCCCGCGAGATCCCGGCAAGACCCTTGCCGGGAGCATCTACGGGACCGCGACTAGGCCCGCACCCACCAACATTTCGCTGCCCCGCGGTAGTCTCGACGCGGCAACCAGCTCGCCAACTAGACAAGCGCATGCGTGGCGGCATGGAGCTTCTAGGCCAACTAGTCAAGCAAATACGTGGTGGCATGCAGATCTTCGTGAAGATCCTGTCACCGCACCAGCATAGCAACCAGCCAACCAGCAGGGCACTGCATGCCTCGTCAGCTTGGACGCGCCTCGAAGCAAGGCGAGGCGGTGATGGACGGGACCAGCTCTGTTGCCGTCCCCGATAAAGCAAGAGGGCACGTAGGCAGCGCATTAAATGCGTTTGTCCTACGGTGTCAGGCGATAAACTTGTACACTGTAGATACTTTCCACCTCCTGTGTGCCACTGTGGCGACCCCTTTGACATATAAAAGGAGGCCCGAGCCGTACCGTGGAAGGATTCAGACTTTTTGGGGCCGGGCACGCATAGTAGCTAGTCCAAGAACTGAAGAACACCAGATAAACACAGACAAGCAGGGCTAGGGTTTTACGCATCGTTTGTGGCGCGAACCTGGGTAAAAATCCCCTCATGCTGATGTATAGACCTGCTCTTTGCGTAGCTCCACGCCCCCGCCAACCGTAGAAGGGATTCCCTGGGATGCCATAGGTGTCGTTTCACCAACATCTTTGGCTCGCCAGGTAGGGGGTGCTGAGGCTATGAAAATCTGGTCTAGAAGTCAACGCATCGACTCCTTCATCGCGATGGCTCCAAAGAAGAGGGCAACAACAACCAGCCACACTCCGGTGCCATCAGCCATGCGAGTGGTGTCGTCTGTGGGCCGCAACAACCATCCGCATGGCGACGAAAAAGCTAAGTCACGGAAAATCTTGAGCAATTTCCTTTCTTTAGGGTTATTTTACTCGAAAGAGTTTGCTCCTTGTATGGAGAACCTGCATGCAAAGGAACCCTTCCGCTATTGGCAACGCCCTTGTTCTGTTTCGAGCCCTCTCAACAGTTCAAGCGGCTGCGCCGAGAATGGCAAGGTGGCTTGGCCGGCAACAAGTACCCCCGGCAGGCTGCTAAGGATCCATTCCTCAAAGCGCCACAGCACGGGTTTATGCGCCAGCAAACCTATCCAACTAAGCGTAGGGTGTGTACATACAAAGAAAGATCAAACAGGAAGATAGCATGCGTTATTTCATAATACTGCAAAGTTATATTACATCAGCGGTTGCCGCGGTTCTAACTTAAAATAAAATTGTCTTGGTCATGAACTCGCAGCGGAAATGAGGAACGGGGTGGCTAGTCCCGGTGCTGGCCTTCCAATCTCTTGACTCCGTAACCGCAGCTGATGATGGGCTCGATACGCTCTTTGAGTGCCTCGAGGTCCGCATCCTCCGGCAAACTCTCGAGCGCGTTGGCGAAGCCGATGCTAGGGTTCTAGAATGCCACCTTGGTGAGCACCTTGGTCAGGGCGCCCCGGCAAAGCTTCCGAGCCTCATTGGCCAGATAAGTCACTCGGCTGGAGCGGAGCTGTTCCAGGGCATTGAGGACACCCTCAAAGAATAAGGTCAGCCTGGCACTGGGGCTTATGTTCGCCTCCTGGGAGTACCTGAAGTTCGGCATGTCCATGACGGCTAGCTGCGTGGTGAGCCTCTCTGCAATGTCGATGAGGCGGCTGGTCTAGAGCTTTATGCTGTCCACATAGTCCTTGCGGGCGGCGGCGGCATCCTACCCCAGCAGCCTCTCCCACTCAAGGTCCTTGTTCAGGGTCTCCTCACAGGCCCTGACCTCCGAAAGCGTCGCTTCAAAGGTGTCAGTTTCAGCTTCAGATCATCGATGGAGTCGTTGGCCTCGGGGAGCAGCTTGGTCTTGTCGAAGATGGCGACCTACAAATCCGCCAGAGTGCGGCTAGCCGTGTCCCTGTCCTCCGTTAGCTTTGAGACCTTCGTCTTCAGCTCCTCCCGCTCCAGCTCCAGCTTATCCACCTTGCCGTCTTGGTCCAGGGCCAGAGCATCAAGTGCATCGTTGTGCTTCTGCTCCAGCTCCTGGGTCCGCTACGCGATGAGCTTTTCGATTTCCTCGTCCTTGTCGCGGAGCGTGGCGGCAAGCACCTGTTCACGAGCAATGAGGTCTTCCTCTTGGGTGTCCAGCAAAGCTTGCTGCTGCCGCCGGTCAGCTTCGTCCTTGGCGGCCTGTTCCTTCGCCGCCTCTTGGGCCTTCTCGATGTCGGCCTGCTTCAGGAGGAGCTCTCGCTTGCGCTCGTCCAGCTGATCCTGGGCGGCCCTCGGTTCCTGCCGGGCCTCGCCGAACCAGACTTGCGTCTGAGCAACACGCTCCTGAAAATTTGCTTCTGCCTTGTCCACAGCCGCCATCCTGGAGTTCACCTTATCCTGGCAGGCATGGTGGAGCGCCTGAAGCTTCTGGAAATTTGCGCTCATGGCCCGGAGGAGCTGCTCCTCTTGGGAACCGCTGCCGCTGGCGCTCGATTCATCGACAACCTGGAGCCTGGTGGTGGCGAGGGACTCATCATCGAAAACCTCCCCTACGGCTGGCGCTCTGGTGCGTGCCGTCCCTGGGAGGCTGATGAACATGTCATCGCCCACCCTCAAATACTTACCGCGTGCGAGGGCTGCAGGGGAGAAGGTTGGTCGTCGGCCACCTCCTCCCCGGCGGGCTCCTTGGTGGCCTCCTCGGCGGCAGCCTTGCCGGCCTCCCCGGCAGGCTCCTTGGCGGCCTCCTAGGCAGCAGCCTTGCCGGCCTCCCTGGCAGCAGCCTCGACGGTCTCCCCGGCAGGCCCCTTGGCGGCCTCCTCGGCGGCGGACTTGCCGGCTTCCCCAGCCGCGATCTTGGTGGCCTCAGCTTCGGCATCCTTGTTGACCTCCTCGATGATAGTTTTGATGTCTACCTGGTCCGTCGAGGGAGGGTCTAGAAACCATAAAGGAGAATGAAGCGAGGCCAAAATCAAAGTTCGGAACAAAGAAAAGAAAGAACATCACATGGTAGAGGTAGCATGGGATGGGAGGCAGGCAACTTACCCGTGCCGAACTGAGAAGAAGTGGTTCCCTCCCCGCCAACGTTCATTGCTAGGACGGAGCCACCAGCACCCAACCTTGCCCCCTCTTCCTCCGTGCACGTGGGTTCGGCGGTAGATGCCCTTGCCGGTGACCCCCCTCTGGGTGGCGTGGTTGACGGGGGCAGCGTGACAGGGCGGCCCTCAGCGGCTCCTCATATTGCCGCTCTCCTCCTGCGAACCCAACAAGGTCAGCATCAAGGATACACACCCCAACGCCCGTCGATTGGGAGTGAATAACGGACTCACGCTGGGGGCTGAAGCGGGGGCTGCGCCGAGGGCTGTTGTCCGGGATGATCACCACCAACGCCGGCGTGCGCGGAGCGGTCGCCGGGGGCTCGCCGCCCGTCGAAGCTTTGGCTCTCTTCGCCACCCTCTGGGCCATCGTCTCCATGTCACTATGAAGATAAGATCAAGCCAGGGAAAGATAGCGCGGGCGGAGGGTCAGGAGATGATGAGGGGCAAAGTGCTTACTCGTCCTCCTCTTCCTCTTCGGGCTAAAGGACCCAAGATCTAAATCGGCCTCCGGGGCAGCGTCCACGTGGGGAGAAGGGGATGGAGTCCTGGGCCGCTTGGACAAGGAGGAGGCGGCAGTCCCAGCCTTCTTCGCTGCCGCAGCGCTCGTCTGGCGCACGGGCTGCGCCTGGGCCCGTTGCCGCTGCGCGGTCTTGCCGGCCGGACCGGCTCGCCGGAGCCAGCCCGCCGCAGGACGCGTTTCTTCCCTGGGGCCGAGGAGTCATCCGCATCGGCCTCCTCTTCGGCCGAATCCTCGACCACTTCTTCAACAAGGGGCACCCCAGCGCCGGTGCCGCTGGCTTCCCCGGTAGACCCCGTCCACTCGGCAAACTCCTTCTCTTTTGCGGCCACGTCGGCCTCATCCTCCACAGTGCCGAGGATGCCGGCCTCCTCAGCAAGTGCCGCCTCCTCCGTCCTGACGGCAATGTACGCCAACTCTTCCTCAGTGGTGTCGCGGATGAGCTGTGGCTCATCACGAACATACCTTTCCGACAAGTTGTCAAAGAATGTCTGCACCAGCTCCGTCTTTGGCTCAGCCCAGGTCGAATCGAGGCCGTGCGCATTAGAAACCGGCATCATGGCGATGATGGCGGTCAGGCAAGAGTTGTTGATCAACGGGACTACCCCCGCCGGTAACCCGAACAGGCTGTCAGACTTGCCGGCCTTGGCGGCCTTGCCGGTCTTCTCGACCTTGCCGGTCCTCTCGACCCTGCTGACATCGTCAACCTTGAGCTGGAAAAGCCTCTGACAAAGATGAGCATGCTGCAGCACCGTGAAGTTGTGGTTCAGGCTGGGGCGGAGCCTCATGATGTCGGCCGCATTCCTGAAGTCCCACGCCGGCCTCCCCTTATTGTGCAGTGGGGCAATCTGGCGGTGGATAAATTCGGCCCCGATCATCCCGAGAGTGAGCCCGGCCGAGGTGAGGCGATGGATCCTGGTGGTGGCAACCATGAGCTTCTTGTCGTCGACGTCGAGCTTGCCCCAGTCCTTGCTGCGGACGGGCAGCCTCTGACGGACCCGGCAGAACTCCGGCGGATCTGTCTCCTTGATCCAGCACCACCGGCCCCGCCACTCATCCCGCCTCTCCTTCTCTGCACCCTCCGGGTACGTGCCCCTGCTCTGGGTCCTCGGGATCCAAGTGATGCAGCCAGAGATAGCACCCCCAGGCTGGATAAGAGGGGTGAAGTAATGGTGGAAGAGCGCCGTGCTGGGGTGCACTCCGGCGAAGCCCTCGCGAAGATGGGCAAAGAAGGCCATGCGCGCCACGGCGTTCGACGTAAGGTCCAGAAGGTGGAAGCCGTAGGTGTTCATGATGTCATTGAAGAAATCTGGGAAAGGAGGGCAGAGCCCGCAGCAGAAGTAGTCGACAAAGAAAGGATATCGATTTGGGCCGGGCTTGGCGAAGGAGGCGGGGACGATGCGCGTGGCGGGATGACCCGACGTCTCCCTCCCCCACAGGGGCCTAAACTTCTCCTTGAGGGTGAGCACTTCGACCTTCGAGGTGAAGAGGGCGAACTACGTCCGCAGCTCCACCAACTCGCTCTCCGGCGCCTCCTTCCCCTCGGCGTCCTTGGCCGCTCCCTTGCCCTTGCTTGCCTTGGGCGCGATGGCGGCTGAGAGGGGGCGAGGGATCAAGGGCAATGGGGGTGAGGCAGCGGCGAGCAGAGGTGAAAGCTCTGATTTGCACTTGAAGAAGAAGGGGGGAACGGCGGTTCCAAGATTGGAAAAGGCACGGAGGGTAAATGAGCAGTGTCCCTGCGGTTTCCTCTTTTTTATGGGGAAGACGCGGGTCGCCTCTTTACTATTCACCACGAGGTGACGCAAGCGTGTTCTGACCGTTCCACGCACGACCCCTACGTCACACACTGCATGCGAATCGTGGGGAAGCGCAACTGGCGAAGAAGTCACTGCGGTTAAAACTCTGCCACGCATGCCCGCACACCGTTCTAGGCCTGGCCCAACAACGCTTCACGCTTATGTGTGGCCCAGGCCCGGGTGCTCCTGTCAGTGTACAAAAGTAGGGGCCTTTCTGTACCCCTTTTACTTGTGCACGGGCAGTCGTAGCCACACCAGCGGCCATGCTTGACGGGGCAGAGGAAGCAAAGGTACGAGACTGCCAAGGCAGCACTCAAGCCAGAGGCATGAAGAACAAAGGGGCAAGATGGATTTCCCCCGGCAACACCCTTGCCGGGGAAGCCTACATAGCCCCGGCAAAGGGCCTTGCCGGGGTGACTTGGCCAACACCAATAAAGTCGTCGCCCTTGAGCCTGAGAGTTCTGACACCAACGACAATGTCGAGACAAAGACTCGGGGGCGCCTGCGTGATCTTTGTGAAGACCAAAGGTCTGCAAGTCTAGATAAGAACCAGAAGACGATGACCCCCGGCAAGATCCTTGCCGGGGACGGCCGAAGACCCTCGGCAAGATCCTTGCCGGGGACGCCCGCGATACCCCGGCAAGACCCTTGCCGGGGGCATCTGCGGGACCACGGCTAGGCCCGCACCCACCAACGTTTCGCTGCCTCGCGGCCGTCTCGAAGCGGAATCCAGCTCACCAACTAGACAGGCGCCTGCGTGGCGGCATGCAGCTTCTAGGCCAACTAGTCAAGCACCTGCATGGTGGCATGCAGATCTTCGTGAACACCATGTCACCGCACCAGCACAGCAACCAGCCAGCCAGTATGGCGTTGCATGCCTCGTCAGCTTGGATGCGCGTCTAAGCAAGGCGAGGCGGCGATGGACGGGACGAGCTCTATTGCCGTCCCTGATAAAGCAAGAGGGCACGTAGGTAGCGCATTAAATGCGTTTGTCCTATGGTGTCAGGCGATAAACTTGTAACTGTGGATACTTTCCACCTCCCGTGTGCCACTGTGGCGACCCCTTTGACATATAAAAGGAGGCCCGAGGCGTACTGTGGAAGGATTCGAACTTTTTGGGGCTGGGCACTTATAGTAGCTAGTTCAAGAACTGAAGAACACTAGATAAACACAGACTAGCAGGACTAGGGTTTTAAGCATCGTTTGCGGCCCGAACCTGGGTAAAAATCCCCTCGCGCTGATCGATAGACCTGCTCTTTAAGCAGCTCCACGCCCCCGCCAACCGTAGAAGGGATTCCCTGGGATCCCATAGGTGTCGTTTCACCGACACAAATGTAGGCTCACCAGGCAGCCCAGGGTCGTGTCGTGGTGGTCGCGTGTGTCGTACAGACGCTTAGCACCCAGCCACCCACCCCCTCCCTCCCCCCGCCCCCCAAAAATGAACAACAACAAAATAAGTTCGCGCTTCCATGTTTTGGATTGAAATATCTGTCATCTCTCTGCTTGTTTCAGGGTGATATGCCTGATGGCATGCACAAGTCTGCTGAAGGCTGTGAGACAAACCCAACATATATTGCAGCAAAGAAGGCAAAACATCTTGAAGATAGCGAGACAACCCCAATGTCTTGTCTTGATGCAGTGTTCAAGTTACTTGAGACTAGCAGTCAGACAAGGTCACAGAATTCGCTGTCTGAATCCTATCGACTTCTTTAGTCCCAGGTTCTAGCAGAAAGGCATTCTGCAACTCAACTTCGACTTGAAGTCCTATATCTAAGAAAGATTGCAGAGAACACCAATGAGAACCACATTGCTAAACAGCTACACCTGGAAGCTATGACCGACATGCTAGGCCGGTCTCACAGCCTTGCTCAGCAGCTTGCGCAGCAGTTCCCGCGCAAGGCTAACCTTTCTTGAACTGTCTTGGAAGTGGTCTCGGTTCAGTATTATTTTGTTACGCTGCAATGGTGTCAAGTTTTTGTAATCTGCTGCTTCATTGCGCTTTATGATCCCTGGTGGCGAACTTCGATGCCCAGTGGATGTAATATACCATAAATCCTTTATTGTATATTGTAGGTTTATTCTAAGTTACTATGCTGTAATTTCTTTATTGTATAGTGTAGGTTTGTTCTTAATTCCTACTAGTTACTCCCATCATTCGCTATTTGAAAAAAATCAGATGTAGTCGACCGGGCCGAAACATTCGCCTCTAACGGGCCTGGTTTTTAGTGGGCCACAATTGGGCCAGCCTACAACTTTCTTGGGCCCGAATGGCCATTGGGGCCTTCACACTTTGCGCCAGGCCCACAAATTACTCCGGCCTATATTCGGCCCAAATTTTAGTCGGGCCTTTAGTGGACCCAGTGCTTAGTTGGGCCCATGTAGCTTTGGGCCATTAGCAGGCTGAATATTCTCCTGACCTGTTATGGCCCAGAAGAAACCATGGGCCTTTAGTAGGCCGAAATGCATGTTGGGCCTCAATTTTCACTAGTCATCGACGGGCCTTCAGCAGGCTGAAATGTAGACCGGGCCTTTTTTGGCCCAGTTGTATGACGGGCCGAAACCAGGCCGAAACATATCTCGGGCCTTAGTTGGCCCACTGATATCATGGACCATTAAGAGGTCGAAAGCTTAGTACATGCATCAACGAGCCGAATTATACGACAGGCCTTTAACAGGTCCAAAGTGACATTGGGTTGAACTGTTGCCACCTTTATCATGACCCATTAGTGGGCCGGATGTCGCGTCAGACCATATATGGCCCATGGGCAGCACGGGGCATTCCCAGACCGAAAGACACACCGAGCTGAAATGGGCCCATGTCTACATCGGGCCTCTAACAGGCCGAAAGTCACTCGGCCGTAATTGGGCCCAAATATTCGGCGAACAATTAACGGGCCAAATCTGGCTTCGGGCCATAAATGGGCCATGTTTAAACAGGTCGTTATTGGGCTGGGCCACTAGTACCTGAGTAAGTACTACGGGCCTTTGACTGGAGAGGCCTTTTAAACCTATATGGGCCTCTGTTGGGCCCCGTCACGTGTCGACGTATCATACGCATGTCTCCTCCAATGGATGGACGACATCTGGCCCACCGAGGAGTAGAGACGTGTTTCCTCCACCCTATGATGATTTTACACATGGAAAATCCCCATTGGTCCGGGCTGTTAACGGGTTATCGGATCCAAACTGGAACCCGATAGCTTAACGGCAACCCGTTACGGTGGATGCCACATGTCGGTCACCCTTGACAACAGCACTTCTATGACGCGCGATTTATCGTCATGATAATAATTTTGGTAATGTCATGGAACACTTCTATGACAACACAGGTATGACTATCTTGATTCTGTCATAAAATCGTCATGGATGTACATGCATGACAAAAACGTGACCTACTGTGACAAACACGTATCATCACGGAAGTGTATTTTTTTGTAGTGATGCCAATCATTGAAATTTCTGAAATATTTAACTTGAATGGATATTAGTTCAATGAGCTATATATTGTTATGAATTACCAAAACCACCCGGGGATTAGTTGCACTTTCAACTCCCAACAAGTTCTTTTCTTTAATGCCTTTTTTAGCTAGGCATGATGATTTCAATGATGCTCACATAAAAGATAAGAATTGAAACATAACGAGAGCGAGAGCATCATGAATCATAAGTTCCTCTCTCATAATAATTTTCATCAATATAACTATCACACAAAGCATTCCTTTCATGATCCACACGCATAGTATTTTTATTAATCTCACACAAGCAATTTTATTCTCATTCATAATAGTGGGAGTATCATATGAAACTCTAATACTATAAATTTTTCCACATTAAAAGAGTAATGTTTAGTAAGAGGATATTCAAAATTATAACAATAATTATCACTAATTTTTAAATATAAGTATCATCACAATAGTCATCATAAGTAGCAACTTTTTTCTCATCATAGTGAATTGAAACCTCTTCCGAAATAGTGTAATCATTACTAAATAAAGTCACGACCTCTGTGAATCCACTTTTATCATTATAATAAATTCAACACCCTCCAAAATAATGGAATAATTATTATCTAAAGTTGACACTCTTCCAAACCCACTTCCATAAATATTGCAATCATCATAAATAGGAGGCATGGAATCATCATAGCAAATTTGATCATCCAAAGTAGGGGGACTAAAAAGATCATCCTCACTAAGAATAGCATCCCCAAGCTTGGGACAAACATTAATTGCAGCAAATAAATTCTCAAACATGTCATTCTCATCAAACATAGCGTCCCCAAGCTTATGGCTTGGCATATCATAAGCATAATCACTCTTATCACCAATAGTATGAATAACACCAATAGTATAACAATTGTTATCATAGTTTTCCAAGTTGGTGACAAAAAGATTTTCAAGATTGTAAGAACTATCGTTATCTTGCCAATCATAATCATCACAACAAGCAATAGGCATAACAAAATCATCATCTATTGTTCTTTCGGACCTTGTGTCATAAGACAAAGAAGCAATATCATCATCAAGTGCGTCATCTTCCACAATTATTTTTGATTCATTTTCATGAGGCACAACAATAATAGGAGCAACATTATTTGGGAGAGATACCTTTTTACCTCTACTCTTTCTTCTTTTCTTCTTCTTCACCACATCATGTGTGACGAGATTGGTTGAATAGGGAGCTCCTCCTCGTCACCTATTTCAACATGAGAGACAATAGGAGGGAAACTGGAAATCTTTACCCTTTCAATAGTATTCCTTTTATATTCTATTGGTTTTCCCATACTTCAATAGTTGGAAATATAAGCATTTTCGTTGCAATTTACCATGCAAAACATATGCATATCTTTCAAATTAGTTTCAGCATGGTCTGTGAATATGAATGCTTCAAACCAACCATTTTTATGTGACAATTCTTCACACCCCAAAAATAAACAAAGTTCATTATAAAGTTCAAGGGTGATCAAGTTATTGCAATATTTGGACACAATTCGATCATGAAAAAGCATGCATTGGAAATTAAGGTGACCAACTTTATTGCGAAGTTCACAAGTAATAGGATAAAGAGAACATAATTTTCTAGCAAACTTATCTATCACTTTGAGCAAAAAATTGATTCTACCATGTTTATGATTCTTAGAAAATCTATCATCCCTATAAGGCATGTCTTCGCAAAGTCTTTCCACTCCACAAAAAATGACATTCTTATAAGAAACATTTTTGTCATGACTAGTGATATAATCATTAGCATTTTGATATTCATATAATTCATACTAACAACATTGCAATCATGCTCATCATTTATGCCAAACATTTTATTGAATTCTTCTTCTATCAATTGAGCACGATTTTCATTTCCATCATTCTCACAGAATACATTATAAATATGAAAATATGATGCAACCTCATTTCCATTTTTGTAGTTTTCTTTTATAAACCAAACCAGTGATAAAACAAGAAACTAAAAGATTCAATTGCAAGATCTAAAGATACACCTTCAAGCACTCACCTAACCGTCAACGGTGCCAAAAAAGAGCTTGATGTCTACTACACAACTTGTTCTTGTAGACTCGTGTTTGGCCTCCAAGCGCAGAGTTTTGTAGGACAGTAGCAAATTTTCCTCAAGTGGATGACCTAAGGTTTATCAATCCGTGGGAGGTGTAGGATGAAGATGGTCTCTCTCAAACAACCATGCAACCAAATAACAAAAAGTCTCTCGTGTCCCCAACACACCAAATACAATGGTAATTTGTATAGGTGCACTAGTTTGGTGAGGAGATGGTAGTAGAAGCATAGTAATGATAGTAGATATTGATTTATCTAATAGGAACAATAAAAAAACAGCAAGGTAGCAATTGACAAAATGGAGCGCAAACGGTATTGCAATGCTTGAAAATGAGGCCTAGGGTCCGTACTTTCACTAGTGCAATCTCTCAACAATGCTAATATAATTGGATCATATAACCTTCCCTCACGTGCGATGAAGAATCACACCAAAGTTCTCATCTAGCGGAGAACATAAGAAGAAATTGTTTGTAGGGTACGAAACCACCCAAAGCTATTCTTTCCGATCAATCTATCCTAGAGTTCGTACTAAAATAACAAAAAAGCTATTCTTTCCGATCGATCTAACCAAGAGTTCATACTAAAATAACACCATATGACAAACATCAACTAACTCTAATGTCACCTAGATACTCCAATGTCACCGCGAGTATCCGTGAGTTGATTATGCTATATGCATCAAACAATTTCATATTCATAATACTCAATCCAACACAAAGAACCCTAAAGAGTGCCCCAGATTTCTATAGGAGAAACAAAGACAAGAACGTGCATCAACTCCTATGCATAGATTACCCCAATGTCACCTCGGGAATCCGCAAGTTCAGTGCAAAAACATATATCAAGTGAATCAATATGATACCCCATTGTCACCACGGGTATTCATAGCAAGACATACATAAAATGTTCTCAAATCCATAAAAGTATCCTATCTGATAAGAACAAAATCTCAAAGGGAAAACTTAATTCACAACAAGATAGAGAGGGTAAAACACCATATGATCCGACTATATTAACAAAGCCAGCGATACATCAAGATCATGACATCTCAAGAACAGGAGAGAGAGAGAGAGATTAAACACATAGCTACTGGTACAAACCCTCAGCCCCAAGGGTGAACTACTCCCTCCTCATCATGGTGGCCACCGGGATGATGAAGATGACCATCGGTGATGATTAATTTCCCCCTCCGACGGAGTGCCGGAACGGAGTCTAGATTGGTTTTTCGAGGTACAAAGGCTTGCGGTGGCGGAACTTCTGATCTATTGACTCCCCTAGGATTTTAAGAATATTTGGGAATTTATAGGGCGAAGATGCGGTGCGGGAGGCCACCGAGGTGGGCACAACCCACCAGGGCGCTCCTGGGAGCGGTTGTGCTCCCCTCGGGGCACCCCTCTGGTACTTCTTTGGCCCAAGTTGTGTCTTTTGGTCCATCAAAATTCTCCAAAAAGTTTCGCTGTGTTTGGACTCCGTTTGGTATTGATTTTCTGCGATGTAAAAACAAAGCAAAAAACAACAAATGGCACTGGGCACTATGTCAATAGGCTAGTCCCAAAAAATGATATAAAGTTGCTATAAAATGACTTTAAAACCTCCAAGAGTGATAATATAACACCATGAATACGTCATAAATTTTAGATACGAGACGTATCTCTCCGCAGTGCGAGGAAGGTTCTACTTGGGCTTCTTCTTCTTCTCATTTCCCTCTGAATTTCGGCTCGAAGAACCCCTCAACCACCTCCTCATGGTTTTTCATTTCTCTGAAAATTTCTGAAATTTTTAGTGACTCAAAATAAAAGTGAACAAAACTCAACAAGTTTGATAGCAACTACTCCCACAAGTGTCTAGAGGCTATATCAAGCAACAAAACTACTTTGGACCACATAAATTTGACATGCAAGCTCAAGAACAAGGTCACCACAGTAGCAAAAATTTGCAATATATAAAGCATTAGAACAAAAACTAATTGGACCATTGGAGGAGTCACATACCGAAGAACAATCTGCCGAAACAGTTTCGGAAACAAAGCTCCGAGCAAGGAGATCGAAAATGGTAGCAAGATGTGCAAGAATACGGGTTTGAGCGATGGGGGGATTTTTCTGGAGGAAGACGAAGTGAATGGGTGCTAGAATAAGTGAGGGGGGCCCACGTGGGACCCACAAGCCCTGTAGGCGCGCCCAGGGGTGGGCGCACCCTGTGGGCTTGTGGCCCGCTGGTGCACCCCCCTGCTGTGTTTTTAGTGCCAAAAATTCTTATATATTGCAGAAAAAATCATACTAAATTTTCAGGGCATTTGGAGCACTTTTATTTTCTGGCCATTTTTTAAAACTAAACTATAACTAAAACTAATCTAAAATAAACTAAACTAAAACTAAACTAAAACTAAAACAGAAACTAAACTAAAATAAAAAAAAAGAAACTAATTAAACAAAAAAAAGGGGGAGAGGAGCTCACTTGGTGGAGGGGGAGGCCGGACGGCTGCGGCGGCCGCTGGAGGAGGCGGCGACCCGGTGGAGGGGGAGGCCGGACGGCCGCGGCGGGACGGGGTGGGGACAGCCGTGGCGCGGCTTCCCGACGTGAAAGAGGCGGCGGGGCCGCGCTGGAGGTCGTGGAGGGATGCAGGGCGGCGGGGCGGCAGGCTACACAGGACGGGGTCGACGGCGGCGGCGCGGGCCAGTGTGGGTGGGGGATGGTGACGGAGGGGAGGGGCGGTGGGGGCGGGGTGAAGTGGAAGGGGCGGCGGGGGTGCGGTGGAGGTCGGGGGTCGCAGGGGAGGGGTGTGGGGCGGCGGGGCAGCCGGCGACGGCAGACGGGGTCGGCGGCGGCGGGGCGGGTGTGGGTGGGGACGGATGAGAGAGTGGGGAGAAGAGATGGGGCGGGACGGCCGTTAACGTAGCCGCGTCTTTGCCGTCAGCCAACGGTCGGCAAAGTTTCTTTGCCGTCTGCTTGCGGACGGCAAAGAGGTGGGGCCGGTGGGCTTGAGTTGGTTAAACAATAACTGGACCCACCCACCACTTTGCCGTCTGCTAGCGGACGGCAAAGATTCTTTTCCGTCAGTCAGCGGACGGCAAAGAACTGGCCGATGGCAAAGACTTCGTTTGCCATCAGCCACATCTTTGCCGTCTGTTTTCTTGTGGCTGACGGCAAAGACCTTCTTTGCCATCAGCCAGCGGACGGCAAAGAGGTGGCAGACGGCAAATAAGTGGATTCTAGTAGTGTTGCAAGGATAATTCAGAAAACAGAAAAATAATTGTATTTTTGCTTTATTAATTCTAAGTAACAGAAAATAAAAGGTGGGTACAAAAGGTTGTGTTTATTAAATTCATCTGTCTCATGCCCGTAAAAGGAATCCTTAATAAGGTTGATCAAGTCTTATTGACAAACTTCTTCCGAATGACATGAAACCGGAGAATCTTCGTATAACACTAGGCTACCTCAATGGGGATATGCATGTCCCCAACAATAAGAATATTATATTTCTTTTTGACAGTAGGAATTGGGAATTCGAAACCTCCAATAGCAATTGTTGAAAATTTTCCAATTGAATTGATGCTATCAACTTGAGGTTGTTTCTTCGGAAAGTGTACCGTATGCTCATTACCATTAACATAAAAAGTGACATTGCCCTTGTTGCAATCAATAACAGCCCCTGCAGTATTCAAAAACGGCCTACCAAGGATGATCGACATACTGTCGTCCTCGGGAATATCAAGAATAACAAAGTCCGTTAAGATAGTAATGTTTGCAACCACAACAAGCACATACTCACAAATACCGATGGGTATAGCAGTTGATTTATTAGCTATTTGCAAAGAGATTTCGGTGGGTGTCAACTTATTCAAATCAAGTCTACGATACAAAGAGAAAGGCGTAACACTAACACCGGCTCCCAAATCACATAAATCAGTTTTAACATAGTTTCTTTTAATGGGGCATGGTATAGTTGGTATTCCCGGATCTCCTAGTTTCTTTGGTATTCCACCTTTAAATGTATAATTAGCAAGCATGGTGGAAATTTCAGCTTCCGGTATCTTTCTTTTATTTGTAACAATTTCTTTCATATACTTAGTATAAGGAGACATTTTCAGAATATCAGTCAAGCGCACATGCAAAAAGACAGGTCTAAGCATTTCAACAAAGCGCTCAAATTCCTCATCATCCTTTTTCTTGGATGGTTTAGGAGGAAAGGACATGGGTTTTCTGAACCCATGGTTCTCTTTCTTTACCATGTTTCCTAGCAATGAAGTCTCTCTTATCATATCTTTTGTGCTTAGGTTGTCGGTTATAAAGATCAATAGCGGGTTCTATCTCCACATCATTATCGTTACTGGGTTGAGCATCAACATGAACATCATCGTTAACATTATTACTAGGCTCATGTTGATCACCAAATTGTGTTTCAGCATCAGAAATAGAAATATCATTTGGATTTTCAGGTGTGTCTACAACAGGTTCAGTAGAAGCATGCAAAGTCCTATCACTTTTATTTTTCTTTTTATTACTAGGAGGACTAGGTGCATCAGTATTAATTCTTTGAGAGTCTTGCTCAATTCTTTTAGGATGACCTTTAGGATACAAAGGTTCCTGAGTCATTTTACCACCTCTATTCATAACTCTAACAACATGATCATTCATTTTATTATTCATCTCATTGAGAAAATCATTTTGCGCTTTGAGAACTTGTTCTACTTGAGTTTTTACCATAGAAGCATGTTTGCTAACAAACTTGAGACCATTAACAATTCTACACATATAATCACGCAAGCGTTCAAGCATATAAGCATTTCGTTTCAAGTTTCTACTAACATATGCATTAAAATTTTCTTGCTTAACAATAAAGTTGTCAAATTCATCCAAGCATTGACTAGCAGACTTATTATGAGGAATATCACCTTCCTCAAATATATAGAGAGAAGTTACCTCTACTACCTGTGGCGGGTTATCAAGACCATGTATTTCTTCAATAGGTGATAATTTTTGAACATCTTCAGCTTTAATACCTTTTTCTTTCATAGATTTCTTTGCGTCTTGCACATCTTCTGGACTGAGGAATAGAATACTCTTTTCTTCGGAGTTGGCATAGGAGGTGGTTCAGGAAGAGTCCAATCATTATCATTAATCAATATATTATTCAATAGTACAGCTTGTTCAACAGTTCATTTCCTGAAAACACAACCAACACAACTATTTAGGTGGTCCCTAGAAGCATTGGTTAGTCCATTATAAAAGATATCGAGTATTTCATTTTTCTTGAGAGGATGATCAGGCAAAGCATTAAGTAATTGGAGAATCCTCCCCCAATCTTGTGGGAGACTCTCTTCTTCAATTTGCACAAAGTTAAATATTTCGTGTAAAGCAGATTGTTTCTTATGAGCAGGAAAATATTTTTCAGAGAAGTAATATGTCATATCCTGGGGACTACGCACACAACCGGGAGCAAGAGAATTAAACCATGTCTTAGCATCACCCTTTAATGAGAAAGGAAACAACTTAGTAATATAGTAATAGCGAATTTTTTTCCTCATCAGCAAATAGGGTGGCTATATCATTCAGTTTAGTAAGATGTGCCACGCCAGTTTCAGATTCATTACCATGGAAAGGATCAGACTCAACCAAAGTAATTAACTCAGGATCGACAGATAATTCATAATCCTTATCAGTAACAAAGATAGGTGAAGTAGCAAACTTAGGATCATATTGCATTCTAGCATTCAGAGATTTTTCTTTCAACTTGACAAGGAGTTTCTTAAGATCCTCTCTATCTTTACAAGCAAGAAAGTCCCTAGCTACCTCTCCATCCATAACATAACCCCCAGTGTCGGATTTCGGGTTCCGGCAAAACCCTTGAGGTTCGAACACTTGGGTGCACAGGAAGATCACTCCCTACCTAATCACGCCCTCATCCTCACCGTGACCTCAAAGCCTAGCTCGACGAACCCGCAGAAAGAGAGACACAAGAGTTTATACTAGTTCGGGCCACCGATGTGGTGTAATACCCTACTCCAGTGTGGTGTGGTGCATTGCCTCTTGGGCTGAGGATGAACAATTACAAGGGAAGAACATCCTCCTGAGAGAGGTGCTCTTGTGCTTGGTGAACTTGTGTGTGATTGAGGATGATCCGAATCAGTTGCCTCTCTATGGTGGTGGCTAGTCCTATTTATAGAGGCCCTGGTCCTCTTCCCAAATATTGAGCGGGAAGGGATCCAACAATGGCCAAATTCGAAGGGAGACAACTAGTACAAGTTATCCTGACTAAAGGTGGTCTTCGCCTGCGAAAGGCTCTGGCGGTGACGCCGTCTTGGGCTCCACAGTGACCTCCATCCTGTCGTCTTGCTACTCTTGGTCTCGTTGCACCGATACGGAAACCTTTGCCTGACGCCTCGGGACTCCTCGCCTGCGCTTGCCCCTTTAGCACCAAAGAGGAAGCGAGGAAACTACACGCGATGGCGCCCGCCTGGCTCCAGTCGTCATGGCTTGCGTCACAGAAACCTCGTGAGGTGTCCCTTTCCTTGATATCTCCGCCCCTCGCGAGCCAGCCTGGTGAGGCAGCCCCCGAGGAGGTCTTGTGTCGTCCGCCTCACGAGGCCTGGCCCCTCGCGAGGGTCTTGAGTGTTTGCTGGTGAAGATGGGCCGTACAGGGCCACTGGTGGAGCCACGCCATGGGCCGCAGGCAGGGAAGTCTGGGGACCCCCATTCCCAGGACGCCGACATTAGCCCCCGGGCCCAAGGCACGCTCGAGCTTGGCTTTGAGCCGAAGCCAAAGGGCAAGTGCGGAGCGCCGCGGGCCCCAACAGCCTGCGGCCCCTCCTGACGCTTGGCGATTGATTGGACATGGGCGTCTCCGCTTCCCCATGCTGCCTCGGCAACTGCCCGATTTGATGAGTCCCTGCAGCATGCAGAAGAACCATTATTACCTGTGATCGTGGGGGTCCCTGGTTGGCCTTCCCCTGCTATAAATGAGGAGGGGGCGGAGCCCCCGTTGCTCATCTCTTCCTACTCAATTCGCTTCCTCTTCCTCGCTCCATTGCTAGCAGCGACTCCCATGGCGCCCACGAAGAGGTTCTTGGCCGCGGAGATGGGGAAGGCCCGCCAAGAGGGGCCTGGCTCTCCACCGCCCAAGCGCGGGCGCGACCGTCCCCATAAGCACGCCGCGACCCCCACCGCAGCCCCTCTCGGCCGCGGCGGCACCTCTTCTCGTGGTGGGACTTGCCCAGATCGTGGCAGCCCCGTTGATGAAGGGAGGCACGCAATGGTCGCACGGCCTCCCCGGCCGTGCTTTCACTCGCCGGAGGTGCTGCCGGAGTTCGTCGTGTGGTCGGAGAACCCGGCAGGCACCTGGCTTCAGGTCCCGCGCTTCTTCGCCGGCGAGCTGCCTATCCACAGGTCCATGCAGGCTCTGGCTGCAGGCGGATGGCTGCTGCAGCAAAGCCTCGTGGGTTGCGGTCGAGGTCTCCGTCGTAGGCAACGCAGCCCTGGCGCACGGCTGGCAGCCGTTTGCCCGTGCGCGCGCCCTAGGCAGGTGGTGCATCCTCCACTTCAAATATGACAGCAACGCGACCCTCTACGTGAGGGTGTTCGGAGAAGACGAGCGCCGTGTCGGGTGCTGCCCCGAAGACAACGACGGCGACGAGGTGCTTGGCCTTGGCGACGGCCGGGACGAGGGCGAGGATGGCCTTGCCTTCGGTGCCGGCCGCCGCTCGCCCAGCTACGGCGATTCTCCCTCCGGTGACAACTCCAGCAGTGGCGGCTACGACCAGCTGCCACGCCGTCGTGCCCGCTTCAAGGGTGGCAGCAGGGCGTCTCGTCGCCGCGCCCCAGTGAAGCGCGAGGAGGGGTCCGGCTGAGCTCAGGGGATCGCCATGGGTCCGTCATAGCGAGCTGCTGCAGGGGCGCATACCTCTTTTGTTCCGTTCTTTCCTTCCTGCATTTAGAGAGAAACAAGTATGGGGCCCCGTGGGGGCGGTCAACAAACCATGATTTCCAAGCTGCTATCCCATGTTTATTCTTCCTGTGTCGTATTGTAGCATCAACGTTTTATGTAAGCGCGTAGAAATGACTTAGCTTGATGTGCTCGAAGTAGTTTTCGCCTCGTGAGGCCCGCATTTCCCAGTTCTTGACGAGGCCTCCTTGGCCTGGGAGGTGTCCTGGAACTGCAAAAATTTGTTAGGGAACTCTTAGTATTTCGCGCCCTGGTCGCAGGCTCCATTGGCCATGATCCAGCGCTTCGCATCGCGGTACTCGAGGGGCACGGATTGAGGGAAGTGCGCCAGCTTATGAGCTTGAATGAGGGTGCCTCGCGAAAAACAGGAAAAAACCCTGGCGAGGGCACCTGTCCAGCCCCTCGCGGGGCGTGCGAGAGAGAGAGAGAGAGTACAGGTCAAAACAAGGGAACGAAGGCAGAAACGGAGGCCAAGGGTGATGAAACCAAACCGGCAAGGAACACTAGAAAGCAAACTTCCATTAAAGAGGGGCAAGCCAACCACAGAAAGCAAATGAAAAGCCGCGTCCATCACCTAGTCTAGTCTTCTTGTCTTCTCACCAGCCCGGAGCTAAGTGCTACCACTAGGACATGGGAGGGAGCCCCCGAGGCCCGAGGGCGGCACTCCTGAGACTCCGGGGCATGTACATCCCCACTCATTATTACGTGAGAGTGTCACAAGCGGGTACCTTCACATGCACTGGGCCTTCTTCACAGGAAGAACGGGGTCTCGCCTATTGGCTTGGTGGCGGTGGTGCGGATGGACCACAACACAGACTGGAGCTCATCGTGCCAGCCCCTACCGCAGGCCTCGAGCTTCTACTTGAAGGTCCTGGTCTTGAGGCCCCACAGGACCTCCGCGTTGGCGCGTTCGGCCTGACCATTGCTCCTGGGGTGTGCCACCGAAGCGTAGCAGATCTGGGTTCCAAGGTTAGCACAATACGTCTTGAAGAGATTGCTAGTGAACTGCGTGCCGTTGTCAGTGATGATGTGGTTGGGGACCCCGAACCGGCTCATGAGACCCTTGATGAACTTGACCGCAGATCCGGCCGGGATGGTGCGGACGGCTTCTACCTCTGCCCACTTGGTGAACTTGTCGATGGCGACATAGAGGTAGCGGTAGCCCCCAGGCGCTCGAGGGACCGGGCCCAAGATATCCAGCCCCCAGACCGCGAATGGCCACGAGAGTGGGATGGTCTGGAGGCCCTAAGCCGGCTGATGGATCCGCTTGGCGTGGAGTTGACAGGCCTCACAGGACTTCACCAGCTCAGTCGCGTCCTTGAGCGCCGTAGGCCCATAGAACCCACTGCGGAACGCCTTGCCAACGAGGGTTCGTGATGACGAGTGGTGCCCGCAGTCTGCGCCGTGTATGTCAGCTAGTAGCTCTTTCCCCTGTTCCCTGGAGATACAACGTAGGGAAACGTCATTCGGCCGCTTCCTGTACAACTCACCGTCCTGGATGTAGTACGCCGTGGCCTGCCGTGCCACGCGCTCTGCATCTTCCTCCTCCGGTAGCGTCCCTTGCGCCAGGTACTCCTTGAACTCCTTCGTCCAGCACCCCTCCTGAGGCTCGAGTGCCAAGAGTAGGCGCGCTCCTGAGGTCGGGCCACATGCCGGGGCTCCCGAGGCGGGTGGTTGGGGGAGCTCCTCCCGAGGCAGCGCCGTCCTAGAAAATCGTGGTATTGCCGATGGTTTGAAGAGCCGGTCCTCGAAGATGCTAGGCTCTTGGGGTAGCCGCTTGGATGCTCTCTTGACGATGTCGTCTGCTTCCTTGTTGGTGCCGCAGGGCACATGCTGCAATTCGAGGCCCAAAAACTGCTTTTCCATTTTGTGTACCTCCATGAGGTATGCCTCCATGTGCTCATCTCTCCGCTCGTATACCTTGTTGGAGAAGTTGACGAGCAGCTGTGAGTCGCCCTTGATGGTGAGGCGCTTCACCCCCAGGGCCACCGCAGCCTCGAGGCCAGCTATGAGGCCTTCGTACTCCGCTATGTTGTTGGAGACCTTCTCACCCCACTCGAAGCAGAGCTGCATGACGTAGTAGAGCTTTTCCTGAGTGGGCGAGATGAGTACTGCTCCAGCTCCCGTGCCCTGGCGCGCAAATGCGCCATCGAAGTACATCATCGAGCCATCCGGTGCTTCACTCCCTGGTGAGAGGGACCGATCCTCTCCTGCTTCAAGCTCCGGGATGTCCGTCCATTCTGCCATGAAGTCGGTGAGCGCGGATCCCTTGATGACCCTGGTTGTGCTGAACTCCAGCTGGAACGCCTGTAGCTTGATATTACACTTGGTGACTCTTCCAGCAGCGTTAGGGCTTCTGAGCACCCTTTCCAGTGGGTTGGCCGAGACGACCTTGATTGGGTGACCTTGGAAGTAGTGTCGTAGCTTACGCGAGGCCACCAAAAGCGTGAGAAAGAGCTTCTGAGGCACGGGGTACCGTGCCCTTGCATCCCGCAGTACTGTGCTGACGAAGTACACTGGATGCTCGACGAGGGCGGGCGCGTCAACGGGAGTCGCGTCTGTCGGAGGTTGGGGCGCCTCCTGAGGCGACCGGAGTGTCGGTGTGAACAACACCTATGGGGTCACTTGGATCCCTTCTACGGTCGGCGGGCATGAGGTTGTGCAAAGAGCAGGTCTGACAGGAAGCACACCGGTCGTTTACCCAGGTTCGGGCCGCGAAGATGCGTAATACCCTAGTCCTGCTTTGGTGGATGTATTGAGTGTTCTTGTGTTCTTGAGCTAGCTACGGGGCGCAACTTGCCCAAAAGAGCCGAATCCCTCTCCTGGTCGCCTCGGGCCTCCTTTTATAGGCAAAAGGGGTCGCCACAGTGGCACACAGGAGGTGGAAAGGTGTACAGTGGATGAGTCTACACTACAAAAAAAAGACACATCCGTGACATTTTGGGCCGAACGAAAAAATTTTCTGTCATACATATGACACTTCTATGACGATAATTGTGACAAAACCCGGTATCATCATAGATGTGGTGGGCTCCTACTTCTATGACAAAAAATCATGACAGAAAATGGGCTTTTCGTCCTGGGCGGGTCGGAGACGCATCTGCATGACATTCTTTGGGTCGTCCATGACGGAAAAAACCGTGGTAGAAGCGAGGGGGAGGAAAATTTCGGGGAATTCCCGGTTACGGTGGGAGGTCGGGGGCCGAGCGATGTGCGTTTCTCTCGTACACGTACGCGTGTGTGCGCGAGGCGTTGGGCTCTAACTGAACCCGAGCGATTGCACTGCAGGCTACGCGTTACTGAACCCGAGCGATCGATCGATGGCTTTTAACTGAACCCGATCGAGCGATTCCTTCGCTACTGCTGCTAACTGAAGCCGATCGATTGGATGAACAGTGAGCGTTGCGGGGGGGGGGGGGGGGGTTGGATGAACAGTGAGCGGTGGCGTTGCCTCTGGATGAACAGGACCCCGTGGTGTGGAGGGCAGGATGAACAGTAGACGGTGGAGGGGTGCCCGTGGATGGGTGGTTGAACAGGACCCCGTGGTGTGGAGGGCTGGATGAACAGTAGACGGTGGAGGGGTGCCCGTGGAGGGGTGGTTGAACAGTAGCCGGTGGAGTAGCGCGCGGTGGAGGCTGGATGAACAGGAGCCCATGGAGGCTGGAGGATGTCGACGGTAGCCCGTCGAGGTTGGGGGAGGTCGACGATGGAGATGAACAGTATCCCGTGGAGTCCCGTTTTGCGGAACGCCACACCCCTCCCGATCAACAGGACCCCCGTTTCGACAGTAGCGCTCCAACACAAGTCCGTTTCTTCCGTTTTGCGGTACGCCACACCCCTCCCGATCAACAGGACCCCCGTTTCGACCGTAGGAGGTCCGTCTCATCTGTTTTGCGGTACGCCAGACCCCTCCCGATGAACAGGATCCCGTTTCGAACATGGTCGGTCGAACACAAGGCTGTTTCCTCCATTTTGCGGTACGCCAGGCCTCGTTTCCATCGCCTGTTCCATCCAAGCCCTCCCGATGAACACGACCACGCATTCCGTTCCGACCCAGCCGGTTGGCTCCCATGCGTTCCGTTGCCTCCCGATGAACACGACGCATTCCGTTGCCTCCCCATGAACACGACGCATTCTGTTGCCTCCCCGTGAACACGACGACGACGCTGTTTCTCCGTTCTGACCCAGCCATGTACACGAGCCCAGCGTTCGAGACCCTGCCCGTATGTACGTACATGGCCGTATTTTCTTTCTTCCACCCTGGCCGCTGTACGTACGTGTACATGCTACGTGCGCACCTCTACTACGACACGTACGCGCCTCTACTACGACACGTGCGCGCCTCTACATCGACCAGTATATATGTACGTACACGTTCGCGACCAGAATGACAACGCTACGTACGCTTCGACCAGGTGGGTCCCGACTGTCAAGCACTTCCTTGCCTGCGAAGATGTAGCTGGTGGGTCCCAGCAGTCAGGGGGGCGAATCGTTTTTTTGCCCGGACCCACTTCCTTGCGTGCGAAGGTGTAGCTGCTGGGTCCCAGCAGTCAGGGGGGAATCGTTTTGTTTTTTTTTTGCCCGGACGCACTTCCTTGCGTGCGAAGATGTAGCTGGTGGGTCCCAGCAATCAGGGGGCGAATCGTTTTTTTTGGATGCACTTCCTTGTGTGCGAAGATGTAGCTGGTGGGTCCCAGCAGTCAGCGGGGCGAATCGTTTTTTTCGAACGCACTTTCTTGTGTGCGAAGATGTAGCTGGTGGGTCCCAGCAGTCAGGGGAAACGTTTTTTTCGCGAAATACTGGTGGCCCGTCCGGTGGGTCCCTGCTGTCAGGCGGAGGAATAATTATTTTCCGCGTAATAAGGAGGCACTTCCTTGCGGCTGCCGTGGACCCAGCTGTCAGCCTCTCCACGTATAGTACTCTTTCGATCGAAGTCGGTCGTTGACCACATTGACCACGCCACGCCGAGAGCACCACGGCGGTGGACGATGGCGAGGCCTAGGAAGGGGACGACGCGGAGCCGGGGAAGACACGGCAGTGGATGCCCGCGCGGAGAGGAGTACGAGGGTTCACCGGTTCGGCTGCGGTGTGAGGCTGCCGTCACCGTAGAATAACAGGGGGTGTGGGTGAGTAGAGGGATGCCCTGGCCAGCGGTGGGAGTAGTAGGGGGCGCTGAGGCCTGCGCGGAAGCACAGCCGGCCACACGAGGCGGGAGTAGGCGGTCCCGTCGGCGCTGCTTTGGCGGCTGGAGCAAGAAGATCAGAGATTGAAGAAACATGACGGTCGTTGGATTGACATCCAACGGTTACGTCTGCTAGAATTGTTTGTTGACGTATATAATAACTAAAAAAATCTGGCATACGCGTCAACTAAACAGGCCCACAAGTCAGACCACTCCCTCTTTTTTTTAATAATTTATATATAGCTCATGGCAACTTCTTATGCAATTTATTGCAGTCGTTTTTTTTGGTTGGCCAGGGCCAATTTCGCATATTTCTGTGGGTTCCAAACTATTTTTAAAGTACTTTGAAGATATATTTAAATTAGGTTAATGTCCAGTGAAATAGGAATCTGAAAATGTGAAAAAATTCAGAAATTATAAAGTAATTGCCAATTTGTCATCTGTTTTTATATTTACAACCCATTTCATATTACTTTCAAGATTTGCAGGCGTCTTGAAAGAGTTGCAGCCCATCAGGGCGTAGAAAAATAAGTAGGCCTGGATTGAGTATTCTTCAGAAAAAATAAACTGGGCTCATTTTCACAAAGAAAAAATAGCTGGGCTGGTCACATGGTGAACATAAAATATAAGCCTGGGCTAGACGGGCCACAGCCCAGTTCAAACCCTGCTCCGTCTCAACAATAACAAACAAAAAATACTGCTCGAGTAGCTACGTCCCAGGTATTAGCCGATCTTGTGCTGTTCTCTTGTCTATTGACTATATACGCTCACAATGTCGTGGGTCCCAGATGTCAGGAAAACACTAGGAGGAAGCATTTTATTTTTCCATACGCTGACGTGGTGGGCCCCTACTGTCATCCTCTCCACGTACTTCTGCCGATTCCTGTTGTTTGTTGACCATGTTGACAAAGCGAGAGGGCGGCGCCGCGGCGAGCGCACCAAAGCGCGCGGAGGACGTCGGCGTTAACGATTTAGGAGACGGTGGGGCGGCGATGCGTGCGCTGAGGCGCAGCCAGCCGTGGGAGGCGGAAGCAGGCGGCCCCGCCGGCGCTGGTTTGGTTTTGGCGGCTGGAGGAAGACAGGACTAAAGAAACACGACAGACTGTAAAAGCAGCAGGAGTACTTAACAACCTTAACTGAAACCAGCAGGGGCACTTAACAACCAAAGCTGAAAGCAGTATGAGTACTTATACAGGTTCAACCGTACAAAGCACGCCTCGAACAGTGCTACTTTGCCTACAGTTAACCAAGGGTGAGGCCGCCAAGCCCCAGGACAAGGCCCAGGCGCCACCCCGCGCATCCACAACCTTCTGAAAGCGGCTTCATCTCGCAACGTGGTCAATAAACAGGATATTCGCTTTAGAGCCATGGAAAAGCATGAACATAATCTTCTGTCCTATTCTCCAAGATGGACGGGCCTTCATTATTTGAGACCACCCATGAATAAGTATCTTTTCACCTCCAAAGGGAATTGAGTAGGTCGACATAAACATCATGTTGTGAGCAAGCGCAAGTCTGACCCGACCATGGTCGGGCATTTGTATAGGAAAAATAGAACTCGGCAGTTCCTGTTTCAAGAAGATCACAGCTGTAAAACTGTGTATAAGCAATAGTTTATGAACAACATATATAACAGAAAATAGCTCGTACCATAAGTTTCTCGACACAGTTGGACCTGTTCAACGAGTGCAGCAGTGGCACACATATCCCACGTGGCCTTCCACCATTGAAACGCCCCACAAGGACCTCAAGACGATCAATAAAGTGTAGGAACTTGTGGATGTCGATCCAGTCAACTTCAGTGCCATTAGTAACAGCCGAGTTATTACAGAGTAACAAACGAGCAGACTGCTTAACTCTGAAAAAACCTACACGTGCCACCAATTATAAGAAAATATTAGTTAGAAGTAGCTTCTTCGTGAGAGATTCGTTGCTACTTCTAAAGTTAAATTGTGATTAGTTAGACATAATAGGTGGATTAAGAAGTAATCGAGGCAACAAGGAAGAACTAGATACAGAACTAACATGGATGAACAATTGGAACGACGTCGGGGTGGAAGATCGCAGTGAAGATGAGACCAGGTTCTGCTATTTCCATCAACATTCGTGCGCCAACTTTCAGTCTGTAACACTTGAGAAAGTTTATCCAAGTTCGGCCATAAAAAAAGCAGCGATCTTCTTGGTTCATGAACCCAACTCGGAACTTATATCCATGGCTTGTCTTCACAGTGACCATTAAACTAGTGTATTCAGTTATGGCAAGGCCGAGCATCTTGAGCACATGTGTTCTGGCAGAGCAAATAATACACTGCAAGAAAAATAATATGAGAACACAGCATGTTCAAAAAAACCCCACCCTCCTGGATAGAAAAGAGGATTCTAGGAACATACTGTGCGCGTTTCAAAATGCTGTGTTAGGATGAGAAGGAACAAGTGTGGCATCTTGCCGAGGGCGCAGAAACCTGTACGGTACTCGCACTTTGGGCACTGCAAATGAAACACACTAGATTCAGTAGGAAGAAAAATGCATCAACGGCGGCGGCTGCCATCCTAGGATTACCTGCGACCAAGGGACCTGGATTTATCGGGGATGGATGAAGAATTCGTACCTGGTTCTCCATAAGAAAACCCTATGCAATCGCCGAGAGGGGGTTTTCTCTGAACAAGCAGACGAGGGAGAAGGGGATTCAGGCCGAGGGAAATATTGCCGCTTCGTCCGTCCAGCTTACTGCTAAAGCTGGAAAGGGGGGGTGTGATTTGACGGCTCATTGGGCATTACTGCGGCGCTACGACTGGGGTGTGTCTACCGTGAAGTTGTGCACTCTGATTTGTGCATACGGCACGTGGACCCCGTTGTCGGTTGCCCCACATATCAGCGAAAGGAAGTAGAAAGATAGGAGTAACTAGTTACACATAAATATATTTTTTGACAGAGAGATAGTCCCTCTGTAAAGAAATATAGAAATATTTTATATCACAGGCTCACCTTGCCGAGAAATATACTCCCTCTGCAACGCACGGGCATTATGGGGGTTCAGCTTTTTTTATGGGGGTTCAGCTGAGAATATAATACTCAGATAGGCTCATGGTTCTGGACTTTGGGCCGCAGGTCGACCCTGCATGTTTGGGGGCCCTTGTGTTCTACCTCAGCGCTTTTCATATTGCAAGCAATCGGTACGGCGCTGGTTTTAGATGCTGTTGCAAGGCGAATACAAAAAATTGAATAAAGCACGACAGCTGTTGGAATGAAATCGAACGACAGTTCCTAACCAGCAATCAGAGTTGCAATTCTACCAACGATATACCATGTGATAAATAACACTGTCGTACCACTTATACACAGAGGACACTTGTTTCACCATGCCAGATTATTACATCAAAATCTCTCGGAGGATAGATCAGTTCGGCAGTTGCGTGCTCCTACTGAAGAATTTCAAAGTTGATTTGGACCAGCTCTCTTTGCCGAGAAAGTTCGATTTTGACATCATCCCCTACCGCAAGATATGATTTAGATTTGAACCTTGACCATCCTTTAGCATCAACCATCATGTGACCATCCTTTGTACTTACGGTATATTGAGCAGGTTCATTCACACCAAGGTTGCGCATGGTAAGAGAAACTTGGCCGCGGTCGCCCGGTTTGTTGAACGACTCCCTCGTTGCTCTAGGAATTCTCTGTTTGCAAACAAGAAGACATACCCAAACAGTTAGATCAACACAGTGAATCATGTGAAACAACATGGAAAGAAAAAAGAACGAAGCACTTGGGCGGCCAATGCTTACCAAGAAGGTGGACATGTCGGTTTTTGTAAGGACTTTGGTATATGAAGTGTGTCGTGGAATTGTCACGGCAGATGTCCTCGTGCAAGGACTTAGTCGTGGATCTATCGCAACTAGGAAGCTTAAAGGGGTTAAACGAGACAAAGGACACGAGGATTATACTGGTTCGGCCCCTTTGGTGAAGGTAAAAGCCTACTCCAGTTGAGGTGGAATTACTTAGGGTTTCGATGACCAGGGAGCTAAACCGCTATGCCTGGCTATCGATCTGATCTTACTTGTCCTGAACCGCCGCTGGGTCGTCCCTTTATATACAAAGGTTAACGCCCAGCGGCTCTCAGAGTCCCGGCCGGCTTATAAACAGTGTCCCGCTCGGACTCTTAACTATTCTTGCCTTACACTACAAGTCATGCCTTAACAGCGGTTTATCACTATGGGCCTTAAGCCGCCTCTAGGCCTTAGGCCCATTACTGAACCGCCATCCTCAAGTTTGATATTGGGCTTCATGTGATGATCGTCATGACATAACCCGGCCCCTCCTGGGCGGGTGACTCTAGTAGTTATATCCCCAACATTAGGCCCCAGATTGATTTGAACCGGTTCATGTCAATCTTCAATACCTTAATAAAAAATCTTCTGGCTTCTGTCTGCGCAAAGGCTATAACCCGCCATGACGTCATCTTCTGGATTCTTTGGAACCCGCTGTGACGTCATCCACCATTAATGCACGTTCTGCCCAACGTATCTCAACGTATCCTTGTCTTAATAACTATCCCGAAAATCGAGGCGTCTCTGCAGCTGGATAATCATGTCTTCAGCCTCCTCGTTTCTCGTGCCCATTCATCAGCCGTCCCTTATAAGTAGGCCCAGCCCTTAGGTCTTCGTCATTCTTCCCTTTCCATGATCTTCCTCCTCTTGACGCCTCAGAGCCCGAGCTCCGCCGTCGCCGCTGTGCATCCCGTCTGCACCAACCAAGGCCGCTGCATCGACCTGTCTTGACCAGAGAACCGCGGCGCACCTCCGCTGCTCATCAACACTAGTAAGTCCTCGCCGTCCTGTATATTAGATCCGCATTAGGGTTCGCGAGTTCTTCTGTGTTCTTCGTGGTTCCTCGCGATTCCTTCGCAGTTCTTCCACAACGGCCTCCTTTGATCCAAGAGTAGTGCATAACTTCGGCGGTAGTCGTTTCACACCCATTTTCAATACTAGCAGATCCCTTTTGCTTGCAAAAAGACCTCATTTAGAGCTTATGAACTTCTCTGTATCAGTTTTTAGGTCTAGAAATTTTTCTTTTCTGGACAATCGTTTGATCCAAAATAACCCCTGCAATCTGTGAAACTTGTTTGTGCAACACTTAGGTAGAAAACTGCATCTGTTAGCCATGGCGGCTCATATCGCCGGCTTAAAAGAGGCCATGCTTTGTGAAATTTCCGGATCATTCATCATAGAGTTAAATAACTTAATTGCTCATGATATCCACGGCGGCTTAAATAACCTGACACAATTAGCCATATATCATTAGGCCCCTTCATAAGCCGCCATCTTGAATACTGAACTGAAATCTTCCTCCGGCTTAAATTTGAACCAGAAATTTTATTTTGTCATAGGCTTCCATCTTTCACAATGCCGCCTAAGGCTCCCAAAGCACCTGTCACATGCAACTGGGTTAGATCCAACGTCACTGACAGAATCTTAGCTGATTTTGTAAAGACGGGTTATCTGCCAAGGAAAGAGATCATGTCTTATCGTGCTCCTGACCCGTCAGAAGAGAAACCTCATCCCAAGGAGGGGGAAGTTATCATTTTCACTGATCACATGAAACGGGGTTTTGCTCCACCCGGCTCCAAATTTTTCAGAGATATCCTGCATTTTTTGATCTGCGACCTCAAGACATCGGACCCAACTCCGTGTCAAACATCTGCAACTCCCAAGTATTCTGTGAAGTGTACCTCGGAGAAGAACCCAGCTTGCCACTCTTTCGGGAGTTAGTTTATTTGAACCGCCAGAATGAATGTGCCAACGGGCCCAGCTTGGAGCTCGGTGGAATCTCAATCCAACGACGGAGAGATTGTCTCTTCCCTTATGCTGAGCCGCCAAGCCACCCGAAAGATTGGAACCAGACATGGTTTTACTGCCAAGACACTTCTCCGGCTGATGAGAACCCTCTGCCCGGCTTTCGCGCCCTGCGTCTGGAGTCAAATCACCCCTTGCCAGACAAATTATCTCAAGCTGAACGTCAACCACTTACTCCCACCATCAAAAAAATCAAAGCTCTTCTGGGGAACGGCCTAAATGGCATTGATCTGGTCCGGGTCTGGATTGCCTGGCGGGTGATTCCTTTAAGCCGCCGCCCCAGCTTGATGTGTGATTACACGGGCTAGAAGGATGATCCTCTTCGACACAGTCCAGATGACTTACCTGAGGACGTCCTTGATGATACAACCAAATCTCTTCTAAACGAGAGTCTGGCAGATTGTGGGAGAGTGGGCTTAAGCCCTTTCTGCAAGGCTAACCCGGCTCCAGCGGTAAACCATTGACTTGAATACTTCACCTTCCATTTTAACGATTTTGTCTTAACTCACTAACCTTTGTTGTATTTTACAGGCTAATGATAAATTCTGGAAGGTCAAGTATGACCACGAAGCTGCCAAGAAAGCCAGAAAAGTTAAGAAAGCCGCCAGGAAAGCCGCTCCCCGTAAGAAGGGGAATAAACCTAGCGCCTCGGACCTGCTCCATCTGGAAGACACCTCCGAGTCAGAGGTAGTTCTTGATTCTTTAGGCTCCTTCTTTAACCATCTTATTGACACAGATTATGAGCAGGAGGACATCGGAACAAGTCATGAAGTGAATGAAGAGGTAACTATAATTTCCTCCGACTCTGAGCCTTTGCCGAGACAGAAAGTCCAAAGAGTAACCCGAAAAGTAAGATTTTCACATCCTTTAGCTTATCAAGATCCTCAATTTCTTTTGAAGCGACAGATTTATGAGAGTCGGACGCAGCCCCGGACCAGCAAAGATGCAGACCTCTCCTCCGGCTTACCCGAAGCATCAAGGAAGCGCCGGACTGAGGTCATCTCCGACTTATATTCTTTGTATCCTTTGGCGGGCGTCACTCGTCAACCACTCAATTATTCTGACTCAAACTACCAGGGAACTTCACCTTCCTCCGGCGACTCAATGCAGTCCAGCTTGCCGACTTTCAAAACCGCTCCGGGGTAATGATGATCAGTTTATTTTGTGCTTATCTTACTCATGTTTTTGCACTAACCCTTTGACTTGCAGTGTACAAGTGAAGCCTAGCAAGAGGGCGAAGAAAAATAAGCCGGCCGAAGAGCCGGTCCTGGCTGAGCCAGAACTCAGAACGGCTGCTCCTGACGCCTCTGCTAATGAGATACCGGCTGTACCATCTCCTGATGCCACCACTGCTCCAACTGTTGAACAAGCTATGGAAGGTTCTGAGAACCCGGAGATCCCCAGTCTGGCTCATCCAGATGATCCGGACGTTGAGATCACCCGGACTGAGTTTGTCGAACCGGGACGACCTACCGTGCTGGCTAAGTGCTCTGCCAAGGAAGAACTTCTGGAGCACCGCCGGGCCAAGCTGGACATCACTGATTATGCTCATCTGAGCATTGAAGATATTGTCTCTGGCTATGTGAATCAAGTGCACAACAGCCGGGATCTGGAGATTGACATGGTGAAACAAATACAGCAAAAATCTGAGGTATAATTCTCTTTCTTACTCCATAGTTATACTTACCATGCCAGCCCCCAAGTCTATTACTTATGATAAAATATGTTGTAGACTTAATACCAGCTTAGTAATCACTGCAAGAAAACCGGCTTACCTGGTAGCACTCAAGGTCCGGTTTAATCAGCATATCTGAACCGGTCCTTCCATTGTTTTAATCAAGTAGTTGAACAACAATATGCATTAGCCCCCAAGTGCCAAGTACCTTTGCTTGCAAAGTGCTTGGGACTTATTTGCATGAACCGCCACTGTAAATAGAGCTCTTCAGCATACATTAGCCCCCAAGTGCCAAGTGTCTTTGCTTGCAAAGTGCTTGGGACTTAATGTTGCATTATAATCACCCTAAATGTGACCCGGAATTTATACAGGCCGCCGTCAAGCAATTTGAATCAGAGATCTCTGATTTAAAGAACCGCCTAAAGACTCAAGAAAATGAAACCCAAAAGGCCAAATCTAAGTTTGAATTCAGTGTATCTGCTCAAGAGAAACTGTAGAAAAAGTTTGAAGCAGAGAGAAAAGCCTGGGTGGATGAAAAGACGGCTTTGCTCAGCCGGGCCGAACAAGCGGAGGCCACTCTTGCTGAAACAGCCGCCGAGCTATCCGGCTTAAAACGCCATGTTTCTCAGATGGTCTCCGCAACCTTTGGTAAGTTACTCTATAAGTGTTTAGCTAGTTTACATCTTTTCCAAAAAGCATCTCAATTGTCATCAGCTTACCTGACTTTGCAATGCAGGTCCTAGGAGCTCCAATCATAATCAAAACGTGCTGACAAAATTGAAGGCGGTTTATACCTTGGTGGAACAACTTTACACCAGGTCACAACGTGCCTTAGCCGTTGTGGCTCTGTCAAATGAAGTTCCCACTCACCTGGCGGATGTACTCAGGCGGCTTGCCGTACTTCCTCAACGCTTCCAAGAGTTGAGACGAGCTTGTGCAAGAGCCGGAGCCATAGCCGCTCTGAGCCGGGCAAAGGCGTTTCTACCGGAGCTAGACCCGGCTGACATCGCCCTTGGGTATCCCAGTCTAAAGGAGGACGACACCCCATTTGACCAGAAAGACTTCGCCGCTTGCGTGAAGAGCGTACGCCCTGTGGCCACACTGATTGGTAATGACACAGATCTTACCAAATATCAACCGGGCTATGACGCGGAGAATCAGAGGATCCCAACACCACGTTATGAAGCAATCAGCCTGATTCCGCCAACTCGTAAGCATACCTTCGCCCCTGAAGTCGACTCGGCCGGGTTAATTGATGATGAAGCTCAATTTGAAGCCTTGAGCGGCATTGACTGGAAATCATCAACCTTCCATGACATGGAAACAGTCGGAGGAGCGAAAAGGGATGAATCAGAAGCTTCAGCCCAACAGCACCTTTGAGCTCTCGGGCGGCTCATGATTATGTCTTACAAAACAATGCCTCATCTTTTGGACTTGGGGAGTCATGTAATAGAGTAGGACAAATACTTAATTTTGTCGTGTCATTGCGCACGTGTGTAGCGCTCAACACTGTTTAAGCTGCCCCTTTATATGCTTCCGGGTTATGCTTGATACTCTGCTTTCCTTATGTTTAAAGAGCTGTCTTTAATTGTCCTGTATAGAAAACAAATCACAAGTCCCTTGGTGGCTTACCGCATGGAGAGTCATATATTTTACATATAACCCGGAATATGAATCAAAATCATAATAAACCGGTTCTCGATTATATCTTTGAGATAACCATAACAGCATACCTGTGATCCTTCAAGTACACTTCCGGTTTATTTAACCCGAATAATGACGTTGAGAACTCAACTCCGTTTCGCCAGCACATAAAATGTTTATTATGTGCTATCAACGTTTATTGATCAAAGTTAAACCGGTGGAATAAAAACCACCCTTGAACACTTTTAATGTGATCAAAAGAACTTGTTTGCAACAAAGAGACTTCAAAAATTTGGAGGCTTCTGATTCGAATACGACCAGAGAACCGTCCCAAAGGGGTTAAGCGAAGATTCGAATACGATCATATAGCCCCCAGTGGCTTTGGCGTTGCCGATCAAGAGGGTACCGACAGCTATGTTCTCTTTGGTTCGAATACGACCTATGTTTGAACAGGAAGCCCCCAAATGACCTTGAAAGTTGTTTAACGACGCTGATTCGAATACGGTCCACGTCGGTTCCCAAAGGGGGTTGAGCTATGATTCAAATATGATCAAGAAACTCCCCAGTGAGCTCGGCAATATGCCAATCAAGTGGGTATCGACAGCTATGTTCTCTTTGTTTCGAATACGACCTATGTTTGAACAGGAAGCCCCCAAGTGATCATATATTTAACGGCTAGATTCGAATACGATCATAAGCCGGATCAGCCTCCAAGTGATCATGTGATATCATAATGAAAATAACAATGACACATTTACCTTTGGAGGGGAAAAAAGGACAGAGGTCCTGCTTTATTATTCATCATAATATATACATGGCTATAGAAATATGTACATTATGAGAGCCGTTGGCTCAAGTGTAATACGGCCGAAGATGAGCAATATTCCACGGCCGGCGGGTCTCCTCCTCCGACTTACGTGAATCTTTGTGCTCTCGAACATCGATGAGGTAGTATGACCCGTTGTGCAAGTTCTTGCTGACCACAAAGGGCCCTTCCCAAGGTGGGGATAGCTTGTGTGCATCTGTTTGATCCTGGATGAGCCGGAGCACCAAATCACCTTCCTGAAAGGTCCTGGACTTAACCCGGCGGCTGTGATAGCGGCGCAGGTCTTGTTGGTAAATCGCCGAGCGAGCTGCTGCTACGTCACGTTGTTCGTCCAACAAGTCAAGAGGCGTGTTATGGAGTTACCCTCTGTGTTATGGAGCATCTTGACGTGCTTGTTCATTGTCCGCCTCGATATAAGCCGCCACTCGAGGCGTGTCATGACGGATGTCACTAGAAAGAACCGCCTCGGCTCCGTAAACCATGAAGAAAGGCGTGTAACCCGTAGACCTGTTAGGAGTAGTATTGATGCTCCATAACACAGAGGGTAACTCCTCCACCCAACAACCCGGCGTCCGTTGCAAAGGGACCAAAAGCCGGGGCTTGATGCCTTTCAAGATTTCTTGATTGGCTCTCTCAGCTTGACCATTGGATTGGGGGTGAGCTACTGATGAAACATCAAGCCGTATATTGTCTCGTTGACAAAATTCCTCCATGGCGCCTTTAGACAGATTGGTACCATTGTCAGTTATAATGCTGTGTGGAAAACCAAAGCGAAATATCACCTTCTTCATGAACTGAACCGCCGTGGCTGCATCACACTTACTAACCGGTTCTGCCTCAACCCACTTTGTAAACTTGTCAACCACCACCAAGAGGTGGGTCTTCTTATCCTTGGTCCTTTTGAAAGGTCCAACCATATCAAGTCCCCAGACTGCAAACGGCCAAGTGATTGGGATCATCCTCAACTCTTGAGCCGGCACATGAGCACGTCTTGAGAACTTCTGACAACTGTCACATTTACTGACCAAATCCTCTGCATCAGCATGAGCCGTCAGCCAATAAAAACCATGAAGAAAAGCTTTAGCCATAAGGGATTTTGAGCCGGCATGATGGCCACAATCTCCCTCGTGAATCTCTCGTAAAATTTCTTGACCCTCCTCAGGGGAAACACAACGCTGAAAAGCCCCAGAGACACTGCGATGATGCAGCTCGCCATTGACAATTATCATTGACTTAGACCGCCGGGTTATCTGTCTGGCCAAAGTTTCATCCTCAGGCAATTCTCCCCGGGTCATGTAAGCCAAGTATGGCACTGTCCAATTTGGGATAATGTGAAGAGCCGCCACCAACTGTGCTTCATGGTCAGGAACAACCAAGTCTTCCTCTGTAGGCAACTTGACAGAAGGGTTATGCAGAATATCCAAGAAAGTATTAGGCGGCACCGGCTTACGCTGAGAGCCCAACCGGCTTAAGGCATCAGCTGCCTCGTTCTTTCTGCGGTCAATGTGCTCCACTTGATAACCCTGAAAATGTCGGGCGATGGCATCAACTTCACGGCGATAAGCCGTCATGAGGGGGTCCTTGGAATCCCACTTGCCTGATACCTGTTGAGCCACCAAATCTAAGTCGCCAAAGCATCTCACCCGGCTTACGCTCATCTCCTTAGCCATCCGAAGACCATGGAGCAAGGCCTCATACTCAGCTGCATTGTTAGTACAGGGAAACATCAACCGTAGCACATAACGAAATTTCTCACCTCGAGGGGAAGCTAAAACGACTCCAGCCCCCGAGCCCTCCAACTGCCTGGACCCGTCGAAGTGAATAGTCTAGTATGTGTTATCTGGTCTCTCCTCAGGCATCTGCAGTTATGTCCAGTCGTTGATGAAGTCTACCAATGCTTGAGATTTGATAGCAGTGCGTGGCACATACTTTAAATCATGAGGCCCAAGTTCAATGGCCCACTTAGCAACTCTTCCGGTGGCTTCTCTGTTTTCGATGATATCTCCTAGAGGAGCAGAACTAACCACAATGATGGGGTGGCCCTGGAAATAATGCTTAAGCTTCCGGCTTGCCATGAACACCCCATAAACAAGCTTCTGCCAATGTGGATACCGTTGCTTGGACTCAATGAGTACTTCGCTGACGTAGTAAACCGGCCGCTGAACCGGATGTTCCTTACCCGCCTCCTTGCGCTCCACCACGACGGCCACACTGACGGCTCATGTGTTAGCGGCTACATACAACAATAAGGGCTCCTTATCGACAGGAGCAGCAAGGACTGGCGGCTCGGCTAACTGTCTTTTCAAATCCTCAAAAGCAGCATTAGCAGCATCACTCCAGACAAAGTCATCTGTTTTCTTCATCATCTGATACAGTGGTATGGCCTTTTCGCCCAACCGGCTTATAAATCGACTCAAAGCAGCGATGCGACTCGCCAGACGCTGGACGTCATTTATGCACGCCGGCTTAGCCAGAGAGCTGATTGCCTTGATCTTCTCCGGGTTAGCTTCAATGCCTCTGTGAGAAACCAGAAAACCCAAGAGCTTGCCTACAGGAACACCAAAAACACACTTGGCCGGGTTAAGCATCATCTTGTAGACCCGGAGATTATCAAAGGTCTCTCTCAGATCATCTATCAAGGTCTCCTTCTCTCTGGATTTGACCACAATATCATCCACATAGGCATGAACGTTGCGCCCAATCTGATTACGAAGACAATTCTGCACGCAACGCTGGTAAGTTGCCTGTGCACTCTTGAGCCCAAAATGCATAGACACATAACAGAAGGCTCCAAAGGGAGTACTGAATGCCGTCTTCTCTTGGTCCTTAACAGCCATTTTGATCTGATGGTAACCAGAGTACGCATCCAAAAAACTCAAACGCTCACAACCCGCCGTAGCATCAATAATTTGATCAATACGAGGGAGAGCAAAAGGATCTGCCGGACAAGCCTTGTTTAAATCCGTATAATCCACACACATACGCCAGGTGCCGTTCTTCTTGAGTATGAGCACCGGGTTAGCTAACCATTCTGGATGAAAGACTTCCACAATGAACCCGGCCGCCAAGAGCCGAGCTACTTCCTCACCAATGGCCTTCCGCCTCTCCTCATTAAACCGCCGGAGGAATTGCCTGACTGGATTAAATTTTGGATCAATATTGAGGGTGTGCTCAGCGAGTTCTCTTGGTACACCCGGCATGTCAGAAGGTTTCCATGCAAAGATGTCCCGGTTCTCACGGATGAACTCGATGAGCGCGCCTTCCTATTTAGGATCCAGATTGGCGCTGATGCTGAACTGCTTAGATGAGTCACCTGGAATAAAGTCAACAGGCTTAGTCTCATCGACCGACTTAAATTTCATTACCGGCTCATGCTCCGTGGTTGGCTTTTTCAGAGACGTCATATATGCCGGGTCAACATTATCCTTATAAAACTTCAACTCCTCTATTGCACAAATAGATTCAGCGTAAGCAGCGTCACCTTCCTCGCACTCCAATCTATTTTTCGGCTGCCATGAACCGTAATGGTCCCGTTGTGACCCGGCATCTTGAGCTGCAAATATACGTAACACGGCCGTGCCATGAACTTGGCGTAAGCCGACCGCCCAAATAAAGCATGGTACGGGCTTCTTATTTTGACAACCTCAAAAGTCAGTTTTTCCGCCCTGTAGTTGTACTCATCTCCAAAGGCTACTTCCAGCTCGATCTTACCAACTGGATACGCCGACTTACCGGGCACCACCCCATGGAAAACAGTGTTGGACTGGTTGAGGTTTTTATCAGTTAATCCCATACGACGGAAGGTCTCATAATAGAGGATATTGATGCTACTGCCTCCGTCCATGAGCACTTTAGTGAATTTATACCCACCAACCTGAGGAGCCACCACCAAGGCCAGGTGACCCGGATTATCAACCCGGGGTGGGTGATCTTCCCTACTCCATACAATAGGCTGCTCAGACCATCGCAAGTAACGTGGAACCGCCGGCTCAACAACGTTCATAGCCCTCTTATGAAGCTTCTGGTCTCGCTTGCACAAACTGGTCGTAAACACATGATACTGTCCACTATTGAGCTGCTTTATATTGGTCTGGTATCCCCCTGCTGCTGCTGTTGATTACCCCGGTCAGATTGCTGGTTAAAACCACCTTGGTTACCTTGAAAATTCTGAAAATTGGAATTTGAGCCGCCGCCCGGGCCATGAATTCTCCTGAGCCGCCGCCCTGTCCATTGTTACCGTTGAACATGTTGGAATTCTTGAAAGCTTTCATGATCGCGCAGTCTTTCCATAGATGAGTGGCCGGCTTCTCCCTAGAGCCATGCCTTGGGCAGGGCTCATTTAACAATTGCTCAAGTGTCGGGCCTGACCCACCAGACCGGGGAGGCTGTCTCCCCTTACGTCGGTGATTGATACCCTGCGTGTTGGTGTTGGCCACAAACTCCATACCATCATCGGCCTTACGCTTATTACCTCCCTGACTCGCCGGGTTATGCTGAGGGCCCTGGCCGTTGCCATTCTTCTTTCCCTTCCCTGTCTTTTCCTCATCAGACGTGGGATCCTTGGTACTATCAGAGTCGGCGTACTTGACCAGAGCCGCCATCAGCGTACCCATATCGTTGCAATCGCGCTTGAGCCGGCCAAGCTTCATCTTCAGGGGCGCAAAACGACAATTTTGCTCCAACATCAAGACCGCAGAGCCGGCATCCATCTTATCAGACGAATGTATTATCTCTTTGACCCGGCGTACCCAATGGGTTGTAGACTCGCCTTCTTGCTGCTTGCAGTTAGTCAAATCCACAATTGACATAGATTGCCTACATGTATCTTTGAAGTTTTGGATGAACCGGGCTTTTAGCTCTGCCCATGCCCCGATGGAATTGGGTAGCAGTCCCTTCAACCAAGTGCGGGCAGTCCCATCCAACATCATGGTGAAGTATTTGGCCATTGCCGCTTCGCTGACCTCCAACAACTCCATAGCCATCTCGTAGATCTCAATCCATGCTCCGGGCTGTAAATCAGCCGTGTAATTAGGTACCTTCCTAGGTCCTTTGAAATCCCTGGGCAAACGTTCGTTACGGAGAGCCGACACTAGACAAGGGACACCTCCGGTCCTCGTATCTATGCCCGCCTCGATAGACGCCGTCGGATAAACCGGGAGGGGTTGGTAAGCTGTCAGCTGAGCCGCCTGTTCTGCCTCTTGACGTGCTCTGTCTTGGTCTACCGTGTTAAAGGCTCCATTATGCGCCGGGCCATGGCCCGCTGGCAAGTCACGGCGCCGGACGTTGCTTGAGTCGGTCGCTGAAACCATGTGTCTGCTATAACTTGGGCTCCGGTTTGGACGAGGAGTTGACTGAATCCTGTCCCGGCTATATGAATATGCCTCCTGTTGTGCCAGACCATCTGAAGAAGTTCTCTGACCCTGCGGGTTTCGATCGCTGTTGGAGAGTCACCCTTGATTGGGAGAGCCGCCAGTCGTGCCGCTGCAGCGATCATGTTTTCCAACGGATTAGAATAATGACCCGGTGGTATTGGCACGTATTGAGGTAGGGTAGTATTCACACGGGGAGGCCCCATCACTTGCGGCTGAACCGGCGTTCCAGCCCCGGGTGCTGTGATTTCTGGCGGGTTACTGGGCCCTGCACCGGGCGTGTCGAAGAGGTTTGAGGATCATAAACCGGAGGGAGCCGAGATTGAGCCTTCTGATACCTCCTTCTCATGATCTCATTGGATGCGTTCTGATCCGTCGTGAGCCGGAAAGACTGCGCCTGAATCAGTCTGGGCGTCCAGAGCCGCCCGTTCTGCAGCCATCCTGATTCCTTCCGCTGCCAGATCTTCCTTGGCTCGTGCTATATCCAGCTTTAACTGTGCCACCTCCGCATCATGTTGAGCTTGATCCACTGGGACGACCGTGGCGGTTAGCAGGGCAGTCATCTTATCCATGAGATCCATCAGCACCTGAGCCGGTGAGTGCGCAGGGCCTCCTGCCCCAGCGGCGGAGTTTTGAACAGGTTGCGTGCCGGCCATGAAGATTCCAACCCGGCTTGGCTGCTCAAAAGGGTCCGGAATACTGTTGCCATCGGAACAACCCCCGAGCCTGCCGTCTTGAAGTTGATACAACGAGTCCGTCTCACCTGTGGATGCTTCATCATCAGAGCAGATGGCCGTCTCGTCGCTAGATCTAGATCCTTCAGAGAGTCCTCCGTGGATGCATCCCACGAAAGCACGTTTCAAGGCGGGCAGAGCTCGGGCGGGTCTCGCATGCTGAGCTGTCTCGATGAGGTCGGTGCCGATGTCCGGCTCAGGGCCCGGCTCGCCGATCTTACCAATGAAAACGTGGATTCCGTCGAAGGGGACCCGGTACCCGTACTCGATTGAGCCGGCGTCGGGGCCCCAGCTTACGTCGTTGATGTAGATCTTGCCGCGACGACTCTTGGTCATCCGGCCCACAGCGTATCCCTTGAGCCCTTCGAAGCTGCCCATCAAGAACTCAAATCCGCCGTGCGCTGGCCCCACAGTGGGCGCCAACCATCGTGGAATTGTCATGGTAGATGTCCTCGTGCAAGGACTTAGTCGTGGAGCCATCGCAACTAGGAAGCTTAAAGGGGTTAAACGGGACAAAGGACACGAGGATTATACTGGTTCAGCCCCTTCGGTGAAGGTAAAAGACTACTCCAGTTGAGGTGGAATTACTTAGGGTTTCGATGACCAGGGAGCTAAACCGCTATGCCTGGCTATCGATCTGATCTTACTTGTCCTGAACCGCCGCTGGGTCGTCCCTTTATATAGAAGGTTCAAGAGCTACCTCTGACTCGGAGGTGTCCTGAGTGGGACAACATGGAAACCCTAAGTAATTCCACCTCGATATGATCTTAAGAGTCCTGAACCGCCACGGATTATCAGCCGGCTTATAAACAGTGTCCCGCTCGGACTCTTAACTATTCTTGCCTTACACTACAAGTCATGCCTTAACGACGGTTTATCACTACGGGCCTTAAGCCGCCTCTAGGCCTTAGGCCCATTACTGAACCGCCATCCTCAAGCTTGATATTGGGCTTCATGTGATGATCGTCATGACATAACCCGGCCCCTCCTGGGCGGGTGACTCCAGTAGTTATATCCCCAACAAAGTGCGAACTACAGCCTAGTCTTTTGCCGGTGGAACTGCACAGGCCAGAGCAGATGCAAGTGCAAGTGTTGGTGCAGGTGCCGAAGCCGCTGCTGCTGCCGGAGATGGTGCTCCTTGTAGAGCTGCTGCCGGTGTCGGAGCTGGTGCTGGTGTCGATGCCTAATCCTCCGGTAGATCAGACTGATCCGCTGACGCGGTCGGTGCCCAATCCTCAGCTGGATTAGACTGAGCTGCTGCCGCTGTCAGTGCTAGAGCAACTACCGGTGCTCGATCTGTGCGAGACAGCGGCGATCGTGTCTGGTCTGCTATGATCAGCTTTCTAACTTGACTAGGATCTGTGACCGTGATCCAATTTTTTTCTTCATTTCTTTTAAACGCGAGAAGGACTAATTTTGGCGTTTTTGTTAAGCCAAACTGCAGTTCATCATAGGGATTCAGCTTGTACTCAGACAACAGACTGATCCAATTTTTTCTAGTAATATAAGTGATGGAAAGTGCCTTCGTTACTGACATGAAATAAGAAGTGAAACCTGCAAAAATAGCCATCGTAGAGCAAACCAAACGGTTTATTCTGTGATGAATGTCACATGGCAAAACTTGCATCGTAAAATTGCAGGAAAAGAAAGAAAACATGACATTAAATCAATAAGATTTAGACAGTAAATCAATAAGATTTACTTGATGTGACACGAGTGAATCCTTACCAGGAAATCACTATGTTGAAGTACTAAACAGAAGATTGATCGTCCAACTACGCGTGGCATGCAGGGGCCCCGCCTACTCCCACAAGCAGGACAGTCCAAAGGTCGTGACAAATTGTATAGACCGAACATCCATGGGACTAGAAATCCTGGTGGGTGCGATAAACCCTGCAATGCATACAGATATTGGAGTGTAACAATAATTGATAAACCGTCCTCGCAAAAAATATGATCTGGATACTTCAAAATATACAGACTGAATTGAGTGGACAGACATTAACATAGACATTAACATAGACCGTTCACACACCAAAAGCGGCAGTACTAATAAACAATACAGGGTTCACAAACACAAATCAAGCACTGAACAATAGTACTTACTACAGACATGCAAAGTTGCACTAACTAAACTCTGTAGACTATTTCTTGGCACCGACCTACGGGATGAACCCCGCAGAACTGACTAGGCCATGGACTTCGTGTGAGATGTCTACATGCACCATCACCATCTTGTCAACCTTGGAGAACCTAACAGAGTGGTCTTTCCACTCATAAACATGATGATGAAGACAGGCCGCATCAGATTTGTTGAGATGCTTTACAAGAACCACACCCTTCGTAATCGAAGGCAGAGCCAGGAAATTGTTGTGGTCAAGTACAGCCTCGAGAACACGCCTGACAACAATGCTACAGGAAAACACTAGTTCAGGACACGTGGCGACAAGGACACAGCAGCTGGATAGTTCAGCAGTAGAACTCATCATCAGGTCTTCCAGTTCACACGGCATGACTTTGAGAACTTCATCTCCACCGCGGACCTGGTTCTAATTCAAACAGAAACCATATTTTATTACTACCTCCGTTCAGAAATATAAGATGATTTTCGATATTATACTCCATATATGACTACATATACGCACAGAAATGAGTGAACAAAGACACTAGAACATGTCTTCAAATGCATGAGAGCAGAGGGATTACATGCAATATCCATAACACAAGTCACTAAGGCAAATATACCCTCTTAAAAGCTAGCATTGATGTTCATAAAGTACTCCCTCCGTCCCAAAATTCTTGTCTTAGATTTGTCTAGATACGGATGTATCAAGTCACATTTTAGTATTAGATACATCCGTATCGAGACAAATCTAAGACAAGAAATTTGGGACAGAGGGAGTAGTTGAAAGCACTGTTCAAGATATCTTCCGATATGCCGATAAATCGGCCTATTTATCGCTTACCGCTGTTTGACCGATAAGATAAATCGGCCGATAAATCAGCCGATATGGCGATAAATCGGTCGATATGCCGATAAACTGGCCGATTTACCCCTTATCATGGGTCGACCGATAAGTTCCCGATAAGCGATATCCCCAACATTGGCTAAAAGTAATCTATAAGAAATCAGTGTCAACCTCTCACATGTTTTGGTCAAAAGAGGAATTTAGAACCGTCATTTGGCACACTAAAATCACATGCAAGATCACCCAGAAAGTTGTACTACCAGTACTAGTACTACGTGCTAGATGAAAAAACACGATCAAGATCGAGAAAAAGATCGTCAACAAGAGAGATTACCTGGACTTGCTTAATGAGGGATCCCGGAGAGGGGGGCTTGGACAGGGCGATGGCTTTGAGCTTGTCTGCGGTAGTCTCGGAGGGGTGCTTGCGCTTCTTCGTACCATGAGCCTCGACGGTTTTGGCCAGAGCCATAGACATCACGTCGGCCGGTGCTCCGGCGTCCATCCAAGAGAGGAAGCTGAGAGAGAAGAGTGAAAGGAGGAACGAGATGAGGGAGAAGCGAAGCGAGTGGGGGTTTTCTTCAAGAGAGGAAGCTGAGAGAGAAGAGTGAAATGATGGTTGCTTCGTCCGTCCAACTTACTTCTGGAAAGGAGGGGGTTTTGTGATTTGACGGCTCATTGGGCATTACTGCGGCGGTTCGATCGGGGTAGTCTACCGTCACTCTACTACGGAGTAATTTAGTGCATGGCTGGTGGACCCAGGTGCTGGCTGTCCCACACGTCGGCGAAAGTGAGTAATTTAGTGCATGGCTGGAGGCGGATCCGCATGCTAGAGCGTGTCCACTATTTTTCTGAAGAAAAAAATGATTACAGCAAGCGTTTCCACTCTTACGACGGAGGAGTGCGAAACACAGCAGCCACTTGAACATACACAGTGCTCCTACTACTAGGCATGTGCAGTGGTTCATATGTCAGTACTACACAATCTTGTTGCTAGTGTAGTAAGATATGACGATAACAAATGATGTTGTGCGCATGTCAACTACTCCTATATGTAACATAGTACCGCTTTTTCGACTGTCCGGTCGAGAATGAACGGTGAGATCAATGTTAACAGAACTAGGTCCACAGCGCACGGAGAGTACGGTGCTACAGTACTCCACGAAACATGAACCATATGAAGCACGAATAGTGTTAGGCAGGGTGTATGAAGGGTGCATGGGATGGGAGCAAAAGTTCCCTTCTCGACCCACTTTTGGGTGTTTGGCAGAGTGCATGAAGGGTGCATGAGTCGCGCTGGCACGACGGTAGGCATCACGCAGCCGCAACACGTGCGTGGCAACTTAGTTCACCAAGTGGCTGAGGCGATCCTGGACCTCGTCACGATCAGCCCGCTCGCGCTCCAGCCGGCTCCCCTGACGGCCTATCGTATCTCCCGCTTTCTGCAGCAACGCCGCCGATGCCTCGAGCATCTTTGTGGTGGACGCCTGCCGCTTTTGAAGCTTCGTGATCTCCCGCACATAAAGGAGGAGCATGGCACTGCTCTCCTCCTTGAGCTCACGGAGCTCCACGTCCTTGGCCCTGAGCTCCGCATCCTTGGCATGGAACTCCTGTGTCAGGCGCCTCACCTCGGACTCCGTGATCTGCTGCGCCGCCATAGCACCAGGTAGAAGCAATGGGGAGAGGAAGCAAAGGGGGCGAAATGGCTCGAAGGCAATGCAATCTATGGGAAGGCGGAGGGAGCGGGGAATATTTTGGTTTTCACCACGATAAAACACCAGTCGACGACTTCTCACATCAGGCAGCAGTGGGTTTTTACAGGCGGAGTCATCATGACTAATTGCTGCCGCGCCTGCTCCCGTCAATCAAAAAATTAAAAATCCTGCCGCGCCTGCTCCCGTCAATCAAAAAATTAAAAATCCTGCCGCACCCAAACTCCAGAGCAACGCCGCGGTGGATATTTAAATTTACCTGCCGGCAAGTAGATAAAAAAGGGGTGAAAAAACAAATGTGGCGGCGGCCTAGCTAATCGGTCGAACTAGCCCAACTAGCTAGCCACCGTGCTTCACTGATGTACTCGGCGGGAAAGGTGGTCTTTCGTAATTTGACGACTCATTTACTTGCTTCGGCGCTACGACCGAGGAGGACCCAGAAAACGCGCGGTAGGGCGTCCCACGTCAGGAAGAATATATGCGTGCACCACCCGGGAGGACCCTGAAACCGCGCGGTAGGGTGTGCCACGTCTCGGCACGGAGGAAAAATGTGCGTGTAAAAATATATTGTATCAAACGTAGTACCTATGGTTCGACCTCGGGACCCAGCCAGTCGGTCGAAAACACCCCACTAGCCACACAGCTTCATCTTGCAAACGTGGCACGGAGGATAGATGTGGTTAGCTCCGTCTCGACCAGCCACAACGTCTCTTGTTCTAGGCGATTCTTCTATTTTCCAAGCTTTTCTTTTAGTTGTAATAACACCACGGCAAGCTAGCGCCGCTCTTCGTGTGTGCCCGTGCAAAGGTTAGACGATGGAGAGAAGAGAGATTGAGATCACGGACCTGGGACCCACCAGTAAGTGAGACAACGGTCATGCACGTGTTGACGAGGCACTCCCTCCACTCTACTCAACGCAAGTACTGTATAAAATCAAGTTCTGGGACAAAGCGAACAACCATTCGTTTTTTCAGGCTATCGACTTACGCTTTGTAGTCCAGGTTGCCAGTTCGAATCTCGTCTTTCAGATTTGTTAGTTTTAGGTCCAAATTTGATTAAAGACAAGTGGGACCCCCGTGTGTTGTTCCGATATTTCAGTGTAGGATGGTTTTTTTGAACAAACACTTTGCGCGGTTAGACAAGTAACGGCACGAGTTACACGTATTTTGCAAGTTTACGAACAAAAATGACAGTGGCGTAGAATATCACATCCACCCCGCAGCTTAGATACTATGGTGATACGAGTTTTTACACCGTTGGAAGTGAGATCCAATGGCTTGGGAGTAGTCTTTGTAATTATGCGCAATTTCCAAACTCTCCAAGTTTTTTTGTTGCAAATAAAACATTCCGGCCTCGTGTGTGCCGCTGCATCTTCGATCCAACGGCTCCCCGGTGCTCATATTAGGTGCTCCCCGTAGCTTAATTACCCGCTACGGTGATATGAGCACCTAGGTCGTATGATTAGTGATCAGATGGCACATGCGTAGTACTTGTACTTTCTGCGCATTTCCCAAACTCTATCAGCCGTATATTGCAAAAACATTCAAACCTCCTACTGTGGGGCATTAGATCTTAGTGAACTCGTATCACCATAGAATCTACGGTGCGGGAGCACCTCATACTCTCCCGTGCGAGAAAACATAAGGTGCTATCACAGCTTGGATGCTTCGGTGATACGAGCTTGGAGGTCGTTTGATCTGAGATCCAATGGCATCTGAGCAGTCTTTGTGCTTGTAAGCAGTGGCCGAACTCTTTTGGGGCTTTTCTGCAAAAAACCATTCGAACCACCGAGGAGGTGTTGGGTCACAAATCCAACGCCTCCGAAGAGCTTGTATCACCAAAGCATCTAAGGTGTGGTAGCACATGATATTCTGACATATAGGAGAATATGATGTCCTCCTTCATCTTAGATGCTACGGTGATACGAGCTTCGAGGTCGTTGGATATGGGGTCAAAGGGCATCTAAGTAGTTTTTGTACAAATTGTGTGCAATTCTCAAACTCATCAAGGTTTACTGGAAAAATATTAAGACACATCATGTGAGCTGCTATATCTCAGATCTACAAGCTCCAAGCAACTCGTATCGGCATATAGCATCTAAGGTATGGGGGCACATGATATTCTCCCGGGGAGGAGGGGTGCGGGGTGCACAACCAATCGGTGGTTGGGAGGGTGGGGACAAATATAATCTAAACAACCCTAAACAGAGCTCCACAATTTTATCTAAGGTCGAGGGGTTGACCCCCGACAATCATAGCTCCGCCTAAACACAACATTTGAATGTACTGTAGTACTAGACTTAATATTCATGTTTCAGTTTCATGTTCATTTTAAATATTGAACTGAGGACCATGGATGTCTTACATTTTACTCCCTTCGTTCCTAAATATTAGTCTTTTTAGAGGCTTCAAATGGACTGGCACATACGGATGTATATAGACATATTTTAGAGTCTAGATTCAGTCATTTTGCTCCGTATGTAGTCGCTTGTTGAACTCTCTAAAAGACTAATATTTAGGAATAGAAGGAGTATTTTTGAATTCGTGTCATACATGCATGGTTTGGAAAAATAGATGCACTATACTTATTGGATTGTTGTTGTGTTCGTGCGTGTGTGTCTCTCTGTGTGTGTGTGTGTGGTCATATGCTTGATACATACAAACTTTTCTCACCTCCATATTGTTCATCTTTTAAATTTGAATTTGCATTGGAAAACATACTAGGGATACCATGAAATGTGAAATCCACGTTGAGATCACTATATCACAAACTCACTCTAATTCAACAACTCGTCATAAATCAATTACCACGTTGAGATTAGAATTTGCAAGGAAAATACTAGTATTGTAATACACATACATTCGTTCGGCAATTTAAAAGGTTCCTTTCATATTCTCGAATGGTAGGACCCAACGGCGTACCAGCCAGACCTTGGCTCGTGTTGATCCTAAAAAAACCGGGCTCGTGTCCTTCGGTGGCATGCGTGGTACGCACATTAGGCAACCCCAACCAGTCGAGCCTCAGCGTTTCAAGTCGAAATATCTGGCGGCCAGGATTCCAGACCTAGGAAATTCCCCTCATGTCCCCGGTCCATAATGACTACCGATGAACAACGGAGGGATGATTTAGTAACTAGATAACATTACCTACCGTGCCGAGCACGGTTCAATTCCCTTGGTTGCCGCTCGTCAAGGTCACCCGTCAATTGCATTGCCTAGTACTACTACTACTACACCAGGATGAGCACAAAATTGAGCCCGTTTGTTCGTGCCTAGTACTTGAGTTAATATATCAGGCAATGCACTGGTACGGAGGGATTATCCTTTTACTCTGCATATATAACTTTTCTGAAGTCTAACTAAGCAAAATGTTTTACCAAATCCTTTCTTAAGAAATACAACAGGACAGAAGTACGGCTTGAAAATTTATTGCATGATGCAGGTTATGATATTGTTTCGAATCCTGGATCATAAATTTCAAAAAATCCAAAAGTGAGCATAAATTCTTGAAACTAAGTATGGTCACGTGATATGGCACAAATATTACTTCGTAAGTTTTTTCTTCAATTTGAGACAAGCTGCTTATGAGAAGTTGCACAAATGAAGAGCCAAGGTATTTTGGAACAAAGACCTGTCATGTTAAGGCGAACGCTTTCACTATTGAAACCGTGGGCGTTTACGTGCCGCCACGAGTCCCCGCTTCTCATCGGCAGGTGCCGTCCGAGCAAGCGTGTGAGTTGACGGGAGGCGTGCGAGCAGACCGCTGCGCCGGCTGTCAGGGAGGCGTGCGAGCAGACCGCTGTGCAGGCTCACCGGGAGGCGAGCCCTTTGATCAGGCTCCGCCGCCCACCATCGTCCCAACTGCTCCCACTTTAAATGTCGCCGGCGCCGCAGTTTAAAATCAACCCCGCACTACCCGGTATCGCTACAATCCTCTCTCTTCCTCTCCGATTCTCCTGTCGTCTACCTCCAACTAGCCTGACCTAAACGTACGCCATGCCGCATCACAATGGTCTGCCCTTAGTGTTCCAGTTTCCTGAGGAAGACACCCAGCCGGAGTCTCAAGAACATAAGGCGCTTTGGGACGAGCTTGAACTGGCCTTGCGGGAAGACGCCGCGCCTGTCCCCACTCCCGTTCCGGCTCCCGTCGCCCCGACTGGGCCAGCGCCCATCCCCGTGGCATTGATGGGCTGGGAGCCGCACATTGTCACAGAGCTTGATCCCACGGGGTTCCACGAGGTCCCCGCCGACTTTCACGCGCCCGTGCACCTGCCAGCGCATGCGCCTGCGCGTGCACTGATGCGCACGCCCGTGCCGGTGCCCGTGCACCTGCCAGCGCATGCGCCTGCGCGTGCACTGACGTGCGCGCCCGTGCCGGTGCCCGTGCACACGAATGTCTCCGCCGCGCCGTTGACAGCGCCTGTCCCCGCACGGGTGCAAGTGCCCCCCTCAGCGGCATGGATGGCCGCCGTCGACCGCTTCCTTGCACCAACGCCAGTCGCCTCCTCCCGCCAGTTGACTCGCTCCGAAGTCCAGAACATTTTGGCCTTCCTTGAAGCTAGGCCAATGTCCAGGAGTACGCCAACAACGGCGCAAGACGCCGCCGTCGCCGTCGGTCAGTGGCCCGACGACACACAGAGCACGGCAGAGGAGCTGCTTCCCACCGCGAGACGCCCCCGCCGCCGCCGCGTAATCTAAATTTGCCATGCAAAACGTTCGGATTGCCATGCTTAAAATCCGAAAATTTATCATTTCCGTTTATTTTATATCGATCGTCGTATAATTTAAAGTCGGAGTCAGACTGAACGAAATGTATGGTTTGATCGATTGAATGTTCTGCTAGAGCCGTATCAAATTAAATATAAAACGTCATCAAGCCACATGTATTCCTTGTCATCCAACGACCTAGACTGCTTCAATGTCGTGCGCTCAACACGTTTAGCGTGCAGTTAATTTCATGCCAAAAATAGTGCTAATCACATGACAACATGCAAATAATATCCTAGTAGTTAATATCCGCATGCACTTAATATACTTCCAAATTAACGTGCAACGCACGTACACACTGACTAGTACTGCTAGTACGTGAAACTGGTGCCGTGACTTGTGAACGCGTCCAGATATGGTCAACGGCAACATCGCCCGCGAGTTCTTCCTGTTTGCCCGTGCGTCTAAACGCAGAAGGGGAGGAGAGAGAAAGGGAGCACACATGGAACCCACTAGTAAGTGAAGGCGAATAGTACTAAAAATGATATTACATGTTATCCATTAATTAGGCTGTGGTAATATAAAAACATTATGTGAACAAAGGGGGTACAACAAACATTGCTATTCTACGTATGTTGCCTACTGACGTGCGACTTGAAGGCCCGGTCGCATGTTCGATCCTCGTCCTTTATTTTTTTAATTTGTATATGGGTCCAAATTTGTTTCATGACATGTGGGCCCCTCGGTGTGTAGTTTGTAGCACTTTAATTTGTGGTTCGAAATTTGTTCCATTCCAAGTGGACTATCGGTGTGTAGTTTTGTAGCTTATTTATAATAATTAAAGAGAACAACATAGTTTTTTCAATAATACCATGGTGCAACGTTGAAGGCGAGAAAGGACGTGCGAGAGAGCGATGACCGAGCCAGAGGGAAATCAACTAGGGGAGTTGAGTGGGTTGCAACGATGTTTGGAGTAGTTGTGGGCCGAATGCTATGAAAATATAATCTAAACCGACCGAAATAAATGCCTACACAAATTAATCCAAGGTTGGTGTGCCCTTCGCAATGTAAATAGCTCCGGCTTTGCGAGGGATGGAGAGGTAGTAGCTTCAACGCATGGAAGATACGGTGTGAGAAAGCGAGGTCAATCGTGAGACATATAGATAGAGAGACAAAGTGAGTGTGGTCCAACATTCATTGAACAAATATATATGCTCTGGAGAGATATTGTCCGATTGAGCTTTTTGGCAAGGGTGAGGGTTGTAAGATAGAGCTTGAGAGATGATCCAGTCACAGACGTGTAGATATATTTTGTGCGTGGGGGGAAGCAAGGTCAACCGATCACATAGGGGCGCCGTGCGATCGAAAGAGTGAGACGGGTTGGAAAGAGTGACCTAGATAGACGATGTGCGTGAGAGAGTATACAATGTGAATAGGTCGAATTGGGCTCAAACATGGTGATATATCGTTTTTGTCCGAGAAAGAGCGAGGTCAATCGAGACATGCGGAGAGAGAGAGAGAGATTGAGTGAGCATGGCCCACCATGAGGTCGAAAGAGTGGCGGCGGCTTGGATGGACTGACCTAGATAGACAATCTGCGTGAGAGAGTATAGAGTGTGTCGATCGAAGCCCGAATAGGGAGATATATCATTTGTGTGTGAAAGAAAATGAGGTTAAACGAGACTCAGATAAAGAGAGCGAGATTGAGCGAGTGTGGCCCGCCGTGCAGAAGAAAGAGTGAGACAGTCTCGAGGGAGTGACCTAGATATACAACGTGCGTGCGTGCGCACGAGAGGTTGGGGGGGCTAGATAGGCAATGCATGTATTTATCGCGAGAGGGTGAGAGGGAGAGGGGGGAGAGAGAGAGCTCGGCATGGGGTGCAATGGCGGGTGTGTGAGGTAAATACATTTGGTAACAGAGTGGAAAAAGGGGATGCGTAGTTGAGAGACTTAGAGATCGAAACATGGAGAGAAAGAATGAACATGTGTTGGAAACCGATAGCTTCCTAAGGTGGTTAGGAGAGGAAGATTGACCGATACAGGAAGTATGTAGCATTTGTGCGGGGGGGGGGGGGGGCTAAAAATAACATTTGAATGTACATAGTATGAGACTTAATATCGATGTTTCAATTCGGTGTACATTGTAAGATTTGAACCGAGGACGAGGCATACTAGTAATTATTTCGAATTCGTGCCATACTAAGTTTCGAAAAGTTGACATTGACTCAGTTTGTTGTGCTATTTTGTAGGTGATATGTTTGAATCCATCCAAAAGTTTTCTCACTACCATGGTGTTCATCATATACATATGAATTTGTATTAAAAAAGTTGCGTGGATACAGTGAAATGTGAAATCCACATTAGAATTGGAGATCGCTACGTGACACACACTCTAATTCAAATAACTAACTGTAACACCCCGGATGTAACTTTCCATAATTGTAACTCCAACTCTTGCCATTTCCGGCTCTGTGTTATGATATTCCCCTCGTGGTCGGGTTTTGTTTGTCGTTTTGTATTTTGTTCATGTCATGCATTTCATATCATGTCATCATGTGCATTGCATTTGCATACGTGTTCGTCTCATGCATCCGAGCATTTTCCCCGTTGTCCGTTTTGCAATCCGGCGCTCCCATCTCCTCCGGTGCACCCCTCTTGTTTTCTCTCGTGAGCGGGTGTCAAACATTCTCGGAATGGACCGAGGCTTGTCAAGTGGCCTTGGTATACCACCGGTAGACCACCGGTCATGTTTCGTTCCATTTGGAGGTCGTTTGGTACTCCAACGGTTAACCGGGTAACCGCAAAGTCCATTTGTGTGTGCAGCAAACCCCCCCCCCCCTCAAAACCAGCCCAAAACCCCTCCAAGTCATCTCCATGTTGTAGGTCGTTCGTTCACGATCGTGTGGGCGAAAACCGCACCTCATTTGGACTCTCCTAGCTCCCTCTACCTATATATATGCCTCCCCTCCCGAGATAAATCGCAGACGAAATCCTAACCACCATCCTCTTCGCGGCCGGATGCGTCCAGCCGCCGCCGGACGAAGCCGCAGCCACCCCGCGTCCACCACGTGTCACCCGCCGCCGCCCGTACCGCGCCGGCCCGCCAGGCCCGCCGCGGGGCCGCGAGCCCGAGCCGCCGGCGCCCGCATCCGCGCCCTCTCCTCCGTGCCCCGCCTCCGTCTCCTCCCCGCCCCGCCGCCCTGCTCGCCGCCGACCGTCGCGCCACCGCCGGCGCCTTGTGCCGCCGCTGCGCCGGTGGGCTGCCGCCGCCGCATTGCCGTCGTCCGCCGCCGCGCCTCCCGCCGGGCCCCGCGTAGGCGTCCTCCCGCGCCGGCCCCGCCGTCTCCTCCCTCCGCCGCCGCACGCCGCCCCGCCGGCGTCCCCGCCGGCCCTTTCTCCGGCAAGCTTCGGCCCGAGCTCGAACCCTAGCTTCGATCCAGATCGGGTCAACATCGGAGGTCGACTTTCCCGAACCCCGAAAATATTCTAAGTCATTTATTTTTTTACAGCAGGTTTCCATGTTCATAGCATCATAACTCTCTGCACATAGCTCCATTTCGTGCTTGTAATATACCGAAATGTTCGTCTCATGATGCTCTACATTTTGTTCAATTGCACGATGTTCATTAGAGTCCATCTTGATGCCCAAATCTCTGGTGCAAGAGTGCTAGTTGCTGTTATCTGCTGGTTCTTAGCAGAACTTGGAGATTTATTATTTTTGTTGCATTTATTCTGTGCATCTTATGGGCATGAGCTCTACATGTGTTTTGTTTTATGCCATGCCATCTTTCTAGAGGTGCATACCATGTATTTTTGTGATATCTGTGGTGACTAGAAAAAGCATGCAAACTAGGCCCCGTAATGTTTCTGATTTCAGGGACTTGGTGAAATCACCAAGTCCTTGTCTGCTGTTATTTTGTTGCCATGTAAACTTGATGCTACAGAGAGATCCATGCATATTTTGGTGATGTTCAATAAGGATGTTTTGTAGATATTGTTGTAGTTGATCCATTCATGCCCTTGTTTGCAATTATGGAGTGCCATAGAATGACTGAATCTTGCTCTACTTTTGCTATAAAATATTTCTGGCAGATTGTTTACGTGTTATTCAATTTTTCCAAGCTTGTTGTAGTTGTTTCATACATGCTATGTAGTTGTTCTTGATATGGATAGCTTCATAAACATGCCATCTTGCTGTAAGTATTCTTGTTTTCTCATGAATTAGTTTGTGGTGAGTGCATCAAACTCACCAAGATGCCCTCATATTATTGTTTCTGTCATTCTCTGTTTTCTGCCAAGTCTGAAACCTGTTAACGAAACTTGCTATGTTTACATGCTTGCCATCATATCTTCTGGTCCTTTTTGGCTTAAGGTCAGTAAGGGACTTTTGTCAAATACATTTAGTAGAATACTTCCATGCCTTGTTTCGATATGTTAAATTCCTGTAGCATGTTGATTTCATGCTCTGAACATTGCTACCTGATGCTGTTTCAGGCATGTCCAGTAATTTCACCAAGTCTGTGAACCTGTTATCTTTTGCACTTTTGCGATGCTTGTTTGAGCTTGATATGTTGTGATTTAGCCATAGCTCAGTTTTAATCTTTTGTCAAGCATCTCCTGTAGGTTACTGCCATATGCTTTGTTGCTATGTTGGGGTGCTGTAGCGCTGTTACTTATTGTATTTTAAGTGCTATCATGCTGTTAATCGCAGATTCGTGTCATTCTTGTTTTGCTTGCCATTTGCAAACCGTGCATCCGTTTCCGGTGATCTTTATATCGATTTCGACCGAAATCATCTCATCTTTCCAGTGGCATTCTTGGTTTGCCAAGTTACTGCCTTGTTCATCATTTTCCCCTCGGAGCACGCATACGCACCGCATATCATATCTTGCATATCATTCATGTTTTGCATCATGTTGCTTGTGCATTTCTCGTGATTGATTGTGGTTCTGTTGCTTTTGTTCTTGTCTTGGGTAGATCCGGGAGACGAGTTCATGAACGAGGAACCTGTTGAGTACGCTTACGAGGATCAAGTTTTTGACAACTCTGAGAACCTTGCAGGCAAGATGACCACCCCTCGAAATCACTTCTATCTTTGCTTTGCTAGTTGTTCGCTTTATTGCCATGCTGCGCTACCTACCACTTGCTTTATCATGCCTCCCATATTGCCATGTCAGCCTCTAACCATCCTTTCCTAGCAAACCGTTGTTTGGCTAAGTTACCGCTTTTGCTCAGCCCTTCTTATAGCGTTGCTAGTTGCAGGTGAAGTTGAAGTTGGTTCCATGTTGGAACATGGATATGTTGGGATATCACAATATCTCTTATTATATTAATGCATATATATATTTTGGTAAAGGGTGGAAGGCTCGGCCTTATGCCTGGTGTTTTGTTCCACTCTTGCCGCCCTAGTTTCTGTCATACCGGTATTATGTTCCTTGAGTTTGCGTTCTTTACGCGGTCGGGTGATTTATGGGACCCCCTTGACAGTTCGCCTTGAATAAAACTCCTCCAACAAGGCCCAACCTTGGTTTTACCATTTTCCACCTAAGCCTTTCCCCCGGGTTTTCGCGAGCCCGAGGGTCATCTTATTTTAACCCCCCCGGGCCAGTGCTCCTTCGAGTGTTGGTCCGAACTGAGTAAACTGCGGGGCCCCCTCGTGGAAACTCGAGGTCTGGTTTTACTCGTAGGATGTCTCATCCGGTGTGCCCTGAGAACGAGATATGTGCAGCTCCTATCGGGATTTGTCGGCGCATCGGGCGGCTTTGCTGGTCTTGTTTTACCATTGTCGAAATGTCTTGTAAACCGGGATTCTGAGACTGATCGGGTCTTTCCGGGAGAAGGTTTATCCTTCGTTGACCGTGAGAGCTTATGATGGGCTAAGTTGGGACACCCCTGCAGGGTATTATCTTTCGAAAGCCGTGCCCGCGGTTATGAGGCAGATGGGAATTTGTTAATGTCCGGTTGTAGAGAACTTGTCACTTGACCCAGTTAAAGTACACCAACTGCGTGTGTAGCCGTGATGGTCTCTTCTCGGCGGAGTCCGGGAGGTGAACACGGTTTGAGTTATGTATGACGTAAGTAGGAGTTTAGGATCACTTCTTGGTCGTTACTAGATGACGACCGTTCCGTTGCTTCTCTTCTCGCTCTCTTTTGCGTATGTTAGCCACCATATATGCTTATTGCCTGCTGCAGCTCCACCTCATTACATCACCCTTTTCCTATTAGCTTAAATAGTCTTGATCTCGCGGGTGTGAGATTGCTGAGTCCTCGTGACTCAGAGATTCTACCAAAACAGTTGCAGGTGCCGACAATGCCAGTGCAGATGATGGGATCGATCTCAAGTGGGAGTTCGACGAGGAACGTGGTCGTCACTATGTGTCTTTTCCTGATGATCAGTAGTGGAGCCCAGTTGGGACGATCGGGGATCTAGCATTTGGGGTTATCTTATTTTAATTTGGATCTTGACCGTAGTCGGTCTATGTGTGTATTTTGGATGATGTATGGATTATATTTATGTATTGTGTGAAGTGGCGATTGTAAGCCAACTCTTTATCCCATTCTTGTTCATTACATGGGATTGTGTGAAGATGACCCTTCTTGCGACAAAACCACAATGCGGTTATGCCTCTAAGTCGTGCCTCGACACGTGGGAGATATAGCCGCATCGTGGGCGTTACACTAACTACGTGACAAACACTCTAATTCAAATAACTAATTATGTGACACACACTCTAATCCACGTTAGCGTGGATACCGTTTCGATTTTGTTTCAAATAACTCCTCATTAATTAATTGATAGTACTCCCTCTCTTCACTTTTATAAGACCCTGAAGACATTTTAGACAATGTGCAAAACAGTTCATTTTAAGTTGTCTGAAATGACTTACAAAAGTGAACGGATGGAGTATCTTGTTTCGAATGACTAATTATTGCAAGGAAAACACGGGCATGGTAATACATACAGATTCATTTGCAAATGAAAGAAGATTCGTTTGCATTCTCAAATGTAGGCGCACCAGGCAGACCAGGGTCGTGTCGGGGTGGACGCTGCTTCGGTGCCTTAAAGGCAACTGCCTTTGGGTCACTGACATGTGGGCCAGTCACCTGTTGGGCCCACATGTCATGGACACAAAGGCAGGTGCCTTAAGGCACCGTAGCATAGTCCTGTCGTGGTGGTCGCATGTGTTGGACGGACGCGTAGCACCCAGCCACCCACCCCCTCCCCCCTCCAAAAAAAAGGACGATGACAATATAAGTTCGCGCTTCCACGTTTCGGATTGAAATATCTGGCGGCCCCAATTCCAGCCCTGTAAAATCTCTCTTCTCCACCGTCCCCTTCCGCGCCCAGATTGCTCAAATCCCTAATTCGCCGCCAACCCTCGAATCGCCCCTCGTCTCGTCTCTTTCCCCACTGTTCCCCACCTCTGTGCCGGACGACGACGACGAAGACGACGGTCGCGCTTCACCACCGCACCGGAGCTACCTCATCTACGCCCTCGTCCACCGCACCGGGTGGTCCACCGACAACGTCGGCCGCCGCAACCGACGTGCCTCACAGATACCGAGTTCCACCGCATCAGGTGCACTTCACCGACGCCATCTCCCAGCTCACCTTCACCGAGCACATCGTCGCACCTCCGCCCCCCGAGGCCATTGGGGCTTCACCAACGGTCTCGTCCACCACATCGTAGCGCTTCGCTGCCACTCAAGATCTGCATCCATGCGCGGCCAGCCAACGCCAGCGCATCACCCTCAACGGCTCTGAAGTGACCCGCACTCTAGCTAGGCGAGCATGCCCAAACGCCGGCCCGAACTAGGTATCCACACATCACTCCCTTGTGCACTGTTCCGACGATGTTTGGATATCCTTTCACTGCTCTCTTAGCTTACACGCCTATGCAACTCTGACTTTAACTCTTATTTCTTCTGGAGATATCATCTGAAACAAGCAAATCCATTTTTTAGCGAAGCATGACAGCGCTACGGGATCTGGTACACATCCTGCACACCCGTATAACCTTGTAAGTATCTGTCCTCCGGTACAACATCAAGGTCGATTCCTCTTATTTGATCAACCATTCGCCGTGTCAAAAATGCAGAGGGGGATGCAAGGAGCACAAGGCTTGCACATCCAAGCAAGGGGTAACATGGACTTGTACATGGAACATCCCAAGCGCAAGCAGAGCTGCAGTGAGCCTGTACAATGAGCTAGCGTAAGTCCCTGCATTTCATTTAATTCATACTGGCATTCGTGTATGATTTGTGTGCAGTGGCTGATCCATGAATTCAAGTTACCAGGGGCGAACATTTAACTCAAAAAATACGAAGGCACTTGCACTTCGGAAATCAACATAACTTGAGAAATGTGAGGCTACATGCACTTTGAAAACTAGCTAATGATCCAAAGTAGTTTAGATTATAAACACTAAATGATGCAAGCATCAAAAAACACAAAATGCAACATGGTGTACAAGGACTACAAACATGGTCTATACCTGCTTGAATTATTCGTTCTCTGGCTGAAAATATCGAAGTGTAATTGCACGTATAACCAGTGCGCAAACTGCATATCAATATATCTATCCTGCACAAGTATGCCAATAGTTTCAAACAACAGATTAGAAAAGTATTTATGCTATGTTGTCATGATACGGGGACTTTCTGGTAGATGGCCTCGACGTTTCCTCAAGCTATGAAAATGCACTATAATTTGCTTGTCATCAATGCCTGCAAATCTCTGTCTCTCTCAATATAGTAGATCATCATTAGACACTAAATCCTTCAATGAGCTTGCAAAATACTTGCATTAGATCCCTCATTAGACACTATATGTTCATCACTAGGAGCATGTAAAATGTTTGCATCAAATCCTTCATTAGCAGTCTGTTCATTAGACACTTCAGGCTCAAGAACAACATGAGCTTGTATGTTTGCACCGGAAACTTGATTAGATACATCAGATTCAGGCAGTTCAGTATTGATTGGGGGAGTTATAAAATAAGTAGAAATTGGTTTCATTTTCTCATAGATTCCCTACATACAAGCAGTTTTACAACACCGTCAGGTTTAACTATTGGCCAGAAATTGAAGAGTTGAATTAGATATAATCAGGGATGTGATGTACCTGCTCGTTGCGCATGCTACTCTTGTAAGCTGCGACTATCCGTTTGCGCAAGCTCGATGCCATGCCCGTGCTCCCGCCGTTGCCTCCCACGCAGGCTGCACCCAGGGTTGGATCTTCATCTTCTTGTCCTTCCGTTCGCTTGAAGCCCAGCGACCGCCCTCCAACGAGGGCGCGAGGAAGTGCTGTCTCGGTCTGTACAGCGGCGGCTAGGTTAGGAGCGAACCAGACTGGAGGCTGGAGCGAATGAATTGGGATTTTTCCTGCTGTCGATCGATATGGGCGGCGCTCGTTTGGGCCGCAAGCCTGCTATAGGGCCTGCCTTGCTCTTATGTTATTGGCCCATCCAAATTGAAAGATTTTTCTTCATTTTTTACATTGCCTGCTTGTGCGTTGGGACGAACAAAACTAGCGTGGGCCAACCTGGACGACTCAAACTAGGTGCACACTTTCCAGCCACCTGAGGCGGCCGCCCATACCAGCCCCTATGGTGGCGTCGCCCCTTTTTGCGTGTATGATTGGATAGTGAAAAATATTCCAGTGGCGCTTTTGATTTACCCACAGAATGGTTGAATTGCTTGTTTCTATGAACTGAGTTCGCCAATAATGTGAAGGATGCCAGTCTTTTCATCCTATTGTAGATTGCTTAGATCTCGATATGCCAAAAGTAATCGCATGAAATATACAGTAAAAGCCAGTGTGATATGTTTGGCTACTACTAGTCTGACTACACGTCCTCATATAACATATCAAGGACGCACCATCTTACCAGATTAACCATTCGACTTACCCATGCAGTGTGGGAAGGAAGAACTATTGGGACTGCGTATCCAAGGAATTGATGCCATGGACTCCTTCGTACAACCTTGTAAGCGAAAAATAAGTTGCAGTCTGCCTGTACAAAGAAGTTGCGTAAGTTCAGTTACCTGCTTCTCGGAATTTTAGTTAGCCACTTATTGCAAAATTGTTCAATTACGTTGCTTGGCTTAATTTAGTTTGCTACTGATTACATAATGGCACAGCCTGTTAATCATATTGTAGACTGCGCCTATCTATGGGTTTGATACTTACTGTTAAGAATTACCTGTTTGCCTTAACTTAAGTATCTACTTGTTTGTTTAACTACTTTGCTGCTGCAACAGCGGGTTACAATGATGTTAATAACTACTTTTCAGCATTCAATTGAAACTCTTTAATTCCTTGTTTTTTTAACTGGTTTGTTGTTATAACTCCCAGTTGAGATGTTTTGCTAACTTCAACTTTTCTGAATCCAATCGGAACTTTAATGGCAAAACAGGTTAGCCCAAGATCAAAGAGAGAGGTCGCCATGGACGTTGCATCATCCCACAACAGTGGCACCGGCCCAATCGTGCATCATGAATTGCCAACTGCTGATGCTCTAGAGGCTAAACTAGTGGTAGAAAGAGATTCTGCTTTTGCACTAAGAGATGAAGTTGACATGTTGAGGAAGCAAACAGCACAATCACAAGCAGTACTCAAGACAACCATTAAATATTTGGTGGATTTCAAAACGAAGCAAGCTGAGACAGACCAGATTGTTAAGGTCCTGAAGGAAAAAAGGAAATTAAATTCCTACTTGGTAAATCATAGGTGAAATGTTCTTTCCATAGTTGAATAACCTTTGTGTTGTCTGTTCATGTAATCAATCAAACCATTTGTTTTAGAGATCATGTAATAATTGTTTTTTTTGTTTTTTGGTTTGTAATTTTATTTGAGCACAAGTCTGTATTAATTGATAAGACTCGGAGACATTTCATTTGGATTGCTGTGCCAGACGTACAAATATGCCAATCGGGCTGAATGTGCATTCAGCAATAGTAGTAGTATAGATGGACCATAAGTGGCACGCATCGGAAAGGGCCAAGATGCTGGCTAAAAAAAGGATGTTGTTGTAGCCAAAAAAAAGTACAGCGGCCTGGCTTATGTATGTTAGTTGATATTATTGATCCATATACTCTATAAGTGTTTATATGTCTGTTAGTTCTGTACATTCTTGGTTGATTGACTCGGTATTTGAATCTTGATACATCGCTTGTGTACATATCTAAATGGGAGTACACATTATGCTGCGTGTGACATTTGAGTTGGACATGAAGTGTTCCAAATATTCGAATTCACCTTAAACTGGATTCTAGTTTCTGAATTTGAGTATCGGCATTTGCAAACCATATTCATATATGACAGTGGAATACATCTTTGTCGTCCTTTTGAAGATATATAAAAACACATAGAATGATTTATAAAGATTCATATAGGAATACAAAATGGATTCGAATTTAGTTGCCAGGGTAAACGTGGATGCTTATTGTGCCAAAATTTGAAAGAAGCAGCAAAATGTCCACTCCCACGTCGGCTGCCCGAAGCCAAGTGTTTGGGAGATGGAAGTTACTGTCTACCCATTACACGGACAATCCATCGGCCCGATTTCCACTGCTCTAAATAGGGGTAGGTTAGTAACTTCAATTAGACGTGACACGACCGCCTCTGAGCCAATTCCGACACGGTGGGCGTCAAACATGGGCGGCAAAACTCATTTGATTCAAGCTCGTCCGAAAGACCTCTGTTTCTCCCTCCATTCCCCATTCATACACGGTGGGCGGCAAAACAAACTCGACTCGGTCGAAATCGATGTAGGCAAATATTTTCAATAGGGGCGGGTTTGTAACTTCACTCAGACGTGACACAACCGCCCTACCTGTCAGCCCTGTTCATACACCGTGGGCGCCAACCATGGGCGCCAACCACCCTCTCCTCGCCCGAAATCGCTCTGGGCAAATATTGGCGAGATGCGAGATTACCGTCCTATCCCCAACTGACGAGACGTCCATATTTTAAACGGGGGCTAAGTTCGTAACTTTCCCATATTTCAGACAGGCGCGTCCCAAAAACATGGTTCCCCGTACCTCTCCCTCCATTTTCCCATTCATACACCGTCCGCGCTAGAACACCCCATCCCCACACCAGCCTCCGTCCGCCACCCCATCCATCGCCGCCGTCCTCCACCACATCCATCGCCACCGTCCTCCACCATGCCGGAGCGCCTACCAAGACCGCTTCGTCCACTGCTAGAGATGGACGTTTCTCATCCACGGCGATGGACCAATAGCCTTGCATCGCGTCCTCTCGCTTCATCGGCGCCGTCGTCCTCTTTGCTGGGGCCGCTCACACGGCCTTCTCTTCCACTGCAACGGGACTTATCCCCCGATGCACCCGTCTACCGTCGCAGATCTGCTTCAACGCCACCAACAGCCATCGCACCCCCGATGCCTACACGGTGCCGCAAGAGAGGTGGTACTTCATATCTCCTCAACTTTTTGATCTCAACCAGAAAATAGATCTTAACTTGGTTACTCTACTTTCTTTTCAGCTCTTAGAATTTAGTTCTTAGTTCGAAGCAAACAATGGATGCTAAATATCATTTCTCCGGTTTGCAGCTTCAAATCTGCCATGGCACAGCCATAATACGGTTTAATTGATCATGCTTAGGGTTTAATTGATCGTGTTGGTTCCGTGGTGGTTTCTTTAATAGAAATCGGAGGGGAAACCCTCTTTTGCTAAAAAAAATATGCTTATAGTTTCCCCCTTTTATGATAACTATACGATCAGAATACGTGCTTCGTGTCATATAAATACATCGAAACTAATTTAGGAACATTTAGCTGTCATTAGGTTTCCCCCTTCTAATTGATTCATTACTCATTAGGCAGGACTGTCATTAGGTTTTGTTTTGTGCTCAGTGCTACCTACACTTAATGGTTCAGATGTATTTCGGTAATCTTTAGTTCCTCTAAAGTTCATAGGGTTTTCAAAATTCCGGCCCTCGGAACAGAAACTAGTCATTTTGGATTGTTGGTCGTAGTAACATTGACCCAGATTACTACTGCAAGCCAGGTTTGTTGACAATTTTACTTGTCTTTCTTACTCATTCGATATAATATCCAATTATTCACGTCGATTGGTTGCAAACAATAAGTGCTAGACAAACTTCTTCATTCAGATTTTGGATGGTCTCTTACTGCAGTTACAATTCTGCATACTTGTCCTAGTAAGCTCACAAGTAAATGATTGATTCACTACATCTATGCTTGCCTTGTCATATTTGTTGTCAATATTCTTTTAGGGTGGACCACCCTGTTTCTAAATACTGGAACCGTAGACATGAGTGAATAGTATTTCTCTATGTGATCTCTTCCATCATGTGTGGGTAACGAACACTGCATTGTATAGAAAGAAAGTGTCATTTCCAGCTTTTACATAGGTTTCGATCTTTTACATGGAATACAATCTGCCTACTTGCTTTATGTCGCACTACCAACACTCCACCCTTGAAGCAAAACATTACGCCACTCATAATTGCTTAGTTTATTTGTTCAAATACGAATTTCATATGATTCTAATGTTCCTACTTCAGTTTTGAAATGTGTGCCTGCCTGTTATAGAGACATAAGGGGTTTGTATTTCTGTGTGTGGTCTGGTCAGCACGGTTAGGGAGGTGAACTTTGCATATGCAGGGGTTTATAGGGAGACACTCTCCGAGTTGAATCCGCAATGCATTCCATAGATAATCTGACTACTTTTTATGTTTTCATGAATCTCAGATTCTGAACAGCATGAAAATGATTATGAGCTTGCGCGCATGAAAAGAATAAAGCAGAACAATGCCATGGCTGTCAAACTTGGCATTAAGGGACTGAAATCAAGTCTGGATGCAATGCAATGCAAACACTCTCCACCTACAGATTCATGCTCAGAATATGATCCTAACAGTGATTCTGAGCTAGAGGGAGACCTAAGTCAATGTAGCTCCCTAGTGGAGGAGTCAGAGGAAGATGCCCTATCTTATTCACCCATCAAGGTACTTGCTCTAACTTTCCAAGGTTACATTGCTCGCACATATCTTACAACTGATGCTTTGCATTGCTTCTACTTTGTTGAACTGCCATTAGCTTAGTTTACACATCGTGTATGTGAATACACCCTGCCTATCCATTTTCAGTACATATTCCATCTGTCATCATACCATATTTATCCATTCAAATGCTGTTCTTGTGTATCAGACATTCAAAAGGAAGAGGGCAATTGCTGATCATGCAGGAGCACAAGCAAAGTATTTGGAAAAGGTAGTGGCACCTGATAAATCAAATAACCCATTAGGTGTAGTTGCATTATCACCTGACCCACAAAATACCCCAACTCTAGCAGAGTCTAGCCCTACTACACTGGTCATTTCTGATGCCCCAACTCAGCAGACCCCAACTGCAGCAAACAGTATGATTATGTCAGTTGACATAGCACCAGCTGTACGATGCAAAACCCCCATTCTAGCAAAGAGTATACCAAATCCAGTTGCCAAATCCCTTTTCGAACCAGAGAGAGCCCCAATTGCAGCAAATAGGACCCCTGTTCCATTTCTTCCCAGTTTAGAAGACGAAGCTTATGTTGTTGTCAGGAACTTTGTGCGCATCTTTCCTTCATGGAAAGATTATACCGCAGACATAGAACAATTTCCAGTCTTCCTCCGCAACTTACGTGTAAGTAATGTACTAATGTTATTCATGGTCATTACTGCATATGTTTCTGCTGACAGAAGACACAAGATTTCATTCTTTTAAATAGGCGAGGAGCAAACTGGATTGTGATGACGAGCAAGGGTTGGTTGCGCTTTTCAAGCACTCGTTGATGAAGTATCGTTCCTACCTGAGGCAAGCGCACTTCGATGGCAAGCCTCTGAACGAAATTTCTGTAAAGTCTCCGGTGCTACATTTATCCGACGGTGACTGGAATAATCTTGTTACACATTGGTCTCGGCTGTAGCGTAAGGTACGGTCTATGATATCACATCACAATTTGAACTACATTTCTGCATTTGCCTTAACGTCTCACTTGTACGAAAACTGTTAGCAGAAGAACATTCGTTTTAAAGGGACCACAGAATCTCGCAACTATACTACACACTGCATTGCTCTTGTGAGTACCTCTTGCCCTGTATGACCATACTTACTTTCATAGCTGTTTGATTATGTAGCATCATTGCACATGTTAGCCTCGTAATCGTCCATTTGGTGGACATTAGAAGATTTGTATGGACTCTTACATAAATTTAGAATCAACCCAATGCTTTTGAAGAGGTTTAGCTCTGCAGTCCTCTTCTAAGGACTGAACGTGGTCTATCACTGTACTTACATTAACAGCTACTCCCTCCATCCCATTATATAAGAACGTTTTGTACAGTACACCAGTGTTCAAAACACTCTTGTATTATGGGAAGAGGGATTGGTTCATTTTGTAGCATTCTGCATCTTATCTCCCTCGCCCACCATTTACTAAAAAAGATCAGATCTATATTTAATCTTACCAACAAGTAGAATACACAGACAATGCCAGTGCAGAAGTGTAGCCCATTGCTCTTGTCAGTACATTTTGTCCTGTAACGCTTGTACTTCCAGGGATTGGTAGTTGATTATTTAGCATCAATCTGCATCTTATCTTCATTATCCTCTATCCCTTCCAGTATTATCATATCTATAATTACTCCCTACAAAATGTAGAGTACAGGCAATGCTTATGAAGAAGATTCTGTGCTGAAATTCTTGAGTTATCCTTCCCTTGACATGGAGAAGGGCATTATAAAGCCGGTGTTAACTGTTAATGTAAGTCAGTCCTTCTAAAGCCTTTATCCTCAACTGCTGTTTAATTTGCTCATACTCCCTATCGTTTACTGCTGTTTAGTTTGCTGTTTCTACCAAAATGCATGTTCGTAAGAACCGTAAGTTCTAAGTTTTACTTGTAAAACCAAATTCCTTATTCATACCATGCACATTACTTAATACTCCCTATATGTATGCTTGTTTTTGTGGATCTATAATCCAGTGTGTGGTGAAGCAGCCCACGTTTGCACCTTGTCATCTCATGTTTTATCTTACTGATGTGGCTGATGATATGAACAACATGCCATGCACATTATCCAAAATAGATACAATGATTTTCTTTGCCCTTCATCTATGCTTGTTATGTTGACATGGTAATCCAGTAGTGTGGTGAAGCTCCCCGCATTATGAACAATGCCAAATTATGCTATTGATATTTTGAACTTACTCTTTATTTTCTAATTTGAAATTGGATAGAATTGATAGAACAGTTATTGTCTTTGTTTATACACGTGCAAAACCTGTCATCTCTCTGCTTTGTTTCAGGGTGATATGCCTGATGGCATGCACAAGTCTACTGAAGGTTGTGAGACAAACCCAACATATATTGCAGCAAAGAAGGCAAAACATCTTGAAGATAGCGAGACAACCCCAAAGTCTTGTCTTGATGCAGTGTTCAAGTTACTTGAGAGTAACAGTCAGACAAGCTCACAGAATTCGTTGTCTGAATCAGTTCGACTTCTTCAGTCCCAAGTTCTAGCAGAATGGCATTCTGCAACTCAACTTCGACTTGAAGTCCTATCTCTAAGAAAGATTGCGGAGAACACCAGTGAGAACCTCATCGCTAAACAGCTACACCTGGAAGCTATGACCGACATGCTAGGCCGGTCTCACAGCCTTGCTCAGCAGCTTGCGCAGCAGTTCCCCCGCAAGGCTAACCTTTCTTGAACTGTCTTGGAAGTGGTCTCGGTTCAGTATTATTTTGTTACGCTGCAATGGTGCCCAGTTTTTGTAATCTGCTTCTTCGTTGCGCTTTATGATCACTGGTGGCGAACTTCGATGCCTAGTGGATGTAATATACCTTAAATCCTTTATTGTATAGTGTAGGTTTATTCTTAGTTACTATGCCGTAATATCTTTATTGTATAGAGTAGGTTTGTTCTTAATTCCTACTAGTTACTGCCATCATTCGCTATCTGAAAAAAATCAGATGTAGTCGACCGGACCGAAACATTCGACTCTAACGGGCCAGGTTATAGCGGGCCACAATTGAGCCGGCCTGCGTCTTTCTTGGGCCCGAATGATTGGGGCCTTCACACATTGCGCCAGGCCCAGACTTACACCGGCCTATATTTTAGTTGGGCCTTTTGTCGACCCAGCGCTTAGTTTGGCCCAGGTAGCGTTGGGCCATTAACAAGCTGAATATTGTACTGGCCTATTACGGCCGAGATGAAACCACTGGCCTTTAGCAGGCCAAAATGCATGTTGGGCCTCAATTTTCACTAGTCGTCGACGGGCCTTCAGCAGGCCGAAATGTAGACCGGGCCGTTTTGGCCCAGTTAGCTCACGGGCCATTACTAGGCCGAAACATATCTCGGGCCTTAGTTGGCCCACTGATATCATGTTCCTTTAAGAGGCTGAAAGCTTAGCACAGGCATCAACGGGCCGAATTACGCGACAGGCCTTTAACAGGCCCAAAGCCACGTTGGGCTTCACTGTTGCCACCTTTAGCACGGGCCGTTAGTGGGCCCGATGTCCCATCGGACCATATATGGCCCATGGGCAGCACGGGCCATTCCCAGGCCGAAAGTCACACCGGGCTGAAATGGGCCCATGTCTACATCAGGCCTCTAACAGGCCGAAAGTCACTGGGCTGTAATTGTTCCCAAATATTCGGCGAACAATTAACGGGCCAGATCTGGCTTCGGGCCGCAAATGGGCCCAAATATTGGGCGAACAATTAACGGGCCAGATCTGGCTTCTGGCCGTAAATGGGCCCAAATATTGGGCGAACAATTAACGGGCCAGATCTGGCTTCGGGCCGTAAATGGGCCTTTATTAAGCAGGCCGTTATTGGGCTGGCCCACTAGTACCTGATTAAGTTCTACGGGCCTTTGACTGGGCCAGCCTTTTTAACCTATATGGGCCTCTGTTGGGCCCAGCCACATGTCAACGTATCATAGGCATGTCTCCTCCAATGGACAGGCGACATCTGGCCCACTGACGAGCTGACAGGTGTTCCCTTCGGCCAATCAGAATTTTACATGTGGAAATTTCCCATTGGTCAGGGCTGTTAACGGGTTATCGGATCCAAAATCCGACCCCATAGCTTAACGGCGTTCCGTTACGGTGGATGCCACGTGTCGGTCACCCTTGACGAAAGCACTTCTGTGACGCGTGATTTATCGTCATGGAAGTGGACACTTCTGTGATGATAATTTGGTAATGTCATGGAACACTTCTACGACAGCACATTTATGACTATCTTGATTCTGTCATAAAATCGTCATGGATGTACATGCATGACAAAAAAGTGACCTACTGTGACAAACACGTATCATCACGGAAGTGTATTTTTTTTGTAGTGCTATCCTCTGGCACCGTAGGACAAACACATTTAATGCACTGCCAACGTGTCCCCCTTGCTTTATCGGGGACGGCAAGGAAGCACGTCCCAGCGGTTGCCGCCTCGCCTGGCCTTGACACGCGTCCGAGCTGATGAGGCATCGCGGCGCCACGTTGGCTGGCTGCTGGGCTGGCGCAGTGGTGGAGCCTTGACGAAGGGTTGCATGCCACCACGCAGCTGCTTGCTGAGTCGGTGTAGAGGCCGCCCGTCGCCACGCAAGTGCCTGCCCAGCTGGTTGAGCTAGCAGCTGCTTGGGGACGGCGGTGGAGTCTTGGCTGGTGCGGGCCTGGCAGTGGCCCCGCTGATGCCCTCGGCAAGGGTCTTGCCGGGGGGCCGACAAGGGTCTTCCCGTGGCATTGCAGTCGTCCCCGGCAAGGCGCTTGCCGGGGCACTTGTGGATTTCCTCGGCCTGGATCCCGGCGAGGGTCGCCGTCTTCTGGTCCTGATCTAATTTCACATGTTTATGATCTTGACGAAGATCTGCATGCCACCATAGAGGCGCCTCCCGAGCCTTGGTTCCAATGTAGTTGGTTGGGTTGGAACCCATGGGCTCAAGGGTGGCTTGCTCCACTGGCATCGGGCAGGCTGCCCCGGCAAGGCTCTTGCCGGGGCTGCGGAGGTTGCCTCGGCAAGGATCTTGCCGAGGGAGTCTACCTCGCCCTCTTGCCCTCCTGCGTTTCTGGTCTTGGTGTTGCCTTGGTTGTTTCGTGCTTTGGCTTCTCTCCGGCTTCCCTCCTCTGCCCTGCTAAGTGTGGCCATGGCACGTGGCTCTGACTGCCCGTGCACTGTCGGTGTTCTGGGAACGGGGGTCCCCAAACTTGCCTGCCTGCGACCCACAGCGTGGCTAAGCCAGCAGGCCGTACGGCCCATCTTCATCAACAAGGCATCCAAGACCCTCGCGAGGGTCCGAGCCTTGTGAGGCGGACGACGCAAGCCCTCCTCTAGAGTGGCCTAGCCGGGCAGGCTCACGAGGAGTAGAGAGATCAAGGCAGGGCGGACCTCACGAGGCCCTCGTGACGTGAGCCATGAAGAACGGCACCAGGCGGGCGCCAGCGAGCGCAGCGTCCTTATTTCCTCTTTGGTGCTAAGAAGGCCAGCGCAGGCGAAGAGTACCGAGGCATCAAGCAAAGGTTTCTATATTGGTGCAACGAGACCAAGACCAAGAGGACGGCAAGATGGAGGTCGTCGTGGAGCCCAAGGCAGCGTCACCACCAGAGCTTTTCGCAGGCGAAGACCGCTTTTGTCAGGATAGCTTGTACTAGTTGTCCCCCTTCAAATTTGCCCACCGTTGTTGGCTCCCTTCCCGCTCGATATTTGGGAGGAGGACCAGGGCCTATATAAGTAGAGCTAGCCACCATGGTAGGGGATCATCTCATCTTAGCTTGATCCAACCCGATCGAGAGCCTAGCCACAAGAACACCTCAACCTCAGGAGGCTGTTCTTCCCTTGTACTATTCATCATCGGCCCAAGAGGCAGTCCACCACCATCACACTGGAGTAGGGTATTACACCACAACGATGGCCTGAACCAATATAAACCTCGTGTCTTTCTGTGTTGCGAGTTCGTCGAGTTCGTCCGCGAGATCTTTGCGAGCTAGAGCGTAGATCGGTAGCAGGGAAAGACTTCGCGCGCACCCTAGTGTTCGAACCTTAAGGGTTTGCCGGAACCCCACATCCGACATTTGGCGCTAGGAAGGGGTGCGCCGGGGCTTCTTCTCCCCCAACCAGCTCGCTGACGCTCCACAAGCCACGATGACCGGCGACTCAAGGGCCGGCTCTGATCGCGGGGCAGCCTGGCCAGCCCGGGCAGCGCTGCCTGCCCATGAAGATCTCGACCCCGCACTCCAGGAGGCGCGAGCGCTGCCAAACTCCGCCGGGTGCGGGCAGCGCGGCCAGGCGTCATCCACCCTGACCCGTGGCAAGTACGAGCCGCAACGAGAGCGGCGAGTCATGCCGCGGCAACGGCACCGCACTCACGGCGGGAGCAAGCAAACATGCGGGCGGCACTCACGGTGGCAAGGGAGCTGCTACGATGCAGACTGATGGAGAGCGGCCGGGATATGCTGCTGGAGCGTGTTGCCGAGCTGTTGGATGCAGCGGCGTTGGGAGCACCACCCTTCTGCTATCAACTTCCTCCTCAGGCCACTGCAGGGCCGCGCGGTGGACCTCACCACATCCGCGCGCCATCAACTACGACCGAGGGCTTCATCAACATCAGCACGGCCAGCGGCGCAGGGGGCTCCGACTCCCCCATGCCGTCCGCGACAAGCACGAGCGCAAGCGTCGCCCTCCATGGTCCTGGCCGGATGCCACGCTATCATCCTCAGGACGCCACCCTGGCCCGAGCGACATGGAGCGTGGGGCACCACGGCGAGGTGTTCGGGGTGACGGCCCCGGAAGCCTACGTGCCCCGCATGATGGACCAAGAGTACGCACCAGAGGACGACCCCGGCTCATTCACTGGAGAAGATTGGGGAGAGGGGGCGCTAGGAGCCGAAGCCTTCCAAGAACCAATGGAGAACCACAGCGATTCCGCTGGCAACGGCAACTACAGGGTACCGCTAATCCCTCAGGAACAGGCTTATGCTAACCATGGGCTGCAGATGAATCAGGTTGCAGCGTCGATCGACGACCCTGGCACGGCAGCACCCGTTCCAACATGGGAGACACGCTGGGGGCCGCCGGCAGGGAGCCAGGAGCAAGGCCCCTCCCCGTGGTGCGCGACCCCTGGCGACACCCGGAGCTAGGCCTTTTGCCGGGGAGGCCTTGACAACCCTTCCCCCGGCAGAGGACCTGTGGTCGCCGGGGGCACCGCCGGCGTCCTCTATCCCTCCTTCGTGTCGTCCCGATGACCGGTCGGCTCAAAGTAGGTCAAGGGTGGCGCAAGGCGGGGCCCTCGTCTGGCGATATGAAGCAAGGCCAGTACCTGTGAAGAAGGTTGAGTGCCTCTGAAGCTCGCCGCCCGTGACACTCTCACGTAATAATGAGTTGGGCCTGTACACGCCCCGGAGTCTCAGGGGTGCCGGCCTCAGGCCCTGGGGCTCCCTCCCACGCCTAGTGGCAGCACTTAGCTCCGCGCTGGTGAGAAGACTTGAAGACCAGAAGACTATACTAGGTGCCGGACGCGGCCTTTTGCTTTGGATCTCTTTCTCTGTAGCTTTGCTTTCTGGATCTGGATTTGAGTTGAAGTTGAGTTTTTATTGATGCGCGCGGGGGGAGCCTTTTCTCGGTCAAAGCAATTTCTTGCCTTCTGAACCCCGTTTTGTCTGGGACTCATGTCCGTCGCTTTCCCCTCACGAGCTCCTCGCGAGCGGGACAGCACAGAGCGCGCACGCCAAGTGCGCGCTAGCACTACAACTGGTGCTCATCTCTAGTGGGGCCCCTTCTGACGGGGTGACGAGCTCCGCAGGGTTCTTGGAAACTCGACGCGTCGCGACCCAGCTCAAAGCTGGCAATGACTAAGGTAAACCACGACAGAGAACTCGCACCCGGATTCATGAGCTCACGAGGACACAAACTCGCATTGCATAGGAACGTAAAAACTGCAGCTTGCTTACATGAGGGGCTCCCCCTCTCAAAATGCTCTTACAAGTTTTCCAAGGGCCATGCCCGAGTTTGTGCGCAGGGTGAAATGACAGGAGAACAAGGGATCAGCCAGAAATGTCGCTCGCTGCGTCACCCGCGGATGCGTCACTTGCGTCGTCGTCATCTTCATCGGCATCGTCGCCGCCATCGGCGACGCCCTGTCGTCATCGTCAACCATGTCGCCTTCGTCTGCGGCGACCACCACCGCGTCATCCTCCGAAGTGAAGGCCCTGACCAACGCGTCCACATTGTCCTCAACCCAACGCGCTAGGTCGCCCCGGACAGCCGTGAGTACGGGGGCGATAGCGGCGTCGAAATCAATGGGAGAAAGCGCGCTCAAGCAGGCCACGACCCCTTTCCTCCACAAGCTAGTGAGCTCTGGCAGATCGATCCTCCAGGCGCGTCACCACCTCGGTGAAGAAGGTCAGGTGGCTGGCATAATCATTCGAGTGAGGGGCCAGCGCCTCCACGTCGCAAATGTGGCCCAGGGCGATGCTGGCCCTGTTCCGGAGATCCTGAAGCATAGGGCCATGCTCGCGCTCCAGCGTTCGTCGCTGGAGCACTTCCTCCGTGTTTTGCCTCGCGACGGCCTCTGCGTCATCAACCCGCCTCCGGAGGGAACGCAGCTCGGCGCGGGTGGAGGCCAAGTCCGCCTGCGCCGTAAACAGGGCGGCGGCCGTGGCTTCCGCATGCCTCTCAGCCTCGTCCAACCTGGGCCTGAGGGCAGCGGCCCTGCCCTCATCCTCCGCACCTGCGAGCTTCAGCTTCAGGTCGTACCTACCCTCCAGATTTGCGCGAACCTCGGCGACCCGGCGATCAACCTCCTCCTCGACTCTGGCCTCGCGAGCCCTGACGACATCTTCTGCTTGGGCAACTTGACGCTCCCTCGTCTGCAGTTGCTCGAGCTTGAGGCTATGCTCCACGGCCTCCAGGGCCAGCGCCTCCTCACGCTTCCGGACCTCCTCTTCCTCCGCGGGCGTCTCCCTCAGCGACGCAAGAGCGGCCCTACGCGCCTCCACCTGCTACTTGAGAGACGCGCTCCAGGCCTGGAGCTCCCACGCGCGCTTCTCCGCAGCCTCGCGGCGGCGGTCAGCCTCGCGAGCCTCTTCCAAAGCTCGTGAGCGGGCTTCGTGGGAAACCTTGAGAAACGCCTCGGCCTTCGCATTCTCGAGGTCACACTGATAGCGGCCAAGGTTGATGGCCACCTAAAGCTTGCGCCGCTCCTCCGCCAGCTGGAGACCTTCAGCCTCAAGACGTGAATCGACACTCACGAGCTCTTCACCAAGTCGACACATTGCGCCCATCGCCTCCTGGAAGAGCTCATGACGAAACACGCTCCGCCCACGCTCGAGCTCGAACGCTCGGCCCACCTCGTCCTCTGCCTCGGGGGCTGCGGGCATGGCACCAAGTGGTGCGCCCCCTCCAGGCAGGGGGCTGGGGGCTGACGCCAAGCCTGACGTCAACCAGTCCTCGCGAGGAGCCCGAGCTGACCGGGGCTCGCTGCTTGAAGAGGAGCCGAATATCGAAGCCAACAAATTGCCGTCCAAGACCAGCGGAGGAGTCTTGCGCACGCCTGCCAAGCTCCACGCCAGACCGGGGGAAGGAGCGACAAGGTCGCAGGTTTAGCGCGCCAAGAAGGCAGGAGTGCCCCTTCAACCAACCCTGCTCCAGGGACAACAAGCGGACTCGGGGCGCTCGAGGCCGGCGGAAGAGTTGAGGAAGAAGGAGGCCGTTTCTCAGGAGACTCGGCAGCCTCGGTGGAAGGAGCCCTAAAAGACTGACGTCAGGAGAAGAAAGCAGCGCGTAATAAGCCATGGCGGCACATTACTTACACGTCGACGGCGATGTACTTCCTCGCTTCAATGGTCCAAAGTTATTGCTGGCGTCAGGGGACCCTTTCCTCTTGCAGAGCTCTTCGAAGTCCACGCAAGGCCGACCAAAGCACTGGACGTGACGGCCGGTGCACAGCGGAGATGAAGAAGAGGGCGGAAGGATGTCTTCAAGGGTGCCCGGTTGTGGTGAACAGCCAGGCACCGTTTCACCGCAACCTCCCGAGGCCCTAGAAGCCTTGGCCTCGGGAGTCGCATGCTGCGTCTCCTCAGCAACCGACGCCTCAGGAGGGGGTGGCAGGCTCCTGAGGACAATGCCCCAGGATCACCACTCGACATGTGCTCCTCGGCACTTGAGCCACCGGCCTCCGCCGGAGCTCGCCCACCTGCACCGTCGCTTGGGGCGAGCTTGGCACCAGGGGCAAGGAAGGGAACCACGACGATGGGGTTCTCACGAGGCCCCTCCAGGCCGATCGGCCGGGGCCCCCAATCATCAAAAGGAGGCATGTTCTCTTCAAATTCATCCTTGTTCTTGCAGCAGTACAGTAAGCAATTCTTCCCAGGCAGTTCAGCCGGCAAAGGGACACCCGTCAGGACCTTGAGCACTGTCTGCCGCGTCCCGAGAAGGAGCCTAAACTCCTGAAACCTCATGTGGTCCTGGCTGTTGAGCAAGGTCCACATTGGGCGAGAATGGCGCTGAAGCGGTGCAACCCGGCGCTTGACAAATTCCTTCGCCACCTTCGGCGCAGTCACGCCGCGATCCTTCAGCAACCTCAACCTGAGCCAGACATGGGCAAGGGGGGGGGCTCGTGAGCCTCTGATGGCTCTAGCCGGAGTTAGGAACAGCGGGCCCTGGCGGAGCCTGGAGCAGAGGACTGAGCACGCCGGCATCGATGAACACCCATCGTGTCCGAAATTCGCCCATGGATGGAGGAAGCTCGAAGTCGATCCCCTCGCCCGCCGTCGCGGCCACGGCCTGAAGCTCATGCACCCTGAGCTTTGCTGAGGGTCGATCAGATGCAATGAGAAGAAATGGCGGAGAAGGGCCACAGAAGGGCCTATGCCAACCATGGCTTCCCACACGAAGGCGAAGACGGCGAGGAGAGTCACGGACTGAGGGTCAAGATGTAGCATGTGGATCTGATAATGCTCAAGCACCGCGTTGAAGAAGGCGGAGAAGGGAGGAATCAGGCCAGCCCAGAGGGAGGGCATCTATGAAGATTGGGACTACGGTGGCCGCCTGAGCCGTGCGAGTGCAAGACGCAGGCCAAGCCACCGTCTCCCCCACTCGTTGAAGCTGGAAGCAAGCATCGGGCGCACCTTGTCCTTGGCCTCGTCGTTGAGCACCCGAGACCGGCCGAGCGCCGGTGCAAAGGACGGAGGCGCAGCTGGCAGAGACAGAGGTCTCTTCCCCTTTTATGCTTCTTTCGGCGCCATGGCCATGGAGCAGGCGGAGCGCAAGTCAGATTGGAGAAGAGAAACAAAGTCTCGATGAAGCAGGGGGATTGGGGAAGCAAGGCGCAGGCGACGGGGAATAACTGTCTAGGCCGCTGGGGGCCGCATAGCTAGGCGGATTCAAAGGCAGCGTGGGGAAGCGGAGACACCCACGTCCAATTAACCACCACGCCTCAACTGAGGCCGCAGGCTTTGGGGGCCCGCGGTGCTCCGAACTTGACCCTTGGCTTCTCCACGAAGCCAAGCCCGAGCGCACCTTGGGCCCGGGGGCTACTGTCGGCGTTCTGGGAATGGGGGTCCCCAGACTTGCCTGCTTGTGGCCCACAGCGTGGCTAAGCCAGCAGGCCGTACGGCCCATCTTCATCAACAAGGCATCCAAGACCCTCGTGAGGCGGACGACACAAGACCTCCTCTGGAGTGGCCTAACCGGGCAGGCTCACGAGGAGCGGAGATATCAAGGCAGGGCAAACCTCACGAGGCCCTCGTGACGTGAGCCATGACGAACGGCACCAGGCGGGCGCCAGCGCGCGTAGCGTCCTTATTTCCTCTTTGGTGCTAAGGAGGCCATCGCAGGCGAAGAGTACCACGGCATCAGGCAAAGGTTGCTATATTGGGGCAACGAGACCAAGACCAGGAGGACGGCAAGACGGAGGTCATCGTGGAGCCCAAGGCAGCGTCACCACCAGAGCTTTTCACAGGCGAAGACCGCTTTTGTCAGGATAGCTTGTACTAGTTGTCCCCCTCAAATTTGCCCGCCGTTGTTTGCTCCCTTCCCGCTCGATATTTGGGAGGAGGACCAGGGCCTATATAAGAGCTAGCCACCATAGTAGGGGATCATCTCATCTTAGCTTGATCCAACCCGATCGAGAGCCTAGCCACAAGAACACCTCAACCTCAGGAGGCAGTTCTTCCCTTGTACTGTTCATCGTCAGCCCAAGAGGCAATACACCACCATCACACTGGAGTAGGTTATTACACCACAACGGTGGCCCGAACCAGTATAAACTTCGTGTCTTTCTGTGTTGCGAGTTTGTCGAGTTCGTCCGCGAGATCTTAGCGAGCTAGAGCGTAGATCGGTAGGAGGGAAAGACTTCATGCGCACCCCAGTGTTTGAACCATAAGGGTTTGCCAGAACCCCACATCCGACATGCACAAGTAAAGGGGTCAAAAGGAAAGCCCCTAGTTTTGTACACCAACTGGAGCCCCCGGGTCTGGGCCACACATAAGCACGACGCGTTGTTGGCCCAGGCCCAGAACGGTGCGCGGGCAGGCGGAGCGGATTTTTACCGTGGTAACTGTTTCGTCTGCTGCGCTTCCCCACGACCTGCATTGAACACGTGACGTGGAGGGTCGTGCGTGACGTGGGGGTCATGCGTGGGGCGGTCTCCGCACACATGCATCACATCGCAGTTAATGGGAAAAGAGGCGGCCCGTGCCTTCCCGTAAAAAGGAATAACCGCGGGTGCACTTCTCATTTACCCCCTGCGTCTTCTTCAATCTCGGAACCGCCGCCCCTTTTTCCTTCCTTCCCATGCTTTTGCCTTTGCTTGCTTCCACCGTGTCTTCGCTGTCCTCCGTCCCTTACCTCTCGCAGCCACCATGGCCCCCAAATCCACCAAGGGTAAGGGAGTGGCTAAGGACGCCGGGGCGTCGGAGCCGCCGGAGAGCGAGTTGGCGGCGCGGCGGACGTAACTTGCCTACTTCCCCACGACGGTCGACGCGATCCATCGCCGGGACTACTTCAAGCACTTGTGGAGGTGCAAGACGGGGGGAGAAACGAGGGGGCACCCCGCCACACTTGTCATCCCCGCCAACTGCAGCGAAGCCGCCCCGAATCGGTATCCCTTCTTTGTCGACTACTTTTCCTGCGGTCTCTGCCCCCCTTCTCCGATTTCTTCAATGATATCATCCATACCTTTGTATTCCACCTCCTGGATTTCAGCCCAAATGCCGTGGCGTGCATGGCTCTTTTCGCCCACCTCTGTGAGGGCTTCGTTGGGGTGCATCCCAACACGGCGCTCTTCCACCACTACTTCTTCCCTCGGATCCAAAAGGGAGGCGCCATCTCCGGTTGTGTGGCCTGGATCCCAAGATCAAAGGGGACATACCCGGAGGGCGCTCAGAAGGAGAGGTGGGAGGAGTGGCGGGGCCGGTGGTGCTAGATTGAGGAGGAGGACCCGCAGGAGTTCTGCCAGGTTCGCCAGGCGCCGCCGGTTCGCAGAAACGACTGGAGCAATGTCGGTGCTGATGACGCGAAGGTCACGGTCGTCACCACCAGGATTCTTCGCCTCACCGAGGCCGGGCTCACCCTTGAGATGATCGGGGCGGATTTCATCCGCCACCGAATCGCTCCGCTGCACAACAAGGGGAGGCCGGCCTGGCTCTTCACGAATGCGGCCGAAATCATGAGGCTTGGCCCCGGCCTCGACCACAACCTCACGGTGATGGGGCACGCCCACTTCTGTCAGCGGCTCTTCCAGCTCGATGTGAACCGCGACGGTAAGATCGAGCGGTCCGGCAAGGCCGCGAAGACCAGCATGGTCGCCAAGGGGCCCTTGTTTGGGTAGCCGGCGGGGGTGTTCCCGCTAAGCAATAACTCGCGTCGAAACGACATCATCACCATGATGCCGGAGTTCAACACGCACGGCCTCGTCCCAAATTGGGCCGAGCCACCGGAGGATCAAGTGCAGGAGTTCTTTGACACCCTGGAGGAGAAGTACGTTCGCGCCGAGCGGCGTCTTGTCTAGGACACCACCTAGGCAGAGCTGGACTACATCGCCGCCAGGGCGGCGGAGGCGGAGCTCGCCAAGGAGGCCGGTAGCGCCAGCGGCGTGGAGGGCAAAGACGCAGCGGCCGAAGAGGAGAGGGAGCTTGCCCAGTGGGTGGAGTCCGCTGAGGAGGCCAGCAGCACCGGCACTGGGGCCCCTCTCATTGAAGACGTGGTCAACGAGTCGTCGTCGGAGGAGGTCGAAGCTATCGACCCTCCGGCCGCATGGAGCGAGCGAGTCCTATGGCGGGCCATCTCCGGCAAGACGGTCCGGCCCGGCAGAGCTGCGCAGCCGCAACGGACCCAGGAGAGGTTTGTGCGCTAGACAAGGGCTCCAGCGGCGAAGAAGTTGGTGAAGGCCGCGGTGGCGAAGAAGAAAGCAACTGCCTTTTCTTCGTCCAAACGCGTTCAGACCCCTCCTTCTTCCCCTCCTCCGGCGGATGTCGACGCGGAGGTCGTCTTTGACTTCGGGTCCCTCAGCCCAAGGAGGAAGAGGAAGGCAGTAGAGGAGGAGGTGGAGGAGGAGGAGTAAGCTTCTTGTTCCCTCCCCCTTTTTGCCATCTCCATCTCTCCAAACTGTGCCGCTTATCTTGTATTGTTTTAATTTTTGCAGGGATGTGGAGACGCTGGCCCAGAGGGTGAAGAGGGCCAGGTCCTCGGCGTGCGGCCAGGCCCCGGCGGGCACCTCGAGGGCGCCACTGGTGGTGGTGAGTAGCCCGGACAGCAGCCCCCGGAGCAGCCCCCAGCGTAAGTTCGCCACTCGTCCCTCGTAGACGTGTGTGTTGGGGGGTATGAGTCACTGGCGCTGACCTTGCCGAGATCGCAGGAGGAGGACGGGAGCAGGAGGAGCCACTGAGGGCCACCCCCGACGCGCCGCCCCCATCGACCACGCCGCCTCGAGGGGCGTCCCCGGCAAGAGCGTCAAGCACCGAGCCCATGCACACGGAGGAGGAGGAGAACTTGGGCGCCGGCGGCTCCACCTCGGCGCCAGATGTTGGCGAGAAAGGGGCTACTTCTTCCCAGCCCGGCGCGGGTACATCATTCGCCTCTCATCCCTGCCCTTTCTTCTTTTTCTGAATCTTGGTCTTGGCTTCGCTTCATCCCCTTCTCGATATCCAGATCCTCCGTCGGCAGGCCAGGAGGACATAGACACCGTCATCGAGGATGTCGCCAAGGCCGCCGAGGCGGAGGCCGAGAAGATCGCCGCCAAGGGCGCTGCTGAGGACGCCGCCAAGGGCTTGCCGGGGAGCCCGACATGGCTACTGCCGAGGAGGCCGGCAAGGGGCCTGTCGGGGAGGCCGGCAAGTCCGCTGCCGAGGAGGAGGTGGTTGATGACCAGCCTTCCTCCTCCGCTGCCGCTGGCTCCGGCAGGTATCTGAAGGTGAGCGCCGACCTTTTCGTCCACCTTCCAGGGACGTCGAGCTCCAGGGCGCCCATTGAGGGAGAGGTGTTCGACGAGGAGGTGCTTGCCGCCGCCGGGCTCGAGGTTGTTGACGAGCCGAGCGCCGGTGGCGACGGTTCTCAGGAGGAGCGGCTTCTCCAGGCCATGGGCATCAGCTTTCGGAAGCTCCAGGCGCTCCATCGCGCCCGCCTGGACAAGGCCATTTCTAGGATGGCAACGGTGCACAAGGCGGAGGCGGACCACAAGGGACGCGTCGCCGAGGTGCAAACTTGGTTCCGCCAAGTTTGTGAGGAGCTGAAGGCCGCCCAGAGCAAGCTGGCCAAGCACGAGGTGGAGCTCACCATGAAGCGAGCCGACATCAAGAAGGCCCAGGAGACGGCGAAGAACCTGGCCGTCGAAGCCGAGGCCGCTCGAACCCAGCACCAGGCCGTGCTAAACTCCCAGGAGGAGGACCTTGCCACTCGCGAGGAGAAGCTTGTTGCGACTCTCCGCGGCAAGGACGAGGAGGTGGAGAAGCTCGTCGTGCAGCGGACCCAGGAGCTGGAGCAGAGGCACGGAGAGGCACTCAATGCCCAGGCTCTGGTTCATGCCGACAAGGTGAAGGAGCTGGAGGTGGAGCGGGATGGGCTGAAAGACTAGGTCCTCAAGCTGTCTAAGGAGAAGGACACGCTCAACAGCGCTCTGGTTGAGGCACAGGGCGCGGCCCTCAGCAGGGCTGTGCAGCTCTCCGAGGCCAACAACTCCATCAAAGACCTCAAGCTGAAGCTGGAGGGTCTCGAGGGGATGCTGTCGGAGGGCAAGGCCCGGGAGGAGGCCCTGGCCAAAGACCTGGAGACCGAGAAGCAGCTGCGGAAGAACGAGACCGCCAACCACAAACACTTTGTGGAGGGTGAGAATCGCTAGATCGGGCGCCTCGAAGGCATCGCCGGCAGGATCACCACGCAGCTGGCTGCCATGAGGATCACCCCGAAGCGTAACGTGAGCCCCAACGCCAAGCTGACCATCTTCTTCGAGGGCGTCCTCGGGGCCCTAGAGCAGCTCCACTCCAATCGGGCGGCATCCCTGGCTGATGAGCCCCGGAGGCTTTGCCGGGGTGCCATGACCAAGGTCCTCACCAAGGTGGCGCACTGGAATCCTGACCTCGACTTCGACGCCGCGCTGGAGAGCTTGTCGGAGGATGCGGACATCGTGGCACTCAAGGAGCGTATCAAGCCCATCATCAGCCGCAACGATGGAATCCAGATGGTGGAGCGCCAGCGCCGGGATTAGGCACCCCGTTTCTCATTGCCGCTGCAGGTTCATGACCAAGACAATTTCTATCTTTAGTTAGAACCGCGGCAACAACTGATGTAATATAACTCTGCAGTACTTTTGATATGATGCATGTTATTTTCCTTTCTGATCTTCCCTTGTATGTCCGCCCTACGTTAACCGGGTAGGCTCGCCGGCGCGTAAACCCAGGGTGGCACCTTGGGGATGGATCCCCAATGGCCTGCCGGGTGTGCTTGTTGCCGAGCGAACCACCTTACCGCTCTCAACGCAGCTGCTCAAACTGTCGAGCTTGACTCAAGTCAGAATCGGGAGCGTTGCCAATTCCGGATGGCTACCCTGCCACTCTCGACGCGGCCGCTTGAGCTGTTGAGCGGACACGAAACAGAACAAGGGTGTTGCCAATTGCGGAAGGGCCCCTTTGCGTGCAGGTTTTCCATACATAGGGTAGGACCTTCGAGGAAAATAACCTCATATACAAAAAGGAAATTGCTTAAAGTTTCACATGACTTAGCTTTTCTGTTGTTGTAAGGGCGCCGACGGCATCAGCAGAAGGCGCCGTCATGCTTGGTCGTCCTCTTCCTTGGAACGACAGCCCCGATGAAGCCGCTGCTTCGATCAGACCAGATTTTCACAACTGCGCCCCATACCTGGCGCGCCAAAGATGTCGGTGGGAACGACACCTATGGGGTCACTGGGATCCCTTCTATGGTCGGCGGGCGCGAGGTTGTGCAAAGAGCAGGTCTGACAGGAAGCACATGGGTCATTTACCCAGGTTCGGGCCGCGAAGATGCGTAATACCCTAGTCCTGCTTTGGTGGATGTATTGAGTGTTCTTGTGTTCTTGAGCTAGCTACGGGGTGCAACTTGCCCAAAAGAGCCGAATCCCTCTCCTGGTCGCCTCGGGCCTCCCTTTATAGGCAAAAGGGGTCGCCACAGTGGCACACATGAGATGGAAAGGTGTACAGTGGATGAGTCTATCTCTGGCACCGTAGGACAAACGCATTTAATGCGCTGCCGACGTGTCACCCTTGCTTTATCAGGGACAACAAGGAAGCACGTCCCAGCTGTCGCCGCCTCGCCTGGCCTTGACACGCGTCCGAGCTGACAAGGCGTCGCGGCGCCTCATTGGCTGGCTGCTGGGCTGGCGCGGTGGTGGAGCCTTCACGAAGGGTTGCATGCCACCACGCAGGTGCTTGCTGAGTCGATGTAGAGGCCGCCCGTCGCCACTCAGGTGCCTGCCCAGCTGGTTGAGCTAGCAGCTGCTTGGGGACGGCGGTGGAGTCCTGGCTGGTGCGGGCCTGGCAGTGGCCCCGCTGATGCCCTCAGCAAGGGTCTTGCCGGGGGCCCGGAAAAGGTCTTGCCGTGGCTTTGCAGTCATCCCCGGCAAGGCGCTTGCCGGGGGTCTTGTGGATTTCCTCGGCCAGGATCCCGCCGAGGGTCGCCGTCTTCTGGTCCTCATCTGATTTCACATGTTTATGATCTTAACGAAGATCTGCATGCCACCATAGAGGCGCCTCCCGAGCCTTGGTTCCAATGTAGTTGGTTGGGTTGGAACCCGTGGGATCAAGGGTGGCTTGCTCCGCTGGCATCGGGCAGGCTGCCATTGCAAGGCTCTTGCCGGGGCTGCGAAGGCTGCCTCGGCAGGGATCTTGCGGAGGGAGTCTACCTCGCCCTCTTACCCTCCTGCATTTCTGGTCTTGGCGTTTCCTTGGTTGTGTCGTGCTTTGGCTTCTCTCCGGCTTCCCTCCTCTGCCCTGCTAAGTGTAGTCGTGGCACGTGGCTCTGACTGCCCGTGCACAAGTAAAGGGGTCAAAAGGAATGCCCCTACATTTGTACACCGACACGGACCTCCGGAGCCTAGTCGCCCGTTGGGGCCTCGGCAGGCCTGAGGTCGCCATCCTACTGAGCCGGGCCATCCGTCGGTGTTGCTGCTGCCCCCGCGGTCTCCTTTGGGTCTTGCATCACCCCGGCTGGGGGCGCGATTCGGCGTGGCATGTCCTTGGCCTGGCGCTCTTCCCAAACCACCACTAGGGCTGCACTGGCTGAGTGAGGGGTGGCGGCGAGGTAAAGCACTAGGGGCTCAAGAGGGTGGGGTGCCACCATCACCGGAGGGCTGGTCAGATATCTCTTGAGGTCTTGAAACACTTGGCCAGCCTCCGGAGTCCACTCGAACAGACCCTTCTTCTTCATCAGCTTGAAGAATGGTAGGGCGCGCTCTCCCAGCTTGGAGATGAAGCGTCCCAGCGAAGTCACGTAGCCGGCAAGCTTCTGCATCTCCTTGAGGGTTTGTGGTGGGCTCATGTCTTCAATTGCCTTGACCTTTTCTGGGTTGGCTTCAATCCCCCTGTGAGCCAGGAGGAAGCCCAGCAGTTTGCCGGAAGGGACACCAAATACACACTTTTCCGGGTTGATCCAGAAGTCCACCTGGCGCAGGCTCGCGAAGGTCTCCTCCAGGTCCTGAATCAGAGTTCTCACCTCCCGAGACTTCACCACAATGTCGTCGACGTAGGATTCTGCGTTCCTCCCGAGCTGCTGGCCCAGGGCGATGTGCATCAGCCGTTGAAAGGTTGCGCCCGCATTGCGCAGCCCAAACGACATGCAAGTGTAGCAGTACACCCCGCAAGGGGTCAGGAAGGTCGTCTTCTCCACATCCTCTACTGCCATCTTGATTTTGTGATAGCCTGAAAATGCATCCAGGAAGCACACCAGGTCGCACTCGGCGGTGGAGTCAACGATCTGGTCGATGCACGGAAGCGGGGACGGATCTTGGGGACAGGCCTTGTTGAGGTTGGTGAAGTCGACACACATGCGCTCCTTCCCACCTTTCTTTGGCACAACGATAGGGTTCGCCAGCCACTCGGGGTATCGAACCTCGCGAATGACACCTGCTGCTTCCAGCTTGTGGGATTCTTGGACGATGAATGACTGCTTCTCCGTGGACTGTCGTCGTGCCTTCTGCTTCACTAGGCGCACATTGGGGCACACCCTCAAGTGATGCTCAATCACCCCTCTTGGGACCCCTACCAGCTGATCGGGCTCCAAGGCGAATACTTCCTTGTTTGCGCGCAAGAACATTACTAATGCTTCCTCTTGATCTGGGTCGAGGTTGGCACCTATGGTGAAGGTGGCTCCAGAAGACCCATCTTCCTCGACCGGCACCTGCTTGGTTTCCACCCGATCTTGAGTGAACAACTGCTTCTTCTTGGCTGGCGCGAGACCCTTAACTCCTGTGGGGGCCTCGTCGACCGGTCGCTCTACTGCGGCGGTTTTGAGGGCATGCTTGAGTGCCACCAGAGCTTCCTTGGTATCTCCGACTATGCGGAGGACGTCCTTGCTCCCAGGCATCTTCATGAGGTTGTAGGCTGGATGGGTCACCGCCATAAACTGAGCTAGAGCCGGATATCCGAGGATGGCGTTGTACGGAAGGCCAATGCGGGCGATGTCGAAGTCGATCAGCTCAGTGTGGTAGCTTTCGCGGGTACCGAAGGTCATGGGACGACGGATCTGCCCCAGGGGGCGGGAGGAGCCGCCGCCGACTCCGGAGAAGGGCTTGCTGGGGCGGAGCCGCTCGAGCGGTATGTGAAGGAGGCTAAAGGCCTCCACCAAGAGCATGTTGAGCCCGGCACCACTGTCGATGAGGGTCTTGGTGACGGCTATGTTGCAGATGGTGGGCGTGCAAAGCATTGGGAGCACACCCGAGCCGACGGTGGTGACGGGGTGATCTCCCGAGTCGAAGGTCGGGTCGGCGTTGGGTGCTACCCAACCCGGGGGAGCCCCCTGCCACGTGGAAGCGGCATTGATCTGGTGAAAGAACGGCTTGGCATGACGGTCCGAAGGCGGAGCTTGCGAGCCGCCGAGGAGGGCCGCGACAGCGAGGGGCGCCGATGCCGCGAAGCGCGCGACGAAGAGGCTGCGCAGCTCCTCCCAAGATGCCACTGTGGATCCGGGGAGGTTGAGCAGCCAGGCGCGCGGTGCGCCAGTGAGGGCCATGGGAAGCCAGTTGGCCATGACCTTGTCGTCGCCCCTGGCCTTAAGGGCGGCCTCCTCGTACACCAGTAGGAAAGCTGACGGGTCCGCCGCGCCGTCGTAGCACGGCGGCATCTCTGGCCTGAACTTGGCGGCCACTTCACCTGCTGTAAGGCGGGGGCCAAGGCTCGGAGCCCCCTGGCCCCGCCATGGGCATCGGCCGCTGCAGCCGGAAGAGCAGCGCCGGCCATGAGGGTGAGGCGCGGTGATGGTGAAGCGTAGATCGACGGAAGGAAAGCTTCGGCGCACTCCTACCTGGCGCGCCAAATGTCGGATTTCGGTTTCCGGCAAAACCCTTGAGGTACGAACACTAGGGTGTGCACGAAGATCTCTCCCTACCTAATCACGCCCTCATCCTCACTGCAACCTCAAAGCCTAGCTCGACGAACCTGCAGAAAGAAAGGCACAAGAGTTTATACTGGTTTGGGCCACCGATCTGGTGTAATACCCTACTCCAGTGTGGTGTGGTGGATTGCCTCTTGGGCTAAGGATGAACAGTTACAAGGGAAGACCAGCCTCCTGAGGAGAGGTGCTCTTGTGCTTGGTGAACTTGTGTGTGGTTGAGGATGATCCGAATCAGTTGCCTCTCTATGGTGGCGGCTAGTCCTATTTATAGAGGCCCTGGTCCTCTCCCCAAATATTGAGTGGGAAGGGATCCAACAACGGCCAAATTCAAAGGGAGACAACTAGTACAAGTTATCCTGACTAAAGGTGGTCTTCGCCTGCCAAAGGCTCTGGCGGTGACGCCGTCTTGGGCTCCACGGTGACCTCCGTCCTGTTGTCTTGCTGGTCTTGGTCTCGTTGCACCGATACAGAAACCTTTGCCCGACTCCTCGGGACTCCTCGCCTGTGCTTGCCCCTTTAGCACCAAAGAGGAAGCGAGGACACTACGCGCGCTAGCGCCCGCCTGGCTCCAGTCGTCATGGCTTGCATCACAGAAACCTCGCGAGGTGTCCCTTGCCTTGATCTCTCCGCCTCTCACGAGCCAGCCTGGTGAGGCAGCCCCCGAGGAGGTCTTGTGTCGCCCGCCTCGCGAGGCCTGGCCCCCGAGGAGGTCTTGTGTCGCCCGCCTCGCGAGGGTCTTGAATGTTTGCTGGTGAAGATGGGTCGTACAGGGCCGCTGGTGGTGCCACGCCGTGGGCCGCAGGCAGGCAAGCCCGGGGACCCCCGTTCCCAGGACGCCGACACTCAGGTATAACAGGAAGTTCATATCAAGAAGAGCTAGTCTAATCAGGTGTTTCAAAGTTTCCAGTTCCAATAATTTCATCAGTTTCAGAAATATCATCAGTTTTAGCATTCTCAATATCTTTAGCTCTAGCAAGTTGTTCATCAAGAAATTCACCAAGTGGCAAGGTATTATCAAGAAAATAAGTAGTATCATCATAAGCATCATGCATAGCATAAGTAGCATCATCAATTACTTGCAATATATCAGAATCAATAGCAGGTGTAGGTGTCACAAGTTTACTCAAAATAGAAGGTGAATCAAGTGCGGAGCTAGATGGCAGTTCCTTCCCTCCCCTCGTTCTAGAGGGAAAAAGCTTGGTTTTGGTATCTTTCAAATTCTTCATAGTGATCAACAAATATAAATCACGAGTGACTTAGAGAATAGAGCTATGCTCCTCGGCAACAGCGCCAGAAAAAGGTCTTGATAACACACAAGTATAGGGGATCACAACAGTTTTCGAGGGTAGAGTATTCAACCAAAATTTATTGATTCGACACAAGGGGAGCCAAAGAATATTCATGAGTATTAGCAGCTGAGTTGTCAATTCAACCACACCTGAAAGATTTAATATGTGCAGCAAAGTATTCAGTAGCAAAGTAATATGGAAGTAACGGCAATGGTGACATAAGTAACAGTAGCATTTTGTAGTGATTGTAACAACAGTAGCAACGAAAGTAGCATAGCAAAGATCAATATGTGAAAAGCTCATAGGCAATGGATCGGCAATGATAATTGTGTTGGATGATATTCATCATGTAGCAGTCGTAACCTAGGGTGACACATTACTAGCTCCAAATTCATCAATATAATGTAGGCATGTATTCCCTATATAGTCATACGTGCTTATGGAAAAGAACTTGCATGCCATCTTTTGTCCTACCATCTCGTGGCAGCGGGTTCCTAATGTAAACTAAGGGATATTAAGGCCTCTTTTTAATAGAGAACCGGAACAAAGAATTAGCACTTAGTGAACACATGAACTCCTCAAACTACGGTAATCACCGGAAAGAATCCCAATTATTGTCACCTTGGGGTATGCGGATCATAATTCGTAATAGGTGTCTACAACTTGCAAGGTAGGATCAAGAACACAAATATATTCATGTAAACATAATAGGTTCAGATCTGAAATCATGGCACTCGGGCCCTAGTGACAAGCATTAAGCATAGCAAAGTCATAGCAACATCAATCTCAGAACATAGTGGATACTAGGGATCAAACCCTAACAAAACTAACTCGATTACATGATAAATTTCATCCAACCCATCACCGTCCAGCAAGCCTATGATAGAATTACTCACGCACGGTGGTGAGCATCATGAAATTGGTGATGGAGTAAGGTTGGTGATGATGATGGCGATGAATCCCCCTCTCCGGAGCCCCGAACAGACTCCAGATCAGCCCTCCCGATGAAGAACAAGAGGCGGCGGCGTTTCCGTATTGTAAAACACGATGAATCCTTCTCCCTGATTTTTTCTCCCCGGATAGGGTTATATAGAGTTGGCATTAGGGTCAGAGGAGGTCTAGGGGCCCACAAGACCTCTAGGTGCGCCCCAGGGGGTGCCCCTAGGCTTGTGGCCTTTGGGTGGACCCCCTCTGGTTAATTCTTGCGCAAGTATTTTTTATATATTCCACAAAAATTCTCCGTAAATTTTCAGGTCAATCCGAGAACTTTTATTTCTGCAGAAAAATAACACCATGGAAATTCTGCTGAAAAACAACATCAGTCCGGGACGTATCACCAGCTCAGGTGATAGTCAGCGTGCGGCATCACCTGCATCCATGCATCTGGTCCTTCGATGGTGCCGGATTCACAGCTGTTTCATGGTGCTGTTGCACAAGATCCCGACTCTCTGCCTCGTATCCTGCTCCAGGGCTAGTGCTCCACCGATGGCCCACCACTTGAAACCACGAATTTAGCAACTATTTTTTAAGTGACACCACCTTCAATCTATCGTTGTGGCGCCTGCCTCGGGAGTAAATCTTTACCATTCAGATGTGTATAGTGGATGGACTAGGGTCTCATCCAGGAGAGGCTGGTGGATAATAGCCTACGCTTTCTGCTGCCTCCTTGGGACAGCCGAGGTGCCTTCAATGCGAGCATTGGTCAGGCCACCTTCTTAAGCCACTTGAAGGGAAAATGTTTCCGATGCCTGAGCAAGAAGCACTGTAGAAAAGATTGTCACGACCACGTCTGTTGCGTCATCTGCAACCTCTCGGGCCACTTTGGGCGAGAGTGTCCTCAAAATCCAAATTGCAACCCCGCCACTAGTGCTGCTAGGGTGACAGCCGAGGCAAGATTGTGGTTCCCAGCCACCGTCAATCCATCGCCACATATTGAGCCACTACTGGTCCCTGCCATAGAGCATTCCCTCCTCATCGACTCTACCTGTCGCCCGAGGAACAACATTGAAGGTCTGGAGCATGGTGTGTACGTACTTAGGCACTAGGTCATCACGCTCACTGCCGCGAACGCGCGGAGGACCTCCAGCCCTATGGTGATAAGGCAGGCCCTGGAGGTGCAGGTCCACATTCCTCCCCCAGCTGCGGATCACATGCCACGATCCAGAAGATTACTTCATCCACATTGGTCTTTGGTGTTTGGTGCACCGTGACCAGGTCGTCAAGTTGGGCCCCCTCAAGCCAACGGCGCCAAGTTCTTCGTTAGGTCGTGGCACGAGGATGATCATGCGACTGTCCAGACCTTCAACCACCACGTCCACGTCATCATTGGGAAGATGTGGCAACATTTCTAGTCTATCGATTGCGTGGGGGAGGCGCTCAACTGCCATGTCAACAGGCTCGACAGCCGCACCCATGGCCGCAGCCACTCCACAAGACCTTTGCCTGTTGGGTCTGGGTGTGGGACGTGGCACTGATCCCAACCAAGCACACCTTCCAGGTGATGCGGTGTGGGGCTGGGATGGTGGAAGATATGCTTGGCTACTCTCCACCCGGTCGTGCCATCGTCACACCGCCAATGGTGAAGAGGCACGACATCCTCATCCATGTGAACCGTATCGAGGACTGGACACCGTATGCGCCATGCTAATCGCACTTACAGCAGAGTGGCCTACCTTCCTCAGACTCCGACGAGGTTGATAGGTCGATGCCGCGGATCACTCCTAGCACCTGGAAGAAAGGAATAGAAGACTGGTAGTGCAAGCCACCACTACAAAAAAAACACTTCCGTGATGATACGAGTTTGTCACAGTAGGTCACGTTTTCTGTCATGCATGTACATCCATGACAAATTTATGAAAAAATGAAGATAGTCATACATGTGCTGTCGTAGAAGTGTTCCATTACATTACCAAAATTATCAGCACGGAAGTGTCTACTTCCATGACAATAAATCGCGCGTCACAGAAGTGCTTTCGTCAAGGGTGACCGACACGTGGCATCCACCGTAACGGAACACCGTTAAGCTATCGGGTCCGGTTTTGGATCCGATAACCCGTTAACAGCCCTGACCAATGGGGATTTTCCACGTATAAAATTCTGATTGGCTGACGGAAACACGTGTCAGCTCCGCGTTGGCATAGGTGTCACTCATCCAATGGGCGAGATGCGCCTATGATATGTTGACACGTGGACCAGCCCAAAAGTGGACCATAAAGTTTAAATGGGCCGGCCCAACTAAAGGCCCACAAGATTTTGCGGTCCATAATGGGCCAGCCCAGCAAAAGGCCCACGAGATTTCTAGTATCATAATGGGCCGGCCCAGCTAAAGGCCCATGAGATTTGCGGGCCATAATGGTTCGGCCCAGCTAAAGGCCCGCAAGATTTTGCAGGCCATAATGGGCCGGCCCAGCTAAAGGCCCGCGAGATTTTGCGGACCATAATGGGCCGGCCCAGCTAAAGGCCCAACATTCTCAGTTAAGGCCCGTACGGCTAGTGTCAAATCGGCCCGTCAACGGCCTATCCTAAACTTGTCATCATCGCGGCCCATGGTCACTTCTGGCCCGTTAACAGTCCGCTAAGTATATGGGTCGAATTACGGCATGGTGTATTTTCGGCCTGTTAATGGTCCTGCTTCATTTGGGCCCATTTACAGGCCATTGAAACTTTCGGCCCATAAACGACCGTGAAGGATTTGGGTCATATTCGGCCATGTCTGACATTCGGCCTGTTAGAGGCCCGCTATAGACTTGGGCCACTTTCGGCCTGTTGTGATTTTCGGCCTGTTAACGTCGGACGAAATCCATGGGCCATATGTGGTCCAACGTCACATCGGGCCCATTAACGGCCCATATAAAAATGACAATAATCTAGCCCGACCGAACTTCCGGCCTGTTAAAGGCCCGTGTATTAGGTCGGCGCATTTACGGCCCGTCCAAATTTCGGCCTGTGAAAGATCCGCGTCGTAAATGGGCCCACTCTCACTTTCGGTGTTTTAAAGGCCAATGTTTTTATGGGCTCAAGATATTTACACCTGTAAACGGCCTATTGTTACTGAGGGCCCAAATTATGTTTAGGCATGTTAAAGGCCCTCTATGGGCACAGGCCCACCAGAAAAATATGAAATCTTATGCTGATTTAGGCCCAGATATTTTTAGTGGGCTACATGCAAATTTCGACCCATAAACGTTTTTAGCCCAATTGGAATGGGGCCGACAAATGTTGGCATGTTGGGCTCCTACGAAGCTTTCGGCCGAATACATTACTAAGATAAACCTACACTATACAAAAATAGTGTCGTAATTATTGCAGCCTTTGGCAGCATCATAAATGTTGTATCACAGCAAAAGGCCTGTTGGCATAAATTTTACAGTCCTTGCAGATAAAAGCAACATTAGATGTATAGAAGCGCAGATCATTTGACCTGAGTGCTAATGTTTCAGGCTGTAGAATCTGATGGAGCAGCACGATCTTCACCTTTTTTCCGCCATTGCTCTTGAACAACGAAGTGAATGTCTAATAGTCTGGTTTCAAAACCATTCATATCTTGACGACATGTGTCAACCACTATTCTTGTTTCCAAAACGACGTCCATTAGGGATTGGACTTGTGTCTGGAGCACAGATATATCACTCTGTCTAGCAGGAAGATTTTGTTCAGTAGGCGATTTGGACGAGGTTACCTTGACAACCAACCCAGAATTACGCAGGAAGGTGCTTTTTGCACTGTTAGTGGAGAATACTAACGCACTGCAACAAGAGGTGACATTGTGCCTGTGGTAGCCTCATCACCTTCGGGTGGTTGTGGCTGTTCAATCATTTTTTCCATAGCTTCCTGAAAGTTTGAACTTGTAGATTAGTGTACCAGATAAGTTACTAATGAGACAAAAACAAACAAAGTAGGTTACACGTTTATACATAACTTATTTTGGTGAACTACTGTAATACATTAGCATGTATTATTGTGCCAACTACATAATGAAATCACTTTGAGAACATATGTCCATGTAGCATGCCTATTGTATTGTCTATTTCCTCACATTCTTTGACATCTAAGGATAAAGAGACATCGTTTAAAGTAGGATGAACATAGTATGACATCATTCATATTATGGGCAAACATATATAAAACAAACATGCTATTTTATCATTGTGTGCGCACGTGAACATAACAACTAGAATACAGATCAAGACCAAAAGAATATCCTTCATCTCTTTTAAACCATGTAAGGTGAAATGATACGTTAAGACAACTGTGTATAAAAGTGAACAAAGTAACTGACATTGGCTTCAAACCAAGTAGTTAAATGAACACATCACAGTACCAATCAGTTCAAAGGCAGGAGGAGGAAGGACTTACAACAGCGGCTTGAACTGGTGTGCTCATGCCCTTCATCTTGCTGGTGTGGCAATCCTTGAAGATTTGCACTGCATTCGGTTCAGGTTCTTTTTGGTCCGCACAGGCTTTCCTCTGTATTTGGAACAAGTCAATATAGATACGATAATATGTCACAGAAAACAGAAGGAAGTAGCAGCTATTTACAAGAGCCTCGCAGTGTGCAATATAGCTACGAGATCATGTTGTCTGTTGGAATTTCACTTTAGAACGGTTGGTTTTGTTCTTTAAATAGTTAGCCTAGAAGAAGATACAGTTGTAAGGCACATACATAAATACAAGTTCAATATGTGGTCTGATCAAATACATATAGCCTACCTGATACTTTGGATCAGACCAATGTTTAACGAGGGCTGTCCTGTCTTCATCTGTAATATATTCCACTGGAGATGTTTGGGCGATTTCATTGTTAGCCTTGCCTTCAAAGTGATATTTTCTAAGGTGGTACCAATACTGTCGCAGAGCAGACTGAAAAACATGAGTGCATGCTTGTTTAGTTGCATCATCTTTCGGATCCAACTTGAACCTCATGTGTTGAAAAAAGAATGTGAATCTTATTAGGAGGAAGCTAGAAAGTATGGGACAGAGCAAGACAATATTACTAATTGCGATGAATAACATTACTTACGGATAAATGGTCAAGGAAGGTGTTAAACTGGGTTGTCTTTCTCATTCCTGTACTAGATCCACGTTGGGAGGATACGTGCATGACACCTAACGGAAACAGCTGCCTCTGATACTAACTTGGCTGACTCTGTAGCATCAGGTGGCCTTTTAAAACCTGCCTCAAAATGGATCTCCATTCTTCCTCCTTTAGATTTTGTTAATCTGTCAAGCATTATCCCTGATGTCTGTTTCCGCTGCTTCGTGGTGCTAGTTCAACAACGAATATGGAAAGTGTTAGTGTACATCAAACTGTGAGAGTACATATAAAGGAGCATGCAATTGCAACTTGACTCGGTCAGGTACCGTCTTCGTGTTGATGCTCATGAGGTTCATCTGATCTTGCCAAGTCCTGTTGTGTCAGCAGTGCTTCAGAAGTAGTGTTAGGTGTGAAGGCAGCTTGGGAACTGGCCAGTTCCGGAGCAAACGAACGAGTAACTCGTTGAGATGCTGGTACAGTTGAAGCGGATGCTGCAGCTGGTGGAGCAGGTGATACTGTGTTTGTAGATTTAGCCGGTGGACTTGGGCCTTCTACTGCACTACAAGTACCAGCAGAATATGGACGGCAGATCCTTTTCCGTTTCACCCGACGAGTAACACCACTCCCTACTATATTATTTTCCTTGCTCTTTTTTGACTTTGTCATGTCAAGCCATACCCACACGACAAAAGAATAAAATCGCTCTTCAGAACTCATTGATGCATGATACAGACAAGCAATACTTTGATGTAAGACAACTCATGAGGATGGAATATGTAAGGAAAACAGGACGACATGACATATTCACAACTACGATGTGTAAACTAAGCAGAAGGATTTTCAAGAAAATAGAAGTAATGCAAGCTAGACACGATATGAAAGATGCAACCAATATTACTCTGCCAAGTTAAAAGTGTCTTGTGATAAGTGGCAATTCGAGAAATTAGAAGCAGTACAACGTAGAAATCAATGCAAGATGCAACCACTATCAAACTGCCATGTTAAAAGTGTCCAATCATGAGTGACTGACGCGGGATACACAATAGCAGTACTTTGATGTAAGAACATGGTATGATAGATAGATGCAGTGTATTCTAGACACAGAACGCCATGTCATATGCACATGTATAACGTATGAACTTAGCAGGTGCAATTTAATCAAAATAGAAGAAATACAGGCTATACAACATATGCAACATGAAACCAATTATCACACTGTCAACTTAGAGCAAGCACCTACGATGGTGGAGTAGGGGAGATGAACTCATCATGTAGACTTGGGACTTCAACTTCATTAGCAGTAGCAGTGGCAAATCTAGAGAGTCTCTGTTTGCGTCGGTGCGGAGGACCACCAACATCCCCTAACTTACTCTTTTCCTTCCTATTTTCTGATATTGCCTTATGAATTCAAAACCACAAGAAGATGAATAAAATTAGCTCTGCATAACTGGTTGATGCATGATACAGACGAACACTAGTTTGATGTAAGGCAAGCGCAGGATAGGAGGATGGAATATATACAAAAAAAGACAACATTTCATATTCATACGTACGATAGGAGGATGGAATATGTATGAAAAAATAGTAAGAGGAAGGCATTTCAACAAAATTAGAAGAAATTAAAGCTAGGCACCATATGAACATGCAACCAATATCACTCTATGAGGTAAAAAGTGTCTCGTCGTAAGTGCCATTTCAAGAAATTAGAAGCAGTACAAGCTAGAAGACAATGCAAGATGCAACCTACATCACAGTCCCAAGTTAAATGTGTCTTATGGGTGAGTGATCGTTGCAGGTATAAGTTGTAAGCTACGCAGATGCAATTCAACATAATCAGAAGCAATACAAACTAGACATCATACGGAAAACACAACCACATATAACAGTTCCAAGTTAGAGCAAGCACCTGTGATGGTGGAGTAGGGGAGATGTGCTCATCATGTACACGTATGTTCTAGAAACAGGAACACGTGTCATATTCATAGGCATTATGTGTAAAGTAAGCAGATGCAATTTAGCAAAGTTAGAAGCAATACAAGCTAGACATCATATGCAACATGCAACCACATATAATAGTGCCAAGTTAGAGCAAGCACCTGTGATGGTGGAGTAGGGGAGATGTGCTCATCATGTACACGTATGTTCTAGAAACAGGAACACGTGTCATATTCACAGGCATTATGTGTAAAGTAAGCAGATGCAATTCAACAAAGTTAGAAGCAATACAAGCTAGACATCATACACAACATGCAACCACATATAATAGTGGCAAGTTAGAGCAAGCACTTGTGATGGTGGAGTAGGGGAGATGTGCTCATCATCTACACAGCTACGTTGACTGTCTAGCCTTACGTTGTCTTGCGAATCTTGTTGGGAGGATGGCGGAGTAGAATCTGTAGAGAACCTCCATTTCAGTTGCTCGGAAGGACCACCATCATCCCATGCCTTGCCAATTTCCTTCATATTTATTGATTTTGCATTGTGAGGTCAAACCGACAAGAAAAAGGAATATAATTCACTCTTCAGAACTCATTCATGCATAATACTGACGAACACTACTCTGATGAAAGGCAAAGTCATGATACGAGGATGGAATATATACGAAAAAATGGACGGCTTGACATATTCACACCTATCATGTGGTAACTAAGCAGAAGGCACTTCAACAAATTAGAAGCACTGCAAACTAGACACCATATGAAAGGTGCAATCAATATCACTCTGCCAAGTTAAAACTATCTCATCATAGGTGGCGTTCATCAAACTAGAAGCAATACATGCTAGAAATCATATTCAAGATGCAAACCAATATCACACTGCCAACTTAAAGGTGTTCCATCATAAGTGACTGATGCAGGATACACAAGAAGAGTAGTTTCATGTAAGAACATGGTGTGATAGACACATATAGTATGTACCAAAAACAGGAAAGCGTGTCATATTCACACGTATCATGTGTAAGCTAAGCAGATGCAGTTTACACTAATTAGGAGCAATACAAGCTAGACACCATATGCAACATGCACCAGATATCACACTGCCAAGTTAGACCAAGCACCTTGGATGGTGGAGTAGGGGAGCGGAGACGTGGACCTTGTAATGCACTATCAGTACAAGGAGAATCGGTACAGATGCTTGATACGTCTCCAATGTATCTATAATTTATGAAGTATTCACACTACTCGAATCAGCTACTTTGCCGTCTGCCACGGCAGACGGCAAAGGCAAGGATGGCGGACTGCAAAGGCCTTTGCTGTCTGCCGCGGACGGCAAAAGGCTCCGGCAAAGTAGGCATCGACAAAGAGCTTCTTTGCCGTCTGCTTTTTGAAGCAGACGGCAAAGGGGCCTTTGCCATCAGCGGCAGACGGCAAAGAAAGCCGATGGCAATAAATTCGCTGTTAGTCCGTTAGGCGTCTAACGGCAGCCTTTGCCATCCGCCGCTGATGGCAAAGAGCATCAAGCCTTTGCCGTCTGCCACTGTAGGCAAACTGACCAAATGGGTCAGCAGCCAGGAAGCACAGGTGGTTGCCACGTGGCTTCTTTGCCGTCCGCCGCGGACGACAAAGAGCCCGTTGCCGTCGGTGGCAGACGGCAAAGAGCCTGCACTGCCTCTTTTTCTGTTTTTTCTTATACCCAACCATTTTCACAGCAAATAGATGATACATATATATTTTTCACATGGCAAGTTCACAGCAAACATATGAGATATCCAACACATATAATTTCATCATACATGCATAGTTCCATCAACCATACATAGCAAGTTCCACATACATGCATCCAACCATACATATTACAATAGTGCCATTCTACCATACATGCATAGTTCATCGATACAAAAGAAACATAGTTCATACAAACAAGCACTTCATCTATGCAAGCTTCCGTGAAGCGAATGAATTCTGCAAAATGGGAAATAAGAAAGTTAGAAGAAGAAGATTAGAAGAAGAAGAAGAAAATGAAGAAGAAGAAGAATATATGACATTTATGAGCTAATTTAGGAGAAATTGATCGTTTGTGAGCTAACCTAGGTGAAATGGATCGTTTATGAGCTAATCTAGGTAAAATGGGTCATTTTAGAGCTAACTTGGGTAAAATGCATCATTTTGGAGCTAACCTAGGTAAGATGGGTCATTTTGGAGCTAACCTAGGTAAAATGGGTCATTTTAGAGCTAACATAGGTAAAATGGATCATTTTGGAGCTAGTCTAGGTAAAATGGGTCATTTTAGAGCTAACTTGGGTAAAATTGATCATTTATGAGCTAACTAAGGTAAAATGGGTCATTTTAGAGCTCACTTGCGTAAAATGGATTGTTTATGAGCTAACTAAGCTAATTATGCTAAGTCTAGGTCATTGTGGTAAGCATATTGGAGGAAATAAGGCTAAGTCTAGGTCTTTATGCATTTGTTAAGCAAAACACTAGAGAAACTTACCATGATCATGGAGGTGTAGGAGCGGGCTGGCTCGTGCCGGTAGCTGGAGAAGGATCGTGCGATGCTTGTCTGGAGTTACACTACACCAAAGATCATTTCCAATGTCTCGTTAGCATGATGACACTCAAATGTTAAGACTAGCAAGTAATGTCCATTCAAATTAAACTCACCGTGGTCCCAGGAGCAATCACTGGCATCGGCGGAGCGGTCTGACCGGTCTTCTCGCACACAGACTGCACATTTGGTCTTGACGACTCAGTTATACTAGTTAGTAATGAGACAAACACTACATGAATGTTTTGGCTAATCTGCAGAAGAAACTTACCACAAGGAGCTCGTACATGGCCCTTGCCTGCATGTCATTCCATGCCCTCTCCTCCTCCAACATCTTTGTCGTCCTCTCCTCGAACTCCCACTGCCTCTCCGCCGCCTCCGCTAGAAGATTCTCCGTTCTATCTCTCTCACTCTATATAGCAGCCTGCAACACCAGCCCTCGCTACCATTTGTAATCATTGATGGAAGCACACACAATGTAATGGAGAAAGATAGCTGAGTAGTATAACTAACCTTGAGGGCGAGTTGGACTGGCCGTTCACGAGGACTTATCTCAGGAGTGGAGCTCGACTGCCGCGCCTTGATCTCCGGGAGAGTGCTAGGACAACGGATAAGTCCATCTTCAATGGCTATGGAGCCATGGGACCACCCGCCACCAGATATCATCACCAGCTCTGGATCAATGGGACCCTGGCTCGGGTTAAAGTCCTCCCCTTTCCTCGCCTTCCCCTCATCTCTATATTTCACGAGCTTGTTGTGGGAGGAGATGTTGGTGAAGTTGTTTGCGTCATCGAGGTCAGATGGAGAGAATGCCTTGACTTTCTTGAAAGAGGCAGTGTGGGCCATGGCATACAGGTCGTACACCTCTGGCACCTTATCCGCCTTATTGTAGCGTGCCTGAAAGAGAGAAACAAATTAAATTAGTAATTAAAGGGCTCAAGCTAGCATGATGAATGAATTGCATGAATCATGAAGCAAACCACATACCCAGTTCCGCCCGAACTGATATAAGTTGGAGCTGCCTTGATGGTGTGGCACACCTTCCATTTGGGCACGTTTGTCCTTGGCCGCATTGTGGACGGCTACCATTCTTTTGAGCACCACTCATTGACCAACACCTCCCAACAATCCATCCGATCCGCACACCATCTCGGAGGCGCCGACCAACACCTCCCAATAATCCATCCGATCCGCACACCATCTCGGAGGCGCCTAAGTTAGCAAATAGAAACTTGAGCGCTACGGCTATGAATTACTAAATGAAGGAAGTTAGTACAAGGCCTTAAGAATTACCTTCATGTACTGCTCCTTACTCAGGAACTTATCGCGGCACGCCGGCTTGGGCTTCTTGATACCACGCAAGGCGTAGTAGTCTCGAACAGCCTGCACCCGAGCCTCGTGTCATAAGTTCTGTAGTAGGCGCTTTCAGACGTTCTCGATAACATTTGCCGCCGCCTCCTCGTATCCCTCCTCACACCTGTAGAATGTCTGCAATCAAATGAGACAATATTGATTAGTACAATTAATAACTAGCTAGTTGAAGATTTTTAAATGTGTAAAGGAGTAATTACCCAGAACTTTCTGATCACCACGTCTGCCCTCGTGTCGCACAAGACACCGTCGATAATCTCACCAGGCGGGGCCGGGGCAGCCAAGTAGTGCTCCCAGCTCAATCCAAGCTCTGGAAGCCGACCCTCACCAGGCAACGTGACAAACCCCGGGAAGTTTTGCCGGCAAAGCACTCCAAGGACGGAGTTGGGCCGGTGGACACTATGATGGTGGTCCCAACCCCTACAGCATGACAAGGCCAACGCATTAGATATTTGAAGAAACATGAATGCAGAAGGTACAAAAAGATTAAATGCACTTACCTCTCCCCATCAGGGTAAATCAACCACCTCTGCTCGCGGGTCGCCGGCACAGACGGGAGCCGTGTACAACCACACTGGTAGACGGTGCCCCCCTCCTCCTCAATATCAGTCGGCTCCCTGCCATCATCAGCATGGCCACTCGGCCCCTCAGGCTCATCCGGCCAGGTACCCCATCCAGACGTGTGCTCCTCCGGGGTCTCGTGGGCCGAAGGCTTGTGGGCTGAAGGCCCGTCGACCCGAGGCTCGTGGGTCGAAGGCTCGTGGACCGGAGTCCGTGTAGCCTCCTCCTTGGATGAGTCCACCCTAGCAGTCACGTGCTCGGGTGAAACAGCTGGGGGTGGCGGCGAGGAAGGCGCCCTAGCAGTCACCCTACCTCCTCTCCCGCGACCGCGACCACGTGCTCCAACTCCTCTCTTCTTCCCTCCCTTACCTCGTCCCCTAATAGGCACCGCTGTTGACGAAGAGAGGCCCGGCGGTGTCGCCATACTGTCCAGCAACGCTCGGCGGAGAGGTGCGTGTGGAATGGAAGACCTCCCACCACGCGCCGACGAAGAAGGGGCCTCGGAGCGCTCCCGACCAGCGCCCACCATCTTTCAACACCTGCCATGACAAAGAGTAAACAAATTAGTACAACATAAAAAATACAGACATGAATAATAATATATGATGTTTTTCATAACGAAATCAAAAAATATGATGTTTATATCTACCCGATCAACACAATTATATATGATGTTTCTCATAACAAAATTGAAAAATATATGATGTCAGGGTGTCGGGGGTCGGGGTCGGGGTGTCGTGCTGGGGTGTCGGGGTGGCGTGTCGGGGTCGGGGTGCTGTTTCGGGGTCTGGGTGTCGGGGGTCGGGGTGGCGTGTCGGGGTCGGGGTGCTGTTTCGGGGTCTGGGTGTCGGGGGTCGGGGTGTCGGGGTGTTGGGGTCGGGGTGTGCTGTCAGGGTGTCGGGGGTCGGGTGTCGGGGTCGGGGTGCCAGGGTGTCGAGGGTCGGGGTCGGGGTGTCGTGCCGGGGTGTCGGCGTGGCGTGTCGGGGTCGGGGTGCCGTGTCGGGGTCGGCGTGCTATGTCAGGTGTCGGGAGTCGGGGGTCGGGGTGTCGGGGTGGCGTGGCAGGGTCGGGGTGTCGGGATCGGGGTGTGGGTCGCGGTCGGGGCACGTGACAGCCTTTTCTTCTTCTCTTCTTCTCCCCCTCCTCTTCCTCCCTCCTCCTCCTCTTCTCCTCTTGCTCCTCCTCCTCCCTCCTCCTCCTCCTCCTCTAATTCTTCTTCTTCTTCTTCTTCTTTCTTCTTCTTCTTTTCTTTCTTCTTCTCCCTCCTCCTCTTCCTCCTCCTCCTCCTCTTCTTTCTTCTTCTTCTTCTTCTTCTTCTTCTTCTTCTTCTTCTTCTTCTTCTTCTTCTTCTTCTCCCTCCTCCTCTTCCTCCCTCCTCCTCCTCCTTCTACTCTTCTTCTTCTTCTGAACTAAAACTAAAGCTAATCTAAAGTAAACTAAAATAAAAATAAAAACTAAAACTAAACTAAAACTAAAACTAAAACTAATCTAAACTAAACTAAACTAAAAATGAAAACTAAAAATGAAAACTAAAACTAAACTAAAACTAAAACTAAAGTAAAACTATAACTAAAACTAGTCATTCTAGCACTAAAACTAAACTGAATCTAACACTAACAATTAAACAGCAAAAAAAGAAAAAACAGAAAAAATAACTCACCGGAGCGGCGGCGCTGGGGGCGATGGTGGCACCGGGGCGGTGAGCGGCGGAGCCGGGGCTGTGAGCGGCGGCGCCGAGCTGGCACGGAGGCGGGGGAAATGGGGCCGCAGTGGCGCCGGGGGCGAAGGTGGCGCCGGGTGGTGGGGGCGGCGGGGCGCTGGGGTGGTTGGGGCGGCGGGGCGGCGGGGTCGTGGGGCGACGAGGCGTCGGCGCGTGGGGGCGGCGGGGTGGTGGGTCGACGGGGCAAGCGGCGATAGGTGGCGGGGGCGACGACGGGTAGTGGGGGCGGCGGCAGGCGGCGGGGGCGGCGGCGGGCGGCGGGGACTGCTGTGGTCGTCGGGGAGGAGAGAGGGAGAGAAACAGAGAGAAGGGGTGGCGTGGGGCTCGGCCGTTAGTTAGGTCACATCTTTGCCATCCGCCCACCCTTTGTCGTCCGCTTTGTTTCCTCTTTGCCGTCTGCTAGCAGACGGCAAAGAGTGGGGCCGTTAAGTTTTTTCCAATTAGCTTGTTTAGTGGGGCCAGCTCTCTCTTTGCCGTCAGCCAGCGGACGACAAAGAACAGGCTGATGGCAAAGACCTTCTTTGCCATCAGCCTGTTCTTTGCCAGCGGACGGCAAAGAATAGGCAGACGGCAAATAAGCTAATTCCAGTAGTGTCATGCTAATATACTATCCTTCTAGGATGTTTTATATGCATTTATATGATATTTTATATTATTTTTGGGACTAACCTATTAACCTAGAGCCCAGTGCCAGTTTCTGTTTTCTCCTTGTTTTAGAGTATTGCAGAAAAGGAAAACCAAACAGAGTCCAATTGACGTGCCACTTGATGGAGATCATTTTTGGACAAGAAGAAGCCCACGGAGTACCAGAAGCAGGCCAGAAGAGTCCCGGGCTGCCCATGAGGGTGGGGGCGCACCCACCCCCCTGGGGCGCGCCCCCTGCCTCGTGGACAGCCTGGAGACCCCCCTGACATGAAATCAACGCAAAACTCTTCTATATATACCCAAACTTCCAGAAAGAAACCTAGATCGGAAGTTCCGCCGCCGCAAGCCTCTGTAGCCACGAGAAGTCAATCTAGGCCCTCTCCGGCACCCTGCCGGAGGGGGCCATCATAACCGGTGGCCATGGAGGAGTATCCCGGAGCGGCCATCATCATCATGAAGGCCAAGGACCAGAGGGTGGAGGCCATGGAGGAGGAAGCACAAGGGGAGAACCTCTCCTCCTCTCTTCTAGTGGCGCCGGAGTGCCATCGGGAGGGGAATCATCTCCACGGTGATCGTCTTCATCAACATCACCATCATCATCACCATCCTCATCTCTTTTACATGGTCCACTCTCCCGCACCCCGCTGTAATCCCTACTTGAACATGGTGCTTTATGCTACATATTATGATCCAATGATGTGTTGCCATCCTTTGATGTTTTGAGTAGATATGTTTTGTCCTTGCGTTGATTGATGCTATAGATTGGTATGAGTTGTATGATTTATTTTCGTGCTGTCCTATGGTGCCCTCTGTGTCGCGCAAGCGTGGGGGATTCCCACTGTGGGGTGTTGCAATACGTTCATGATTCGCTTATAGTGGGTTGGTGAGTGACTGAAACACAAACCCGAGTAAGAGGGATTGTTGCGTATGGGAATAAAGAGGACTTGATGCTTTAATGCTATGGTTGGGTTTTACCTTAATGATCTTTAGTAGTTGCGGATGCTTGCTAGAGTTCCAATCATAAGTGCATATGATCCAAGTAGAGAAAGTATGTTAGCTTATGCCTCTCCCTCATATGAAATTGCAATGACGACTATTGGTCTTGTTAATAATTGCCTAGGACAATTCCGCACACCGATCCACCATTATTCCACACTCGCTATTTACAATATTTAGTAATGTATTCTAACTTTATGATAACAGCACCTACTTTTATATTTTAGCTCTCCGATATCATACAAAGTTATCCTCTCCATACCCACAACATAGTTTTATTTCTCGTTGCTAGTTGGAAGCAAACTTTCGGTGTACGTAGAGTCGTATCAGTGGCAGATAGGGCTTGAGAGAATATTGATCTTACCTTTAGCTCCTTGTGGGTTCGACACTCCATACTTATCACTTCCACCTTTGGAAATTGCTACGATGATTCCTTGCACTTGGGAATTATCAATGCTCCGTTTACGTTGCTGCAGAGGACCACCATCATCGCCTTCCTTACTCTTTTGCTTCCTCTTTCTTGATTTTGCCTTGTCAAGTCAAACCCATAAGAAAAAGGAATAAAATTTGCTCTTCAGAACTCATTGATGCATCATACTGACGAACACTACTTTCATGTAAGGCAGCCGCATGATAGGAGGATGGAATATGTATGAAAAACAGGACGGCGTGACATATTGACATGTATGATGTATAAAGTGTAAACTAAGCACAAGGTGCTTGAACTTGTTAGAATCAATGCAAGCTAGAAACCATATGAAAGATGAAACCAATATCACTCTGCCAAATTAAAAGGGTGCCCTAACAAATGTATTTGACCAAATTAGAAGCAATACATGGCAACAGGCTAGAAATAATATGCAATATGCAACGAATAAAGGTGACTCATCGTAAGTGATTGATGCAGGATACAGAAGAGAGGTAGTTTCATGTAAGAACAAGGTTAACACATAGATGTAGTGTGTACCAAAAATAGGAAGGCATGTCATATTCACAAGTATAATGTGTAAACTAAGCAGATGCAATTTACCCTAATTAGAAGCATTACAAGCTAGACACTGTATGCAAGATGCAACCACATATCACACTGTGAAGTTAGATCAAGCACCTGTGATGGTGGTGTGGGGGAATTGCGGTCATCAACTAGAGAGCTACGTTGACTATCTTCATTTAGCCTTCCTGTTTCTTGAGAATCATGTGGGGAGGATGACACTGCGCTCTTTAAACGAGTATGGCGTCTCACAGTAACCCACCCGGGTGACTGTCTCGTCATAAGTGATTGACGAGGGATACAAAAGAGCATTAGTTTGATGTACGAACATGGTTAATAGACATATGTAGTATGTATCAAAAACAGGAAGGCATATCATTATCAAAGGTATAATGTGTAAAGTAAGCAGATGCAATTTAACCAAATTGGAAGCAATACAAGCTAGACACCATGTGCAACATGCAACCACATTTGACAGCGCGAAGTTAAAGCAAGCACCTGGGATGGTTGTGTGTGGCAATTGAGATCATCAACTGCAGAGCTACGTTTACTGTCTCCAACTGCTGACACTACATCCTTTAGAGCGCTGAAACGCTTAGTGCTTATCTTCGAATTACACTGGAACGACTTCTGTCTTTTCTTTTCAGCATTCATCAACACTGCGTCAGAGTCTGAAATGCCCATGCATAAAACACAATAGTGTGAGTATGGGTGAAGTGTGTGCACAATTAGTATGGTGTAGAGGTAGCAGATAGCAGGTCGGTGAGAAATAAATGACGGGAGACATATGATAGCTCTACAACATGCATGGCACACTAAATTACTACAGGATCCTATGAAAATAACATTCGACTGAAAACAAATAGGTCGGTCCATTTTTTCTGCACCGTCCGATGTACAAAGAATGGGCAGAGCCTTCATCTACCTCCAGCCAGTCAGTGTTGACGATCTTCCTCGAAACGGCAGCGACCACCGGCCCAGTCCCCTGCGTGCGCCCTCCCCTCGACCTCACCGCACTGCCATGCTTGGCACTGCCCCCCGGCAATCCATTCAAGCCCCGCCGACCTCCAGATCGGGCGCCAGTAGCTCCTGCGCCCCACACCCCTATGATAGACACCGATGCGCCGCTTTCCCGGCGAACAGGCGGACTAGGTGCTCCGCGCTCCTAAGCGGGTGCTGCTTCTTTTAATTGCGGTTCGACTGACCCTGAATTGAAATCCAGGCGGGCTACTGACCTCTAGCAAAGGTGAAATAGTAAAGGGAGGAAACCTTGTGCATTTAGTATCACGAAGAAGATGCAGTAAAACGCGCTCAACTAGTTTCTTTCGTGGGATGAATATTGTGTGAGCAGAGACGTAAGGTTTGCACGAATAAGGGAAGAGGAGTACCTCTTTCTGCTGGCAGTGTTGTGTCCTCCTTCTGTTTTTCCAACGATCTTCTTGTGGTTCGCTGGAAACGAGAAGTTGTGGAGGACGGTGCAGCCTTGGACGAACCCATGGCCAAGTTGTTGAGTGTGGTGCGGTGGCCGTCTGTCTACGGCGGGGAAGCAGATCCGAGGCGGCGAACGGCGGTGTAGCGGGAACAGCTCCGGTGCGGTTGACGGCACTACAAAAAAATACACTTCCGTGATGATACGTGATTGTCACAGTAGGTCGCGTTTTTTGTCATGCATGTACATCCATGACAAATTTATGACAGAATCAAGATAGTCATACCTGTGTTGTCGTAGAAGTGTTCCATGACATTACCAAAATTATCATCACGGAAGTGTCCACTTCCATGACGATAAATCGCGCGTCACAGAAGTGCTTTTGTCAAGGGTGACCGACACGTGGCATCCACCGTAACGGAACTCCGTTTAGCTATCGGGTCGGGTTTTGGATCCGATAACCCGTTAACAGCCCCGACCAATGGGGATTTTCCACGTGTAAAATCATCATTGGCTGGAGGAGACACGTGTCAGGTCCGTGTTGGCACAGGTGTCACTCATCCAATGGGTGAGACGCGCCTATGATATGTTGACACGTGGACCGGCCCATCAAGTTTAAATGGGCCGGCCCAACTGAAGGCCCACAAGATTTTGCGGACCATAATGGGCCGGCCCAGCTAAAGGCCCATGAGATTTTGCGGACTATAATGGGCTGGCCCAGCTAAAGGCCCACAAGATTTTGCGGGCCATAATGGGCCGGCCCAGGTAAAGGCCCACAAGATTTTTGTGTGCCATAATGGGCTGGCCTAGGTAAAAGCCCACAAGATTCTTGTGGATCATAATGGGCCGGCCCAGCTAAAGGCCCATGAGATTTCGCCGACATTAATGGGCCGACCCAGCAATAGGCCCTCAAGATTTTTAGGACCCTAGTAGGCCGGCCCATTAACTGGCGGCCATGTTTTGGGCCAAATGCCGGCCCATATTTGATCTGGTCCATTAATGGCCTGCCACGCTCCGGGCCTAATAGTGGCCCATATGAGATCCGGCCCGTTAAAAGCCTACCACGTTCTGGGCCAAATTACGGCCCAGATCAGGTCTGGCCCTTTAAGAGGCTTTGGGCTCAATTATGGCCCATATCAGATTCTGCCCATCAACTGGACACTATGCTTTTGGGCCCACTTGCTAAAGGCCCGCTTAGTAATTCGGCCTAATATTAGTTTTGGCCTGTTAAGGGCCCGTTTAACATTTCGGCCCTATATTAATTTTGGCCTGTTAAAAGCCCGTCATATAGTTAGGCCTAACTACGGCCCGGTTTGCATCCAGCCTGCTCGCAGCCGATATCTGATTGGGCCAAACAAGGACCGAGACAATTTTGGCCAGTTAAAAGCCCGTGATTTGATTCGCACAGTCATGGGCCGGGGTTCATTTCGGGCTGCTGCCGGCCTGTGAGCTGTTCGGCACGTTTCAGGCCCAACCTACATCGTGATTGCATGACGGCCCGATTATGTACCGGAATTTTACGGTTTGGCCGGTTTACTGCGAAGACAGGATATATATACAGTAAAATAGCTGCACCATCGTGAATAAGAAAAAACCTAGACTATACAATAAAGAAATTACGGCATATTACATCCATTGGGCATCAAAGTTCACCACTATGATAATAAAGCACAATCAGATAGCACATTACATACACTGGGCATCAAAGATCGCCACCAGTGCAAATAAACACGCCGACAAAATAATATACAAAACCGACAGCACTTCAATAGAGTTCAAGAAAGGTTAGCCCTGCTGGGGAGCTGCAGCGCAAGCAGCTGAGCAAGATGATGAGACTATGCTTGTTCGACACTTATATCTTCCTCACTCTCAAAGAGAAACAAGCAGACAGATGACAGGTTTTGCACATAAAAGTATCAGTGCTGACAATTCATCACATTTCTTACTGACGAATAAAGTGACACAGTTTAAAATTGCATTAACACAATATGGTATTGTTCAGGTCAAGACATGGCAGGAAATGACATTGTGAAGGAGTTGGCGTAGTGCTTCTTCAACCTCTGGTCTTCTTGCTCTAGCCGCCCAAACCAGCGCCGGTCGTGCCTCGTGCTCCTGCCTCCCGTGGCCGGCTGCGATGCGGCGGAGGCCTCACCGCCCCCTACTACTCCCACCGCTGGCCAGGCCATCCCTCGACTCACACACACCCCCTGTTATTCTGCGGCGACGGCAGCCTCACACCGCAGCGAACCAGTGAACCCTCGTACTCCTCTATGCGTGGGCATCCACTGCCGCGTCTTCCCCAGCTCCGCGTCGTCCACTTCCTAGGCCTCGCCGTCGTCCACCGCCTTGGTGAGTGGACTGTACGTGGAGAGGCTGACAGCTGGGTCCACGGCCGCAGCAAGCAACTGCCTCCTTATTACGTGCAAAATAATTATTCCTCCACCTGACAGCGGGGACCCACCGGACGGGCCATCGTATTTCGTGAAAAAACATTTGCCCCTGACTGCTGGTACCTACCAGCTACATCTTCGCATGCAAGGAAGTGCGTCCGGGCAAAAAAACGATTCGCCCCCTGACTGCTGGGACCCACCAGCTACATCTTCGCAGGCAAGGAAGTGCCTGACAGTCGGGACCCACATGGTCGAAGCGTACGTAGCGTTGTCATTCTGGTCGCGAACGTGTACGTACATATATACTGGTGGATGTAGAGGCGCACACGTGTCGTAGTAGAGGCGCGTACGTGTCGTAGTAGAGGCTCGCACGTAGCATGTACACGTACGTACAACGGCCAGGGTGCAAGAAAGAAAATACGGCCACGTATGTGTACATACGGGCGGGGTCTCGAACGCCTACTCACGAATACGTACGGCCAGGGCTCGTGTACATGGCTGGGTCGGAACGGAGCAACAACGTCGTCGTCGTGTTCATGGGGAGGCAACGGAATGCGTCGTGTTCATGGGGAGGCAACGGAATGCGTTGTGTTCATCGGGAGGCAACGGAACGCGTGGGAGCCAACCGGCTGGGTCAGAACGGAATGCGTGGTCGTGTTCATCGGGAGGGCTTGGACGGAACAGGCGATGGAAACGAGGTCTGGCGTACCGCACAATGGAGGAAATGGACCTCCTACGTTCGAAACGGGGTCCTGTTTATCGGGAGGGGTGTGGCGTACCGCAAAACGGAGGAAACGGACCTCCTACGGTCGAAACAGGGGTCCTGTTGATCGGGAGGGGTGTGGCGTACCGCAAAACGGACGAAACGGACCTCCTACGGTCGAAACGGGGGTCCTGTTGATAGGGAGGGGTGTGGCGTACCACAAAACGGACGAAACGGACATCCTACGGTCGAAACGGGGGTCCTGTTCATCGGGAGGGGTGTGGCGTACCGCAAAACGGGACTCCACGAGATACTGTTCATCTCCATCGTCGACCTCCTCCAGCCTCCACGGGCTCCTGTTCATCCAGCCTCCACCGCGCGCTACTCCACCGGCTACTGTTCAACCACCCCTCCACGGGCACCCCTCCACCCTCTACTATTCATCCAGCCCTCCACACCACGGGGTCCTATTCAACCACCCCTCCTTGGGCACCCCTCCACTGCCTACTGTTCATCCAGCCCTCCACCACACCACGGGGTCCTGTTCATCCAGAGGCAACGCCACCGCTCACTGTTCATCCAACCCCCCCCCCCCCCCCCCCCCGCAACGCTCACTGTTCATCCCAGAGGCAGCATCGATCGGTTTCAGTTAGCAGCAGTAGCGAAGGAATCGCTCGATCGGGTTCAGTTAACAGCCATCGATCGATCGCTCGGGTTCAGTAACGCGTAGCCTGCAGTGCAATCGCTCGGGTTCAGTTAGAGCCCAACGCCTCACTCGGGTTCGGTTAGAGCCAACGCCTCGCACACACGCGTGTACGTGTATGAGAGAAACGCGCATCGCTCGGCCCCCGACCTCCCACCGTAACCGGGAACTCCCCGAAATTTCCCTCGCCCTCGCTTCTACCACGGTTTTTCCGTCATGGACGGCCCAAAGAATGTCATGCAGCTGCGTCTCTGGCCCGCCCAGGACGAAAATCCCATTTTCTGTCATGATTTTTTGTCATAGAAGTAGGAGCCCACCACATCTATGATGATACCGGGTTTGTCACAATTATCGTCATAGAAGTGTCATATGTAGGACAGAAAAAAAATTCGTTCGGCCCAAAATGTCACGGATGTGTCTTTTTTTTGTAGTGCGGTTGCGACAGTGGAGCGGCAGCAGTGAGGCGCAGGACGGCGTGGTTGGAGTGGTTCTGGTATGGTGCACGTCAGCATCGGCGTCGTGGAGGCAGCTCTACCTCGGCTTCAGCTGCTAAGTCCTTGAGGGCATTGCGGTTGCGGTTGCGTTGGACGACGACGTCGGGGTACCGGCTCTGGCCTGATGGAGTTGGGCGGCGGTGGATTGGGCGCTATGGCGTGGAGGACGGAGGAGGCTGGGGTTTCGCGGCTGGTGGAGAGGGCATTTTGGCGCCCACGGAGTATGAATGGGGAAACAGAGGGAGGCGGGGAACTAAGGGGGGAACAATGTTTCGGTTTGGGACACGCTTATTTGAAATTTGGGGAAAGTTACAAACTTTTCCCCCATCTATAATTTCAGACATATTGCGGGTTGGGGGTAGGACAATAATCTCAGGTGTCCCAAATGTGGGCGGGATAGATTTTGGCCGAGCGCATGGGTGTTTAGGCGCCCATGGCGTATGAATGCTTCTCGGAGGCGATTGAGACTAGCGTCTTGGTGAAGTTACAAACCTACCCCGGTTTAGACCTTTGGACATCGGGCCGATAGGCTACACGGGCCAGAGTCACGACAGTAATTTCCTACCACCAAACATTAGTCTCGCGCGGTTTCGGGTGACCAGAGGCCTATTTGGCGCTTCGTTCAGTATTTGGGAGCAGCAGCATTAACGTTTTCGGTTCTCTTGAATTGAACATTCAGGATTTGTCAAACTTCACAAATCTTTAATCTTGAAAATCCTAAAGCTACGATTATTTTGGAATGGAGGTGGTACATTTGAATATACATTGTAAACGAGTATATATTAAAAAATATGCAACTTACCTCAGTTCATGCATGGTTCCAGATATAATCTCCTTGGTTGCAAAAAAGGAAGTTAGACATGCGTATGAATATATATAACATGTTCAAACGCACAACAAAGATTGATGCCCCCTTTTACATCTGATTTACAAATGCCATTATCTTGGGTTCAAATAGATGAATGCACCTCCTATGAATTCGAATCTTCGAAACCCCCTTTATGTTGAATTCGACATGTATTCTATTTCGTAGCTAGCAATTTGGAATGTATCCATGCAAGTGACATATGTATAAAGTGCTTCACACTAACAACATGGAGTGCACTAATTAATGTTTATATATGAATTGCAAAAGCGTCCATTGCCTATATTTCAAACCGCTCTCACTCTATGGATCGATAATATGAAATAAACACATGCACATGCTAGAAGTCAATAGAGTATGGGATTCTGATAGACCGATTTTTGTCCATACGCAATTTGAAAAATTCATGATCTCACCTAAAAATAATAATGCCATTTATATTTTAATTTAATGCGTAGAACCGCCCTTTACACGTAGATGCACTATGCCTCGGCCCGTTCTCACAAACGCGCTATACATCTCTCTATCTACCGCATAAGAGCACACACTTTATATGCATCGGCATTTCTCTTTCACACATGCTCACAATCTCTCTCGGGGTGTCGGGGAGTCTCACGCACATGCTCTCTCTATATCTCTCTCTCTCTTTCTGGCTACTATGTACCACTCTTTTCACTAATCTCAGTTGGAAAACACTATTTCTCTCACATGCATATATACACATGCACGGTCTCTACTAGCCCTCTATATGCACATATATGTGCCTACGTGTCTCCCGCGCGCACATTATCTTTAGGCCTCTCTCGCACACATTGCCCCCCCCCCAGACACACCTCTCTCTTAGTAGTTGGCAGATATGATTCCATCATATCATTCGGTAGGATATCCCTGACTGTTAGGCTGGATGGTAATACGAGGCAAAGTTTTACCCTAGTTCGGACCCTTGCAGTTGAGGAAAAAGCCTACTCTTGGTATTGTATATTAGTGATAGGGGTGTGTACAAAGTACACGTGAATACCAGGCATTGTGCATGTGTGTATACTATCGACGAACTAGCCCTCAAGCTTCTATAACATACTGGGGGCCTAGGGTAACAAATCATATATAGTCGGCTTATCACCAGTGGGGATAGAGTCCTCCGCGACTCTGGTAGCTAGCACGTGTTGTACGTCGAGTCCTCCACATGGGTCTTCGTATAACGCGTCTCGATCCAACCTATGTGGCGCAGGATGGAACCGACCCATGAGTCCTCATGTTGACCCACCACAACTAGAAATGATGTTCCCACCACACCACACACGCAATCGGCCACTAAGAAAATAAGCATATACAATAGTACAATGTTATACATGAAAGTTAATTTCATGGTGCATCCAAAAATATTTGTTCTGCATTGTGAATGTTTATATATTATCCTAAAATATTAGTCACGAGAAAGAGAAACGAAGGGCATATCTCTCCTTGTCTCCACCGGACATCCCCTCTTTCTACACCACTTTCACGTACACACACAAACTATCTCTCGGCCCTCTAAAAGTATGCATGCCCACGACACATTCACGCATGACGGTCACTGTATTTCAAGCTAAAGCACTATACGGTCACTGGAGTTCAGAATATGCTCATTACGGTCACTTTATACATTCTCGTGGTGATCGTGCGGTATCTAGCTCACGATACGTCTCCATATTTCTTGATGACACTGACAGACTTTGCATTTGATGCGTGCTTCGTATTTTGTTGATGACACTTACGGTCATTGTATTTGAAGCGAAAGCACGATATGGTCACTGGACTTCAGACTAAGCTCATCACGGTCACCACATACATTTTGTCGTGCTAACCAACATTTGGTTGGATGGTTAGGAGGATAGTGGTTTCTCGAGCCCACCAGGGTTAAAGTCCCGGTGCTTGCATTTATCCTGGGTTAATTTCAGTATTTTCTGGCGATGTGCGTTCAGTGGGAGGAGACATTCCACTCGACTACGAGGCACCTATGGTGACTTCGTAAAATCTCAAGATCATATGCTGGCCCACTCTCTCGAAGGTGCTCATAGGGGTAGGGTCTACGTGTGTGCGCTTATAGCGGCGAGTGCTTGCGCGTATATATGAGCCCTTGCGTCTGTACCATGTTAAAAAAATACATGTCATGATTATACGGTCACTGGCTCACCCGTATAACTCCGTATTTTGTTGATGACACAATCAATTGAGCAGTCAAACGTTCCACGTGGCGCAACTAGTGTTGCACCATCGGGGCGCGTAACCGTGGGGCCCACCTGTCAGCCCGTATATGAAAGAAAGAAATGGTAGTTTGAGTCTATACTGTGTTAAGAAAATACATTTTAGGGTGATCATACGGTTACTGGCTCACCATATAGCTCCGTAATTTGTTGATGAGACGATCAATTGACCAGTCAAATGGTCCACATTCAGCAGCGCACATTACCATAGGGCCCACCCGTCAGCGCGTATATGAAGGACAGAAATGGTAATAAATTAGTGGTCAGTGGGTACTCGAAGTCGTGAGACCTCTGGTTGGCAGTCGCCGCCGGTGGGGGGCGTGTTGATTGGGCGGTGGGGTGGGGATCGCCGGAGAAAAAGCTCGGCGCGGGGGGGCCTAGAGGGATGGCCGGTGCGGCGGCGGACCGGCGGTGAGCAGTGGTTCCGGGGTGGGCGGGCGGCGTGGCGGCGTGGGCCGGCCGCGGGCGGCGGGGGCCGGCGGTTCGGCCGGTGTTGACTGGCGGCTCAGGGGGGTGGAGTTTGATGATAAACTGCAGGCCCTTGATTTTGTATCCAAAGGCTGGAAAATCTACTGACCAGAGATGAAAAAGTCAGTCGACTGACGTGTAGCCTCACCCCGCACGTACACATGCACGCACGCAAGACACGCACGCATGCAGGCGTGCAACACTGACACGTACACATAACGAACACACGCACGCATGTAGGAATGCAACACTGACGCGTACACATGCACTCACGAACACACGCACGTACGCACACATGCATGCAACACTGAAACGTACCCTTGCACGCACGCAACACTCGCACGCCTGCATGCACACAGCACACGACGCAAGACACACACTCAACCTATACGTGCATGTACCCTTTGTTAAGGACATGGATTGTTATGGGTATTAATCAATCTTATCTGTGATAAGCAGAACATTGATGTTTGTAGTGGTCTTTATGAATCACAACGTATCGAACGGGCTATCAACATAGTAGGCTTATCTACATGACAAGGATGACATCACACTCAATGAACAAATCATCGGTTTATGAAACGCCCGCTTCTGACCACCCTGGCCCACCAAAGGTTCCTCTGCTGTGCGCTGCCTGCTTTGGGTCACTGACATGCAGGCCATGTACCCAAAGAGCCCACATGTCAGTGGAAGAACGGCGCGCTGTCCTACGTCAGAGTCGAGGGCGCCACTCGCTGCACGCCCGGCTAAACACGCCTCCTTAACGCATTCAAACGCTTCCATGAAACCCGCCCGTGTGGAAGCCGAGAAAACCACTCTGGACACACGTCCGTTCATGACCGGGCCGGCATTAAACGCAACGCCGGACGAGCTCCTCCCGTCCGCCGTCTATTTAATCTCCTGTTTAAACGAGGCCAAACGCCGGCCAAGAATCGCACACCTCCACCGCTCCCCTATCTCCTCCTTCACCATTTTGTCAACTCTTACAATGGCTTACGAAGAGTAGTTATTCCGCATCCAAGCCGGCTGGGTGGCCCGCCGAGCCCGCCGGATACGAGCTATGCAGCTCGCTGATCCACCTCCCTCCCCTCGCCCGACAGAGCCAGTTGCCGCCCCAAGCCAGCGCGTGGTTCAGCAACTCACCGCTCCAGGCCAGCTTGACGAGTAGCGGCGCACGGGCATCGTTGCTGCCGTCCACGCCACCGCCTCGTATCGCGTCTCCCGTTTCTGTGGCTGAGACTCCCATGCCGGCGGTCGCGCCATGCAAGCATTGACAGAAGCCGGGTGCGCGGAGAGCGACGAGTCGCTGGCCAGCGCCTCCGCGTCCGTCGCCATCATCGAGGAGAAGTAGAACACGGGAGGCCGCCGCCGCTTGGGTCCCTTGAAGGCCACCACGGAGGCGACGCCGGCGTACATAGCAGGTGTCTTGCCGGATCCTTTTGTTGCGAGGACCTTCGTCGACCCCGCATATACCTCCGGGGCTCCCGACAGTCCGGTGATCGTGCTGCCGGACATGAGGAACACAAATCGATCGGCGGGCGACCATTTAGGCCAGGTATTATATACATGTGTTGTCTAGAACTAGCACCGCGTAGTTCATTTGAATGTTAAATCCGGTATCTTATATGATTTCCGTCGTTTGTTTATATGAAATATCGCCGTGTTTGCGTGAATTTCGTCCGGTTGGTTGACTTGCTATCATAATGTCTGCGGCTACGGTTGGATGGCGTAATTTGCGGGTCGTCGGTCGGTCTACGGGCGGCTCGGGCGGTGTGGTCGGACCAAAAGAACACAGCTCATGCGAGCTCGTCTCCAACGTGCGCGCTGGAGGATGCATGAGAACCCGAGCCATTCCTCGTTCATCAGTGGCAAAGGCACCGGTGGACAAAAGGGTCGCCAATATTTTGGCTACCCCAGGCAAATCCAAACAGCCCCTCCCAACAGATTCAAATCCCTCGTTCGCCGTGGAATTTTGCCATGTGTTGTTTTCATGGACTAGCAAGATGCCCATGCATTGCACGGAACATCAAGATGCATTTTTTAGAAAAAACCTGTTGTGATTGACCCATGCAGGAGTAATCCCATTTTGTAAAAACTAATGATTGCTCGAGAATTTTATCGGATAAATGGTATCTCGAGAATTTTATCGGACTCCATTTTTGTATACAAGGCCACAAACCCATATTACAGGTACCAAGGCAAAAATTAATGTCTTCTAACTCAATGTTGCAAGCCACCTTGTTTCGTTGTTTGCCGTGTAAATTAATGTGTATTCTTCTCTTTCATGCACATCAAGCCAATGCTCACACTCCCGCATGCATGTAAGGGATAATTAATGTCCTCCTTTGCTAGTAGTACTACGAGGCAAACACCATTAATATTGCATTGATTAGTGTTAGTGGCCTTGTATATCTGCAAATTGTAATTTTGATAGTGGCCTTGTATATAAAAATGGAGGGAGAAAGATGAGAGATAAGGTGAGGAGGAGTGGGGCGTGGTGGTGACTGGTGGTCGGACTGGGCAGAGGCATGGGGATGGACGGCGCATTATGTCTAGGTTTGTATCTCTATAGTCCCTCTCACACACACCCACGTAGGTGGGGGACGTGCACGAAGAGAAGAGGTGCACGCACGGCGCACGTACTCCCGTCTCTTTCCTAACCACACCCGCGCGGGTACACGGTGGAGCTCATTTTTGTACGAAAAGGCAGCCCACGTGGTAACTTGACACATGTACTGGTTTTCCACTAGATGGAGGGAGGATCGTCTACCACGTGTGAACAAACAAATTGCGACTTGACGCGTTATGTTAAAAAAGAGGCAAACCATGTGGGGCCTACCTTAGAGGCAAGGCTCTATACACTCACTACAAAAACATACACTTCCGTGATGATACGTGTTTGTCACAGTAGGTCGCATTTTTTGTCATGCATGTACATCCATGACAAATTTATGACAGAATCAAGATAGTCATACCTGTGCTCTCGTAGAAGTGTTCCATGACATTACCAAATTTATCATCACGGAAGTGTCCACTTCCATGACGATAAGTCACGCGTCACAGAACTGCTTTCGTCAAGGGTGACCGACACGTGGCATCCACCGCAACGGAACGCCGTTAAGCTATCGGGTCCAGTTTTGGATCCGATAACCCGTTAACAGCCCTGACCAATCGGGATTTTCCACGTGTAAAATCATCATTGGCTGGAGGAAACACATGTCGGCTCACCGTTGGCACAGATGTCATCCACTCATTGGACCCAAAGCGCCTATGATACGTCGACACGTGGCACGGCCCAATAGAGGCCCATTCCTGTGAAAAGGCCGGCCCATTGACTTGGTAAAAAGGTGGCGAGCTGGCCCACGGCAAGCCTGCTAACGGCATGTTCACATATAGCCCATTTACAACCCGCTAACCCAGGGCCCGTTTACGGCCTATCCGAATTAGGCCCAGTAGCGTGATCTGGGCCGTTCGATATAATTCCAGCCCATTTTAACTTCCGGCCCATGTATGGACCATGATGTCTTTTGGCCCATCTAAGGCCCTTAGTAACGCTCGGCCCGTAAACGGCCCGTGGTAAAACTGGCCCGTAATGAACATTGTATCAATTTATACCCATTAATGGCCCATTATTCCGTTGGGTTGTTTCCAGCCCATGTTATCTTTCGGCCTTCTCAGGGCTCATTTATTCTTGGACTCATTTCCAGCATTCGGTTACTTACGGCCCGTTACTGTCATTTTCTCCTTGTGGGCCAAATTCGGCCCCTGCATACAGTCGGCCCGTTTGTGGCCCGTTAATACGTTGGGCCATTTTCATAGCGTCATCAAATACGGCCGATTAACGACGGCCCATTATGGCCGGCCCATGAACGAAACGATTCCAACTCTAGCCCGTTTACGGCCATAAAGCGGTATGTTATTGGCCCATGTTTGGGCAATCGATTATACGGCCCGTAGAAGGCCCATTGATAATACGGCCCGTAGAAGGCCCATTGATGATACGGCCCGTAGAAGGCCCATTGTTTCTACGCCCTGTAGAAGGCCCATTGTTTCTACAGCCCGTAGAAGGCCCAGTGTCACGACAGTAAATATGTAGCCCATGGTTATTGTGGCCTAGTTAAAAAAAAGGTTATTGCGGCCACTAGCGAACCGTGGAAAAAGAACAGCACTGACTACAAGCAAACAAATAAACAAGACAACAAGGAAATAAATAAGCAAGCAACTTACGCTAGGCTATCACGGCTATTACACATATTACATCCACTTGGCATCAAAGTTCGCCACCAGTGCAAATATAGGGAACAAAGCAGGATATCATATACACTAGTTGTCAAAGTTGGCGACCAGTGCAAATAAACGCCGCAGCAAAACATGTCCAGAACTGAAACCACTTCAGAAGATCTCAAGAAAAAATATCCTGGGTACCCATAATGCTGGCAAGATGCTTAGCAAGCTTATTAACTTTCTCTTGTTTGGCGCTTAAATCCTCCAGCGCTTGCCGTTGCACCAGAAAGTATGCACCTGAATTCTACAGGGACTTCCTCAGTCCTTCAGCTTCCTGTCGCAACACATCTGATCGATGTCTTTCAACTTGAAGCTGAGACTCAAGAAGACGAACTGATTCAGGCAGTGAGTTCGAAGAGCTTGTGCCAGCGGTAGTGGCCAGTAACTCGAACACTACATCAAGACAGGACTTCTGGGTTCTCTCACTATCGTCAAGGTAGTTTTTATCAGCTTTCTTGGAGACCAACAGGGATGTCTCACTATCTTGAACCATATCTGCATTACTTCCTTCACCATTGCATAACGGGGTACTGTTCTCCAATATTTTGTCCGCATTCTAAAAGAGAAACAAGCTGACACATCACAGGTTTACCATGTTGTATATGAAACTCATTTTGGTAAATCAGTTCAGTAGAAAGTGCACAGGATAACAGCATGAAACAAACATATATCTATGTACCATGGTCACTTTATGGTCTATATCATTCTAGTTTTTGTTGCGAAATCAAGATAGAGACACAGTTCAAATAATATTTGTTCAAGACAAAGCAGAATAGACAGAATATAAGTGTGGGAAACTATAGAGACACTTGTAACGTGCATGACATGAGAACATAACTGTTTATTCAATTGAAACTGAAATCTATATAGAGCAAGTTACAATAGCAAACCAGTTAAAGAAACAAGTTTAAAACATACCTGTTGCGCCATTGGAGTTTCAATTCCATCCTTCAAATTTGACAATAGTTGGTCTGAGTAAATACAATGATGCAAGAGCAAAGGAGTATGAACCATAGCTACAGAACCTGACCTGAGAACAATTCTTCTTCTCCTTTAAGCGTTGAGTTGGGATTCGGAGTGGTGGTCCTTGTGCTTTGGGCACTGCAGTTCCCTTACTAACTGCTCGTGTTTGGGTGCTCTGTGGTGGAGACGGTGTTGTGTCAACTGGAACTAGGTTACTATCTGCTAGGGTTGGGGTTAGAAGGGGTGTAGCTGGTTCTCTGTCCAACTGGGTAGGGGTGCAATCTGTGAGAGTCTCGGTTATGTGTGGTGGGGCTGGTTCTTGGGCAAGTACAACCGTGGTTCTATCTGCGTCAACTGGTAGCACTATCTTTTCTGAAGACCGTGTTGTTACTCCCTTAGATACTGCCATCACCCACTCCAATTTAAATGGCTGATAAACTAGAAAAGTAATTGAATGTACAGACATCGTATGATAAACAGGTGCAATGGATAGTGGGGAATAGAAGAGGGCATGAAATAATTCACATTTATGCTGTCTAACCAAACAGGATAGCATGGCACAATTTCACATATACGATGGCTAACTAAACAGGATAGCATGATACAATTTCACATTATGATGGCTAACTAAAAAACATGGAAAGACATAGTTCAAAATATGATGACTATGTAAACAGGATGACAAGATATAACTATATAATGTGTTTATTAAATAGGTTGGCATGCCATAATTCACATACATGCCGCCTATGGAAACATGATTGCATGATATAATTCCCGGATAGAATGACATAATTCAAAATATGATGACTGTAAACACTAAACAGGATGAGCTGATATAACTATATGATGTCTTTATTAAATGGGTTGATATGCCATAATTCAGATAGATGTTGTGTATGTAAACATGATGGCATGATATAATTCAAATATATGATTTATATAGTAAGCAAGTAAGCAGATGGCAATCCATATATGATGTAAAAACTAAGCAATGCAAGACAACATGCATGACATGGGTAATATAACCCTGCCAAGTTTGAGCATAGACCTCAGGGGGGAAATAGGACTGGTCATCAGTCTCTGAATCCTCCTCTGAGGAGCTCTCTGTATCCAGCAAGATGTCTGCTTCAGCAGGTAGCATTGTCTGCTCTGAATACCTTGTTTTCACTCCAGATACTTCCATCACCGCTTCAAATGGCTGATGCACAGGAAGAGTAGTTGAATATACAAACGTTGTCGACAAATGGAACATGTAATACAAAAAAATGATAGCATGATATAATTCACATACATGATGATTGGCTCAACAGCATGGCGTTGCATAATTCACATATATAATGCCTTTGCAAGAAGATAGCATTGCATAATTCACATATATAATGTCTTGCAACAAGATGGCAATGCATAATTCACATATATGGTAATTAGACACTAAACAGGTGGCATTCACACAAAGCATGTCTAAACTAATCAAATGACATCGCAATGCAAGACACCATACGCACGATATGAGCAACATAACCCTCCCAAGTTAATTAGAGCATACACCTCGGGGGGGGGGGGAATAAGACTGGTCATCTGTCTCTGAATCCTCCTCTGAGGAGCTATCCGTAACCTGCGAGATATGCGCTTCGTCAGATAGCATAGTCTGCTCTGAAGACCTTGTTTTCACTCCAGAATTTTCCATCACCGTGTCAGATAGCATAGAGTAGTTGAATGTACTAACATTGTTGACAAATGTAATACGTAACAAAAAAAGGATGGCCTGATATAATTCAAATATAAGATGACTGGCTAAGAAGGATGGCATTGCAAAATTCACATATATGATGCCTGGCTAAACAAGATGGCATTGCATAATTCACATAAATGATGAATAAACTAAACAGATGGCATTCACACAAAGCATGTCTAAACTAAGCAGTTGACATATTTGATGTATAAAGTAAGCAATGCAAGGCACCATATGCATGATATAACCAACATCAGCATGCCAAGTTAGAACGAAGACCTCATGGGGTAAATAGGAGTGGTCTTCTGCTTCTGAATCCCCCTCAGAACAGTTATCTTCCTCTTGATTATGATCCGAAATGGGTGGAGGGGGGCTGCCTTTGCGCCCACCATGGAGCGACGTCTGCATGAAATTTTATTGCCACGCAAGGCTCATCTCTTTTGCTCTACATGTTCAGTTCCATTGTGTACAATAACTGACATGCATAGGAATAAAACATAGTAAGGAGTGCATGCACAAATCCAGAGTGATGGTAGCAAACTCTGGATAGACCCAAAACCAATGATAGCAGGCAGATAATAGCTTTAGTTAAAAAATACAGATAATGGCTCCTTCAATGTTTGTTTGCACCCAACATGAAACTCATAGGAGACACACGAGATTAACCAGATAGTAGACATATAGTACTGATTGCTGCCCCAATATGTACCCCACAACCATTTAAAAACTAAAGTTTCAGCATAAGTTTGGACCTGACTCGGAGTCTAATAGGTGAACACGATGATAAAGTAGCATGTCATCATATTAAGCGATGCATAACGTGAGCAGACACGGAGGAGTGCGACCTCTCTTGCGTGTAGTCCTCAAGGTCATCTGCTCAGTTGATGATGGTAATGCAGTTGTCGTGGCTGCCGGCGGCGGGGAACTAGATCTGAAGCGGTGAAAGACAGTCTGGAGAGCGGATCCCTGCTCTGGTGAACCCTTCCGTCGTTGGAGCAGCTGAGCTGGGGTGGAACACAGCACCGCAGGAGCAGGACAAACCACACAAGGTTTTCTTTGACACATATCTGTGATAGAAGTAATTGTGTAAGGGCTTGTTTGAATTTGAGGATTCTAACAATGCAGGGACAGGAAATAGACAGGAATAGGATAGGAATGCATGTGCAAAACGGAGAATTTAAAAACATAGGATTTCTGCCAATCTGGGTGTTTGGTTCACAAGAATTGGAAGATCACAGGATGCAAAGAAGCATGGTGAGATTAAGTCAAACCACAAGAGAACGTACGGTTATAATGCTATTATGCTACTATCTCTTAGTCTTGTGCTTCATGAATAGGAATTTATAAAGGAGGACAAGTGGAAATTAAAATTCCTACGGTTTTTCTTTCAAGGAGACACTAAAGGAACAAATCCTACAGTTTTCCTTTGCTCCATTCCTTTGCACCAAATTCATGAAAAGTAGTACCATACAAAACTTTCCAATTCCTATGTTTTTCATTCACTTTTCCTTCCAAGCACTGGCGATTCCAGTAGGCAGGCTTGAGCAGGGAAAAGCCAACACTAAAAAATTGTTTTTGTGCTACTTCTATTACTTTGGACCCAGGCCACTGCCCTACTAGCTCAACTCCCAGGGCCATCGACAAATGCACAGCTCAAACGCGCAGAGATAAATAATGATGGCGTTCAAGAGAGTCCATCATGGATAGCTAAGTTGCCTGGTGCCTCACTGCTTGTCATATAGTAGGATAAAATAATCGTATTTCCCGTTACTCCGTGTGCTCAGTGGACAATATATATAACATGCAGAGTAAAAAAGATATGCAACAAGTGTACAACCTCTTTGGCGAAGCCATGTCGATCTCAGCGTGATTGGGTTGGCCGGAGAGGATGCACCGGCTGACTTAGCTGTCGGAGGAGGGGAAGAAGATCTTAGGCATCTGGAGATGGAGCCTGAGGTACTGCTCCGCTGTGATGGAGGGTTTCGTCGTTGGAGCAGCTCCGGTGAGTTGTACGACGCAGAGGCTGAAGCAGGACAAGAGAGACAACGTTAACCTGAGTGGAATTCTAATAGTATCTCCAATAGATGACGTAAAATACATAACCACAAAGTGCTAGATGTATACATCAGCCGCTCATCTCTGAACTTAACTGTCGAAACTGAATTTAACTGTCAAAACTGAACTTAACTGTCGAAACTGAATTTTACTATCGAAACTGAATGCACTAGAGGTGAGGCTACACGTCAGTCGACTGACTTTTTCATCTCTGGTCAGTCGATTTTGCAGCCATTGGATACGAAATCAAGGGCCTGCAGTTCATCTTCAACCTCCACCCCCCTGAGCCGCCAGCCACCACCGGCCAAACAGCCGCCCCGCCCGCCCCGAAAACATACCCCACCGCCGGTCCGCCGCCGCCCCGGCCATCCCTGTAGGCCCCCCCGTGTCGAGCTTTTTCTCCGGCGATCCCCACGCCACCGCCCCACCACCGCTGGCGACCACCGCCCCCACCCTGAACCCTAAGATAGATAGTGGGGTACTTCTCCGGTGAGCCCCCTCCCCGCTGCGGCTGGTTCTTCCTTAACTCCGGCGAGCCCCACCACCCCCTGAAAATCGACTTACCCAAAAGTCGATTCAGTCGACTGAAGTGTAGCTAAATCGGAGCAGCATCGCAAGCAAGAGCAAGAGCAAGAGCAGCAGCGCGAGCAAGAGCAAGAGCAAGAGCAGACCAGGCAGGGGACCAAGAGCAAGAGCAGAGCAGCAGCGCGAGCGAGAGCTAAAGCAGCAGCTCCTACTGATGTGGACGTCGCCGCCGTGGGAGCGACGCCGTGGAGGAAGTGGCCGGCGACGCCGCGGTGGATGGAGCTGCGCCGTGTCGGCTCGGGACCGAGCGCCGGCAGCACTGTGAGATCGAATCAAGAAGAAAATGCGGCGATTAGTGTACAACTTCTTTGGTGGCGCAGATTAGGCCGCAGCTTCATACGAGGAAACGGTGATGCTGATGCTCTTCCGGTGGTGTAGGTGAAGACGGGGGTGTGGGAATGGAGGTGGCACGAAAGACGAGGGGAACGTCGGGGAAGCTCCTTGGAGGTGGAGGACGGGGTGGCTGAACCGGCGGGACGACCAGATCGACAACGGATCCTCATCCGGTACGGTGGATGAGGGACTTCGAGGTGTTGCTATGGACGACGTCGTCGGGGAAGAGGCTCCGGCTGGGTGGCGGACGGAGGAGGGTGTGGGGCTTCGCGGGTTTTCCCGGCCTCGGAGTACGAATGGGTGGGCGGATGGGATGGGAGTGGGGAACCATGGCTTAGGGACGCGCTTGTCCGAAATGTGGGGTAAGTTACGAAAGTACCCCCACCGATATGAGGCGGTTCTTTCGGTTCAGGGGTATCACAGGCATTTCGTGTGTCGGGATTTCACAGGAGGTGGGAGTTTTCGCGCGCGTTGTAATTTTGGAATAGCAAGGTGCGGGTTGAGATGGAGGGAGTTGTCGGAGCACAACGAGACAAAGATATATCTTAAATATTTCGGGCTAACAAGGCGGGGGTTGAAGAGGCGGGAGTTTCGCAACACGATAGGCAGAGACGCTAGCTTGAAATTTCGGCATAACAAGGCGCGGCTTGAAATTTCGGGAGAACAAGCTTAACGTGTACCCAAAAGAAAAAAAGACAATTTATACTAGTACAATGTGTTTAACACGCACAACACACAGACACCATTTAGACTAGTAAGGTACACGTGCATTGCACGCATGAGATTTGGCAACCATATTATGAATAAATACCACATTATAGCATGTAAGCTTTGAGTCATATATGCATGATGTAGATGTTCGTTTAATTCTTATAGTTCATTTCATTCAAAATCATCTAGTTTTTATAAGAAAGCTAATCTATTTTAAGATTCATGGAATTGTGCGTTGTAAGGCATAAAGTAAAAACAAATCATGTAGAAAAACATTTGGGCAATTCTGATACGGAAGATTCTAGAACAAAGAAGAAGTGCTTGTGTTTGGAGGTTTGTGCATTATGCTTAAGTTCAACCATAGAGTCTTCTTGATTGTACATGTGGCAAAATCTGGTGGAATCTAGATGATATCCAACGGCTAGTAGTGCTCAAATTTGCCAGCTCTGCACCATCGGATTGGCCTCATCCAACGACCATCTTTCAAAGTTAAATTTATCCGCACACGATATCAAAAAATATAATATATAATATATATATAGGGGTATAGATATAGATATGTGATGCGAAAGCCACCTATCATCTCCAATTAGAATATTTTGTCCATGCATGGATGCAATGTGGCCAAATGATGTCTGCCATCGGTATCTCAAATTCAAACCAATCTGACCTTGTTCAATGTGTATACATTGCAACATGCTCGTTTCCAAACCACACCGCACAGATCTCCGTTATATTCATGCATGCATGGGTTTCAAACATCATGATCTCTTATTCAAATATTTGAATTCAACTTTACATTGATTATGACCTCACCTAGGCTTTTACACCCACACATTGGTCTTCTCTTTATGATTGTACCACTAACTTTCTCTCGTGCATGCATGCACACACACTACCAGTCAGCATTATCCATCGCACACATGCAATCTTTTTCTTCAGGTCGGTCTCCCATGAAGGCACACACACACACACACATCCCCCTCTCCATCATATCGGGCATTCTTTATCTCTGACGTGCATGCGCAACGATCGATGTTCCTCTATGTGCGCGTGTGTATATAGCTAGGTCTTTCATAGTTTTCCACATGAACCGATCAATCTATATATCTAGTGAGGTCTCACCCTCTTTCCCACGTCCACATCGATCAATCTATGCCTCTCTGTATAGGATTACATATATAGCTAATACACCCACATTAATTATATATCCAACGCCCCCCTCTCATCATCCATGCCTTCCACTTCATCTCTCAGACGCGCGCACAATGGCCAAGACAGGGGGCAGCAAGGGCCCTGCCCCCCTAACATCACTATATATCGAGGCTAATATGAATGTGATCATTAGACAATTTCTGGTAAAAATGGTTTAAGTTGATGAATTGGCCCTCCTCGTAAAGGATTAGCAATGCTTGGCCCCCTAGCTCATGGGACATTTTTCATGGTTCCGCCACTGCGCGCAACAGCGCACGTTCTCGCCCCCTCTCTCTAAATATCGATCTCGCAGTTGTGCACTCCTTCATAGTCTCCCTCCACTCAGCCCCTCGCACCATCTTCTAGCCCCCCACCGGATTTTGCCACATGTACAATCTAGCAGACTCCATGGTTGAACTTAAGCATAATGCACAAATCTCAAAACAAAAGTGGTTCTCCTTTGTTCTAGAATCTTCCGTATCGTAACTGCCCAAACTTTTTTTCTAGTTGAATTGCCATTTTTTGTTTTTACTTTATGCTTTACAACGCACAATTCCATGAATCATAAAATAGATTAAGGGCTTCTTTGATTCAAAGGATTCTCGAAGGAATTTTGGAGGATTCTAATCCTTAGGAATTTTTCCTATCTTGGTTGTTTGATTCGTAGGATTGTAAACCATAGGAATTTTTCCATATGATTCATTTGCACTAGATTTCATAGGAAACATTCCATCCACTCAAACCTCTTTGAAAGAATTCCGCATTTTTTCTATGCACAATCAAACACTCGTACCATCCTGTAGGATTCAAGACGACATTCCACTCTAATCCCATGTTCTTCCTATTCCCATGTTTTGGAAATCCTACGAATCAAAGAGGCCCTAGGTTTTTTATAAAAACTAATTGATTTTGAATGAGATGAACTATAAGAATTAAACGAAGGTCTACATCACGCATATATGACTCAGAGCTTACATGCTACAGTGTGGTATTTATTCGTAATTTGGTTGCAAAATCTGACACGTGCAATGCACGTGTACCTTACTAGTACTTTGAGTATGTGCAAAACACAATGGCACGCTACACAGTGTCTCTCTTACAGTTCATGAAGCCACGTGGGGACGTGGCACATGTGGAGGCGTTGTCGCGACATCCTTGTGTGGATTGATCACAGTGACGTGCTGCTGGTTCCAGAAGAATGTACTCGTCCTCCCTGAGCCGCACTGGCGGTACATGCACGAAGCGAAGATGTGCACGCACGCCACGCACGCACTCATTCCCTCGCATGCACACGCAGGTACACGGGCGGACGCAATTTTGTACCAAGATCCACCCCATGTGATAATTTGACGCATGTAAAGTCCTTCACTTCATTGATGGTCAATTAATACAGCGCATGCAAATTGAGTGGACGTGAGGGCGGAAGAAAGACATTACTACTCCACTGCGCGCATGCGAGTAGTTAAATCATGGGTTGCTAGTAGTACTTCCATTGGTCTCCTTCGTATTTTGTGCCAATTTTTGACAGTAACATAATATTTACGCATCTGAGCAGTGCAGTCTACTTGAAATTTATGTTCCACTAAACTCATCGGGAGCCGTTTCGGGCCTCGAAACCAAAAACCATCAATTAATCTTTACCTTGTTCCCATCACATTCGAAAGTACTAGTGCTACAATTAAGTGCAAGCCTGCTCACACCTACCAGTACGTACCAAACCTGAATGTGTTCCCACTATGCAGGTTTTAGTACTAGTGCTAGTACTTAGGCTATAAAAAGGGGAACTACCTAACCGAAAATTACTCTACCTTCCTCCTCATAAGTCCTGCTTCTTCGTCCGTCCTTGCCATGGCCGGTGTGCAGAGCTCTAGGTCAAGAACTACTCGTAACAAGGGAGCGGCAACCAAGGCTACGGAAAAAAAAGAGGGCTCGCCGCCACGCAGAGACCTCGAAAGATCTTTCACGGGCAGGCGATGGCTCCCAGGAGCGCCCTAGACGCGGAGGCGAACATGCCGAGCTGGTGGCGCTGGAGTCGTTATCCCTCGACGGCATGCTCGATCAGCTCAATAAGCACCTCAATAAGCAGAAGGAGTTCATCCACAGCTTGGTGGAGCTGCTGAAGGAGAGCCTCGACGACATGCCCGCTGAGCTCAATGAGCAGGGGGAGTTGACCGCCAGCTTGGTGATGCTGCTGAAGAAGAGCATTGCCTCGGAGAAGAAGGCGAACGGTGAAATCCTACAACTTCAGGAGGACAACGCGAAGCTCTGCCACGAGCTCGACCTGCTGAAGGAGGAGAACGCCGGCTGGAAGAAGCTGCATGAGAATAGTAGTTCCTCGATGAAGATGTTACAGGCCCTCGTCATGGAACAGAAGGAGGAGTTGGCGAAGCTCCGCATTGAGCACCTGGCTGATGTCAAGGTACGTAATGTGGCCGTGGAACAGATGATGAAGGCTCGCATTGAGAAATCCCGCATCATGGACACAATGATGAAGATGGCGGAGGAGACGCGTAGGGAGATGGAGGTCGTGGAGGCGATGAAGAAGCAATTACGACTCCGTGGCCAGCAACCCTTCATGTAGTGAGAGCAGCGCCCCAGACATGTGTGTGCGTCTTCCTTCTTTTTTAGGGGTGATAATACTCCTTCTTCTTTTGCTCATGTGTTTCTTATTTTGCTTCGGGTGTTTCGCCGCACGTGTCACCTTCTCTGCGAGGCATGAATAGAACAATGCTAAAAATGAGATGACTAGAAAATTAGATCATTCTTTATCGCCAATAGAACAATGCCTCTTGCTAGTAATATATAATAAGAGAAGAGAGTAGAGGATATGGCACTGGGCTGTCGTGTTTTGTGCTCCTCCATCGTACTCCAGTGGAAAACTTGAGTATACCGCACGGTTCTTTGCTCCTCCTCAGATCGTCGGCACATTTATACGAGCAGTCAAATCACAAGGCCCCGCCTTCCAGCAGTAATGAGCCGTCAAATCACAAAGGCCCTCGCCTCTCGTGAAAAGGACCAAGCTAGACTGCCCCGCCCTCTAGCCTTTTAAAAATGTATACATTTGTACAGTAGTAGTATCGATGAATTGCGCCATGGAGCAAAACTATGCATATACTACGTATACGACACTACCCACTATGAAGATACTAGTAACATAGACTAGTAACTGGTCTATGTTACTCTCCACTATGACCAGCCAAAGTCGAGGTGCGGATACCAACGAGGGCATGGTTGTGTCTATACTTGGACAACTCACCCGACTGCATGCGCACCAGGCAGACGAAGCTCGTGTCGTGTTGGTGCCGTGTGCGGCCTGCACATTAACCAAAACCTCGCGCCTCCATCTTAGCCTCCGCGTTTAAAACATCTCAATCTCAAGGCCAAGGAGCAACGTGAAACCTATGATAGAGCCAATCGGATGGTTGAGAACACTAAAATTCATAGCTACAGATGCGTGTGTGAGAGAGGACGAGTGCGTGCGTGCACCTCTTCTCAGAGTACAACTGTATGTGGGTGGCATCGGCCTAGGGAGCAGTGATGGTGCATGTGAGAAGTCCCGAGAGATAGGTGTAATGCGTCTGAAAAAAATACTAGTCTATAGCTCGCCACGAGGCTATTCCTGTCGAACACCAAGCGTAAGATATGTATCCGACGGTGCCAGTTTTTGCACGTACACAGCAGTAGAAAAAGAACTAGTACTACCATGGCATATGCTACACCACGGCCGAGAAAACGTGCCCACGTTACGCCATCCGGGAATGGTGCCGCACTTCGAAACTAGAACCGTCAATAAATCTTGAGCGCGTCACGTCACATTCCAAATTACTACTACTACCACGCTATATTTAATTGCAAACCTGTTCACACCGATCACAACCTAAACGGTTTCCCACTTAGGAGCGTATTAGTAGTACTCGGTTATAAATACTACTATGCTAAGATGACTGCACATTCCTCCTCAACTCCTCATCCACAAGAAACAATCAAGCCATAGCCAATGTGAGTTCTAGGTCGAGAGATTTCCACCAGGGAGAGGTGAGCATGGAAGAGGAAGCACGAGAGGTGTCCCGCCTCGCCGCGAAAGCAGCCGACATGTCCAGCCGCGCAGCAGTAGCAGCACAGAGGTCCCGCCGCGCCGCTGAAGCAGCACGGAGGTCCCGCCGCACCGTCGATGTAGCAGACTGGTCCGACCACGCCGCGGAAGCAGCAGATATGTCCCGCCGCACTGCCGAAGCAGCAGGGAGGTCCCGCCGCGCGGCGGCGGCCTAGGAAAATTTCTCGCGGGCAAGCGAGGACTCTTACAGGCGCATGCATGCGATAGTCCATAGCCAGATGGATCAGATCTCCGGTTGGGCGAGGATGCAGGACAAGGCTACCGGCGTCATCCGGCAACTCGGGGAGGGCAATGCGAAGCTCCGGGGCGAGCGCGACCTACTGAGGGCGAAGATCGCCGGAAGGGCGAAGTAGGAGGAGGAGACCGCTGCCGTGTTGCAGAGGACGGGCGTCATAATCAAGAAACTTATGGACGAGAATGCCATGCTCCGCATCAAGCGCAACAGGCTGGTGGAGGAATCCATGGATGCTACCAAGCAGCGTATTAAAGACATGAACTGATGAAAGAGATCATCGCCCGCCGCGAGAACTAGTCTCTGCAACCTGCAGCGCATAAAGTAAGTAGAGATCAGCGAGTCAGATCGTTGTATGCGTCTTCCTTCTTCTTTTGCCCTTGTGTATTTCGGGCATAGCCGCATGTGGCTTTTTTAATTATCTTCCTTATTATGTAAGACAATTATTATCCACTCTCGTCGTCCTTATATATATTCATAAGTCTTGCTATAAGTCGTAGTAGATGCTAGATAGGTCCGTCGGATCTTACATCAAGATCCGTGCAAAATTTTCTTTTCAGATTTTCTTTTTTCTCTCTTAAATCTCAGTCGAGTGAGACATTGCCACACCAATAAACAGAGGCTCGGGCGCCATTAATGGTACCTTGGGACAGAGGTGGACGGCAGATGGAGGTCAAAGGGCTCTCCTCCTGATAAGCACGCGCAGGGGTCTGATCGCACGCCTCACGTACTCAAATAGCTACCCTGCACGGCGCCTCCTAGCTAATAAAAAAAGGGGACACGTGGCGGCACGTAAATGGTAAATAGAACGCCCATGGTTTCAATAATACTTGTGTTTCCGATTGTAACGTGACAGCACTTGTTCCAAAATGACTTTGTTGATTGTTAATGTGTGCGCCTTCGCAAATCGGACAACAAAATTAGCACAGCATGTTGGTGGCATGTCATGGCACCAAGCCAAGTTTCATGATTTTCATGCGTGTTTCGGATTTATAGGAATTAAAAAACCAAGTTTCTCAATGTTTCCAGCCGAGCCATGACGCCCAGATGTTTGAATTTGATTCCCATTTCTGGCATGGGACCTAGAAATTTACCCGAGGACACACATGTGATTTTCAACCAGCTTTGGTGCACTGGAGCATGTGCTTGTATTTAAAATTTGAATTATGCACACAAAGGTGACACGTTCCCTCTCAGAACCACGAGCCTTCTTGAGAGAAGCTCCAGTTTGCAAGAAACATATACCAAAACTTGTTCCTATTCTGCATTTTTTTACCACAGCATGGTGGTACCATGACATGACACCATGCCAAGTTTCATGATATTTAGGCGTGTTTTGGATTTACAAGAATTTTAATACCAAGCTTCTCAATGTTCTCGGCCGAACCACGATGCCCAGATGTTTGAATTTCATTCCCATTTCTTGCATGGGACCTAGAAATTCACACGAGGACACACATGTGATTTTTCAGTCAACTTTGGTGCACGGGAGCATGTGCTTGTAGTTCAAATTTGAATTATGCACATTAAATGACCAGAAACTCAATTAATGTATAAAAAAGGCCAAACGAACCCAGAATAATTCCAAAATTTAACAGGGCACTCATATAGTTCTATGTTGCCTCTGTAAAGAAAATCTGGCGGTAGGCAACGCATATTTTTTCGCACACAAAGGTATAAAGAAATAAAGAAATTAGCCCTATTTAATTCTTGGGTTCTTATTATTTATGCCACTAGTTGTGTATCACTACTCAGTTTTTCGATTAGAAGTTACAACTACTCAAAAAATGCCATCGATCCGTGAGATGCCTGCTCAAAAATGCAATTAGATATCTAAAAAATGCCATCGTTAAGTTAGATGTTTACTCAGAAATGCCATTAAACATTGTTATTTTCACGTCAAACACCGTTGACCATGTTACATGACAAAAATAAGCCGATTCTCACAATGATAAGTTAATGGTGTCCAACACAACACACCCCTCAAATAAAACTAAGCACCCTGGAATTCTTTGACAAAACTAAGCACCCTGAAATTGTTTGACAACTAAACTGCTAGCTATATGATGTTGGCCATATATATTGTAGTATATAATGTCAAGAAACAAGTGGTAGTACTATACCAACTAAAAGATGAAATGTATGTAATATAACGACAAGGAACATAACATAGTTCTGCTGGGGGCTCAGCACAACACAACCCTCAAATAAAACTAAGCACACCAGAAAGTAAAATAAGCAACTAATCCGGTAGACACTGCATTAGAACCACCATGAGCAACGACACTGCCACCTTACTCGGAGTCCTCGTCCGCGTCCTCGACTTCGTCCTTGTCCCTCCTCCTCTTCGGCGATACTTCTTTGCTTGAACCGCACACTTGGCTCTTGCTCTTCATCCAACCCTTGTAGATATTGAAACAAAGGTAGCCATCCATTGCAGCGTAGTGGATGTGGTCCATATCTAGTACATTCCACTGCCATGCATGACGATGAAACGTGTACGGAGGTTTCTCTAGTTTACCGTACGAAGGATGAACCATGGCTCCTGCTAGGGTCAGCATTGAAGGCTGATCAAGGGAGGGCACCGGCCCTTCCTTCTGGAGGTCAAAGGGGTCGCCTACAACGAGGCCTATCCGGCCCAGGATTTCCTTGTCGTTCCTAAAGTCTACAATAACGAATTCGACTCGGCCGCCCTTGAGGAACTTCTTAAATTCCTCGCACTCAACGTCGGCATGGCATATGTGGTAGACCAAGCATAAGTCATGCACGCAAACCTGGTTCATGGCGGGCTTCTTCTTCTCTGCCTCCTTTAGTTTCTTCTCGCTTCCCAGGACTGTGGTGTACTCAACATCTAGCCCAGCGATCCACTCATCATTTGAGTTTTCAAACATGCGTTTGAAGCGAGCAAGGCATTCTTTCACCGTTGTGGGAGAACGGGTGTAGATGACGTCGAACTCATCGCTGGTGATGGTTCTAACCTTGTACTCACCGCCGATCATGGAGATTTGGGACGCCATGGATTTGGGAGGAGGGTTAGTATTAGTGGAACTGCCGTAATGTGAAAGGACGAGACGACTAGGAGCGGTTTATCGATTGTAAAAATGTCAAGTGGGGGGGCGCGTGCGAATGGCAGGGTAGTGGCTTGCCTGGTGGATAAATGGATTCATGCACAGTACTATGGGGGCCCAATTAGATGTCATGTCTACTCGACACCCGATTAAATGGCTTTCGATGTCATGTCAAGCGTCGGGAAAATTACAGGTGATACGAAGCTTTCCATTCTCCCATGATATGGGCTTCTGAGAGCCCTTGGATCTGAGATTGAACGGTTGCATGGCGTGATTCTAGACCTATGGGTGAATATCCTATCCTGGAGGGTTATTTTGCAAATTTTCAGCAACTTAGCATGTGACCGTTCGATCTCAGATCCAAGGGCTGCCATTAACCCGTATCATGGTCGCGCCTACCACGACCGTCGCCTCGCTCGCGCGGTCGCGCCCTTGGAGATTTAACACGGTGCATTAGGCTATCTGATGTTGGCATGTCATACTTAGTCATCACTTAGTCACTCATACAACAAGGATAGCTATAAGGTTGGCTATAGGACTATTTTTTGTTTACTTCTCTCTATCTCTTTCTTCGTAGTATTTATTGCATTTGCCAAGGAGTGACCTCTTCCAATGAAATGGTGCTTAGATGAGGTGCTATGGGCATTAAATGGCTTAGCAACTCAAGTCCCCAATGCATAGGGTGCTTAGTTTTTTATTGCTAAGTTTGCTTCATCTAGGTACACGCGCTTAGCACTGTTTCTTCCTGGGGTCACCAAACTAGTCTCTCTCTCTCTTCTTAATTAACTTGCCACATCAAACTTTATGCCTATGTGGCAGGCTTAGCACCTGTAGGATAAAGTACAATAGTGGGCTATAAGCCCACTTTACATGGCATTTTTGCATATGTGGGGGAAAGAGGCAATGAAAAAGTGGAGGAGTGGGCTCTCAAGCAAGTGCCAGCCTCTACATGGTGGAGCATCGGGAGAGGCACCTGTATGGAGGTGGTCAGGAATCGGGAGACTCAAGCCGGTCGTAGTGCCGCAGTTAAAATGATAATGGCAAGTCAAATCACCGGCCCCACCTGTCTAGCAGTAACTCACTGTCAAATCACACAGCCCTACGTTTGCAGCAGCCTACTCCCTCATCTTCTCGCATCTCTGTCGAACCGACTAGGCGGAACTGCCCCGCCTACCGCGCGGGAAAAGCCCCGCCCTCGACTTTTAAATAGTACAGTATACTAATTTTGTATCCATGGATTGCGCCATGGAGCAAAGCCTCAAGAAAACGGCGGTACACATGTACGGAGTATACAGCATGCCTGTCGCGTTAGCGTCGCACCACAGATGGTCGGTCGGTCTGGCACGCCGCTCTCCGAATGGAACGCGCGTCATATTGCGTTTGCACACACATGTGGGACCACAGTTGAGAACCGACCATAGGCACACTCCCCGGCCCCGCAAGTCGGCTGAGTTAATTGAAGCACATACTCCACCTTGGTACCTGGACGATCCCTGCAAGACACGGAAGATCAGCTCGTCCATGCATGTGACCAGACTCCAGCAGACACGCCTATTTCGGCTATCGTTTACATATCGTGCAGGCTGTGTTGTACAGGGCTGTAGTTCTGGTGAGAAATCTAAAAAAAGGTTTCTTGTCATCTCGCAAAATTAGGTGTCATGTGCTTCGGATCACTGCGAGGGTTAAACAGCGACAACTGAGTTGGGCTAGTCATTGGGGGCACATGCACGAAGACTACTATTGACGGACCCCTTTTCTACGTGTTTATCTTTAATTTGAGCTTTGATCCTCGTCTAGTTTGTCCGACGGGATTCATCTTGTCTCCTTTGGGCAGTGTGGTTATCATTTCTTGTCATGTGGCATTTTTTCGTGTTATATGTTATAATCCGGTGCTTCAGATCAAAATGACGACAACTGCGCCTCCGGGGCACGTGCATGAAGACTTCTCGACAGTCATTGCCGAGGTCAAGCCGGCTCCGGCCGGTAGACAAAAGAGAACTAGTACTCCACTATATAGGCAGGAGCCTCCGCGCTTGCTTGCTAGTGTTGCTCTCTTCACACTGTCTCGTCCTCTCCAGATCTAAACACGACAGTGGTGGCCACACTCTCTCTCTCTCTCTCTCTACTCACTGCTGGTCATAGATCCAGCCCGATCCTCTCCACCGGGGAAGGTGAGAAGGTGCAACGTTCACGCGGTCGTCCTCGGCGACGGCTCTTACCCACTGTCGGCGCGTCCGATCAGCGTGCCTTGCCGTTCTCTCCCAAGCATCGCTGGCGAGGGAGGGCCTCCCACCCCTTCTTCCTCGCTGCCATAGTGTGGGCAGATCCAGCCTCCCGCTGCCCACCTAGCGACATCCCGGCGACCCTCAGGTATAACTTCCTTCGAAACCGGCCTTGTTCAACTTCCCGAGCTCCTGACGTCGCTGCATTTGTATCTTTTACTATTTCTCAGGCCCCCTTGTGTAGATAGGATCGATCGGCTGTTTGAAAACCACCTAATTTTTTTTACTGTTAAGAGGTAAAACTAGTTCATGCACTCGAATCTGGTAGTACTTGGTTCAAACAAGGAAGAAAGGGGGTGGGGGAAGATTTGTTACCTGAATCTAGGACTTGGTCGAAAGAGGAAATAATGGGGGCGAAAAGTAGCAGAGACTGGCTATCCAACTGGTCTCTAGGTCTAATAGGGAAATAAAGGGAACGTAGTACAAACTCAATATAAACTGGATCTATTGGTTGAAAAAGGAAAGAAAGTGGGGACTGGGGGACAAGTCAACAGAGTAAGTCCAGCACTAGATTTGCTAGCCTCACACAGTATAAGGTGGCTATATACCGAACAAAAATGGGACCAACCTAGATATCCTCTTCTGATGTTTGTTGCCCCGAGCCGCTCTTATGTAATGCCACTAGTAAAATGTAGCAGTCGCACAGTTAAAAGTAAGGACACGTTAAACTAATGTTGTTTTCAATGTAATGCCTCCAGTAATATGAATCAATGACACATTTTTCATGTCCTGCTAAATTTCCCATTAATATAAGTTGCTTCTTTTCGTTAGAGATGCAACTGTCCTGGTCCGTCTACTCTCCAGGAGCTTCACGACCAACCTTGATGTTGCTCAATTTTATTGCAACAAATGAAGAAGCTCTGTGGGTTTCGTTTTCTGATGGAAATGGAACCGGGGCTGGAGCCCTTTTCTTAAAAAAGGAAGAAGAAGAAGCTGCTAGCTCATGGGACATTGCTTCATTTTAGGTGAACTGCACAAAAAGGTCCCATGAATTGAATCATCCATGTTGGTGACTGGTGTCATCCCTACTACGATGGCGTTGACTGCAGATATGGTTCCCATCACGAGGTATGTTCCTTTTTGGTCTCACCGTTTCCCAAAGATCCTGCATGTTGATCCTGCTCTTGTGCTACTGTTCTGGCACTGCCATGATAAAGCAGTAATGTTATTATTTTGCACCTTAATCTAGTGGCACTATTAATTTGAGGCAATGTTTTGGCACCGCTAGTGCCACTGTTTTTTTTATATATCGAAAGAGGGGGTTCCCTCCGATTTCATTAAAGAAACCCAACCATAGAGAACCATTATCCGACAACATCTCAGTGTAAATGGGCAGTTATGCAACTACTACTAGAACGGACTGAGTACTAGCAGGAGACAAGTTCGCCACATAAGCTAGGCAGGTAGGGGACGCAGCACCAGCTCAACCAAGTTTGGGTTACAACCCAAATGCTACCACAGAAACATCAGGGGAAGATAGGGACTGTAAGAGCCAGCTTCAGCATCCCAGTCTAAGCACCCCCGGCCTTCATCCTTGCAACGCACGGCACACCTCGTTTGCCACCTGCTCGACCCTAGTGTCACTGATAAAATGAAGTAATAATATAGTTAAAATACAGCGACTGTCCTCTCTATCATTTCATTTCCAATGTAGATCAGTACATTTTGTCCTGTAATGCTTGTACTTCCAGGGATTGGTAGTTGATTATGTGGCATCAATCTGCATCTTATCTTCATTATCCTCTATCCCTTTGAGTATTATCATATCTATAATTACTCTCTACAAAATGTAGAGTACAGGCAATGCTTATGAAGAAGATTCTGTGCTGAAATTCTTGAGTTATCCTTCCCTTGACATGGAGAAGGGCATTATAAAGCTGGTGTTAACTGTTAATGTAAGTCAGTCCTTCTAAAGCCTTTATCCTCAACTGCTGTTTAATTTGCTCATACTCCCTATCGTTTACTGCTGTTTAGTTTGCTGTTTCTACCAAAATGCATGTTCGCAAGAACCGTAAGTTCTAAGTTTTACTTGTAAAGCCAAATTCCTTATTCATACCATGCACATTACTCAATACTCCCTATATGCATGCTTGTTTTTGTGGATCTATAATCCAGTGTGTGGTGAAGCAGCCCACGTTTGCACCTTGTCATCTCCTGTTTTATCTTACTGATGTGGCTGATGATATGAACAACATGCCATGCACATTAACCAAAATAGATACAATGATTTTCTTTGCCCTTCATCTATGCTTGTTATGTTGACATGGTAATCCAGTAGTGTGGTGAAGCTCCCCGCATTATGAACAATGCCAAATTATGCTATTGATATTTTGAACTTACTCTTTATTTTCTAATTTGAAATTGGATGGAATTGACAGCAAAGTTATCATCTTTGTTTATACACGTGCAAAACCTGTCATCTCTCTGCTTTATTTCAGGGTGATATGCCTGATGGCCTGCACAAGTCTGCTGAAGGCTGTGCGACAAACCCAACATATATTGCAGCAAAGAAGGCAAAACATCTTGAAGATAGCGAGACAACCCCAAAGTCTTGTCTTGATGCAGTGTTCAAGTTACTTGAGACTAGCAGTCAGACAAGCTCATAGAATTCATTGTCTGAATCAGTTCAACTTCTTCAGTCCCAAGTTCTAGCAGAAAGGCATTCTGCAACTCAACTTTGACTTGAAGTCCTATCTCTAAGAAAGATTGCGGAGAACACCAAAGAGAACCTCATCGCTAAACAGCTACACCTGGAAGCTATGACCGACATGCTAGGCCAGTCTCACAGCCATGCTCAGCAGCTTGCCCAGTAGTTCCTGCGCAAGGCTAACCTTTCTTGAACTATCTTGGAAGTGGTCTTGGTTCAATATTATTTTGTTACGCTGCAATGGTGCCCAGTTTTTGTATTCTGCTTCTTTGTTGCGCTTTATGATCACTGGTGGCGAACTTCGATGCCCAGTGGATGTAATATACCATAAATCCTTTATTGTATAGTGTAGGTTTATTCTTAGTTACTATGCCGTAATTTCTTTATTGTATAGAGTAGGTTTGTTCTTAATTCCTACTAGTTACTGCCATCATTCGCTATATGAAAAAAATCAGATGTAGTCGACCGGGCTGAAACATTCGCCTCTAACGGGCCTAGTGTTTAGCGGGCCACAATTGGGCCGGCCTGCATCATTCTTGGGCCCGAATGATTGGGGCCTTCACACTTTGCGCGAGGCCCACAACTTACACCGGCCTATATTTTAGTTGGGCCTTTTGTGGACCCAGCGCTTAGTTTGGCCCAGGTAGCGTTGGGCCATTAACAGGCTGAATATTGTACTGGCCTGTTATGGCCCAGATGAAACCATGGGCCTTTAGCAGGCCGAAATGCATATTGGGCCTCAATTTTCACTAGTCGTCGACGGGCCTTCAGCAGGCTGAAATGTAAACCGGGCCTTTTTGGGCCCAGTTATATCACGGGCAGTTACCAGGCCGAAACATATCTCGGGCCTTAGTTGGCCCACTGATATCATGGGCCTTTAAGAGACCGAAAGCTTAGTACAGACATCAACGGGCCGAATTATGCGACATGCCCTTAACAGGCCCAAAGTCACGTTGGGCTTAACTGTTGCCACCTTTATCACGGGCCGTTAGTGGGCCCGATGTCCCGTCAGACCATATATGGCCCATGGGCAGCACGGGCCATTCCCAGGCCGAAAGTCACACCGGGCTGAAATGGGCCCATGTCTACATCGGGCCTCTAACAGGCCGAAAGTCACTGGGCTATAATTGGGCCCAAATATTCGGCAAACAATTAATAGGCCAGATCTAGCTTCGGGCCGTAAATGGGCCCAAATATTCGGCGAACAATTAACGGGCCAGATCTGGCTTCGGGCCGTAAATGGGCCTTTATTAGGCAGGTCGTTATTAGGCTGGCCCACTAGTACCTGAGTAAGTACTATGGGCCATTGACTGGGCCGGCCTTTTTAAGCTATCTGGGCCTCTGTTGGGCCGTGCCACGTGTCGACGTATCATAGGCACTTTGGGTCCAATGAGTGGATGACATCTGTCCCAACGGTGAGCCGACACGTGTTTCCTCCAGCCAATGATGATTTTACACGTGGAAAACCCTCATTGGTCGGGGCTGTTAACGGGTTATCGGATCCAAAACCGAACCCGATAGCTCAACGGCGTTCCGTTACGGTGGATGCCACGTGTCGGTCACCCTTGACGAAAGCACTTCTGTGACGCGCGATTTATCGCCATGGAAGTGGACACTTCCGTGATGATAATTTTGGTAATGTCATGGAACACTTCTACGACAGCACAGGTATGACTATCTTAATTCTGTCATAAATTTGTCATGGATGTACATGCATGACAGAAAATGTGACCTACTATGACAAACATGTATCATCACAGAAGTGTATTTTTTTGTAGTGATGGGAGTAACTGATAGAACACATCAATATATAGATGTAAGCAAAGTACAAAAATATAGAATTAAAAATAGATAATGTAACAAAGATTTGATGCAAATATATCGATAATGTAGCAACGGACGGTATATATTCACAAATTTAGGCCATGCCGACCGTGGTAGGTTGAGATTGAACATACCGAGCGCTCCCTGAAGTCATCCGGAATGGTGAGATAGAACTTCGTTTCTGACTGGCCACGACCACAGTTGCCCGATTTGTGCTCGCACTGTGGACACATGAATGAACACCCACGAATCAGCTAGAACAAAAATGATTCCACGGCGATTTCCGCCGGTTGATTAACAGCGACGGATGGACTGCGATAAGAGATGAGTGAATATTTTGCTAAGTTGATTACCTTGTCCATCCCACAGAAAGTCCCCGGCCCAATCCCGCAGAAAACCCCAGTCCACCAGAATCTAGCATGTCGGTGCAGATATGCGACAGAAAGCGGTAGGGGCGAAATCTAGTGCCATTTGGAGCGCGACCTACGCCCGCCGCCAACAGCCGTCGAGCTTAGGGTGCAGAGTTGCGGAGTAGTCTGCGGCGAGTGAGTAGGGGCGAAGTGGGCGAGGGTTTTCTTTTTCCTTTTTTCCTTTTGCATGTGTGACTGAACACACACGATTCACAGAGGCGACAGAGATGCATCGTGTGTGATAGTAAATCATCGAGATTGAATGGGAATCCAAATTTCCTTTGTCCTTCATCCATGAGTTTTTTTCTATGATGAACATAAACCCTGCTAATCACCATGTTCAAATTTGCCACTTTTCCGAGTTCATTTACAATATTTAGGGGATTATGTGCATTTTGTAGGCATTAATGAGCTCTCCCGCCCCTTTTCGGATGATGAAATAGCCAAGGTTCTAAAAGAGCTACCAGTGGACAGGGCACCTGGGCCCAATGGTTTCAATGGTCTCTTCGTCAAGCGGTGTTGGTCTATCATTGAGCCTGACTTTTTGAGACTGATCAAAGACTTCCATGATGGAAAACTAGCCTTGGACAGCATAAATGGTTCCCTGATAACTCTCATACCCAAAATGCTGTCCCCTGAGAGCCCTAATGACTTTAGGCCCATTTCTCTCACCAACACATATCTCAAATTTTTGACAAAGCTTCTGGCCAATCGTTTGCAAAGTTTAATCCTCAAATGTATACACAAAAACCAATATGGATTTCTTAAGAGCTGATCAATCCAGGATTGTTTGGCGTGGACTTTTGAGTACACACACTAGTGCAAGCAATCCAAAAGGCCAATTGTTATCCTCAAGCTGGACTTTGCTAAAGCTTTTGACACGATCGAGCATGAGGTTATCTTGCAGATGCTGAGATTCAAAGGATTTGATAATGCTGAGATTCAAAGGATTTGATAACAAGTGGATCTCCTGGATAAAGGAAATTTTATCATCTGGCAGTTCTTCTATTCTGTTAAATGGTGTCCCAGGCAAGCAATTCAAATGTAAGTGTGGCGTCAGACAAGGTGACCCTCTCTCACCTCTGCTTTTTGTTCTGGCTGCGGATCTGTTGCAGACAGTGGTAAATGATATGCTTGCCCGTGGCGTCATCACTCTGCCAATTCCATCTCATGACCCCGATTTTCCAATTATTCAATATGCCGATGACACAATTGTCATTCTACCTGCTATTGAGGAACAATTGGTGGCAATGAAAAATATGCTCCTCACCTTCCAGGAGTCTGCTGGTTTGAAGGTTAATTTTAGCAAGTCCTCTATGATCCCTTTGAATATGGATAATGCATTGGCTACAAGATTGGCTGCAGTTCTGGGTTGCAAGATTGGCTCTACTCCTTTCACTTATCTGGGCCTACCAATGGGCACCACAAGGCCTAGGATTATTGATTTTATGCCCATGGTCAACAGAGTAGAGAGAAGACTATCTTGCAGTTCCTCAATGCTCAATCAAGGCTCCAGACTCCAACTTCTTGCTTCAGTCTTGACCTCTATGCCAATTTATTTTCTGTGCTCTTTGAATATCCCCCTGGGATTAATAAACAGCTGGACAGGATCTTCAGACAGTGTCTTTGGAGAGGCAACAGTGACACCCCAAAACAATCCCTTGCTGCATGGAATTTGGTCTGTAGGCCCAAAGATAAAGGTGGTCTTGGAATGATCAATCTTAACATTCAAAACCAGGGGCTTCTTATCAAGCACCTGCACAACTTTTATAATAAGGTGGACATTCCTTGGGTCTCCCTGATTTGGAACTCATATTACGATGGTGTGGTTCCCCAAGCTACTGTGATGACTGGATCTTTCTGGTGGCGAGATGTTTTTAAACTTTCTGACACCTACAGAGTTGTTGCCTCAGCCCAGGTTAACATGGGAGACTCTGTCATGTTTTGGTTAGATGCTTGGCTAGTGGGGGGCTCCACACTGCCTCTATTCAGAAGGCTCCCAAGACTTGTCAAGGATGATAAAGCTTCTGCTGCTGATATTCTTAATTCCTCAGATCTCTTCTCTCTGTTCTACCTACCAATATCTCAAGAAGCTGCCGAGGAACTCGGAATTCTTCAAGACTGGATATTGCATCTTGAAAGGGATCCACTAACTGCTGATGTCTGGACTTGGGTTGGGAAATCTGGTGCTTAATCAGCCAATAGCTTCTACACCATCATGCATTCTCACATGCCTACAATTCAGACATGTAAATGGCTTTGGAGGAGCAAGTGTACCATGAAAATCAAAGTTTTTGGATGGTTGTTATTCTTTGATCGACTGAACACCAAGGATATGCTTGTCAGAAGACACTGGAGGTTGCCTGATGATGATAACCAATGTGTCATTTGTGCTGCTCAGTCGTATGAAGACAGACTTCATCTATTCCTGAATTGCACTTTCAACGCCAGAGTTTGGAATTATCTGAGTTTGGACTGGTCTGGTGGGGATGATCTGCAGGAATGTATCTCTCATGCAAGGAGATCCTTCAGACACACCTTCTTCTTTGAAGTCATGCTATCTGCTGCTTGGAACATTTGGATTTTGTGCAATGGCAGAACCTTTAGAAGAGAGAATGCCACCTTTGCTAGGTGGAAATGTAATTTTGTACATGATGTAACCTTATTATCTCATAGGTTAGCTAGCACCACCAGGGCTTCCCTCCTGGCCTTGGTAAATTCCCTCCCTTAGCCTATAGGTAAGTTTGGGGTAGGTTTTTCTTTCCTTTTGTACATAAGATTGACTGTATCAGTACTACTTCTTTGAGATTGGAATAAAAGACTGTGGGGCTTTGCTCCACAGTAGGTAGTTTCAAAAAAAAAGTCAACCACAAACGCATCATTTACTGGGTTATCAACTATAGAACAATGAAATGTGTGCTTGAAAAACATGACGCCTGGCATGGTGCCATGGTATGGCCTCACCGTGCCCTGGTTAAAAGCTTAGAAGGTTTGATTTACGTCATCAGGCACGCCCTTCATAAATCGAACCATCACTGAGGAAGTTCAATGCTTTCGAGAGGGGAATCACCAAGATTGAAGGGGAATCCAAATTTCCGTCCTAGTTTGTCATTCAGTTATTTTCCAACGATCAACATACCGCCTCAAATGCAACATGTTCAAATTTGACATTTTTACGAACTCATTTACCATATTTAGGGGATTATGTGCATTTTCTAGGCATTAATTAAGCACATAATTCAAATTCGAACAATCGGTGCATGAAAAGGTGCACAAGAACGGTCTGGAAAACCATGCTCGTGCTATTTAGTACATTTTCATGCCTTTTACAAGGAATGGGCAGATATTTTAAGGAAATGTGTGGCAATAGTCAACCATAAATGCGTCGTTTACTAGGTTAACAACTACACAAAAATAAAATACATGCTTGGAAAACATGACGCCTGGTGTGGTGCCATGGTATGGCCTCACCGTGCCCTGGTAAAAATGTCGTGATGCACGCCTTTCATAAATCGAACCATCACCGAGGAAGTTTCATGGTTTCGAGGGGGAAATCACCAAGATTGAAGGGGGGTCCAAATTTCCTTTGTCCTTTGTCCACGAGTTTTTTTCTATGATGAACATAAAACCTGCAAATCACCGTGTTCAAATTTGGCACTTTTCCAGGTTCATTTGCCATATTTAGGGGATTATGTGCATTTCCTAGGCATTAATGCACATAATTCAAGATCAAACAAGCGGTGCATGAAAGGGTGCACAAGAACGGCCTGGAAAAGCATGCTCGTGCCATTTAGTAAATTCTCATGCCTTTTACAAGGAAGGGACAGATATTTTGATGAAATGTGTGGCAATAGTCAACCACAAACGTTGTTATTGGGTTTTCAACTATAGAAAAAATGAAATAAATGCTTGAAAAACATGACGCCTGGCATGGTGAGCCATGGTATGACCTCACCATGCCCTGGTAAAAATTTGAGAAGGTTTGGCTTATGTCGTCATGCACGCACTTCATAAATCGAACCATCACCTAGGAAGTTCCATGCTTTTGAGAGGGAAATCACCAAGATTGAAGGGGAATCCAAAATTTATTCGTTATTTGCCCTGGAGTTTTTTTCTACGATGAACATACACCCTGCAAATCACCGTGTTCAAATTTGGCATTTTTTCGGGCTCATTTACCATATTTAGGGGATTATGTGCATTTTCTAGGCATTTAGCGCATATAAATCCAATCCAGCTATAGGTGCACGGGTGTGATGTGAGGGACGTGGATTGCCGTTCAATCGCGGCGCATCCTACGGTGTACACGCGCGATCCACGTGGCTGGGGTTCCGGCCAATCATAACGCAACACACAATAGGCTCAGCGCATACTATTTCCGGAAGCGACGGAGATGAACCGTGTGCGATAATGAACGAGCAAAATTGTAAGGGAAGCCAAATTTCTATTGTCGTTCATCGTTGAGCTCTTGAATACCACCCACTGTACGGCTGCCCGGCCCCTCCGTCCCAGAGCACTCTCCAGGCGTCGTCCATGGCAGCGCGGCGCACAGTAACTGCTAAGGAATCGATGGCATCCCGTCGCGCCGCGTTCCTCGCCGCCCGCGACCGCACACATGGTAAGGAAGCGATGGCATCTCACTGCGCTGAGTTCATCGCAGCCGCCGGCCAGACAGTTACATGGGTGGACTCTGAGGCTGCCATGGCCGAATGGGTGGTGGATCTAGAGGCGGCCAAAGCCACGCAAAAGGAGCGGAAAAGGCAGAAAGCAGCCAAGAAAAGAGAGTCCCGTCGCCACAAGAAAAAAGAGGCCACACGCCGTGGTGAGGAGAGCTTGGCGGAGATCGAAGCACGGTGGGTTGCCGCCTACAAGGACGGGAAGGAGAATGCCAGCATCTGGCCAGCATGCCCCGATGGCAGCATGTGAGAAGTAGTTTAAGTTTGTAGTATTAGAGCAAATTACCAGTAGTACTTTAAGTTTGTAGTCTTAACGTACAATGTTAGTAAGAGCATCCTTTGAGGGCTTTGAGCGTTGATTAGCATGTGTGCCCGTGTGCGTTTTTTTGTGTTCATCATTAGAAGATCACAAAACACATGGTTTCTATGTCGTACCCGTCTGCGTTTTTTTGCGTTAATGATCCATAAGTCAGTTACCTATGCGATGTTTCTAATAAACCAGGCGTACCATTGACTGAAAAAAATCAACTACACGTGTACATTTTTTTGGAGACGGGATCTGCCAACTTTCTTTTTTCTCGCACATGAGTATTTTACGCGCTTTGTCTGTGTTGTGTGTTTCCCCCGCCCAAGTTTCAAGTTTCGCAGCGAAATTTTCATTAGGCGCGCGATTTCAGAATTTATTCCTCCAACCACATCCCCACCCTCAGTATCCCCCCTCGCGCCTCCCCCTACCGGCATCTCAAACCGCCGCCGCCGCAACCACAGCTTCAACCACATCTACGTTATGCTCGGATCCAGTCAGGTAACCCACCGATCTCTATCATGGCCCTGGCCTGATTGCTTAAAAGGCATCTGCTAAACATCCTCATGCCTCCAAATCCCCACCGCCAGGAGATGATGGCGGTCCATGGCGCGATGGCCGCTGTGCGTGTTGACCCAGAGGAACACCTCGCCTCCGCCATCGCCGACGATATGGTGCAGGCTCTGTACCAGATGAAGTGCCCCAACGACTACCCCCAGGACTTAACAGGTAAGATCTGACCAGCTATATCTTACCAATACCACTTGCAACGCTATGATTTGTATGGTTGATGTATTAAGCATGTTCGTGCCTTGTTTATTTCAGTACTGCACACTGTGTGATGTTCAAATATTACCGTGTGCAGCTCAATTTCACCAATACCAGCAACAAACTTACAATACATGACTCAGGATATCACTAGAGATGCTGCCCATTTGCTATTTTTAGTGGATGCTAACCCTGTTGTACTTAACATCCATGTCCATGTACTTACACAGGGTCATAATGGCCGATGCTATTGTATGTCGTCGAGGTTAGCTACATCCCATGTCTTACAGTATTTCAAATCATTTGTGCAATTGCAGTTTAACTTCTACCATTTACTGGTTGCCTGTAGGTACACATGTCAGTGCCACTGATCCATGCTTCGACCCGGAGGAACAGCTCGCCTCCGCTTTCGCTGACTTTGGGCGGGCTCTGGCCAAGATGAAGTGCCCTAGCAACTACCTCTCAGGACTTACCAAGTATGTATTCACCAGTTCAATCTTACCAATACCAATTGCAATTAATGGCTATGTTCTATACGGTCGATGTATTAAGCATGTTCTAGTAAACATGCCTAACACATTTTTGCTACTTTCCCTACCATTTTATAGACATCTGGGCCATTCTCTGCTCTGGCAGCACCTGCCTTGTGATGTTTAACTATACCAATTGCATTTTTATCAGTACCGGTTTTCAATGTCTATTAAGCCTGTTGCAATTAACAGTTGAATCCATTTTTAAATAGTTGTACTTCAAAGCCTACAAACTTACAAAACATGATTTAGGATGCTGTTAAGCCTGTTGCAATTAACAGTTGTATCCATTTTTTTAGTCTGTCCATTTGCCACCATGCTACTCTCCGCAATGAAGATATAGTAGAGATGCTGCCCGGTTGCTATTTTTGGTGGATGCTAACCCTATTGTACTTAACATGCCTTTCCATGTACTTACGCAGGGTCATAACGACCGATGCTGTTGTTTGCCGTTGAGGTTAGCTGCATCCCATGTCTTATAGTATTTCACATCATTTGTGCAATTGCAGTTTAACTTCTACCATTTACTGGTTGCCTGTAGGTACACATGTCAGTGGCACTGATCCATGCTTCGACCCGGAGGAACAGCTCGCCTCTGCTGCCGCTGACTATGGGCGGGCTCTAGCCAAGATGAAGTGCCCCAGCAACCACCTCTCAGGACTTACCAAGTATGTACTCACCAGATCAATCTTGCCAATACCAGTTGCAATTAATGGCTATGTTTTGTACGGTCGATGTATTAAACATGTTGTAGTAAACATGCCTAACACGTTTTAGCTATTTTACCTACCTTTTTATTGACAACTTGGCCAATATCTACTCTGGCAGCACCTGCCTTGTGATGTTTAACTCTGCAAATTGCATTTTTATCAGTACCGGTTTCAATGGCCATTAAGCATGTTGCAATTAACATTTGTATCCATTTTTAAAGAGTTGTATTTCAATGGCTACAAACTTACAAAACATGAATTAGGATCTTATTAAGCCTCATGCAATTAACAGTTATATCCATTTTTTAATCCGTCCCTTTGCTACTGTGCTACTCTTTCGCAATGAAGATATCACTACAGATGCTGCCGTTTTAATACCATTTGCTATTTTTGGTGGATGCTAACCCTGTTGTAGTTAACATTGGCTTTCCATGTACTTACACAGGGCTACAATGGGCGATGTTGTTGTTTGCCGTCGAGGTTAGCTGCATCCCATGTCTTGTACACCATCTATTCCTAAATATAATTATTTTTAGAGATTCCAATATAGACTACATAAGGAGCAAAATGAGTGAATCTAGATTCTAATCTAAACTATATCTATAATTCTATATACATCCGTATGTAGTTCATATTGAAATCTCAAAAAAAATACTTGTACTTAGGAACATAGGTAGTTGTATTTTACATCATTTGTGCAATCTCAGTTTAGCTTCTAACATTTACTGGTTGCTGGTAGGTACATATATGAGCGGTACTGATCCACGCTTCAATCCCTTTTGCGTATGGGGCAATGAGATATTCATGAACAAGCATCAAGTGAGGAAACTAAGAAAGATTGTTAGGCGAAAGAAACGGTGATTGGAATTAAGCTCTTTATTTACACTTTGCCCAAGACCACTGTGAACTTTAGGATGGTAAGTAATGTGTTGCCTTTTCCCCCTACCCACAACAAGTTACTCTATTAGACCTCAGTATATAATATTTTTCTCTTTTCAGTGGTTTCTGAAGCTATTTACTGTTGATTACCTTGCAAACTACATGACCGGATGGAGGCAACTAAGGTTAAAGTATATAATTCATGCTACCAAGATAATGCTCTAGAATTCTTCCTGAAGGCGATGAAGGATGGGCGACCAATAGTCACAAGGGGTCGGACAAAAGTGGCTCGTGCCTATGGCATGCAAGAAGGCACATTATGGGCATTCCGCTTCTTCAACACCGTCGGTAGTCAAAATGATTTACACTTGTCTCTTCACCTTTATCGCCTTTAAATATCATGGTTCATCATAGTTAATTGCTTCCTAATCCTGTAATTACTGAACATATTGTACTGGCAATTTTATTTATGGATTCGTTGTTGAACCATTGTGCCGAGAATTTGAATTGCACGTTTCATATTTCAAAATTTCCAATTCGGATAACAAATTACAGGCAAAAATAAAAATATACACGAGCTAATAAAATAATGTGCACACAGTTAGAAAGAAAACAACGTGTGCGATGTAAAAAGAGAACAGACACTCATGGAACTTTGCAAACGGTTCTGGCAGTAAAAGTGCTTGTGATGGATAGCCCAATGCCACACAGTTTTCTAGATCAAATAGTGTGTGATGTAGTTCATAAAAGCAAATAGTTAACCAAGGCAGAGCATGTGTGATAGTTACACCTTTCACACACGAGCGTATACATAAACCTGTGTGGGATGTACATAAGAACGGAAACGTTTTCCCTAGATTGACGGTGTGGGATGTGCACAAGAACGGAAACGTTTTCCCTGGATTGACTGTGTGGGATGTACATAAGAACAGAAACATATTCCTTTGATTGACTGTGTGTGATATACATACCTACGGAAATGTTTTTCTTGGATTCACCGTGTGGGGTGTACATGCCTACGGAAATGATTGGGTTTCGATGCCTCGCCCGATCGCACACGAGCTCATTTGGTGTCCCAGGAGGGCCTATCCCCGACGATTTCTAGGTCGTGTGGGAAGGACCCCCCTATCGCCCACACTCACTTGGCCACAATTCCAAATGCCGTTGCGGAAAGGGGTTAAAAACCGTTTGTATAGCACCGACGCGTACCAGTGTTATAAGATGATCCCTTCACTAAATTTCAAGATAAAAGTGTTCTCCCTGAGTATGCACCATTGCGACACCTCGTTGTGTTGAGACACCACGTGATGATCGGGTGGGATAGACTCTATGTTCACATACAACGGGTGCAAGACAGTTTTGCACATGCAGAATACTCTGTTAAACTTGACGAACCTAGCACGTACAGACATGGCCTTGGAACACTGGAGACTGAAAGGTCAAACATGAATCATATAGTAGATATGATCAACATAGAGATGTTCACCATTGATGACTACTCCATCTGACGTGATGATCGGACATGGATTAGTTGATTTGGATCACGTATCATTTAGACGACTTGAGGGATGTCTATCTAAGTGGGAGTTCTTAAGTAATTTGATTAATTGAACTTAATTTATCATGAACTTAGTCCTGATAGTATTTGCATATCTATGTTTTAGATCAATAGCTGGTGATATAGCTCCCTTATTTTTGATATGTTCCTAGAGAAAAATAAGTTGAGAGATCATAGTAGCAATAATGCGGACTGGGTCCGTGATCTAAGGATTATCATCATTGCTGCACAGAAGAATTATGTCCTTGATGCACCGCTAGGTGACAGACCTATAGCCGATGCAAATATTATGAATGTTTGGCAAGCTTGATATGATGACTACTTAATAGTTTAGTGCGCCATGCTTTACAGCTTAGAACCGGACTTCAAAAATGTTTTGAACGCCACGGAGCATGTGAGATGTTCTAAGAGTTGAAATTGGTATTTCAGACTCATGCCTGTGTCGAGAGGTATGAGAACTCTGGCAATTAATTTGCCGACAAGATGGGGGAGAATAGCTCAACCAGTGAGCATGTGCTCAGAATGTCTGGGTACTACAATCGCTTGAATCAAGTGTCAGTTAATCTTCGAGATAAGATAGTGATTGACACAGTTCTCTAGTCACTATCACCAAGCTACTAGAACTTCGTAATGAACCATAATATGTAAGGGATGACAAAAACGATTCCCGAGATCTTCACGATGCTGAAATCTGCGAAGGTAGAAATCAAGAAAGAGCATCAAGTGTTGACGGTTAACAAGACCACTAGTTTCAAAAAAAGGGCAAGGGAAAGAAAGGGAACTTCAAGAAGAATGGCAAGCAAGTTGCCGCTCCCGTTAAGAATCCCAAAGCCGGACCCAAGCCTGAAACTAAGTGCCTCTACTGCAAAGGAAATGGTCACTGAAAGCGGAACTGCCCCAAATACTTGGTGTATTTGATACCGGTTCAGTTGGTAAGATTAGTAACTCGAAATAGGAGTTACAGAATAAATAGAGACTAGTTAAGGGCGAGGTGACGATGTGTGTTGGAAGTGATTCCAAGGTTGATACGATCACCATCGCACACTCCCTCTGCCTTTGGGATTAATGTTGAACCTAAATAACTGTTATTTGGTGTTTGCGTTGAGCATGAATATGATTTAATCATATTTGTTGCTATATGGTTATTCATTAAGTCAAAGAATAATTGTTGTTCTGTTTACATGAATAAAACCTTCTATGGTCATACAGCCAATGTGAATGGTTTATTGAATCTCGATCGTAGTGATACACATATTCATAATATTGATGCCAAAGGATGCAAAATTGATAATGACAGTGCAACATACTTGTAGCACTTCCATTTAGGTCATATTGGTGTAAAGTGCATGAAGAAACTCCATGCAGATGGGCTTTTGGAATCACTTGATTATGAATCATTTGATACTTGCGAACCATGCCTCATGGGAAAGATGACTAAAACTCCGTTCTCTGGAACAATGGAGCGAGCTAATGACTTATTGGAAGTAATACATACCGATGTATGCGGTCTGATGAGTATTGAAGCACGCGGCAGGTATCGTCATTTTCTGATCTTCACTGATTATTTGAGCAGATATGGGTATATCTACTTAATGAAACAGAAGTCTGAAACATTTGAAAAGTTCAAAGAATTTCAGAGTAAAGTGGAGAATCATCGTAACAAGAAAATAAAGTTTCTACGATCTGATCGCGGAGGCAAATATTTGAGTTACAAGTTTGGCCTTCATATAATACAGTGTGGAATAGTTTCACAACTCACACCACCTGGAACACCACATTGTAATGGTGTGTCTGAATGTTGTAACCGTACTTTATTAGATATGGTGCATTCCATGATGTCTCTTACCGATTTACCACTATCATTTTGGGGTTATCCATTAGAGACAGCTGCATTCACGTTAAATAGGGCACCATCTAAATCTGTTGAGACAACACCGTATGAACTGTGGTTTGGCAAGAAACCTAAGCTGTCATTTCTTAAAGTTTGGGGGTCCGATGCTTATATCAAAAGGCTTTAGCTAGATAAGCTCAAATCCAAATCGAAGAAGTGTGTCTTCATAGGATACCCTAAAGAAACTATTGGGTACACCTTCTACCACAGATCCAAAGGCAAGATCTTTGTTGCTAAGAATGGGTCCTTTCTAGAGAAGGAGTTTCTCTCGAAACAAGTTAGTGGGAGGAAAGTAGAACTTGATGAGGTAATTGTACCTTCTGTCGAATTGGAAAGTAGCTCATCACAGAAAACCGTTCCCGTGATGCCTACACCAACTAGAGAGGAAGCCAATGATGATGATCATGAAACTTCAGATCAAGTTACTACTGAACCTCGTAGGTCAACCAAAGCATGATCCACACCAAAGTGGTACGGTAATCCTATTCTGGAAGTCATGTTACTAGACCATGGCAAACCTACGAACTATGAAGAAGGTATGATGAACCCAGATTCTGATAAATGGCTTGAGACCATGAAATCTGAGATAGGATCCATTTATGAGAACAAAGCGTGGACTTTGGTGGACTTGCCCGATGATCAGCGAGCCATAGAGAATAAATGGATCTTCTAGAAGAAGAGTGACGCTAATGGTAATGTTACTGTCTACAAATCCCGACTTGTCGCAATAGGTTTTTGACAAGTTCAAGAAGTTGACTACGATGAGACTTTGTCACCCGTAGCGATGCTTAAGTCTGTCCGAATCATGTTAGCAATTGTCGCATTTTATGATTATGAAATCTGGCAAATGGATGTCAAAAACTGCATTCCTTAATGGAGATTAAAGAAGAGTTGTATATGATGCAACCAGAAGGTTTTGTCGATCCTAAAGGTGCTAACAAAGTGTGCAAGCTCTAGCAATCCATCTATGGACTGGTGCAAGCATCTTGGAGTTGGAATATACACTTTGATGAAGTGATCAAAGCATATGGTTTTATACAGACTTACATTGAAGCCTGTATTTGCAAGAAAGTGAGTGGGAGCTCTGTAGCATTTCTGATATTATATGTGGATGACATATTGTTGATTGGAAATGATATAGAATTTCCGGATAGCATAAAAGGATACTTGAATAAGAATTTTTCAATAAAAAACCTCGGTAAAGCTACTTATGTATTGGGCATCAAGATCTATAGAGATAGATCGAGACGCTTAATAAGACTTTCACAAAGCACATACCTTGACAAAGTTTTGAAGAAGATCAAAATGTATTAGTCAAAGAAAGGGTTCTTGCCTGCATTGCAAGGTATGAAGTTGAGTAAGACTCAAAACCCGACCACGGCAGAAGATAGAGAGAGAATAAAAGTCATTCCCTATGCCTCAGCCATAGGTTCTATACGATATGCCATGTTGTGTACCACACCTGATGTGTGTCTTGCCACTTATCTGGCAAAGAGGGTACAAGAGTGATCCAGGAGTGGACCACTGGACATCGGTCAAAATTATCCTTAGGTGCCTTAAAGAGGACTAAGGAAATGTTTCTCGGTTATGGAGGTGATAAAGAGTTCTTCGTAAAGAGTTACATCGATGCAAGCTTTGACACTGATCTAGATGACTCTAAGTCTCAATCTGGATACATATTGAATGTGGGAGCTGTTGTAAATATGCCCTAGAGGCAATAATAAAATGGTTATTATTATATTTCCTTGTTCATGATAATTGTCTATTGTTCATGCTATAATTGTGTTATCCGGAAATCGTAATACATGTGTGAACACATAGACCACAACATGTCCCTAGTGAGTCTCTAGTTGACTAGCTCGTTGATCGACAGATAGTCATGGTTTCCTGACTATGGACATTGGATGTCATTGATAACGGGATCACATCATTAGGAGAATGATGTGATGGACAAGACCCAATCCTAAGCATAGCACAAAAGATCGTGTAGTTCGTTTGCTAGAGCTTTTCCAATGTCAAGTATCATTTCCTTAGACCATGAGATCGTGCAACTCCCGGATACCGTAGGAGTGCTTTGGGTGTACCAAACATCACAACGTAACTGGGTGACTATAAAGGTGCACTACGGGTATCTCTGAAAGTGTCTGTTGAGTTGGCACGGATCGAGACTGGGATTTGTCACTCCGTATGACGGAGAGGTATCTCTGGGCCCACTCGGTAATGCATCATCATAATGAGCTCAATGTGACTAAGGAGTTAGCCACGGGATCATGCATTACGGTACGAGTAAAGTGACTTACCGGTAACGAGATTGAACAAGGTATTGGGATACCGACGATCGAATCTCGGGCAAGTAACGTACCGATTGAAAAAGGGAATTGTATACGGGATTGATTGAATCCTCGACATCATGGTTCATCCTATGAGATCATCGTGGAACATGTGGGAGCTAACATGGGTATCCAGATCCCGCTGTTGGTTATTGACCGGAGAGCCGTCTCGGTCATGTCTGCATGTCTCCCGAACCCGTAGGGTCTACACACTTAAGGTTAGGTGACGCTAGGGTTGTAGAGATATGTGTATGCGGAAACCCGAAAGTTCTTCGAAGTCCCGGATGAGATCCTGGACGTCACGAGGAGTTCCGGAATGGTCTGGAGGTGAAGAATTATATATAGGAAGTCCAGTTTCGGCCACCGGGAAAGTTTTGGGGGTTATCGGTATTGTACCGGGACCACCGGAAGGGTCCCGGGGGTCCACCGGGTGGGGCCACCTATCCTGGAGGGCCCCATGGGCTGACGTGGGAGGGGAACCAGCCCCTGGTGGGCTGGTGCACCCCCCATGGGCCTCCCCCTGCGCCTAGGGTTGGAAACCCTGGGGGTGGGGGGCGCCCCACCTGACTTGGGGGGGAAGTTTCCCCCCTTGGCCGCCGCCCCCCCCCCATGTAGATGGGATCCCAGGGCCGGCGCCCCCCAGGGGGCCTATATAAAGGGGGAAGGGAGGGCAGCAGCACCCTAGCCCCTGGCGCCTCCCTCTCCCTCCCGTGACACCTCTCCCTCCCGCTTGCGCTTGGCGAAGCCCTGCCGGGATCCCCGCTACTTCCACCACTACGCCGTCGTGCTGCTGGATCTCCATCAACCTCTCCTTCCCCCTTGCTGGATCAAGAAGGAGGAGACGTCTCTGCTCCGTACGTGTGTTGAACGCGGAGGTGCCGTCCGTTCGGCGCTCGGTCATCGGTGATTTGGATCACGACGAGTACGACTCCATCAACCCCGTTCACTTGAACGCTTCTGCTCGCGATCTACAAGGGTATGTAGATGCACTCCTTCCCTCTCGTTGCTAGTACACTCCATAGATGGATCTTGGTGATGCGTAGAAAATTTTAAAATTCTGCAACGATCCCCTACAGTGGCATCATGAGCCAGGCCTATGCGTAGTTACTATGCACGAGTAGAACACAAAGCAGTTGTGGGCGTAGATGTTGTCATTTTTTCTTGCCACTACTAGTCTTATCTTGTTTCGGCGGTATTGTGGGATGAAGCGGCCCGGACCGACCTTACACGTACGCTTACGTGAGACTGGTTCCACCGACTGACATGCACTAGTTGCATAAGGTGGCTAGCGGGTGTCTGTCTCTCCCACTTTAGTCGGAACGGATTCGATGAAAAGGGTCCTTATGAAGGGTAAATAGAAATTGGCATATCACGTTGTGGTTTTACGTAGGTAAGAAACGTTCTTGCTAGAAACCTATAGAAGCCACATAAAAACATGCAACAACAATTAGAGGACGTCTAACTTGTTTTTGCAGCATGTACCTTGTGATGTGATATGGCCAAAAGGATGTGATGAATGAGTTATATGTGATGTATGAGATTGATCATGTTCTTGTAATAGGAATCACGACTTGCATGTCAATGAGTATGACAACCGGCAGGAGCCATAGGAGTTGTCTTTATTTTTGTAAGACCTGCGTGTCATTGAATAACGCCATGTAAATTACTTTACTTTATTGCTAAACACGTTAGCCATAGAAGTAGAGGTAATCGTTGGCGTGGCAACTTCATGAAGACACGATGATGGAGATCATGATGATGGAGATCATGGTGTCATGCCGGTGACGAAGATGATCATGGCGCCCCGAAGATGGAGATCAAAGGAGCAAAATGATATTGGCCATATCATGTCACTATTTGATTGCATGTGATGTTTATCATGTTTTACATCTTATTTGCTTAGTACGACGGTAGTAAGTAAGATGATCCCTTATAATAATTTCAAGAAAGTGTTCCCCCTAACTGTGCACCGTTGCGAAGGTTTGTTGTTTCGAAGCACCACGTGATGATCGGGTGTGATAGATTCTAACGTTCGCATACAACGGGTGTTGACGAGCCTAGCATGTACAGACATGGCCTCGGAACACACGCAATACACTTAGGTTGACTTGACGAGCCTAGCATGTATAGACATGGCCTCAGAACACGGAAGACCGAAAGGTCGAGCATGAGTCGTATAGAAGATACGATCAACATGAAGATGTTCACCGATCTTGACTAGTCCGTCTCACGTGATGATCGGACACGGCCTAGTTGACTCGGATCATGTTTCACTTAGATGACTAGAGGGATGTCTATCTGAGTGGGAGTTCATTGAATAATTTGATTAGATGAACTTAATTATCATGAACTTAGTCTAAAATCTTTACAATATGTATTGTAGATCAAATGGCCCACGTTGCCCTCAACTTCAACGCGTTCCTAGAGAAAACCAAGCTAAAAGACGATGGCAGCAACTATACGGACTAGGTACGGAACCTGAGGATCATCCTCATAGCTGCCAAGAAAGATTATGTCCTGGAAGCACCGCTAGGTGAAGCACCCATCCCAGAGAACCAAGACGTTATGAACGCTTGGCAATCACGTGCTGATGATTACTCCCTCGTTCAGTGCGGCATGCTTTACAGCTTAGAACCGGGGCTCCAAAAGCGTTTTGAGAAACATGGAGCATATGAGATGTTCGAAGAGCTGAAAATGGTTTCCAAGCTCATGCCCGGGTCGAGAGATATGAAGTCTCCGACAAGTTCTTCAGTTGTAAAATGGAGGAAAATAGTTCTCTCAGTGAGCACGTACTCAAAATGTCTGGGTTACACAACCGCTTGTCTCAGCTGGGAGTTAATCTCCCGGATGACGCGGTAATTGACAGAATCCTTCAGTCGCTTCCACCAAGCTACAAGAGCTTTGTGATGAACTTCAATATGCAGGGGATGGAAAAGACCATTCCTGAGGTATATTCAATGCTGAAATCAGTGGAGGTGGAGATCAAAAAGGAACATCAAGTGTTGATGGTGAATAAAACCACTAAGTTCAAGAAAGGCAAGGGTAAGAAGAACTTCAAGAAGGACGGCAAGGGAGTTGCCGCGCCCGGTAAGCCAGTTGCCGAGAAGAAGTCAAAGAATGGACCCAAGCGTGAGACTGAGTGCTTTTATTGCAAGGGAAGTGGTCACTGGAAGCGGAACTGCCCCAAATACTTAGCAGACAAGAAGGCCGGCAACACCAAAGGTATATGTGATATACATGTAATTGATGTGTACCTTACCAGCACTCGTAGTAGCTCCTGGGTATTTGATACCGGTGCGGTTGCTCATATTTGTAACTCAAAACAGGAGATGCGGAATAAGCGGAGACTGGCGAAGGACGAGGTGACGATGCGCGTCGGGAATGGTTCCAAGGTCGATGTGATCGCCGTCGGCACGCTGCCTCTACATTTACCTACGGAATTAGTTTTAAACCTCAATAATTGTTATTTAGTGCCAGCTTTGAGCATGAACATTGTATCAGGATCTCGTTTAATTCGAGATGGCTACTCATTTAAATCCGAGAATAATGGTTGTTCTATTTATATGAGAGATATGTTTTATGGTCATGCCTCGCTGGTCAATGATTTATTCTTAATGAATCTCGAACGTGATGTTACACATATTCATAGTGTGAATACCAAAAGATGTAAAGTTGATAACGATAGTCCCACATACTTGTGGCACTGCCGCCGTGGTCACATTGGTGTCAAGCGCATGAAGAAGCTCCATGCTGATGGACTTTTAGAGTCTCTCGATTATGAATCATTTGACACATGCGAACCATGCCTCATGGGCAAAATGACCAAGACTCCGTTCTCCGGAACAATGGAGCGAGCAACCAACTTATTGGAAATCATACATACCGATGTGTGCGGTCCAATGAGTGTTGAGGCTCGCGAAGGATATCGTTATGTTCTCACTCTCACTCATGACTTGAGTAGATATGGGTATGTCTACCTAATGAAACACAAGTCTGAAACCTTTGAAAAGTTCAAGGAATTTCAGAGTGAGGTTGAGAATCAACGTGACAGGAAAATAAAGTTCTTACGATCAGATCGTGGGGGAGAATATTTAAGTCACGAATTTGGTACGCACTTAAGGAAATGTGGAATCGTTTCACAACTCACGCCGCCTGGAACACCTCAGCGAAATGGTGTGTCCGAACGTCGTAATCGCACTCTATTGGATATGGTGCGATCTATGATGTCTCTTACCGATCTACCGCTCTCATTTTGGGGCTATGCTTTAGAGACTGCCGCATTCACTTTAAATAGGGCTCCGTCGAAATCCGTTGAGACGACACCGTATGAATTATGGTTTGGGAAGAAACCTAAGCTGTCGTTTCTAAAAGTTTGGGGATGCGATGCTTATGTCAAGAAACTTCAACCTGAAAAGCTCGAACCCAAGTCGGAAAAATGCGTCTTCATAGGATACCCTAAGGAAACCATTGGGTATACCTTCTACCTCAGATCCGAAGGCAAGATCTTTGTTGCCAAGAATGGGTCCTTTCTGGAGAAAGAGTTTCTCTCGAAAGAAGTGAGTGGGAGGAAAGTGGAACTTGATGAGGTGATAGTCACCCCTTCCGAACCGGAAAGTAGCGCAGCGTGGGAAGTTGTTCCTATGGTGCCTGCACCGACTGGGGAGGAAGTTAACGATGATGATCATGAAGCTTCAGATCAAGTTACTGCTGAACTTCGTAGGTCCACAAGGACACGTTCCGCACCAGAGTGGTACGGCAACCCTGTCCTGGAAATCATGTTGTTAGACAACGGTGAACCTTCAAACTATGAAGAAGCGATGGCGGGCCCGGATTCTGACAAATGGCTAGAAGCCATGAAATCCGAGATAGGATCCATGTATGAAAACGAAGTATGGACTTTGACCGACTTGCCTGATGATCGGCGAGCCATAGAAAATAAATGGATCTTTAAGAAGAAGACAGACGCGGATGGTAATGTGACCATCTATAAGGCTCGACTTGTCGCTAAGGGTTATCGACAAGTTCAAGGGGTTGACTACAATGAGACTTTCTCACCCGTAGCGAAGCTGAAGTCCGTCCGAATCATGTTAGCAATTGCCGCATTCTATGATTATGAGATATGGCAAATGGACGTCAAAACGGCATTCCTTAACGACTTCCTTAAGGAAGAATTGTATATGATGCAGCCAGAAGGTTTTGTCGATCCTAAGAATGCTAACAAGGTATGCAAGCTCCAGCGCTCCATCTATGGGCTGGTGCAAGCATCTTGGAGTTGGAACATTCGATTTGATGAGATAATCAAAGTGTTTGGGTTTACACAGACTTATGGAGAAGCCTGTGTTTACAAGAAAGTGAGTGGGAGCTCTGTAGCATTTCTCATATTATATGTGGATGACATACTATTGATGGGAAATGATATAGAATTCTTGGAAAGTATAAAGGCCTACTTGAATAAGTGTTTTTCAATGAAGGACCTTGGAGAAGCTGCTTATATATTAGGCATCAAGATCTATAGAGATAGATCAAGACGCCTCGTTGGTCTTTCACAGAGTACGTACCTTGACAAGATATTGAAGAAGTTCAATATGGATTAGTCCAAGAAGGGGTTCTTTCCTATATTGCAAGGTGTGCAATTGAGCACGGCTCAATGCCCGACCACGGCAGAAGATAGAGAAAAGATGAGTGTCATCCCCTATGCCTCGGCCATAGGGTCTATTATGTATGCCATGCTGTGTACCAGACCTGATGTAAACCTTGCCGTGAGTTTGGTAGGAAGGTACCAAAGTAATCCCGGCATGGAACACTGGACAACGGTCAAGAATATCCTGAAGTACCTGAAAAGGACTAAGGATATGTTTCTCGTATATGGAGGTGACGAAGAGCTCGTCGTAAAGGGTTACGTCGACGCTAGCTTCGACACAGATCTGGATGACTCGAAGTCACAAACCGGATACGTGTATATTTTGAATGGAGGGGCAGTAAGCTGGTGTAGTTGCAAGCAAAGCGTCGTGGCGGGATCTACATGTGAAGCGGAGTACATGGCGGCCTCGGAGGCAGTGCAAGAAGCAATCTGGATGAAGGAGTTCATTACTGACCTAGGGGTGATTCCCAATGCGTCGGGCCCGATGACTCTCTTCTGTGACAACACTGGAGCTATTGCCCTTGCCAAGGAGCCCAGGTTTCACAGGAAGACCAGGCATATCAAGCGTTGCTTCAACTCCATTCGTGAAAGTGTTCAGAATGGAGACATAGATGTTTGTAAAGTACATACGGACCTGAATGTAGCAGATCCGTTGACTAAACCTCTCCCTAGAGCAAAACATGATCAACACCAGAACTCTATGGGTGTTCGATTCATCACAATGTAACTAGATTATTGACTCTAGTGCAAGTGGGAGACTGTTGGAAATATGCCCTAGAGGCAATAATAAAATGGTTATTATTATATTTCCTTGTTCATGATAATTGTCTATTGTTCATGCTATAATTGTGTTATCCAGAAATCGTAATACATGTGTGAACACATAGACCACAACATGTCCCTAGTGAGCCTCTAGTTGACTAGCTCGTTGATCAACAGATAGTCATGGTTTCCTGACTATGGACATTGGATGTCATTGATAACGGGATCACATCATTAGGAGAATGATGTGATGGACAAGACCCAATCCTAAGCATAGCACAAAAGATCGTGTAGTTCGTTTGCTAGAGCTTTTCCAATGTCAAGTATCATTTCCTTAGACCATGAGATCGTGCAACTCCCGGATACCGTAGGAGTGCTTTGGGTGTACCAAACATCACAACGTAACTGGGTGACTATAAAGGTGCACTACGGGTATCTCTGAAAGTGTCTGTTGAGTTGGCACGGATCGAGACTGGGATTTGTCACTCCGTATGACGAAGAGGTATCTCTGGGCCCACTCGGTAATGCATCATCATAATGAGCTCAATGTGACTAAGGAGTTAGCCACGGGATCATGCATTACGGTACGAGTAAAGTGACTTACCGGTAACGAGATTGAACAAGGTATTGGGATACCGACGATCGAATCTCGGGCAAGTAACGTACCGATTGACAAAGGGAATTGTATACGGGATTGATTGAATCCTCGACATCGTGGTTCATCCGATGAGATCATCGTGGAACATGTGGGAGCCAACATGGGTATCCAGATCCCGCTGTTGGTTATTGACGGGAGAGCCGTCTCGGTCATGTCTGCATGTCTCCCGAACCCGTAGGGTCTACACACTTAAGGTTAGGTGACGCTAGGGTTGTAGAGATATTAGTATGCGGAAACCCGAAAGTTGTTCGGAGTCCCGGATGAGATCCCGGACGTCACGAGGAGTTCCGGAATGGTCCGGAGGTGAAGAATTATATATAGGAAGTCCAGTTTCGGCCACCGGGAAAGTTTCGGGGGTTATCGGTATTGTACCGGGACCACCGGAAGGGTCCCGGGGGTCCACCGGGTGGGGCCACCTATCCCGGAGGGCCCCATGGGCTGAAGTGGGAGGGGAACCAGCCCCTGGTGGGCTGGTGCGCCCCCCATGGGCCTCCCCCTGCGCCTAGGGTTGGAAACCCTAGGGGTGGGGGGCGCCCCACCTGACTTGGGGGTGGGGGGGGGAGTTTCCCCCCCTTGGCCGCCGCCCCCCCATGTAGATGGGATCCCAGGGCCGGCGCCCCCCCAGGGGGCCTGTATAAAGGGGGGAGGGTGGGCAGCAGCACCCTAGCCCCTGGCGCCTCCCTCTCCCTCCCGTGACACCTCTCCCTCCCGCTTGCGCTTGGCGAAGCCCTGCCGGGATCCCCGCTACTTCCACCACCACGCCGTCGTGCTGCTGGATCTCCATCAACCTCTCCTTCCCCCTTGCTGGATCAAGAAGGAGGAGACGTCGCTGCTCCGTACGTGTGTTGAACGCGGAGGTGCCGTCCGTTCGGCGCTCGGTCATCGGTGATTTGGATCACGACGAGTACGACTCCATCAACCACGTTCACTTGAATGCTTCCGCTCGCGATCTACAAGGGTATGTAGATGCACTCCTTCCCTCTCGTTGCTAGTACACTCCATAGATGGATCTTGGTGATGCGTAGAAAATTTTAAAATTCTGCAACGATCCCCAACAGGAGCAATTAGCTAGAGTAGCTCCATGCAGAGCATTGTAGACATAGAAATTTGCAAAATACATACGAATCTGAATGTGACAGACCCATTGACTAAAATTCTCTCACAAGCAAAACATGATCACACCTTAGTACTCTTTGGGTGTTAATCACATGGCAATGTGAACTAGATTATTGACTCTAGTAAACCCTTTGGGTGTTGGTCACATGGCGATGTGAACTACGGGTATTATTCACATGACGATGTGAACTATTGGTGTTAAATCACATGGCGATGTGAACAAGATTATTGACTCTAGTGCAAGTGGGAGACTGAAGGAAATATGCCCTAGAGGCAATACTAAAGTTGTTATTTTATATTTCCTTATTCATGATAAAGGTTTATTATTCATGCTAGAATTGTATTGATTGGAAACCTAGATACATGTGTGAATACATAAACAAACACCATGTCCCTAGTGAGCCTCTACTTGAATAGCTCGTTGATCAAACATGGTTAAGGTTTCCTAACCATGGACATGAGTTGTCATTTGTTAATGGGATCATATCATTAGGAGAATGATGTGATGGACAAGACCCATCCGTTAGCTTAGCATAATGATCGTTCAGTTTTATTGCTATTGCTTTCTTCATGTCAAATACATATTCCTTCGACTATGAGATTAGGCAACTCCCGGATACCGGAGGAATGCCTTGTGTGCTATCAAACATCACACCGTAACTGGATGATTATAAATATGCTCTACAGGTATCTCCGAAGGTGTTTGTTGAGTTGGCATAGATTGAGATTAGGATTTGTCACTCCAAGTATCGGAGAGGTATCCCTGGGCCCTCTCGGTAATATACATCATAAGCTTGCAAGCAAATGACTAAGGAGTTAGTCACGAGGTGATGTATTACGAAACGAGTAAAGAGACTTGCCGGCAACGAGATTGAAGTAGGTATGAAGATACCGACTATCGAATCTCGGGCAAGTAACATATCGATGGACAAAGGGAATTACATATGTTGTCATAATGGTTCGACCGATAAAGATCTTCGTAGAATATGTAGGAGCCAATATGGGCATCCAGGTTCCGCTATTTGTTATTGACCGGAGAGGTGTCTTGGTCATGTCTACATAGTTCTCGAACCTGTAGGGTCCGCGCGCTTAACGTTCGGTGACGATATAGTATTATATGAGTTATGTGATTTGGTGACCGAATGTTGTTCGGAGTCCCAGATGAGATCATGGACATGACGAGGAGTCTCGAAATGGTCATATATAGGGTGATGGTATTCGGACACCGGAAGTGTTCCGGAGGGTACCAGGTACTTATCGGGTCACCGGAAAGGAGTTTTAGGCACCCCCGACAAAGATATGGTCCTTATGGGCCAAGTGAGGGAACACACCAGCCCTAGTGCGCCCCTATAGAGGCCAGCCCTATGAGGAGGAGAAGGAAAGAGGGGAGGGCAAGGAAAGTGTGGATTAGGATTCCTACTTCCTTCTCTCTCCCCCTCTTTTTTTCCACCTCGATTATATATGGCACGGGGGGCGCACGGCTTGGGAGGGACTCCAAGTAGGATTCCTCCTACTTGGGCACTTCCTATGGCTGCTCCTCCCTCCCTTCCACCTATATATATGAGGAGGGGGGTGCCTATAACACACAACATCAATTGTTAGCCGTGTGCGGTGCCCCGCTCTATAGTTTACACCCTCGGCCATATCTTCGTGGTGCTTAGGCGAAGCCCTCCGAGGATCACTTCACCATCACCGTCACCACGCCGCCATGCTCACGGAACTCATCTACTACCTCGACGTCTTGCTGGATCAACAAGGCGAGGGACATCACCGAGCTGAACGTGTGCAGAAGTCAGAGGTGTCGTACGTTCGGTACTCGATCGGTGGAATGCGAAAAAAGTTCGACTACATCAACCGCGTTGTGAAACGCTTCCGCTTACACCTGTGAGGGTACGTAGACACACTCTCCCCCTCGTTGCTATGCATCTCCATGGATAGATCATTGCATGTGGGTAGAATTTTTTTTGTTTTCCATGCAACGATTCCCAACATGTAGTTCTTTCTAATTCATGTTCTAGTTGGGCCTAGTTGACTAATTAGAGCTTGGCTAATCCTCTTGTCCTAATAATTAGAAGCCCGGTGTGGTTCTAATCTCCTCCCTCTAATTCTTCGTTGATGACTAGATCTGGACGGTGAAGCACTACCGGATCATGGAGGCTGTACGCTTGCAACCAAGTAGACATGCCATATGCTTTCGGACTTCGGTTCGAGGGATCGTTCGTGGGTGGTACGAGGGACCATTCATTGATAGTTTGAGGGACTCCAAGTATGATGTACACCCACACGTTCTTCTTCAGCTGCAACTCCATGACAGTAATGATCATGATCCCAACCCGTAATGCAGCTTCATATTGATCTTGGGTGATCGTAGGTGCGATCTTTTTGTTTTCTACTATGTTTCCCAACAGCTAGCCTCTTCACTACTGAGCATCGTTCGCTAGTGCATCCAAAACCATGTGGGAATTCATCTTGTTCCTCCTACACATAAGCTTAACCATCTCCTCAAAATAGTCACCATACATACCTACTTATATAATTTTCATAGCCATTCCAGGTAAATTACCATGCACTACCATTTATGTTACATGACTAAAGATATGTTGTCATTGTCATATGTTTAGCATGATCATTATAGCTTTCATTGTGTTTTTATGTCTTTGACATTTTTTGTCATAGATATTGCTATCCTGGTATCACTACAGGAATCAGGCACTTTGCCGTCCGCCATGGCAGACGGCAAAGGCATACCTGGCGGACGGCAAAGCCCTTTGCCGTCCGTCAGCAGACGGCAACAGGCCCGGCTGAATAGGCTACGGCGAAGGCTTCTTTGCCATCCGTTGGCGGACGGCAAAGATGAAATGGTCTTTGCCGTCCGCCGGCGGACGACAAAGGTCCTGGACGGCACACGTGGAAGCTTACGGTCGTTAGGGGGTTAACGGTGCGCTTTGCCGTCCGCTGGCAGACGGCAAAGACTATTGCATCTTTGTTGTCAGACAGCAGATAGCAAAGTAACCAAATAGGCCAGCCAGTGCCCCAGGTTGCATAGGTAGCTGCCACGTGGCAGCTTTGCCGTCTGCTGGCTGATGGCAAAGCTCTTTGTCGTCCGCTGATAACCCACAAGTATAGGGGATCAATTGTAGCCTCTTTCGATAAGTAAGAGTGTCGAACCCAATGAGGAGCTAAAGGTAGAACAAATATTTCCTCAAGTTCTATCGACCACCGATACAACTCTACGCACGCTTAACGTTCGCTTTACCTAGAACAAGTATGAAACTAGAAGTACTTTGTAGGTGTTGTTGGATAGGTTTGCAAGAAGATAAAGAGCGCGTAAATAAAAAGTAGGGGCTGTTTAGGTAAAGAAACAATAAAGTAAATATAGCAAGTGTGGAAAAGTGGTGGTAGGATTTGCGAAATTGTCCCTAAGCAATTGACTACTTTACTAGACCGATAGCATGTTTTATGTGGGAGAGGCCACTGCTAGCATGTCATCCCTGACTTGGAACTCTATGCACTTATGATTGGAACTATTAGCAAGCGTCCGCAACTACTAACGTTCATTAAGGTAAAACCCAACCATAGCATTAAGATATATTGGTCCCCCTTCAATCCTGTATGCATCAATTTCTATGCTAGGAAGAAGCTTCTGTCACTCTTGACCTCCAATACATAGTCCTATCAACATACAACTAACCCTATGGTGTGATCCACACGCGCGCTCATATGATGGGCACCAAAGGACAGCAACATAACCACAAGCAAATTAAATCAATCATAGCAATTCATCAACCACCGATAGGACAACGAAAATCTACTCAGACATCATAGGATGGCAACACATCATTGGATAATAATATGAAGCATAAAGCACCATTTTCAAGTAGAGGGTACAGCGGGTTGCGGGAGAGTGGACCGCTGTAGATACAGGGGGGAAGGTGATGGAGATGTTGGTGAAGATGGCGGAGGTGTTGGTGAAGATCGCGGTGATGATGATGGTGGCCACGACAGCGTTCTGGCGCCACCGGAAGAGAGAGGGAGAGGGGCCCCCTTCTTCTTATTCTTCCTTGACCTCCTCCCTAGATGGGAGAAGGATTTCCCCTCTGGTCCTTGGCCTCCATGGCATGGGAGGGGCAAGAGCCCCTCCGAGATTGGATCTGTCTCTCTGTCTCTCTCTGTTTCGGCGTTCTCGTATTCTGCCATTTCGCCGTTTCTTATATATCCGGAGATCCGTAACTCCGATTGGATTGAAACCTCCGCCAGGATTCTTCTCCGAAAATTAGCTTTCTTGCAGCCAAAGAAGAGCAGCAACTGCCTTACGGGGGGGCCACGAGGGTCAGGGGCGCGCCCCCTGCCTCGCGGCCACCTCGGGCACCGTCTCGCGTTGATTCTTCCTCCCATATTTCCCAAATATTCCAAAAATATTCTCCGTCCATTTTTATTCCGTTTGATATGGGGTTTCTGCAAAACAAAAAACATGCAACAAACAGGAACTGGCACTGGGCACTGGATCAATATGTTAGTCCCAAAAATAGTATAAAATGTTGCCAAAAGTATATGAAAGTTGTATAATATTGGCATGGAACAATCAAAAATTATAGATACGACGGAGACGTATCATCCGCCAGCAGACGGCAAAGAGCCTGTATAGCCCCTGTTTTTTCTGTTTTTTGTTATATCCTTGCATTTTCGAAAGACATAAATTATATATATAGTTTCAACCTCAAACATAGCCCATGTATCCATCATCTAGCAGTCCATCAACGCAACAGAACACATAGGGTATTAAAATGTCCAATACATACATAGTTTCACGGATTTCATCAACATACATACATAGTTTCACGGAGTTATTCAACATACATTGTTTCTCAACACAAAATCATAACAGAAACTAAAACTAGCAGTCCATCAATCCAGCTAAGAAGGTTTTTACCCTTTTCCTTCTCATTCTTCTTCTTTTATTCTTTCCTTTTCTTCTCTTTCTTCTTCTATTCTTTCTTTTTCTCCTCTTCCTTGTTTTTCTTCTTCTTATTCCTTATTTGTGTCATTTTAGAGCTTACATAGGTAATTATGCCATTTTTTAGCTAACTAAGCTTATTATGTCAATTGGAGGAAAATAAGGTAAGTATAGGTCATTTTTGTGCTAACATAAGTAATTTTGGAGCTAACCTAGCTAAAATGGATCATATTGGAGCTAACCTAGGTAAACTTGGTCATTTTGGAGCTAACCTAGGTAAAATTGATCATATTGGTGTTGGGGAACGTAGTAATTTCAAAAAAATTCCTACGCACACGCAAGATCATGGTGATGCACAGCAACGAGAGGGGAGAGTGTTGTCCACGTACCCTCGTAGACCAAAAGCGGAAGCGTTAATACAACACGGTTGATATAGTCGTACGTCTTCACGATCAAGTACCGAACGCACGGCACCTCCGAGTTTAGCACACGTTCAGCTCAATGACGTCCCTCGAACTCCGTTCCAGCCGAGTGTTGAGGGAGAATTTCGTCAGCACGACGGCGTGGTGACGATGGTGATGTTCTACCGACGCAGGGCTTGGCCTAAGCACCGCTACGATATTATCAAGGTGTAATATGGTGGAGGGGGGCACCGCACACGGCTAAAAGATCGTTGATCAATTCTGTGTCTATGGGGTGCCCCCCTGCCCCCGTATATAAAGGAGCAAGGGGGGAGGTGGACGGCCTAGGAGGAGGGCGCGCCAAGGGGGGAGTCCTACTCCCACCGGGAGTAGGACTCCTCCTTTCCTTGTTGGAGTAAGAAAAAGGAAGGGAGAAGGAGAAAGAAGGAAGGGGGCGCCCCCCTCCCTAGTCCAATTCGGACTAGTCCATGGGGAGGGGTGCGGCCACCCTTTGGGGCCTTTCTCTCCTTTCCCGTATGGCCCATTAAGGCCCAATACGAATTCCCGTAACTCTCCGGTACTCCGAAAAATACCCGAATCACTCGGAACCTTTCCGATGTCCGAATATAGTCGTCCAATATATCGATCTTTACGTCTCGACCATTTCGAGACTCCTCGTCAAGTCCCTGATCTCATCCGGGACTCCGAACTCCTTCGGTACATCAAAACACATAAACTCATAATATAACCGTCATCGTAACGTTAAGCGTGCGGACCCTACGGGTTCGAGAACTATGTAGACATGACCGAGACACCTCTCCGGTCAATAACCAATAGCGGAACCTGGATTCTCATATTGGTTCCCACATATTCTACGAAGATCTTTATCGGTCAGACCGCATAACAACATACGTTGTTCCCTTTGTCATCGGTATGTTACTTGCCCGAGATTCGATCATCGGTATCTCAATACCTAGTTCAATCTCGTTTCCGGCAAGTCTCTTTACTCGTTCCGTAATACATCATCTCGTAACAAACTCATTTGTTGCAATGCTTGCAAGGCTTAAGTGATGTGCATTACCGAGAGGGCCCAGAGATACCTCTCCGACAATCGGAGTGACAAATCCTAATCTCGAAATACGCCAACCCAACAAGTACCTTCGGAGACACCTGTAGAGCACCTTTATAATCACCCAGTTACGTTGTGACGTTTGGTAGCACACAAAGTGTTCCTCCGGTAAACGAGAGTTGCATAATCTCATAGTCATAGGAACATGTATAAGTCATGAAGAAAGCAATAGCAACATACTAAAACGATCGAGTGCTAAGCTAACGGAATGGATCAAGTCAATCACATCATTCTCCTAATGATGTGATCCCATTAATCAAATTACAACTCATGTCTATGGCTAGGAAACATAACCATCTTTGATCAACGAGCTAGTCAAGCAGAGGCATACTAGTGACACTCTGTTTGTCTATGTATTCACACATGTATCAAGTTTCCAGTTAATACAATTCTAGCATGAATAATAAACATTTATCATGATATAAGGAAATAAATAATAACTTTATTATTGCCTCTAGGGCATATTTCTTCAGTCTCCCGCTTGCACTAGAGTCAATAATCTAGTTCACATCGCCATGTTATTTAACATCAATAGTTCACATCACCATGTGATTAACACCCATAGTTCACATCGTCATGTGACCAACACCCAAAGGGTTTACTAGAGTCAGTAATCTAGTTCACATCGCTTATGTGATTAACACCCAAAGAGTACTAAGGTGTGATCATGTTTTGCTTGTGAGATAATTTTAGTCAACGGGTCTGTCACATTCAGATCCGTAAGTATTTTGCAAATTTCTATGTCTACAATGCTCTGCCCGGAGCTACTTTAGCTAATTGCTCCCTCTTTCAATATATATCTAGACCGAGACTTAGAGTCATCTAGATTAGTGTCAAAACTTGCATCGACGTAACCCTTTACGACGAACCTTTTGTCACTTCCATAATCAAGAAACATATCCTTATTCCAGTAAGGATAATTTTGACCGATGTCCAATGATCTACTCCTAGATCACTATTGTACTCCCTTGCCAAAATCAGTGTAGGGTATACAATAGATCTGGTACACAGCATGGCATACTTTATAGAACTTATGGCCGAGGCATAGGGAATGACTTTCATTCTTTTTCTATCCTCTGCCGTGGTCGGGCTTTGAGTCTTACTCAATTTCACACCTTGTGACACAGGCAAGAAACTCTTTCTTTGACTGTTCCATTTTGAACTACTTCAAAATCTTGTTAAGGTATGTACTCATTGAAAAAACTTATCAAGCGTCTTGATCTATCTCTATAGATCTTGATGCTCAATATGTAAGCAGCTTCACCGAGGTCTTTCTTTGAAAAACTCTTTTCAAACACTCCTTTATGCTTAGCAGAATAATTCTACATTATTTCCTATCAACAATATGTCATTCACATATACTTATCAGAAATGTTGTAGTGCTCCCACTCACTTTCTTGTAAATACAGGCTTCACCGCAAGTCTGTATAAAACTATATGCTTTGATCAACTTATCAAAGCGTATATTCCAACTCCGAGATGCTTGCACCAGTCCATATATGGATCACTGGAGTTTGCATATTTTGTTAGCACCTTTAGGATTGACAATACCTTCCGGTTGCATCATATACAACTCTTCTTCCAGAAATCCATTCAGGAATGCAGTTTTGACATCCATTTGCCAAATTTCATAATCATAAAATGCGGCAATTGCTAACATGATTCGGACAGACTTAAGCATCGCTACGGGTGAGAAGGTCTCATCGTAGTCGATCCCTTGAACTTGTCGAAAATCTTTCGCAACAAGTCGAGCTTTATAGACAGTAACATTACCGTCAGCGTCAGTCTTCTTCTTGAAGATCCATTTATTTTCAATGGCTTGCCGATCATCGGGCAAGTCAACCAAAGTCCATACTTTGTTCTCATACATGGATCCCATCTCGGATTTCATGGCTTCAAGCCATTTTGCGGAATTTGGGCTCACCATCACTTCTTCATAGTTCGTAGGTTCGTCATGGTCTAGTAACATAACCTCCAGAACAGGATTACTGTACCACTCTGGTGCGGATCTTAATCTGGTTGACCTACTAGGTTCAGTAATAACTTGATCTGAAGTTTCATGATCATTATCATTAACTTCCCCACTAATTGGTGTAGGTGTCGCAGAAACTGGTTTTTGTGATGATCTAATTTCCAATAAGGGAGCAGGTACAGTTACCTCATCAAGTTCTACTTTCCTCCCACTCACTTCTTTTGAGAGAAACTCCTTCTCTAGAAAGGATCCATTCTTAGCAACGAATGTCTTGCCTTCGGATCTGTGATAGAAGGTGTACCCAACAGTCTCCTTTGGGTATCCTATGAAGACACATTTCTCCGATTTGGGTTTGAGCTTATCAGGATGAAACCTTTTCACATAAGCATCACAACCCCAAACTTTAAGAAACGACAACTTTGGTTTCTTGCCAAACCACAGTTCATAAGATGTCGTCTCAACGGATTTAGATGGTACCCTATTTAACGTGAATGCAACTGTCTCTAATGCATAACCCCGAAACGATAGTGGTAGATCGGTAAGAGACATCATATATCGCACCATATCTAATAAAGTACGGTTACGATGTTCGGACACACCATTACACCGTGGTGTTCCAGGTGGCGTGAGTAGTGAAACTATTTCACATTGTTTTAACTGAAGGCCAAACTCGTAACTCAAATACTCTTCTCCACGATCAGATCGTAGAAATTTTATTTTCTTGTTACGATGATTTTCAACTTCACTCTGAAATTCTTTGAACTTTTCAAATGTTTCAGACTTATGTTTCATTAAGTAGATATACCCATATCTTCTCAAATCATCTGTGAAGGTGAGAAAATAACGATATCCGCCACGAGCCTCAAGATTCATCGGACCACATACATCTGTATGTATGATTTCCAATAAATCTGTTGCTCTCTCCATAGTACCGGAGAATGGTGTTTTAGTCATCTTGCCCATGAGACACGGTTCGCAAGTACCAAGTGATTCATAATCAAGTGATTCCAAAAGTCCATCAGTATGGAGTTTCTTCATGCGCTTTACACCGATATGACCTAAACGGCAGTGCTACAAATAAGTTGCACTATCATTATCAACTCTGCATCTTTTGGTTTCAATATTATGAATATGTGTATCACTACTATCGAGATTCAACAAAAATAGACCACTCTTCAAGGGTGCATGACCATAAAAGATATTATTCATATAAATAGAACAACCATTATTCTCTGATTTAAATGAATAACCGTCTCGCATCAAACAAGATCCAGATATAATGTTCATGCTTAACGCTGGCACCAAATAACAATTATTTAGGTCTAAAACTAATCCCAAAGGTAGATGTAGAGGTAGCGTGCCGACCGCGATCACATCGACTTTGGAACCATTTCCCACGCGCATCGTCACCTCGTCCTTAGCCAATCTTCGCTGAATCCGTAGCCCCTGTTTCGAGTTGCAAATATTAGCAACAGAACCAGTATCAAATACCCAGGTGCTACTGCGAGCATTAGTAAGGTACACATCAATAACATGTATATCACATATACCTTTGTTCACCTTGCCATCCTTCTTATCCGCCAAATACTTGGGGCAGTTCCGCTTCCAGTGACCAGTCTGCTTGTAGTAGAAGCACTCAGTCTCAGGCTTAGGTCCAGACTTAGGTTTCTTCTCCTGAACAGCAACTTGCTTGCTGTTCTTCTTGAAGTTCCCCTTCTTCTTCCCTTTGCCCTTTTTCTTGAAACTAGTGGTCTCATTGACCATCAACACTTGATGCTCCTTTTTGATTTCTACCTCCGCTGCCTTTAGCATTGCGAAGAGCTCGGGAATTGTATTATTCATCCCTTGCATGTTATAGTTCATCACGAAGCTCTTGTAGCTTGGTGGCAGTGATTGAAGAATTCTGTCAATGACGCTATCATCCGGAAGATTAACTCCCAGTTGAATCAAGTGATTATTATACCTAGACATTTTGAGTATATGCTCACTGACAGAACTATTCTCTTCCATCTTGCAGCTGTAGAACTTATTGGAGACTTCACTCTCAACTCGGGTATTTGCTTGAAATATTAACTTCAACTCCTGGAACATCTCATATGCTCCATGACGTTCAAAACGTCGTTGAAGACCCGGTTCTAAGCCGTAAAGCATGGCACACTGAACTATCGAGTAGTCATCAGCTTTGCTCTGCCAGACGTTCATAACTTCTGGTGTTGCTCTTGCAGCAGGCCTGGCACCCAGCGGTGCTTCCAGGACGTAATTCTTCTGTGCAGCAATGAGGATAATCCTCAAGTTACGGACCCAGTCCGTGTAATTGCTACCATCATCTTTCAACTTTGCTTTCTCAAGGAACGCATTAAAATTCAACGGAACAACAACACGGGCCATCTATCTACAATTAACATAGACAAGCAAGATACTATCAGGTACTAAGTTCATGATAAATTTAAGTTCAATTCATCATATTACTTAAGAACTCCCACTTAGATAGACATCTCTCTAATCATCTAAGTGATTACGTGATCCAAATCAACTAAACCATAACCGATCATCACGTGAAATGGAGTAGTTTTCAGTGGTGAACATCACTATGTTGATCATATCTACTATATGATTCACGCTCGACCTTTCAGTCTCAGTGTTCCGAGGCCATATCTGCATATGCTAGGCTCGTCAAGTTTAACCTGAGTATTCCGCGTGTGCAACTATTTTGCACCCGTTGTATTTGAACGTAGAGCCTATCACACCCGATCATCACGTGGTGTCTCAGCACAAAGAACTTTCGCAACGGTGCATACTCAGGGAGAACACTTTTATCTTGAAATTTTAGTGAGAGATCATCTTATAATGCTACCGTCAATCAAAGCAAGATAAGATGCATAAAAGATAAACATCACATGCAATCAATATAAGTGATATGATATGGCCATCATCATCTTGTGCTTGTGATCTCCATCTCCGAAGCATCGTCATGATCACCATCGTCACTGGCGCGACACCTTGATCTCCATCGTAGCATCGTTGTCGTCTCGCCAACTATTGCTTTTACGACTATCGCTACCGCTTAGTGATAAAGTAAAAACAATTACATGGCGATTGCATTGCATACAATAAAGCGACAACCATATGGCTCCTGCCAGTTGCCGATAACTCGGTTACAAAACATGATCATCTCATACAATAAAATATAGCATCATGTCTTGACCATATCACATCACAACATGCCCTGCAAAAACAAGTTAGACGTCCTCTACTTTGTTGTTGCAAGTTTTACGTGGCTGCTACGGGCTTAGCAAGAACCGGGCGTAGCCACACTCGGTTCAACTAAAGTGAGAGAGACAGACACCCGCCAGTCACCTTTAAGCAACGAGTGCTCGCAACGGTGAAATCAGTCTCGCGTAAGCGTACGCGTAATGTCGGTCCGGGCCGCTTCATCTCACAATACCGCCGAACCAAAATATGACATGCTGGTAAGCAGTATGACTTATATCGCCCACAACTCACTTGTGTTCTACTCGTGCATATAACATCAAAGCATAAAACCAGGCTCGGATGCCACTATTGGGGAACGTAGTAATTTCAAAAAAATTCCTACGCACACGCAAGATCATGGTGATGCATAGCAACGAGAGGGGAGAGTGTTGTCCACGTACCCTCGTAGACCGAAAGCGGAAGCGTTAATACAACGCGGTTGATGTAGTCGTACGTCTTCACGATCCGACCGATCAAGTACCGAACGCACGGCACCTCCGAGTTCAGCACACGTTGAACTCGATGACGTCCCTCGAACTCCGATCCAACCGAGTGTTGAGGGAGAGTTTCGTCAGCACGACAGCGTGGTGACGATGATGATGTTCTACCGACGCGGGGCTTCGCCTAAGCACCGCTACGATATTATCGAGGTGTAATATGGTGGAGGGGGGCACCGCACACAGCTAAAAGATCGTTGATCAATTCTGTGTCTATGGAGTGCCCCCTGCCCCCGTATATAAAGGAGCAAGGGGGAGGCGGCCGGCCTAGGAGGAGGGCGCGCCAAGGGGGGAGTCCTACTCCCACCGGGAGTAGGACTCCTCCTTTCCTTGTTGGAGTAGGAAAAGGGAAGGGAGAAGGAGAAAGAAGGAAGGGGGCGCCCCCCTTCCCTAGTCCAATTCGAACTAGTCCATGGGGAGGGGTGCGGCCACCCTTTGGGGCCTTTCTCTACTTTCCCGTATGGCCCATTAAGGCCCAATACGAATTCCCGTAACTCTCCGGTACTCTGAAAAATACCCGAATCACTCGGAACCTTTCCGATGTCCGAATATAGTCGTCCAATATATCGATCATTACGTCTCAACCATTTCGAGACTCCTCATCAAGTCCCTGATCTCATCCGGGACTCCGAACTCCTTCGGTACATCAAAACACATAAACTCATAATATAACCGTCATCGTAACGTTAAGCGTGCGGACCCTACGGGTTCGAGAACTATGTAGACATGACCGAGACACCTCTCCGGTCAATAACCAATAGCAGAACCTGGATTCTCATATTGGTTCCCACATATTCTACGAAGATCTTTATCGGTCAGACCGCATAACAACATACGTTGTTCCCTTTGTCATCGGTATGTTACTTGCCCGAGATTCGATCGTCGGTATCTCAATACCTAGTTCAATCTCGTTTCCGGCAAGTCTCTTTACTCGTTCCGTAATACATCATCTCGTAACAAACTCATTTGTTGCAATGCTTATAGTCATAGTCATAGGAACATGTATAAGTTATGAACATTCGGTATTCGGGAGTAGCATAATCTCATAGTCATAGGAACATGTATAAGTTATGAAGAAAGCAATAGCAATATACTAAACGATCAAGTGCTAAGCTAACGGAATGGGTCAAGTCAATCACATCATTTACTAATGATGTGATCCCGTTAATCAAATGACAACTCATGTCTATGGGTAGGAAACTTAACCATCTTTGATTCAACGAGCTAGTCAAGTAGAGGCATACTAGTGACACTATGTTTGTCTATGTATTCACACATGTACTAAGTTTCCGGTTAATACAATTCTAGCATGAATAATAAACATTTATCATGATATAAGGAAATAAATAATAACTTTATTATTGCCTCTAGGGCATATTTCCTTCAATTGGAGCTAACTTAGCATATTAGAGCTAACTTAGCATATTAGAGATAACTTAGCATATTAGAGATAACTTATGTCATTTCGGAGGAAACAAAGCTAAGTGTAGATCATTTTGGAGATCTGACATACCTGACATAGTTCACTCCTCCTTCTTCTCCTTCTTCTCCTTCTCCTTCCTCATCCTAATGCGCCAAGAGCGGCGAGGCAGTGGAGGCAGTGGGATGTAGTCTTCTACCACAATTGGCATGGTCATGTCGCCCGGCTGTGGGATCGCCGGCGCCACCACCATCGCGAGGTCATTGTCAGGCACTACCACCATCGCGAGGCCATCTTCAGGCAGCACCATTGCTAGGTCATCCTCAGCCACCACCATCTCTTGCCCATCCTCAGCCACCACCATCTCTTTCCCATCGTCAGCCACCACCATCGCTAGGTCATTCTTGCTACCTCTTGAGCACTGCGTTGGTTTTCCCTTGAAGAGGAAAGGGTGATGCAGCAAAGTAGCGTAAGTATTTCCCTCAGTTTTTGAGAACCAAGGTATCAATCCAGTAGGAGGCCACGCACGAGTCCCTCGCACCTACACAAAGAAATAAATCCTCGCAACCAACGCGATAAGGGGTTGTCAATCCCTACACGGTCACTTACGAGAGTGAGATCTGATAGATATGATAAGATAATATTTTTGGTATTTTTATGATAAAGATGCAAAGTAATGAAAGTAAAATAAAAACGGCGCCAGAAATAGCTTGTTGTCGGGAGATTAATATGATGGAAAATAGACCCGGGGGCCATAGGTTTCACTAGTTGCTTCTCTCAAGAGCATAAGTATTTACGGTGGGTGAACGAATTACTGTTGAGCAATTGACAGAATTGAGCATAGTTATGAGAATATCTAGGTATGATCATGTATATAGGCATCACGTCCGAGACAAGTAGACCGACTCCTGCCTGCATCTACTACAATTACTCCACACATCGACTGCTATCCAGCATGCATCTAGAGTATTAAGTTCATAAGAACAGAGTAATGCTTTAAGCAAGATGACATGATGTAGAGGGATAAACTCATGCAATATGATATAAACCCCATCTTGTTATCCTCGATGGCAACAATACAATACATGCCTTGCTGCCCCTACTGTCACTGGGAAAGGACACCGCAAGATCGAACCCAAAGCTAAGCACTTCTCCCATTGCAAGAAAGATCAATCTAGTAGGCCAAACCAAACTGATAATTCGAAGAGACTTGCAAATATAACCAATCATACATAAAAGAATTCAGAGAGGATTCAAATATTGTTCATAGATAAACTTGATCATAAACCCACAATTCATCGGTCTCAACAAACACACCGCAAAAGAAGATTACATCGAATAGATCTCCACGAGAGAGGGGGAGAACATTGTATTGAGATCCAAAAAGAGAGAAGAAGCCATCTAGCTAATAACTATGGACACAAAGGTCTGAGGTAAACTACTCACACATCATCGGAGAGGCTATGGTGTTGATGTAGAAGCCCTCCGTGATCGATGCCCCCTCCGGCGGAGCTTCGGAACAGGCCCCAAGATGGGATCTCATGGGTACAGAAGGTTGCGGCGGTGGAATTAGGTTTTTGGCTCCGTATCTGGTAGTTTGGGGGTACGTAGGTATATATAGGAGGAAGGAGTACGTCGGTGGAGCAACAGGGGGCCCACGAGGGTGGAGGGCGCGCCCAGGGGGGTAGGCGCGCCCCCCTACCTCGTGCCCTCCTGGTTGATGTCTTGACGTAGGGTCCAAGTCCTCTGGATCATGTTTGTTCTGAAAATCACGTTCCCAAAGGTTTCATTCCGTTTGGACTATCTTTGATATATTTTTTCTGTGAAACTCTGAAATAGGCAAAAAACAGCAATTCTGGGTTGGGCCTCCGGTTAATAGGTTACACTACAGGAATCAGCTTCTTTGCCATCTGCCATGGCGGACGGCGAAGACACGGACGGCGGACGGCAAAGAGCTTTGCCGTCAGCCGCGGACGGCAAACAGCTCCGGCAAAGACAGGGTCGGCAAACACCTTATTTGCCGTCTGCTTTTTGCAGCGGACGGCAAAGAGGCCTTTGCCGTAAGTGGCGGACGGCAAAGAAGGTGGACGGCAAATAGTAGGTGTTAGCCACGTTAGGTGCTAACGGAGGTAACAGAGGCTTTGTCGTCCGCCAAACTAATGTTTTGCCGTCTGCCAAACTAATGTTTTGCCGTCTGCCGATTAATAATAGACGGCAAAAAATGTCCATCTACACGTTTATTAAAATCAGAGACATCAAAGGATTTTGTTTATTAAAATATAGTGAACCAGCAGCCCAAGTGCACCACAGTATCCATATAAGCTTTGTTCCAACAATCGACGACAAATGAACAAATTTCACAATACCAAATTAGTCTATTTACACAGAATAGATTTGCATCTGCTCCATCTACACAAAATTACTCCATTTACATGAACAGCGTGGTGACCCGGAAGAACAAGTGCCTGGCGAACGTGAGCTCGCTCCTCATCCTCGCAACCGCCCCAGCCTCGACGTCCAGATCGATGGCAGTCCTTGCTCTTCCGGGGCGCCTCGACGACAAGCTAGAGGCTAGCGTGGCAGGAGTCGTCGTTGACGGCCACGAAGGCCATGGTGCCGCCGCACTGGACGCGGCCGGCCCGGACCCAGCCGCCCACGATCACATGCTCACCGGCGAGGGCGTCTGTGGCGGCCTGGATTGCGTGGATGGGCGTGCGGGACGCGGCCTTCGGGGGCTACAGGTGGTCGGCGGCCATCGGGAGCTCAGCCGTCGGTGTTGCTGCTGCCATCGGGGGCGACGGGGCACGGATTCCGCTGGGGGCGACGGGCGACGAGGCACGGAGGCCGCCGAGGGGACGAGCGAGGGGGCCGGGCCGGGGCCGGCGAGCGAGATGGCGGCCAGCGAGGCCGGGGCTGGCGAACGAGATGGCGGCCAGCGAGGCCGGTGCCGACCGGCGAGATGGCGGCCAGCGAGGTGGGGGCCGGCCGGTGAGGTGGTGGCGAGCGCCGGCGGGCCTACGGGGGCGACGGGGGAAGTGGTCGGGGGCGACGGAGCTGGGGGTGAAGGCGGAAGTGGCCGCGGCCGGCAGGCGATGTGGTGGCCGGCGAGGACGGGGCCGAGGCGGTGGCGGGTAGTGGCGGGTAGGTGAGATCGGGAGCAGGGAGGGAGATGAGAGAGAGAGACGTGGTGAGGTGGGTGAGATCGGGAGCAGGAAGAGAGATGAGAGAGAAGTGGTGGGTGGGTGAGACCGATGGATAAGGCAGGCAGTGGGGGCGTGGGCGCGCGGGTGTTGCCGTGGGGGCGCGTGCATCGTGGGTGTGCGGGGAATGCGTCCGACAGAACGTGTGTCTGAGATCTTGCCAACTCATCGATCCAGGTGATTGATCCGCGAGCTGTGCTTTCTCTTTGCCATGAGTGTTTCTTTGCCGTCTGCCTTTGGAACCTTTGCCGTCCGCTTCAGCCAGCCCGTCTGGATTAACCAGCCGCAGGGTCCCATGGGGCCCAGTTGGGCTCTTTGCCGTCTGCCTTCTGTAGCTTTGCCGTCCGCTGGCCGACGGCAAAGAAATGGCAGATGGCAAACAATATATTTGCCATCAGTTAGATTTCTTTGCCGTCTGCTAGCAGACGGCAAAGAATAAGCTGATGGCAAATTCCCTGATTCCTGTAGTGTTAGTCCCAAAAATAATATAAAAGTGTATAATAAAGCCCAATAATGTCCAAAACAGAATATAATATAGCATGGGGCAATCAAAAATTATAGATACGTTGGAGACGTATCAAGCATCCCCAAGCTTAATTCCTGCTCGTCCTCGAGTAGGTAAATGATAAAAACAAAATTTTTGATGCGGAATGCTACTTGGCATAACTTCAATGTAATTCTTCTTAATTGTGGTATGAATATTCAGATCCGAAAGATTCAAGATAAAAGTTCAATATTGACATAAAAATAGTAATACTTCAAGCATACTAACTAAGCAATTATGTCCTCTCAAAATAACATGGCCAAAGAAAGTTCATCCCTACAAAATCATATAGTTTCGTCATGCTCCATTTTCTTCACACAAGAATGCTCTCATCATGCACAACCCCGATGACAAGCCAAGCAATTGTTTCATACTTTAGTAATCTGAAACATTTTCAACTTTCACGCAATACATGAGTGTGAGCCATGGATATAGCACTATGGGTGGAATAGAATATAATGATGGGGGTTATGTGGAGAAGACAAAAGAGGAGAAAGTCTCACATCAACGAGGCTAATCAATGAGCCATGGAGATGCCCATCGATTGATGTTAATGCAAGGAGTAGGGATTGCCATGCAACGGATGCACTAGAGCTATAAATATATGAAAGCTCAACAAAAGAAACTAAGTGGGTGTGCATCCAACTTGCTTGCTCACGAAGACCTAGGGCACTTGAGGAGGCCCATTGTTGGAATATACAAGCCAAGTTCTATAATGAAAAATTCCCACTAGTATATGAAAATGACAAAACAAGAGACTCTCTATCATGAAGATTATGGTGCTACTTTGATGCACAAGTGCGGAAAAAGGATAGTAGCATTGTCCCTTCTCTCTTTTTCTCTCTTTTTTTTGGGGGGCCTTCTTCTTCTTTTTTATGGCCTTTCTCTTTTTTTTTATTCCTCGCTTGGGAAAATGCTCTAGAAAATGATGATCATCACACTTCTATTTATTTACAACTCAATGATTACAACTCGATACTAGAACAAAGTATGACTCTATATGAATGCCTCCGGCGGTGTACCGGGATATGCAATGAACCAAGAGTGACATGTATGAAAGAATTATGAACGGTGGCTTTGCCACAAATACTATGTCTACTACATGATCATGCAAAGCAACATGACAATGCTGAACGTGTCATGATAAACGGAACGGTGGAAAGTTGCATGGCAATATATCTTGGAATGGCTATGGAAATGCCATAATAGGTAGGTATGGTGGCTGTTTTGAGGAAGATATAAGGAGGTTTATGTGTGAAAGAGCGTATCATATCACGGGGTTTGGATGCACCGGCGAAGTTTGCACCACTCTCAATGTGAGAAAGGGCAATGCACAGTACCGAAGAGGCTAGCAATGATGGAAAGGTGAGGGTGCGTATAATCCATGGACTCAACATTAGTCATAAAGAACTCACATACTTATTGCAAAAATCTACAAGTCATCAAAAACCAAGCACTACGCGCATGCTCCTAGGGGGATAGATTGGTAGGAAAAGACCATCGCTCGTCCCCGACCACCACTCATAAGGAAGACACTCAAAGAACACCTCATGTTTCAAATTTGTTACATAACGTTTACCATACGTGCATGCTACGGGACATGCAAACTTCAACACAAGTATTTCTCAAATTCACAACTACTCAACTAGCACAACTTTGATATCACTACCTCCATGTCTCAAAACAATCATCAAGCATCAAACTTCTCTTAGTATTCAACACACTCATAAGAAAGTTTTTACTAGTCCTAAATACCTAGCATATTAGGATTATTTAAACAAATTACCATGCTATGTAAGACTCTCAAAATAATCTAAGTGAAGCATGAGAGAATAATAGTTTCTATAAAACAAATCCACCACCGTGCTCTAAAAGATATAAGTGAAGTACTAGAGCAAAGACTATATAACTCAAAAGATATAAGTGAAGCACATAGAGTATTCTAATAATTTCCGAATCATGTGTGTCTCTCTCAAAAGGTGTGTACAGCAAATATGATTGTGGTAAACTAAAAAGCAAATACTCAAATCATGCAAGACGCTCCAAGCAAAACACATATCATGTGGTGAATAAAAATATACCTCCAAGTAAAGTTACCGATGGAAGTAGACGAAAGAGGGGATGCCTTCAGGGGCATCCCCAAGCTTTGGATTTTAGGTGTCCTTAGATTATCTTGGGGGTGCCATGGGAATCCCCAAGCTTAGGCTCTTGCCACTCCTTGTTCCATAATCCATCAAATCTTTCACCCAAAACTTGAAAACTTCACAACACAAAACTCAGCAGAAAATCTCATGAGCTCCGTTAGCGAAAGAAAACAAAAGACCACTTCAAGGTACTGTAATGAACTCATTATTTATTTATATTGGTGTTAAACCTAGTGTATTCCAACTTCTCTATGGTTTATAAACTATTTTCTAGCCATAGATTCATCAAAATAAGCAAACAACACACGAAAACAGAATCTGTCAAAAACAGAATAGTCTGTAGTAATCTGTAACTAACGCAAACTTCTGGAACTCCAAAAATTCAGACAAAATAGGACGACCTAGAAAATTTGTTTATTGATCAGCAGAAACTGGAATCAATATTTTATCACGTTCTGGTGATTTTTAACAATTGTTTTCGTGAACAGAAAGTTTCTGGAATTTACAGCAAGATCAAATAACTATCATCCAAGAAGATCCTATAGGTTTAACTCGGCACAAACACTAATTAAAACATAAAAAGACATCTAACCAGAGGCTATAACAAATATTTATTCCTATACATAAGCAAAAAAGCAAAAAAAAACTAAAAATAAAATTGGGTTGCCTCCCAACAAGCGCTATCGTTTAACGCCCCTAGCTAGGCATAAAAGCAAGGATAGATCTAGGTATTCCCATCTTTGGTAGGCAATCCATGTTGGAAATATGCCCTAGAGGCAATAATAAAATGGTTATTATTATATTTCCTTGTTCATGATAATTGTCTATTGTTCATGCTATAATTGTGTTATCCGGAAATCGTAATACATGTGTGAACACATAGACCATAACATGTCCCTAGTGAGCCTCTAGTTGACTACCTCGTTGATCAATAGATGGTTACGGTTTCCTGACCATGGACATTGGATGTCATTGATAACGGGATCACATCATTAGGAGAATGATGTGATGGACAAGACCCAATCCTAAGCATAGCACTAGATCGTGTAGTTCATTTGCTGAAGCTTTTCTAATGTCAAGTATCATTTCCTTAGACCATGAGATCGTGCAACTCCCGGATACCGTAGGAATGCTTTGGGTGTACCAAACGTCACAACGTAACTGGGTGGCTATAAAGGTGCACTACAGGTATCTCCGAAAGTGTCTGTTGGGTTGGCTCGGATCGAGACTGGGATTTGTCACTTCGTATGACGGAGAGGTATCTCTGGGCCCACTCGGTAATGCATCATCATAATGAGCTCAATGTGACTAAGGAGTTAGCCACGGGATCATGCATTACGGTACGAGTAAAGTGACTTACCGGTATTGGGATACCGACGATCGAATCTCGGGCAAGTAACGTATCGATTGACAAAGGGAATTGTATACGGGATTGCTTGAATCTTCGACATCGTGGTTCATCCGATGAGATCATCGTGGAACATGTGGGAGCCAACATGGGTATCCAGATCCCGCTGTTGGTTATTGGCTAGAGAAGTGTCTCGGTCATGTCTGCATGATTCCCGGACCCGTAGGGTCTACACACTTAAGGTTCGTTGACGCTAGGGTTATAAGGAAGGCTTGTATGTGATTACCGAATGTTGTTCAGAGTCCCGGATGAGATCCCGGACGTCACAAGGAGTTCCGGAATGGTCCGGAGGTAAAGATTTATATATGGGAAGTCACCATACGGTCACCGGAAATATTCGGGGGTATACCGGTATTGTACCGGGACCACCGGAGGGGTTCCGGGGGTCCACCGGGATGGTCCACCTGCCCCGGAGGGCCTTATGGGCTGTAGGTGGAAGGGAACCAGCCCTAAGTGGGCTGGGCGCCAACCCCCCTAGGGCCCATGCGCCTAGGGTTTGGGGGGAACCCTAAAGGGGGCGCCAACCCCCCCTAGGGCCCATGCGCCTAGGGTTTGGGGGGAACCCTAAAGGGGGCGCCCCCCTTGCTTGGGGGGCAAGCCACCTCCCCCTGGCCGCCGCCCCTCCCACCAGATGGGATCTGAGGGGGCCGGCCCCCCTCTCCCTTGCCCCTATATATAGTGGAGGGGTGGGAGGGCAGCCATACCTTTCCCAAGGCGCAGTTCCTCCCCTCCCCAACACCTCTCCTCCTCCGCGTGTGCTTGGCGAAGCCCTAACGGAGAACTGTCGCTCCACCACTACCACGCCATCGTGCTGCTGTTGGAGCCTTCTTCCTCAACCTCTCCCTCCTCCTTGCTGGATCAAGGCGTGGGAGACGTCACCGCTCCGTACGTGTGTTGAACGCGGAGGTGCCATCCGTTCGGCGCTTGGATCATCGGTGATTTGGATCACGACGAGTATGACTCCATCAACCCCGTTCTCTTGAACGCTTCCGCTCGCGATCTACAAGGGTATGTAGATGCACTCCTCCCCTCTCGTTGCTAGTAAACTCCATAGATTGATCTTGGTGATGCGTAGAATTTTTTTAATTTCTGCAACGATCCCCAACAGTGGCATCATGAGCTAGGTCTATGCATAGTTTCTATGCACGAGTAGAACACAAGTTGTTGTGGGCGTCGATTTTGTCAATTTACTTGCCGTTACTAGTTTTATCTTGATTCGGTGGCATCGTGGGATGAAGCGGCCCGGACCGACCTTACACGTACGCTTACGTGAGACAGGTTCCACCGACTGACATGCACTAGTTGCATAAGGTGGCTAGCGGGTGTCTGTCTCCCACTTTAGTCGGAACAGATTCGATGAAAAGGGTCCTTATGAAGGGTAAATAGAAATTGGCATATCACGTTGTGGTTTTGGCGTAGGTAAGAAACGTTCTTGCTAGAAACCTATAGCAGCCACGTAAAATTGCAACAACAATTAGAGGACATCTAACTTGTTTTTGCAGCAAGTGTCATGTGATGTGATATGGCCAGAAGGATGTGATGAATGATATATGTGATGTATGAGATTGATCATGTTCTTGTAATAGGAATCACGACTTGCATGTCGATGAGTATGACAACCGGCAGGAGCCATAGGAGTTGTCTTAATTTATTTATGACCTGCGTGTCAACTAAAACGTCATGTAATTACTTTACTTTATTGCTAACTGTTAGCCATAGTAGTAGAAGTAATAGTTGGCGAGACAACTTCATGAAGACACGATGATGGAGATCATGGTGTCATGCCGGTGATGATGATGAACATGGCACCCCGAAGATGGAGATCAAAAGGAGCAAAATGATATTGGCCATATCATGTCACTATTTGATTGCATGTGATGTTTATCATGTTTTACATCTTATTTGCTTAGAACGACGGTAGCATAAATAAGATGATCCCTCGCTAAAATTTCAAGAAAGTGTTCCCCCTAACTGTGCACCGTTGCGAAGGTTCGTTGTTCCAAAGCACCACGTGATGATCCGGTGTGATAGGTTCTAACGTTCGCATACAACCGGTGTAAGCCAGATTTACACACGCAATACACTTAGGTTGACTTGACGAGCCTAGCATGTACAGACATGGCCTCGGAACACAAGAGAGCAAAAGGTCGAACATGAGTCGTATAGCAGATACGATCAACATGAAGATGTTCGCCGATGATGACTAGTCCGTCTCACGTGATGATCGGACACGGCCTAGTTGACTCGGATCATGTATCACTTAGATGACTAGAGGGATGTCTGTCTGAGTGGGAGTTCGTTAATAATTTGATTAGATGAACTTAATTATCATGAACTTAGTCTAAAAACCTTTACAATATGTCTTGTAGGTCAACTGGCCCACGCTAATGTTGCCCTCAACTTCAACGCGTTCCTAGAGAAAACCAAGCTGAAAGACGATGGTAGCAACTACACGGACTGGGTCCGTAACCTGAGGATTATCCTCATAGCTGCCAAGAAAGCATATGTCCTTGAAGCACCGCTAGGTGATGCACCTGTTTTCCCAGCAACTCAAGACGTTCTGAACGCCTGGCAGTCACGTAGTGATGATTACTCCCTGGTTCAGTGCGGCATGCTTTACAGCTTAGAACCGGGGCTCCAAAAGCGTTTTGAGTAGCACGGAGCATATGAGATGTTCCAAGAGCTGAAAATGGTTTTCCAAGCTCATGCCCGGGTCGAGAGATATGAAGTCTCCGACAAGTTCTACAGTTGTAAGATGGAGGAGAATAGTTCCGTCAGCGAACACATACTCAAAATGTCTGGGTTGCACAACCGCTTGTCTCAGCTGGGAGTTAATCTCCCAGATGACGCGGTCGTTGACAGAATCCTTCAGTCGCTCCCACCTAGCTACAAGAGCTTTGTGAGGAACTTCAATATGCAGGGGATGGAAAAGACCATTCCTGAGGTATATTCAATGCTGAAATCAGCGGAGGTGGAGATCAAAAAGGAACATCAAGTGTTGATGGTGAATAAAACCACTAAGTTCAAGAAAGGCAAGGGTAAGAAGAACTTCAAGAAAGACGGCAAGGGAGTTGCCGCGCCCAGTAAGCAAGCTGCCGGGAAGAAGACAAAGAATGGACCCAAGCCTGAGACTGAGTGCTTTTATTGCAAGGGAAACGGTCACTGGAAGCGGAACTGCCCCAAGTACTTAGCGGATAAGAAGGCCGGCAATACCAAAGGTATATGTGATATACATGTTATTGATGTGTACCTAACCAGCGCTCGTAGTAGCTCCTGGGTATTTGATGCCGGTGCGGTTGCTCATATTTGTAACTCAAAGCAGGAGCTGCGGAATAAGCGGAGACTGGCAAAGGACGAGGTGACGATGCGCGTCGGGAATGGTTCCAAGGTCGATGTGATCGCCGTCGGCACGCTACCTCTACATTTACCTACGGGATTAGTTTTAAACCTCAATAATTGTTATTTAGTGCCACCTTTGAGCATGAACATTGTATCTGGATCTCGTTTAATGCGAGATGGCTACTCATTTAAATCCGAGAATAATGGTTGTTCTATTTATATGAGAGATATGTTTTATGGTCATGTCCCGCTGGTCAATGGTTTATTCTTAATGAATCTCGAACATGATGTTACACATATTCATAGTGTGAATGCCAAGAAATGTAAGGTTGATAAAGATAGTCCCACATACTTGTGGCACTGCCGCCTTGGTCACATTGGTATCAAACGCATGAAGAAACTCCATGCAGATGGACTTTTGGAGTCTCTTGATTATGAATCATTTGACACGTGCGAACCATGCCTCATGGGCAAAATGACCAAGACTCCGTTCTCCGGAACAATGGAACGAGCAACCAACTTATTGGAAATCATACATACTGATGTGTGTGGTCCAATGAGCGTTGAGGCTCACGGTGGCTATCGTTATGTTCTCACCCTCACTGATGACTTGAGTAGATATGGGTATGTCTATTTAATGAAACACAAGTCTGAGACGTTTGAAAAGTTCAAGGAATTTCAGAGTGAGGTTGAGAATCAACGTGAAAGGAAAATAAAGTTCTTACGATCAGATCGTGGAGGGGAATATTTGATTCACGAATTTGGCACACACTTAAGGAAATGTGGAATTGTTTCACAACTCACGCCGCCTGGAACACCTCAGCGTAATGGTGTGTCTGAATGTCGTAATCGCACTCTATTGGATATGGTGCGATCTATGATGTCTCTTACCGATCTACCACTATCATTCTGGGGTTATGCTTTAGAGACTGTCGCATTCATTTTAAATAGGGCTCCGTCGAAATCCGTTGAGACGACACCGTATGAATTATGGTTTGGAAAGAAACCTAAGCTGTCATTTCTTAAAGTTTGGGGATGCGATGCTTATGTCAAGAAACTTCAACCTGAAAAGCTCGAACCCAAGTCGGAAAAATGCGTCTTCATAGGATACCCTAAGGAAACCATTGGGTATACCTTCTACCTTAGATCTGAAGGCAAGATCTTCGTTGCCAAGAACGGGTCCTTTCTGGAGAAAGAGTTTCTCTCGAAAGAAGTAAGTGGGAGGAAAGTGGAACTTGATGAAATGACCCCTCTCGAACCAGAAAGTAGCGCAGCAGAAGAAAATGTTTCTGTGGTGCCTGCACCGACTAGAGAGGAAGTTAATGATGGCGATCATGATCAAGTTACCACTGAACTTCGTAGGTCCACAAGGACACGCTCCGCACTAGAGTGGTATGGCAACCCTGTCCTGGAAATCATGTTGTTGGACAACGGTGAACCTTCAAACTATGAAGAAGCGATGGAGGGCCCAGATTCCAACAAATGGCTTGAAGCCATGCAATCCGAGATAGGATCCATGTATGAAAACAAAGTATGGACTTTGACAAACTTGCCCGATGATCGGCGAGCGATAGAAAATAAATGGATCTTTAAGAAGAAGACGGACGCGGATGGAAATGTTACCATCTATAAACCTCGACTTGTCGCTAAGGGTTATCGACAAGTTCAAGGAGTTGACTACGATGAGACCTTCTCACCCGTAGCGAAGCTGAAGTCCGTCCGAATCAAGTTAGCAATTGCCGCATTCTACGATTATGAAATATGGAAAATGGACGTCAAAACGGCATTCCTTAACGGCTTCCTTAAGGAAGAATTGTATATGATGCAGCCGGAAGGTTTTGTCGATCCTAAGAATGCTGACAAAGTATGCAAGCTCCAGCGCTCAATCTATGGGCTGGTGCAAGCATCTCGGAGTTGGAACATTTGCTTTGATGAGATGATCAAAGTGTTTGGGTTTACGCAGACTTATGGAGAAGCCTGTGTTTACAAGAAAGTGAGTGGGAGCTCTGTAGCATTTCTCTTATTATATGTGGATGACATACTATTGATGGGAAATGATATATAATTCTTGGAAAGTATAAAGGCCTACTTGAATAAGTGTTTTTCAATGAAGGACCTTGGAGAAGCTGCTTACATATTAGGCATCAAGATCTATAGAGATAGATCGAGACGCCTCATAGGTCTTTCACAAAGCACATACCTTGACAAGATATTGAAGAAGTTCAATATGGATCAGTCCAAGAAGGGGTTCTTGCCTGTATTGCAAGGTGTGATATTGAGCACGGCTCAATGCCCGACCACGGCAGAAGATAGAGAAAAGATGAGTGTCGTCCCCTATGCCTCGGCCATAGGGTCTATTATGTATGCCATGCTGTGTACCAGACCTGATGTAAACCTTGCCGTAAGTTTGGTAGGAAGGTACCAAAGTAATCCCGGCATGGAACACTGGACAGCGGTCAAGAACATCCTGAAGTACCTGAAAAGGACTAAGGATATGTTTCTCATTTATGGAGGTGACGAAGAGCTCGTCGTAAAGGCTTACGTCGATGCTAGCTTCGACACAGATCTGGATGACTCTAAGTCACAAACCGGATACGTGTATATTTTGAATGGTGGGGCAGTCAGCTGGTGCAGTTGCAAGCAAAGCGTCGTGGCGGGATCTACATGTGAAGCGGAGTACATGGCAGCCTCGGAGGCAGCACATGAAGCAATCTGGATGAAGGAGTTCATTGCCGACCTAGGAGTTATTCCCAATGCATCGGGGCCGATGACTCTCTTCTGTGACAACACTGGAGCTATTGCCCTTGCCAAGGAGCCCAGGTTTCACAAGAAGACCAGGCACATCAAGCGTCGCTTCAACTCCATTTGTGAAAATGTTCAAAATGGAGACATAGATATTTGTAAAGTACATACGGATTTGAATGTCACAGATCCGTTGACTAAACCTCTTCCACGGGCAAAACATGATCAACACCAGAACTCTATGGGTGTACGATTCATCACAATGTAACAAGATTATTGACTCTAGTGCAAGTGGGAGACTGTTTTAAATATGCCCTAGAGGCAATAATAAAATGGTTATTATTATATTTCCTAGTTCATGATAATTGTCTATTGTTCATGCTATAATTGTGTTATCCGGAAATCGTAATACATGTGTGAACACATAGACCATAACATGTCCCTAGTGAGCCTCTAGTTGACTAGCTTGTTGATCAATAGATGGTTACGGTTTCCTGACCATGGACATTGGATGTCATTGATAACGGGATCACATCATTAGGAGAATGATGTGATGGACAAGACCCAATCCTAAGCATAGCACTAGATCGTGTAGTTCATTTGCTGAAGCTTTTCTAATGTCAAGTATCATTTCCTTAGACCATGAGATCGTGCAACTCCTGGATACCGTAGGAATGCTTTGGGTGTACCAAACGTCACAACGTAACTGGGTGGCTATAAAGGTGCACTACAGGTATCTCCGAAAGTGTCTGTTGGGTTGGCTCGGATCAAGACTGGGATTTGTCACTCCGTATGATGGAGAGGTATCTCTGGGCCCACTCGGTAATGCATCATCATAATGAGCTCAATGTGACTAAGTAGTTAGTCACGGGATCATGCATTAGGAACGAGTAAAGTGACTTGCCGGTAACGAGATTGAACGAGGTATTGGGATAACGACGATCGAATCTCGGGCAAGTAACGTATCGATTGACAAAGGGAATTGTATACGGGATTGCTTGAATCTTCGACATCGTGGTTCATCCGATGAGATCAGCGTGGAACATGTGGGAGCCAACATGGGTATCTAGATCCCGCTGTTGGTTATTGGCTAGAGAGGTGTCCCGGTCATGTCTACATGATTCCCGAACCCGTAGGGTGTACACACTTAAGGTTCGATGACGCTGGGGTTATAAGGAAGGTTTGTATGTGATTACCGAATGTTGTTCGGAGTCCCGGATGAGATCCCGGACGTCACGAGGAGTTCCGGAATGGTCCGGAGGTAAAGATTTATATATGGGAAGTCACCAAACGGTCACCGGAAATATTCGGGGGCATACCGGTATTGTACCGAGACCACTGGAGGGGTTCCGGGGGTCCACTGGGATGGTCCACCTGCCCCGGAGATCCTTATGGGATGTAGGTAGAAGGGAACCAGCCCTAAGTGGGCTCGGCGCCACCCCCCCTAGGGCCCATGCGCCTAGGGTTTGGGGGGAACCCTAAAGGGGGCGCCCCCCTTAGGGGGCAAGCCACCTCCCCCTGGCCGCCGCCCCTCCCACCAGATGGGACCTAAGGGGGTCGGACCCCCTCTCCCTTGCCCCTATATATAGTGGAGGGGTGGGAGGGCAGCCATACCTTTCCCAAGGCGCAGCCCCTCCCCTCCCCAACACCTCTCCTCCTCCGCGTGTGCTTGGTGAAGCACTGCCGGAGAACTGTCACTCCACCACCACCACGCCATCGTGCTGCTGTTGGAGCCTTCTTCCTCAACCTCTCCCTCCTCCTTGCTGGATCAAGGCATGGGAGACGTCACCGCTCCGTACGTGTGTTGAACGCGGAGGTGCCGTCCGTTCGGCGCTTGGATCATCGATGATTTGGATCACGACGAGTACGACTCCATCAACCCCGTTCTCTTGAACGCTTCCGCTCGCGATCTACAAGGGTATGTAGATGCACTCCTCCCCTCTCGTTGCTAGTAAACTCCATAGATTGATCTTGGTGATGCGTAGAATTTTTTTTAATTTCTGCAACGATCCCCAACAATCCATAAGTGGCTCTCATAATAGATTCATAAGGTAATTTTATTTTGTTTCTAGGGAAGTGTTCCATGCCTTTCTTTAATGGAAATTGGAATCTAATATTCCCTTCCTTCATGTCAATAATTGCACCAATCATTTTTAGGAAAGGTCTACTAAGAATAATAAGGCATGAAGGATTGCAATCTATGTCAAGAACAATAAAATCTACGGGCACGTAGTTCCTATTTGCAACAATAAGAACATCATTAATTCTTCCCATAGGTTTCTTAATAGTGGAATCCGCAAGGTGCAAGTTTAGAGAGCAATCATCAAAATCACGAAAACCTAGCAAATCACATAAAGTTTTTGGAATCGTGGAAACACTAGCACCCAAATCACGCAAAGCATAGCATTCATGATCTTTAATTTTAATTTTAATAGTAGGTTCCCACTCATCATAAAGTTTTCTAGGGATAGAAACTTCCAAATCAAGTTTTTCTTCATAAGATTGCATCAAAGCATCAACGATATGTTTGGTAAAGGCTTTATTTTGACTATAAGCATGAGGAGAATTTAGCACGGATTGCAACAAGGAAATACAATCTATCAAAGAGCAATTATCATAATTAAATTCCTTGAAATCCAAAATAGTGGGTTCATTAATATCTACAGTTTTGATCTCTTCAATCCCACTTTTATCAATTTTAGCATCAAGATCCAAAAACTCTGAATTTCTGGAATGCCTTCTAGGTAAAGGTGGATCATATTCAGTCCCATCGTTATCAAGATTCATATTGCAAAACAAAGATTTAATAGGGGACACATCAATAACTTTTAGATCTTCATCTTTATTTTCATAGAAATTTGAAGAACACGCTTTCACAAAGCAATCTTTCTTAGCACGCATCCTAGCGGTTCTTTCTTTGCACTCATAAATGGAAATTCTCATGGCTTTGAGAGACTCATTGATATCATGCTTAGGAGGAATAGATCTAAGTTTTAAAGAATCAACATCAAGAGAAATTCTATCAACGTTCCTAGCCAATTCATTAACTTTGAGCAATTTTTCTTCAAGCAAAGCATTGAAATTCTTTTGCGAATTCATAAATTCCTTAACACTAGTCTCAAATTCAGAAGGCATCTTATTAAAGTTTCCATAAGAATTGTTGTAGGAATTACCATAATTATTAGAGAAATTACTAGGATAAGGCCTAGGATTAAAGTTTCCTCTATACGCGTTGTTACCAAAATTATTCCTACCAACAAAATTCACATCCATAGGTTCATTATTATTCTCAATCAAAGTAGACAAAGGCATATCATTAGGATCAGAAGAAAAACTCTTAGTAGCAAATAACTTCATAAGTTCATCCATCTTTCCACTCAAACATTAATTTCTTCTATCGCATGCACTATTTTATTAGTAGATCTTTCAGTGTGCCATTGAGAATAATTAACCATAATATTATCTAGGAGTTTAGTAGCTTCTCCTAAAGTGATTTCCATAAAAGTGCCTCCCGCAGCCGAATCTAAAAGATTTCTAGAAGCAAAATTCAATCCGGCATAAAAAATTTGTATAATCATCCACAAATTCAAATCATGCGTAGGGCAATTACGTATCATTAATTTCATCCTTTCCCAAGCTTGTGCAACATGTTCATGATCAAGTTGCTTAAAATTCATAATATCGTTTCTAAGGGAGATGATCTTAGCGGGAGGAAAATACTTAGAGATAAAAGCATCTTTGCACTTATTCCAAGAATCAATACTATTTTTAGGCAAAGATGAAAACCAAGCTTTAGCACGATCTCTAAGCAAAAAAGGAAATAGCTTCAATTTAACAATATCATTGTCCACATCTTTCTTCTTTCGCATATCACACAAATCAATGAAGCTATTTAGATGGGTAGCGGCATCTTCACTAGGAAGGCCGGCGAATTGATCTTTCATGACAAGATTCAACAAAGCAGCATTGATTTCACAAGATTCAGTGTCGGTAAGAGGAGCAATCGGAGTGCTAAGGAAATCATTTTTGTTCGTATTGGTAAAGTCACATAATTTGGTATTATCTTGAGCCATCGTGACAAGCAAGCAATCCAACACGCGAGCAAACAAGAAGCGAACAAAAAGAGGCGAACGGAAAAGAGAGGGCCAATAAAACGGCAATGGTGAAGTGGGGGAGAGGAAAACAAGAGGCAAATGGCAAATAATGTAATGCGGGAGATAAGGGTTTGTGATGGGTACTTGGTATGTTGACTTTTGCGTAGACTCCACGGCAACGACGCCAGAAATCTTTCTTGCTACCTCTTGAGCACTGCGTTGGTTTTCCCTTGAAGAGGAAAGGGTGATGCAGCAAAGTAGCGTAAGTATTTCCCTCAGTTTTTGAGAACCAAGGTATCAATCCAGTAGGAGGCCACGCACGAGTCCCTCGCACCTACACAAACAAATAAATCCTCGCAACCAACGCGATAAGGGGTTGTCAATCCCTACACGATCACTTACGAGAGTGAGATCTGATAGATATGATAAGATAATATTTTTGGTATTTTTATGATAAAGATGCAAAGTAATGAAAGTAAAATAAAAACGGCGCCAGAAATAGCTTGTTGTCGGGAGATTAATATGATGGAAAATAGACCCGGGGGCCATAGGTTTCACTAGTTGCTTCTCTCAAGAGCATAAGTATTTACGGTGGGTGAACGAATTACTGTTGAGCAATTGACAGAATTGAGCATAGTTATGAGAATATCTAGGTATGATCATGTATATAGGCATCACGTCCGAGACAAGTAGGCCGACTCCTGCCTGCATCTACTACAATTACTCCACACATCGACCGCTATCCAGCATGCATCTAGAGTATTAAGTTCATAAGAATAGAGTCATACTTTAAGCAAGATGACATGATGTAGAGGGATAAACTCATGCAATATGATATAAACCCCATCTTGTTATCCTCGATGGCAACAATACAATACGTGCCTTGCTGCCCCTACTGTCACTGGGAAAGGACACCGCAAGATTGAACCCAAAGCTAAGCACTTCTCCCATTGCAAGAAAGACCAATCTAGTAGGCCAAACCAAACTGATAATTCGAAGAGACTTGCAAATATAACCAATCATACATAAAAGAATTCAGAGAGGATTCAAATATTGTTCATAGATAAACTTGATCATAAACCCACAATTCATCGGTCTCAACAAACACACCGCAAAAGAAGATTACATCGAATAGATCTCCACGAGAGAGGGGGAGAACATTGTATTGAGATCCAAAAAGAGAGAAGAAGCCATCTAGCTAATAACTATGGACCCGAAGGTCTGAGGTAAAATACTCACACATCATCAGAGAGGCTATGGTGCTGATGTAGAAGCCCTCCGTGATCGATGCCCCCTCCGGCGGAGCTCCGAAATAGGCCCCAAGATGGGATCTCACGGGTACAGAAGGTTGCGGCGGTGGAATTAGGTTTTTGGCTCTGTATCTGGTAGTGTGGGGGTACGTAGGTATATATAGGAGGAAGGAGTACGTCGGTGGAGCAACAGGGGGCCCACGAGGGTGGAGGGCGCACCCAGGGGGTGGGCATGCCCCCCTACCTCGTTCCCTTCTGGTTGATGTCTTGACGTAGGGTGCAAGTCCTGTGGATCACGTTCGTTCCGAAAATCACGTTCCCGAAGGTTTCATTCCGTTTGGACTCCGTTTGATATTCTTTTTCTGTGAAACTCTGAAATAGGCAAAAAAATAGCAATTCCGGGCTGGGCCTCCGGTTAATAGGTTAGTCCCAAAAATAATATAAAAGTGTATAATAAAGCCCAATAATGTCCAAAAGAGAATATAATATAGCATGGAGCAATCAAAAATTATAGATACGTTGGAGACGTATCAATCCTCAGCCACCACCATCTCTTGCCCATCGTCAGCCAGCACCTCCTCATCCCCACTCTGCTCCTCTTCTTCCCCTCTCCATTCCGGATCATCCTCGCTGCTACTTTTGCTGCAGCCAGAGTCGCTGCTGCTTTGGCTGTAGCCAGAGTCGCTGCTGCTGCTCCCATTGCCTGACCAAATGCAACAATGACCATTAACAATGGATGTGAGACAAAGCCAAATGTAGAGGAAGAAGAGGCATAACATACTGGCATCATCATGTCCTAGTAGCGCATGCGACACATAGTCGTGTTGAACACCTTCACGGTGAGCATGGCGTTGCCGTCGTACCTGAAGAGAAGGAAGTACCCGTGCCATAGGCCGTAGGCACGGTAGAACTGCTCCCAATCACGACACAGGTACATGTGGCTGTTCCTGATCACCACCTCCACGTCCCAATGCCTGCGAAGCCCACTGCCGGCCTGTCACAGCTTCACATTCTTTGGCCGATGGCCGTCCAGCATCTTCATAAAAGTGTCAGGCAGCCTCTGAAGTTTGGGACAAGGAGTGATGTAGCAAACAACAGGGTTATCATAATGAGATGGGTGAAGGGGAGATCTCTCCGTTTATATACCTGCCTCCTGGAGGAAGTCCCAAGTATGATACTGAAGAACTCGAAAGCATCCCCCCATCTCTGATAAGCAGCAGAAGAGACCAATTACTGCCCTTACAACATTATCATACAACATTATAGCAGCAGAAGTTTTGAGCAGAAGATAATCAACTACACGAAGTTATCATTTCACATTCAAAAAGCAATGCACTTGTGGACATATGATGGCAACAGCTTGAACCCTTCAAAACTAGGGATTTCTTTATACATGAAACAAAACTGAAAATGTAAACCAAATTAACAAGTTGCAGTTACTTGGAGTAACATTTGGTTTTAATTTAACTATAATACGCAAGGGATGATATTGCTCAAATATGTGTTACAAAACTAAGAAACAAGTTTGAAGAGAGAATAACAAGCACTAGTGTTGGCACTGTACTTTGGGCAGTTAGTTAGTGGAAATTTTGCTAATAGAGATGCTTTGACTGATTTCCTGGAACGTAAATAATTTCCTGGAACCCAAAAACCATTGGATACGAAAAAGCGATATTTGCATCAATAAATAACTATTTATTGCTACAAGTGCCAGTAATATCTTAATGAGAGGGGGTTATCAGTGTTATTCATTCATTCAGATCACTACTCAGCCTCAAGGCATAGCTACCTTTGTTCAATGCATCTATCTTTTAGGTTTCTATCATTCCTCAATTTTTTTATAACAATCCCCTCCCTTTATTAGCCTAATTCTTGCTACAAGTGCCATGGCTTCAATCAGCAACAAAATAATACATACTGATGCCGATGGCCCTGCCTGTGGCTTGGTCGATACCGATGTATCATCTTCTGCTCCCATAGAGTATGTGGCATTTGGTCTTTTTTGAGACTGTGGTAGTGTTACTCATCGCCAAAAAGGAAATGGTAGGGTTACAAAAAAAACCATGTCAATCACTAGTCCATGGGTAAATGGCTTCCAAGAGTTAGAAGCATTTATATATTGCATTGCCGTGGGCCTCTTTGAATTGAAGGAGTTTTTTTTAATCCTTGAGATTTCTCTTTTCATGTTGGTCGTTTAATTTGTTGGATTGAATCCAGTAGGAACTTTTACTAAGGATTCATTTGTATTCATTCCATAAGAATTATAGCGCCCACCCAAAGACTCTTGAAAAGAATCCGTACTTTTCTCTGTGATGCAACCAAACCAAAAACCGTGCGTGATTCATATGGGCATAACTTTGCGATCTTTTTATTTTATGTTTCTAGAATCATGTGAATCAAAGATGCCCTAAATTGTTTATCGACGATCAAATCTAACAACCAACATTTCACCTACCTACGTGATAAGTACTTCTGCCATGGCACACTTACTTGAGGGCGAGGAGCGGTGGAGGTCGAGGTCGGGGTGGCGCAGGGTGGAGGAGGGGGTCGCCAGGGCGTCGGCGGCGGCACGGCGATAGGGTTGGCGCGGGGGCGAAGAGGGGGTCGTCGGGACGGCGTGGCGATGTGGGTGAAGTGGGGCGGCGGCGACACAGGGGCGGGGCGGCCGGCGATGGGGGTGGTGCAAGGCAGCGTCGGCTCGGGCACGGGGCGGAGAGAGGGGACAGAGAGAGAGAGGGGTCGGGCGCGGGCGTGTTTGATTTTTAGTTAGAGCACGGTTCTTTGCCGTCTGCTAGCAGACGGCAAAGAGCCTAGCTAACAGACGTCAGTTTGTGCACTTTCTTTGCCGTCTGCTAGCGGACGGCAAAGAAAGAGGCCGTTAGGTGGCTGTCGCTAGTGGGCCACCCTCCCTCTTTGCCGTCAGCGAGAAGACGGGAATGCATCTATGCCATTAGCTAGCGGACGGCAAAGAGCCGACTGACGACAAAAAATATCTTTGACGTCAGCTTATTCTTTGTCGTCAGTTTCATTTAACCTTATGGCAAAGACCTTCTTTGCCATCAGCTAGCTGACGGCAAAGAGCCAGCTGACGGCAAAGATCCCGATTCCAGTAGTGTATATTGCGAGAGGCATCATATATAGAGATCTTTTATGTTCATAGCAAGTGCTATGTTTGCATTTTGATGAAGTTGAGAAAAGTGTAATGGTCATTATTGTAAGGTGTTGCTTCTACCTTGAGAAAGAAGAAAGGGAGTCAAAAAAGAATGCAAATAAAACAAAGATGTGTCAAGGTGTCACCGGAAAAGTGACAGGGAGAAGGAGCAACACCATTATACTTTATTAGAGTATGCATGTAAAGTGCTTTGAAGTAGCACTATGTACTCACAATAGACATTTTTATAAGTGCTCCAAAGTAGCACCACTTCATTACATTTCATTGTTGAGAATTCATGAGTTTCATATACCTACTAGTATATTGCAATGATGAGCCTCCTAAAATGAGCTCTAGATGTTCGTGTGCAGGAAAGTTGGATGCACCACCATTCGTCCATAGGAGAGATTTCATTCACATGTGCATCCTAGTTGTACGACAATCTCTACTCCCTGGACAATATCAATCCTAAGGTCTCCCTCATCCTTATGGTGAGCTGCGTTGTTACAAGGCTTTCTTTTTCCACTTCTTTTAAACCACCATGATTACTATTTCTCTTTGCCCTGCTTAGGAGATAAACTCATAGTTGCGTTCAGATTCCAGGTTTTTGAAGATTGTGAAACAGAGGAAACAAGTGATTGTATTCTGTCTTGTATTGAGGGTTAGCCTAGAAGTGATTGCCATGTTAATATGCCTTGCATTAATAACTATGATTGTTTACCCAGTTAACTTGGCATTCTTTCTAAACACTTGTCATTGGTGACTTTGACTTGATGCATTTGATTATCAGATAATATGTAGGGTCTTCTTTTGTATGCATTGAGATAGTTGAAGATTGTTAATACACGCCTTTGACAAACTTTTGTTTTATCGATTTACATCCACTATAAGTGATACATTAGTTGAATCAAGATCATGTTTGGTAGCATTCATCCTTTTTATAATGTACATGCTCGTCTCAAGCATGTAGAGCTTGGGGAGCTGATACGTCTCAAATTTACTCCCTCCGTCCCAAAATACTTGTCCGAGCAATGGATAAAAACGGATGTATGTAGAACTAAAATACGTCTAGATACATTCATTTCTCCGACAAGTATTTTTGGACGGAGGGAGTATCAATAATTTCTGTATGGTTTATGCTATATTTCTATCAATTGTAAAGTCATTCATCATACTTTTTATTGAATTCATTGGACTAACATATTAATTCAGCGTCCACGACCAGTTTCTATATTTTTGGTATTTTTCCAGTTTCAAGAAAATACCTACAGAAACTGTTGGGGAACGCAGTATTTCAAAAAATTTACCTACAACCACGCAAGATCTATCTAGGAGAAGCATAGCAACGAGCAGGGAGAGTGTGTCCATGTACCCTCGTAGACCGAAAGCGGAAGCATTTAGTAACGCGATTGATGTAGTCGAACGTCTTCGCGATTCAACCGATCCTAGCACTGAACGTACGGCACCTCCGTGTTCAGCACATGTTTAGCAAGATGACGTCCCTCGAGCTCTTGATCTAGTTGAGGACGAGGGAGAGTTCCGTCAGCACGACGGCGTGGCGACAATGATGATGATGTTACCGGCGCAGGGATTCGCCTAAGCACTACGACGATATGACTGAGGTGTGTAACTGTGGAGGGGGGCACCGCACACGGCTAAGAGAAGACTTGCTGTGCCTTTGGGGTGCCCCCCTCCCACGTATATAAAGGAGGGGGAGGAGGAGGCTGGCCCTAGAGGGGGCGCGCCAAGGGGGGGAGTCCTACTTGGACTCCCGGTCCAAGTAGGATTCGGCCCCCCTCCTTCCTTTCTCCGGAGGGGGAAAAGGGGGAAGGAGAGGAGGGGAAGAGGGAAAGGGGGTCGCGCCCCTCCCCTTCTTATTTGGACTCCACATGGGGGGGCGCCTCCCCTTGTGGGTTGTCCCCTCTTCTCTCCCATGGCCCATAAGGCCCATGATTTCCCCTGGGGGGTTCCGGTAACCTCCTGGTACTCCGAAAAAAATGCCTGAATCACTCGGAACCATTCCGATGTCCGAATGCAACCTTCCAAAAATGCCTGAATCACTCGGGAACATAGTACTTCAAAAAAATTCCTACGATCACGCAAGATCTATCTAGGAGAAGCATAGCAACGAGCGGGGAGAGAGTGTCCACGTACCCTCGTAGACCGAAAGCGCAAGCGTTTAGAACACGGTTGATGTAGTCGAACGTCTTCGCGATTCAACCGATCCAAGCACCAAACGTACGGCACCTCCGTGTTCGGCACACGTTCAAAAAGATGACGTCCCTTGAGCTCTTGATCCAGTTGAGGACAAGGGAGAGTTCCGTCAGCATGATGGCGTGGCGACGATGATGATGAAGTTACCGGCGCAGGGCTTCGCCTAATCACTACGTCGATATGACCGGAGTGTGTAACTATGGAGGGGGGCACCGCACACGGCTAAGAGAAGACTTGGTGTGCCTTTGGGGTGCCCCCCTCCCACGTATATAAAGGAGGGGGGAAGAGGAGGCGGGCCCTAGAGGGGGCGCGCCAAGGGGGGGAGTCCTACTTGGACTCTCGGTCCAAGTAGGATTCGCCCCCCCCCCTCCTTCCTTTCTACGGAGGGTGAAAAGGGGGGAGGAGAGGAGGGGAAGAGGGAAAGGGGGCCGCGCCCCCTCCCCTTCCTATTCGGACTCCACATGGGGGGGCGCGCCTCCCCTTGTGGGTTGTCCCCTCTTCTCTCCCATGGCCCATAAGGCCCATGATTTCCCCCGGGGGGTTCCGGTAACCTCCTGGTACTCCGAAAAAATGCCTGAATCACTCGGAACCATTCCGATGTCCGAATGCAATCTTCCAATATATGAATCTTTACCTCTCGACCATTTCAAGACTCCTCGTCATGTCCGTGAACTCATCCGGGACTCCGAACAAACTTCGGTCATCAAATCACACAACTCATAATACAAATCGTCATCGAACGTTAAGCATGCGGACCCTAGGGTTCGAGAACTATGTAACATGACCGAGACACATCTCTGGTCAATAACCAATAGCGAAACCTGGATGCTCATATTGGCTCCTACATATTCTACGAAGATCTTTATCGGTGAAACCGCATAACAACATACGTCATTCCCTTTGTCATCGGTCTGTTACTTGCCCGAGATTCGATCGTCGGTATCATCATACCTAGATCAATCTCGTTACCGGCAAGTCTCTTTACTCATTCCGTAATGCATCATCCCGCAACTAACTCATTAGTCACATTGCTTGCAAGGCTTATAGTGATGTGCATTACCGAGAGGGCCCAGAGATACCTCTCCGATATATGGAGTGACAAATCCTAATCTTTATCTATGCCAACCCAACAAACACCTTCGGAGACACCTGTAGAGCATCTTTATAATCACCCAGTTACGTTGTGACGTTTGATTGCACAAAAGGTGTTCCTCCGGTATTCGGGAGTTGCATAATCTCATAGTGAGAGGAACATGTATAAGTCATGAAGAAAGCAATAGCAATAAAACTAAACAATCATTATGCTAAGCTAATGGATGGGTCTTGTCCATCACATCATTCTCCTAATGATATGATCATGTTCATCAAATGACAACACATGTCTCTGGTCAGGAAAATTAACCATCTTTGATTAACGAGCTAGTCAAGTAGAGGCATACTAGGGACACTTTGTTTTGTCTATGTATTCACATATGTACACAGTTTCCGGTCAATACAATTCTAGCATTGTTGGGGAACGTAGTAATTTCAAAAAAAATCCTACGCACACGCAAGATCATGGTGATGCATAGCAACGAGAGGGGAGAGTGTTGTCCACGTACCCTCGTAGACCGGAAGTGGAAGCGTTATGACAACGCGGTTGATGTAGTCATAAGTCTTCAAGATCGACTGGTCCTAGTACCGAACGTACGACACCTCCGCGATCTGCACACGTTCAGCTAGGTGACGTCCCACGAACTCACGATCCAGTAGAGCTTCGAGGGAGAGCTTCGCCAGCACGACGGTGTGATGACGGTGATGATGAAGCTACCGGCACAGGGCTTCGCCTAAGTACTACGACGATATGACCGTGGTGGATTATGGTGGAGGGGGGCACCGCACACGGCTAAGTGATCAATGATCAACTTGTGTGTCTATGGGGTGCCCCCTTCCCCCGTATATAAAGGAGTGGAGGAGGGGGAGAGGGCCGGCCTCCTAGGCGCGCCCCAAGGGGAGTCCTACTCCCACCGGGAGTAGGATTCTCCCCCTTCCATGTAGTAGGAGTAGGAGAGAAGGAAGGAGGTGAGAGGGAGAAGGAAAAAGGGGGGCGCTGCCCCCCCCCCCTTCCTAGTCCAATTCGGACTAGAGGGGGAGGGGCCGCGCGGCCTGCCCTGGCCGGCCCTCTCTCTCTCTCCACTAAGGCCCATAAGGCCCATTACACTCCCCGGGGGGTTCCGGTAACCCCGCGGTACTCCGGTATATGTCCAAACTCACTTGGAACCCTTCCGATGTCCAAACATAGTCATCCAATATATCGATCTTTATGTCTCGACCATTTCGAGACTCCTCGTCATGTCCGTGATCATATCTGGGACTTCGAACTACCTTCGGTACATCAAAACACATAAACTCATAATACCGGTCATCACCGAACGTTAAGCGTGCGGACCCTACGGGTTCGAGAACTATGTAGACATGACCGAGACACGTCTCCGGTCAAGAACCAATAGCGGAACCTGGATGCTCATATTGGCTCCTACATATTCTATGAAGATCTTTATCAGTCAAACCGCATAACAACATACGTTGTTCCCTTTGTCATCGGTATGTTACTTGCCCAAGATTCGATCGTCGGTATCTCAATACCTAGTTCAATCTCGTTACCGGCAAGTCTCTTTACTCGTTCTGTAATGCATCATCCCGCAACTAACTCATTAGTCACAGTGCTTGCAAGGCTTATAGTGGCGTGCATTACCGAGAGGGCCCAGAGATACCTCTGCGACAATCAGAGTGACAAATCCTAATCTTGATCTATGCCAACTCAACAAGTACCATCGGAGACACCTGTAGAGCACCTTTATAATCACCCAGTTACGTTGTGACGTTTGGTAGCACACAAAGTGTTCATTCGGTATTCGGGAGTAGCATAATCTCATAGTCATAGGAACATGTATAAGTTATGAAGAAAGCAATAGCAATATACTAAACGATCAAGTGCTAAGCTAACGGAATGGGTCAAGTCAATCACATCATTCACTAATGATGTGATCCCGTTAATCAAATGACAACTCATGTCTATGGGTAGGAAACTTAACCATCTTTGATTCAACGAGCTAGTCAAGTAGAGGCATACTAGTGACACTATGTTTGTCTATGTATTCACACATGTACTAAGTTTCCGGTTAATACAATTCTAGCATGAATAATAAACATTTATCATGATATAAGGAAATATAAATAACAATTTTATTATTGCCTCTAGGGCATATTTCCTTCAGTCTCCCACTTGCACTAGAGTCAATAATGTCGATTACACAGTAATGATTCTAACACCCATGGAGTCTTGGTGCTGATCATGTTTTGCTCATGAGAGAGGCTTAGTCAACGGGTCTGCAACTTCAGATCCGTATGTATCTTGCAAATCTCTATGTCTCCCTCCTTGACTTGATCGCGGATGGAATTGATGCGTCTCTTGATGTTCTTGGTTCTCTTGTGAAATATGGATTCCTTTGCCAAGGCAATTGCACCAGTATTGTCACAAAAAAATTCATTGGATCTGATGCACTAGGTATGACACCTAGATCGGATATGAACTCCTTCATCCAGACTCCTTCATTTGCTGCTTCCGAAGCAGCTATGTACTCCGCTTCACACGTAGATCCCACCACGACGCTTTGCTTAGAACTGCACCAACTGACAGCTCCACCGTTCAATATAAACACGTATCCAGTTTTTGACTTAGAGTCATCCGGATCAGTGTCAAAGCTTGCATCGACGTAACCATTTACGACGAGCTCTTTGTCACCACCATAAACGAGAAACATATCCTTAGTCCTTTTCAGGTATTTCAGGATGTTCTTGACCGCTGTCCAGTGATCCACTCCTGGATTACTTTGGTACCTCCCAGCTAAACTAATAGCAAGGCACACATCAGGTCTGGTACACATCATTGCATACATGATAGAGCCTATGGCTGAAGCATAGGGAACACCTTTCATTTTCTCTCTATCTTCTGCAGTGGTCGGGCATTGAGTCTGACTCAACTTCACACCTTGTAACACACGCAAGAACCCTTTCTTTGCTTGATCCATTTTGAAATTTTTCAAAACTCTATCAAGGTATGTGCTTTGTGAAAGTCCAATTAAGCGTCTTGATCTATCTCTATAGATCTTGATGCCCAATATATAAGCAGCTTCACCGAGGTCTTTCATTGAAAAACTCTTATTCAAGTATCCTTTTATGCAATCCAGAAATTCTATATCATTTCCAATCAACAATATGTCATCCACATATAATATTAGAAATGCTACAGAGCTCCCACTCACTTTCTTGTAAATACAGGCTTCTCCAAAAGTCTATATAAAACCATATGCTTTGATCATACTATCAAAACGTTTATTCCAACTCCGAGATGCTTGCACCAGTCCATAAATGGATCGCTGGAGCTTGCACACTTTGTTAGTATCCTTTGGATCGATAAACCTTCAGGTTGCATCATATACAACTCTTCTTCCAGAAATCCATTCAGGTATGCAGTCTTTACATCCATTTGCCAAATTTCATAATCATAAAATGCGGCAATTGCTAACATGATTCGGACGGACTTAAGCATCGCTACGGGTGAGAAGGTCTCATCGTAGTCAACTCCTTGAACTTGTCGAAAGCCTTTTGCAACAAGTCGAGCTTTGTAGACAGTAACATTACCGTCAACGTCTGTCTTCTTCTTGAAGATCCATTTATTCTCGATGGCTTGCCGATCATCGGGCAAGTCAACCAAAGTCCACAGTTTGTTCTCATACATGGATCCCATCTCAGATTTCATGGCCTCAAGCCATTTCGCGGAATCTGGGCTCATCATCGCTTCCTCATAGTTCATAGGTTCGTCATGGTCAAGAAACATGACCTCCAGGACAGGACTATCGTACCACTCTGGTGCAGATCTTACTCTGGTTGACCTACGAGGTTCGGTAGTAACTTGATCTGAAGTTACATGATCATCATCATTAGCTTCCTCACTAATTGGTGTAGGAGTCACAGGAACAGATCTCTGTGATGAACTATTTTCCAATAAGGGAGTAGGTACAGTTACCTCATCAAGTTCTACTTTCCTCCCACTCACTTCTTTCGAGAGAAACTCCTTCTCTAGAAAGGATCCATTCTTAGCAACGAATGTCTTGCCTTCGGAGCTGTGATAGAAGGTGTACCGAACAGTCTCCTTTGGGTATCCTATGAAGACACATTTCTCCGATTTGGGTTCGAGCTTATCAGGTTGAAGCTTTTTCACATAAGCATCGCAGCCCCAAACTTTAAGAAACGACAACTTTGGTTTCTTGCCAAACCATAGTTCATAAGGTGTCATCTCAACAGGTTTAGATGGTGCCCTATTTAATGTGAATGCAGCCGTCTCTAAAGCATAACCCCAAAACGATAGCGGTAAATCAGTAAGAGACATCATAAATCACACCGTATCTAGTAAAGTACGATTATGACATTCGGACACACCATTACGTTGTGGTGTTCCAGGTGGCGTGAGTTGCGAAACTATTCCGCATTGTTTCAAATGAAGACCAAACTCGTAACTCAAATATTCTCCTCCACGATCAGATCGTAGAAACTTTATTTTCTTCTTACGATGATTTTCCACTTCACTCTGAAATTCTTTGAACTTTTCAAATGTTTAAGACTTATGTTTCATTAAGTAGATATACCCATATCTGCTCAAATCATCTATGAAGGTGAGAAAATAACAATACCCGCCACGAGGCTCAACATTCATCGGACCACATACATCAGTATGTATGATTTCCAACAAATCTGTTGATCGCTCCATTGTTCCGGAGAACGGCGTTTTAGTCATCTTGCCCATAAGGCATGGTTCACAAGTACCAAGTGATTCATAATCAAGTGATTCCAAAATTCCATCAGAATGGAGTTTCTTCAAGGCCTTTACTCCAATATGACCTAAACGGCAGTGCCACAAATAAGTTGCACTATCATTATCAACTCTGCATCTTTTGGCTTCAATATTATGAATATGTGTATCACTACTATCGAGATTCAATATAAATAGACCACTCTTGAAGGGTGCATGACCATAAAAGATATTACTCATATAAATAGAACAACCATTATTCTCGTATTTAAATGAATAACCGTCTCGCATCAAACAAGGTCCAGATATAATGTTCATGCTCACGCTGGCACCAAATAACAATTATTCATGTCTAAAACTAATCCCGGAGGTAGAGGTAGCGTGCCAACCGCAATCACATCGACTTTGGAACCATTTCCTATGCGCATCGTCGCCTCATCCTTAGCCAATCTTCACTTAATCCGTAGTCCTTGTTTCGAGTTGCAAATATTAGCAATAGATCCAGTATCAAGTACCAGGTACTACTGCGAGCATTAGTAAGGTACACATCAATAACATGTATATCACATATACCTTTGTTCACCTTGCCATCCTTCTTATCCGCCAAATACTTGGGGCACTTCCGCTTCCAGTGACCAGTCCCTTTGCAGTAGAAGCACTCAGTCTCAGGCTTAGGTCAAGATTTGGGCTTCTTCACTTGAGCAGCAACTTGCTTGCCGTTCTTCTTGAAGTTCCCCTTCTTGCCTTTACCCTTTTTCTTGAAACGGGTGGTCTTGTTGACCATCAACACTTGATGCTCCTTCTTGATTTCTACCTCTGCAGCCTTTAGCATTGCGAAGAGCTCGGGAATTGTCTTATCCATCCCTTGCATATTATAGTTCATCACAAAGCTCTTGTAGCTTGGTGGCAGTGATTGAAGAATTTTGTCAATGACACTATCATCAGGAAGATTAACTCCCAGACTCCCAATTGAATCAAGTGATTATTATACCCAAACATTTTGAGTATATGTTCACTGACAGAAATATTCTCCTCCATCTTGCAGCTGTAGAACTTATTGGAGACTTCATATCTCTCAATCCGGGCATTTGCTTGAAATATTAAGTTCAACTCCTGGAACATCTCATATGCTCCATGACGTTTAAAACGTCGTTGAAGTCCCGGTTCTAAGCTGTAAAGCATGGCACACTGAACTATCGAGTAGTCATCAGCTTTGATGTGCCAGACGTTCATAACATCTGGCGTTGCTCCTGCAGCGGGTTTGGCACCTAGCGGTGCTTTCAGGACGTAATTCTTCTGTGCAGCAATGAGGATAATCCTTAAGTTACGGACCCAGTCCGTGTAGTTGCTACCATCATCTTTCAACTTAGCTTTCTCTAGGAACGCATTAAAATTCAACGGAACAACAACACGGGCCATCTATCTACAACAACATAGACATGCAAAATACTATCAGGTACTAAGTTCATGATAAATTAAAGTTTAATTAATCTACTTAAGAACTCACACTTAGATAGGCATCCCTCTAATCATCTAAGTGATCACGTGATCCACATCAACTAAACCATGTCCGATCATCACGTGAGATGGAGTAGTTTCCAATGGTGAACATCACTATGTTGATCATATCTACTATATGATTCATGCTCGACCTTTCGGTCTCAGTGTTCCGAGGCCATATCTGCATATGCTAGGCTCGTCAAGTTTAACCCGAGTATTCTGCGTGTGCAAAACTGGCTTGCACCCGTTGTATGTGAACGTAGAGCTTATCACACCCGATCATCACGTGGTGTCTCGGCACGACGAACTTTCGCAACGGTGCATACTTAGGGAGAACACTTATACCTCGAAATTTAGTGAGAGATCATCTTATAATGCTACCGTCGATCTAAGCAAAATAAGATGCATAAAGGGTAAACATCACATGCAATCAATATAAGTGATATGATATGGCCATCATCATCTTGTGCCTTTGATCTCCATCTCCAAAGCACCGTCATGATCACCAACGTCACCGGCGCGACACCTTGATCTCCATCGTAGCATCATTGTCGTCTCGCCGACTATTGCTTCTACGACTATCGCTGCCGCTTAGTGATAAAGTAAAGCAATTACATGGCGATTGCATTTCATACAATAAAGTAACAACCATATGGCTCCTGCCGGCTGCCGATAACTCCGTTACAAAACATGATCATCTCATACAAAAAAATTTAGCATCATGTCTTGACCATATCACATCACAACATGCCCTTTAAAACAAGCTAGACGTCCTCTACTTTGTTGTTGCACGTTTTACGTGGCTGCTACAGGCTGAGCAAGAACCGTTCTTACCTACGCATCAAAACCACAACGATATTTCGTCAAGTATGTGCTATTTTAACCTTCAACAAGGACCGGGTGTAGCCACGCTCGATTCAACTAAAGTTGGAGAAACTGACACCCGCCCGCCACCTGTGTGCGAAGCACGTCGGTAGAACCAGGCGTAAGCGTACGCGTAATGTCGGCCCGGGCCGCTTCATCCAACAATACCGCCGAATCAAAGTATGACATGCTGGTAAGCAGTATGACTAGTATCGCCCACAACTCACTTGTGTTCTACTCGTGCATATAACATCTACGCATAAACCTGGCTCGGATGCCACTGTTGGGGAACGTAGTAATTTCAAAAATATTCCTACGCACACGCAAGATCATGGTGATGCATAGCAACGAGAGGGGAGAGTGTTGTCCACGTACCCTTGTAGACCGAAAGCAGAAGCGTTATGACAACGCGGTTGATGTAGGCGTACGTCTTCACGATCGACCGATCCTAGTACCGAACGTACGACACCTCCGCGATCTGCACACGTTCAGCTCGATGACGTCCCACGAATGCACGATCCAGTAGAGCTTCGAGGGACAGCTTCGTCAGCACGACGGCGTGATGACGGTGATGATGAAGCTACCGGCGCAGGGCTTCGCCTAAGCACTACGACGATATGATCGAGGTGGATTATGGTGGAGGGGGGCACCGCACACGGCTAAGAGATCAATGATCAACTTGTGTGTCTATGGGGTGCACCCTTCCCCCATATATAAAGGAGTTGAGGAGGGGGAGAGGGCCGGCCTCCTAGGTGCGCCCCAGCGGGAGTCCTACTCCCACCGGGAGTAGGATTCTCCCCCTTCCATGTAGTAGGAGTAGGAGAGAAGGAAGGAGGAGAGAGGGAGAAGGAAAAAGGGGGGCGCCGCCCCCCTTCCTTGTCCAATTCGGACTAGAGGGGGAGGGGGCGCGCAGCCTGCCCTGGCCGCCCCTCTCTCTCCACTAAGGCCCATAAGGCCCATTACACTCCCCGGGGGGTTCCGGTAACCCCCCGGTACTCCGGTATATGTCCAAACTCACTCGGAACCCTTCCGATGTCCAAACATAGTCATCCAATATATTGATCTTTATGTCGCGACCATTTCGAAACTCCTCGTCATGTCCGTGATCATATCCGGGACTCCGAACTACCTTCGGTACATCAAAACACATAAACTCATAATACCGATCGTCACCGAACATTAAGTGTGCGGACCCTACGGGTTCGAGAACTATGTAGACATGACCGAGACACGTCTCCGGTCAATAACCAATAGCGGAACCTGGATGCTCATATTGGCTCCTACATATTCTACGAAGATCTTTATCGGTCAAATTGCATAACAACATACGTTGTTCCCTTTGTCATCGGTATGTTACTTGCCCGAGATTCGATCGTTGGTATCTCAATACCTAGTTCAATCTCGTTACCGGCAAGTCTCTTTACTCGTTCCGTAATGCATCATCCCGCAACTAACTCATTAGTCACATTGCTTGCAAGGCTTATAGTGACGTGCATTACCGAGAGGGCCCAGAGATACCTCTGCGACAATCGGAGTGACAAATCCTAATCTTGATCTATGCCAACTCAACAAGTACCATCGGAGACACCTGTAGAGCACCTTTATAATCACCCAGTTACGTTGTGACGTTTGGTAGCACACAAAGTGTTCCTCTGGTATTCGGGAGTTGCATAATCTCATAGTCATAGGAACATGTATAAGTTATGAAGAAAGCAATAGCAGTATACTAAACGATCAAGTGCTAAGCTAACGGAATGGGTCAAGTCAATCACATCATTCACTAATGATGTGATCCCGTTAATCAAATGACAACTCGTGTCTATGGCTAGGAAACTTAACCATCTTTGATTCAACGAGCTAGTCAAGTAGAGGCATACTAGTGACACTTTGTTTGTCTATGTATTCACACATATACTAAGTTTCCGGTTAATACAATTCTAGCATGAATAATAAACATTTATCATGATATAAGGAAATATAAATAACAACTTTATTATTGCCTCTAGGGCATGTTTCCTTCAAGCATAAATAATAAACATTTATCATGATATAAGGAAATATAAATAACAACTTTATTATTGCCTCTAGGGCATATTTCCTTCAGTCTCCCACTTGCACTAGAGTCAATAATCTAGTTCACATCGCCATGTGATTTAACACCAATAGTTCACATCTTTATGTGATTAACATCCATAGTTCACATCGCTATGTGACCAACACCCAAAGGGTTTACTAGAGTCAATAATCTAGTTGACATTGCTATGTGATTAACACCCAAAGACTACTAAGGTGTGATCACGTTTTGCTTGTGAGAGAAGTTTAGTCAACGGGTCTGCCATATTCAGATCCGTATGTATTTTGCAAATTTCTATGTCTACAATGCTCTATATGGAGCTACTCTACCTAATTGCTCCCACTTTCAATATGTATCCAGATTGAGGCTTAGAGTTATCTAGATTGATGTAAAAACTTGCATCAACGTAACTCTTTACGACGAACTCTTTATCACCTCCATAACCGAGAAATATTTCCTTAGTCCTCTTAGGTAACTAAGGATAACTTTGACCGCTGTCTAGTGATCCACTCCTGGATTACTATCGTACCCCCTTGCTAAACTCATGGCAAGGTACACAATAGGTTTGGTACACAACATAGCATACTTCATAGAACCTTGACTGTGGCATAAGGAATGACTTTCATTCTCTTTCTATTTTCTGCCGTGGTTGGGTTTTGAGTCTTACTCAACTTCACACCTTGCAACACAGGCAAGAACTCCTTCTTTGACTGTTCCATTTTGAACTACTTCAAAATCTTGTCAAGGTATATACTTAATGAAAAAATCTTATCAAGCATCTTGATCTATCTCTATAAATCTTGATGCTCAATATGTAAGTAGCTTCACCGAGGTCTTTCTTTGAAAAACTCCTCTCAAATACTCCTTTATGCTTTCCAAAAAATTCTACATCATTTCCGATCAACAATATGTCATTCACATATACTTATCAGAAAGGCTGTAGTGCTCCCACTCACTTTCTTGTAAATACAGGCTTCGTCGCAAGTCTGTATAAAACTATATGCTTTGATCAACTCATCAAAGCGTATATTCCAACTCCGAGATGCTTGCACCAGTCCATAGATGGATCGCTAGAGCTTGCACATTTTGTTAGCACCTTTAGGATTGATAAAACCTTCTGATTGCATCATATACAACTCTTCTTTAAGAAATCCATTAAGGAACGCAGTTTTGACATCCATTTGCCAGATTTCATAAAATGTGGCAATTGCTAACATGATTCGGGCAGACTTAAGCATCGCTACGAGTGAGAAAATCTCATCGTAGTCCACACCTTGAACTTGTCGAAAACCTTTTGTGACAAGTCGAGCTTTGTAGATAGTAACACTACCATTAGTGTCTGTCTTCCTCTTGAAAATCCATTTATTCTCTATGGCTTGCCGATCATCGGGAAAGTCAACCAAAGTCCATACTTTGTTCTCATACATGGATCCCATCTCAGATTTCATGGCTCAAGCCATTTCGTGGAATCTGGGCTCATCATAGCTTCCACATAGTTTGTAGGTTCGTCATGGTCAAGTAACATGACCTCCAGGAAAGGATTACCGTACCACTCTGGTGTGGATCGTACTCTGGTTGACCTACGAGGTTCAGTAGTAACTTGATCTGAAGTTTCATGATTATCATCATTAGCTTCCTCACTAATTGGTTCAGGAATCACTAGAACTAATTTGTGTGATGAACTACTTTCCAATTCGGGAGAAGGTACAGCTACCTCATCAAGTTCTACTTTCCTCCCTACTCACTTCTTTCGAGAGAAACTCCTTCTCTAGAAAGGATCCATTCTTAGCAACAAAGATCTTGCCATCGGATCTGTGATAGAAGGTGTACCCAACAGTTTGTTTTGGGTATCTTATGAAGAGGCACTTCTCCAATTTGGGTTCGAGCTTATCATGATGAAGCTTTTTCACATAAGCATCGCAACCTCAAACTTTAAGAAACAACAGCTTAGGTTTCTTGCCAAACCATAGTTCATACGGTGTCGTCTCAACGGATTTATATGGTGCCCTATTTAATGTGAACGCAGTTGTCTCTAATGCATAACCCCAAAACAATAGTGGTAAATCGGTAAGAGACATCATAGATCGCACTATATCCAATAAAGTACGGTTACGATGTTCGGACACACCATTACGCTGTGGTGTTTCAGGTGGCGTGAGTTGTGAAACTATTCCACATTGTTTCAAATGAAGACCAAACTCATAACTCAAATATTCACCTCCACGATCAGATCGTAGAAACTTTATTTTCTTATTATGATGATTTTCCACTTCACTCTGAAATTCTTTGAACTTTTCGAATGTTTCAAACTTATGTTTCATTAAGTAGATATACCCATATCTGTTCAAATCATCTGTGAAGGTCAGAAAATAATGATACCCGCCATGAGCCTCAACACTCATCGGACCGCATACATCGGTATGTATTATTTTCAATAAGTCAGTGGCTCGCTCCATTGTTCCGGAGAACGGAGTCTTTAGTCATCTTGCCTAAGAGGCATGGTTCGCAAGCATCAAGTCATTCCAGAAGCCCATCAGCATGGAGTTTCTTCATGCGCTTTACACCAATATGACCTAAACGGCAGGGCCACTAGTATGTTGCACTATCATTATCAACTTAGCATCTTTTGGCATCAATATTATGAATATGTGTATCACTACGATCGAGATTCAATAAATCATTCACCTTGGGTGTATGACCATAGAAGGTTTTATTCATGTAAACAGAATAACAATTATTCTTTGACTTAAATGAATAACCGTACTGCAATAAACATGATCCAATCATATTATGATCAACGCAAACACCAAATAACATTTATTTTAGGTTCAACACTAATCCCGAAGGTAAAGGGAGTGTGCGATGGTGATCCTATCAACCTTGGAATCACTTCCAACACACATCGTCACCTCGCCCTCAACTAGTCTCTGTTCATTTTGTAACTCCTGTTTTAACTTACTAATCATAGCAACTGAACCAGTATCAAATACCCAGGGGCTACTATGAACACTAGTAAAGTACACATCAATAACATGTATATCATATATACTTTTGTTCACTTTTCCATCCTTCTTATCCGCCAAGTATTTGGGGCAGTTCCGCTTCCAGTGACCATTTCCTTTGCAGTAGAAGCACTCAGTTTCAGGCTTGGGTCTAGCTTTGGGCTTCTTCATGGGAGTGGCAACTTGCTTGCCATTCTTCTTGAAATTCCCTTTCTTTCCCTTGCCCTTTTACTTGAAACTAGTGGTCTTGTCAACCATCAACACTTGATGCTTTTCTTGATTTCTACCTTCGCCGATTTCAGCATCGCGAAGAGCTCGGGGAATCATTTTCATCATCCCTTGCATATTATAGTTCATCCCGAAGTTCCAGTAACTTGGTGATAGTGACTAGAGAACTCTGTCAATCACTATATTCTCTAGAAGATTAACTCCCACTTGATTCAAGCGATTGTAATACTCAGACATTCTAAGCACATGCTCACTGGTTGAGCTATTCTCCTCCATCTTGTAGGCAAAATACTTGCCAGAGGTCTCATACCTCTCGACTCGGGCATGAGTCTGAAATACCAATTTCAGCTCTTGGAACATCTCATATGCTCCTTGGTGTTCAAAATATTTTTGAAGTCCCGGTTCTAAGCCGTAAAGCATGGTGCACTAAAATATCAAGTAGTCATCATACCGAGCTTGCCAAACGTTCATAACGTCTGCATTTTCTCCTACAATAGGTCTATCACCTAGCGGTGCATCTAGGACATAATTCTTCTGTATAGCAATGAGGATAATCCTTAGATCACGGACCCAGTCCGCATCATTGCTACTATCATCTTTCAATTTATTTTTCTCTAGGAACATAAAAAATAAAACAGGGGAGCTATACGCGAGCTATTGATCTACAACATATATATGCAAAAAACTATCAGGACTAAGTTCATGATAAATTAAAGTTCAATTAATCATATTACTTAAGAACTCCCACTTAGATAGACATCCCTCTGGTCATCTAAATGATCACGTGATCCAAATCAAGTAAACCATGTCCGATCATCACGTGAGATGGAGTAGTTTTCAATGGTGAACATCACTATGTTGATCATATCTACTATATGATTCACGTTCGACCTTTCGGTCTTAGTGTTCCGAGGCCATATCTGCATATGCTAGGCTCGTCAAGTTTAACCCGAGTATTCTGCGTGTGCAAAATTGGCTTGCACCCGTTGTATGTGAACGTAGAGCTTATCACACCCGATCATCACGTGGTGTCTCGGCACGACGAACTGTAGCAATGGTGCATACTCAGGGAGAACACTTATACCTTGAAATTTAGTGAGAGATCATCTTATAATGCTACCGTCGTACTAAGCAAAATAAGATGCATAAAAGATAAACATCACATGCAATCAAAATAAGTGATATGATATGGCCATCATCATCTTGTGCCTTTGATCTCCATCTCCAAAGCACCGTCATGATCACCATCGTCACCGGCTTGACACCTTGATCTCCATCGTAGCATCGTTGTCGTCTCGCCAACTATTTCTTCCACGACTATCGCTACCGCTTAGTGATAAAGTAAAGCAATTACATGGGGATTGCATTTCATACAATAAAGCGACAACCATAAGGCTCCTGCCAGTTGCCGATAAATTTCACAAAACATGATCATCTCATACAACAATTTATATATCATCACGTCTTGACCATATCACATCACAACATGCCCTGCAAAAACAAGTTAGACGTCCTCTACTTTGTTGTTGCAAGTTTTACGTGGCTGCTACGGGCTTCTAGCAAGAACCGTTCTTACCTACGCATCAAAACCACAACGATTCTTCGTCAAGTGTGCCATTTTAACCTTGAACACGGACCGGGCGTAGTCAAACTCGATTCAACTAAAGTTGGAGAAACAAACACCTGCTAGCCACCTGTGTGCGAAGCACGTCGGTAGAACCAGTCTCATGAACGCGGTCATGTAATGTCAGTCCGGGCCGCTTCATCCAACAATACCGCCGAATCAAAGTAAGACATTGCTGGTAAGCAGTATGACTATTATCGCCCACAACTCATTGTGTTCTACTCGTGCATATAACATCTACGCATAGACCTGGCTCGGATGCCACTGTTGGGGAACATAGTATTTCGAAAAATTTCCTACGATCACGCAAGATCTATCTAGGAGAAGCATAGCAACGAGCAGGGAGAGAGTGTCCACATACCGTCGTAGACCGAAAGCGGAAGCGTTTAGTAATGCGGTTGATGTAGTCGAGCGTCTTCGCGATTCAACCGATCCAAGCACCGAACGTACGGCACCTCCGTGTTCAGCACATGTTCAGCACGATGACGTCCCTCGAGCCCTTGATCCAGTTGAGGACGAGGGAGAGTTCCGTCAGCACGACGGCGTGGCGACGGTGATGATGAAGTTACCGGCGCAGGCCTTCGCCTAAGCACTATGACGATATGACCGAGGTGTGTAGCTGTGGAGGGGGCACCGCACACGGCTAACAAAAGACTTGGTGTGCCTTTGGGGTGCCCCCTCCCATGTATATAAAGGAGTTGGGAAGAGGAGGCCGGCCCTAGAGGGGACGTGCCAAGGGGGGAGTCCTACTTGGACTCCCGGTCCAAGTAGGATTCGGCCCCCCTCCTTCCTTTCCACGGAGGGGGGAAAGGGGGAAGGAGAGGAGGGGAAGAGGGAAAAGGGGGCCACGCCCCCTCCCCTTCCTATTCGGACTCCACTTGGGGGGTGCCTCCCCCTTGTGGGTTGTCCCCTCTTCTCTCCCATGGCCCATAAGGCCCATGGTTTCCCCCAGGGGTTCCGGTAACCTCCTAGTACTCCGAAAAAATGCCCGAATCACTCGGAACCATTCCGATGTCCGAATGCAACCTTCCAATATATGAATTTTTACCTATCAACCATTTCGATACTCCTCGTCATGTCCGTGATCTCATCCGGGACTCTGAACAAACTTCGGTCATCAAATCAACTAACTCATAATACAAATCATCATCGAACGTTAAGCGTGCGGACCCTACGGGTTCGAGAACTATGTAGACATTGCCGAGACACATCTCCGGTCAATAACCAATAGCGAAACCTGGATGCTCATATTGGCTCCTGCATATTCTACGAAGATCTTTATCGGTCAAACCGCATAACAACATACGTCCTTCCCTTTGTCATCGGTATGTTACTTGCCCGAGATTCGATCGTTGGTATCATCATACCTAGTTCAATCTGAAACCGGCAAGTCTCTTTACTCGTTCCGTAATGCATCATCCCGCAACTAACTCATTTTCACATTGCTTGCAAGGCTTATAGTGATGTGCATTACCGAGAGGGCCTGATACGTCTCCAACGTATCTATAATTTTTGATTGTTCCATGCTATTATATTATCCATCTTGGATGTTTTATGGGCTTTACTATGCACTGTTATATTATTTTTGGGACTAACCTATTGACCCAGAGCCCAGTGCCAGTTCCTGTTTTTTCCCTTGTTTCAGTGTTTCGAAGAAAAGGAATATCAAACGGAGTCGAAACGGAATGAAACGTTCTGGAGAAGTTATTTTTGGAAAGAAAGCAACCCGGGAGACTTGGAGTGCACGTCAGGAAAGCAACGAGGGAGGCACGAGGCAGGGGGCGCGCCCACCCCCCTGGGCGCGCCCTCCACCCTCGTGGGCCCCTCGTGGCTCCCCTGACGTATTTCTTCCTCCTATATATACCAATATACCCTAAAACCATCGGGGAACAGAATAGATCGAGAGTTCCGCCGCCTCAAGCCTCTATAGCCACCAAAAAAAATCGGGGCCCTGTTCCGGCACCCTGCCGCAGGGGGGATCCCTCACCGGTGGCCATCCTCATCATCCCGGTGCTCTCCATGACGAGGAGGGAGTAGTTCACCCTCGGGGCTGAGGGTATGTACTAGTAGCTATGTGTTTGATCTCTCTCTCTCTCTCTCGTGTTCTTGAGGTGATACGATCTTGATGTATCGCGAGCTTTGCTATTGTAGTTGGATCTTATGATGTTTCTCCCCCTCTACCCTCTTGTAATGAATTGAGTTTTCCGTTTGAAGTGATCTTATCGGATTGAGTCTTTAAGGATTTGAGAACACTTGATGTATGTATTGCCGTGCTTATCTGTGGTGACAATGGGATATTCACGTGATCCACTTGATGTATGTTTTGGTGATCAACTTGCGGGTTCCGCCCATGAACTTATGCATAGGGGTTGGCACACATTTTCGTCTTGACTCTCCGGTAGAAACTTTGGGGCGCTCTTTGAAGTTCTTTGTGTTGGTTGAATAGATGAACCTGAGATTGTGTGATGCATATCGTATAATCATACCCACGGATACTTGAGGTGACATTGGAGTATCTAGGTGACATTAGGGTTTTGGTTGATTTGTGTCTTAAGGTGTTATTCTAATACGAACTCTATGATAGATCGAACGGAAAGAATAGCTTCGTGTTATTTTACTACGGACTCTTGAATAGATCGATCAGAAAGGATAACTTTGAGGTGGTTTCGTACCCTACCATAATCTCTTCGTTTGTTCTCCGCTATTAGTGACTTTGGAGTGACTCTTTGTTGCATGTTGAGGGATAGTTATATGATCCAATTATGTTATTATTGTTGAGAGAACTTGCACTAGTGAAAGTATGAACCCTAGGCCTTGTTTCAACGTATCGCAATACCGTTTACGCTCACTTTTATCATTAGTTACCTTGATGTTTTTATATTTTTAAATTACAAAAACCTATATCTACTATCTATATTGCACTTGTATCACCATCTCTTCGCCGAACTAGTGCACCTATACAATTTACCATTGTATTGGGTGTGTTGGGGACACAAGAGACTCTTTGTTATTTGGTTGCAGGGTTGTTTGAGAGAGACCATCTTCATCCTACGCCTCCCACGGATTGATAAACCTTAGGTCATCCACTTGAGGGAAATTTGCTACTGTTTTACAAACCTCTGCACTTGGAGGCCCAACAACGTCTACAAGGAGAAGGTTGCGTAGTAGACATCAAGCTCTTTTCTGGCGCCGTTGCCGGGGAGATGAGTGCTTGAAGGTATATCTTTAGATCTTGCAATCGAGTCTTTTAGTTTCTTGTTTTATCACTAGTTTAGTGTATAAAAGAAAACTACAAAAAAATGGAATTGAGTTTGCCTCATACGCTTCATCTTTTTAATATCTTTCGTGAGTATGATGGAAAGGAAAATTGTGCCAAAGTGTTAGAAGAAGAATTACATAGAATGCTTGGCATAAAATATTTGAATGATGAGCATGATTGCAATGTTATTAGTATGAATTCCTTGAATATCCATGATGCTAATGATATGCAAAGGCACAAGCTTGGGGAAGCTGTGTTTGATGAAGATGATATTTTTTGTCCCCCAAGCTTTGATGAGCAAATTTACTATGATGAAAGCATGCCTCCTATCTATGATGATTATTGTGATGACACGTATGCTATAAAGAATAATGATAAACATGAAACTTGTCATCTTGATCTTAATTTTCAATCACATGATAGTTATTTTGTTGAGTTTGCTCCCACTACTATTGATGAGAATAGATTTGCTTATGTGGAGAGTAATTAAAATTCTATGCTTATGCATCATGAAAAGAATGCTTTAGGTGCTGGTTATATTGTTGAATTAATTCATGATGCTACTGAAATTTTTTATGAGAGAGGATCATATGCTTCTACAAATTGCAATAATATCAAGTTTCCTCTCTATGTGCTTAAAATTTTGAAGTTATGCTTGTTTTGCCTTCCTATGCAAGTTGATTCTTGTTCCCATAAATTGTTTGCTCACAAAATCCCTATGCGTAGGAAGTGGGTTAGACTTAAATTTGCTAGTCATATTCTTCATGATGCTCTCTTTATGTTTCAATTCTTATCTTTTATGTGTGCATCATTGAAATCATCATGCCTAGCTAGGGGCGTTAAACGTTAGCGCTTGTTGGGAGGCAACCCAATTTTATTTTAGTTTCTTGCTTTTTTGTTCTGTTTAGTAATAAATAATCCATCTAGCTTCTTTTTAGATGTGGTTTTATGTTTTAGTTAGTGTTTGTGCCAAGTAGAACCTTTGGGAAGACTTGGGTGAAGTCTTTATGATCATGCTGTAAAAAGCAGAAACTTTAGCTCTCACGAGATTAGCTAAAACTTTTTACTGGAGAGTGATATTTAGTTGATTCTTTTTGCAGATGATTACTAGACAAATTCCTCAGGTCCAAAAATTTATTTTAGAATTTTTGGAGTTCCAGAAGTTTGCGTTAGTTACAGATTACTACAGACTGTTCTGTTTTTGACAGATTCTGTTTTTCGTGTGTTGTTTGCTTATTTTGATGAATCTATGGCTAGTAAAATAGTTTATAAACCATAGATAAATTGGAATACAGTAGGTTTAACACCAATATAAATAAATAATGAGTTCATTACAGTACCTTGAAGTGGTGTTTTGTTTTCTTTCGCTAACAGAGCTTACGAGTTTTCTGTTAAGTTTTGTGTTGTGAAGTTTTCAAGTTTTGGGTAAAGATTCGATGGACTACGGAATAAGGAGTGGCAAGAGCCTAAGCTTGGGGATGCCCAAGGAACCCCAAGGTAATATTCAAGGATAACCAAGAGCCTAAGCTTGGGGATGCCCCGGAAGGCATCCCCTCTTTCGTCTACTTCCATCGGTAACTTTACTTGGAGCTATATTTTTATTCACCACATGATATGTGTTTTTCTTGGAGCGTCATTTTATTTTCTTTTGTTTTGCTTGCTGTTTGAATAAAATACCAAGATCTGAAATTCTTAAATGTTAGAGAGTCTTCACATGGTTACATAATTATACAACTACTCATTGATCTTCACTCATATCTTTTGGAGTAGTTTGTTGTTAGCTCTAGTGCTTCACTTATATCTTTTAGAGCACGGTGGTGGATTTGTTTTATAGAAACTATTGATCTCTCATGCTTCACCTAGATTATTTTGAGAGTCTTAAATAGCATGGTAATTTTCTTAAATAATCCTAATGTGCTAGGTATTCAAGAATAGTAAAAACTTTCTTATGAGTGTGTTGAATACTAAGAGAAGTTTGATGCTTGATGATTGTTTTGAGATATGGAGGTAGTGATATTAGAGTCATGCTAGTTGAGTAGTTGTGAATTTGAGAAATACTTGTTCTAAAGTTTGTGATTCCCGTAGCATGCACGTATGGTGAACCGTTATGTGATGAAGTCGGAGCATGATTTATTTATTGATTGTCTTCCTTATGAGTGGCGGTCGGGGACGAGCGATGGTCTTTTCCTACCAATCTATCCCCCTAGGAGCATGCGCGTAGTACTTTGTTTCAATAACTAATAGATTTTTGCAATAAGTATATGAGTTCTTTATGACTAATGTTAAGTCCATGGATTATACGCACTCTCACCCTTCCACCATTGCTAGCCTCTCTAATACCGCACTTTTCGCCGGTATCATATACCCACCATATACCTTCCTCAGAACAGCCACCATACCTACCTATTATGGCATTCCCATAGCCATTCCGAGATATATTGCCATGCAACTTACCACCGTTCCGTTTATTATGACACGCTCCATCATTGTCATATTGCTTTGCATGATCATGTAGTTGACATTGTATTTGTGGCAAAGCCACCGTTCATAATTCTTTCATACATGTCACTCATGAGTCATTGCACATCCCGGTACACCGCCGGAGGCATTCATATAGAGTCATATTTTGTTCCAAGTATCGAGTTGTAATTCTTGAGTTGTAAGTAAATAAAAGTGTGATGATCATCATTATTAGAGCATTGTCCCAGTGAGGAAAGGATGATGGAGACTATGATTCCCCCACAAGTCGGGATGAGACTCCGGACGAAAAATTAAAAAAAAGGAGAAAGAAAAAAAGAGGCCATAAAAAAGGAGAAAAGGCCCAAATAAAAAATAAAAAATAAAAAAAATGAGAGAAAAAGAGAGAAGGGGCAATGCTACTATCCTTTTACCACACTTGTGCTTCAAAGTAGCACCATGATCTTCATGATAGAGAGTCTCCTATGTTGTCACTTTCATATACTAGTGGGAATCTTTCATTATAGAACTTGGCTTGCATATTCCAATGATGGGCTTCCTCAAAATGCCCTAGGTCTTCGTGAGCAAGCGAGTTGGATGCACACCCACTTAGTTTCTTTTGTTGAGCTTTCATACACTTATAGCTCTAGTGCATCCGTTTCATGGCAATCCCTACTCACTCACATTGATATCTATTGATGGGCATCTCCATAGCCCGTTGATACACCTAGTTGATGTGAGACTATCTTCTCCTTTTTGTCTTCTCCACAACCACCATTCTATTCCACCTATAGTGTTATGTCCATGGCTCACGCTCATGTATTGCGTGAAGATTGAAAAAGTTTGAGAACATCAAAAGTATGAAACAATTGCTTGGCTTGTCATCGGGGTTGTGCATGATTTAAATATTTTGTGTGATGAAGATACAGCATAGCCAGACTATATGATTTTGTAGGGATAACTTTCTTTGGCCATGTTATTTTGAGAAGACATGATTGCTTTGTTAGTATGCTTGAAGTATTATTGTTTTCATGTCAATATTAAACTTTTATCTTGAATCTTACAGAATTGAATATTCTTGCCACAATAAAGAAGATTACATTGATAAATATGTTAGGTAGCATTCCACATCAAAAATTCTCTTTTTATCATTTACCTACTCGAGGACGAGCAGGAATTAAGCTTGAGGATGCTGATACGTCTCCAACGTATCTATAATTTTTTATTGTTCCATGCTATTATATTATCCATCTTGGATGTTTATGGGCTTTACTATGCACTTTTATATTATTTTTGGGACTAACCTATTGACCCAGAGCCCAGTGCCAGTTCCTGTTTTTTCCCTTGTTTCAGTGTTTCGAAGAAAAGGAATATCAAACGGAGTCGAAACGGAATGAAACCTTCTGGAGTAGTTATTTTTGGAAAGAAAGCAACCCGGGAGACTTGGAGTGCACGTCAGGAAAGCAACGAGGGAGGCACGAGGCAGGGGGGCGCGCCCTCCACCCTCGTGGGCCCCTCGTGCCTCCCTTTACGTATTTCTTCCTCCTATATATACCAATATACCCTAAAACCATCGGGGAACAGAATAGATCGGGAGTTCCGCCGCCGCAAGCCTCTGTAGCCACCAAAAACCAATCCGGACCCTGTTCCAGCACCCTGCCGAAGGGGGGATCCCTCACCGGTGGCCATCCTCATCATCCCGGTGCTCTCCATGACGAGGAGGGAGTAGTTCACCCTCGGGGCTGAGGGTATGTACCAGTAGCTATGTGTTTGATCTCTCTCTCTCTCTCTCTCTCGTGTTCTTGAGGTGATACGATCTTGATGTATCGCGAGCTTTGCTATTGTAGTTGGATCTTATGATGTTTCTCCCCCTCTACCCTCTTGTAATGAATTGAGTTTTCCCTTTGAAGTGATCTTATCGGATTGAGTCTTTAAGGATTTGAGAACACTTGATGTATGTCTTGTCGTGCTTATCTGTGGTGACAATGGGATATTCACGTGATCCACTTGATGTATGTTTTGGTGATCAACTTGCGGGTTCTGCCCATGAACTTATGCATAGGGGTTGGCACACGTTTTCGTCTTGACTCTCCGGTAGAAACTTTGGGGCACTCTTTGAAGTTCTTTGTGTTGGTTGAATAGATGAATCTGAGATTGTGTGATGCATATCGTATAATCATACCCACGGATACTTGAGGTGACATTGGAGTATCTAGGTGACATTAGGGTTTTGGTTGATTTGTGTCTTAAGGTGTTATTCTAGTACGAACTCTATGATAGATCGAACGGAAAGAATAGCTTCGTGTTATTTTACTACGGACTCTTGAATAGATCGATCAGAAAGGATAACTTTGAGGTGGTTTTGTACCCTACCATAATCTCTTCGTTTGTTCTCCGCTATTAGTGACTTTGGAGTGACTCTTTGTTGCATGTTGAGGGATAGTTATATGATCCAATTATGTTATTATTGTTGAGAGAACTTGCACTAGTGAAAGTATGAACCCTAGGCCTTGTTTCAACGTATCGCAATACCGTTTACGCTCACTTTTATCATTAGTTACCTTGCTGTTTTTATATTTTTAAATTACAAAAACCTATATCTACTATCTATATTGCACTTGTATCACCATCTCTTCGCCGAACTAGTGCACCTATACAATTTACCATTGTATTGGGTGTGTTGGGGACACAAGAGACTCTTTGTTATTTGGTTGCAGGGTTGTTTGAGAGAGACCATCTTCATCCTACGCCTCCCACGGATTGATAAACCTTAGGTCATCCACTTGAGGGAAATTTGCTACTGTTCTACAAACCTCTGCACTTGGAGGCCCAACAACGTCTACAAGGAGAAGGTTGCATAGTAGACATCAGGGCCCAGAGATACCTCTCCGATTTACAGAGTGACAAATCCTAATCTTGATATATGACAACCCAACAAACACCTTCGGAGACACCTGTAGAGCATCTTTATAATCACCTAGTTACGTTGTGACCTTTGATAGCACACAAGGTGTTCCTCCGGTATTCGGGAGTTGCATAATCTCATAGTCAGAGGAACATGTATAAGTCATGTAGAAAGCAATAGCAATAAAACTAAACGATCATTATGCTAAGCTAACGGATGGGTCTTGTCCATCACATCATTCTCCTAATGATGTGATCCCGTTCATCAAATGACAAGACATGTCTATGGTTAGGAAACTTAACCACCGTTGATTAACGAGCTAGTCAAGTAGAGGCATACTTGGGACACTCTGTTTTGTCTATGTATTCACACATGTACTAAGTTTTCGGTTAGTACAATTCTAGCATAAATAATAAACATTTATCACGATAAAAGTTAATATAAATAGCAACTTTATTATTTCCTCTAGGGCATATTTCCTTCATGTAGTTGCTACTATAATCTTTCAACTTAGCTTTCTCTAGGAACATATCAAAAATAAAATAGGGGAGCTATGCGCGAGCTATTGATCTACAACATAGATATGCAAAAATTATCAGGACAAAGTTCATGATAAATTAAAGTTCAATTAATCATATTACTTAAGAACTCCCACTTAGATAGACATCCCTCTAGTAATCTAAATGATCACGTGATCCATATCAACTAAACCATGTCTGGTCATCACGTGAGATGGAGTACTTTTCAATGGTGAACATCACTATGTTGATCATATCTACTATATGATCTATGTTCGACCTTTTGGCCTCAGTGTTCCGAGGCCATATCTGCATATGATAGGCTCGTCAAGTTTAACCCGAGTATTCTGCATATGCAAAACTAGCTTGCACCCGTTGTATGTGAACGTAGAGCTCATCACACACAATCATCACGTGGTGTCTCAGCACGACGAACTATAGCAACGGTGCATACTCAGGCACTTATACCTTGAAATTTAGTGAGGGATCATCTTATAATGCTACCGCCGTACTAAGCAAAATAAGATGCATAAAGGATAAACATCACATGCAATCAAAATAATTGATATGATATGGCCATCATCATCTTGTGCCTTTGATCTCCATCTCCAAAGCACCGTCATGATCTCCATCGTCACCGGCTTGACACCTTGATCTCCATCGTAGCATCGTTGTCGTCTCGCCAACTATTGCCTCCACGACTATCGCTACCGCTTAGTGATAAAGTAAAGCAATTACATGGCGATTGCATTTCATACAATAAAGCGACAACCATAAGGCTCCTGCCAGTTGCCGATAAATTTTACAAAACATGATCATCTCATACAACAATTTATATATCATCACGTCTTGACCATATCACATCACAACATGCCCTGCAAAAACAAGTTAGACGTCCTCTACTTTGTTGTTGCAAGTTTTACGTGGTTGCTACGGGCTTCCAGCAAGAACCGTTCTTACCAACGCATCAAAACCACAACAATTTTTCGTCAAGTGTGCTGTTTCAACCTTCAAAATGGACCGGGCGTAGTCAAACTCGATACAACTAAAATTGGAGAAACAGACACCCGCTAGCCACCTGTGTGCAAAGCACGTCGGTAGAACCAGTCTCATGAACGTGGTCATGTAATGTCGGTCCAGGCCGCTCATCCAAAAATACCACCAAATCAAAGTAAGAGGTTGCTGGTAAGCAGTATGACTATTATCACCCACAACTCTTTGTGTTCTAGTCGTGCATATAACATCTGCGCATAGACCTGGCTCGGATGCCACTCCTGGGGAACGCAGTATTTCAAGGAGAAGCATAGTAACGAGCGGGGAGAGTGTGTCCACGTACCCTCGTAGACCGAAAGCGGAAGCGTTTAGTAACGCGGTTGATGTAATCGAACGTTTTCGCGATTCAACCGATCCTAGCACCGAATGTATGGTACTTCCGTGTTCAGCACACGTTCAGCACTATGACGTCCCTCGAGCTCTTGATCCAGTTGAGGACGAGGGAGAGTTCCGTCAGCACGACGGCGTGGCGAAAGTGATGATGATGTTACCGGCGCAGGGCTTCGCCTAAGCACTACGACGATATGACTGAGGTGTGTAACTGTGGAGGGGGGCACCGCACACGACTAAGAGAAGACTTGGTGTGCCTTTGGTGTGCCCCCCTCCCACGTATATAAAGGAGGGGGAGGGGGAGGCCGGCCCTGGAGGGGGCGCGCCAAGGGGGGGAGTTCTACTTGGACTCCCAGTCCAAGTAGGATTCAGCCCCCCTCCTTCCTTTCTACGAAGGGGGGAAAGGGGAAGGAGAGGAGGGGAAGAGGGAAAGGGGGGTCGCGCCCCCTCCCCTTCCTATTTGGACTCCACTTGGGGGGGGGGGGCTCCCCCTTGTGGGTTGTCCCTCTTCTCTCCCATGGCCCATAAGGCCCATGATTTCCCTCGGGGGGGGGGGGGGTCCGGTAACCTCCCGGTACTCCGAAAAAATGCCCGAATCACTTGGAACCATTCCGATGTCCGAATGCAACCTTCCAATATATGAATCTTGACCTCTCGACCATTTCGAGACTCCTTGTCATGTTCGTGATCTCATCCGGTACTTTTCAACAATCTTCGGTCATCAAATCACATAACTCATAATACAAATCGTCATCGAACATTAAGCGTGCGGACCCTACGGTTTCGAGAACTATGTAGACATGACCGAGACACATCTCTAGTCAATAACCAATTGCGGAACCTGGATGCTCATATTGGCTCCTACATATTCTACAAAGATCTTTATTAGTCAAACCGCATAACAACATACGTTGTTCCCTTTGTCATCGGTATGTTACTTGCCCGAGATTCGATCGTCGGTATCATCATACCTAGTTCAATCTCATTACCGGAAAGTCTCTTTACTCGTTCTGTAATGCATCATCCCATAACTAACTCATTAGTCACATTGCTTGCAAGGATTATAGTGATGTGCATTACCGAGAGGGCCCAGAGATACCTCTCCGATACACAGAGTGAGAAATCCTCATCTCTATCTATGCCAAATCAACAAACACCATCGGAGACACCTGTAGAGCATCTTTATAATCACCCAGTTACGTTATGACGTTTGATAGCACACAAGGTGTTCCTCCGGTATTCGGGAGTTGCATAATCTCATAGTCAGAGGAACATGTATATGTCATGAAGAAAGCAATAGCAATAAAACTAAACGATCATTATGCTAAGCTAACGGATGGGTCTTGTCCATCACATCATTCTCTAATGATGTGATCCCGTTTATCAAATGACAACACATGTCTATGGTCAGGAAACTTAACCATCTATGATTAGCGAGCTAGTCAAGTAGAGGCATGCTAGGGACACTTTGTTTTGTCTATGTATTCACACATGTACTAAGTTTCTGGTTAATACAATTCTAGTATGAATAATAAACATTTATCATGATATAAGGAAATATAAATAACAACTTTATTATTGCCTCTAGGGCATATTTCCTTCAGAAACTCCAAGAAAAAATCCTGAAAAAATAGTTCTAGGAGATTCCAGACCAAAGAAGGCCACAGAGGCTTGGCCCCACACCAGATGTGCCCCACAACCTGTTCGTGCCCTCCCTAAGTGCCCTAGGGTTGCAAGCGCCTACATGGATTGCCTATAGGCTGTGGGGCCCATGTGAGAGTTTGGTTTAATTGGAATGATAGACTACTCATATCAACAAGGAATTCCTTCATTTCTGGGAGTCCATTCACAAATAACTCCAAAGTTAAGCATGCTTGCCTGCTTGGCTTGGAGCGATTTGAGGATGGGTGACCAACCGGGAAGTTGATCATGAGTGTGCAGGAAAGACTAGTGTTGTTATGTGGAGTCAGTCTAGATCCCACCGTGCATAACGACCGGGAACCAGTGGCTATGGTCGGGGCGTTACAATTGGTATCACTGTTGCCTTGGGCGGTAGTCTGATTCACGGGTTGATTGGTCACAATTGCTGAAACAGTGGCGGCCTGCCTATCGATGGCTGGGGTATGTGTGGGCTGAGACCTAGTCTGTGTGGGTTGAGTGAGTGGGTGGGTTGGGCCTCGGTGTGAAGAAGCAGTCCCGGGAAATATGCCTACATGTTTTGTAGGCCCGACATTTGATACGATTAGGGCAAGCGAGACATATGACCGACAAGAAGCAACAACCACAAATTGGGCTCATATTATTGTGAGAATTAATTGGAGCGTTTTGAATGACCGGAGTTCCCGCTCCAGGACTGTAACTACCGTGGCCCACTGGAGACGATCACGCATCGATAATGACACGTCATTTGAATCGGCAGTAGGAACAGTAGGAGATCTATGAACTGCATGATCTTGATCATTGTACTAACCCGGCGATCTCAGATCTTGAAGTTAAGATTTTAAAGGGTGACGTTGGAAGATATGAGTCCATTCATCCTCCTTTTTTTGAAGGTATTGATCCCATTCCCACCTGAAATTTGGCACACCGGATCCCGAGAGAATAAAATTAACGTTGAGTTCATGCATTGAGATGTTACCTCCTTTGATGATAGAGAATCGAACTTCCTTGGATGCAACCCAAAACTTGGAAGACTAGTTTTGAAGCAATTTGACATTGGACAGGGATGCTCTACCTCCAAAGCAAGAAAGAAGGATGGTTGCCACGGATTCTTCCGCCAGGCGGATCCTTGATCTCGTAAATTCAGCCAGTAAGATGAATTCCTAGAGATCTTTATCTTCTTCTTAGTTGATCGGAACACCCCATTTCTTCCAAACTTCCTCTGCAAACTATTGTCCTCTATCGAACCGAAGATCGACGAGCGACATGGCGAGTAGTCGAGAAGGATAGGTGGTGCGGTAGCCGCCGTGACCGGAGTGGTCGACGGTGCGGAAGATCTATATGGTGGCCGCCACGACCACGTTGGCCGGCGGCGTGGAGCTAGGAGCGGGGTGAGGTTTTTTTTAGAATTTTAAAACTGTCTAATATTTTATTTTTCTAAATTTACTATTCATGTAGGTGCGCGCGGAACCATTCACCTTTGTAATTTTTTTATCTGACACCACTAGTATCGTCTTCTGGTTGATTAAAACAAATGACTAGTGATCAAGACGAGGATAACAACAGCTTTTAGGGTGATTCGACCTCAAGAATAAGTTATTAGCAATTTAGCATGGGTGCACCACTAGCTCTAATCCCATCACTAATCGCCCAATCTTATCACACCATGGACCGCCTCTGAATCCCACTTTGGCACGTTCAACGAGTGAACAGAGGATAAAATGAGATGAGCCCAGTGCCCACACACGTCGCTGTTGTTGCCTGCACGTAATCCGGTATTCTGCTTTGTCCCTGTCCCACCACATGCACCCCTAGTATCATCTTCTCTTCTCCCGCCATGTATTAGGTTTATCTATATCTATATCTATGTCTATATCTATATCTATACCAATATAAAAAGATCCAAAGAGATAGATCTAAACCATCTCGACCATCAAATCATGTTACCTAGCTGTTCAAATCACTCTAATGTTGAGCACCAAACACGTTTAATGCTTTAATTACCCACCACTACCATTGGTTATAAACACGTTTTGACTCAACGCTATCCCATGAAATCTACCATGTAATTAATATCCTACCATTCCGGCGAAAAAAGTCATTAATATCTTACCAAATACCAACGTGCAACAGATATATCTTACCTAATATAACGTGCAACTAATATCATACCTAATATAAACGTGCATTGCACATATATTATTATTAGTTAGGTTTAAATTCTCCTTATACACATCCTATGACAGTGCAGATACGTGCGAAAGTGTAAACGACATCTTGATCATTGTGAGTGATCGGCAGAAAGATTAGTTCAAGCTCAAACTTAAACAGAGTTGGCGCTATGCTGCCGCAAGCTTCGTAGTAAACGAGTCCGCGCCCTTTGTAGTAGCACACGCAAAGTTTGACAATGGAAGGAATGTTTCGAAGATAACAAAGAAAGGAAAAGATAATAAAGGTCTTTGCGGCGCAGCAGGTTGATTCAGAGCCTGTTCGGTTCTAATAAGTCACCTGACTTATAAGTCAGGTGATTTAAAACCAGTGACTTATAAGTCATGCGTGTTTGGTTGTCACCTGACTTATAAGTCACCTGACCACACCTTCCCACCTTGTTTTTTATGTAAAGGTGATGGGACCCATGTAAAAGGGGGTGAAGTTTTAAGTTGGGGTAGAGCAACTTATGACTTATAATGCCCTGTTTGGTTCATAAGTCCTAGGACTTTTTTTAGTCTCAACTTATAAGTCCCAAGTCCCTAAAAAGTCTCACCTGTTTAGTTCCTGAGACTTAACATGGACTAAAAGACCATATTACAACTATAAGTCCAAGGAGTCTTATTTCATAAGTCTCAAATGCCCACTTTAAGTCCCTATAAGTCCCTCATGTTTGGTTTATATGGGACTTATAGGGATTTTTTTAAGTCCCTAAACCAATAAGTCCCTGGAAACAAACCCCCTCTAAGTTGGGGTGACTTATAAGTTGGGTCTGTTTGATAAAATAAGTCATTTTTTTCACTTTTCGACTTATAAGTTGATGACTTATTTAAAACCAAATAGGCCCTCAATCACGAATGATCGAAACAGTAGTAGTAGTAGCCACTGGAAACTGGTGCTACGTTTACGATCGCCCCCTCCAAACGAAAGGAAAGGTAGGCATAACAGTTTGTGTCTGGTCCTGGTTACCCTTAACTTTCTTGTGTCTTGCATGCACGAAGATGCATGCAGCCCAGTACAAAACGATTCCTGGTTGCAAAAACAAAATGAGGACAAAATGATTCCATGTTTCCTCGATCGTCTCCTCATTTTCTCAGGTCATGAGTGGTGAGACCGACGGATCATTGGCCGACAGCGCCAAATGGGCTCTGCCGCTTGATCCGCAGCCCTCTGCACGCCAAGCCCCTTTTTTCAGTTTTCCTCCTCCTTTTCTGTACGCAACGTAGGGCCCGTTCTCCGCGTCGGATCAGTCAGCTGCGTAGCTGGCTTTAGCTAGCAAGCAGCTAGTACTAGCGGCCACGCGCGATACGATTGATGGAGGCGTGCATGTTGTTTGATGCCGACGGGCACGACGCCCGTGACTCGATCGAGAGTTCGAGACCATGAACCAGGCCCAGATCACATTCACACGGAGCTAGCGAGTGCCCGACGTGCGCATCCATGTTCTCCTGATGGATTTCCTGCCTCCAAATCACTAGGCTAACTCGTGATGAGATAAGAGCGATCTTGTCTTGGCCGCTGTTTCCATCAGGCTAAAACAAATTAGTAAGATCCAACCGAGCTGGGTGGCAACTTTACCTTGTTGGTGTCCCCGTCGGGCGCAACGCAACCAACTGATGCCTCTAGTGGAGGCTGGGCCATTGGTTTTGATTGAACTGAAACTGGTCACAGCACAAGCATTAGCATGCACGGCGCCGTCGCTTTCGCCCAGGTTGGAAGCCATGTATATCTGCGAGATTTGGACCGTGCTTCGTTCGAGCTCGCCGCCGGTCGCTCTCGACGTGAATATGGAGGCACATGGGATGGGTGCGTTCCTGCTGGCCAGCGGGAGCGGGGGCTGGGAGCTCGTGCTCGTCGCTGTTGGGGAATTAAGCCGGGCAATCACCATCAGTCCGGCTGACCTCATAACCAGTATTCGGTCGCGGCTGAGCGGGCGGATCATGAGCCTCGTGTCGCGATTACCTGTGTATCCAGTCATGCTCTGTTCCCGAGCAGCGGTCATACGCGATACTTTGTGCGAACTACTAGTACGTATTTGGTAGCACGTACGTATTACCCATTAATATAGTCCCACATCGCAAATTTGAGTCGCTCAAACCGCACTTAAAACGCGTGCCTTTCTCGTCGCCGGGCCTGGTAGTACGGGCCTGTCACCCATGCTTTGGGGGGGCAGGGGTTGACAGCGGGAGCAACTAGTTAACGAGCGCTCCTTTGGGAGCCTCGCAATGATCAGCGCCACTTGGCGCGCTCTCAGATTTTATTTTATTTATTTTTCCGCACGTGTTTTTGGCTTTTTAAACGGTTTTTTTCCGGGTTTTTTCGACGTTTTGATTTTCCCCGGTCTTCCTTAGCGTTTGGACCAAAAAAAATTTGAATTTTTTTAAACGCGTTTATTTTTTTTCTTTCGTGAAAAGTCACGTTTTTTTTCCGAGAGGCATGGTTGTGCTTTAGCGAGAGTCACGGCCGTGCCTTTCGGAAACGAAAAAAACGCGTTTTCTGTTTTTTTTTCTTTCGCGAGAGTCACGGTTTTACTTCCGCGAGAGGCACGGTTGTGCTTTCGTGAGAGTCACGGCCGTGCCTCTGGTAAGGGGAAAAACAAAACACGTTTTTTGTTTTTTTCTTTCGCGAGAGTCACGGTTTTGCTTCCGCGAGAGGCACGGTTGTGCTTTTGCGAGAGTCACGGCCGTGCCTCTCGGAAAGGGAAAAAAATACGCGTTTTCTGTTTTTTTCTTTCGCGAGAGTCACGGTTTTGCTTTTGCCAGAGGCACGGTTGTGCTTTCGCGAGAGTCACGGGCGTGCCTCTTTCGGAAAGGAAAAAAACGCGTTTTCTGTTTTTTTTTTCCTTTCCACGAGAGTCACGGTTTTGCTTACATGAGAGGCACGGTTGTGATTTCGCGAGAGGCACGGGCGTGCCTCTTTCGAAAAGGGAAAAACCGTGCTCCCGGTTTGGTTTTTTCGTCCGTTTTTTTTTGTAAAAAAAAATTCGTCAAAACCTATCAACATGGGATCTAGTTTTGAAGATCTCGACGCGAGGAATCCAATGGTGAAAACGGTTTGAGATTTGGACGCACGGTGTAAGAGATAAAACGTTTTGAATAAACGAATCTTCGAAAAAAGGGAAAACTCCCAGGTTGCGACAAGTGGCGCGCTGCATGTGCACCACTTGTCGTGATCTGGGAAGATGGAGTGTTCTTTGCAACGAGTACTCCTTAATTAGTGATTTCGGTTGACAGCGGTGGCGTTTATACAGACAGAGCCCTCTGCAGGGCTCGTTTATTTATTCATGGTCCATCTGTGGACGCGGAACCTCACGGCCCTCGTGCCGGAGGTGGGGATGGTGGCCCTTTAGGCCCGGGGGTAACCCCGGCCTGCAAACCAACCACCAAAGCCTGTCAATAGCGCCCCTATGTCAGCTCCTCATTATATTTTTAACGTGCCTTTAGGGAAAATCCAATTCGCCACATTTGCCGATTGGGCCAGCCCATTTAAGCGTTTCCAGCGTTCCGGTTTTGGGAACCTTTTAGAGGTTCCTGGACCGTTTTTCTGTTCTGTTTCTCTTTTGTTTTTTTAGTTTTTCCTGTGTATTTTTTCATTTTGTCTCCTTTTTTGTGTTTATTTTCTTTACATTTTTCGTTTTTCTTTTTTTCTTTCCTTTTTTCTTTTTTTATTTTCATTTCTCAAAATTACTTTCATTTTAATGTTCAAAAATTTTAAAATTTTTCCCATTCTACAATTTCTTTTTCATTTTACAGAAAATGTTCCTATTTTCAAATTTTGTTCCGAAATTCCAAAACAAAACAGAATTTTAAAATTTGTTTGTTTCATTTTAAAAAATGTTCACCTTTCTAAATTTTGTTCACAACCAGAAAAATATTGTTCCGACAAAATTTACCATCTCCAAAAAAAATTCACAAATTCAAAAATTGTTCACATGCTTAAATTTTGTTAGCAAATTGGAAAATATTTTGGAATTTCAAAAATAAATGTTCCTGTTTCCATTTTTTTCACAAATTCATAAATGTTCAGGAATTTCAAAAAATCTTCTTACTTTCCAAATTTGTTCAAAAATATATAAATATTTTCTTTTTCAAAATTTGTTCACATATTCAAAACATTTTCATGTTTCAGAATTTTTTCACAATATAAAAAATGTTTACATGTTTAATTTTTGTCCACAATTATTTTTTTTGTGAATTTCAGCAAATGGCACTGTTTTCATATTTGTTTACATATTCAAAAAATGCTACAGTTTTCAAAAAATCGCAAATTCAAAAAATGTTCATGTTCTCAAATTTAATTTGCAAGTACAATAAATGCTCGTGATTCGTAATCTTGCAAAATATTCACGTTTTAGTTTTGACACTTTTAAAAGTATATATTTTGTGTTTACAAAAGTAGTTCATAATTTTAAAAAATGTTCTCGTATTCAATTTTTGTTCCGATTTGTTTTTATTTTTATTTTAGTTTCCCAAATAATGTTTGCATTTCAAAAGTATATTTTTTTAAACCATGTTTGAATTTTTTTAAACCATGTTTAAAACCATATTTTTTAAAACCATGTCTATTTTTCTGGGTCCATAATCTGTAATTATTGAAATGGACTGGGCTTGAAATTACTTTTCGTTCTCATAATAATGAAACTGTAAGAAAGATAAAACGAGCCTGCCGAACTAGGGGACGCCCCTGTTTTTTATTTTGTATTTTATAAATGATTTTTGAAAAACGTTCAACAAACCATAAAATGTTTGTGGATTCAAAAAGGTGTTCATGATTTCATAAAAATGTTCACATAGTAAAAACAAGTTCACTATTTTGAAAACAAATGTTCAGATTTTTTTCATAGTTTTGAAAAAATGTATGTGTATTAAAAAAATGTCTTGAATTTGAACAAATGTTCGCATATTAAAAAAATGTTCATGAATTTTGAAAAATGTTCAAAAAATTGAAAAAAAGTTTGTTAATTACAAAAAAGTTTATCAATTCATAAAAGTTTGGTTATTAATGTAATGACCCATAGTTTAGAGAGAGTGGGGGATTCTTTTGAATGTCCATTGCATCCATGCATCCTAAACTTGGGATAAATTTAAAACTTTATTTTGAACTTAGTTGGATTTGTTGGGATGTGCAATGCATTCATGCATCCAAAGTAAATCTAAAACTTTTATTTGAATTTAGTTAAACTTATTTGAAATTGAATTCAAGTATAAAATTTGACATGGACTTTGGTCAGTTTTTAGTATTTGGATCACAATTCAAATAGGATATAAATTAAGGAATTATGTGCAAAAGTACACTTCATTTATGAAATGGGAATGCATTTAAATAATGGAGATAAGAAAATAAGAATACAAACTTAATTATAAGATTTGGACAATACAAAATGAAATATGAAATGACTAAGAGAAACTTTGTGGATAAAGAATATCAATACAAATGTTCATCAAAATCTTACAATCTATATAAAGCAATAAGCTTTATTAATAATCATACAAGTTACACACATCTCCGGAATTTTCATTGAGGAATAATAAAATATAAAAGAAAAGAAAATGGAAAATACCTAAGCTAAACTACACTATGTCTTCTCTAGGTCATCTTCTTAAGCAAAACAAACAAACCGACAAAGGAACGATATGGTTATGTTAAAATATAACGTTCCCCTAGGAGCTAGCACTTAGGAATTTGGAAACATTAGCCAAATCCCAATTATAATAAGTTGTTCAAATAAATAGTAGTAGAGAGCCAACAATGCGCAAATGGAATAAATGGAATAGTAACCATCAAGGCCAAAAGGACTAGGTTCAGTTCACAGTATAGCAACAAGTCTAGTCAGAAGTGAATCAAAGAGAGAAGTAGAGACCAGCAAGAAAGAGACCAAAGTCAAAGCAATAGGAATATCTCCAAAACCATTCTAAACCAGCACTAGCTCCTGTTAAAACCAATAATTAAACGAGGTTAGTTTTAGGTTAAATCCAACTAATCCAATTGTTATTCCAAATCGCTTGTCAAGTGCTAAGTTGACAAGGATCAATTTCTATAGAAGAAATAAAACTAGCCACAATGATAAGGACCGAATCCAGCCATGTCTTTCCAGAATTGACATTCATCTGCTTGCAAGATTAGGTTGAAGGAGAGCAGGATAGCAAGGCAGCTTACTCAGCTAGAGAGAAGCTTAGTCATAGGTAAGGTATTAGCCACCTAGGAGTCCTATGAGCCTGTAAATAGAACACCTTGACCATGGGTTAGAGCTTGATAGCTGATGTCTACTACACAACTTATTCTTGTAGACTCATGTTGGGCCTCCAAGCGCAGAGTTTTGTAAGACATCAACAAATTTCGCTGAAGTGGATGACCTAAGGTTTATTAATCCGTGGGAGGCATAGGATGAAGATGGTCTCTCTCAAACAACCCTGCAATCAAATACAAGAAAATCTCTTATGTCCCCAACGCACCCAATACAATGGTAAATTGTATAGGTGCACTAGTTCGGTGAAGAGATGGTGATACAAGTGTAGTATGGATAGTAGATATATGTTTTTTGTAATATGAAAATATACAAAAACATGGTAGCAAGTGATAAAACAGAGCACAAACGGTATTGCAATGCTTGGAAACAAGTTCTAGGGCTCATACTTTCATTAGTGCAATATCTCAACAACTCTAACATAAGTGAATCATATAACAACCCCTCAACGTGCGACAAAGAATCACTCCGAAGTTCTTATCAAGCGGAGAACATAAGAAGGAATTATTTTAGGTAGCAAACCACCTCAAAGTTATCCTTTCCGATCATTCTATTGAGCTATTCCTGTAAGTGTCACAAACAACCCTAGAGTTCATACTAAAATAACACCATATGATACACATCAATCAACTCTAATGTCACCTAGATACTCCAATGTCACCAGAAGTGTCCGTGAGTCAATTATACAACATGCACCAAACAACTTCAGATTCATAATATTCAATCCAACACAAAGAATTTCCAAGAGTGCCCCAAAGATTCTACGGAGAAAGTAGGACGAAAACGTGTATCAACCCCTATGCATAGATTACCCCAATGTCACGACAATTCGCAAGTTGAATACCAAAACATATATCAAGTGAATCAATAGAACCTGAAAGTGCTTGTTATCGACTAGAGGGGGGTGAATATGTGTTTTTATGAAAGTCTTCAAGACAGGCAATGTCTTCGAAGACAAACAACCAAATAAAACCTACACTGTATGCATAAGAAGATAAACTACACTAGTCATGCTATAGTCAAGGAAGAGGTACAGAGTAAACATGAAGACAAATAGCAGCTAGGTAGAGTGGATTAGAATAGGAAGATAGAATGAAGCCAAACAACCGAACAGAGATAATGTCTTCACACAGTGGACTCAAACAGAGCAAGCAAGCAATGACTTCACAAAGCTAAACAATAACTAAAGGGTGAAGTGATATAACCAGTTGCTTGACGAAGACAAGGATTTGGTAGACCATTTCCAGTTGTTGTGACAATTGTACGTCTAGGTAGGGAGGCTGAGACTGAACTCAGAAGACCACGTCTTTCACCCTATTCCCCTTGAGCTAAGTGAAGGAAATATGCCCTAGAGGCAATAATAAAGTTGTTATTTATATTTCCTTATATCATGATAAATGTTTATTATTCATGCTAGAATTGTATTAACCGGAAACTTAGTACATGTGTGGATACATAGACAAACAGAGTGTCCCTAGTATGCCTCAACTTGACTAGCTCGTTAATCAAAGATGGTTAAGTTTCCTAGCCATAGACATGTGTTGTTCTAAGTGCATCTAGTGCCTCCCTTAGTTGGTTTTGGAGTATTGATGGCAAACTTGGTTGAGGGACTAATGTGTTTGTGAGAATTGCAGGATAACACATGTAGTAGTCCCATACTGATTCAGTTTACCTACTGTGACGCCCCCGATTCAATCGTACACTAATCATGCACGCCAACGTGTACGATCAAGATCAGGGACTCACGGGAAGATATCACAACACAACTCTAAAAACATAAATAAGTCATACAAGCATCATAATACAAACCAGGGGGCTCGAGGGCTCGAATACAAGTGCTCAATCATAGACGAGTCAGCGGAAGCAACAATATCTAAGTACAGACATAAGTTAAACAAGTTGCCATAAGATGGCTAGCACAAACTGGGATACAGATCAAAAGAGGCGTAGGCCCCCTGCCTAGGATCCTCCTAAACTACTCCTGGTCATCGGCGGCGGCCTGCACGTAGTAGTAGGCACCCTCGGTGTAGTAGGGGTCGACGTCGTTGGTGGCGTCTGGCTCCTGGGCTCCAGAATCTGGTTACGACAACCGAGAGGAAAGGAAAGGGGGAAAAGAGGGAGAAAAGCAACCGTGAGTACTCATCCAAAGTACTCGCAAGCAAGGATCTACACTACATATGCATGGGTATCTATTTAAAGGGACAATAATGGTGGACTGAACTGCGGAATGCCAGAATAAGAGGGGGATAGCTAGTCCTGTTGAAGACTACGCTTCTGGCAGCCTTCATCTTGCAGCATGTAGAAGAGAGTAGATGGTAAGTTCACCAAGTAGCATCGCATAGCATAATCCTACCCGGCGATCCCCTCCTCGCCGCCCTGTGTGAGAGCGATCACCGGGTTATATCTGGCACTTGGAAGGGTGTGTTTTATTAAGTATCCGGTTCTAGTTGTCATAAGGTCAAGGTACAACTCCGGGTCGCATGTTACCGTGGACACGACTATTCGAATAGATCAACTTCCCTGCAGGGGTGCACCACATTACCCGACTCGCTCGATCCCTATGGCCGGGCACACTTTCCTGGGTCATGTCCGGCCTCGGGAGATCAACACGTCGCAGCCCTACCTAGGCTCAACAGAGAGGTCAGCATGCCGGTCTAAATCCTATGCGCGCAGGGGTCTGGGCCCATCGCCCATTGCACACTTGCACGTTGCCTACGCGGCCGGAAGCAGACCTAGCCCCCTTAATACAAGCGCGGGCTTACGGTCCAATGCGGCACGCGCCGCTTAGTCGCTGACGTCAAAAAGAGCTTCGGCTGATACCACGACGCCGGTTGCCCATATCTTGTCCCACGTGGCGGTTAGTGCGTATAAGGTCAACGACCCAACTCAGATCAAATACCAAGATCTCGTTAAGCGTGTTATTGTGAAGTAACCGCGGACGTCGACCAAGGCCAGGCCCACCTCTCTCCTAGGCGGTCTCAACCTGACCTGTCGCTCCGCCATAAAGTAACAGTCGGGGCCGTCGAGAACCCAGGCCCTCCACTACCTGGATGGAGCCACCTGTGCTTTCAGCCCCCACATCGGAATCACATGCGGGTACTCAACGAGCCGACCCGACTTTAGTCACCACATGTATAGTATGTATGTATATATGTATATACCCGTGATCACCTCCCGAGTGATCACGGCCCGATAGTATAGCATGGCAGACGGACAAGAATGTAGGGCCACTGATGGATACTAGCATCCTATACTAAGCATTTAGGATTGCAGGTAAGGGTAACAACTGTAGCAACAATGACAGGCTATGCATCAGAATAGGATTAACAGAAAGCAGTAACATGCTACACTACTCTAATGCAAGCAGTAGAGAGAAGGAATAGGCTATATCTGGTGATCAGGGGGGGGCTTGCCTGGTTGCTCTGGCAAGAAGGAGGGGTCGTCAACACCGTAGTCGTACTCAGTGGCATCAGCGCCGGTCTCGGGGTCTACCGGAGAAGAAGAGGGGGGAAGAAACAGTAAATACGGAGCAAACAAAGCATCACAAAACATAAAGAGGCAATACGCGGTGCTAGGTATGCCCTAACGTGGTACTAGGTGATGCCGGCGAAGGGGGGAAACATCCGCGAAAGTATCCCCGGTGTTTCGCGTTTTCGGACAGATGAACCGGAGGGGGAAAGTTGCGTGTTCGCTATGCTAGGGATGCGTGGCGGACGAACGGGCTACGTATCCGGATACGTCTCGTCGTTCTGAGCAACTTTCATGTACAAAGTATTTTCATCTTTTATATGAACTATCAAAGTTTATTGCATTTTTAGAATTTGTTTTAATTCTTTTTTAAAGGAAATTGCTAAGTGCACACAGCTACAGCTTACCTATAGTGGCTTACAAATGGGGTCTAGTGACTGGGTTGACCCAGTCAACAATAGACTGGTCAACATGTGAACAGTAGAAGTGGGTCCTGCATGTCATGGGCTTATATATTTTTATTTGTTTGAACCTTTAATTAGCAGCAGGGTCCACATGTGATTTGGCTATACTTAATCACTAATTAGTCTAACCAAAATAAACTAATAGGCCGGCCACCACACGGCCATGCGCAAAGGCACAAGGCCATGGCCACAGCACTTACAGGAGGCCTAGGTGCCTACGGCCTCAACCAACAGCAGTAGTAGCTATGGCACCACAAGCAAGGACGGCTAGCAGCCGCAAGTGCATAGCAGCAGCTAGCGGGAGCAGTAGCAGAATGGAAGCAGCAGCAGCAGCCGAGCAGCAGCAACAGGAGAAGTACAAGCGAGTAGCAACAGCGGCTAGCGAGCAGCAGGGGAGGAGCGGTAGCAGCTCACAAGGCAGCACGAAGCAGCATGCGGGCGCGGGCGACATGCAAGGTCGGCGAGGACAGTGGGGCGCGGCGTGGGCGCGGAGGCCGCATGCGCGGGCGGGCGCATGCCACGCCAGGGGCGTGGACTAGATGCGGGCTGGGTGTTGGGCGCGGTCGCGAGGACCGCGGCCACTGGACGGAACATGGACGGCACGGGGCGGCGCAACGAAGCGAGGAACGGAGGGGGGAACGAGGGGAATGGGGGTGCCGCTCACAGGGGGAGGCAGAGGACGTGTCCGGCGAGGCGGAGAAGCTCTGGTGAGGCAAATCGGGCGTGGGGCAGTGACGGCCGTAGATGAGGAAGACGCTCGATCCCGTCGGTGTAGCATGGTCCTCGTGGTTCCCTGGTATGGATGTGACGTAGTCGAGGATGACGGAGCTCTGGGACCTCTTGGCGTGGAGAGTGGAGGCCGGTGGCCGCGGGATCGACGAAGGCAAGGCGGCGACTCTGCTTCGGTGGAGACGAAAACGAGGAGGAAAACGAGAGTGAGGGGAACAGGGGATGGCTAGGGTTTGCAGGGGTCACGGGGTTCATCTTGTAGGCATCCAGGGGGAGCTGGATGTTCGGCACGTGGAGATCACCATCCATGGACGTGCTCAGGTCGTCCAGGGGGTGTGCTGTGAACAGGAAGAAGAGGATGAGGTGAGTTGGGCTGTGCCTTGTACTATTCATGGTGGGCCAAGTGCACAGGAGACTTTTTTTTAGGTTTTGTATTTTCTTTATACACTAACTGGCTTTTGTAAAACATGTAACTAGTCCCATAAATAACACTGCATTATATGGCACTGCCACAAAAAGTTTGGGAGGCATTTGAAAAGCTTTGGAATTTTTTATAATTTTAAAAGTGGTTAAAATATTGTTTTGGCCCCTGTTTTAATTATTGTATTTTATAAAATGTTGGTTTTGTTTTTATAATTGCTTTGGGATTATTTGCAATATCATGAACTATTTTGTATAATTAAGTTAAGAAGTAATTATTTGACTTTATTTCGAATTCAAATTTGAATCGGTTCCGAACCAATGTGAGTTTAACAACAGTAACTGTGGTGACATGGCATCATTAGCAGTGAATTACTGTAGCTTAATTATCCGGGCGTCACAATTCTCCTCCACTACAAGAAATCTCGTCCCGAGATTTTAAGAGGTGGAGCAAGGGTGAAAGTTCTGGTTACGAAATTCTAACGGATCTTCTCGGTCTTGGTTGCTCTTCTTGAAGAGGTCGATCCATTACGTTGATGTCTTCATTTCTCTGCTTCAGGTCATCATGATGAAGTCGGCATCCTTTCTTCGAGAACTCCATCGTACTTATGAAAGAATAAAGGGTGGGTATTCCGGGAGAACGGACCTCTGCAAGGTTGACTATCTGGTCGATAACATCGGGGAAGGTGGCAGAAAGTAACTCTCGAATTGAAACTTAAGAAAATATCGAGAGCAAAGTAAGGATGTATCATTGGAAGTTTCGAGCGGGCAGGCAATCGTTCGATGCCTGAAACAGGGCATGAAAGGGGCTCAAAGCAATGGGAATAAGTATTGCGTCCGGTAACAGATTTGATGATCTCTCGGAAGGTGGCTCGTGAATTACATATGAGGCCACACGCGAGGAACAACCTTGGGAATAGGGGGTGCAGGAGAGTCAAGTTTCGATCCTGTGGAACTGTGGGTTATGGGCCCACAATGTGGGTTAAAAGTAGGAAGGCGATGACGTCTTACACGATCATGTAAGGAAGGCATATCAGAGGATAGCCTGTCAGTTATGTCGGCAACAAAGTTGGTACCAAGGGTGAGGGACGAAGAGAACCATTTTCCTGCTCGTTGAACGAGGCGGACCAATAGGCAAAGTTCTCATCCATCGGTGGCTACCGGAATGTCATCAACAATAGTAACAGGGTCTTGCTAACAGAATTGTACACCGAGGTGTTTACATAAGCAGGAGAATATTGCTGCTTAGATCATATAGATCACAAGAAACGTTAAACCAACCAATGGAAAGGAAAATATGATTATCAGATTAAACAGAACAATGGAAAGGAAAATGTGTTTAAACACATATTTCAAGGGTATATCCTTCCCAAGGACAAGCAGAGCATGATATCCATGACAAGATATAATGTAGAAAACTCTTTAGACAGGGGAGAGAAATTTCATGACATTACCCATACACCGGTGTTTGGATAATTGAGCAGGAAACATTTAGAATTGGGCTTCAAATGTTCTTGTTGAAAATCGGAGTACCATAGACATGCTTCGAGATAGCATTGACATGGTCATCAAGTGAAGATAAGATTTTGGAAATACAAAGGATCCATCAGGAATAACTTATAGAATAAGTCTTACGATTTCCTCATGGAAGAATCGCTAACCTTGCTAAAAAGGGAACTATAACAATAGGTCCTACGGCCAGGTGTGCTAGGCATGACATCATCTTACCGGGTCATATAAAAGACGAATGTTATAACTCTTGGAAATATATTCCAACCATCATATCTGACCGAGGTTCAGATTCTATTGGCGTCAGGATACCTCAGACTTAGGATGCCTGAGAAAAAAAGGTGCGACTCAATTGACGAGATGACATTGTAAGATTCTCGGGAAATGAACTATGGAAGCGAGTTCTGAAACAAGAGTTCATCATTAAACCAATGAAAGGACGAGGGGGTGGCTGATGGGCTCAGCGACCATTCCTCGAGATTTCCAAAAGGATGGATTTCCATAATTATATCACAAGGGGATAACATTTGCCAGATCAAATGATATAATGATGTATGCTCGAGGAAAAACACACACAATTAAACATTGGTTGAAAGATGCACCCGAAATATGGGCTTAGGCAGCATGAACAATGTTAGAATGGTGATTCAATAACCAATAATCTAAGAATGAACGGTTGACCATTAACTTCAAAGCAATAGGGTTGCTAGAAGGGCATAATCCAAATAGCGTCGTTCACCTGTTGGTATCCCGGTTAGAATTAACACGGGGGCCAAGAAAGAATGGTGATGGTGAGAAGTATTACTATATCAAGAATTAATAGTTGGGCCAATTTTCTCAACATTCTTGACATAACAGATGGTAATACTCCAAGATAGAATCATAATATAAGTTGGATAGAAAGGAACTAGGTACAACACAAAACATGAACAAGTTTTGTGTCGGAGTGAATGCAAGAATGTTGCCGATGTTAATACAAATCATCGAGGGGGCAAGGATGGTATTTCTCATCATGAATTCGACGCACAACTTGGAAGAAGTCAAATAGTTGACAACGATCACGACAAATTTGTCGAGAGGTTTCAAGAAGATGTAATCAATCAACAACGACATCAAGCAAAGGGAATGGTGAACCAAAAGGTTATTATAACCATAGATAAGATGCCATCTCAGAATGCGGAGTTGTCTCTCAAGACAAACAATATGATGCTGAAAGTTTGATGTACGCTTAGAGCACTGTCGAAAAAATTGTCCCAGGGATGTAGGACATAGGTAGAATGGTCAAGCAGACAGCCTGACGATGATGATGTAGTCAATCAGTTGGGAACGGATCGAGTACAAACTCGTAAGCAATGAAGATTACTAAGAGTTGTTGAATCGCAGTGCGGATTCGATTCAGTTGTCGGTGTACTTGAGGGGTTCTAACAACTCAGAACCCATGGAAGAATGAAATCGTCAAGAATAATAGTTGATGAAGAACTCATAAGAAGTTATGTAGTTCCACGGTATTCTCGCGATACCAGAGGGTAATACTCGACGGTAGATCAAAGTAAATGTTGGACTGAGATATTGATCCGCAGAAGACAAATGCTTAAACCTGCCCGAGAAATGGGATCAAAGAAGAACAATATGGTCGGAACCATAGGTGCAAGGGATCCAATTTAATGATGCTCAAAGAATTATCCAAATGATTAAATATTTTCCAAGAAGCTTCCATGATAAGTTCCACATCGGGTCCATGGGCATGAACACAAAGTTCAAGGTCGACTCCCACTTCTTTAATGCATAACCTTTCATTCACTTCTCATTTTTGAAAAATTTGTAATGTTGAAATTTTATTTGGCAAAGCAACAAAAGAGTATGACTCGCGAAAACTTTTGGGTTCATACGGTTTGGGGAAGGCATAGGTTCAACCCATCGGGGCATCTTAGGAGCATATACCACAAGCTTCAATAGTAAATAACACAAGCTCGATAGTAGAGCATGGGTGACAAAACGAGAGGATACAATTTACCGAAGGCATTATGTATCAGGGAAAGAACTTCTCGAGGTTTTTGTATACGAAGGACACCGTCGGATGATATTTCAACAAAGGATCCGACGGTCCATAGCGAAGCTGATGTGAGTACCGGCACACAACCAGAGGAAGAAACAATTCGAAGGCATTGGATTATAGAAGCAAGTGGCTAATTCAAAGCCCACATGTAAAGGAATTATGATTTCCAAATCAAAGGATCAGAAGCAAACGCTCTGACTAAGGATGGATAAGTTGAGTAAGCTTAGGGGTAAAATCGACAACAATTTGATTGGTCGAGATTCAGCTCATGTTTAAAATGACGTCTGAGCCGCAAGGATGAATCCTACGATCTGATTGAGGATTGCGAGCATTCGCAACATTTTGAACCAACGGACTCAAAATGATAATGACAAGGGATGCCAATATGATTACGAGACTTATGGGATTAACCATAATGCAAGCAAGCAAGAATTTCCAGAGCAATAGGCTGCTTGGGATTTTTCGGAAGTTCAAATAGCATTTCGAAGAATTTTGTGAATTAGTTGAATCAACTGGGGATGAGCGGATACTCGATAACTGCGAGAAATTATTCGTAGGGTTATTCAGGTGGCAAAGAACAGCAAGGCAGTTGGCACAAAGTATTCCCGGGGTATCTTGCAATAACAAGATCGACTGGGAATAAAAGTAAGAACGACAGGTGTAAGTATTTATCCATAGGGATGTTTCGGTGGTAGGGAATTGCAAAAGCGACAGGAACAAGGTCTCGAGAGAATATCGGAGAGTATCTTCGAATTCTTCTGGTTCACGGAGCAATCATCTGGAGTGAGGGGTTCTCTGGGAGGAAGTAGTAACGAGATCCTATAGTTAGATTTTAGTAAATTCATTAAACCCGAATAGGAGAGAGATCAGAGTCCCAGAGTATAGACGAGGAATAAAAGATCCTAATATCACGAAATGGCGACGTGGGCCCGTAAGCCACACAACCATGTTAGTAAAAGTTTAGCAATGACTAGACTCAACTTCGGCCAAGGAGTTGGAAAGGGGGATTCCTTCAGGCAGTCGGCTCCGATACCAACTTGTGACGCCCCCAATTCAATCGTACACTAATCATGCACGCCAACGTGTACGATCAAGATCAGGGACTCACGGGAAGATATCACAACACAACTCTAAAAACATAAATAAGTCATACAAGCATCATAATACAAACCAGGGGGCTCGAGGGCTCGAATACAAGTGCTCAATCATAGACGAGTCAGCGGAAGCAACAATATCTAAGTACAGACATAAGTTAAACAAGTTGCCATAAGATGGCTAGCACAAACTGGGATACAGATCGAAAGAGGCGTAGGCCCCCTGCCTGGGATCCTCCTAAACTACTCCTGGTCATCGGCGGCGGCCTGCACGTAGTAGTAGGCACCCTCGGTGTAGTAGGGGTCGACGTCGTTGGTGGCGTCTGGCTCCTGGGCTCCAGCATCTGGTTACGACAACCGAGAGGAAAGGAAAGGGGGAAAAGAGGGAGAAAAGCAACCGTGAGTACTCATCCAAAGTACTCGCAAGCAAGGATCTACACTACATATGCATGGGTATCTATTTAAAGGGACAATAATGGTGGACTGAACTGCGGAATGCCAGAATAAGAGGGGGATAGCTAGTCCTGTTGAAGACTACGCTTCTGGCAGCCTTCATCTTGCAGCATGTAGAAGAGAGTAGATGGTAAGTTCACCAAGTAGCATCGCATAGCATAATCCTACCCGGCGATCCCCTCCTCGCCGCCCTGTGTGAGAGCGATCACCGGGTTATATCTGGCACTTGGAAGGGTGTGTTTTATTAAGTATCCGGTTCTAGTTGTCATAAGGTCAAGGTACAACTCCGGGTCGCATGTTACCGTGGACACGACTATTCGAATAGATCAACTTCCCTGCAGGGGTGCACCACATTACCTGACTCGCTCGATCCCTCTGGCCGGGCACACTTTCCTGGGTCATGTCCGGCCTCGGGAGATCAACACGTCGCAGCCCTACCTAGGCTCAACAGAGAGGTCAGCATGCCGGTCTAAATCCTATGCGCGCAGGGGTCTGGGCCCATCGCCCATTGCACACTTGCACGTTGCGTACGCGGCCGGAAGCAGACCTAGCCCCCTTAATACAAGCGCAGGCTTACGGTCCAATGCGGCATGCGCCGCTCAGTCGCTGACGTCAAAAAGAGCGTCGGCTGATACCACGACGCCGGTTGCCCATATCTTGTCCCACGTGGCGGTTAGTGCGTATAAGGTCAACGACCCAACTCAGATCAAATACCAAGATCTCGTTAAGCGTGTTATTGTGAAGTAACCGTGGACGCCGACCAAGGCCAGGCCCACCTCTCTCCTAGGCGGTCTCAACCTGACCTGTCGCTCCGCCACAAAGTAACAGTCGGGGCCGTCGAGAACCCAGGCCCTCCACTACCTGGATGGAGCCACCTGTGCTTTCAGCCCCCACATCGGAATCACATGCGGGTACTCAACGAGCCGACCCGACTTTAGTCACCACATGTATAGTATGTATGTATATATGTATATACCCGTGATCACCTCCCAAGTGATCACGACCCGATAGTATAGCATGGCAGACGGACAAGAATGTAGGGCCACTGATGGATACTAGCATCCTATACTAAGCATTTAGGATTGCAGGTAAGGGTAACAACTGTAGCAACAATGACAGGCTATGCATCAGAATAGGATTAACAGAAAGTAGTAACATGCTACACTACTCTAATGCAAGCAGTAGAGAGAAGGAATAGGCTATATCTGGTGATCAGGGGGGGGGGGCTTGCCTGGTTGCTCTGGCAAGAAGGAGGGGTCGTCAACACCGTAGTCGTACTCAGTGGCATCAGCGCCGGTCTCGGGGTCTACCGGAGAAGAAGAGGGGGGAAGAAACAGTAAATACGGAGCAAACAAAGCATCACAAAACATAAAGAGGCAATACGCGGTGCTAGGTATGCCCTAACGTGGTACTAGGTGATGCCGGCGAAGGGGGGAAACATCCGGGAAAGTATCCCCGGTGTTTCGCGTTTTCGGACAGATGAACCGGAGGGGGAAAGTTGCGTGTTCGCTATGCTAGGGATGCGTGGCGGACGAACGGGCTACGTATCCGGATACGTCTCGTCGTTCTGAGCAACTTTCATGTACAAAGTATTTTCATCTTTTATATGAACTATCGAAGTTTATTGCATTTTTAGAATTTGTTTTAATTCTTTTTTAAAGGAAATTGCTAAGTGCACACAGCTACAGCTTACCTATAGTGGCTTACAAATGGGGTCTAGTGACTGGGTTGACCCAGTCAACAATAGACTGGTCAACATGTGAACAGTAGAAGTGGGTCCTGCATGTCATGGGCTTATATATTTTTATTTGTTTGACCCTTTAATTAGCAGCAGGGTCCACATGTCATTTGGCTATACTTAATCACTAATTAGTCTAACCAAAATAAACTAATAGGCCGGCAACCACACGGCCATGCGCAAAGGCACAAGGCCATGGCCACAGCACTTACAGGAGGCCTAGGTGCCTACGGCCTCAACCAACAGCAGTAGTAGCTATGGCACCACAAGCAACGACGGATAGCAGCCGCAAGTGCATAGGAGCAGCTAGCGGGAGCAGTAGCAGAATGGAAGCAGCAGCCGAGCAGCGGCAACAGGAGCAGTACAAAGCGGGTAGCAACAGCGGCTAGCGAGCAGCAGGGGAGGAGTGGTAGCAGCTCGCAAGGCAGCACGAAGCAGCATGCGGGCGTGGGCGACATGCAATGTCGGCGAGGACAGTGGGGCGCGGCGTGGGCGCGGAGGCCGCACGCGCGGGCGGGCGCAGGTCACGCCAGGGGCGTGGACTAGACGCGGGCTGGTTGTTGGGTGCGGTCGCGAGGACCGCGGCCACTGGAGTAAACGTGGATGGCACGGGGCGGCGCAATGGAGCGACGAACGAAGGGGGGCGAGGGGAATGGGGGTGCCGCTCACAGGGTGAGGCAGAGGACGTGTCCGGCGAGGCGGAGAAGCTCCGGTGAGGCAAATCGGGCGCGGGGCAGTGACGGCCGTAGATGAGGAAGACGCTCGATCCCGTCGGTGTAGCGTGGTCCTCGTGGTTCCCTGGTACGGATGCGACGTAGTCGAGGATGACGGAGCTCTTGGACCTCTTGGCGCGGAGAGTGGAGGCCGGTGGCCGCGGGATCGACGAAGGCAAGGCGGCGACTCTGCTTCGGTGGAGACGAAAACGAGGAGGAAAATGAGAGTGAGGGGAACAGGGGATGGCTAGGGTTTGCAGGGGTCACGAGGTTCATCTTGTAGGCATCCAGGGGGGAGCTGGATGTTCGGCACGTGGAGATCACCATCCATGGACGTGCTCAGATCGTCCACGGGGTGTGCTGTGAACAGGAAGAAGAGGATGAGGTGAGTTGGGCTGTGCCTTGTACTATTCATGGTGGGCCAAGTGCATAGGAGACTTTTTTTAGGTTTTGTATTTTCTTTATACACTATCTGGCTTTTGTAAAACATGTAACTAGTCCCATAAATAACACTGCATTATATGGCACTGCCACAAAAAGTTTGGGAGGCATTTGAAAAGCTTTGGAATTTTTTTATAATTTTAAAAGTGGTTAAAATATTGTTTTGGCCCCTGTTTTAATTATTGTATTTTATAAAATGTTGGTTTTTTTATAATTGCTTTGAGATTATTTGCAATATCATGAACTATTTTGTATAATGAACTTAAGAAGTAATTATTTGACTTTATTTCGAATTCAATTTTGAATTGGTTCCGAACCAATGTGAGTTTAACAACAGTAACCGTGGTGACGTGGCATCATTAGCAGTGAATTACTGTAGCTTAATTATCCGGGCGTCACACCTACCAGAGATGACCCCTAAAAATGTGTGAAGACATTAAAGACAATGGTTGTTTGTGATGATATTCACAGTGAAGATTATGACATGAGAAGACATTCACATGAAGACTATGGAGTGCGAAGACATACTTGTTTCGTAGTTTCCTTTTCTTCCTTTTTGAGTCATAGGAACCACTGTACTGTTAAGTGGGGTCCAAGTGAACAAAGTCAGAGTGACTGATGTGATGCTCATCGAAATCCTACGTCTTCGAGCGAAGACAATGAGAGCAAATCTTATCCAGAGCTGGATGAGTCAGCTTTACTTGTAGCCCAAGTCAAGCTGCCGCGTGTGTTTGAAATATCTGACCATTGGACACGTGTCAGTTCCTTAGTGACCCAAGGTCATTTCAGACAAATCAGGTCCCTGGCTATAAATAGCCCACCCCCTACACCATAAATTGGTGGCTGTTCAGAGTTAGTGCACGGCTTTTGTCGTTTGAGAGCAACCCACCTCTGAAGCATTTAAGAGAGAGATCCTTGCGAGGACAAAGCCCAAAACTCCCAGAGCCAAAGAGTGTTAGGCATCACTGAAGTATTTCTGTATGCGTGATCTGAAGACTTATTACACTTGAGGACTGTGAATCCTCCAGCCGGTTAGGCGTCACGTTCTGAGCATCCAGGAGCCATTGTGGATTGCCAGTGAACGAAGTCTGTGAAGGTCTGGAAGTCTACCTTGAAGACTTACCAGAGTGATTGGGCGAGGACTGTGTGTTCTTAGCTCAAGGGGAACAAGGTGAAGACGCGGTCTTCTGAGTTAAATCTCAACCTCCCTAACCAGACGTACAGTTGTCACAACAACTGGAACTAGTCTACCAAACCTTGTCCTCTCCAAGCAACTGGTTCTATCCTTATCATCTCTTTACTTTACAGTTTGTCTTCGTGAAGTCATTGCCTGCTTGCATGATATGATTGTCTTCACTGTGTGAAGACTGTTGTTGTTGGCTTCATACTATCTTCCATCTTGATCCATACTACCTAGCTGCTGATAGTCTTCGTACTTTCACTTCATTGCTTACTTGACTATGGCTTGTCTAGTGTAGTCTACCTTCCGTTGCATATCAATATGTTCATTTCTACTGTTTGTTTTCAAAGCCCCCGCGTTTTGAAGACTTCCATGAAAATCGCCTATTCACCCCCTCTAGTCGATAACTAGCACTTTCAATTGGTATCAGAGCAAGGTGCTCCCTTGTTATGTGTGATTCGGTTTAACCACCTGGAGTTTTAGCTATGTCGACTGCATGGATAATCAAGGTCTCAGCTGCGTGTCCTGTCTTCGATGGCACTGATTACCCCTACTGGAAGAATAAGATGCGCATGCATCTTGAAGCCATTGATGTCGACCTCTGGTATGTCGTCAAGAACAGCGTTCCCAAGGTCGGTGAAGGTGTCACCGCTGCTGATGTCAAGAGGTTCATTCAACTGGACTCAACCGCCAAGAACATCATATGTGGTCATCTGAACAAAGGACAGTATGGCCGTGTGAGTGCTCTGGAAACTGCGAAGCTAGTCTGGGACTGGCTCTCCAAGGTCAACGAAGGCGTCTCAACTCAGAAAGACTCAAGGATTGATGTTCTCCGCAACCTCTTCAACCGCTTCAAGAGAAACGACAATGAGAATGTCCAGCTCACGTTTGATCGCCTCACTGATATCACAAATGAGCTTCGTGCACTCGGCGCCACTGAGATCTCCAAGAACGAAATCGTCAAGAAGCTCCTGAGATCACTTGACAGCTCATTTGACACCTTGGCCCTGATGATTCAAGAACACCCTGACTTCAAGACTCTCGATCCGTCTGACATACTTGAGCGGCTCAACACACATGAGTTCCAGTTATCTGAGAAGAGAGATATCTATGGTCCCAACTATGGCCGAACTCGCACTTTGAAGGCAAAGGTTGTTTCCTCATCTGAAGAAGAATCTGACTGCAGCTCTGGGGATCCTGAAGACATTGGAAAGGAGCTTGCTATGCTCGTGAAGAAGTTCCAGAAGTTCACCAAGAAGAAAGGCTTCAGAAAGTCTTCAAGATCCAGCTCAAGAAATGATGAAGCCTCCACTCGTGACCACAAGAAGAGAACATGCCACAAATGCAAGAAAACCTTGTCACTACATCTCTGAGTGTCCACAGTGGGACAACGAGACCAAGAAGAAGAAGAGCAAAGAATATGATTCTGATGACAAGAAGAAGAAGAAATCCTCAAAGTCTTCGTCAACGTCTTCATCACACAAGAAGAGCTCATCAAGCAAGGCTCGTGCGTTTGTTGGCCAGGAAATGGATTCAGAGGAGGAGTCCGCTTCTGAGGAGGCGGAGGTGGAGTCTGAGGAGGAGTCCGATTCAGGCGTGGCAAGCCTGGCTCTAGCTTTAGCCTATGTCGCCAAGTACATCTTCAACACTGAAGACAATGGCCTCGTCACCAACGCCGATGCTAATGATGAGGATGACTCTGCTCCCACCTACTGCTTCATGGCACGAGGTGCCAAGGTAAACTCGCGCGATGCCTACTTTCAAACATCCAGTGAAGATGACTCTGAATGTGAATCTAAACCTAGCTACAAAACACTTGCTAAAATTGCAACTGAAAAATAAACTGCTATGGAACATATTCAAAAGTTGCTAGACAAAAGCGATGACCTGTTGGACGTGGAAATGATGCGAACTCAGTCCTTAATTGAAGACATTAAAAATCTTCATGTTAAGTATGAGGAACTTGAAAGTCGTCATGAAACACTCTCAACTACTCATGAAAAGCTCTCCTATGATTATCTTCAAAGGAAGCAAGAGCTTGAGAACTTGAGATCGGCTCATGAAGATCTTCAAAAGGAGAACGAGTCACTCCGCGCTCAACAGATCAGTTTCGCTCAGGAAGGGTTCGAACCACCGTGTCTAAAATGCCTTGAGCGTGATAATGCTGTCTCTGTTGCTGAATGTTCTACTGCTGCTACTATTGCAATATCTTCAACTGCTGATGTGGTAACTAACCCCTCTGCTGAGGATACCACTACTATTGCTGATGAGAATGCCAGGTTGAAGACATTGCTTGAAACAGGAATGTACAAAAGTCTCAAAGGGCATCAGACACTATGTGATGTCCTCAAGAAACAGATTCTGAACCGAAACCCTAGGAAAGAGGGTGTTGGTTTCGAGAGGTAAATTAATGTTGATGGTTCTTACTGGAAGCCTGAGCAGTACCCCAAAACCACATGGGTTGCTGCAAAGGGACCTTCAGTGGATCCATCTACCTTATCTAGCTTCACTTGTGCTAACCCGATTATCATTGATGAATCCTTTGATGCAAACTATAAACTGTTAAGTATCAGAATGGTGAAGTGTTTGCCAGGTATATTGGTACTAACCGCAGGAATGGACCACCTTTGAAGAAGATCTGGGTGCCCAAATGTTGTCTTGAGAAACTTCCTGTGAATGTCATCATGACACCACTTGGGAAGAAGACAAACCCCAGATCAAAGGCTTCATACAGACAGAGGACTCACCAGAGTCATGATACGTCTCCAACGTATCTATAATTTTTGATTGTTCCATGCTATTATATTATTTGTTTTGGATGTTTAATGGGCTTTAATATGCTCTTTTACATTATTTATGGGACTAACCTATTAACCGGAGGCCTAGTGCCAGTTTCTGTTTTTTTGCCTATTATAGAGTTTTGCAGAAAAGGAATACCAAACGGAGTCCAAACGGAATGAAACTTTCACGATGATCTTTCTTGGACCGAAAGCAAACCAGAAGACTTGGAGTCGAAGTCTGGAACGCCACGAGGAAGCCACGAGGCAGGAGGGCGCGCCCAGGGGGGCAAGCGTGCCCCCACCCTCGCGGCCCCCTCGTAGCTCCACCGACATACTTCTTTCGCCTATATATACTCTTATACCCTAGAAACACCAGGGGGAACCACGAAACCACTTTCCACCGCCGCAACCTTCTGTACCCGTGAGATCCCATCTTGGGGCCTTTTCCGGCGATCTGCCGGAGGGGGAATCGATCACGGAGGGCTTCTACATCAACACCATTGCCTCTCCGAGGAAGCGTGAGTAGTTTACCACAGACCTTCGGGTCCATAGTTATTAGCTAGATGGCTTCTTCTCTCTCTTTGATTCTCAATACAAAGTTCTCCTTGATGTTCTTGGAGATCTATTTGAGGTAATACTCTTTCGCGGTGTGTTTGCCGAGATCCGATGAATTGTGGATTTATGAACAAGATTATCTATGAATATTATTTGGTTCTTCTCTGAATTCTTATATGCATGATTTGATATCTTTGCAAGTCTCTTCGAATTATTGGTTTAGTTTGGCCTACTAGATTGATCTTTCTTGCAATGGGAGAGTGCTTAGCTTTGGGTTCAATCTTGCGGTGTCCTTTCCCAGTGACAGTAGGGGCAGCAAGGCACGTATTGTATTGTCGCCATCGAGGATAAAAAGATGGGGTTTATATCATATTGCTTGAGTTTATCCCTCTACATCATGTCATCTGTCTTAATGCATTACTCTGTTCTTATGAACTTAATACTCTAGATGCATGCTGGATAGCGGTCGATGTGTGGAGTAATAGTAGTAGATGCAGAATCATTTCGGTCTACTTGACACGGACGTGATGCCTATATTCATGATCATTGCCTTAGATATCTTCATAACTATGCGCTTTTCTATCAATTGCTTGGTAGTAATTTGGTCACCCACTGTAATACATGCTATCTTGAGAGAAGCCACTAGTGAAACCCATGGCCCCCTGGTCTCTTTCTTAATATATTACATCTCTTTTATTTACATCGCATCTCGTTTACTATTTTGCAATCTTTACTTTCCAATCTATACAACAAAAATACCAAAAATATTTACTTTACTATCTCTATTAGATCTCACTTTTGAGAGTGACCGTGAAGGGATTGACAACCCCTTTATTGCGTTGGTTGCAAGGTTCTTGATTGTTTGTGCAGGTACTAGGTGACTTGTGCGTTCTCTCCTACTGGATTGATACCTTGGTTCTCAAAACTGAGGGAAATACTTACGCTACTTTGCTGCATCGCCCTTTCCTCTTCAAGGGAAAACCAGCGCATGCTCAAGAGGTAGTAAGTCACCCTAACGCCAATGTTTTGCATGGAAATCATACGCAGACTTATGAATATGAGTGTGTTTCATCAAACCGCTATGTTCATAGGACCAAGAACTTTTCCGCTTATTCTTATGAGTATTATTCACCACCTACAAGGCTATTTGCTAGGGCTCCAAAGCCGAAGTTCTCAGATGCTGCACTTAGACTCATTGCTTCTAAGCCACCCATGAAGATGTGTGTGGTTAAGAAAAATTAACTCTCTTTTGCAGGGAAAGGTCTCCAGCCGGAAATCAAAGGCGTCTGATGCTTATGCTGGGGACCTAAAACATCTTGTGGGGCGCAAGATAAAATGCCCAAGTGGTCTTACTATGTATTTTGTCCCAGGATTCATTAACAAACATCCTACTTATCCTAACCAAGATCTGAACTTTCACAATCCGCTTGTTCGTCAAATGTTTATGCTTCACAATACCCTTGGTGAAGCCTATCCCCCAAACTGCACTGTAGGCTACGACACCAAAGGCTTCAGAATGAATTATGGATAGTGGATGCACTAACCACATGACTGGTGATCGAAGTCCTCTGATGGATTCAACCCTACGACCATCTGATAAGAGTCACATCACATTTGCTGACACTGGTAAAAGCAAGGTATTGGGTCTAGGTAGAGTTGGAATCTCAAAGGATCAGCACATGGATAAAGTGATGCTTGTTGAATCCATTGGTTTCAACTGAATGTCTGTCTCAATGCTTTGTGATCTGAACATGATTACGATATTTGGAAAATATCGCTGCCTTGTGCTTATGGAATCTGACAAATCTCTAGTCTTTGAAGGATATCGAAAAGACGATCTGTATATGGTAGATTTCTCAGCAGGACCACAGTTGGCCTTATGTCTTCTAGCAAAAGCTTTAGAGTGCTGGCTCTGGCATCGAAGGCTAGGGCATGCTGGCATGAGGAACTTGTACACTCTCGCGAAGAAGAAGCATGTCGTAGGCATCGAGGGCATCAAGTTCAAGAAGGATCATCTATGTGGTGCCTGCGAAGCTGGAAAGATGACTAGGGCCAAGCATCCCTCAAATACAATCATGACGACATCTCGTCCCTTCGAGCTGCTTCACATGGACTTATTTGGCCCTACTCACTACTCTACACTTACTACCACTCCTTGCCTCTATGGCTTCGTCATTGTTGATGATTACTCAAGATATACATGGGTGCACATAATCCTCTATAAGAATGAAGTGCAGGATGTCTTCAGACGATTCGCCAACCGTGCCATGATGAACTATGGCATCAAGATCAAGCACATCAGAAGTGACAACGGCACATAATTCAAGAACAGCGGCCTCGACACTTATCTTGATACATTGGGCATCACTCATGAGTTCTCAGCTCCATACACACCTCAGCAGAATGGCATCATGGAGCGCAAGAACAGAACCCTCATTGAGATGGCACGGACAATGCTTGATTATTTACAAAACTCCAAGAAAGTTCTGGCCTGAAGCCATTGACACTACATGTCACGTCATCAACCGTGTTTTATCTTCACAAGCTTCTAAAGAAGACATCATATGAGCTACTACTAGTAAGAAGCCAAACGTCAGCTACTTCAGAGTATTTGGTGCTAGGTGCTGGATCAAGGATCCACATCACACTTCAAAATTTGCACCGAAAGCACATGAAGGTTTTATGCTTGGCTACAGAAAGGATTCACACTCCTACAGAGTCTTCAACCTCTTTCAATATAAAGTTGTTGAAACTGTGGATGTGCGGTTCGATGAGACTAACGGCTCGCAAAGGGAGCACCTACCAAATGTGCTAGATGAAGCCTCACCAAGTGAATCTATCAAGCTTATGGGTACCGGAGAAATTATACCTTCAGAGGCTCAGGCTGAAGAAGAAATCATCATTTCTGCACCTAATCAACCCAAAGACACTGCTCAGCCTGAAGGTAATGCTGAAGATGAAGACAATGATCAGCAAGAGCAAAATCTTCGTCCAGTTCATCCTCGTGTTGCAAATGAAGTACATATTGATAAGATAATCGATAGCATCAATGCACCTGGTCCACTTACTCGTTCAAGAGGAACACAGCTAGCAAATTTCCGTGGAAACTTTGCATTTGTCTCTATATCTGAACCCAAGAAAGTTGCTGAAGCCTTCATGGAACCAGAATGGATTCAAGCTATGCAAGAAGAGCTTCAACAGTTTGAGCTGAACAACGTTTGGGAACTAGTAAAGCGTCCTGATCCTCGCAAGCACAACATCATAGGCACCAAATGGATCTATCGCAACAAACAAGATGAGCATGGTCAAGTCGTCAGAAACAAGGCTCGTCTAGTTGCTCAAGGTTACACTCAAGTAGAAGGGATTGACTTCGATGAAACATTTGCTCCGGTGGCTAGGCTTGAAGCCATTCGCATACTGCTAGCCTATGCTAACCATCACAACATCCTTCTGTATCAAATGGATGTGAAGAGTACCTTTCTGAACGGAAAAATTGAAGAAGAAGTGTATGTTGCACAACCACCTGGTTTTGAAGACCCAAAGCACCCTGACATGGTATACAAGCTCAACAAGGCACTGTATGGCCTCAAACAAGCCCCTCGTGCTTGGTATGACACGCTCAAAGACTTCCCGAAGAGCAAAGGCTTCAAACCTGGTTCCCTGGATCCCACACTCTTCATGAAGACATATGATGGTGAACTATTTGTGTGCCAAATCTATGTGGATGACATCATCTTCGGCTGCACTGACAAGAAATACAGTGATGAGTTTGGACATATGATGCAAGAGCAATATCAGATGTCCATGATGGGTGAGCTGAAATTCTTTCTCGGTCTTCAAATCCATCAGCAGAACAACGACATCTTCATATCACAAGAGAAGTACCTCAAAGACTGCCTGAAGAAGTTTGGAATGCAAGACTGCAAAGGATACACGACGCCAATACCAACCAAAAGTAATCTGGGCCCCGACGACAATGGTAAAGAATTCGATCAAAAGGTATATCGCTCCATGATTTGTTCTTTACTCTATTTATGTGCATCTAGGCCAGATATAATGCTTAGCGTTTGCATGTGTGCCCGATTCCAAGCGGCACCAAAGGAATCACATCACTTAGCTGTGAAGCGAATTCTTCGATATTTGGCTTACACCCCAACACTAGGATTATGGTATCCAAAGGGCTCAGAGTTTGCTCTAGTTGGATTCTCAGATGTTGATTATGCTGGTGACAAGGTTGATCGCAAGTCCACATCAGGCACACGTCACTTTCTTGGACGATCTCTTGTCTGTTGGTCTTCAAAGAAGCAGAACTGTGTATCCCTCTCCACTGCTGAATCTGAATACATTGCTGTTGGATCTTGTTGCGCTCAGCTTATATGGATGAAGTAAACTCTCAAGGACTATGGCATCCACCTGAAGCATGTGCCTCTCTACTGCGACAATGAAAGCACCATCAAGATTGCCAACAACCCAGTTCCGCACTCAAAGACAAAGCACATTCAGATCCGTCATCACTTTCTCAGAGATCATGTCATGAAGGAAGATATTGATATCATTCACGTCAACGCTGAAGAGCAATTGGCAGATATCTTCACAAAGCCCTTGGATGAGAAAAGGTTTTGCAAGTTGCGGTGTGAGCTAAATATCTTAGAATCCTCAAATGTCCTGTAATTGGACACACATCCTAACGCTTATGCATGTTGATGACTTAGATGTGCAACACACAAAGTAACGTATATCTTCAATCAATGAAGACATACACTCTAAGTGTGAATACATTAATGCGGAATTTGACTTCAGAGCACCACGATAATTGTGCGCCGTGTCTGGGTCTAATACTTCGTATACGATGGGTAATGCCACCACCAAAATCTTTTTGAAGTGTTTCATTTGGCGTCATAATTGCATAGTCTTCGCATTTGGTTTGTCTTCAACATTGATTTGACTTCAAGGTTTATCTTCGCAATGTTGAGTTGGTCTTATACTGAAATATATATATGCGTGTTCTGTCCTCTACAGCATTCACTTATAGCTATGTCTTCACACTTGAATTTTTCTGATCTAAGTGAATGTGATCGGACCCTAACCCCCCCTTCTGTGCTTCTACCTCAAACTCTATCTATCCAAGTCATATGCGCTCTGTTGAAACCTGTCAAATGTCTTCTCTGAGTCCTTGTCAGCAGAAGACATAGAGACAAACATTTAAATCTGTTTTAATGCCATATCCCTTTTTCCTGAATACCGGAGAAGCCGGAATGACCACACGACAATCCAGGCGTGCATGGGAACATGGAACAACTTCCAATAAGTTGCATGCAAGCCACGTGTCCTTCAGATGTGAACCACCAGGGGAACCTGCGTAATTACGCTGTGCCGTCCCTTTCCTTATAAATACACACACCCCGCGGTCATTATCTCTTCTTCCACCTCGCCACCTCGCACAAACCCTAGCACCTCCGCTAGTTCGCGTCGACGCCAGAGACGAAGTGCTTAGCTGCCGCGACTTCTTCAACGCCGTCCTCACGCCGGCCGCGGACCTCGTCCTCTCCGCCGCCTCCGTAGGTGTCTCCCACCGCCAAGTTAGGGCGTGGGAGATTGGACTGCTCGGCTTCTAACTCTGCCTCGTCTAGCAGTTCGTCAGCGGTAATTAAAATTTCACTTTTTACTGCCTTTTCGATCTGTCAAATCCATCCACTTCAACCAAAAGTGGTTTCTACACTTCCAAATATGGATCCGTCTTTGTCTGCATCTCATATCGTGCTAAGAATATTCACTTATGCTTCATAACTAGTTAGATTCCTCACTTGTACTTATTCATAAATTCGTACAAATCTGGAACCAACTTTCTTCAAATAAGTGAATGTCTTCGCTCTATGAGGTCAATGTCTTCATACTGATTTATCTTCAAAATCTTCTGAGAATGCATATGACCTCTTCCACTTCCCTCGCACCTCTAATGCTATCATAGGTACATGTTTGTGGGAGAATCCCTTGGTTCTCACAGTCTGCATTCATTTGCAGAGTTCTTACAACATCATATTCACTCTCCTGAAGCCAGTTCTTGTCTGACCAGCAGACGGAAGCCTTTCACTGTTCTGAAGCCAATCAGTCTGAATATAATGGCCACAGAGAAGTTAGCAAGGAAAGGTGGCAGACAGCGCAGAGGCAACACATCTCTAGATCTGCCTCTGGATCTGTATGAATTGTACAAGTCAGATCCTGAGGAAAGTTACGGTCAACGCAAGACCCGAATCCAATGGATTCGAAGATGTTGGGCTGAACAGTGGTTCAAGTATAACTTCGTAACCCCTGATTATGCAGAGAAGAATGCTATCAAGCGCCCATGGGGAGATATTATGTACAGGAATCTGCAACCAAAGTCGAATCATGAAGCCATTGCTCAAGGCTTCTACCCGTGCATGGTCCGTGGACCAAAGCCTGAAAATGCCGACCCATCATCATTATTATGGTGTCGCGAAGACAATCTCTTCAAGCGCAACTATCAGTTTGCCAAGGAGTCAACTGTGAAGAACAAGAAAGATCTTGGACTGAACTTCAACCCTGGTCCATCTGCTCCAAGACAGGATGGCACTCGTGATGCCAATCCGAATGTCATCGGCCCCTTCACCAACTTCGATGGGCTTCTCTCTCACATAGCTGCTCAGAGGGCCACTGTGGAGCAATCAGCTGATGACGCAGACTCCGAAGATGCGCCGGCTCCTCAGAAGCAAAAGAAAAAGAAGTCCAAAGCTTCAAAGCCCTCTGTCACACCAAAAGCTTTGACTGTGAAGCCGTTGACCACTACACCTCCTGAACCCAGTGTGCAGTCTGAAGATTTATCTCGTGTCTCCAAGATGGCCAAGAAGTCCAAGAAAACCAAGAAAGCCAAGAAGATTTCTGGGCATGATCTGACTCCTGCTGCCGTTCTACGCAACAAGGAAGACACCATTGATCTGTCAAGTGATGAAGATCTTGGTGATCAAGCCCTTGAGATGCTAATCAAGAGCAAGCAAGAGGAGGAGATCTTCAACGATCTGCCTCTCTTTGATGTTGACATTCTGAACAACTTCATCGATGAGTGGTTCGATGACCAAAGCATCAGTATTGATGATCTTCAGTTGCCGTGGACATAAGCGTCACGTTTCACGGAGCCACTGCCAATGAAGTGGCCTTGGCTCAGAAAATAGTTGAAATCAAGAACAAGATTGATTATGAGAAGGCTCATTTCAAGCAGAATATGGCAAAGCTCAGTGTGGCAGATGTGCAGATCTTCAAGAAGATGCTGCATGATCTCAAGGAACAGTTTCACAAGAAGCGTGAAGAAGCCAAAGGCTCACGAGAGCGCATGAAGTACTTTGCGCAGAAACGTGTTCAAGCACATAATGAAGCTGAGAAGCGAAAAGCGCTTGGGCATCCTTGCATCGACCCCCGAATGGCTGCCAAGCAAAAGAAGAAGTCTGCTGCGGTCCAAACTGAAGCACCAAGGCAGGAAGAACCTCGTGTTGTCTTCCCTGCCAGTATGACTGGCTCGAAGCCTAAGGTCACCTCAGCAGCTTTAGAACTGAAGAAAACAAGGGCAGCTGAAGCTGAAGCCAGGAAGCGCAAGCACAAGGATACTTCTGATAATGCCCCATCCAAGAAGAAATTGAAGACAAAGTCTTCAAAGAAAGAGTGTGCTCCCGCCTCTGATCCCCTCATTCTTGAACCCATTTCAGTTGCTCTTCCAGCCTCAACCAACCAAGAACGTCATCTTGTGATCCATGAGCCTGCTTCCATAGAGGCTCCTGAAAATGAAGAAGTTCCAGCTGTTGACCCCATCACAGCTGAAGACATTGGTCGTGAAGACAATGTTGATGATGATGTAGTCCTTCCTCAGCTTGAGCCCCAGTCGGTATCATCGCCTACTCCAACGAGCAGTGAACTTATCAGCATTGGTCGTCCATTACGCCAATTGCTCAGGATGACTCATGGGCCGGGCGCTCACAGCAAGACACCCCAGTGCATGATGAGACACCCAGAACTCCACCGCCTCAAGTAACCACTCCGGTGCTTGACGATGACAACTACATGGTGTAGACCACTCCCTCACCAAAGGCGTCGCCCGCATTTCGCAGGCTTCGCAAAGGCCCCAGGCCACAGGTCACCATGTCGAGCATTCCGGAAGGGGAAGTGCACCAAAGCTCAGTTGCACATTAAGTGTTTCCTGAAGCCACCCCTTCTGCGAATGTCTCTGAGTCTGACGCTAAAGTCGCTGAAGACATTCCGGCTGCATCAGCCGATGAAGATAATGAAGAAGCAAGAGAAGAATAAAGAGTTGCCACACCCCCTACTACTGATCAAGTCATTCTCGAGGAGAATGTGATTGTGCCTGACCCTCTTGTTATTGAACAAAGGGAGGTTGAAAACACTGAGGCTGCCACAAACAATGCCACTGAAGCCAATGACTCAGTCATGGCTGAAGACAATGTGGAGCCTGAAGGCAATGTGGATGCTGAAGCCACTGTTCCACCTCCAAGGCCTCACACCATTGAACAGGCCTTTGATCGTGGATAGCTGGTCACTGTAAAATGGCCTATTATGGTTCCTCCCACTGCTCCTGGATCACAGTATGACTATCATGTGGAGCAGAGGCCTCAAGTTCAGAAGCCCAAGCCACGGTCGCCAAGGCTTCCAGGTGCTGCGACTACACCGGGTTCTTTCAGCGTGAACAGCTTCAGAGCACATAACACCTTCTTTGACAGTGCCAAGAATCCCTACACGAAGCCAAAGATCTCACCCTATCGTTTTTGGAGCCATCAGCAGCGAAGCTACTATTCCTGCATTCTGTACAATCAAGAGTGAATCTTTCCCCATATGCGTCTGGATAGTGAAGCTACTGCTGGGCTGCCCTGTCTTGAAGAAGCGCTTGACTGCTTTAGGGATGTTGGTCTTCTGCCGTTTGTAACAGACAAAGAGCACTGGAATGAAGAGCTTCTGCTGCAGTTCTATGCCACACTTCATATTCGCGGCTACAACAGGGATCCGAAGACATGGATCCTTGAGTGGATGTAGTACATCACGAAGCCAAAGCTCAAGACATTATCGAGCTTACTTCCCTGCCCACTCCAGGTGAGTTATACGAGCCTGGTTGTCAGCGTCATCGAGATGAACTGCAGAGTATCTTTCAGAGGCCTGAACCCAATATGAGTCAGATGCTCAGTATGATGAATCCATTGCCTCAAGATGCTGAATACCCAAAGGAATTCTTCGTCCAAGACCTCGAGTACTTGCCACGTACAGTATACCACATTCTGAGGCATACTCTCTGGCCAATCAAGGGACATTCTTCTGAAGCCAAACTTGAAGGAGCCATGAAGACTTTGGTATTTTATATCATCAATGGCATCAGATTCAATACCCAGGATTTCTTCATCAGACAACTAGCTGCTTCTGGGATTGATCTGTTTGGCCTGAAGTTCTATGCTCCATGGGTGATGCGCCTGATCAAGCTCCATTCTTTTGTTAACTATCAGCCCTCAACTCACAACCATCTTGTTTTTCTGCCTGAGGTTGATCTGTCCATTGAAGCCATCTACCCCGAGCCTGCCAAGAAGCCTCTACATCTTCAGAATGCTGAACACCAAAGCTTCTCGCAACCAATGGAGGGAATTCTTGTCCCCAATGCTGCAACCCCTACTTATCCTCTGGCTTGAAATATGAGAGTGCCACATCGTGCCAACACCGAAGCCACTGCAAGTACGATTGCACAAAGGCCTCGGAAGCATTCTCGTGTACTCAATGACCGAGAGCTTCTTGTGGCCTTGCATTAGAAACAGGATAAGCATCATGACTGGCTAAAGCGTCAGATGCAGAGTATCTTGGTGGATGTCAATTGCATCTGAAATTTGGCCACCAAGAACTCGTTTGTTGCCCATGAAGCCTGTCGGCGGTCCTGGAAGAGTCTCACACTGCTCTATCCTGAAGATGATCTTCGCGAAGATGGCTTCACTGAGGACTTCAAGTTTGATTCCAGGCCTCCACAAAATGCAAGCTGGCGTCGCACGCCATCTATTGAAGGCTCTGAACATTTGTCTTCGGCTGCAACTGTTGTTGCGGGAGTCGTCGATGAAGAAGACGACACCACTTCACCAACCATGGCTGCACTGCATCTCAACACTGCATCAGGCCCGTCTGCACCACCGAACTCCAACGTCGACCCTGCTCCATCATTCACTCCTGATGGCAACGAGTAGATACTCTATGTCTTCAAACCTTTTTGGTCCTTACTGACAAAAGGGGGAGAAGCTTATGAGTTGATAGTCTTCAAGCGGGTCCTTATGGGTGGTTGCATTATTTCTGCTAAGTCTTTACAACTCTCGTCTTTTGAAACATTTGGTTCTTTGAGTTGTAACACTTAAACTCGATGGTCGTCTGCTACTTTTTCTGCTACCTTGTGATGCGATGATAAATTCCGCATGAAGCCATTCCGCAGACGTCCATTTTTCATTATGCATGACATTATCTTCGTTATCTCTTTATATGCATGATGAATTGTCTTCATAAGCTCAAGAGGTACTCCACAAAGTAAGACCTGCCATGTGCATTTGCATTCAAAAGCAAACTACTTATGTGCACATCTTCAGGGGGAGCTCTTTACCACTTATGAAGACAACCCCTTAATCCTTAACTTTCACATACTTTTATCCCCGTTGAAAACTTCAACCGGTTTGTCATCAATCACCAAAAAGGGGAGATTGTAAGTGCATCTAGTGCCTCCCTTAGTTGGTTTTGGAGTATTGATGACAAACTTGGTTGAGGGACTAATGTGTTTGTGAGAATTGCAGGATTACACAGGTAGTAGTCACATATTGATTCGGTTTACCTACCAGAGATGACTGTCGGTGTCAAAACCGGTGGATCTCAGGTAGGGGGCCCCGAACTGTGCATCTAAAGTCGGTGGTAACAGGAGACAGGGGACACGATGTTTACCCAGGTTCGGGCCCTCTCTATGGAGGTAATACCCTACTTCCTGCTTGATTGATCTTGATGAATATGAGTATTACAAGAGTTGATCTACCTCGAGATCGTAATGTCTAAAACCCTAGAAGTCTAGCCTGTATGACTATGATTATGATTCCTGCCTCTACGGACTAAGCCCTCCGATTTATATAGACACTGGAGGGGACTAGGGTTGTACAAAGTCGGTTACAGAGAAAGGAATCTTCATATCAGGATACCAAGCTTGCCTTCCACACCAAGGAGAGTCCCATCCGGACACGGGAGATAGTCTTCGGTCTTGTATCTTTACAGCCCATCAGTCTGGCCCACGTACCATAGTCCGGACGCCCGAGGACCCCCTAATCCAGGACTCCCTTAGTAGCCCCTGAACCAGGCTTCAATGACGAGGTGTCCGGCGCACAGATTGTCTTCGGAATTGCAAGGCGGGTTCCTTCTCCGAATACTCCAACACAGTCTTCAGACACAACGAACATGTCTGGCTCCGCAAAACAAACACCACACACCACCGCAGAGGAAATAATATTTTACGAGTCCCATCTGCTGACAATTTTTCTGTAACGTGTATCACGTCACCACCCGGTTATTATATCGAACCGTTTTTTAGCCCGTCGCTCCACGTTCCGAGACGCGGTTTCATTGGCACATCTTTGTTGAAGCAGAGATCGTGTCCCCTTATCGCGGGATCCTCATCAATACGGGCGTGGGTATCCCAACCGTCCTGTTGGCATGATTCCTTAAGAATAGGCAGGTTTTAAGGCTTAGGAGGAGGCGTTCGATATTCATTACCTTTGTAAAGGGACTAAGACTCATCTTGCTCCTTCACGCCAACCCTTTCCTCAACCTCTCCAGCCTCGAGTTCCAGCACCCAAGGTTCAATCTAATTGTTTCGAGCTTTCCAGTCATGTCCGGAACCGGCTCTCAAGGTCGGTGGATGGCTTCTTCTGTCACAGAGGAGGATATTACGAAGCTCCGGGCGGCAAGATACCTGACCGCGGAAATCCCCCACAGGCTTCCTGCTCAAGGGCAGGTTATTCCTACTCCCAGATCCAGCGAGAGGGTCGTATTCGTCTCCCACTTCCTCCGAGGGCTAGGGTTTGCTCTCCACCCCTTCGTTCGAGGGCTCATGTTCTATTACGGGCTAGATTTTCACGATCTAGCTCCGGACTCCTTTCTTCACGTCTCGGCGTTCATTATAATATGCGAAGCCTTCTTCCGTATTCCCCCACACGTCGGCTTGTGGCTCAAGACCTTTAAGGTAAAGCCGAAGGTAGTCAATGGGAAACAAGCGGAGTGCAGTGGTGCTACAGTGAGCAAACTTATCAATGCTTTTTGGCTAAAAGGATCCATCACAGAATCTTCCGACTTATGGCAGCAGGAGTGGTTTTACATTACTGAGCCCCGCGCACCAAGTGGGCGGCTACACCCGTGTTTTGATCTGGCCCTCCAATTTAGCTCGCATCATGGATCAATAAGGGGTTGGACTGGGGATCAATCGACGAAGTGCAGACTCTACAGAGCCGCATCCGGAGCCTTATTGAGAAGGACATTAGACTTATCAACGTAATCCAAGTAATGCTAGTCCGCCGGGTCCTACCATGCTAGCGGCGGCCTCTTCGCCTGTGGGAGTTTAATCCGAAAGGACCACGAACCCTTCAGCACTTCTTCGGCATAACGCACAAAGGAATGTGGGAATTATTCTTCAGGACACGAAAACAGTGGCCGGATACTACAGAGGACGTCGGCCTTGACTGCAACCATCCGGATACCTTGGTAAGCATTTGACTCCCGAACACAGCTTAGTTAAGCATCCCATAATAAGATACTGAGAAAACCATCTTCTACCAGGGCTGGATAAAGAAGGCGGAGCGAATCAGGTGTTCGGCTCCTCTTCCTGAAGACTCAGCTAGTCCCGTGCTAACAAGGATGCTGGTCCCGGTGCCATACCAGGTGCCGGTGGAAGAGGACAATGAGGAGAGTGGGGGAGCCAAAGGTGGCTTCCATCCCAGAGGTACACCACACACTATGTCCGGGGAGATTAAGGCTCCCTCTTCCGAAGACAAAAGAGAAGGAGAAGCTGACATCCTTTCTCCCTATGGTAAGAAAAGGGCCGCCTCCGAAAGTTGGGAGGTAAAGGCTCCTAAGCGAGGTAAGACGCCCCTGTCGGGCGGTTTAGGCTCGGAAGGTGACGTTGTCGCACAATTCCTTCATAAGGACAAGTCTTCAGCCGAATTGTAAGTGAACAAAGGTGTTTTAAACGTATCCTGTTCCTTTTCTCGTTGCAAGGGTAACATCTAGAATATGTGTTTTGTAGTCTGGCACATGGTCTTGCTCACCAATCCTCCTCCTCGGGGGACCTTCTTCCAGAGATGATGGAAAGCTAGACGCCTCCACAAGCTTCCTCGCCCAACAGGGGGGACGACGTCGAGGTGTCGTCCCGGAGGATCTCTCCCGATCAACAGAGGATAATGGAGACAATGCCCCAAGGTGAAACTTCGGTCGCCCGGGGTCCGGAGTGTGCGGTCCCTACGGGGGCTAACAATAAAGGCTCCGGACTATCCGGTTTACAGCCGGAGACGACTCTAGGGTTGAGCAAACATATCCTTTCAAAGGGAGTCTGTACTCCCACGGCTGCTTCCAGGAATCCGGAGGCGCCGGATACACTGATGGACATGTTGCGGTATTCGTCCATCTCATAGGAACATCGTACCTTGATGGGTACGGTGGTTGAGAGGGTTCTGTCCGCGAAAAGCGGACTGAATGAAGCCTTCATGGGCTTGCTAAGAGGCTTCGAGGTACGTAATGCTATTTTTTCAATTGTGCTCTATACGCAAAATGCACCTATGTATAGATAGTAGCCCCTAAGACTCTGGTTGGCGTCCAAAGGGATGCAATCAGAGAATCGAAAAAGATGTGCCCAGGAAATAATCTAATTAATTGAAACACAGGTTGTTACCTCCATGACGACTGTCCATGCTACAGAGGTTGCAGGTCTGAAGCAAAAACTTGATGTGGCGGATGACGACATCACGCTTATTAACAGGCGACTCGACGAGGCACAAGGTATGTGTTGGGGCGGTCAGTGTATGTATGTATAATGACATGAGCACGAAGCTAGAATTATATTCTGAGACATGCGTATCTGCAGATGGTGCTGCCGCGGTTGAGACCCTTCGGGCTGAACTTGCCCGTGCCAAGGAGCAAGCCCGGATGAGTAATGTGGCTGTCAAGAAGGCAGTTGATGAGTTAGAAGCCGGACAGGCTGCTCAGCGCCAGTGTGAGGACAGAATGTCTACTATGGCACACGAGCTAAAGGAAGCCACTATCCGGTGCAAATTCCTCGAGAGGGATAACAAAGCCAAAGTGGCCGATCTCGACAAGGCCTTACAAGAGGCAAGAGAAGCACGATCTGAGTCTAGAGCAGCTTGGGAAGAGATCCGGCAAGCTGGGGAGATAGCGGCCGGTAAGCCTTTCTTATTACAGACTAAATTCGTCGATCCAAAGTATTCCCCGCTTAATCAAATGTGGAGCTCTCCAGACGCCTTCTTGGACTTGCCGAAGAGCGCCTCCGATGCAGCGCAGTTTTACGAAGCGCAAGAAGGGTATGCAACGGAGAAGCTTTTCTAGTCACAATTCGGCACGCCAAAGCGCCCGCTGTTGCTGAATGAACAGATGGCCCAGTGGGCTGAGCTCCACAAGATATCCGGTTCTGCCATGAAGGACGTCGTGGTCCGGCTGTGGCCGACTGAGCCAGTTCCGAAGAGTTATTTCAGTTTGGTGCAGCGAGTAGTTGATGCGGTGCCGCGTATCGACGCTGATAAGCGGTCAACATGCATTGAAGGTGCACGGATGGCCTTCGCCCGTGTCAAGACGTACTGGGCGAAGATGAAGGCCACCGATATTGCAGCGAAAAGTCCACCCAAGGTCAAGGAGCATCACACGCCAGAGCATTATTTCGAGGATGTCTTAGAGGGTGCCCGCTTGATAGAGGGTCAGTGCTCGAAAGAGATGATATTCGAGTGAAATGTATTGAAATTGTAAAAAACAATATTATAATACTTTAAGGCTATGCCTAGAAAGTTTTGGCTCCTCCTGTGCGGCCGTTTTTGTATAATCTGAAAGTTTTCTAGTCGTCGGCTTCAGCCCCCTCGCATAAAATACGGGGGTGTTCAGGAAATCACTTGACCACTCTTGACCCAACGTCTTGGTCCGTGAAGGAGGTGTCAATGCGGCGAACTAGGCAATCGGACTATAGGGCTTTAGCACTTTCACTTAGCCATAGGAGTTAGACGGTGGGTCTACGATATAGCCCCTGGTATGTACGCAGTTATCCGAATACGGTGCGTTACATGGGTGACCAGAAGAATGGTCCTTCGTGTAATACGAAAGGAATCGCGAAAGATTCTAATAAGTTATCGAGTGTTTGACCAGCTCTCGCCGCATCATGACAGTTATTTTTCAGCTTTCTCTACTGAGGTGCTCATCCAGATAGACCGGGACACAATCACAGTAGTTCTCCCTTTACTACCCTAGCCGGTATAGCGGAACGTAAGGTAGTAAGCACAGGAGCCGGGTAACCCAACTATTGACCAAAGACATGATTCGGAGCTGATACATATAAGGCCAAACTCGCGACGCCGAAGTGTGCTATAAAGCTGTTCAGACTTGTCGACAACTTATTTGTTTCCATATCGAGCCCCTGGCAACCTGTGCCGAGGTGCGAGTGTGAAACAACCAAAGAAATTCAGCTCTTCAGAAAAAGCGAATACTGGATACAGATTATGTTCACTGGGACCTGATCGACGCCATTTTACAAATAATAACGCCACGACCCAGGCTATTTGACATGCCGGTGGTCGAAGGCTGAGGGAGAAGGAACCTTACAGGCTCGAAATAGAGAGTGTGGTCTAAACAAAATTACTTGGACCTCCTGTCGCACGTCTGCGCCGTCTTGCCTTGGTGAAAGGATTACTTAACAGGAATAACCTTTGGGTAAGTGTATGAAGCCAAACTCCGAAAGAGTCCGTGAGATGACCAATATTTGAGCCACCTGTGATAAAATAGAAAGAAATAGTTAGAAAGGAAAAGGAGGAAATGGGAGTGCTTGTAGGCTTGCCCGTATTGTGCCTCCGCTGATGACCAGGGTATTTTGAGTACATAATTATGCATGCGCGGTATAAACTTCGCGTGATTGTGAGGCGAGCGACGGAGGCCGAACTACTAATCCAGCTCTGAGATTGATCGGTTCCATTTAATAGAGACTGGCGGCTTAATGGCTGATAAGTTGTGCGGCTTGACGAGGCCGCTTTGTACTTTGGCTGTAATAGCCATAGTATGATCCTCTGTACGGAGGGAGTGTTCCGTATTTCCATTTATTGTTGTGACACCGCGTGGACCGGGCATTTTAAGTTTTGCATGGGCGTAGAGTGGGACCGCATTAAAACGAGCAAAAGCGGTATGCCCCAGAAGTGCATGGTAGCCAGTGTGGAACAAGGCAATATCAAAGGTAAAGCCCTCGCTTCGGAAGTTGTTCGGTGAACCAAAAATGACTTCCAGTGTGATGGAGCCCGTGCAGTGAGCTTCTACACCGGGTACTGCTCCCTTGAGGATAGTTGTGGTGGGTTTGATTCTAGAAGGATCAATGGCCATTTTGTGGACAGTGTCTTTGTAGAGTAGATTAAGGCTACTGCCGCCGTTCATAAGGACTTTTGTGAGATGGAACCCATTGATAATTGGATCGATGATCAGAGCTGCCCAACCTTCGGGACGAATACGGCTAAATTTTGGGGGAACCAGCTCTATGGCGTATGCGTCCCGTAGTGCGCACGTGCGCTCCCCTGTAGGGGTGTATGCCACATATACCATGTTTACGGTTTTCACTTCGAGGGGAAATTGCTTCTGAACCCCGGTATTCGACAGGCGAGTCTCTTCGTCATCGCTGTCACTGGGCGGCCCGTTCCCCTTGTGTTCGGCATTAAGCTTGCCGGCTTGTTTGAAGACCCAGCATCTTCTGTTAGTGTGAGTAGCTGGTTTATCGGGGGTGCCATGAATCTGGCAGGGCCGATCCAATATCTTGTCGAGATTGGATGGTCCGTCTCTATTTGCCTTGGATGGCCTTTTCCGTTGACCGGGTTTGGAGCCGCTAAATCCGGCATTGACCGCTGTGTCTTGCGTTATTTCATTATTATTACGACGCTTGTGTTTATTGCGTCGTGGCTTGCCGTTGCCGTCTCGGACTTTGGAAGTGCCTGGATCGCTGGCACTGCTGCTCCTACGAGCGAGCCAGCTGTCTTCTCCCGCGCAAAAGCGGGTCATTAGAGCGGTAAGGGCTGCCATGGATTTTGGTTTTTCTTGACCGAGGTGGCGGGCGAGCCACTCATCCCGGACGCTGTGTTTGAAGGCCGCGAGGGCTTCGGCGTTCGGACAATTGACAATTTGGTTCTTTTTAATTAAGAACCTAGTCCAGAGCTTTCTGGCTGACTCTCCGGGCTGCTGGATGATGTGACTTAAGTCATCAGCATCTGGTGGCCGGACATATGTACCTTGGAAGTTATCGCGGAAGGCGTCTTCCAGGTCTTCCCAGCTGCCAACGGAGTTCTCTGGAAGGTTGTTTAGCCAGTGCCGCGCTGGTCCCTTTAGTTTTAGTGGGAGGTATTTAATGGCGTGGAGATCATCACCGCGGGCCATGTGGATATGGAGAAGAAAGTCCTCAATCCATACCGCGGGATCTGTTGTTCCATCATATGATTCGATATTCATGGGTTTAAACCCTTCTGGGAATTCATGCTCCATTACTTCGTCGGTGAAGCAAAGTGGGTGTGCGGCACCTCTATATCGGGCAGCGTCGCGACGTAGCTCGGATGGAGTCCGTCTGCGTTTCTCGGCCCGGGCGTGAGTATGATTATTGCGTCCGGCTAGGTAGCCGTTGTCGCGTGTCGGGGGGCGTCCCTGTGATCCATAGATCGATCTGTTCTGACCTGCTCTACTGTCCAAGTCCTGCCGCAGGTCGCATGTATGTCCCCGAGCTGTTTTATCTCTGCCTTTACGGTGAGGTGGGGCGGGCTGGTGTTCGGCTTGAGTTGCCGCTTTATCCCGACCATGTGGTAGTCGGTCAGCCACATTGCGCGATGATGTACGGGCTCCAGTGCCTCATCATCGAGCCGAGGTAGCAATTTGTTCTTCGGGTAACTTTTGGCTGGGCGCTTAAGGCCATATTCCTCGGCTGCCAGGACATCAGTCCATCTATAGTTGAGCAGATCTTGATCAGCTTGAAGCTGCTGTTGCTTCTTTTTCAGGCTCCTTGCAGTGTCTATTAGCCGGCGCTTAAAGCGCCCCTGCTCAAGTGGTTCCTCAGGCACGATAAAATCCTCGTTGCCAAGGCTCACCTCATCCTCGGAGAGCGGAAGATAATTACTGTCCTCCGAGTCTTCATGTATGGCCTGTTCGTCAGGGCTAACTTGCCCGTCTTCCCGTTCGTCCTGTTCGGAAGTTGCCTCAACGGGGTCTTCATTGTCTTCGGCATCGTTCGGAGTATTGTTTTCTCCTGTGCCGGTATTGCTGTCTTTTCCACAGCGTGAATTGGAGCGGTGCCGCTGACATCAGCGCTTTGGTTGTATCTCAGGAGGTTTATCCTCGACTGGGTCTTCCTTGTCGTCGCCGTTATTCTCTTTGGGTGTGTCCACCATGTATACGTCATACGAGGAAGTGGCCGTCCAACGTCCAGTAAATGGCGGGTTTTGGGCCTCCTCTTATCCGGCATCGTCGTCCATACCATCGATGTCTTCGGAGCCGTAATCTAGCATGTCGGTTAGGTCCTCGACAGTGGCTATGAAGTGGTCGGTGGGTGGGAAGCGAAATTCTCCATCATCAGTCTCCAGTTCGAACCGGATATAATTCGGCTGTGAGTCCCCCGCTAAGGAGAGTGTTTTTAATGAGCTTAGCATGTCGCCTAAAGGCGAGTGCTGGAAGATGTCCGCGGAGCTGAATTCGATGATCGATGCCTGATCGACCTCGCGGGCGCGGACGCACATGGTTCGGATACTGTAGCCTGAAAGGAGTCCGAGGTTCCGGTGACACAGATCCCACTCGAGGTTGGGTCTGCGTGCGGCTCCGACGCCCCTGAGTCTGCGGCTTCCATGGCGGGGTTGAGCCTCCCGTCCTCGGATGGCGCGATCTGCTCCGGATCTAGGGCCAGAGCGGTTACAGGCGCTATCTCCTGGGTATGGTCCAATGACAGATTTAAGTCGTGTTCATCGTAGTGACAGGGAGCGGCTGCCGTGGTCTCGAATCCGTCAAAGACCAAGTCTCCGCGGATATCTGCGATGTAGTTCAAGCTTCCAAATCTGACCTGATGGCCAGGGGAGTAGCTGTCGATCTTCTCTAGATGGCCAAGGGAGTTGGCCCGCAGTGTGAAGCTGCCGAATACGAAGATCTGTCCGGGGAGGAAGACCTCTCCTTGGACAACATTGTTGTAGATGGTTGACGGGGCCATCGAACCTCTTGATGACGACACAGCGGAACTCTCAATGAAAGCACCAATGTCGGTGTCAAAACCGGTGGATCTCGGGTAGGGGGTCCCGAACTGTGCGTCTAAGGTCGATGGTAATAGGAGACAGGGGACACGATGTTTACCCAGGTTCGGGCCCTCTCTATGGAGGTTATACCCTACTTCCTGCTTGATTGATCTTGATGAATATGAGTATTACAAGAGTTGATCTACCTCGAGATCATAATGGCTAAAACCCTAGAAGTCTAACCTGTATGACTATGATTATGATTCCTGCCTCTACGGACTAAGCCCTCTGGTTTATATAGACACCGGAGGGGACTAGGGTTGTACAAAGTCGGTTACAGAGAAAGGAATCTTCATATCAGGACGCCAAGCTTGCCTTCCACGCCAAGGAGAGTCCCATCCGGACACGAGAGATAGTCTTCGGTCTTGTATCTTTACAGCCCATCAGTCCGGCCCACACACCATAGTCCGGACACCCGAGGACCCCCTAATCCAGGACTCCCTCAATGACCCCTAAAAATGTGTGAAGACATTAAAGACAATGGTGGTCTGTGAAGATATTCACAAAGAATATTATGACATGAGAAGACATTCACATGAAGACTATGGAGTGCGAAGACATAGTTGTTTCGTAGTTTCCTTTTCTTCTTTGTTGAGTCATAGGAAGCACCGTACTGTTAAGTGGGGTCCAAGTGAACAAAGTCAGAGTGACTAATGTGATGCTCAACCAAATCCTACGTCTTCGAGCGAAGACAATGAGAGCAAATATTATCCAGAGCTGGATGAGTCAGCTTTACTTGTAGCCCAAGTCAAGCTACCGCGTGTGTTTGAAATCTGACCGTTGGACACGTGTCAGTTCCTTAGTGACCCAGGGTCATTTCGGACAAATCAGGTCGGGTTGCCTCCTAGCTATAAATAGCCCACCCCCTACACCATAAATTGGTGGCTGCTCAGAGTTAGTGCACGTCTTTTGTCGTTTGAGAGCAACCCACCTCCGAAGCATTTGAGAGAGAGATCCTTGCGAGGACAAAGCCCAAACACCCAGAGCCAAAGAGTGTTAGGCATCACTGAAGTCTTTCTGTCTGCATGATCTGAAGACTTATTACACTTGAGACTGTGAATCCTCCAGCCGGTTAGGCGTCACGTTCTGAGCATCCAAGAGCCATTGTGAATTGCCAGTGAACAAAGTCTGTGAAGGTTTGGAAGTCTACCTTGAAGACCTACCAGAGTGATTGGGCGAGCACTGTGTGTTCTTAGCTCAAGGGGAACAAGGTGAAGACGCGGTCTTCTGAGTTAAATCTCAGCCTCCCTAACTAGACGTACAGTTGTCACAACAAATGGAATTGGTCTACCAAATCCTTGTCCTGTCCAAGCAACTAGTTCTATCCTTATCATTTCTTTACTTTACAGTTTGTCTTCGTGAAGTCATTGCCTGCTTGCATGATCTGATTGTCTTCACTGTGTGAAGACTGTTGTTGTTGGCTTCATACTATCTTCCATCATGATCCATACTACCTAGATGTTGATAGTCTTCGTACTTTCACTTCATTGCTTAATTGACTATGGCTTGTCTAGTGTAGTCTACCTTCCGCTGCATATCAATAGGTTCATTTCTACTGTTTGTCTTCAAAGCCCCCCGTGTTTTGAAGACTTCCATAAAAACCGCCTATTCACCCCCCTCTAGTCGATAACTAGCACTTTCAGTTGTCATTTGATGAACGGGATCACATCATTAGAGAATGATGTGATGGACAAGACCCATCCATTTAGCTTAGCACTATGGTTGTTTAGTTTATTGCTATTGCTTTCTTCATGACTTATACATGTTCCTATGACTATGAGATTATGCAACTCCCGAATACCGGAGGAACACTTAGTGTCATGGATTTGTCACGGCAGATGTCCTAGTGTGAGGACTTAATTGTGAGGCCAACGCATCTATGTGGTAGCTTGAGAGGGGTTGATCGAGATGAGAGACGCGCGGTGTTGCAACACACAAGACAAGGGTTTAGACAGCTTCAGGCCCCGGGAAACGTCATCCGGTAATAGCCCTAGATGCTGTTTGTGGCTAGGTCTCATTATGCTCATGAGGGAGTTGCTGTATAAGCTGGCTCCCCTCTTGTTGTGTCTAGCCTTAAAGATTATTTTCGCTCCTCCCTCTTGGGGTGCCCTGCCCCTCCTTATATAAGTTGAAGGGGCGGGTTACATGACTAGTCCTAGTAGGATTAGGATTACTCTATTACAAGTGGAGTCCTAGTGTTGCTTCCTTTGTAAGGGAATATTCCTTACGCTTTCCTCTTAAGCCGGCCCACCATAACATGAGCTGGCCTCCTGGGCCTTGGGCCTAATCCTCTATCTGACCCGCCGTCGGGGCCATTAGTGAGTCGCCATGCTCGTGAGTCATCAGACCAGTGAGCCGCCAGACTCGTGAGTCGCCAATCCTCCGACGGGTTACCAATGAAAACACCAAGTCCCAGCCCGGTCATATATCCAGACGGGTCATACCGCGGGGTATATCCCCGACACTTAGTGTGCTATCAAACGTCACAACGTAACTGGGTGATTATAAAGATGCTCTGTAGGTGTCTCTGATGGTGTTTGTTGACTTGGCATAGATCGAGATTAGGATTTGTCACTCCGTGTATCAGAGAGGTATCTCTAGGCCCTCTCGGTAATGCACATCACTATGAGCCTTGCAAGCAATGTGACTAATGAGTTAGTCACGTGATGATACATTACAGAACGAGTAAAGAGACTTGCCGATAACGAGATTGAACTAGGTATGATGATACCGACGATTGAATCTCGGGCAAGTAACATACCGATGACAAAGAGAACAACGTATATTGTTATGCGGTTTAACAGAAAAAGATCTTCGTAGAATATGTGGGAGCCAATATGAGCATCCAGGTTCCGCTATTGGTTATTGACCAGAGAGGTGTCTCAGCCATGTCTACATAGTTCTCGAACCCGAAGGGTCCGCACGCTTAACGTTCGATGACGATTTGTATTATGAGTTATGTGATTTGATGTACCGAAGTTTGTTCGGAGTCTCGGATGAGATCACGGACATGACGAGGAGTCTCTAAATGGTTGAGACATAAAGATTGATTTATTGGACCATGTTATTCGGACACCGGAAGTGTTCGAGTAGTTTCAGGTAAAAACGGAGTGCCGGGGGGGGGGGGGGGGGGGTTACCGGAACCCCGCGGGGGAACTAATGGGCCACCATGGGCAGCCAGGGCAGGCCGCGCCCCCCTTGGCAGTCCGAATTGGACAAGGGAAGGGCGGCGGCGCCCCTTTCCTACTCCTACTCCCTCTCCCTCTCGTCCCTTCCCCCTCTCTCCCTTTTGGTGGAATCCTACTAGGACTAGGAGTCCTAGTAGGACTCCCCTCTTGGGCACGCCCTAGGGGCCGGCTGGCCCTCCCCTGCTCCCACCTTTATATACGTGGGGAGGGCAGCACCCTAGAACACACAAGTTGATCTTTCAGCCGTGTGCGGTGCCCCCCTCCATAGTTACACACCTCGGTCATATCGTCGTAGTGCTTAGGCGAAGCCCTGTGTCGGTAACTTCATCATCACCATCGCCACGCCGTCGTGCTAACATAACTCTTCCTCGGCCTCAACTGGATCAAGAGTTCGAGGGACGTCATCGAGCTGAACGTGTGCTAATCGCGGAGGTGCCGTGCGTTCGGTACTTGGATCGGTTGGATCACAAAGAAGTTCGACTACATCAACCGCGTTATTAGACGCTTCTGCTTTCGGTCTACGAGGGTACGTGGACACACTCTCCCCGCTCGTTGCTATGCTTCTCCTAGACAGATCTTGCGTGATCGTAGGAATTTTTTTGAAATACTGCGTTCCCCAACAGTGGCATCCGAGCCAGGTCTATGCGTAGATGTTATATACACGAGTAGAACACAATGAGTTGTGGGCAATAATAGTCATACTACTTACCATCAACTTCTTACTTTGATTCGGCGGCATTGTTGGATGAAGCGGCCCAGACCAACATTACATGACCGTGTTCATGAGACTGGTTCTACTGACGTGCTTTGCACACAGGTGGCTAGCGGGTGTCTATTTCTCCAGCTTTAGTTGAATCGAGTTTGACTATGTCCGGTCCTTGTTGAAGGTTAAAACATCACACTTGACGAAAAATCATTGTGGTTTTGATGCGTAGGTAAGAACGGTTCTTGCTAGAAGCCCGTAGCAGCCACGTAAAACTTGCAACAACAAAGTAGAGGAGGTCTAACTTGTTTTTGCAGGGCTTGCTGTGATGTGATATGGTCAAGACATGATGATATATAAATTGTTGTATGAGATGATCATGTTTTGTAATAGTTATCGGCAACTGGCAGGAGCCATATGGTTTTTGCTTTATTGTATGAAATGCAATCGCCATGTAATTGCTTTACTTTATCACTAAGCGGTAGCGATAGTCGTAGAAGCAATAGTTGGCGAGATGACAACGATGCTACGATAGAGATCAAGGTGTCAAGCCGGTGACAATGGTGATCATGACGGTGCTTTGGAGATGGAGATCAAAGGCACAAGATGATGATGGCCATATCATATCACTTATTTGATTGCATGTGATGTTTATCCTTTATGCATCTTATTTTGGTTAGTACGGCGGTAGCATTATAAGACTTCATGATCTCGAAACTCTCACTAAATTTCAATGTATAAGTGTTCTCCCTGAGTATGCACCGTTGCTACAGTTCGTCATGTCGAGACACCATGTGATGATCGGGTGTGATAGCTCTACGTTCACATACAACGGGTGCAAGCCATTTTTGCAGACGCAGAATACTCGGGTTAAACTTGACAGCCTAGCATATGCAGATATGGCCTCGAAAAACTGAGACAGAAAGGTCGAGCGTGAATCATATAGTAGATATGATCAACATAGTGATGTTCACCATTGAAAACTACTCCATCTCACGTGATGATCAGACATGGTTTAGTTGATTTGGATCACGTGATCACTTAGATGATTAGAGGGGTGTCTATCTAAGTGGGAGTTCTTAACTAATATGATTAATTGAACTTTAATTTATCATGAACTTAGTACCTAATAGTATTTTGCATGTCTATGTTGTTGTAGACAAATGGCCCGTGCTACTGTTCCTTTGAATTTTAATGCGTTCCTAGAGAAAGCTAAGTTGAAAGATGATGCTAGCAACTACACGGACTAGGTCCGTAACTTGGGGATTATCCTCATTGCTGCATAGAAGAATTACGTCCCAGAAGCACTGCTAGGTGCAAGACCCGCTGCAGGAGCAACGCCGGATGTTATGAACGCGTGGCAGAGCAAAGCTGATGACTACTTGATAGTTTAGTGTGCCATGCTTTACGGCTTAGAACCGGGACTTCAATGACTTTTTGAACGTCATGGAGCATATGAGATGTTCCAGGAGTTGAAGTTAATATTTCAAGCAAATGCCCGGATTGAGAGATATGAAGTCTCCAATAAGTTCTACAGCTACAAAATGGAGGAGAATAGAGAATAGTTTTGTCAGTGAACATATACCCAGAATGTCTGGGTACCACAATCACTTGACTCAACTGGGAGTTAATCTTCCTATTGATAGTGTCATTGACAGAGTTCTTCAATCACTGCCACCAAGCTACAAAAGCTTCGTGATGAACTATAATATGCAAGGGATGGATAAGACAATTCCCGAGCTCTTCGCGATGCTAAAGGCTGCAGAGGTAGAAATCAAGAAGGAGCATCAAGTGTTGATGGTTAACAAGACCACTAGTTTCAAGAAGAAGGGCAAAGGGAAGAAGGGGAACTTCAAGAAGAACGGCAAGCAATTTGCTGCTCAAGTGAAGAAGCCCAAGTCTGGACCTAAGCCTGAGACTGGGTGCTTCTACTGCAAAGGGACTGGTCACTGGAAGCGGAACTGCCCCAAGTATTTGGCGGATAAGAAGGACAACAAAGTGAAAGGTATATTTGATATACATGTTATTGATGTGCACCTTACTAATGCTCGTAGTAGCGCCTGGGTATTTGATACTGGTTCTATTGCTCATATTTGCAACTCAAAACAGGGGCTGCGGATTAAGCAAAGATTGGCTAACGATGAGGTGACGATGCACGTGGGAAATGGTTCCAAAGTCGATGTGATCGTGGTCGGCACGCTACCTCTACATCTACCTTCGGGATTAGTTTTAGACATGAATAATTGTTATTTGGTGCCAGCGTTAAGCATGAACATTATATCTAGATCTTGTTTGATGCGAGACCATTATTCATTTAAATCAGAGAATAATGGTTGTTCTATTTATATGAGTAATATCTTTTATGGTCATGCACCCTTGATGAGTGGTCTATTTTTATTGAATCTCGATAGTAGTGATACACATATTCATAGTATAGAAGCCAAAAGATACAAGTTTAATAATGATAGTGCTACTTATTTGTGGTACTGCTGTTTAGGTCATATTGGTGTAAAGCGCATGAAGAAACTCCATGCTGATGGGCTTTTCGAATCACTTGATGCTTGCGAACCATGCCTCATGGGCAAGATGACTAAGACTCTGTTCTCCGGAACAATGGAGCGAGCAACAGACTTATTGGAAATAATACATACTGATGTATGCGGTCCAATGAGTGTTGATGCTCGCGGCGGGTATTGTTATTTTCTGACCTTCACAGATTATTTGAGCAGATATGGGTATATCTACTTGATGAAACATAAGTCTGAAACATTTGAAGAGTTCAAAGAATTTCAGAGTGAAGTGGAAAATCATCATAAAAAGAAAATAAAGTTTCTATGATCTGATTGTGGAGGTGAATATTTGAGTTATGAGTTTGGTCTTCACTTGAAACAATGCGGAATAGTTTCGCAACTCACGCCACCTGGAACAACATAGCATAATGGTGTGTTCGAACATCGTAACCGCACTTTATTAGATATGGTGCGATCTATGATGTCTCTTACTGATTTACCGCTATCGTTTTGGGGTTATGCTTTAGAGACGGATGCATTCACGTTAAATAGGGCACCATCTAAATCCTTTGAGACGACACCATACGAACTGTGGTTTGGCAAGAAACCCAAGTTGTCGTTTCTTAAATTTTGGGGCTGCGATGCTTATGCGAAAAAGCTTCAACCTGATAAGCTTGAACCCAAATCGGAGAAATGTGTCTTCATAGGATACCCAAAGGAAACTGTTGGGTACACCTTCTATCACAATTCCGAAGACAAGATATTCATTGCTAAGAATAGATCCTTTCTAGAGAAGGAGTTTCTCTCGAAAGAAGTGAGTGGGAGGAAAGTAGAACTTGATGAGGTAAGTGTACCTTCTCCCGAATTGGAAAGTAGTCCATCACAGAAATTAGTTCCAGTGATTTCTACACCAATTAGTGAGGAAGCTAATGATGGTGATCTTCAAACTTCGGATCAAGTTACTACTGAACCTGGTAGGTCAACCAGAGTAAGATCCGCACCAGAGTGGTACGGTAATCCCGTTCTGGAAGTCATGTTACTTGACCATGACGAACCTACAAACTATGAGGAAGCGATGATGAGCCCAGATTCCACGAAATGGCTTGAGGCCATGAAATCTGAGATGGGATCCATGTATGAGAACAAAGTGTGGACTTTGGTTGACTTGCCCGATGATCGGCAAGCCATAGAGCATAAATGGATCTTCAAGAGGAAGACTGACGCTGACGGTAATGTTACTGTCTACAAAGCTTGACTTTTTGCGAAAGGTTTTCAACAAGTTTAAGGAGTTGACTACGATGAGACTTTCTCACCCGTAGCGATGCTTAAGTCTGTCCGAATCATGTTACCATTTTATGATTATGAAATTTGGCAAATGGATGTCAAAACGGCATTCCTTAATGGATATCTTAAAGAAGAGCTGTATATGATGCAACCAGAAGGTTTTGTCGATCCAAAAGGTGCTAACAAAATGTGCAAGCTCCAGCGATCCATTTATGGACTGGTGCAAGCCTCTCGGAGTTGGAATATACGCTTTGATAGTGTGATCAAAGCATATGGTTTTATACAGACTTTTGGAGAAGCTTGTATTTACAAGAAAGTGAGTGGGAGCTCTGTAGCATTTCTGATATTATATGTGGATGACATATTGTTGACCGGAAATGATACTGAATTTCTGAATAGCATAAAAGGATACTTGAATAAGAATTTTTCAATGAAAGACCTCGGTGAAGCTGCTTATATATTGGGCATCAAGATCTATAGAGATAGATCAAGACGCTTAATTGGACTTTCACAAAGCACATACCTTGATAAAGTTTTGAAAAATTTCAAAATGGATCAAGCAAAGAAAGGGTTCTTGCCTGTGTTACAAGGTGTGAAGTTGAGTCAGACTCAATGCCCGATCACTTCAGAAGATAGAGAGAAAATGAAAGTCATTCCCTATGCTTCAGCCATAGGCTCTATCATGTATGCAATGCTGTGTACCAGACCTGATGTGTGCCTTGCTATCAGTTTAGCAGGGAGGTACCAAAGTAATCCAGGAGTGGATCATTGGACAGCGGTCAAGAACATCCTGAAATACCTGAAAATGACTAAGGATATGTTTCTCGTTTATGGAGGTGACAAAGAGCTCGTCGTAAACGGTTACGTCGATGCAAGCTTTGACACTGATCCGGATGACTCTAAGTCACAAACCGGATACATGTTTATATTGAACGGTGGAGCTGTCGGTTGGTGCAGTTCTAAGCAAAGCGTCGTGGCGGGATCTACGTGTGAAGCGGAGTACATAACTGCTTTGGAAGCAGCAAATGAAGGAGTCTGGATGAAGGAGTTCATATCCGATCTAGGTGTCATACCTAGTGCATCGAGTCCAATGAAAATCTTTTGTGACAATACTGGTGCAATTGCCTTGGCAAAGGAATCCAGATTTCACAAGAGAACCAAGCACATCAAGAGATGCTTCAATTCCATCCGCGATCAAGTCAAGGAGGAAGACATAGAGATTTGCAAGATACATACGGATCTGAATATTGCATACCCGTTGACTAAGCCTCTCTCACGAGCAAAACATGATCAACACCAAGACTCCATGGGTTTTAGAATCATTACTGTGTAATCTAGATTATTGACTCTAGTGCAAGTGGGAGACTGAAGGAAATATGCCCTAGAGGCAATAATAAAGTTGTTATTTATATTTCCTTATATCATGATAAATGTTTATTATTCATGCTAGAATTGTATAACCAGAAACTTAGTACATGTGTGGATACATAGACAAACATAGTGTCTCTAGTATGCCTCTACTTGACTAGATCGTTAAGGTTAATTTTCCTAGCCATAGACATGTGTTGTCATTTGATGAACGGGATCACATCATTAGAGAATGATGTGATGGACAAGACCCATCCGTTAGCTTAGCACTATGATCGTTTAGTTTATTGCTATTTCTTTCTTCATGACTTATACATGTTCCTATGACTATGAGATTATGCAACTCCCGAATACCGGAGGAACACTTAGTGTGCTATCAAACGTCACAACGTAACTGGGTGATTATAAAGATGCTCTACAGGTGTCTCCCATGGTGTTTATTGAGTTGGCATAGATCGAGATTAGGATTTGTCACTCCGTGTATCGGAGAGGTATCTCTAGGCCCTCTCGGTAATGCACATCACTATGAGCCTTGCAAGCAATGTGACTAATGATTTAGTCACGGGATGATACATTACAGAACGAGTAAAGAGACTTGTCGGTAACGAGATTGAACTAGGTACGATGATACCGACGATCGAATCTCGGGCTAGTAACATACCGATGACAAAGGGAACAACGTATGTTGTTATGCGATTTGACCGATAAAGATCTTCGTAGAATATGTGGGAGCCAATATGAGAATCCAGGTTCCTCTATTGGTTATTGACCGAAGAGGTGTCTCAGTCATGTCTTGCTACCTCTTGAGCACAGCGTTGGTTTTCCCTTGAAGAGGGAAGGGTGATGCAGTAAAGTAGCATAAGTATTTCCCTCGGTTTTTGAGAACCAAGGTATCAATCCAGTAGGAGATCACGCACAAGTCTCGCGCACCTACACAAACAAATAAGAACCTCGCAACCAACGCGAAAAAGGGGTTGTCAATCCCTTCAAGGTCACTTACGAGAGTGAGATCTGATAGATATGATAAGATAATATTTTTGGTATTTTTATGATAAAGAAGCAAAGTAAAATAAAAGGCAACAAAAATAGCTAAGTGTTGGAAGATTAATATGATGGAGAATAGACCCGGGGGCCATAGGTTTCACTAGTGGCTTCTCTCAAGAGCATAAGTATTATGGTGGGTGAACAAATTACTGTCGAGCAATTGATAGAATTGAGCATAGTTATGAGAATATCTAGGTATGATCATGTATATAGGCATCACGTCCGTAACAAGTAGACCGAAACGATTCTGCATCTACTAATATTACTCCACACATCGACCGCTAGCCAGCATGCATCTAGAGTATTAAGTTCATAAGAACGGAGTAACGCTTTAAGCAAGATGACATGATGTAGAGGGATAAACTCATGCAATATGATATAAACCCCATCTAGTTATCCTCGATGGCAACAATACAATACGTGCCTTGTTGCCCCTGCTGTCACTGGGAAAGGACACCGCAAGATTGAACCCAAAGCTAAGCACTTCTCCCATTGCAAGAAAGATCAATCTAGTAGGCCAAACCAAACTGATAATTCAAAGAGACTTGCAAAGATAACCAATCATACATAAAAGAATTCAGAGAAGATTCAAATATTGTTCATAGATAATCTTGATCATAAACCCACAATTCATCGGTCTCGACAAACACACCGCAAAAGAAGAGTTACATCAAATAGATCTCCAAGAGAATCGAGGAGAACTTTGTATTGAGATCCAAAGAGAGATAAGAAGCCATCTAGCTAATAACTATGGACCTGAAGGTCTGAGGTGAACTACTCACACATCATCGGAGAGGCTATGGTGTTGATGTAGAAGCCCTCCGTGATCAATGCCCCCTCCGGCAGGACGCCGGAAAAGGCCCCAAGATGGGATCTCACGGGTACAGAAGGTTGCGGCGGTGGAGCTAGGTTTTCGTGGATGCCTCTGATGGTTTGGGGGTACGTAGGTATATATAGGAGGAAGAAGTACGTCGGTGGAGCAACATGGGCCCCACGAGGGTGGAGGGCGCGCCTGGGGGGGTGTAGGCGCGCCCCCCTGCCTCGTGCTCTCCATGTTGATTGCTTTACGTAGACTCCAAGTCCTCCGGATCACGTTTGTTCCGAAAATCACGTTCCCGAAGGTTTCATTCCGGTTGGACTCCGTTTGATATTCTTTTTCTGCGAAACACTGAAATAGGACAAAAAAACACAACAATTTGGGCTGGGCCTCCGCTTAATAGGTTAATGTAACATCCCAAAATTCTAAATTTTGGAATGTTATATTAAATAGATAGTTTTGATTGATTGTTTGGTCGTTGTGTGATTGATTGACTGAAAGCGAGTGAAATTTGAAACTTTTTGAAAGTTAAATGAGAGGGAATAAAAGGACTTTCCCAAACTTTCCTTTTTATGATCTCCATGAATTCAAATACTTTTCATCACAAAACCCTGGAGAGAAGATGACATGACTTCTTTCATTTATTTAAATGAAAAGGGGTGTTGAAAATATTTGAATTTCATTTGAAAATATTTCCAACCCAGAAACTTTATGCAACTCAATGATTTTCACGAGCGAAGATAAAACGACTTCTTCAAAACATATGAAATATGAGTTGGGAGTTTCAAAGAATTAAATTCAAAGTCCCATTGAATTTATTCTCAATTTGGAGTTATTTGGCTTTTATTCAAATTATTTTTCTCCAAAAATAAAATACATGGAAATTAGGGTAAAATGATTCCCTACATCAGAAAATTGGAGAGAAATAAATTTGAAATCATTTTGGTATTTTAAAAATTATTTTTATTGGGTTTTATTGTAGCAGTAGCACTCTTTGCTTTATTTAAATTTGTGTGGATTTTATTTGACTTTACAAAATGTTCATCTTGTAGAAAATCTTTTTCTGAAAATTTTGATATATTATATGCCTATATAATATTTTTATTTATTTGGTTTTATTGTTTTATCTGTCTAAAAAAATCTTTATTTTAAAAAAACTTCCTCTTCGCCCACTGGGCCGGCCCAGCTCCCTGCCAGGCCGTGGCCCAGCCCGCTCGTCTCCCGCTCGTCCCCGAGCTCGGCTCGGAGTCCGCCGCCCGCATGCCAGCGCCGCCGCCGTGTCCATCGCGGACACCGCGCCCCGCCGCCTTTGCCTTGCCCCGCCTCCACGCCTCGCCTCCCCTTAAATATCGGGCCCCTCGAGCGTCGCGACGCCTTGAGCCGCCGCCGCCCTCACATCTCGCCGCCGCGCCGCCGCACTTCCCCGTCGTCGAGAGCCGCATCCGCCGCCGTCGCCTCGCCTAGGCTGCCCTGCGCCGACTGCTGTCGCTGCCGCGCCGCCCTGCGCCGCTAGCGCCGTCGCCGCCGAGCCCGCCGCCTCCGGAGCTGCTGCCCACCGTCGCAGGAGATCGCCGGAACCGCCCGCCGCCCGATCCGCCGCCCGACCCGCCGGTTTCTTCCGGTCCGGTATAAAACCGTCCCCGGTTCGCCGGTTTTTCTTTAGGTTTAGGTTTTCTTCGGTTTTGTTTAAAACTGTTTTTTTAATATTTTAGTTAAGTAACGAACGTTTTCTATTTAGGAAGTTTTAGTGAATGTTTTCGTTCTATAGATCTGTTTAGCGAACGTTCGTTCGGTAGAATTTTTCTTTTTCTTTTTAATTTCGGCCAGGGACCCATCCGTGAATATTTATATTTACAGATTAGCCCCTGGTTTTCAAACGACCAGATCTTTTTACTCGTTTATCCAAATCCAACGAAACCAACGCCCAGTTCTTCGTTATGATCCCCTCTATCCAGTAAAACAACTTAAACATGTTTTTGAAAATTTAAAATTTGTTTTTAAACAGATTTGAATTTGAATCTTCTTTTGATCATAACTTGAGTTTTATAACTCCGTTTTAGTTGATTCTTTTTGCTATTCGAAGCCCTTGACCTAAACTTTCTAATAAGGCCAAATTCACCTAATTTTGGTACTGTTAGAAATTGTTTTATGTTGCAAGAGTTATTTGCTTGGTTTTGATGTTTTCCAAATTGTTTCTTCGTTCTTTCCGATCTTTTGAGTGACTGCTTATGTGTGGTTACTATTGCTTGCTTACGATAGATTGACCGGAGTGTGACGAGTAGAACTATCAAGAGTTTTGAGTGTGAATCATCTTCATCAACAGTACAGGCAAGTTTAAACTTTGATCACACTTTTCATTACCTAGTTTTTTATGCATTAGTTTCACCCTCAAACATTGCATGGTTAGGAATTGATAACTTGTGGGTATTGGGAAGTAGTTGATGAGGTAGGAACCTATTGCCCTGCATTCAAACCTTGGGAGTTACTTTCACATTGCTTACATTGTTATGCTATGCTCGTAGACGTGGATTGGGTTTGAGTGTACCCATGACAGTTGTGAGATTGTTAATTAATGGTTAACTTAAGGTGGCAACTTTAATACACATCTGGGTGGATTGAGGCACCTGGGGTATCCAGTGATTGCCTGTATTTTTTGGAAATCCCGGGGTACCATGTGATTCTCCTATGGACTGCCACCCAGGCTCAAAGGGATCATAAGATTATTCATGCTAGAAACTTCCGTGTGCAGCCACAAGCCATTATGGGCTCTGGCATAGTTGAGTATGTTGTGTGACCTCTTTCAGTGGTAGGCTAGCAAATGTAGGGGATGTAGGTGGTACGGTCTACCCATCGAAAGAGTTAACGCTTCTGAAAGACTGTGTCTCGGTCATCCGTTTCTAAAACATCATGTAGTGCGAGAAATCCAACGGAGGAGATCGAGTCTTGTGGGGAAAAGTGCGCAAACCTCTGCATAGTGTACAAACTAATCATGGTTAGCCGTGTCCCCGGTTATGGACGTCTTGAGTATCTGGTTCTTGGATTATCATGTTGATCTCATCACTCTAAATTAATTTTGTTGGGTTGTTAATTACCTATAATTGGGATTGAGATGGGGTTTACCATTCTCAATGTTTTCAACAAACTTTGTAGTTAAATAAAAATATATTCCTTTGCAATAGGGAAAAATTGGCTTTTCGGAAAAACATTATAACCATAGAGCTTTCCACCAACCAAATATGCATGTACTGATAGTTATCATTCATCATTATCCTATGGTGTGAATTTGCCAGTACATTCAATGTACTGACCCTTTGTGGCTGCAACGTCTCATGTTGCAGGATTTTCTTATGACGAGTAAGTGATACGTTAGGGTTATGATTTCTACACTCAACTGTGCCGTTGGTGTTGATGGGAATCCACAGCCTTGTTGTTTCTTCCGCTTTATGGATAGAGGTAATAGTATTTACGTTACTTTATACATGTGATTTACCTCTGTTATAAATCCTCGAGTACTGTGTGTGTCAGCATACCGATCCAGGGATGACACTTAAGCACAGAGACTTGACCGTCTGAGGTCGGGTCGCTACAGTTAGTCCCAAAAATAATATAAAATTGTATAATAAAGCCCATTAAACATCCAAAACATAATATAATATAGCATGGAACAATAAAAAATTATAGATACGTTGGAGACATATCAAGCATCCCCAAGCTTAATTCCTACTCGTCCTCGAGTAGGTAAATGATAAAAACAGAATTTTTGATGTGGAATGCTTCTTAGCATAATTTGCAATGTAATTCTCTTAATTGTGGTATGAATGTTCAGATCCGAAAGATTCAAGACAAAAGTTTAATATTGACATAAAAATAATAATACTTCAAGCATACTAACTAAGCAATTATGTCTTCTCAAAATAACATGGCCAAAGAAAGTTATCCCTACAAAATCATATAGTCTGGCTATGCTCTATCTTCATCACACAAAGTATTTAATCATGCACAACCCCGATGACAAGCCAAGCAATTGTTTCATACTTTTGGTGTTCTCAAACTTTTCAATCTTCACGCAATACATGACCGTGAGCCATGGACATAGCACCATATGTGGAATAGAATGGTGGTTGTGGAGAGGACAAAAAGGAGAAGATAGTCTCACATCAACTAGGCGTATCAACGGGCTATGGAGATTCCCATTAATAGATATCAATGTGAGTGGGTAGGGATTGCCATGCAACAGATGCACTAGAGCTATAAGTATATGAAAGCTCAACAAAAGAAACTAAGTGGGTGTGCATCCAACTCGCTTGCTCACGAAGACCTAGGGCATTTTGAGGAAGCCCATCATTGGAATATACAAGCCAAGTTCTATAATGAAAAATTCCCACTAGTATATGAAAAGTGATAACATAGGAGACTCTCTATCATGAAGATCATGGTGCCACTTTGAAGCACAAGTGTGGTAAAAGGATAGTAGCATTGTCCCTTCTCTCTTTTTCTCTCATTTTTTTGTTTGGCCTTTTCTCTTTTTTTTATGGCCTTTCTTCTTTTTTTATTTAGTCCGGAGTCTCATCCCGACTTATGGGGGAATCATAGTCTCCATCATCCTTTCCTCACCTGGGACAATGCTCTAATAATGATGATCATCACACTTTTATTTTCTTTACAACTCAAGAATTATAACTCAAAACTTAGAACAAAATATGACTCTATGTGGATGCCTCCGGTGGTGTACCGGGATATGCAATGAATCAAGAGTGACATGTATGAAAGAATTATGAACAGTGGCTTTGCCACAAATACGTTGTCAACTACATGATCATGCAAAGCAATATGACAATGATGAAGCGTGTCATAGTAGACGGAACGGTGGTAAGTTGCATGGCAATATATCTCGGAATGGCTATGGAAATGCCATGATAGGTAGGTATGGTGGCTGTTTTGAGGAAGGTATATGGTGGGTGTATGATGCCGGCGAAAAGTGCGCGGTATTAGAGAGGCTAGCAATGGTGGAAGGATGAGAGTGCGTATAATCCATGGACTCAACATTATTCATAAAGAACTCATATACTTGTTGCAAAAATCTACAAGTTATCAAAGCAAAGTATTATGATCATGCTCCTAGGGGGATAGATTGGTAGGAAAAGACCATCGCTCGTCCCCGACCGCCACTCATAAGGGAGACAATCAATAAATAAATCATGCTCCGACTTCATCACATAACGGTTCACCATACGTGCATGCTACGGGAATCACAAACTTTAACACAAGTATTTCTCAAATTCACAACTACTCAACTAGCATGACTCTAATATCACCATCTTCATATCTCAAAACAATTATCAAGCATCAAACTTCTCATAGTATTCATCACACTCATAAGAAGTTTTTTACTAATCTTAGATGCCTATCATAATTAAAGCAAATTACGATGCTGTTTTGTAGGACTCTCAAAATAATATAAGTGAAGCATGAGAGAACAATAGTTTCTATAAAACAAATCCACCACCGTGCTCTAAAAGATATAAGTGAAGCACTAGAGCAAAAACTATATAGCTCCAAAGATATAAGTGAAGCACATAGAGCATTCTAATAAATTCCGAATCATGTGTGTGTCTCTCAAAAGGTGTGTACAGCAAGGATGATTGTGGAAAACTAACAAACAAAGACTCAAATCATAAAATACGCTCCAAGCAAAACACATATCATGTGGTGAATAAAAATATAGCTCCAAGTAAAGTTACCGATGGACGAAGACGAAAGAGGGGATGCCTTCCGGGGCATCCCCAAGCTTTGGCTTTTTGGTGTCCTTATATTATCTTGGGGTGCCATGGGAATCCCCAAGCTTAGGCTCTTGCCACTCCTTGTTCCATAATCCATCAAATCTTTTACCCAAAACTTGAAAACTTCACAACAGAAAACTCAACAGAAAATCTCGTGAGCTCCGTTAGCGAAAGAAAACAAAACACCCCTTCAAGGTACTGTATTGAACTCATTCTTTATTTATATTGGTGTTAAACCTACTGTATTCCAACTTCTCTATGGTTTATAAATTATTTTACTAGCCATAGATTCATCAAAATAAGCAAACAACACACGAAAAACAGAATCTGTCAAAAATAGAATAGTCTGTAGTAATCTGTAACTAACGCAAACTTCTGGAACTCAAAAAATTCTGCAAAAATAGGACGACCTAGAAAATTTGTTTATTGATATACTTAAATTGTAATCAATATTTTATCACCTTCTAGTGATTTTTAACAAATTTTTTCGTGAACAGAAAGTTTCTGGAATTTTCAGCAAGATCAAATAACTATTATCCAAGAAGATCCTATAGGTTTAACTTGGCACAAACACTAATTAAAACACAAAAACAAATCTAACCAGAGGCTAGATCAAAGATTTATTCCTAAACAGAAGCAAAAATAAAAAAAACTAAAATAAAATTGGGTTGCCTTCCAACAAGCGCGATCGTTTAATGCCCCTAGCTAGGCATAAAAGCAAGGATAGATCTAGGTATTGCCATCTTTGGTTGGCAATCCATAAGTGGCTCTCATAATAGATTCATAAGGTAATTTTATTTTATTTCTAGGGAAGTGTTCCATGCCTTTCCTTAACGGAAATTAGAATCTAATATTCCCTTCCTTCATATCAATAATTGCACCAATCGTTCTAAGGAAAGTTCTACCAAGAATAATAGGACATGGAGGATTGCAATCTATATCAAGAACAATAAAATCTCCAGGCACATAGTTCCTATTTGCAACAATAAGAACATCATTAATTCTTCCCATAGGTTTCTTAATAGTGGAATCCTCAAGGTGCAAGTTTAAAGAGCAATCATCAAATTCATGGAAAACTAACAAATCGCACAAAGTTTTTGGAATCGTGGAGACACTAGCACCCAAATCACACAAAGCATAGCATTCATGATATTTAATTTTAATTTTAATAGTAGGTTACCACTCATCATAAAGTTTTCTAGGGATAGAAACTTCCAACTCAAGTTTTTCTTCATAAGATTGCATCAAAGCATCAATGATATGTTTAGTAAAAGCTTTATTTTGACTATAAGCATGCGGAGAATTTAGCACGGATTGCAACAAGGAAATACAATATATCAAAGAGCAATTGTCATAATTAAATTCCTTGAAATCCAAAATAGTGGGTTCATTAATATCTAAAGTTTTAACTTCTTCAATCCCACTTTTACCAACTTTATCATCAAGATCTAAAAACTCCGAATTTTTGGGACGCCTTCTACGTAAAGGTATCTCATATTCAGTCCCATCATTATCAAGATTCATATTGCAAAACAAAGATTTAATAGGGGACACATCAATAACTTTTAGATCTTCATCTTTATTTTCATAGAAATTTGAAGAACACGCTTTCACAAAGCAATCTTTCTTAGCACGCATCCTAGCGGTTCTTTCTTTGCACTCATCAATGGAAATTCTCATGGCTTTGAGAGACTCATTGATATCATGCTTAGATGGAATAGATCTAAGTTTCAAAGAATCAACATCAAGAGAAATTCTATCAACGTTCCTAGCCAATTCATCAACTTTAAGCAATTTTTCTTCAAGCAAAGCATTGAAATTCTTTTGTGAATTCATAAACTCCTTAACACTAGTCTCAAATTCAGAGGGCATCTTATTAAAATTTCCATAAGAATTGTTGTAGGAATTACCATAATTATTAAAGGAATTACTAGGGAACGGCCTAGGATTATAGTTTCCTCTATAGGCATTGTTACCAAAATTATTCCGACCAACAAAATTCACATCCATAGGTTCATTATTATTCTCAATCAAAGTAGACAAAGGCATATCATTAGTATCAGAAGAAACACTCTTAGTAGCAAATAATTTCATAAGTTCATCCATCTTTCCACTCAAAACATTAATTTCTTCTATCACATGCACTTTTTTATTAGTAGATCTTTCAGTGTGCCATTGAGAATAATTAACCATAATATTATCTAGGAGTTTAGTAGCTTCTCCTAAAGTGATTTCCATAAAAGTGCCTCCCGCAGCCGAATCTAAAAGATTTCTAGAAGCGAAATTCAATCTGGCATCAAAAATTTGTATAATCATCCACAAATTCAAACCATGCGTAGGGCAATTACGTATCATTAATTTCATCCTCTCCCAAGCTTGTGCAACATGTTCATGATCAAGTTGCTTAAAATTCATGATATCGTTTCTAAGAGAGATGATTTTAGCGGGAGGAAAATACTTAGAGAAAAAAGCATCTTTGCACTTATTCCATGAATCAATACTATTTTTAGGCAAAGACGAAAACCAAACTTTAGCACGATCTCTAAGCGAAAAAGGAAATAGCTTAAATTTAACAATATCATTGTCCACATCTTTCTTCTTTTGCATATCACACAAATCAACGAAGCTATTCCGATGGGTAGCGACATCTTCACTAGGAAGGCCGGCGAATTGATCTTTCATGACAAGATTCAACAAAGCAGCATTAATTTCACAAGATTCAGCATTGGTAAGAGGAGCAATCGGAGTGCTAAGAAAATCATTGTTGTTGGTATTGGTAAAGTCACACAATTTAGTATTATCTTGAGCCATCGTGACAAGCAAGCAATCTAACACACGAGCAAACAAGGAGCAAGCGAAAAATAGGCGAACGGAAAAGAGGGCGAATAAAACGGCAAGGGTGAAGTGGGGGAGAGGAAAACAAGAGGCAAATGGCAAATAATGTAATGCGAGGGATAAGAGTTTGTGATGGGTACTTGGTATGTCTTGACTTGACTTGACTTGGCTTGAATCTCCCCGGCAACGGTGCCAGAAATCCTTCTTGCTACCTCTTGAGCACTGCGTTGGTTTTCCCTTGAAGAGGAAAGGGTGATGCAGTAAAGTAGCGTAAGTATTTCCCTCAGTTTTTGAGAACAAAGGTATCAATCCAGTAGGAGATCACGCACAAGTCCCGCGCACCTACACAAACAAATAAGAACCTCGCAACCAACGCGAAAAAGGGGTTGTCAATCCCTCCACGGTCACTTACGAGAGTGGGATCTGATAGATATGAGAAGATAATATTTTTGGTATTTTTATGATAAAGATGCAAAGTAAAATAAACGACAATAAAAATAGCTAAGTGTTGGAAGATTAATATGATGGAGAATAGACCCGGGGGCCATAGGTTTCACTAGTGGCTTCTCTCAAGAGCATAAATATTACGGTGGGTGAACAAATTACTATCAAGCAATTGATAGAATTGAGCATAGTTATGAGAATCTCTAGGTATGATCATGTATATAGGCATCACGTCCGTAACAAGTAGGCCGAAATGATTTTGCATCTACTACTATTACTCCACACATCGACCGCTATCCAGCATGCATCTAGAGTATTAAGTTCATAAGAACGGAGTAACACTTTAAGCAAAATGACATGATGTAGAGGGATAAACTCATGCAATATGATATAAACCCCATCTTGTTATCCTCGATGGCAACAATACAATACGTGCCTCGCTGCCCCTGTTATCACTGGGAAAGGACACCGCAAGATTGAACCCAAAGCTAAGACTTCTCCCATTGCAAGAAAGATCAATCTAGTAGGCCAAACCAAACTGATAATTCGAAGAGACTTGCAAAGATAACCAATCATACATAAAATAATTCAGAGAAGATTCAAATATTGTTCATAGATAATCTTGATCATAAACCCACAATTCATCGGTCTCGACAAACACACCGCAAAAGAAGAGTTACATCAAATAGATCTCCAAGAGAATCGAGGAGAACTTTGTATTGAGATCCAAAGAGAGAGAAGAAGCCATCTAGCTAATAACTATGGACCCGAAGGTCTGAGGTAAACTACTCACACATCATCGGAGAGGCTATGGTGTTGATGTAGAAGCCCTCCGTGATCAATGCCCCCTCCGGCAGGACGCTAGAAAAGGCCCCAAGATGGGATCTCACGGGTATAGAAGGTTGCGGCGGTGGAACTAGGTTTTCGTGGATGCCTCTGATGGTTTGGGGTACGTAGGTATATATAGGAGAAAGATGTACGTCGGTGGAGCAACATGGGCCCCACGAGGGTGGAGGGCGCGCCTGGGAGGGGGAGGGGGGGTAGGCGCGCCCCCAGCCTCGTGCTCTCCATGGTGATTGCTTTACGTAGACTCCAAGTCCTCTGGATCATGTTTGTTCTGAAAATCACGTTCCCGAAGGTTTCATTCCGTTTGGACTCCGTTTGATATTCTTTTTCTGCGAAACACTGAAATAGGCAAAAAAATAGCAATTTGGGCCGGGCCTCCGGTTAATAGGTTAGTCCCAAAAAATAATATAAAAGTGTATAATAAAGCCCATTAAACATCCAAAACAGAATATAATATAGCATGGAACAATCAAAAATTATAGATACGTTGGAGACGTATCATGTCTGCATAGTTCTCGAACCCGTAGGGTCCGCACGCTTAACGTTCGATGACGATTTGTATTATGAGTTATGTGATTTGATGTACCGAAGTTTGTTTGGAGTCCCGGATGAGAACACAGACATGACGAGGAGTCTCAAAATGGTCGAGACATAAAGATTGATATATTGGACCGTGTTATTCGAACACCGGAAGTGTTCCGAGTAGTTTCGGGTAAAAAGGAGTGCGGGGGGGGGGGGGCTTACCGGAACCCCCCGGAGGAACTAATGATCCACCATGGGCCTTATTGGAGAGAGAGGAGGGCAGCCAGGGCAGGCCGCGCGCCCCCCCTTAGCAGTCCGAATTGGACAAGGGAAGGGGGGGCGGCGCCCCCTTTCCTACTCTCTCTCCCTCTTCTTCCTTCCCCCTCTCTCCCTTTTGGTGGAATCCTACTAGGACTAGGAGTCCTAGTAGGACTCCCCTCTTGGGCGCGCCCTAGGGGCCTGCTGGTCCTCCCATCCTCCCTCCTTTATATACGTGGGGAGGGTGGCACCCTAGAACACACAAGTTGATCTTTTAGCCGTGTACGGTGCCCCCCTCCACAGTTACACACCTCGGTCATCTCGTCGTAGTGTTAGGCGAAGCCCCGCATCGGTAACTTCATCATCACCGTCGCCATGCCGTCGTGCTAACGGAACTCTCCCTCGGCCTCAACTGGATCAAGAGTTCGAGGGACGTCATCGAGCTGAACGTGTGCTGATCGCGGAGGTGTCGTGCGTTTGGTACTTGGATCGGTTGGATCGCGAAGACGCTCGACTACATCAACCACGTTATTAAACGCTTCCGCCTTAGGTCTACAAGGGTACGTGGACACACTCTCCCCGCTCGTTGTTATGCTTCTCCTAGATAGATCTTGCGTGATCGTAGGAAATTTTTTGAAATACTGCGTTCCCCAACACTAAGGTCACTTAGTCCTCACCTAATCACTCTGGTAAGTCTTCAAGGTAGAGTTCCAAACCTTCACAGACTTCATTCACCCGCAATCCACAATGACTCTTGGATCCTCAGAATGCGACGCCTAACCGACTGGAAGATCACAGTCTTCAGGTGTAATGAGTCTTCATATCACGCGGACAGAAAGACTTCAGTGATGCCAAACACTCTTTGGGATCTTTGTGTTTTGGGCTTTGTCCTCGCAAGGATTCTCTCTCAAAGGATTTGGAGGTGGGTTGCTCTCAAATGACAAAAGCCGTGCACTAACTCTGAGCAGCCACCAATTTATGGTGTAGGAGGTGGGCTATTTATAGCCTGGAGGCAACCCGACATGTTATGTCCGAAATGACCCTGGGTCACTAAGGAACCGACACGTGTCCAATGGTCGGATTTCAAACACACGCGGTAGCTTGACTTGGGCTACACGCAAAGCTGACTCATCCAACTCGGGATAAGATTTTCTCTCATTATCTTCACTCGAAGACATAGGATTTTGGTTGAGCGTCACGTCATTCTTATGACTTTGCTCACCTGGAACACACTTGACAGTTCGGTGGTTCCTATGACTCAAGAAAGAAGAAAATGAAACTACGAAAGAAACTATGCTTCACACTCCATTGTCTTCAAGTGAATGTCTTCACACGTCATTATCTTCGACGTGAATGTCTTCACGAACCACCATTGTCTTCAGCGTCTTCATACAATTTTAGGGGTCATCTCTAATGAGTAAACCGAATCAATGAGGGACTTCTACCTGTGTTATCCTATGAAACTCACAAACACATTAGTCCCTCAACCACGATAGTCATCAATACTCCAAAACCAACTAGGGGTGGCACTAGATGCACTTACAATCTCCCCCATTTTGGTGATTGATGACAAACTGGTTGAAGTTTTCAATGGGGATAAAAATATGTGAAAGTTAAAGAACGTGGTCTTTGGCTTGATGAAGTTGAAAGGGCTCCCCCTGAAGATGTGCATATAAGTAATTTGCCTTTGAATGCAAATGCACATTGCAGGTTTTGCTTTGTGGAGATCTCCTTCTGTTCATGAAGTCAAATCATCATGCATACAAAAATGTATTAAAGATAATGGCATGCACAATGAAAAATGGGCGTCTTCGGAATGATTTCATGCGCGTAAGATAGGAATTCAACCACGCAGTTAAAAACATCAGAAAATGTATCAGACGTCCCATCTGGACTTAAGTGGTACAACTCAAAAACCAACAGTTCGCGTACGAGAGTTGCAAGACTTAGCAAAAAAATATAGCACCTGACCCATATGAACCCGCTTGAAGGCTATCAACCCATATGCTTCTCCTCCTTTTGTCGTCGAATGACCAAAAAGGAATGAACACATAGGATGTCTAAGTATTCTCCGGAGGTGTTGGTGAAGATGTTGGGGCAACCGGGTCGACGTTGGAGTTTGGCGGTGCAGTGGGGCCTGATGCAACATCGTGATGCATGATGTCTGCTAGACTATGTCGGTATTTCCCGAAAGAGGAAGGGATGATGCAACATAGCAACAGTAGGTATTTCCGTCAATGATGAGACCAAGGTTATCGAACCAGTAGGAGAACCAAGCAACAATACGTAAACAACACCTGCACAAAAATAACAAATACTCACAACCCGACGTATTAAAGGGGTTGTCAATCCCTTTCGGGTAATGGCGCCAAAAATTGGCAAACAGACGTGAGAGAGTAGTAATAATTTGATAGATAGATCTCGCTGGAACGCGAGATAAAATAAATTGCAGCAAGGTATTTTTGTATTTTTGGTTTAATAGATCTGGAAATAAAGGCAAATAAAATAGATCGCAAAGGCAAATATGATAAAGAAGGGACCCGGGGGCCGTAGATTTCACTAATGGCTTCTCTCGAGAAAAATAGCAAACGGTGGGTAAATGAATTACTGATGGGCAATTGATAGAACTTCAAATAATCATGACGATATCCAGGCAATGATCATTATATAGGCGTCACGTCCAAGATTAGTAGACCTACTCCTGCCTGCATCTACTACTATTACTCCAGACATTAACCGCTATCCTGCATGCATCTAGTGTATTAAGTTCATGAAAAAACGGAGTAATGCAATAAGAACGATGACATCATGTACACAAGATCTATTTATGTAGAAATAGACCCCATCTTGTTATCCTTAATAGCAACGATACATACGTGTCGGTTGCCCTTCTGTCACTGGGATCAAGCACCGTAAGATCGAAACCCATCACAAAGCACGTCTTCCCATTGCAAGATAAATAGATCAAGTTGGCCAAACAAAACCCAAATATCGGAGAAGAAATACGAGGCTATAAGCAATCATGCATATAAGAGATAAAAGAAGACTCAAATAACTTTCATGGATAAAAAGATAGATCTGATCATAAACTCAAAGTTCATCCAATCCCAACAAACACACCGCAAAAAGAATTACATCATATGGATCTCCAAGAGAACATTGTATTGAGAATCAAAAGAGAGAGAGAGAGGAAGCCATCTAGCTACTAACTACGGACCCGTAGGTCTACAAAGAACTACTCACGCATCATCGGAGAGGAACCAATAGACATGATGAACCCCTCTGTGATGGTGTCTAGATTGGATCTGGTGGTTCTGGAACTTGCGGCGACTGGAATTGATTTTTCGTCGACTCACCTAGGGTTTGTTGAATTTTAGGGTATTTATAGAGTAAAGAGGTGGTTCGGGAGGCACCCGAGGTGGGTTGTGCTCCCCTCGGAGCACCCCCAGGTGCTTCTTCGGCCCACTAGATGTCTTCTAGTCCATCAAAAGTCCAGAAAAAGTTTCGCTGTGTTTGGACTTCGTTTGGTATTGATTTCCCGTGATGTAAAAACATGCAGAAAGCAGCAACTGACACTTGGCACTATGTCAATAGGTTAGTACCAAAAAATGATATAAAATGACTATAAAACATCCAAGAATGATAATATAACAACATGGAACAATAAAAAATTATAGATACGTTGGAGACGTATCAGCATCCCCAAGTTTAATTCCTGCTCGTCCTTGAGTAGGTAAATGATAAAAACAAAAAAAAATGCGGAATGCTGCCTAACATGTCATCTCATATTCTTTCTTTGTAGCATGGACATTTGGGCTTTTATATGGTTCAAAACAATAGTCTAGTTTTGACATGAGGACTTAAATACTCAAGCATACCAACAAGCAACCATGCCTTTCAAAATATCAATGCTAAAATAAGTTATCCCTAGCATGTCAATGCTCAATTATTGACCCATTCATGAAACACACTCGCATACTAGCTACACCCAATGCTCAAGTACGATCATAGTGCCCCCTAGTTGGTGCTTTATAAGATAAAATGGAGACTCAAATTTAAAATAAAAATTGCATAAAGTAAAAGAAAGTCCCTTCACGGAGGGAAGTAGGGATTTGTAGAGGTGCCATAGCTCAAAGCGAAAAAGATAGAGATAAAAACATTTTGGGAGGCATGCTTTTCCTGTCAACGAGAATGATCGAGTAGTTCCCAATACTTTCCATGCTAGATATACCATAGGCAGTTCCCAAACAGAAATTAAATTTTATTCCTTTTTCAACCATACTTTCACTTTCCATGGCTAGTCGTATCCACGGGTGCCTTCCATACCAACACTTTCCAAGGAATTTATTATTTGACAACATAAAGTAAATTAATTTTTCATTTCGGGACCGAGGATCCCTAATACCTTTGCCTTACTCTCATGCAATGACAAGTGAATAAACACTCACCGTGAGAATAACATATCTAGCAGAAATATATTAGCCACCCCCTACCGGTTCAAGAGTGGTACGAGCACACAAAAGAGAAGTTTATTTTGAAAATTAGAGATGGCACATACAAATTTGCTTAGAACGGCAAAAGAATACCACATATAGGTAGGTATGGTGGACTCATGTGGCAAAACTAGTTTAAAGGATTTTAGATGCACAAGTAGTAATCATACTTAATGCAAAATGAAGGATAGCAAAAGATTGAGAAGCGACCAACCAAGAAACGAATAATCTCATAAGCGAGCATTGAGCATAATTAACACCGAATAATGCACCACAAGTAGGATGTAATTTCATTGCATACCTATTGACTTTCGTGCTTGCGTAGGGAATCACAAACCTTAACACCAATATACTTACTAAAGCATAATTACTCATCAACATGACTCACATATCACATCATCATATCTCAAAACTATTACAAGGAATCAAGTTTATTTTGTCCAATGATCTTCATGGAAGTTTTTATTATATCCTTCTTGGATATCTATCACTTTGGAACTAATTTTCATGTGTTTCTTTTGATAAGCTCAAACAAATATAAGTGAAGATCATGAGCATAATATTTCTTTCTCTCAAATTAATTTAAGTGAAGCAAGAGAGAATTTCTTAAAAAATTTACTAACTCTCAAATAAATCTAAGTGAATAAAGAGATCATTTCTTCAAAAATACTAAAGCACACCGTGCTCAAAAAGATATAAGTGAAGCACTAGAGCAATTCCATAGCTCATAAAGATTTAAGTGAAGCATAGAGAGCAATTCTAACAAGTCATGGCATAATTTTAGCTCTCTCAAACTAGTGTGTCTAGCAAGGATTCAAGACTTAAAACAAAAAGCAAAACAAGCAAAGACTCATATCATACAAGTCGCTCCAAGCAAAACTCATAGTAGTTGACGAATAAAAATATAGCTTCAAGTAAAATACAAGCTTAGTTTCTTGCTTCTCTTTGGATAATAGCTTGGGATGCCACAGGCATCCCCAAGCTTAGGCTCTTCTTACTCCTTATTCCTTCATCCATCGTAATATCACCCCAAACTTGAAAACTTCAATCACACAAAACTCAACAAAACCTTCGTGAGATCCGTTAGTATAAGAAAACAAATCACTACTATAAGTACTGTTGCAAACACATTCATATTTTATTCTTGCATTATATATACTATATTCCAACTTTTCTATGGCAAAAACTCTTCAAAGAAAACCATAGAATCATCAAAACAAGCACACAACGCAAAGAAAACAGAATCTGTCAAAAACAGAAAAGTCTGTAGCAATCTGAATATTTTGAATACTTCTAAAACTCCAAAAATTATGAAAAATTAGGACGACCTGAGCAATTAGTATATTAATCTTTTTCAAAAATAATTTTTATTTTATCAAGCTTCTGTTAAAAATGAAAATTATTTTCGTGAGCGCGAAAGTATCTGTTTTTCAGTATGATCAAACAACTATCACCCAAGAAGATCCTAAAGGCTTTGCTTGACACAAACACTAATTAAAACACAATAATAACAGTAGAATAATTGTGCAAATACTCAAGAACAGAAAGCAAAAGGCAAAAATTAATTTTATTCATTTGGTTGCCTCCCAACAAGCGCTATTGTTTCACGCCCCTAGCTAGGCATAAGGCACATATCTAAGTTTTGTCATCCATAGTTTTGGCAACTTTTGTAAGGGCTTTCTCAAACCCCGGAGGCTCTTTGCGCTTCCCTAAATTCTTAGGAAAAGAAACCATCTTTAGATCTAAAATATCCAGTCGCTTATTGCAGAGAGTGATCAAAGTATTCATGCCATCGATACTACCATTAGGATGTTTGAGGGGTTCGTTATATATTTGCAATTCAACCATATGTTTGTGCAAATCACCAAGTTTATCCAACATTTGAACTCCCTCTGGGGTGAAAGAAAACCCCTTCTTTTGAGGTGGAACCCTTCTAGAATTTCATAGGCAGCATTAGCATCAAGCTCAAAATTTCCTTTAACGGCAAAATCTAATAGTTGTCTATGATGCAAAGCCAATCCTATGTAAAAATTACGAAGCAAGATCTTTGCGCCCCCCCTTTAAATTGCAAACACGATAGGATTCCATAAGTCTATACCAAGCATCTTTCAAAATTTCTCCTTGTTGTTGCTTGAAGTATAAAACTTCAAAATCTGGTGACAAAGGAGGAGTAGACACACTAGCCATTATGACTAGAAAGCAAGAAAACGGATAGATCCGGCAAGAAAACGGCGAACGAAAAAGAGGGCGAATAAAACGACAAATTTTTGTTAAGTGGGGGAGAGGAAAACGAGAGGAAAATGGCAAATAATGTAAAATTGCAAGGATATGAGATTTGTGATTAGGAACCTGGTAGATGTTGATGATATCTAACCGGCAACGGCGCCAGAAATTCCTTTTGATGTCTACTAGACTACGTCGGTATTTCCCCAAAGAGGAAGGGATGATGCAGCACAGCGACGGTAAGTATTTCCCTCAGTGATGAGACCAAGGTTATCGAACCAGTAAGAGAACCGAGCAACACTACGTAAACAGCACCTGCACACAAATAACAAATACTCGCAACCCGACGTATTAAAGGGGTAGTCAATCCCTTTCGGGTAACAGCGCCAGAAATTGGCAAACGGACGTGAGAGAGTTGTAATAATTTGATAGATAGATCTCGCAGGAATGCGAGATAAAGTAAATTGCAGCAAGGTATTTTTGTATTTTTGGTTTAATAGATATGAAAATAAAGGCAAATAAAATAGATCGCAAAGGCAAATATAATAAAGAAGAGACCCGAGGGCCGTATATTTCACTAGTGTCTTCTCTCGAGAAAAATAGCAAACGGTGGGTAAATGAATTACTGTTGGACAATTGATAGAACTTCAAATAATCATGACGATAGCCAGGCAATGATCATTATATAGGCATCACGTCCAAGATTTGTAGACCGACTCCTGCATGCATCTACTACTATTACTCCACACATCGACCGCTATCCAGCATGCATCTAGTGTATTAAGTTCATGGAAAAATGGAGTAATGCAATAAGAACGATGACATGATGTAGGCAAGATCTATTTATGTAGAAATAGACCCCATCTTGTTATCCTTAATAGCAACGATACATACGTGTCGGTTCCCCTTCTGTCACTGGGAACAAGCACCGTAAGATCGAACCCATCACAAAGCACCTCTTCCCATTGCAAGACAAATATATCAAGTTGGCCAAAAAAACCCAAATACCAGAGAAGAAATACAAGGCTATAAGCAATCATGCATATAAGAGATCAAAGAAGACTCAAATAACTTGCATGGGTAAAAAGATAGATCTGATCATAAACTCAAAGTTCATCCGATCCCAACAAACACACCGCAAAAAGAATTACATCATATGGATCTCCAAGAGACCATTGTATTGAGAATCAAAAGAGAGAGAGAGAGAGAGGAAGCCATCTAGCTACTAACTACGGACCCGTAGGTCTACAAAGAACTACTCACGCATCAAAGAAGTCCACAAACATTTTATGCTCCCTGAAAATCAAGCCACTGGAAATCGCCTCCGGACCTCCAGCGGGAAAAGACCGGACTCTAAAACAGTTTCTTGCCCTGATGCATGAAGGTGCTCGGGTGACCGAAGTCAAGTGTAGGAAGGCCAAACTTCATATTTGAGCTTCCCTTGGTGTGTCGAGGAGGATGTGTAAAAACAATTTATATTTTGTTGATTGATCGGTCTTATCCGATGTTTTATTGCTGCCCCTGTGTGACCGTTCTCTATTCTGAAGGTGATCAGTCATCTGCTTCTGCCCCTTTGTAGATGTGACACAGGGTGTTCCTTTAAAATGCGTACACCCTTAGCTAATGTCTCGTGGGCCCGAAGCGGTGGCGTGTTTAGAGGAACCAGACAATCAGACTATAAAGGCTTGATAAGTTTCACTTAGTCAAAGGAGCTCAAGTTATGGGGTAGTTTATCTATCCCCCTGTGAAGTGGTGATTAGCTTGGCCGAAGTGCACCTAGCTTAACACATTGGTCCTTGTAACAAGGACCCTTCATTTATCATGGCGTAACCCCTAGCGGCTTTTAGTTTGACACTGTCTTCGGATTGCCGACCAGTTTGTGCTTATTGTGACAGTCGATTTTTGGCTTTCTCCACTAAGGTACTAGGACCGAAAGAAGGTATGCTTTATCATTCATTGGTTTATATCATGCATACCTAGCTTTTTACATGGAAGAACCATAACCGATACAAAGATTATATAAAAAATAAAGGAAAGGGTACTGGAGTATGATACATGGCTTTAATGAACCGGACGCTTGGCCTATGTCTTTTCCCTGCCGCACATCTGCGCCTCCGTACTATTGACCAGCTCTGCCTTGTTGATGCCAAGGGTGTGAGAGGACGAACAACTACTCCTCATAGGCTATGCTTGACGCATCCCAAGCGTGGGGCCCTTACGAGGATAGGGCCGCAGTGACGGCCTGATGCTCCCGAAATGTAATTCCTGGCAGGCTTTATTTTGCTGAAGAGATCACTCGGTGGTTGGGTGTGTTCGGGTAAATCGAGATGACACGCCCTGTTTTTATGCTCCCCAAGCTCCCAAGGAATTTTAAGTGCGAAGTTGTGTACTCTAGGTACATAGCCTTCTACCATGGGGCGCGAGCTAGGAAGCGCGTATCCCTATTTAGGATTCACGCGAGTGCATCCGGAGCCGGGGTGAGGATGCGGATGCGCTTCAGAGAACTTGGGAGATCCGACCGAGCAGATCGTCGGGCCGCTTCCTCAACTGCATAGGCTGCTGTTCACTCCTCTGTACGGAGGGAGCACTCCGTGTTACCATTGATGGTGATAACGCCATTGGGCCCCGACATTTTAAGCTTTAGGTAAGCATAGTGTGGTACCGCATTAAAGTGGGCAAATGCAGTACGGCCTCGCAATGCGTGATAGCCACTGCAAAAGGGGACTATATCAAAGATCGAGTTCTCACTTCAGAAGTTGTTGGGGGAGCCGACAAAATTCTAGCGTTACAGTGCCCGTGCATCGGGCCTCTATGTTGGGGATGATACCCTTGAAAGTGGTGTTACTGGGCTGGATTCTTGACGAATTAATGCCCATCTTCCTGATTGTGTTAGCGTAGATCAGGTTCAAGCTGCTTCCGCCATCTATAAGAATGCGGTTAGATGGAACCCATCGACAATGGGTTCTAGGACCAGAGCTGCTGACCCGCCATGACGGATACTAGTCGGGTGGTCTTTTTTGTCAAAAGTGACCGGGCAGGACGACCACGGGTTGAATTTCAGGGCTATAGGCTCCAAGGCATAGACAACCTGAAGTGCACGCTTCCGATTGGTGTGGTTGGCAGGCTTGTCTGCGATGTCATGAATCTGGCAGGATCTATCGAGTATCTTATCCAACGCGCTTGGGTCATCCTTGTTCCCCTTAAAGGGACCCTTCTTAGGTCCACCCCGTAGGCCATTGAACCCTGCGTTGACTACTGGGTCCTCGGCATCGCTACCACTATTCTTATTTCGGGCACTTTTTTCTGTTGCGTCAAGATTTTCCATTGCCCTCACGTCCTTCCGAGGTGCTGGAATTACTCTTATGGGAGCTGATACGTCTCTAATGTATCTATAATTTTCGATTGTTCCATGCTATTATATTATCTATCTTGGATGTTTTATATACATTTATATGCTATTTTATATCATTTTTTGGGACTAACCTATTAACCTAGTTGTAACACCCTGGGAATCATGCTACAGTAACTCCCTGTGATTAAGCTAATCATGTTGCTAAACAGGGCTTGATCACATTTGAATCACCTTCCTTTTCAAACTCCTAGTTCAAACTTCAAATATAATTAAAGTGAAAATTAAAAGTTTTCATAAACTCAAACAAAAATGTTCAGTGGGTGCCAAATATTACACTAGTAATTATGGTGGAGAAAACACATTTTTATAAAATACCTAAATACTTTTAAATGAAATAAAACAGAAAAGGAAATAAGCAAATAAAAAGAAAACAGAAAACAGAAACAGAGCAGGAAAAAAAAGGAGCAGGCCTTCCCCCCCCCACTGGACCCGTGGCCCATCTGCACCGAACCCCCCGGCCCAAACTGGGCCGCACCCCCGCACCCCCGACCCCGGCCCAGCCCACCTCTCCTCCCCCGCGTCCCCTTCCTGTTCCCCCGACCGGGTCGGAACGGGGCGCGTCGCCGCCGAACCCCCTCGCCGGCGGTGAACCCCGCGAGAGGATAAGGGCGCCAGCGGCCCCCGCTCCCTCGGGCCTCTCTCCCACTCGCCCCGCTCACTCCCTCGGCCTCTGCGCCTCTCCCCCCCGGATCCATGCCGCTCTCCTCTTCCCCACGCCCGACGCGCTCGCCGCCATTCCCGTCGTTCACGCGGCCACCGTGCCCCACTCGCCACCTCGCCGTGTCGTACGACGTCGCCGCCCTCGACTGCACCCCCTCCGCCTCTCCGCCGAAGCTCGGAGCCACTGCATCGGCCTCCCCGAGCTCGCCTTCATCTTCGGACGCCGACGACCCCCTTCTTCCCCGGCGCCGACCTGCTGCTTCTAAGCACCCACGGGCCTTTCTTGCGCCACGCGGTGAGCTCCTCTACCTCCTCCCCCACTCCGCTAGCTCGCCCACGCTCCCTAGCTTTCCCCCCACGCGCGCCCGAACGCCGCGCCGCGGAGCTCGCCGCCGGCGGGTCTCCGGTGACCAAATGGTCACGGGGTCAAGCCCGTTGCACTCCCCGCCGTTTGTAGATGCCCCCCAGCCCCTCCGCTTTCTCGTTAGCTCGCCGTAGATATGTTTCCGTCGGGCACCCATAGCTCCTCGCCGCCGGCGAGTTCGTAGCGCTCGTCTCCGGCCGTTCCAGCCCCTCCGACCACCGCCGTTGGACGCGCGACGTCGAGCCGCGTCGAACGCGCCCAGCCACGCCCCCGGAGACCCCCTGTACGTGAAACCCGTACCCCTTCCGAGCCGCGCCGCCGTGCGTCTGGTCGCCGGCGTTGCTCCGGCGCCGGCCGCCGACGTGGCACACCTGGGGCCACCCCCTGGGTCACTGCCAGTGGCCCCCACGGGTCCCAGTTGACTGGGTTGACCCAGTCAACTGCTGACTGGGCAGGCCCAGTCACTGACATGCGGGCCCCGTCGCAATAATTAAAAAAAAGGAAAAAGAAAATGTTTTATAAATAAAATTAATTAGTTTAAATAATCTCTCACTGACAGGTGGGCCCAGTAGTTAATTAACTAAAAACTAATTAGTTTAATCCTCTGTTAACCCACTGTCTATGACAGGTGGGTCCCCCGTGTCAGTTTGACCAGTCAACCCGGACTGTTGACCGCTGACGTCACTCCTACGTCATGCTGACGTCATATCCCTTTTTCTGTTAATTAAATAATTCCAGAAATTCAAATAAACTTTGAAAATTCATATCTTTTAAACCGTAACTCGGATGAAAATGTTTTCTATATGAAAGTTGCTCAGAACGACGAGACGAATCCGAATACGCAGTCCGTTCATCCACCACACCTCCCTAACCTATCGAACTAGCAACTTTCCCCCTCCGGTCCGTCTGTCCGAAAGCGCGAAACATCGGGAATACCTCCCGGATGTTCCCCCCCTTCACCGGTACCTCCTACTGTCGCGTTAGGACACCCCTAGCACCGCTCATTGACATGTCACGCATCGTCATGCTTATGTTTGCATTGTATTTACTGTTTCTTCCCCCTCTTCTCTCCGGTAGACTACGAGACCGACACTGCTGCTGCCCAGTTCGACTACGGAGTCGACGACCCCTCCTACTTGCCAGAGCAACCAGGCAAGCCCCCCCCCTTGATCACCAGATATCGCCTACTCTACTCTCTACTACTTGCATTAGAGTAGTGTAGCATGTTACTACTTTCGATATCCTATTCTGATGCATAGCCTATCCTTGCTACTATTGTTGATACCTTTACCTGCAATCCTACTTGCTTAGTCTAGGATGCTAGATTTCCATCAGTGGCCCTACATTCTTGTCCGTCTGCTGTGCTATACTATCGGGCCGTGGTCACCTGGGCGGTGAACACGGGCATATACTTAAATGCTATATACATGACACATGTGATGACTAAAGTCGGGTCGGCTCGTAGGAGTACCCGCAAGTGGATCTTTGTGGCGGAGCGACAGGGCAGGTTGAGACCGCCTAGGGGAGAGGTGGGCCTGGCCCTGGTCGGCGTTCGCGGATACTTAACACGCTTAACGAGATCTTGGTATTTGATCTGAGTCTGGCCATTTGGTCTATACGCACTAACCATCTACGTGGGAGTAGTTATGGGTATCCCGACGTCGTGGTATCAGCCGAAGCTCTTTTGACGTCAGCGACTGAGTGGCGCGCGCCGCATTGGACCGTAAGCTCGCGCTTGTATTAAGGGGGCTAGGTCTGCTTCCGGCCGCGTACGCAACGTGCAGGTGTGCATAGGGCGATGGGCCCAGACCCCTGCGCGCATAGGTTTAGACCGGCGTGCTGACCTCTTTGTTGAGCCTAGGTGGGGCTGCGACGTGTTGATCTTACGAGGCCGGGCATGACCCAGAAAAGTGTGTCCGGCCAAATGGGATCGAGCGTGTTGGGTTATGTGGTGCACCCCTGCAGGGAAGTTTATCTATTCGAATAGCCGTGTCCCTCGGTAAAAGGACGACCCGGAGTTGTACCTTGAGCTTATGACAACTAGAACCGGATACTGAATAAAATACACCCTTCCAAGTGCCAGATACAACCCGGTGATCGCTCTCTAACAGGGCGACGAGGAGGGGATCGCCGGGTAGGATTATGCTATGCGATGCTACTTGGAGGACTTCACTCTATTCTCTTCTATATGCTGCAAGATGGAGATGACCAGAAGCGTAGTCTTCGACAGGACTAGCTATCCCCCCTTTATTCTGGCATTCTGCAGTTCAGTCCACTGATATGCCCCTTTACACATATACCCATGCATATGTAGTGTAGCTCCTTGCTTGCGAGTACTTTGGATGAGTACTCACGGTTGCTTCTCTCCCTCTTTTTCCCCCTTTCCTTTCTATCTGGTTGTCGCAACCAGATGTTGGAGTCCAGGAGCCAGACGCCACCGTCGACGACGACACCTACGGCACTGGAGGTGCCTACTACTACGTGCAGGCCGCTGACGACGACCAGGAGTAGTTAGGAGGTCCCAGGCAGGAGGCCTTGCCTCTTCGGTCGTTGCTACTTTTGTGCTAGCCTTCTTAAGGCAAAACTTGTTTAACTTATGTCTGTACTCAGATATTGTTGCTTCCGCTGACTCGTCTGTGATCGAGCACTTGTATTCGAGCCCTCGAGGCCCCTGGCTTGTATTATGATGCTTGTATGACTTATTTATGTTTTAGAGTTGTGTTGTGATATCTTCCCGTGAGTCCCTGATCTTGGTCGTACACATTTGCGTGCATGATTAGTGTACGGTCAAATCGGGGGCGTCACACTAGTGCCCAGTGCGAGTTGTTATTTTATCCTTGTTTTTACTTTTACAGAAAATCAATACCAAACGGAACAAAACTTTTTGATGATTTTTCTTGGACAATAAGACACCCACGAAGCTTCGATAAGAGGCCAGAAGACCCACGAGGGGGCCACAAGCCCTAGGGGGCGCTCCCTAGGGGGACGCGGCCAGGGGGCTTCTAGGCCCCCGTGGCTCTCCTAACCCTAACTCCAGCTCCTTAAATACCCAAATACCCCCCCTATACCAAAGGGCACACCAAAAATACTTTTTCGCTGCCGTAAGCTTCTGTTCTTGTGAGATCCCATCTTGGGGCCTTTTCCGGTACACCGCCGGAGGGGGATTCGATCACGGAGGGCCTCTACACCAACCTTGCTGCCCTTCTGATGATGTGTGAGTAGTTTACCACGGACCTACGGGTCCATAGCTAGTAGCTAGATGGCTTCTTCTCTCTCTTTGATCTTCAATACAATGTTCTCCTCGATGTTCTTTGGGATCTATTCAATGTAATCTTCTTTTGCGGTGTGTTTGTTGAGATTCGATGAATTGTGGATTTATGATCAGATTATCTATGAATATTATTTGAGTATTTTCTGAACTCTTTTATGCATGATTAAGATAGCATTGTATTCCTCTCCCATCTATCGATTTGGTTTAGCCAACTAGATTGGTTTTTCTTGCAATGGGAGAGGTGCTTTGTGATGGGTTCAATCTTGCGGTGTCCTTACCCAGTGACAGTAGGGGTAGCGAGGCACGTATTTGTATTGTTGCCATTAAGGATAAAAAGATGGGATTTTACCATATTGATTGGATCTATCCCTCTACATCATGTCGTCTTGCTTAAGGCATTACTCCGTTCTAGTTAAGTTAATACACTAGATGCACGCTGGATAGCGGTCGATGTGTGGAGTAATAGTAGTAGATGCAGGCAGGAGTCGGTTTACTTGTCATAGACGTGATGCCTATATTCATGATCATTGCCTTGGATATCGTCATAACTTTGCGCTTTTCTATCAATTGCTCAACAATAATTTGTTTACCCACTGTATGCTTTCTTCAAGAGAGAAGCCTCTAGTGAAACATATGGCCCCCGGGTCTATTTTCCATCATATATTTCCATATCTATAAACCCAAAAACCCAGAAATACCTTGCTTTAATTTATTTATATTTACTTTATTTTCCCTTTTACTTGTCTTTATATCTATCTCTATTAGATCTCACTCTTGCAAGTGACTGTGAAGGGATTGACAACCCCTTTTTTGCGTTGTATGCAAGTGTTTGTTAGTTTGTGCAGGTGCATCTATTGGGGACTTGCTTGTACCTCCTACTGGATTGATACCTTGGTTCTTAACTGAGGGAAATACTTATCTCTACTTTGTTGCATCACCCTTTCCTCTTCAAGGAAAAAATCAACGCAAGCTCAAGAAGTAGCAGGAAGAATTTCTGGTGCCATTGCCGGGGAGGTTCCACATCAAGCTACCAAGTACCTATCATAAACTCTCATCTCTTGCACTTACATTATTTTCCATTTGCCTCTCGTTTTCCTCTCCCCACTTTTAAAATGTTTTCAGAAAAACACAAAAATATTTGCCTTTTTATTCGCCTTTTTTCCATATGCCTTTTTGCTTGTTTGCTATCTTTACTTGTGTTGCTATGTGCCTTCTATTTGCTTGCATCTTTTCTTGCTAAAAATCTATTGATATGGATCCACTTAAAGTTTTCTACTTGGATCATCTTCGATCCATATGTGCTCGTGCTGAAACCCCAACTAGTTTAGTTGAGGGTAAATCATTAGATGAGCATGCTCATTTTGCGCGTCGCCATTTCTATCAAAAAAGGGGACTCTTATGGAATCAAATAAATTGTTTGCTATGCTATGCTTTGAATCTATGTGAAATTTATGATTTTACGTGTTGCTCGGAGAACCCTAAAAAACACCTTCCCTATCTATGTGAGTTTAATGATAATGAAATCCTATCTTCTTAAGCCAAAGGTGTTTCTAGTTACTATGATATCGAACGAATTGAAGAATTTGTCGCTTTTAAGGCTGCTTATGAAGTTTCTTCTTTGATTGAAAAGTATGATATTACTCTCTACAAAACTGAAAATTTTAACATACTTAAATATTGCTATGAAAACTATGCTCATAATGCCTATGTTAAGGATTTATTGAGAGAATGTCCGTTGCTTTGGAAGAAAAATAATGATATGCATGAATCTATAAATAATTATGATTCCATTGATTTGATTGAGATATCCTCCCTTGATGAACATGATGCTTGCTATTCTTATGGCCATGATGCCAATATTAATTATGCTCATGAAGATGAACTTGCTATAGTTCCTTATGTTAAACATGAAATTATTTCTATTGCACCCACACTTGATAGCCCCTTGAAGGAAAAGCATGATTGTAATGATGTTACTATAAATTTTATTAATGTCAATTGAGCTAATAATATGCAAAAACCCAAGCTTGGGGATGATAATTTTGATATCTCCACTACTTATTGCAATGACCATGATTGGGGTGATAATGATTCTTATGATCTTGAAATTTTATTTAAGCCTCATGATAAATATGTTTGTAATAATATTGAAAGTGGGTTTGGAAGAGTTTCAACTCTAGGTAATAATGATCCCACTACTTTGGAGAATGATCAATCTTATGAATTTTTTGATAAAAGTGGGCTTGGAGTGGTCATGACTTTATTTGATGATAATCCCACTATTTTGGAAGGGTGTCAACTTTGCATGCATGTGCATCATGAAGAGAAAAAAATTACATTATAGCTATATTGTTGAATTTGATTATGCTACTAGATATAATTATTACGACAGTGGAAAATATGGTTGTAAAATATTTCATGTCACTAAATTACCTCTCGTTATGTTGAGATTGCTATTGTTTCTTTCTTCTTCCTTGCATATGCTAGTTTTTGCTTGTCTTGATAATTTGTTTTCTTATAAAATCCCTATGCATAGGAAGTATGTTAGACTTAAACTTGTTTTGCACATGCTATATGATGCTCTCTTGGTGCTTCAATTTTTTGTCTTTCATGTGAGCATCATTAAAATTATCAACGCCTAGCTAAAAGGCTTTAAAGAAAAGTGCTTGTTGGGACACAACCCAATATTTTTCCTTTCTGTTTTTATGATTATACACAATATTACTTATTTATTAATTGTGTTTTAGTGTTTAATTAGTGTTTGAGCGAAATAAGACCTTTGTGATGATCTACGGTGATAGTTGATTTGATCTTGCTCAAAAACAGAAAAATTTGTGCTCATTGACAGAATTTTAGAAAATCACAGAAGCGTGATTTTAATCTGAATTTTCTACACAAGATTGATATACAAATTTCCTAAGTTTTCCTTTTTCAGAAGTTTTGGAGTTATAGAAGTATGGATAATATCCAGATTACAACAGACTGTTCTGTTTTTGACAGATTCTATTTTCTTTGTTTTGTTTGCTTATTTTGACGAATCTATGGGTAGTATCGGGGGGGGGGGGTATGAACCAAGGATAAGTTAGAATAAAGTAGATATAACACCAATATAAAATTGTAATGAGTTTACAACATTACCTAAGTGGTTACTTGCTTTTATTATACTAACGGATCTTACGAGTTTTCTGTTGAGTTCTGTTTTGTGAAGTTCTCTAGTTTCGGGTAAAGTTTTGATGGACCACAGAATAAGGAGTGGCAAGAGCCTAAGCTTGTTGATTACCAAGGTTATTCAAGGACAACCAAGCATCTAAGCTTGGGGATGCCCCGGATGGCATCCCCTCTTTTGTCTTCAATCCATTAGTAAATTTACTTGAGGCTATATTTTTATTCACCACATGATATGTGTTTTGCTTGGAGCGTCTTGTATTATATGAGTCTTTGCCTTTTAGTTTGCCACAATCATAGTTGCTGTACACACCTTTTGAGAGGGACATAATCGTGAATTTATTAGAATAATCTATGTGCTTACTTATATCTTTTGAGCTAGGTAGTTGTTCTAGTGCTTCACTTATATCTTTTTAGAGCACGGCAGTGGTTTTATTTTGTAGAAATTGATTAACTCTGATGCTTCACTTATATTATTTTGAGAGTTTTGAAAATAGTATGGGAATTTTCTTAGGTTATGAATTTGGTCCTAATATGATGGGCATCCAAGAGGGATATAATAAAAACTTTCATAAAGAGCATTGAATATACGAGAAGTTTGATTCCTTGCATTTGTTTTGAGATATAAATATGGTGATATTAGAGTCATTCTAGTGAGTAATCGTGGAATGGTAGAAATACTTGTGTTAAAGTTTGTGATTCCCGAAGCATGCACGTATGGTCTATCTTTATGTGATGAAGTCAGAGCATGATTTATTTTTTATTGTCTTCCTTATGAGTGGCGGTCGGGGACGAGCGATGGTTTTCCTACCAATCTATCCCCCTAGGAGCATGTGTATTAGTACTTTGCTTCGATGGCTAATAAATTTTTGCAATAAGTATGTGAGTTCTTTATGACTAATGTTGATTCCATGGATAGTACGCACTCTCACCCTTCCACAATTGCTAGCCTCTCTAGTACCGTGCAACTTTCGCCGGTGCATTAAACCCACCATACACCATTTTTCAAAACAACCACCATACCTACCTATTATGGCATTTCCATAGCCATTCCGAGATATATTTCCATGCAACTTCCACCGTTCCGTTTATTATGACACATACCATCATTGTGATATTGCTTTACGTGATCATATAGTTGACATAGTATTTTGGGCTTGTCCATCGTTCATATCTTTTATACATGTCATGCTAGATCATTGCACATCCCAGTACACCGCCGGAGGCATTCATATAGAGTCATATCTTTGTTCTAGTATCGAGTTGTAATTCTTGAGTTCCAAGTAAATAAAAGTGTGATGATCATCATTATTAGAGCATTGTCCCATGTGAGGAAAGGATGATGGAGGCTATGATTCCCCCACAAGTCGGGATGAGACCCTGGACGAAAAAAAGAGAAAATAAAAAAAGAGGCCAAAGATCCCAAAAGAAACAAAAAGAAAAAAAGAAAAGGAAAATGTGAGAAAAAGAGAGAAGGGACAATGTTACTATCTTTTTTCCACACTTGTGCTTCAAAGTAGCACCATGTTCTTCATGATAGAGAGTCTCCTATTTTATCACTTTCATATACTAGTGGGAATTTTTCATTATAGAACTTGGCTTGTATATTCCAATGATGGGCTTCCTCAAAATGCCCTAGGTCTTCGTGAGCAAGCAAGTTGGATGCACACCCACTAGTTTTATTTTGAGATTTCATACACTTATAGCTCTAGTGCATCCGTTGCATGGCAACCCTTACTCACTTGCATCGATATGAATTGATGGGCATCTCCATAGCCCATTAATTCACCCAGTTGATGTGAGACTTCCTCCCTTTTGTCTTCTCCTCAAAACCTCCACCATACTCTATTACACCCATAGTGCTATATGCATGGCTCACGCTCATGTATTGCGTGAAAGTTAAAAAAGCTTGAGAACACTAAAAGTATGAAACAATTGCTTGGCTTGTCATCGGGGTTGTGCATGATAAATACTTTATGTGATGAAGATAGAGCATGACAAGATTATATGATTTTGTAGGGATAACTCTCTTTAGCCATGATATTTTGAGAAGACATGATTGCTTTATTAGTATGCTTGAAGTATTATTGTTTTTATGTCAATATTAAACTTTTGTTTTGGATCTTAATGTTCATGCTACAATAAGGAAAATTGCATTGATAAATATGTTAGGTAGCATTCCACATTGTTTTTATCATTTACCTACTCGAGGACGAGCATGGATTAAGCTTGGGGATACTTGATACGTCTCCAACGTATCTATAATTTTTTATTGTTCCATGCTATTATATTATCTATCTTGGATGTTTTATATGCATTTATATGCTATTTTATATCATTTTTTGGGACTAACCTATTAAGCTAGTGCCCAGTGCCAGTTGCTGTTTTTTCCTTGTTTTCGACTTTTACAGAAAATCAATACCGAATGGAGTCCCAACAGAACGAACCTTTTTGATAATTTTTCTTGGACAACAAGACACCCACGAAGCTTTGGGAAGAGGACATAAGACCCACGAGGGGGCCACAAGCCCTGGGGGCGCGCCCTAGGTGGAGCACTGCCAGGGGGCTTGTGGCCCCCCGTGGCTCTCCTAATCCTAACTCCAGCTCCTTAAATACCCAAATATTCCCCCTATACCAGAGGGCACACCAAAAATACTTTTCTGCCACCGCAAGCTTCTGCTTTCATGAGATCCCATCTTGGGGCCTTTTTGGTACTCTGCTGGAGGGGGATTCGATCCCGGAGGGCCTCTACACCAACCTTGCAGACCTTCTGATGATGTGCGAGTAGTTTACCACAGACCTACGGGTCCATAGCTAGTAGCTAGATGGCTTCTTCTCTCTCTTTGATCTTCATACAATGTTCTCCTCGATGTTCTTGGAGATCTATTTGATGTAATCTTCTTTTGCGGTGCATTTGTTGAGATCCGATGAATTGTGGATTTATGATCAAATTATCTATGAACATTATTTGAGTCTTCTCTGAACTCTTTTATGCATGATTAAGATAGCTTTCTATGTCTCTCCGATCTATCGATCTGGTTCTTATTAGTTAAGAACCAATTCCAGAACTTCTGAGCTCATTCGCCCTCCTTCTGGACTACATGGCTAATGTCATTGACATCCGGGGGCCGAACATAGGTACCCTGGAAATTTGCCCTAAAAGCCTCCTCGAGCTCCTCCTAGCTTCTGATAGAATTTCTAGGGAGGATGTGAAGCCAATACCTTGCTGGTCCTTTGAGCTTGCGGGGTAAATATTTTATGGCATGGAGGTCATATCCTCGTGTTGTGTGGATCTGGATAAGGAAATCCTCTATCCAGATAAGCGAGTTGGTTGTTCCATCATATTGATCGACGTTGAGTGGGCTTGAAATCTTCTGGGAATTGGTGCTCCATGATCTCATCTGTAAAACATACAGGATGCACGGGCCCTAAAAAACGAGCCGCTCTCGTTGAGCATGAGCCATTGTTGTAGGTCAAACTTGTTCCCAGGTCCTTTCGTGCATGTCCAGCCAAGCATCATAACCGTCCAGACTAGCTGGTGCGCGCCTCCGTGACCCATAATGGATCGAGAAGGGGCCTTATTGGCCTGTAGCTTATCACGCAGATCGAAGGTCTCCGGGTGCTTGATCGTAATCTTGCCGTGAGGGTGGGTTTTAACAAGGGGTGCCTTAGCTGCCCCTGTTGTCCGATTTCGCCCTCTAGGGGGGTCGGTCGTCTTGGCCTACATGGTCGTGCATGAGTGGCTCGTTATCCGTAGTCTCATCGTCGAAATCAAGTAACAACCGCCTTTTGGGAATGACCTGGGGGCCGCGCCTTGGGTCTCGAGGTCTGCTTCAAGTGCCAGGATTTGCATCCATTTGTTGTTTAGTGCATTCTTGTGAGTGTGCACCTCCTGTTGCTTATTTTTCATGCTCCGCGCAGTTGCAATTAGCTATCGCTGAAACCGCACTCGCTCAGATGGGTTTATGGGCACGACAAAGTCTTCGGGTCCAAGGCCTACATCGTTTTAGGACTCTGGCATATAGTCCTTGTCCGACTCATCGTCGAAAGTGCCCATGTCCTCGAGGTTTTCCTCCGCGGGCGTTCCAGCGGGCCCGTTCAACTAGGAAGGTGAGGCTTGAATGTCCTCGGCTAGGTTCTAAAGGGCCTCAAGGGCAGCACCATTATCTGCGGCACCCAAGGTGCTGGTCATGTTGCTACTTCCCTTGTGACCCTTGGATCGCCTTTTAGGGCGGTGACGCTTAGGGTTTTCATTAGGCTTCTCCTTAGACTTTTCTTTCGAAGTATCAACCATGTAGACGTCGTATGTGGACATTGCGACCCAATTCCTATATGGGGCATGATCATGAGTGTATCTGCTCTGGAATCGCTACCGACGTCTTCGTCCACGTCGGTGGCCTCGTCGGAGCCGTAGTCGAGCGTATCAGTCAGGTCCTCCACCGTGGCAACTAGATGGGTGGTGGGTGGGATAAAAATTTCCCGATCGTTGGCTTACATCCAATCTGATCGTAAACGATGGAGGAGATCGCCATGTTTTGGATTCTATCTAGCACATCATTGATTTGCAAGAGCACCTCGGTATCCAGGACCTGTGTGTATGCCGGACTGATCTGGAACAATTTGTCCGGGGCCACTTGACGTGGCGCCGACCTCTTGCTCGCTCAGGGTCGATCCCTGGGTAGTGGGAGTAGTTACTACATCGATTGCTGGTGGCGCGCTCTGTGTTGCTGGGTCCGAAGACAAGCTTGGCACAAAGGAAACATCCAAGGACCTAGTATTCAAGCCGGACGTACTAATCATCGGGACTATCTCCGGGGTGGGCTCTGGGAGGAGGGTGGATCCGAGGATCCCATCATAGGCCGGCTCCAGGGATATGGCACCGGAGGGTTCGTACTGATCCAAGGTGCACCCCGAGAGGACCAGATCTCCACGAGCATCCGCGGTGTACTCCAGACTTCCGAACATGATGACTTGGTTTGGGGCGAAATTTTCCACACGGCCTAGATGGCCGGTTGGATCGGCATGCAACACCATGCTGCCGAAGGGGAAAAGCTGTCCAGGGAGAAAGATGCCACTGCAACCAATACTATAGTCGATCTATAGACGAGCCATCGACCCTAGGTGATCAAACATCGAGCTCTCGATGAAAGCACCAATGTCGGTGTCAAAACCGGTAGATCTCGGGTAGGGGGCCCGGGCTGTTAGATCTCATCGATGGATAACAAGAGAGAACACACACGAAGTTTACCCAAGTTCCGGCCCTCTCCATGGTGGTAAAACCCTACGTCCTGCTCTTGCTTATATTATGGAAGTATCAAGGTACAGAATAGATCTACTACGAGATCATGACTTGTGGTCTAAACCCTAGGGGTATGATGAATGTATGAATGGGTGTATAGATGGCCTCTACGGATTAAACCCTCTGGTTTAAATAGGCACCAGGGGTATCTAGGGTTACACATGGTCAGTTGTCATCTAAGGATTTACATTTCGAATCTAATCACATATGCTTGAAGTACACGCCAAGTCTCTTGTCGCAACACTTTGAAGGCCTCTGGAGTCCTCCTTCCTTAGCGGGTTGGCAGTCCACCCATACATTAGTCCAGCTGGGCTAGGACCCCCTAGGCTAGGACACCGTCATTAGGTTTACAGTTCACTCAAAATTTTTGTTAAGTTTTTACTTTTTTTGTAGTTGTATGATCTATCACCTGAAGTTATTGACATTGTTGTTCGAACTAAGGAGCAGCTTGGTTTAAGTTATGGTGTGGTTGCCAATGTAGTTGTGTTCACTTTGTCTCACATCATGTTTGTAGCATCATTTAGTGTTGTGTATGCATTGTTTGACTATTTTGGAGATTAATATTTTAAGGATTACATCAAAGAATAGGTTCTGGTTAAGTTTGACAACCGTTTCTAGGTTGATACTATACATCGCCGCAATTTCAAGCAAGGCCTTGGCAGCGAAAATTATGAACCGATGATGGCTACTAAAGTGTCTGACTTGAAGCCTTGCAAATGTGACTGGTTTGGGTTCAGGAAGACTCAAATCATGCGCCCTCTGCCTAGTAGTTCAGTTGTTGAAGATGATCCTAACACTGTAGTGCATGCCCTAATGGTTCAACTAATGTTCCTGGTGGTTCTGCCTGAAGAATTGCTCATGTCGTTAGGAGTATTTGTATTGATGATATTTAGCTTTTGAAGTTTTTTGTATCGATGTCATAGTCAACTATCAGTTGGTGTATTTGTCTGATATCCTTTTATCTTTCGTCAGGTATCTGGTCTATGTGTCAAACTTTAGTTTGTTATTCGTAATGTTTTATAAATGACTGTTTTGTAATGGTTAGTGATCTTTATATATCGTTGAGTCTGGTCTTTTCTTATTGTTTTTAAATTTATTTTATTATTTTAAGCTATTTTGGGGGTTCACTATTTTCGTTTGCTTCAATATTTATGGAGCAATCAAAAATTGAAATTTTTTGACCCCCGCATGTTTTTTAATTATTCATGAAATTAATGAAATTTCTGTTGTATCTTATATTATTTTAATTTATGTTTACTTTTTGGTTTAGTTTTTTCCTTTAACACTTCTATGTTTTGGAGTGTGAGCAATTATTTTTCTTTTCAGTCAGAGCAACTGTGTTAGCCCACTAACTTTCTCAACGCACACCACTTCCCCCACGTTTGTGTGTCCACTTCCCTAAATTCCAAGTGTGTTGCCCCTCTTTTTCTTGCTTTCGGCCTTCTGTCTTTCTTGTTTCTAACTCCCCTGTTGCACGGTTTCCTTTTCTTATTCTCCATGTTTTCTTTTGCTTGTTGCCTTTTGGTCCTCAATTTATAATTTGATCCGTGATTCATAAGTAATTTTACTTTTGTATAAGTGATATTGTTTTCATCCTTTCTAATGATTATTCTTTTTGTTGATTTATAGTATTTTTCTGTTTGTTGCTCAGATTGCTATGGACCGTTCTTCTAGTGTCAAGCCCAAGCGTTCTGACGGTGGATCTTATTTTGGGAGTTCCAAGGTTCATGACAAAGATTGGATGGATGTAGTGTTTTTCTTGTGTCTTGTTTGCATAGTCATATCTATGTTCTTGATATTATTTGTAGTATGCAATTTTTGTTTGTTCAATGTGTAATTTTGATTGTTTGTTATCCTTTTTTATAGGAAGGTGCAGTTGTCAACATTCCTATTGTTTCCAGAGCTCTCCTTGATGTTCCTTTTGGAGAAGTAGATAACATCGTCATTGTGTAGTTTAGTGGTAACACTCCAAGTGCATGATTTTCGTTGCGCATATGATGACCCACAAGTATAGGGAATCAATTGTAGCTCTTTTCGATAAGTAAGAGTGTCGAACCCAACGAGGAGCAGAAGGAAATGACAAGTAGCTTTCAGTAAGGTAATGTCTGCAAGTGCTGAAATTGTAAGTAGCGAGTAGTTTGATAGCAAGATAATTTGTAACGAGCAAGTAACGATAATAGTGACAAGTATGTGCTACCTCTTGAGCACTGTGTTGGTTTTCCCTTGAAGAGGAAAGGGTGATGCAGCAAAGTAGCGTAAGTATTTCCCTCAGTTTTTGAGAACCAAGGTATCAATCCAGTAGGAGGCTACGCGTGAGTCCCTCGCACCTGCACAATACAAATAAATCCTCACAACCAACGTGATAAGGGGTTGTCAATCCCTTCACAGTCACTTACGGGAGTGAGATTTGATAGATATGATAGGATAATATTTTTGGTATTTTTATGGTAAAGATGCAAAGTAAAATAAAAGCAAAGGAAAATAACTAAGTGTTGGAAGATTAATATGATGAAGATAGACCCGGGGGCCATAGGTTTCACTAGTGGCTTCTCTCAAGAGCATAAGTATTTTACGGTGGGTGAATGAATTACTGTTGAGTAATTGACAGAATTGAGCATAGTTATGAGAATATCTAGGTATGATCATGTATATAGGCATCACGTCCGAGACAAGTAGACCGACTCCTGCCTGCATCTACTACTATTACTCCACTCATCGACCGCTATCCAGCATGCATCTAGAGTATTAAGTTCATGAAAACAGAGTAACGCCTTAAGCAAGATGACATGATGTAGAGGGATAAATTCATGCAATATGATAAAAACCCCATCTTGTTATCCTCAATGGCAACAATACAATACGTGCCTTGCTGGCCCTACTGTCACTGGGAAAGGACACCGCAAGATTGAAGCCAAAGCTAAGCACTTCTCCCATTGCAAGAAAGATCAATCTAGTAGTCCAAACCAAACTGATAATTCGAAGAGACTTGCAAAGATAACCAATCATACATAAAAGAATTCAGAGAAGATTCAAATATTGTTCATAGATAATCTTGGTCATAAACCCACAATTCATCGGTCTCAACAAACACACCGCAAAAACAAGATTACATCGAATAGATCTCCACGAGAGAGGGGGAGAACATTGTATTGAGATCCAAAAAGAGAGAAGAAGCCATCTAGCTACTAACTATGGACCCAAGGAAGCATCAATAAAAGCAAAGGATAATGATCTTTTCTAGTAGCTTTATTTAATTTTCTGAAATCAATTACCATTCTATAGCCTGTAACAATTCTTTGTGGAATAGGTTCATTCTTATCATTAGGAATAACAGTAATACCTCCTTTCTTAGGAACACAATGAACATGACTTACCCATCTACTATCAGCTATGGGATAGATTATACATGCTTCCAGAAGTTTTAATATTACCGTTCTTACCACTTCTTTCATTTTCGGATTTAACCGATATTGGTGATCAACAACTGGTTTAGCATCAGGTTCCATATTAATTTTGCGCTGACATAGAGTGGGACTAATTCCCTTTAAATCATCAAGAGTATATCCAATAGCAGCTCGGTGCTTCCTTAGAACCTTCAATAATCTTTCTTCTTCATGTTCTGAAAGGTTAGCACTAATAATAACAGGATATATCTTCTTTTCATCAAGATAAGCATATTTCAAAGTGTCTGGCAATTGTTTTAATTCAAACACAGGATCACCCTTAGGTGGAGGAGGACCTCCAAGAGTTTCAATAGGCAATTTGTGTTTAAGCAGAGGACGTTGTTCAAAGAAAATATTATCTATTTCATTTCTTTCATGCGTATGTAAATCATTTTCATGGTCTAGCAAGTATTGTTCTAAAGGATCAGTAGGTGGCACAGCAATAGAAGCAAGACCAATTAATTCATCCTTACTAGGCAATTCTTTTTCATGATGGTTTCTACTAAACTTGGAAAAACTCATGAGACTCATCACCAAAGCTAACACCCACAGTTTTGTTTCTGGCAATCTATCCTAGCATTAACTGTGTTCAGGGAAGGTCTTCCAAAGATGATGGGACAGAAGTCATCTTGCGGGGTACCAAGAACAAGAAAATCAGTAGGATATTTTATCTTCCCACACAAGACTTCAACATCTCTAATAATCCCACACGGTGATATGGTGTCTCTGTTAGCAAGTTTAATAGTGACATCTATGTCTTCTAACTCTGTAGGTGATATGTCTTCCCTAATTTCTTGATATAACTTCTAAGGAATAGCACTCACACTAGCACCCATGTCACATAAACCATGATAACACTGGTCTCCTATTTTAACCGAAATAACAGGCATGTACACAACAGGTCTATGTTTATCCCTTTTATCAGCTTTGGCAATTCTAGCAGCATCTGCACAGAAGTATATAACATGCCCATCCACATCTTCTTCTAAGAGATCTTTAACCATAGCAATATTAGGTTCAACTCTAATTTGTTCATCTGGTTTAGGTGTTCTAACAGAGCTTTTGTTAACCACAGTTGAAAATTTAGCATGTTCCTTTATAGAGAATAGTTTCTTCTTTAACTGGTACCGGTTCCTTAATTTCTTCTTTAATAGGTGGGTGATATTTAGGCCATTTATCTTTGGGGAGTTCAACATGAGTAGCAAATGATTCACAAAAGGAGGCTACTATCTCAGAGTCAAGTCCATATTTAGTGCTAAACTTTTGAAAAGCATCAGTATCCATAAAAGATTTAACACAATCATACTTAAGCTTTATACCTAACTCTTTACCTTCGTCGAGTTCCCAATCTTCAGAATTACGTTTAATTCTTTCCAGAAGATCCCATCAGAATTCAATAGTTTTCTTCATAAAAGAACCGGCACAAGAAGTATCTAGCATGGTTTGATCATTACGAGAAAGCCGAGCATAAAAGTTCTGAATAATAATTTCTGTTGAGAGCTCATGATTGGGGCATGAATATAACATTGACTTAAGCCTCCCCCAAGCTAGAGCGATGCTTTCTCCTTCACGAGGCCAAAAATTATATATATAATTTCGATCACGATGAACTAGATGCATAGGATAATTTTTTGGTGAAACTCCATTTTTAAACGATTCCAATTCCATGATTCAATATCATCGCATAGCCTATACCATGCCAATGCTTTTACCTTCAAAGATAAAGGGAAAACGTTTTTGATAACTTCATTCTTGGGTAAACCTGCAAGCTTAAACAATCCACAAATTTGTTCTACATGTATCCAGTGCATGTCAGGATGTTCGGTTCCATCTCGTGCATAAGGATTAGCTAGCAGTTGTTCTATCATACCTGAAGGAATTTCATATTCAATATTTTCAGTAGTTGCAGTAGGTTGAGGGGTAGCTAATTGTGGTTCCGGATGAGGTGAAGATACCCCGAACAAACCCCTCAAAGGATTCTTTTCCATAGTAATAAGTGACAGTAAATTTCAGCACACTATATAAATGTTTCCTTACCGAATTCCACCTACCAAAGGCGCTTTACTCCCCGGCAACGGCACCAGAAAATAGCCTTGATGACCCACAAGTATAGGGGATCGATTGTAGCTCTTTTCGATAAGTAAGAGTGTCGAACCCAACGAGGAGCAGAAGGAAATGACAAGTAGCTTTCAGTAAGGTAATGTCTGCAAGTGCTGAAATTGTAAGTAGCGAGTAGTTTGATAGCAAGATAATTTGTAACGAGCAAGTAACAATAATAGTGACAAGTATGCAGCAAGGTAGCCCAATCCTTTTGAGGCAAAGGACAGGCCAAAACGGTCTCTTATGATAAGCAAAGCGTTCTTGAGGGTACACGGGAATTTCATCTAGTCACTTTCATCATGTTGGTTTGATTTGTGTTCGCTGCTTTAATAATTTGATATGTGGGTGGACCGGTGCTTAAGTGTTGTTATTACTTGAACAAACCTCCTACTTATGATTAACCCTCCCGCAAGCATCCGCAACTACGAGAAAAGTATTAAGAATAAATTCTAACCATAGCATTAAACTCTAGGATCCAATCGGTCCCTTACGGAATACTGCATAAACTGGGGTTTAAGTTTCTGTTACTACTCCACAATGCATTCCCTTAGGCCCAAATATGGTGAAGTGTCATGTAGTCGATGTTCACATGACACCACTAAGGGAATCACAACATACATACTATCAAAATATCGAACACATATCAAATTCACATGATTACTTGCAACATGATTTATCCCGTGACCTCAAGAACAAAGGCAACTACTCACAAACAATAAACATACTCATGATCAGAGGGGTATTAATATGCATAATGGATCTGAACATATAATCTTCCACCAAATAAACCATATAGTAATGAACTACAAGATGTAATCAACACTACTAGTCACCCCCTAGCACCAATCTATAGTTTCGGTAACAAGATTGAATACAAGATATGAACTAGGGTTTGAGATGAGATGGTGCTGGTGAAGATGTTGATGTAGATTGCCCTCCCCAAGATGGGAGAGTTGTTGGTGATGATGATGACGATGATTTCCCCCTCCGGGAGGGAGGTTCCCTCGGCAGAATCGCTCCGTCGGAGGGCAAAAGTGCTCCTTGCCCAAGTTCCGCCTCGAGACGGTGACGCTTTGTCCCGAAAGCCTCCTCTCATTTCTTCTAGGTCAATATGACTTATATACCAAAAGATGGGCACCGGAGGTGGGCCGAGGAGGCCACAACCCACCAGGGCGCGCTAGGGGGGCCTAGCAAGCCCAGGTGGGTTGTGCCCACCTGGTGGCTCCCCTCTGGTACTTATTGGCTCCAATATTTCTTATATATTCCATCAAAATCTCCATGAAGTTTCAGCCCATTTGGAGTTGTGCAGAATAGGTGGCCTGACGTAGCTTTTTTTAGGTTCAGATTTCCAGCTGCCGGAATTCTCCCTCTTGGTGTGTACCATGTAAATTATGAGAGAAAAGGCATTAGAATTACTCCAAAAAGCATTATTATGGATAAAAACATTATAAATAACAGTAAGAAAACATGATGCAAAATGGACGTATCAGCATACTATGTTTGATTTTGTGGGCAACATGAATTTCAGGATTGTAGACCATTTCATCAAGGACACTGTTTTATCATTGTTTTTTATTTTCCCCTGTGTCTAGTTAATTTTATTTATTTACTTTTGAATGTATGTGAGCTCATTTGTTGCGTTCCTGTTAGGCTTATTATGATCAGCCAAAGACTATTATTGTTGGTGCTGGTGATGTTGATGTCCTTGAGGATGTTGATCGTGGTTCTATTGGTGGTGGTGGTTCAGTTGTTGGTAGTGAATGCAATACTCCTTGAACTTTCAGGATTAGTGATTGTAGTTATTTTAGGATCGGAAATTGATTTTCTTAGTTTAGTATGTAGTCGAAAGATTATGTTGTATCTTTAATTTGGTTTATCAGTATGTTGTTGAAAGATTATGTTTGTCAATATCATTGTTGTTTTATTTGGTTGAATTTATTTTATAGTTTTCAGTTTGTTTTGTAGTTTTTGTCAAGCTTATTGTCATTCTTTTATGATGACATAAAAATGTAGTCTATCATTTTGAACAAATGGACTGTATTCAAAAAACCATTTATGATCACATGAAAATTTTGTCTGGCATATAATCTAATGTATCTATTGAAAACAAAGAAGTGCAAATGCAAATGTCTTAAAATTATTACATTATTATGCCTATGAACTTTAGTCTCCTTTTGAAACTATTTGAGACATTCTATTGCTATTGCACTTCTGTCTGTGCCTTGCATTTTGTAGTATTTGTCGCAACAATTGGCTTCACAAGTTGAGTGTCAATTGAGGGTCTTTACTCCTCTTCCGTCTTTGCTTTGCTTGTCTGCTACATTGCTTTGTTTCCGTATTGACCTCCTTGGGTTTCTTTGTTATATTCATTTGGTCTCCTAAAATAGAATCACGATATATATATATATATATATATATATATATATATATATATATATATATATATATATATATATATATATATATACACAGCCAGTCTATTCTGCTAATATTAGCAGAATAACTATTCTGATAACACTTCCGCATTGCACGCTCAACAGAAGCGAACTGCATGTTCTTTATGCTGCGCACTGCAATGCTACACGGGACAACTGCTTCATTTTCTGGCGATCCGCTCGCGTATTCTGTGTGGAATCGGGTGTTGCGGGATGATTTAATTTGTTTATGGATGTCACTTGACCTTTATACTTTGTAATTTATAGGAAAAACGACTAAAATCTTGGTAAATCGAGGGATTTGGCGGATGAGTTTTGCTCTGTTCGTTCGTGTTCGTGTCGGAATCGACTTTTTGGCGCTCGGATGCTGTTTGTTAGTCGGAATTGTTTGATATCATTCATTTATTCGCACCTTTTACTCTAGAAATTGTGTAATTTTTAGGAGTTAGTTTTCAGTTCCCATGAATTTGGTTGTGTGGGCGGGTGAGCTTCGTCCGCTCCTCTCTTCTTGTTGATTTTATGGATTTTGCGCCTCGATGTGTTTTTGAATCTTGTAATTACTGTCGCTGTTGGTTTTAATTCATTGTATTGCGGGTATAATTCTCATTCTTTGATTTGCAATTTTTAAATAAAAGCTGATGCTGTTCGTCCAGTTGCCATGTGTTTGATGTAGTTTTTTGCGGGGTATTTTTTGATAGTTTAGTTGTTGGACAATTTTTAGGCGAGTTATGTAAGTGCGATTGAATTGGCACCTCTGTAGTCTACAACATATCTGTATTTCTACTACTTCAATTTTATTGTTGTTGTTCTGGCATACAATGTAGTGCACTGTATTTTCGTTAGCAGTGTACTTTGTTATAGCTGTATTACAGTGGTCATGGCAGATTATGAGATTTCTATTTTCTTAAACTGCATTCTGTGTTTTAGAGGACCGCATAATATGCACTTTCGTACTGCATTAGCAGTATGGTTAATCTTCTATTGGGCTATTAGAATAGATGGTCCATTATATGCTTTTGGTAGCTGAATAGTTATTATGACAATTTTTTTGAACTGCATACTATGAGAATTCTTTTGAACATCATATGTTAACCGCAAAGTTTCGACCATTCGCATTACATTGTTACTGTTCAAATGACTGCTTTTTTATATTTAGGACCAACTATGTGTTTGAGAGAACTGCATTACTGCCAGCAGCAACTTGTCTAAAAACGGGTGATAAAATGATGCAGATGAGGTTGCATACTTTAAATAGGCACCGTTCAAAGTGTCTGGTGGACATAATTTTAAAAGTGTATAGCATTAGCAAAGCATTAGAAATATGCCACCGATGGCTTGCTTCATATTTAGACTGCCTACAGTGCAAATATTGTAAACTTCAGGGAGTCTTCTTCTTTGTAGAAAAACAACATGGCCACTTCTCCGACCTCAAAGCCATTGTGGGAGACAAATTCTTTCCAAGCAGTAGTTATTTTGATGCATTCTTCAGAGTCGATGTGGTAGTCAGCTTGCATGTCTCCATACCCATTCTTGTGTTCTGTCTCCAAAGTAACCTTCCCTGAACTCGGAGCAGGAAATTTTATTGTGGATGGCAGTTTCTGCATTCTTGTGTTCTGTCTCCAAAGTAAATAACAATGTATGAACATATATATACCCATTCTTTATACTTAGGATGATCTATTTTATGTTGAGTTAAATATGTACATATATATGACTACTATTTTTTATAAAGTAGTTGCAATGTATGAACGAACTTATATACGGAATTGACCTCTAGTTTTACTAGGATATATATTATATCGTAACATGTTTGTACTGCAAGGTCATTTACAGTGTACTTCGGTAGCATGTTAAGAGAACTGCAATACTGATCTACTGACCCTCTTTTTTGTTCGTGTGTTGTGGTACTGAAAAAAATAGGTGGAACCATCTAGTCGCAATAGGTAAGAAATCTGAGCAACAATACAAATTCTGTTTGTATTTGTTGACACTACTGAACAAATTGATGGAACTATACATTCAGATGTGAATTTGCAGCCTAAATTATGTCGAAAATTGTGAGGGGAACAACATACACAACTTTCCTGCAGATCTACGGGTGTGAGGCGATGAAGAAATGGTGCCCGAAACCCCCTATTGGATATCATCAGGCACCCGAGCATGCTGCGCCACTCTGTGTTGGTGAGCTCTAGCCCCTCTACGTAAACGCATGTATCCGCTACCGGCGCCATCCTTGCCAAATGCCCGCACTTACAGTCCATGGCGGGTTCAGTTGAATTTCAGAGAACAGCTAGTGATGGGATGAACCCTAGATCTACGATTTGAAGAAAAAGAGGAACGGGGGAGGAGTTGTGTCAGTCTGGAGCACGAATGGATAGGTTTTTTATGCAACCAATTGAGCAACGGGAGTAATAAATGTTTGTGGTTGGTCTTAGTTGGTGGATTGATTCTGATTCAGTGTACGCGAATGCATTTGAGAAGCAACATGACTGCTTACTTGAAAATAGAGAACTGCATTGTCGTATCACAACGAACTGCGGAACACGTGGTTGGGCCTGTGTTTGTGGAGTGGTATGTGGTAATTTTTTTAATATTCAGAAGGCTTTCTCTTTGCTTGTTGGGACTGTGTTTAGGGAGTGAATACGCATTCGGCCTGTGTTCGGGTAGTGTAGACGCATTGGGCCCAAGTCGGCATGTGAGCACGGCTGGTTCCCACCGCGTTGTGTGCGGCCTAATGTTTAGTCCCACCTCGCCCGCGGAAGGCGCGCCTGACCTCTTTATAAGCGCTGGCGAGGCAGCCGTATCGAACTCCTCTGTTTACTTATTTGGGCACTTATACATGGCGCTCGATGCTCTATGCTCTATGACCTGTGGGCCCAGGTGCGCCCGGCCCCATGCATTGTGGCTTAGAATGGCTCGCCTACGGTGGGCGCAGACCTACTACGAGACTGGCTGGGGTTGGATGCACCTGTGGTGGTCAATTTTTTTCTTTGTATTTTCTGTCATGTATTTTTTTTCAATGTAAGGGCGTGCACTGCTTAGCAAACCATCCTTGCGCTGCATTGATCAGGGTTCTGTACTTCATGTGCATGCATTCCATACTATATGTACATTTCTCATTTTTTTGTTTTCATGTTTTTGCTCTTACGTAATCTTTTTTCCAATGTAGGGGAGTGCACTGCTTAGTAAACACACGTGTACTGCATTGATTATGTTTCTGTACTGCACGTTCATATATTTCCGCACACATTTTTTTCAATGTAGGGGCGTGCACTGCTTTGTAAATCATCCGTGCACTGCACTGATGAGGGTTCTGTACTGCATGTGCACGCAGTCCGTACTACATGCACAGTTCTCATTTTTGTTTTTGTGTTTTTGCTCTTATGTAATCTTTTTTCCAATGTAGGGGAGTGAACTGCTTAGTAAATCATGCGTGTACTGCATTGATTACGTTTCCATACTGCACGTTCATATATTTCCGCACTACATACAGATCGCATTTTTCTTTTTGTGTTTTTTCTCTTATGTATTCGTTTTTCCAAATTTAGGGGCGTGCACTACTTCGTTGGGTATGTGTAAACTTCATTTGACAAAGTCTGTACTGCATTGGTACACAACTTGCACTACATGCGTCCTATTTGCACACTGCATCTTATTTCGTTTTGCACACTGCTCGAATCTAATGGTACATAAGCAAACAACAGAAAACAAATTATCACAGGCATTTTGTACGACAAGTTCATCATGAGCAAACTAATTTCAACAGAAAGCAATCTAACATAATCAAAGTTAGCCATTACAAGTGATTCTGCATGGCAAGCAAACTAAGTTTAGCAAAAGCAAATGATCACAAGCAAACAACATAAAGCAAATTTGATGATAATTCTAAAATGACGCTGTCATTGGTGGCTCTTTTTTTTGAAAGGAAAGCGGTAGGGGAAGCCCCCCACAGCAAGTTTTTTTTAAATAATAAGAACCCAAATTCACGCCCGTGAGGACTTGAACCTGGGTGGCTGGGTTGTACATCCACTCCACTAGCCAAGTGAGCTAGGCTCACTTCCTTCATTGGTATCTCTTTGGCCGGCACCATCTTCTTCTTCACCAGTTAGCGTCTCCCCATCCCCAGCTGCTCCTGGCCCGCTTCTTGGGGGGCTCCTCCTTCTCCAGCTTTGCACGACGAAGCCTGTCCTGGGTGAGGGTGATGCGGTTCCATATCTCGTACGCTGCGTAGGTGTCCTTTGCCGCGTACTCGATGTGCCTCATGGACAGAGGCAGGGTGTCCCAGCGCTTGTGCTCGTCGTCGGTGATCTTCTTCTTCATGTTGTTGTAGTAGTCGTCGATGAGCATGCCGGAGACGTCTCCAAGGGAGTCTAACTCCTTGGTTGCCTCGGGCACCCTCCACTCCTTCTGGATGCCGACGAAGTTGGCAACCTCTAGATTGATGCGCTCTAGCCTGGTTTTGTCGCCGTCGATGGAGAAGCCTGCAAAGGTGTACCTGGGGTCGGCGAGGAAGTTGTTGAAGATGGTGCACCTTTCAGCGGCGCTCAGTTGGAAGAGCAGCACCGGGTGTTTCTTGCCGATGGAGAGTTGGCAGAGGGCGGGTTTCTGCGTCGCTTCAGGCTCGTTGTAGTACTCGAGATCAATGCCGACAATCTTCTGGCGCTGGAGGCTGAGGTGGCGCTCGTACCGCGCGAGGGTGATCGCCATCTGCTTCTTGTCGTTGGTGTGGATGAAGTGTAACTTGGTGTTGCCGTGGGCCTCCACGTCCTTGTACTCGTCGGCGAACGCCATGGCCGGTAGTAGGGCTTGGTGTTTTGCGTGGAGATGGATGTGATGGAGCGATTTGGTGGCAGCGTAATGGATACTTGTGTTGTTGTGGATGAGAAGGCCTATGGCAGGGGTTTGAATTTAAGGGGAGGGCGCGGGGTGGGATGGCCGCATCGGATGAACTGCACGATCTCGTTCACGATGCGGTTTGTGCAGATCGTGGGTTGGTGTTGCGTCTGTGATCGTGGGCTTGTGGCGATGGAACCGCTCCGATTGGGTGGTTGTATGCGAACGTGGTGTTTTTTAACGTGGTTTTTATTTTATTTTTGATTAGTAAATTTTTTTTAGCCACCACTATTTGTGCGAACGGGCATTTTGTCACGTTTATATGTATCCTGCGTGATAATGAAACTGCATTGATTACAGTTCTGCACTGCATCGCCTACAGTAGAGAACTGCATTCTGTGTATAGGTGCATACTTCACAGTATTTTGCGTGTCCTTGCTGCAGCGCCTGAAGAAAGTACAATGTATTCCGCAATTTTATGAGTTTTTCGCTGTGTTCTATACCGTGTATTTATTCATGTAGGTAAGTAGGAACTGGATTTGCTAAACTGTACTGCTTCGTGTAATGAAATGCACTGCATTTTTCTAGTGCTGTGTACTGCATCTGTTTTTTCGCCTGTACTTACTGCAGTCCCTGGTACGGGAGGGGTAGGGGGGTTGGGGGCCCCCATTTTTTTGTGTGGCACTTATTTTAAGGTAGACTTTTTCTTTTCGGATGCGTTTTCTTAACATGCGTGCAGTTTTTGATTTTAACTTTTTTTACGAACTGCGTTTATTTTATTCTGTTTTACCGATCGAACTTCAATGTTCTTCACAGAGAACTGCATCATGTGCGTTTTGATGTGGTCTTTTTTATTTTAGCCGGGCCGTTTTTGGGCCGGCCCGTTTTATGTTGCCCTTTGCCACACGCGGGCCTCCTACGTGTCCGTTCCAGGCGATCCCACCGCTCCGCTCACAAGAAGAGAGACCGAGAACAATCCCCTCTCCTCTCTTGCAGTTCCTCCCTCGAGCAAAACCGCCATCGCCCGCAGCAACCGCCGTCGCCCGAGGAACCGCCGACCTCAAGAGGTTCTTATTCCTGCATTCCGCGTCGTCGTCCGCTCCGCGAGCCCTTGCCGCTGCGCTCCCGCAGCCCTTTCCTGTCCGTTCCCGTCGCCGCACCCTCCCCCTCCCCGCCGTCGCCGCACCTTTTTTGTGGTACGTTCCGCTTGTTCTCGGTGTTGATCGTCCCCTCGTCTTGTTTTGTTATCTCGTAGTTGCTGTTGCTGTTTTTGCTTGTGTAATTTTTCCGTAGGCAGTCGATTTTATCTCGATTTGGAGTCGATACTCGTGTGTAGCACGGTGGATCTAGGGTTACGTGAGATTTTCGCCGATTTTGTTGCTTATATCTGTCACTTCGTCGTTGTGCTGCAGGGAAACGCCATGTCTTCGCCGAGCAGAATGGGAGGAGGAGTTCAGGGTATGTGGAGTGCTTATTTTAGGCTTTTGTTTATTTCGTTTGATGTTTATCTAGTTTCCTAAATCATCCTGCACATTGGTTTATGCTCTGTTAGTTGTCAGCGTTCGTTTGCATTATTTTGTCACGTGATGTTTTGTAATTTCTGTTTCTGGTTCTTTTTGAATCAAGTAGGTGATTGCGGTTCTCATAATGATACACCAATTGGCTCTCGTTGTCCTGGTGGTAAGGATCATGGTGTCGAGGGAGGACATCAATTGAATTCGCTGATTGAAACTTCTCCCATAAGTGTGGCCCCTCCTTCTGGTATGTGATTGATTTGTTTATTTTGTGTATGCTGGTTACTTTGATGTTGTACCAATTGGTGTTGCCTTGTTGTATCTAGTCCGGCATTTTGTTGGGAACAAACATGAAGTTAGTGTATGCAGTACTGTATTTATTTTGTACATGTGAACTCCACTATATGTATGTGTGAACTGCATTGTTGTTTTATTCAAGTTTTTTGTGCAATGCATTATTTTTTATTTTTAGCTTATGGTTGGAGCACTGCATTCTATATGTCTAAGTGTACTGCATTTGTTCTTTTTGTGCACTTTTTAACGACCATAGTCAAACTTCATTTTGACGCAGTGTCTGTTTTCCATGCTGGGGCGCCTGGGTTTGAGGAGGTTACTCAATTGATTGACCATTATTTTGCAGAGGGTAATGTTGGTGTGAGCTTTGACCAGAGACGTCCCGTTTTGTCTGAGACACAATCACAGTCTGTTGATGGTACAGAGGAAGTTACACAGGATTGGATGGTCTCGGAACAGCTTCGTGAATATGAGTTGAAGCAAAGCAAGAAGAAGTTGAGGTTTGAAAGTGACTCAAAAGTGTTTGTGGAGAAGGAGAAGCAGAGGAGAGCTGCAGATGGTGCCAAGGGTGCCAAATTTGCCAAGGTGAAGAAGCCTTCTTTGCAGAAGAAGAGGCTGAGTACTGTTGCTGAGGAAGGTGGCACACCTCGGCGGAGTCCACGTGTTGCTGGCATGAACAAGAATCTTGGCAAGAGAACTGCTGAAGCTGGTGGAAAGGATGATCCTCAGTGCAAGCGACTACATGTCACTGAAGGTCCCAACTCTGATGATGATGACTTTGTGCTTGCTGATTTTGTGAGGGATGTTCATAGTGGTAGACGCAATGACTGTGGTTCATCTAAGAGTCTACCCAAGCGTTCCCGTGATGATGTTGATGAAGATGTTTGTGGTGACTCTGGCGAGGAGGTGGATGTTTTTCCAAAGGTTTGTCGAAGTGGACTGCATTTTTTTCCTTCATTGTTATTCTATCTGTGTTTTCTCTGTCTCTTTTTTTATGGCTAGTCTTCTAATGTGGATTGCATTTACCTTTACAAAGAGGAAGAAGTCTAGTAAGAGCAATGCAGCTGAAGATGATGCTGAGGGAGATGATTCTCGATTTAACAAGACCGTACATTTGTCGCTTCCCACTGTTTGCAAGGCTGCTGCCTTGTTGAAAGAGGCACACTGTAGTCGTGTTCGGGATGCTGGATTTGGTGTTGTCTTTGAACTGACAGTAAAGAAAAATGTGTCGCGCATTCTTATGTGCTATTTGATGGGAGTGATTGACCCTGCCACCATGATAATGGACTTTGGGAATGGCAGGGTTCTTCGAATCAATCGTGATGCAGTTCATCACATTTTTTATTTACCCATGGGACGTCACAATGCACCCATGCCTGCTGCCTACGGCCATGATGACTCGTTGAGTGCCCTCAAGGATGAGCTTGGCTTTGACCGTTCAAAAAGTATAGGTGTCAAGGACTTGCTTCAGAAGTTGAAGGTGTTGGTGGAGGAAGATGATCATGTGACTGTTGACCTTGCTGTGAAGGTGTTCTTCCTGATACTCTACCAGAATTTGCTATGCCCTGGGCCTGCAGTTCGTTTGGGTAGAGTTGCTGCAATGGTAGAGAACATGGATTATGCGGCTATGGCTCAGATGGACTTTTGCCAGCTTGTTGTTGATGAGTTGCAGGCAGCTGTGGTGAGGTGTCAAACAGAAGGCAGCAAGCAGAATTGTGCAGAGGGTTGTGCCATTGTCCCCCTGATTATGTATCTTGACTGCTTGAAGCTTCGCAAATTTTCAGTCATGCACATGTTGACGCCACGTGCGTCATACCTGACGACCAAGGACCTGATGAAGTTATACAATGAGGATGTGCTTGTGAAGGGAAAGATTTACTTGGAAACTTACAAATTTGGGAAGCTGTCGGTTAGTGCATCTGAGTTTTTAATATCAGTTTTTTTAAAAAGGTGCACCATTATAAATCTGAACTTTTCTAGTACTCACATGTGTACTTCTGTTTGCCTCTTGTCTTTTTTTGCAGTGGAAGGCGTCAGGTGATATTGTGTACAACTGTCATGTTGCAGTTGTATGCGGCAGCTCTGATGCGGGACCTAGCACTCATGCTAGGTTTTATGAGCCTATATGTAGCCAGCTTCCTGCCTATGATGATGAGGTGCCGCGTACTCGTGGTTTCATGGCTCGACAGATGTTTGATAATAGAAGCTCTTCTAAACAGACATTTGTTGGCGGCCAAAAACACGAGGAGATTGATGAGCTTCTTCTGAAGGTTTTGAAGTTGAATGAAGATTTGCCAACCTCTGGTGACAGGTTGAGGACAGTTGCTGGTTTTTCCCCTATTGGCCATGGCCCACGAGATGAAGATATTGTTGCTGCTCACAATTTTGATTGTGGCGTGATTGAAAGCCTGAAGATTGCAGTGACGAATGTTCGGTCTTCGTATGCTCAATTGAGACATTCACAAGAGGAAAAGTGCGGTCGGTATGAGAAGGATGTTGGGCATATTTTGGATGAAACGAACCGTCAGGACGCTGGTGTTGGCGCTGATAATGTATGTTCTGGGTTTTTTGTGGCTTTGAACCTCTTTTGTGTATTATGTGGACTGCTCCTCACTATTTTTGTTTTTTGTGATAGGCTGGAGTGGAATCTTCTGGTGTCCATGGAACCAGGGACGATGGAATTGGTCAGGTACAAGTACTTTTGCCATGTCTATTCTGCCATGCGTCCCTCTTCTTAAACTTGCGTATGTTGCTTTCCATTTTTATTGTATTTTTTGTGTACTTCACGGTTGTAAAGTGTGTACTGCTTGTGCATAGTTGAAGTTTTTTCTTTTTTGTTCGTTACCATCTTATTTTTGTTTTTGGTTTGTTCTATGCCTGTAGACTGGTGTTGCTGCTTGTGATGTGCACAAAGAGACCTACGACGGCTCTGGGAAGGATGGGGTCTTGGCTGATGCATCGTCCCCTCCGGATGTTGTAGCTGATAAGGTATAGTTGTATTACTTGTTCTGTTAGTGTGTTGTAATCTAATTTTTTTGTTGTTGTTGTTGTAAACTTGATGCACGCTGTTATGTTCACTCATATGCATTTTCATTTACATATGTTAGCTGCAATAGTTTTACATGTGTGAGCTTTAGTGTTTGACAGAAGTGAACTGCTTCCATTTTGCATGCGTGGTCCATAATGTTTTACATACGTAAGCTTCAATATTTAACATAACTGAACTGCAGCGTTTGACAAAGTGAACTGCAGTTCTTTTTTACGTATATGTGGGTTGAAGTTGTAGTTTTTTGATACATGTGGGTTGCAGTTGTTGTTGTGTTAATTATCCCCATGCTCATTTTTGTGTTATTGTGTGTTTTTTAATCTTTCCACAGCCTCGAGAAGAAAACGTGGAACTTCACGTTGATCTGAATCAGGGCGGTTGTGCTGTTGATGGTGGTGGCAGTGTTGGTGCTTTTGCATCGGTACCTGTCGACTGTGCAGACCCTTCTGTAGCTCAAGAATCCCATGATGCTCTTTCCCCCAGTCGGCATGAAGATTCTGATTTTGGCATTGAAAAGCCGCTGGAGAATGTCGTCCCTGCTGTTAGTGTTGTTGCTTCCCCTATTTGTCTGGCGGCCAACGATGTTCCTGAAGTATCGAGAGTGGAGCCTCATGTAGCTGAAGTATCTAAGGACGTCGCGGTTGACCAGACTGTTGTAAATCCAGAGAATGCTGATGTTGCTGCAGAAGCGCAGTCCAGTGAGGTTGTGGTGGATTCGTCACAACCTATCCAAGAAAATGTTTTGGTCAGCTCTGAAGAACAACAGCATGAAGACTCTGACACTGAAGGCAAGAGTTTTGTTTCGAACAGTGCAGTTGAAGTTTTTCTCATTTCATTTTTTGTTTAATTACTATGGTATCTGTATTAGATGTTTAATGATAAGTGAAACTTGATCTTTTGTTTGTGATTTTCAAAATAGCTAGCAGAATTTCCTTATCTTAATTTTTGAACTTCATTATTTTGGATAAGTGAACTTCATCTTTTTATTACAGATGACGAACTTCCTGTTGTGACACCGTCGAGCATTGATCCAGCTCTTCTGAAAAGATACAATGAGTTGTACGCTGCTGTTATGAGGGTTCGGAAGGACAAGAAGAAGAAGTATGGTTTTTTAGAAATTGTTTTGTTCATATGTATTTTCTAATTTTGGTTTTTAGCCCTTTTTCTTTGTTGTTATTTTTTTAGTATCTTATGTTTCAGTTTTTCATAAAAATTCAGGGACATGATTGCTTTTAAAACTGAGATGGGTGATATTACCATTAGCGAAGTTGGTCAATCCTTTTGGGATAAAGGGATGCTCACTACAAGACTTGTAGATCTTGGGGTTTCTTTGCTGGTAGATAAGTTTAAGGGATCTCCGACAATGGTTGTCCCGTACCATATTTGTGTAAGAATGCAGAAATTTTTGTTTTATTTTTTTGATTTTCTTTTCTGATTTCGTGCGACGACATGTTTTCTTGAGCACTGTTTGATTTTGGGTTTTGTATTGGCAGACAAATATTTGGAATGGTGGTACTGTAGGCAGGAGTGTTAAAATGATGTTCTCTTCAAAAGCCGAGGAGCGTGTTGATAAAAAGGATATGGTGAGTAACGTTTTTATGTGTCGAAAACTATATTTTGCGTGTTTTTTTATAGTGTTCTGTTTCTTCTTCTTATAATAATTTTATTTATTTTTTCGTGCTTCGAACAGGTCCTTTTTGCAACTTTTAATCCGCCAGATACGAGGGATGGCGTTGGCCATTATTGTGTAGTTGCATTAAATGTGAAAGAAAGGCGGTTTGAATTTCTTGACTCGCTCAATAAACCTGGCAGCCCTGATGCGATCAGGGTTTTTAGGAGGATGGTTAAAAATATCAAGCGTGCATGGAAAGAAGGAAGCTCAAGTTCTGATGAGCCGCTAAATCCTCCTGCGCTTGATGGATTTGTGTTGAAACATGTCATTGTCCCAATGCAGCCTAATGGGTGTGTTCCGTACAGCCCCTCTTCACCATACTGCTCAAGTTTTTTTAATTTTCATTTTATGAAACTAATGTTTTTTATTCTTTTATTGCAGGCATGATTGTGGATTCTATATGTTTCAATTCCTGCAGACTTGGGATGGTGTTCGAGTTGCTCAGTTTGGGGTGGAGCACATTGGCTACATCAGAAAGGCCATGCTCTATAGTTGGCTCATATCGAGAAAGTGTTCCCTTGATTTAACATCACTTTTAATTTTTGCAGATAAAGGTTGTTTTAGTGAACTTCTTTATCCTTCCTTTTTTATGTTTTGTCTACTGCATGCTTCCGGTTCTTACGGTTTTTTTAATAGTTTGTTTAGTTAAGTTCATGATTTAGAATGCATGTGTATATTTATTTGTTGTGTTAATGAGATGCGTTTTATTTTTTGGGCAAGTGAGCTGCATTGTTCTTTATAAGTGGGCTGCATTGTTGTATACAAGTGGGTATATTTTTTTTATTCTGCATTGATGTAGACAAGTGGACTGCATTGCTGTAGACAATTGTGCTGCATTCTATTCTTTAGTGAACTACATTTTTTTATTTTTAATGAGATGTATTACATGTTTTTTGGTTTTGTATTTTGTGCTCAGTGTTTCCATGTTTTTTCTAAACGGTTTTAGGTTTTGATGGGGGCTTCATGAAGGCTGTACGTCACTGTTCGAGTCCCAGGCTTCTGATATGGTTATGGAGGATTGCGCCATTGAAATCTCTCTGGATAATTCTGGTTCTTTGGCTGGAGATGGTTTGAACATAGTTGTGGCGTCTGAACCTGATGGTGGAAGTGTTTCTCGACCTAGCTCTCCACGCGATGTATTTGATGTTGATGATGATGATTTTGTTACGCCGTGTCCTCGCGTCACGAGGACTTGGAGTGCAGCAATTAATCGTCCTCCTGTGGATGACATTGAAGTTTTTTTGAACAAGAGGGCAGGTGAGAGGGCTTTTAAGTTGAGATGCTCTATAGAGAAATTGAAGCCTCCGAGGTTCAAATATATTGATGAGGTGAGGAAAATAAAGGATCTTGTTCTCAGCAAAGATTTTGTAACCAAATACCACAAGTTTTATGTGTGTGCCCTTGATCCTTTTTGTGTGTTTTGTTTTTAATTTTAATTTTATTGATCCCATCTCTGTATGTTTACTGCAGGAATGCGTTCTTTATGGTGAACAGTCCTTTTGGTGATCTTGATACTTACACTGTTGACTATATCTATAATACATTTGGCAAAGGAGCTTTAATGGATTCGTATCTCATGGATTTTGTCATCAAGTACTGGAAGCAAGACCCTGAAATGGGTTTATTTTATCATTCTGGTGAACGTGTGCTACTTTCACCCTTATTTATCACGGTAAACGTGTGCTGTCATTTTTTCTATTGTACTGGTTTTTTTATGTCCATGCCTGCATGCATTGTTTATTCTTTTTTTCATGTCCTTTCTTTGTTCTTTTTTCTTTGCAGTATGTTCTTCAGATGGAAACCTTTGTGACGAGAGATGATGAAGGAAACCCTGTGTTGCCAGTTGTGCATAGCCCGTTTGTTTTACAAGATGCAGTTAACCAGTTCAAGGTTTTTGTGAGTGACGACGTAAACCTGTTGGATGCAAAACTGGTAAGTTCATTGTTTCCCATCGTTTATTTTCTGGTTTGTTGCATTTCTTTTTATAGTTAATTTTTGGAACAATGGTTCTAGTGCTACGTGTCGAAATAAGTTTTCATTTAATTTTTTGTTTTTTTATGTGAACAGATTATGATGCCGCGCTCCAAGGATGGTCATTATTCCTTATACATGATGAACCAGCATCGCCAGACGTTTGATATCAATGACACTAGGAAGTACACTGGTCATGCTGATGTCATGACAAAGTGGCGCAGGAGTGATTACCACTCAGATTGCACTGAACTGGTATGTCATTTTTTCTTGCCAAGTGCAAAGCTTTTTTGTGTTTCTCCTACTGCATTTTTTTATAAACTGCACATGCAATGTTAGCACACATACGACCACACTTGTTTATGTAGTGCACTACAACATATGCGTGACAGAACTGCATTTTTCTCAGACCCCCCATAATCCTTGTAAAAAGGAGATAAAAGGAAATGACCTCACGTGCATTTAAAAGATGGAGTGTCTAGACGTTGAAAACAACTTTTGTATTTTTTGGTTCGTCTGAATCGTAATTTGATCTGTGGTGTGTGTTATTTTTACATTGTGCTTCCTTTTTTTGCCAGATGAGGAGGATGACTCAATTGCTGAAGGCGACTTATGGTGAAAAAGTGTATAAATCTAAGAACCACCGTGACTGGGTTAAATTGGCAGAGAAGCCCTCTTACCCGGTCATGCCAGCGCAGGGAGCAAACGAGTGCGGAATCTATGTTCTGAGGGTGACGCAGTTGTATGAAGGCCAACGTCTAGTTGAGAAAATTATCAAAACCGATGTAACACCTTCTCTGTTTTCTTCTTTTTCTTGTTTCTTTTTTTATTATTTTACCTTTTCACTTTTTGTTTGTTATGACAACCTTTTATTTAATCACTGTCTACATTTTTTTAATTTTCTTTTTCACCCTGTTGTTGAAGATTGGAAGGTGGAGTACATGTTCCAGCTGCTGTTCAATTCTTCGAACATGTTGTGTTATGAAGACATGCCGCTTGAGCTACGAGAACTGATTGCGGACCTCGGGCTTACTTCCCTGTCGCAATCGCAGACGCAGTCGCAGACGCAGTAACAATCTACTTGGTAAAAACCATGTGTATGGACAAGAACTAGGGTTCATGTTGTGTACTGTGTGGTGTCTAAGATATATGATGTATGAAAAGACTTTTGTTTTCTGTTGTTGTGATTTTCGTCTGCTTTTTTGCAGTAGTGTTTTATGGACGAATTTGTATCTGTATGTGTATTTTATATAAATAATTCATACAGTATATATATATGTGTATATTTTTATTTTTGTTGACTTACACGTTATGTGTGAACTGGCATTTTGTCACACTTATATGTATCTTATGTGTCCCATAAACTGCATTGCATGTGATGCCGAACTTCTTCGTCCAACACAAAAGCACTGCATTTGTCTACAAGTTTGTGCTGCACCTGTTTTTTTCTGCACCTTTTGCCGCAGACCCTGCATTCATATGTGTATCCTGGAACTGCGTTGCTTTTATGATACTGCACTACTTTGCCTAACCAAGTGCACTGCTTTTACCTAAAGATGCGTCCTTCAGTTGGTTATTTTTTATTGTTTGTATTGTAAGGTAGGGGGAGGTTGGCCCCCCCCCCCAATTTTTTGGTTGTCTATAGATTTGTATTTTGCTCTTTGTATTCCCTGTACTTAACGTACTGCGTGCATTAGCGCGAGGCCGAGCAGGGGGGTGGGAGGGGGGTCGTGACCCCCCTCCCCACCCCCCTGCGAGGCCGAGCCTGGAACGAGCCGGAGCAGGCGGCGACATGGCGTGCCGCGGCGCCGCATGCGCAGGTGAGTCCGTCACACCCCGTCGCCTCCCTGTCTATCTTAGGGGTGTGGCTCTGGGGTTGCGTGCGTCCTATTGTTGGAAAAACAGAATGTCCGCACTGCGCCTGTCAACCAAGCGCACTGCATGCGTTAGCGTGAGGCCGAGCAGGGGGATGGGAGAGGGTCGTGACCCCCCTCCCCACCCCCTGCGAGGCCGAGCCTGGAACGAGCCGGAGCAGGCGGCGACGCGGCGTGCCGCGGCGCCGCATGCGCAGGCGAGTCCATCACACCCCGTCACCTCCCTGTCTATCTTAGGGATGTGGCTCTGGGTGGCGTGCGTCCTATTGTTGGAAAAACAGAATGTCCACACTGCGCCTGTCAACCAAGCGCACTGCATGCGTTAGCGCGAGGCCGAGCAGGGGGGTGGGAGGGGGTCGTGAGCCCCCCTCCCCACCCCCCCTGCGAGGCCGAGCCTGGAACGAGCCGGAGCAGGCGGCGACGCGGCGTGCCGCGGTGCCGCATGCGCAGGCGAGTCCGTCATACCCCATCGCCTCCCTATCTATCTTAGGGGTGTGGCTCTGTGGTTGCGTGCGTCCTATTGTAGGAAAAACAAAATGTCCGCACTGCGCCTGTCAACCAAGCGCACTGCGTGCGTTAGCGCGAGGCCGAGCAGGGGGGTGGGAGGGGGGTCGTGACCCCCCTCCCCACCCCCTACCAGGCCGAGCCTGGAACGAGCCGGAGCAGGCGGCGACGCGGCGTGCCGCGGCGCTGCATGCGCAGGCCAGTCCCTCACACCCCGTCGCCTCCTTGTCTATCTTAGGGGTGTGGCTCTGGGGTTGCGTGCGTCCTACTGTTGGAAAAACAGAATGTCTGCACTGTGCCTGTCAACCAAGCGCACTGCGTGCGTTAGCACGAGGCCGAGCAGGGGGTGGGAGGGGGGGTCGTGACCCCCCTCCCCACCCCCTGCGAGGCCGAGCCTGCAACGAGCCGGAGCAGGCAGCGACACGGCGTGCCGCGGCACCGCATGCGCAGGCGAGTCCGTCACACCCCGTGCGCCTGTCAACCAAGTCAGGATGTGACGTGGGATTTGCCGTTGTAGCCAAGTTAAAAGATTCGTCGTGGTAGTGTTTTTGATTTGCTGGAAAAAATATTTGTCTAAGCGAACTGCAATGATTTATTGACAGCACATCTTCCGTCCCATACCGGACTGCACAACGGACTGCATTTTTTTAAGGTGAGGGGGTACTGGAGTAACTTGCTAGTTATGCGTTGTTGGGCTTTGTTTGTTTTTGGGCTGTGAGAATTTGTTGGGCCTGTGTTCGGGGAGTGAAGATGCATTGGGCCCAAGTCGGCCTGAGAGCACGGTTGGTTCCTAGTGCGTTGTGTGCGGCCTAATGTTTAGTCCCACCTCGCCCGCGGAGGGCGCGCCCGACCTGTTTATAATCGCTGGCGAGGCAGCCGTATCGAACTCCTCTGGTTACTTATTTGGGCGCTTATACACGGCGCTCGCTGCTCTATGCTCTATGACCTGTGGGCCCATATGTGCCTGCCCCCATGCATTGTGACTCAGAACGACTCGCCTTCTGTGGGCGCAGACCTACTACGAGACTGGCTGGGGACCGGTGCACCTGTGGTGGTCAATTTTTTTTCTATGTATTTTCTATCTTAAGTATTTTTTTCAATGCGGGGGCGTGCACTGCTTAGCAAACCATCCTTGCACTACATTGATCAGGGTTCTGTACTTCATGTGCACGCATTCCGTACTACACATGTTTGCGCTACATTTTTGTGCACTGCATGGGTAGCATTTTTCTTTATTGTTTTTCCCTCTTACGTATCATTTTTTCTAGTGTACGGGTGTGCATTGCTTTGTTGCTTCTATGTGCACTGCATTCGTCATAGTCATGTGCTGCACGTGTACACATTTTGCACTGCGTGCATGCTTCTTTGTGCCAAAGTTGTGACTGGTTATGCGAACGCTGCGGACTGCATGACTTACATTTAAGTACTGCATCAGGTGCACTAATTCTGTGTTGTGCACTGTGCGAAAGTGCTTATCTTGTGGTTCATTTTGATTATGTACCGCACTTCATGCACACATATAGTGAACTTCCTTGTAAGACTTTGGAGAACTGCACACATTTTTTACATACCTATTATGGGACTGGCTGGGGCCTTGTTGTAGCTGGGTGGTCAATTTTTTTCCTTATCTGAAGCATTTTTTTCTTTTGGAGTATATATATTTCGTGGTAGTACAAATGATGTCATTTGTACTGCTTGCACCAACGTTGAGTACTGCACTGCGCGTACCAAGTATGTATGTTGTGCACTGAACAAAAGTTGCTGCAGCCCCTTTGTTCTGCATTTATGCATGTACTGCACTTCATGTATACACTCTGTGAACTGCCTTATATTTGTTATGTGAACTGTATTCACGTTTTGGTATCACACATTAAATTTTTCAAAGTTTTCTGGATACTTGTTCTAACACAAACTAATTTCAGCGAAAGCAATTGATCAGAAGCAAACTGTGATACATAAGCAAACAACAGAAATAAAATTTAATGATAATTCTAAAACGACATTGTTTTTACAAAAGAAATGTTCGATATGAAGCAATGGACATAATCAAAAGCTTGCATAGATGAAACAAAGAACAACACAACGACTAAAGTAAAGTGAAACTAAAACATAGCCCTGAATTATTTCTAGTTGCTGTATTGGATTACAGCCTTGTTCTTCTTCTGCTTTGCTTCTTTGTCTATTTTTTGCATGTCCAGTCCCATGATGACATCGTAGATGATTATCCATGACTCATATGTTGTGAATGCATCTATTGCTGCATACTTGATAAGCTTTTCTGGCAGTGGGCAAAATCCCCACAGAGTATGGTCCTCCTTGCGGTTAATTTTTTCTTCATGTCATGGTAGTGAATGTCTATCATCCTGCCGACAACATCAGCTAAAGAGTCAAACTTCTTTTTATTGTATGGGTCTCTCCATTCCACCTGAATATCAATGTAGTTGTCGGAGTTGATCTCCAAACCAGATAGCTTCAGCTTGCTTTTGTCTCCTTTAATGGCGAATCCGACGAAGGTGTACTCACCATTCATGACGAATTTGTCTAGTTCCATTGGCCTACAAGATGTTTGTATAGAGTGAATATAGTTTATTTTCTTAGAAGTACCAATATTTTTGTTTTGTCTGAAACTGAACTGCAATATGAATACCTGAATCTGTTGCATTGAGTAGTTGCTAATACTTTGTTCAGCATAACTAGTAAATCTGATAATATATTGCATAAAAAATGCATGTTTTGTGCATGATTGTATTCTTGAACTAAATTTCATACATGTTTTGTATAGTAATGTTGCAGTTTTCTATTGTTCAGTCAAATAGTTTGTATTTGGTAAAACAAAATAAAACTGCGTGTATTGCTAGATCATATAATTTAAGAATTGAGCACATGAGTGACATACATGGAGCCAGATGAAAACTGTCAATGAATTCATATGCCATGCTTTTCAAAAATGAAAACCAAAGTTTAAATATTGGCGATTGAAGTGAAGAAAATTTAAAATCAATATTGACAATCAATAGTACAGATTGATAGTTATTCTGACCTGTCTTTAGCTGCAGAGATGTGGTAGACAAGGCATTCTTTTTCTACGCATAGCTGGAGCACTGCTGCCCGCTGTGGCTTCACGTAGTGCGTGTACTCGACATCAACGCCGACTAGTTTGACGGGCATTACGCCGAGCTTCCTCCTGAGCGTGGACAACATCCTGTCCACGTCTTCACCCTTGCTTGTGCAAACGACTTGGAGCTTGTGGTTGCCGTGGAGGTCGACGTCGTGGAGCTCCCTGGTGTACCTGCGGCGCTGCTTGTAAAGAGGTGCATCCGCCATGACTCTCCTCTGCTCTCTCGTGTTTGTTCTGGAGAGAAGAGGTTGGTGAAAGGAAGTGTGGAGAAGAAGATGCAATGGGGTTTTTTGGGGTACGAAGCAGTTGTGTTTTCTCCTCTGCTCTCCTCTGCTCTCCTTGACAGGACGTGGGAGAGGTGGAGCAGGGTGGTAGCGTGGTGGGGCTCTGTTTTTAGTTACGTGGCAACTATAGAGAGGTTCTGCTATGAGGAGGCTCTGTTAGTGCGTTGGAAATCCGCAACATCGTGTCCTCTTTTTTCGTGACTTGTTCAGGTATGCACGCAACTGTCAGAAAATGTGATGATTGTGTTTTCGGTGAATTTTCCTATTAAGTGCACTTCTTTGCTATCGGAACAGAACCGCGTACGTCCACATAGTGTACTGCATGGAAGTGAAATTTATTCTTCGTGCACTGAATTATATCGGATTAGGATTGATACAGATGTACGCACATTTAGTTTCTTGATGGAGTTCTTTCATGCAGTTCTTTATTCTATAACGGACTGCTTTGCTTAACTAACAGGGCTACATTCTTCATTTTAGCGATACTGCAATGCAGTAGAAGGAGAACTGCATTTCAGAAAAAAGAATACTTCGTGCTTCCACGTGGAGAATTGCATTGTTTGGCGTCGCGGACTGCATTTGTGCGTTTACTTCGGGCTTTCTGCATTTTCTTTATTAATAGCGAACTGTAGTTTCTGGCAGTGCCCACGCACATTTTCTTTTGTTGTTGTTATTCATTTAAAAAATGTTTCTCATTTTTCTTTGATGTTTTATTTTTTGAAGTTATTGTTTTTTCTTAGTGGGCCTTGTTGGGCCTGTGTTCGGGTAGTGAAGACGCATTGGGCCCAAGTCGGCCTGTGAGCACGGCTGGTTCCCGGCGCATTGTGTGCGGCCTAATTTTTAGTCCCACCTCGCCCGCGGAAGGCGCGCCCGACCTGTTTATAAGCGCTGGCGAGGCAGCCGTATCAAACTCCTCTGGTTACTTATTTGGGCGCCTATACACGGCGCTCGCTGCTCTATGCTCTATGACCTGTGGGCCCATGTGCGCCCGGCCCCATGCATTGTGGCTCAGAACGGCTCGCCTACGGTGGGCGCGGACCTGCTACAAGACTGGCTGGGGCCGGATGCACCTGTGGTGGTCAATTTTTTTCTTTGTATTTTTTATCTTAAGTATTTTATTCAACGTAGGGGCGTGCACTGGTTATCAAACCACTTGCGCACTGCATTGTTCAGGGTTCTGTACTGCATGTGCACGCATTCCGTACTACATGTTCAGGTCTCATTTTTTGTTTTCATGTTTTTGCTCTTACGTAATCTTTTTTCCAATGTAGGGGAGTGCACTACTTAGTAAACATACGTGTACTGCATTGATTATGTTTCTGTACTGCAGGTTCATATATTTCTGCACTACATTTTTTTTCAATGTAGGGGCGTGCACTGCTTTGTAAATCATCCGTGCACTGCACTGATGAGGGTTCTGTACTGCATGTGCACGCAGTCCGTACTACATGCATAGTTCTCATTTTTTTCGTGTTTTTGCTCTTATGTAATCTTTTTTCCAATGTAGGGGAGTGAACTTCTTATAAAATCATGTGTGTACTGCATTGATTACATTTCCGTACTGCACGTTCATATATTTCCGCACTACATATACATATCGCATTTTTCTTTTTGTGTTTTTCTCTTATGTATTCGTTTTTTCCAAATTTAGGGGCATGCACTGCTTCGTTGGGTATGTGTAAACTTCATTTGATAGAGTCTATACTGCATTGGTACACAACTTGCACTGCATGCTTCCTATTTGCACACTGCATCTTATTTCGTTTTGCACACTACTCGAATCTAATGGTACATAAGCAAACAACAGAAAACAAATTATCACAGGCATTCTGTACGACAAGTTCATCATGAGCAAACTAATTTCAACAGAAAGCAATCTAACATAATCAAAGTTCGTCATTACAAGTGATTCTGCATGGCAAGCAAACTAAGTTCAGCAAAAGCAAATGATCACAAGCAAACTAACGATACATAGCAAACAACATAAAGCAAATTTGATGATAATTCTAAAACGACGCTGGCATTGGTGGCTCTTTGGCCGGCACCATCTTCTTCTTCACCAGTTAGCGTCTGCCCATCCCCAGCTGCTCCTGGCGCGCTTCTTGGGGGGCTCCTCCTTCTCCAGCTTTGCACGGCGAAGCCCGTCCTGGGTGAGGGTGATGCGGTTCCATATCACGTACGCTGCGTAGGCGTCCTTTGCCGCGTACTCGATGTGCCTCATGGACAGAGGCAGGGTGGCCCAGCGCTTGTGCTCGTCGTCGGTGATCTTCTTCTTCATGTTGTTGTAGTAGTCGTCGATGAGCATGCCGGAGACGTCTCCAAGGGAGTCCAACTCCTTGGTTGCCTCGGGCACCCTCCACTCCTTCTTGATGTCGACGAAGTTGGCGACCACCAGATTGACGCGCTCTAGCCTGGTTTTGTCGCCGTCGATGGAGAAGCCTGCAAAGGTGCACCTGGGGTCGGCGAGGAAGTTGTCGAAGACGGTGCACCTTTCAGCAGCGCTCAGTTGGAAGAGCAGCACCGGGTGTTTCTTGCCGATGGAGAGTTGGCAGAGGGCGGGTTTCTGCGTCGCTTCAGGCTCGTTGTTGTACTCGAGATCACTGCCGACGATCTTGTGGCGCTGGACGCTGAGGTGGCGCTCGTACCGCGCAAGGGTGATCGCCATCTGCTTCTTGTCGTTGGTGTGGATGACGTACAACTTGGTGTTGCCGTGGGCCTCCACGTCCTTGTACTCGTTGGCGAACGCCATGGCCGGTAGTAGGGCTTGGTGTTTTGCGTGGAGATGGATGTGATGGAGCGATTTGGTGGCAGCACAATGGACACTTGTGTTGTTGTGGATGAGAAGGCCTATGGCAGGGGTCTGAATTTAAGGGGAGGGCGTGGGGTGGGATGGCCACATCGGATGAACTGCACGATCTCGCTGACGATGCGGTTTGTGCAGATTGTGGGTTGGTGTTACGTCTGTGATCGTGGGCTTGTGGCAACGGAACCGCTCCTATTGGGTGGTTGTATGCGAACGTGGTGTTTTTTAACGTGGTTTTTTATTTTTGATCAGTAGATTTTTTTAACCACCACTATTTGTGCGAATGGGCATTTTGTCATGTTTATATGTATCCTGCATGATAATGAAACTGCATTGATTATAGTTCCGCACTGCATCATGTGCAATGGAGAACTACATTCTATGTACAGGTGCTTACTTCACAGTATTTTTTGCGTGTCCTTGCTGCAGCCCCTGAATAATGTACAATGTAATCCGCAATTTTACGAGTTTTTCGCTGTGTTCTATACCGTGTATTTATTCATGTAGGTACTCCGGAACTGGATTTGCTAAACCGTACTGCTTCGTGTAACGAAATGCACTGCATTTTTCTAGTGCTGCATACTGCATCTTTTTTTGCCTGTAATTACTGCAGTCCCTGTACGGGAGGAGTAGGGGGGTTGGGGGGGCCCCCATTTTTTAAAGTTATTGTTTTTTCTTAGTGGGCCTTGTTGGGCCTGTGTTCGTGGAGTGAAGACGCATTGGGCCCAAGTCGGCCTGTGAGCACGACTGGTTCCCAGTGCGTTGTGTGCGGCCTAATGTTTAGTCCCACCTCGCCCGCGGAAGGCGCGCCCGACCTGTTTATAAGTGCTGGCGAGGCAGCCGTATCGAACTCCTCTGGTTACTTATTTGGGCGCTTATACACGGCGCTCGATGCTCTATGCTCTCTGACCTGTGGGCCCATGTGCACCCGGCCCCATGCATTATGGCTCAGAACGGCTCGCCTACGGTGGGCGCAGACCTACTACGAGACTGGCTGGGGCCGGATGCACCTTTGGTGGTCAATTTTTTTTCTTTGTATTTTCTATCTTAAGGTTTTTTTAATGTAGGGGCGTGCACTGCTTAGCAAATCATCCGTGCACTGCATTGATCAGGGTTCTGTACTGCATGTGCACGCATTCCGTACTACTCATGTTTGCGCTACATTTTTGTGCACTGCATTGGTAGCATTTATCTTTATTGTTTTTCCCTCTTACGTAGCATTTTTTCTAGTGTACGGGTGTGCACTGCTTTGTTGCCTCTATGTGCACTGCATTCGTCATGGTCCTGTGCTTCAGGTGTACACATTTTGCACTTTGTGCATGCTTCTTTCTGCTAAAGTTGTGACTGGTTATGCCAACGCTGCGGACTACATGGCTTACAGTTAAGGACTACATCAGGTGCACTAATTCTGCCTTTGTGCACTGCGCGAAAGTGCTTTTCTTTGTGCTTCATTTTGAGCATGTACTGCACTTCATGCACACGTATAGTGAACTTCCTGGTAAGACTTTGGAGAACTGCACACATAAAATGGTCTGTGGATTATAATTTTTCAGAGAATTATTATTTAATGATCTGCGGTTAGTTCGTGGGAATTTCTGCAGTCAAAGTCTTTGTAGAACTTCCTGGTAAGACTTTTTTCTTTGGTAACATAAACCTTTATTGATTGTCCTTCATTCTTGGTAACGTAATTTTCATTAACTCCCCTTTAATTTCCAGTTTTGACCTTTTTGCATTCCTCTCCTATAAATGTAGGCCAACTTCTACCCTTCCTTTGCAGTTCATTTCTCCTCTAGCCGCAACTTCTCTCCTTTCTCGAGCCTCTCTTTATTTTCTTCCTTTTCTAGGTTTTTGTTGCGATGGCTCCAGGCCCCTGCGCGAATCTCTCCTGCTACGGGCATGGTTGTGGTGTGCCGACGCACTGCGATTTCTCAGCTTGCTCGCATGCCCGTCGTGCTCGTCGTGGGGGGAAGGTATTGTGCCGAGCTGGGCAAGCGGAGCAGCTTGCATATGGCACAGTATTCACAGAAGGATTTGATATGGGCCACATCAACGTTTCTGCGTTCTATTCCGCCCTGCTTCGTCGTGGCCTTGGCCGCACAAGTCCTTTTGTCCATCAGCTTACGCCAACAGATGTTGAGACTCACTACAAGATGGTATTTTTCGCTTGATCTGATTTTTTCTTTGTGTTTTCTATTTTTTGTATAATTCCATACTAGTCTGAACTTCTAGTTTTTTAGGAATGCACTTATTTTGTTTTATTGAAGTGTACTGCACTTTGTACTTATATCTTGTTTTTATTTTTTTTGCTTGTGTGCATGGAGCTCGTGTTTTATTTTGCATGGTTACAATATGTTAACTGTTTAGATACTAGATGAGAAGTAATAGTTTCCACAATTTTCCCCGCTTGTACGTTTTTCACTACATGCAGGTAGTCTCAAGAACTTCATAATAGTTGTAAGCGTACTTCTTGTTTGCATGTTCCGCACTGCACATTAGATTGCGTTTAATCTGTACTGCTTTTTTGCAGAAAATTCCCCAACGAGCTGTTAGGTATCTCCGGCTCAAGAAGAAGGGAATTCTCCAAGTTGTTCTTGGTAATGGACACCTTAAACCAGCCAAGTACCGTGTAGGCGTTGACGGGCGGATGTGTCTGCAGAAAGGGTGGAAGGAATTTGTCATTGATAGTGGTCTGAAGTCTGAGCAAGTTGTTGTCCTCAACTTCTTTGAACTCGAGGATCGTACGGTTAGAATCACGTTTGACGTGATTGGTTAAGGTTACGAGGTTGATTTGTAATAAGTACTTCTGCGTGTCGAAGGCTTCATCTTTTTGATGTGTTTTGTAATAAGCACTTGTGTGATCTGAACCGCTTCAATTATTATTCCGAACCTCGTGCTGCCAGTGAGCTAACTGCATTTTTTACATCGTTTTTGGATTAATATGTGTCAAAGTTTTACTCTAGACTGCTATATATATGGTATACTATATACACCATTTGTCTTTAGATGGTTTAGTTGAATAACTCATAGTCAGTGGTAAATTTGTGTTTACACGAAATTTAAACTGATACATAAGTCATATAGGTAAGCAAACTGCTATGCATATGATTAATTTATTGAAGTTCATCTATTTGGTCGTTAAACTGCTGCTTCTCCGCGGTGACTGGAGCGTGTCTAATGTCGCACTTCCTTTTGTTTTCCGTGGCGGTGTTGCTGGTTCTTGTCTCTGCACCGTTGTGTTTGTAGTCCCTCGCGTACTGGTTGATGGTGGCTTTTTTTTTGAGTGCTGTGAACTGCATCCTTCTTTGCTCCCCGCGTGCTTGTTGATGGCTGCTTTCGTTTTCCAGTGATGTGAACTGCATCCTTCTTTGCTCCCCGTGTGCTGGTTGATGGCTGCTTTTGATTTTGAGTGCTGTGAACTGCACCCTTCTTTGCTCCCCGCGTGCTGGTTGATGGCTGCTTTCGTTTTCCAGTGCTGTGAATTGCATCCTTCTTTGCTCCCCGCGTGCTGGTTGATGGCTGCTTTTGTTTTTTAGTGCTGTGAACTGCATCCTTTCGTGATCCTACCTTGTTTTTTGAAAGTGGTGTCGTTCTCGGTTGTTTCTGTACAGCAGCATTCCCTTGTGGTGTTCTTGTTGGCATTGTTTCTTCATGTTCTTCGTCCTCTTCACTCTCTTCTTCCTCCTCTTCTTGCTCTTCCTCATCTTCATCATCTGTTTCTTCATAAGCCACTTCTTCTTCAGTTTCTTCATGTTCTTCGTCCTCTTCACTCTCTTCTTCCTCCTCTTCTTCATCTGCTTCTTCATAAGCCATTTCTTCTTCAGTTGTGTCACCATCTTCTTCTTTGATTTCATCTTCCTCATCTTCCTCATTTTCTGATCTTGTTCTTTTGGGGCAGGTTCTTGAATTGTGTCTCTTCCTCTTTTTGCAAATGCTACAACGTCTCGGTTTCATCCATTTCTTAGTGTTGTGAGTGGAATTTCTGTTTGGTTGTGCATCGTCATGTCCTCGTTTTTCTTGTTCATGTCTTTTTGTACATGTCCTGGAATTGTGGCCACTGATTTCATTACATGTCTTGCACCTTCTTATTCCCAGTGGGTGACCATCACTGTCCAGCTCAGGCTGTGGCTTACTGTTTTTGTCATCATTTTTCTCCTTGCATGCAACCTTTTTCTGGGTTGCGTCGCCCCCTTTCTTCCTTCCTCTTGTGTTTGAAACAGGAGGTGGAAGAATTGTTTCTTTTTTTATAGCACCAGTTCCGCTGTGTTCGGTATTTTCTACTTGCTCGGCATTATTGTCATGCTGGGATTTCTCTGCTTGCTTTAGTTTTGCTTCTTCTTCTTCTTCTTCTTCTTCTTCTTCTTCTTCTTCTTCTTCTTCTTCTTCTTCGTTGAGCACATCAACTTCCTCGGTCAGTGCCCTCATACCAGACAACGCTCTGTGGCACCCAGTGTCGGACCTTGTCACTCTGTTTGCAAGGTCCATTGCTGTTTCTGTCAGCAATTTTCTACGACAAAAAAGTGATGTTCCATCTGGTGCTGTTTGTTCATAGTCTCTTCTGTCAAACGTCGCATTTGATCGTGCGTTATGGGTGTATCTTTTCATGATGTACACCTCAGGAATCTTGAGTACTCTCAAATGAGAAAGCATGCATAACACATGGACGCAAAAGAGCCCTGCAGACAACACATTATTTCTTTGTTTTGTAAGTGAACTACATGAAATTGATAAACACATATTTTTTTTGTTATTTGTTCATTTTAAAGAAGTGAACTTCATTTGGTTTTGTGAATTAGTCATGCGTGTGGACTTTTAAAGTCCAGTAAGTGAGCTTTCGTGCATGACTATCAGAAACTAGAATTTTTTGTGATAGGAGTCTCACCTGTGTGTGTCCAGAGTTTGCATTCACATTCGTAGACACCTTTCTTTTCATCGGCGACCACATGGAAATTATGCCTTGCCCAGTCAAATGCATCCAATCTGTTGTAGTGGTGTACGAGATACTTTGTCGGGTTCTCAGGGCACCATTCTGCTCTGAATGCAGTGCTACGGTAGAGTGTTTCTTTGAAATCTGCAAACACTGCCCTTGTATACACTTTTGATAGCTGAACTTCAAACCCAAACTGGGTTGTTGTCTTTACCTCTGACTGCATGATCAGAAATGCACTGTTACGAACGAGATAAATGAAAAAATTGTTTGCTTTTGTAGTTATATTTTTAGCAGTTTTTTAGTGACATTTAGTTTACCTCATTTGCTACTGTCTCTGTGTGCTCGACGGCCTTCCTGGTCTGAATGCACTTGTCCACCTGCTAAGCAAACAGATGGAGATCATGCTTCTCTTTGACAAACTTTTTCTTCAGTATGCGGTTCATGCTCTCGCTTCTCTGTGTGGAAGTCATCCGAGCACACAAAATTTCCTTGTAGTAAGCCGAGATCCACTCATGCCTGTCTTCCCATAGTGAATTCATCACTTCATCGTCTTGCAAGTTTTATCTCTGAATGAGGTCCTTCCATGCTCGTTCAAATTCTGACGACATTAGTGGGTGGTTCAGCACCACATTGAGGTCATCCTTAAGTTTCTCGTGCGCCTTATACAGCAAGGTGAGGTGGTCTTTGTGCTTCTTCATGATATGCCACCGACACAACTTATGCAGAGTATGTGGGAGGATAGTTTTTAATGCTGCCTTCATCGAAGAACACTGGTCTGAGAAGGCACAAATAGTGTTTTTTATTAAGTTGTTTGTGTGTGTGTAAGATAGATGAAAGAAATATAAGTGCACCAAACAAACGTAAGTATGCAGGTGTTTGTTTTTTTGTACTTGTGAGCATGCAGATTGGATGCTTGTTGTTCATACACCTCAGAAATGTTTTGAAAACCCACTCGAACGACGGTATTGTTTCATCTCGCACGAGTGCAACAGCAAATATGGTGCTCTGTAGATGATGGTTCACTCCCACGAAGACTCCCAGCGGCATGTGGAATTTGTTAGTTTTATACGTCGTGTCAAATGTAACGCAGTCTCCAAAATCTTCATACGATCCTTTGCAACTTGCGTTGGCCCAAAAGACGTTTCTTACATGGTTATCTGCATCAACGTCATAATCATAGAAAAACTCTGGGTTTATCTTCTGCATATACTCGAAGAAATCCAGAAGTTTCGTGATGTCATCTTGGGACTCTTCTCTGGCAAACTTCTGTTTCCTGCATTTTCAAACGCAATGCAAACTCATCTCATCAAACAGGAAATAATTAACGAGAGGATGCTCAAGCGATATGGTTTGTGATGTGCTTACTTGTTTACCCAGTCGCGGCTAGTATGTCCCATGTACTGCAGACCACCGGACATACGCGACAGCGTTGACATCATCTGAGCGTGTGTGTGGTTGTCCAGTTGCATGTCTTTCAGTAACTGGTCTATCAAAGGATCGTCTTTTTTGTGCGATCGCATGTGCAAAAGCATCCCGGGGCTTTCCAGCATCTTGTGATTGTGGTTGAGTTCAACCATTTCTATCACAAATTTTCCATCCTTCCTCTTTTGACTCTAATCTTTGCCTTGCAGTCAATCCTTTTTGATGTCTTCTGACGTTTCCGGTGATAATCTGACACAGTCTGCTTGTGCGTCCCTTCTCTTGAGCAGACAATGTCATTTGTCCTGTGTTTTGCCCTCTTGCGTATGCCAAACCCTGCACATCTTGCATAATTGTTGTAAAAGTCCCATGCCTTGTCGTACGTGGTGAACTTCATTCCAACGACAGGTATGAGGTTCAGCGGCATGTTTTTATCCTGCATTAAGTGCAATGCTCTATGAGATAATTTGTTATGTTCTGTTTTTTAAATACGAGGAGTGCATACGAGTTTAATAAAGCATTGCAATGTTCCTAAGTTTTCAGAAGAATCCAATGTATTAAATGCTAGGTCAAACCTCACAAGAAATATCAGTGTGCACTGCAATGTTATCTGAATGGACTGCAACTATTATTATTATTTTTCAGAACATAAACTTACATGTGTGTAGAGTCATTCACCCGGTGGTGTTTGCAGCTCGCCGGGTTGTATTGCACATGGCGGGGTTATAGCAGATCTGTGTAGTTGAGGATCTCACGGCGGCAATAGTGAGGAGGATTTGTACCTGCTGTTGACTTTTGACCGAGGCACCGTTGGTGGTCGCAGTGTCGAAGTTGATGCAGCAGCTCTGCTTGGAGCTCTGTTTTTCGGTGCAGCAGGTGGACGCTGAGCTCTGTTTTGGGGTGCAGCAGGTGGACGTGGTGGTAATCCAGTGTTGTGACGATGTCTCAGTGGATTGGTTTGAAAATTTTGGAGCGGTGGCACATCATCATAGACATAATCATATTCATCATCTGCTGCAACATCGTGTTCAACTGCATCATCATTGTCTATTCGGACATGCTGTCCAAATGTAGTGAACTTGTGCTTATACTCTGGGTTGAGAACTGTTATTGGTTCATCTTGATCGTCGTCATCTTCATCCTCCTATCGGTGAGTGCCCTCCCAAATAAAGGTGACATCATCGTCATCCTCGACTACCTCTTCTCCCTGGAAAAATTCCTCTTCCGGAGAGTAGTGCACCCTGTTTGTTGTCATGAAGAATCCTCGAGGAATCTCACGGATAACCCAGCCAGTATCTCTTTCAGAAGAAGCTTTACTCTTCTGAAAGTTGTTGTTCCCTGGGTTGTCAATTATGCGCGGCATTTTGTATCTGCTGAACGTCATTTCCTGCACACAAAATGACCGAGCTGCATTGTCAGGCAAAATGAACTGAATCATGCGAACTGCAATGTGTTACAAATGGTACTGCGAAACTAATGCATGCTGACTGCATCACCCTGCAATGTGAACTGAAGTAACCGCACTGCATCGTTGTCCGTAATGAACCTACACAAGCGTACTGCATAACCGAGCAAGTTCACTGCATTTTCCCCCACAACGAACCGAAGCAACCGCACTGCATCGTTTATGTAGGCGTAGTGGACTGCGTGTACTGCTTTGTCTAGAATAACTAAACTGATATGGTTGAGGAAGTGTACTGCTTACCTCGTGTTGCAGTGATTTCTTGCGTTTGCAGGAGGAAGTTCTCTTCTCGTCCGTCTGCACAACTTTCGCGTTCGCCCGTGCAGTCCACTTGCCCTTCAGAAGTTCATGAGCGGTCTGGACGTTGCTCAAGGTGAACGGAGACGGAGGATTTGCTCTGAAGGTCGTTGCAGACTTAATCCAAGAAGCTGTCATGGATGAAGGAACCTTGCGCACAATCCTCCTTGCTCGAATTGGTTTGATGTCGAGGCAACACCAATCCACATCTGATGAAGTACAGCTAATTGCAGGCCCAGAGGAGTTCGGCGACGGCGCTACCGACCTGCTGCCGTGGAAGAAGGTCGATATGCTGGTGGGGGAGGCGTTGCTCGGTTGCTGCCGCAGAAGAAGGCCGAGCGGCGATGGGCGGCGGCGCTGCTTGGCCGCTGCCGCGGAAGAAGGCCTGGAGGGGAGGGCCAGCGTCGCTGCCGGCCGTTGCCGTGGAAGAAGGCCGGGAGGGGAGGGGCGGTGGCGCTCCCAGGCCGCCGCCGCGGGAGAAAGCAGGGCGGGGAGGGGCGGCATCGCTGCCAGGCCGCCGTCGCGGAAGAAGGCCGGGAGGGGAGGGGCGACGGCGCTTCCAGGCCCCTGCCGCGGAAGAGGGCCGGGAGGGGAGGGCGGCGGCGCTCCCAGGCCGCTGCCGCGGTAGAAGGTTGGGAGGGGCGGCGGCGCTCCCAGGCCATTGTCGCAGTAGAAGGTCGGGAGGGGAGGGGCGGCGGCGATTTGGTGGGGGATGTGCAGAATAAGGCTGGTGTTATTAGAATAAGACTCTTAAGGGGTGTTATCATAATAGACCCACCCTATATATATATTAATATTCAAATAATATTACTATATGCATGAGTCTTTTTTATGATAGGCCTACCTGGTCGAGTCCCTTCCTTGATAGTTGTGCAAGTTTGTATATTGTGACCTTTAAGCTGACAGCCTGAGCAAGTTCTATTGACTTCGTTATTATTTCTTATACTAATCCTTTCTGCCTTCCCATCTTCTTTGCTCTGCCTTTAGGTTTTATATATTCTGGATCAAGGATTATTGTTCTTTCAAGTTGTCCTTCATATTGCTTTGAGAGAGTGTTGTTTCATTTTTCAGAAGCTTCATCATGAGGTGTTTCTAGCACCAGCTTTTCTACCCTATCAATTTCAACATCAAGAACATCATACCTCTGAATGTTCTTTGCAGCCTCTGATGCTAATTCTATCAACCTTCTTGACAACGATAAGAATCTCCTTGTGTACTTGATTGTCCATTGGTTGTTTCAATAATACTTTGATTTACTCTTTTTTCTTTAGGTCTCCATGTGTCAATGAAATACTTGTCTGATAATTAATCAATGTTTATTCCTTGTAGTACCTTCAGTATGTGGCAGCCTAGCATGTCATCTTTCTGGAATTTGCAGCAAATGCATCCTATGTTTCGTTCTTCTGGTTCAATCAGCACTACGAAGCTTCAAGTATTGCAATCATATTGCGAATGTAGTGGAGCCTTGTATACATTATATGCCATCAGCCTTTCAATTTCAACCATGTGGAATTTCCTTGATAGCATCAGTTCGTCTTGAAATTTGTAGAACATGCTTCTGTTATAGAATTTGTCTGCTTGTCGTTTAATGCCCGATCAATCTACCATGTTGGATCTGTGTTCTTTATAATGCAATCATTTTGCCTTCTCTTTTCTTCTATTGTTTCAGAAACTCTGTTGACACAAACTCTATTGAATTTTGTCGTGAAGCTTGTGATATTGAATGTTGATCCTACATTCGCCTTAAAAACTGAGTTTCTTCCATCACTTCTTAAAGTTGTCTGAATCAAGGAAAAACTTCATCTTGTAGTACACAGGTATGCATCTTCTTCTATTCTTCCACATTGATTTGAAATACTTCGCATTCTGTACTTCATATTTCTGTATCACTTGTGGCCATTTTGTTTCAAATTCAACTACTATTTGAGAGTTCAGTATGGCGTCATGAAATTCAGCATGTAGGCTTTCTCTGGTTGCAAATATTCTTATTCCTTTATCATGAGCTTTTCTCAAAATGTGAAATAAGAAATTTATATGAATTTCTTCTGTGGAAACCTGTTTTACTGCCTGCTGCTACTTCTAGAGCTTGCGTTGGTTTTTCCCTTGAAGAGGAAAGGGTGATGGAGCAAAGTAGAGTAAGTATTTCCCTCAGTTTTGAGAACCAAGGTATCAATCCAGTAGGAGAAACGCACAACTCACCGAATACCTGCACAAACAAACATCAACTTGCACCCAGCGTGATAAAGGGGTTGTCAATCCCTTCACGGTTATTTGCAAAGTGCGATCTGATAGAGATGGATAAACGGTAAAGTAATGTTTTTGGTATTTTTACTTTATGAAACGGAAAGTAAAATATTGCAAAGAAAGTAAAAAGGAAACTAAAATTGTAGATCGGAAACTTATATGATGGAAAGTAGACCCGGGGGCCATAGGTTTCACTAGAGGCTTCTCCCAAGATAGAAAATATTACGGTGGGTAAACAAATTACTGCCGAGCAATTGATAGAAAAGCGCAAAGTTATGACGATATCTAAGGCAATGATCATGAATATAGGCATCACGTCCGTATCAAGTAGACTGACTCCTGCCTGCATCTAGTACTATTACTCCACACATCGACCGACTCCTGCCTGCATCTAGAGTATTAAGTACAAAAGAACACAGTAACGCTTTAAGGAAGATGACATGATGTAGCGGGATAAACTCAAGCAATATGATGAAAACCCCATCTTGTTATCCTCGATGGCAACAATACAATACGTGTCGGTTCCCCTTCTGTCACTGGGATCAAGCACCGCAAGATTGAACCCAAAGCTAAGCACTTCTCCTATTGCAAGACAAACCAATCTAGTTGGCCAAACCAAACCGATAGTTCGAAGAGACTTGCAAAGGTATCAAATCATGCATATAAGAATTCAGAGAATATTCAAATAATATTCATAGATAACTGATCATAAATCCACAATTCATTGGATCTCGGCAAACACACCGCAAAAGAGTATTACATCGGGTAGATCTCCAAGAACATCGAGGAGAACATGGTATTGAGAATCAAAGAGAGAGAAGAAGCCATCTAGCTACTAGCTATGGACCCGTAGGTCTGTGGTAAACTACTCACGCTTCATCGGAGAGGCAATGGTGTTGATGTAGAAGCCCTCCGTGATCGATTCCCCCTCCGGTAGGACATCGGAAAAGGCCCCTAGATGGGATCTCATGGGTACATAAGGTTGCGGTGGTGGAGAAGTGTTTTCGTGGCTCTCCTAGTAGGTTTTTGGAATATTTGAGAATATATAGGCGGAAGAAATAGGTCAGTGGAGTCACGAGGGGCCCACAAGGGTGGGGGCGCGCCCTACCCCTCTGGGCGCGCCCTCCATCCTTGTGGCCGCCTCGTGGCTTTCCTGACGTGTACTCTAAGTCCTCTGGATGTCTTCTGGTCCAAGAAAAATCATCGCGAAAGTTTCATTCCGTTTGGACTCCGTTTGGTATTCCTTTTCTGCGAAACTCTAAAACAAGGAAAAAGACATAAACGGGCACTGGGCTCTAGATTAATAGGTTAGTCCCAAAAATCATATAAAATAGCATATAAAACATCCAAAACAGATAATGTAATAGCATGGAACAATAAAAAATTATAGATGCGTTGGAGACGTATCAAGCACCCCAAAGCTTAATTCCTGCTCGTCCTAGAGTAGGTAAATGATAAAAATAGAATTATTGATGTGGAATGCTACCTAACATATTTATCCATGTAATTTTCTTTATTGTGGCATGAATGTTTAGATCCGTGTGATTCAAAACAAAAGCTTAATATTGACATAAAAATAATAGTACTTCAAGCATACTAACAAGGAAATTATGTCTTCTCGAAATAACATGGCCAAAGAAAGCGTGTCCCTACAAAATCATATAGTCCGGCTATACTCCATCTTCATCACACAAAATATTCAAATCATGCACAACCCCGATGACAAGCCAAGCAATTGTTTCATACTTTTGATCTTCTCAAACTTTTTCAACTTTCACGCAATACATGAGCGTGAGCCATGGACATAGCACTATAGGTGGAATAGAAGGTGGTTGTGGAGAAGACAAAAAGAAGGAGACAGTCTCACATCAACTAGGCGTATCAACGGGTTATGGAGATGCCCATTAATAGATATCAAAGTTAGTGAGTAGGGATTGCCATGCAACAGATGCACTAGATCTATAAGTATAAGAAAGCTCAAAAAGAAACTAAGTGGGTGTGCATCCAACTTGCTTGCTCACGAAGACCTAGGGCAATATGAGGAAGCCCGTCATTGGAATATACAAGCCAAGTTCTATAATGACAAATTCCCACTAGTATATGAAAGTGACAATATAGGAGACTCTCTTATCATGAAGATCATGGTGCTACTTTGAAGCACAAGTGTGGTAAAAGGATAGTAGCATTGCCCCTTCTCTCTTTTTATCTCATTTTTTTGGACCCTCTCTTTTTTTGGTCTCTTTTTTCGTCTGGAGTCTCATCCCGACTTGTGGGGGAATCATAGTCTCCATAATCCTTTCCTCACTGGAACAATGCTCCAATAATCATGATCATCACACTTTTATTTACTTACAACCCAAGAATTCCAACTCGATACTAGAACAAACATATGACGCTATATGAATGCCTCCGGCGGTGTACCGGGATGTGCAATGACTCAAGAGAGACATGTATGAAAGAATTATGAATGGTGGCTTTGCCACAAATAAGATGTCAACTACGTGATCATGCAAAGCAATATGGCAATGATGAAGCGTGTCATAATAAACGGAATGGTGGAAAGTTGCATGGAAATATATCTCAGAATGGCTATGGAAATGCCATAATAGGTAGGTATGGTGGCTGTTTTGAGGAAGGTATATGGTGGGTTTATGGTACCGGAAAAAGTTGTGCGATACTAGAGAGGCTAGCAATGGTGGAAGGGTGAGAGTGCGTATTATCCATGGACTCAACATTGGTCATAAAGAACTCACATACTTATTGCAAAAATCTATTAGTTATCGAAACGAAGTACTACGCGCATGCTCCTAGGGGGATAGATTGGTAGGAAAAGACCATCGCTCGTCCCGACCGCCACTCATAAGGAAGACAATCAATAAATAAATCATGCTCCGACTTCATCACATAACGGTTCATCATATGTGCATGCTACGGGAGTCACAAACTTTAACATAAGTATTTATCAAATTCACAATTACTCACTAGCATGACTCTAATATTACCATCTTCATATCTAAAAACAATCATAAGGAATCAAACTTCTCATAGTATTCAATGCACTTTATATGAAAGTTTTTATTATATCCCTCTTGGATACCTATTATATTAGGACTAAATTTATAACCAAAGCAAATTACAATGCTGTTTTAAAGACTCTCAAAATAATATAAGTGAAGCATGAGAGTTCATCAATTTCTATAAAATAAAACCACCGCCGTGCTCTAAAAAGATATAAGTGAAGCACTAGAGCAATATTGCCTAGCTCAAACGATATAAGTGAAACACATAGAGTATTATAATAAATCACGATTCATGCGTGTGTATCTCAAAGGATGTGTACATCAAGGATGATTGTGCCAAACTAAAAAGAAAAGACTCAAATCATACAAGACGCTCCAAGAAAAATACATATCATGTGGTGAATAAAAATATAGCCTCAAGTAAAGTTACCGATAGACGAAGACGAAAGAGGGGATGCCTTCGGGGCATCCCCAAGCTTAGGCTCTTGGTTATCTTTGAATATTAACTTCGGGTGCCTTGGGCATCCCCAAGCTTAGGCTCTTGCCGCTCCTTATTCCTTACCCAAAACTTGAAAACTTCACAACAAAAAACTCAAAAAAAAATCTCATAAGCTCCGTTAGTATAAGAAAATAAATCACCACTGCTGGTACTGTTGTGAACTCATTCTTTATTTATATTGGAGTAATATCTACTGTATTCTAAATTTTCCATGGTTCATACCCCCCGATACTAGCCATACATCCATCGAAATAAGCTAACAACACATAGAAAACAGAATCTGTCAAAAACAGAACAGTCTGTAGTAATCTGGATATTTCGAATACTTCTGTAACTCCAAAAATTCTAAATAATTAGGATGACCTAAGCAATTTGTTTATTAATCTTCTGAAAAATGAATCAACTCAAAAGCACTATTCTGTTAAAATGAGAATTATTTTCCTGAGCGCAAAAGTTTCTGTTTTTCAGTAAGATCAAATCAACTATCATCGTAAGCTATCCCAAAGGTCTTACTTGGCACAAACACTAACTAAAACACAAAACCACATATAACCAGAGGATAGATGAATTATTTAATGCAAAAAAATAACCTAAAAAGCGAAAACAAAAATAAAATTGGGTTGCCTCCCAACAAGCGCTATTGTTTAGCGCCCTTAGCTAGGCATAAAACATGAATAGATCTAAGTATTATCATCTTTGGTATGCAATCCATAAGTGGCTCTCATAATAGATTCATAAGGAAATTTAATTGTATTTCTTGGAAAGTGTTCCATGCAGTTCCTGAACGGAAATTGAAATCTAATGTTTCCTTCTTTCATATCAATAATTGCACCAATCATTCTAAGGAAAGTTCAACCAAGAATAATAGGACATGTAGGACTGCAATCTATGTCAAGAACAATGAAATCTACAGGCACATAATTCCTATTTGCAACAATAGGAACATCATTAATCCTTCCCATAGGTTTCTTAATAGTGGAATCCGCAAGATGCAAATTTAAGGAACAATGATCAAATTCACGGAAACCTAGCACATCACAAAGAGTTTTTGGAATCGTGGAAACACTAGCACCCAAATCACACAAAGCATGATACTCATAATCTTTAATCTTAATCTTAATAGTAGGTACCCACTCATCATAGAGTTTTCTATGGATAGAAACTTCTAATTCAAGCTTTTCTTCAAAGGATTTCATCATAGCATCAACGATATGTTTAGTAAAAGCTTTCTTTTGATTATAAGCATGAGGAGAATTCAACATGGATTGCAACAAGGAAATACAATCTATGAAAGAACAATTGTCATAATTAAATTCCTTGAAATCCAGAGGAGTGGGTTCATTACTACCTAAAGTTTTGACCTCAGCAATCCCACTTTTATCAATTTTTGCATCAAGATCTAAAAACTCTGAATCATTGGGACGCCTTTTAAATAAAGTTGACTCATCTCCAGTCCCATATTTATCAAAATTTATATTGGAAAACAAAGATTCAATAGGAGTCACATCAATCACTTTAAGATCTTCATCATTAATCTCACAGAAACTAGAAGAACACGCTTTTTATAAACCAATCTTTTTTAGCACGCATCTTAGCGGTTCTTTCTTTGCACTCATCAATGGAAATTCTCATGGCTTTGAGAGACTCATTGATATCACACTTGGGTTGAATAGATCTAAGTTTCAAATAATCAACATCAAGAGAAATTATATCCATGTTCCTAGCCAAATCATCAATCTTAAGCAATTTTTTCTTCAATCAAAGCATTGAAATTCTTTTGTGAACTCATAAATTCTTTAACACTATTCTCAAATTCAGAGGGCATCTTATTATAATTTCCATAAGAATTGTTGTAGGAATTACCATAATTATTAGAGGAATTACTAGGAATCGTCCAAGGATTAAAATTACCTCTATACGCATTATTACCAAAATTGTTCCTACCAACAAAATTCACATCCATAGATTCATTATTATTCTCAATCAAAGTAGACAAGGCATATCATTAGGATCAATAGGAGCACTCTTGCTAGCAAATAATTTCATAAGCTCATCCATCTTTCCACTCAAAACATTAATCTCTGCAATTGCATGCACTTTTTTACTAGTGGAAGATCTTTCGGTATGCCATTGAGAATAATTAACCATAATACTATCTAGGAGTTTGATAGTTTCTCCTAAAGTAATTTCCACAAAATTACCTCCCGCGGCTGAATCTAAAAGATTTCTAGAAGCAAAATTCAACCCGGCATAATTTTTTTGTATAATCATCCACAAATTCAAACCATGCGTAGGGCAATTTTGTATCATTAATTTCATATCATTGTGCAACTTGTTCATGATCTAGTTGTTTAAGATTCATAATATCGTTCCTAAGGGAGATGATCTTAGTGGGAGGAAAATACTTGGAATCCATGAATCAATAATATTTTTAGGCAAAGATGAAAACCAAGTTTTAACATAATCTCACAGCGAGAACGGAAATAGCTTCAATTTAACAATATCATTATCCACATATTTTTTCTTTTGCATATCACACAAATCAACGAAATTATTAAGATGGGATGCGGCATCTTCATTGCGAAGGCCGGAAAATTGATCTTTCATAACAAGATTCAGCAAAGCGGTGTTGATTTCACAAGATTCCGCATTAGTTGCGGGAGCAATCGGAGTACTAACAAAATCATTATTATTGGTGTTGGAAAAGTCACACAATTTGGTATTCTCTTGAGTCATCGTGACAAATCAAGCAATCCAACACACGAGCACACAAAAAGCCAGCGGAGAAGACGAACAGAAGAGGGGCGAAGAAAAGGCAAATCTTTTCAAAAATAATTTTAGAAGTGGGGGAGAGGAAAATGAGAGGTGAATGGAAAATAATGCAATGCGAGAGATGAGAGATTATGATGGGTACTTGGTATGTCTTGGCTTGGCACAGATCTCCCCGGCAATGGCGCCAGAAATTCTTCCTCCTACTTCTTGAGCTTGCGTTGGTTTTTCCCTTAAAGACGAAAGGGCGATGCAGCAAAGTAGAGTAAGTATTTCCCTCAGTTTTGAGAACCAAGGTATCAATCCAGTAGGAGACAACGCACAAGTCACCGAATACCTGCACAAACAAACACCAACTTGCACCCAACGCGATAAAGGGGTAGTCAATCCCTTCACGGTTATTTGCAAAGTGAGATCTGATAGATATGGATAAACGGTAAAGTAATGTTTTTGGTATTTTTGGTTTATGGAATGGAAAGTAAAAGATTGCAAAGAAAGTAAAAAGGAAACTAAAATTTTAGATTGGAAACTTATATGATGGAAAGTAGACCCGGGGGCCATAGGTTTCACTAGAGGCTTCTCTCAAGATAGAAAATATTATGGTGGGTAAATAAATTACTGCCGAGTAATTGATAGAAAAGCGCAAAGTTATGACGATATCTAAGGCAATGATCATGAATATAGGCATCACGTCCGTATCAAGTAGACCGACTCCTGCCTGCCTCTACTACTATTACTCCACACATCGACCGACTCCTGCCTGCATCTAGAGTATTAAGTTCATAAGAACACAGTAACGCTTTAAGCAAGATGACATGAGGTAGCGGGATAAACTCAAGCAATATGATGAAAACCCCATCTTGTTATCCTCGAAGGCAACAATACAATACGTGTCGGTTCCCCTTCTATCACTGGGATCAAGCACCACAAGGTTGAACCCAAAGCTAAGCACTTCTCCTATTGCAAGAAAAACCTCTAGTTGGCAAAACCAAATCGATAGTTCGAAGAGACTTTCAAAGATATCAAATCATGCATATAAGAATTCAGAGAAGATTCAAATAATATTCATAGATAAGCTGATCATAAATCCACAATTCATCGGATCTCGGCAAACACACCGCAAAAAGGTATTACATCGAATAGATCTCCAAGAACATCGAGGAGAACATGGTATTGAGAATCAAAGAGAGGGAAGAAGCCATCTAGCTACTAGCTATGGACCCGTAGGTCTGTGGTAAACTACTCACGCTTCATCGGAGAGGCAATGGTGTTGATGTAGAAGCCCTCCGTGATCGACCCCCCCTTCGGCATGACACCAGAAAAGGCCCCTAGATGGGATCTCACGGGTACAAAAGGTTGCGGCGGTGGAAAAGTGTTTTCGTGGCTCTCCTAGTAGGTTTTTGGAATATTTGAGAATATATAGGCGGAAGAAATAGGTCGGTGGAGTCACGAGGGGCCCACAAGGGTGGGGGCGCACCCTACCCCCTGGGCGCGCCCTCCGTCCCTGTCGCCGCCTCGTGGCTTTCCTGCCGTGTACTCCAAGTCCTGTGGATGTCTTCTGGTCCAAGAAAAATCTTCGCGAAAGTTTCATACCGTTTGGACTCCGTTTGGTATTCTTTTTCTGCGAAACTCTAAAACAAGGAAAAAAATAGAAACTGTCACTGGGCTCTAGGTTAATAGGTTTGTCGTGGGAAACCATGGCCACCTATGGGACCAAGGTTCCCTTGCTGGTTCGGCAGGGGGGGGTGTCACGTTGCACAAAGAGTAGAAGAGTGTGGGGCATCACGACAGAGATCACACAAGCAATTTTACCCAGGTTCGGGCCGCGTGAGGCGTAAAACCGTACTCCTGCTTTGGTGGATTGATGGTGGAAGAATGGTGGTGGTGCATAGTACACTTTGCCCGACAGGGTCACCTCAAGGCACCAGTGGCTACTCACGTATGGGTAGGGATGAAAATGGAGTGGAAACTTTCCGTTTTTCCGGAGGAAAAATGAAAACGGAGAGGAAATATGAAAACGGAAACAGAAATTTGCAAAACGGAAGTGGAAATGAAATTTTTTATGCGGAAATGGAAACAAAACGGAACGGTGTTTTCCGGTGGAACATGCATGGAAACTGAACTTTCCGTTTCCGTGAATATGGAATTTGTGTTTTTACTATAGACCTATAGCTGCTTTGTAGCCCAACCACCAAAGAGAACACAATGACACAATTAGTAGAATGGATCTGAGGCCGGACTTCTACTACCACACATGTACTCAGTTTGACCCTATATGCAATTGTCCGGCACTACTACAATACTACGCTAAGTTGCTAACATAATGATATTATTTTGTAACCATGTTAACAATCATTAAATTTGTTTGTTTTTGTGTGTATTTCTCTATGATTCAAGGGGTTTTTAAGTTCCCATCAATACCTATTTCTGTTTCCGTATCCGCTTTGCATTTGCCCCGTGTCTGTTTCCGGTAGTATCTGTTTCCATATTCATTTTCGGGGTTTTTTTATTCGTTTCCGCTTCTACAAAAAATGTGAAAACAAATATGATAGCACTCGGTTCCGTCCGTTTCCGCTCCGTTTTCATCCCTACGTATAGGTGTGTGCGTATCCAACCTTCGAACCCTTTCTACGGTTGCCATGGGCCTCCTTCTATAGGTTAAGGGGTCACCACAATGGCAAAGTAGTCATTATACACTGATAAGATAGCAAACAGTGCTATCATACCTAACTCTGCAGGCTGACAGGGTGCATTAAATGCACCGCTTAACGTCATGTCGTCGCTTGCCCGGCAAGCCTTGCCGGGCTGTTTTGCTTGCTCCGTGCCCTGTAGAGAAAGGCCGCCATGTGGCGAATGGCTGCCACTCAGTCACTTTGCGGCTTGACACCGCATCGATCGACGACGTGGGTCGTGGTGGAGTAGTTGGGTGAGGTGGTTTTGTCTCTGCAAGTCCCGGTAGGCCCTGCCGGGACGCCTTGGGCATCTTCTTCCGGGGGTTACCCCGCCCTCGTCGAGCTCGCCTGCCCGGAAAGTGAGGCTTTTCTCCTGGTGGCGTTTGCTTCTCTGGCTTGATCTTGGTCCTCTGGAGCTGCATGTTGGTTCTTCGAAGGTCTTGGTTTCTTGTGCTTTGACTTGGTTTGGTGCCGTAATCTTGTTCCCGTGCCTGTGCACAGTCTGGGCAACAGACCCAGAGTTTGTTGCACCGACAAGGTTAGTCCCAAAAATCATATAAAATAGCATATTAATGCATATAAAACATCCAAAACAAATAATATAATAGCATGGAACAATAGAAAATTATAGATACATTGGAGACGTATCATCTTCTACTTATAATCAGCGTTCGTATTTCCCCGAAGAGGAGAGGATGATGCAACACAGCAGAGGTAAGTATTTCCCTCAGTTATGATACCAAGGTTATCAATTCGGTAGGAGAACCAAGCAACACTATGTAAACAACACCTGCACACAAACAACAAATACTTGCAACCCAACGCGTAAAGGGGTTGTCAATCGCTCAACGGTATTGAGATAGATTAAATTGTATAGGTTTTGATAAATAGATCTAACATACAAAATAAAATAAAGAAAATAAAATTGCAGCAAGGTATTTTTGGTTTTAGTATATGATAGGAAATAGACCCGGGGGCCATAGTTTTCACTAGAGGCTTCTCTCGAGAAAATAGCATACGGTGGATAAACAAATTATTGTTGGGCAATTGATAGAAAGCAAATAATCATGATGATATCCAAGCCAATGATCATGTATATAGGCATCACGTCCAAGATTAGTAGACCAAAACGATTCTGCTTCTACTACTATTAGTCCACACATCGACCGCTATCCAGCATGCATCTAGTGTATTAAGTTCATGGAAAACGGAGTAATGCATTCAGAAAGATGACATGATGGAGACAAGATAAACTCACATATGAATAAACCCCATCTTGTTACCCTTAATAGCAACGATACATGTGTGTCGTGTCTCTTTCTATCACTGAGATTGAGCACTACAAGATCGAACCCATCACAAGGCACATCTCCCCATGGCAAGATAAATCAATCTAGTTGGCCAAACCAAACCAATAAATCGAAGAAGAAATACGGGGCTATAACAATCATGCATAGAAGAGTTTGGAGCAAACCCAAATAATATTCATGGATAGATCATATCATAAACTCACAATTCACCGGATCCCAACAAATACACCACAAAAAGAGTTACATCAAATAGATCTCCAAGAACATCAAGGAGAACATTGTATTGAAGATCAAAAAGAGATAAGAAGCCATCTAGCTACTAAGTACGGACCCGTAGGTCTACTCACGCATCATCGGAGGGGCAGCAAGGATGATGAAGAACCCCTCCGTGATTGTTGCCCCTTCCGGCAGAGTGCTGGAAAAGGCCTCTAGATTGGATCTCATGGTTCTGGAACTTGCGGCGGTGGAAAAAGTATTTCTCGACTCCCCTAGGGTTTTGGGGATTTTAGAGTATTTATAGAGGCGGAGGTAGGTCAAGGCGGTGCTAGTGGGACCCACTACCCACCAGGGCGCGCCAGAGGCCCCTAGCGCACCCTGGTGCCTAGTGGGACCCACGGGCCTCTTCTCATGGCCTCGAGAAGCTTCCAGGGTCTCTTCTTGCTAGAAAAAAATCTCCAAAAAGTTTTGTGGCATTTGGAATTTGTGTGGTATTGATATTCCGCTAAGTAAAAAACAAGCAAAAACAACTGGCACTAGGCACTAAGTTAATAGGTTAGTCCCAAAAAATGATATAAAGTTGGTAGTAAATGTATATAAAACATCCAAGATTGATAATATAACAGCATGGAACAATAAAAAATTATAGATACGTTGGAGACGTATCAAGCATCCCCAAGCCTAATTCCTGCCCGTCCTCGAGTAGGTAAATGGGAAAAACAGAACTTTTGATGTGGAATGCTGCCTATCATGTTCATCACATATTCTTTTCTTTTGTAGTATGGACATTAGGACTCTAGATGATTCAAAGAAATAGTCTATAATTTGACGTGAAGACATCAATACTCAAGCATATCAACAAGCAACCATGTCTTTCAAAATATCAATGCTAAAGAAAGCTATCCCTAGCTCATTATGCTCAATCATTGATCCATTAATGAAACACACTCACATATTAGCTACATCCAATGCACAAGTATGATAATAGTGTTCCCTAGTTGGTTCCTTATAAGAGAAGATGGAGACTCAATAAAAATAAAAATTGCATAAAAGTAAATAGAAAGGCTCTTCGCAGACGGAAGCAGAGATTTGTAGAGGTGCCAGAGCTCATAGCTAAAATTGAGAGATAAAATTTCTATGGGAGGCATGATTTTCCTATCAATGAAAACGACCGAGAATTCTGAATATCTTCCATGCTAGATAAATCATAGGCGGTTCCCAAACATAAAATAAATTTTATTTCCTTTCCACCATTCTTTCACAATCCATGGCTAGTCGTATCCACCGGTGCCTTCCATACCAACACGTTCCAAGGAATTTATTATTGGCAACATATAAGTAAAAAAATCATTTCGGGACTGGGCATCTGCTACCTCTTGAGCATGCTTTGGTTTTCCCTTGAAGAGGAAAGGGTGATGCAACAAAGTAGCGTAAGTATTTCCCTCAGTTTTTGAGAACCAAGGTATCAATCCAGTAGGAGGCCACACGCAAGTCCTTCGTACCTACACAAACAAATAAGAACCTTGCAACCAGCGCGATAAAGGGGTTGTCAATCCCTTCACGGCCACTTGCAAATGTGAGATCTGATAGAGATGATAATACTTTTGGTATTTCTATGATAAAGATTGAAAGTAAAGATTGCAAAGTAAAAATATATTGGAAACTTATATGATGGAAAATAGACCCGGGGGCCATAGGTTTCACTAGTGGCTTCTCTCAAGATAGCATAAGTATTACGGTGGGTGAACAAATTACTGTCGAGCAATTGATAGAATTGAGCATAGTTATGAGAATATCTAGGCATGATCATGTATATAGGCATCACGTCCGCAACAAGTAGACCGACTCCTGCCTGCATCTACTACTATTACTCCACACATCAACCGCTATCCAGCATGCATCTAGAGTATTAAGTTCATAAGAACAGAGTAACGCATTAGGCAAGATGACATGATGTAGAGGGATAAACTCAAGCAATATGATATAAACCCCATCTTTTTATCCTCGATGGCAACAATACAATACGTGTCGTGTCCCCTACTGTCACTGGGATCGAGCAATGCAAGATTGAACCCAAAGCTAAGCACTTCTCCCATTGCAAGAAAGATCAATCTAGTAGGCCAAACCAAACTAATAATTTGAAGAGACTTGCAAAGATAACCAATCATACATAAAAGAATTCAGAGAAGATTCAAATATTGTTCATAGATAATCTTGATCATAAACCCACAATTCATCGGATCTCGACAAACACACCGCAAAAAAGAGTTACATCGAATAGATCTCCAAGAAGATCGAGGAGAACTTTGTATTGAGATCCAAAGAGAGAGAAGAAGCCATCTAGCTAATAACTATGGACCCGAAGGTCTGTGGTAAACTACTCACACATCATCGGAGAGGCTATGGTGTTGATGTAGAAGCCCTCCGTGATCATTGCCCCCTCTGGCGGAGCGCCGGAAAAGGCCCCAAGATGGGATCTCACGGGTACAGAAGGTTGCGGAGGTGGAAATAGGGTTTCGTGGTGCTCGTGGATGGTTTCGGGTACGTAGGTATATATAGGAGGACGAAGTAGATCGGTGGAGCCACGAGGGGCCCACGAGGGTGGGGGGCGCGCCTAGGGGGCACGCGCACCTCCCTGCCTCATGGCCTCCTCGTTCGTTTCTTGATGTCCACTCCAAGTCCTCTGGATCACGTTTGTTCCAAAAATAACTCTACCGAAGGTTTCATTCCGTTTGGACTCCGTTTGATATTCGTTTTCTGTGAAACACTGAAATAGGGAAAAAAACAGCAATTTGCACTGGGCCTTGGGTTAGTAGGTTAGTCCCAAAAACAATATAAAAGTGTATAAATAAGACGTATCAAGCATCCCCAAGCTTAATTCCTGCTCGTCCTCGAGTAGGTAAATGATAAAAATAGAATTTTTGATGTGGAATGCTACTTAGCATATTCTTCAATGTAATTCTCTTTATTGTGGCATGAATGTTCAGATCTGAAATATTCAAGATAAAAGTTTAATATTGACAGAAAAATAATAATACTTCAAGCATACTAACCAAGCAATTATGTCTTCTCAAAATAACATAGCCAAAGAAAGCTCATCCCTACAAAATCATATAATTTGGCCATGCTTCATTTTTGTCACACAAGGTGCTCTCATCTTGCACAACCACGATGACAAGCCAAGCAATTGTTTCATACTTAGCCTTTTCAAACTCTTTCAACTTGTACGCAATATATGAGCGCGAGCCATGGACATAGCACTATGGGTGGAATAGAATATAATGATTGAGGTTGTGTGAGGAGACAAAAAAGGGAGAAAGTCTCACATTGACGCGGCTATACAACGGGCTATGGAGAGCCCACCGATTGATGTCAATGCAAGGAGTAGGGATTGCCATGCAACGGATGCACTAGAGCTATAAATATATGAAAGCTCAAGAAAAGAAACTAAGTGGGTGTGCATCCAACTTGCTTGCTCACGAAGACCTAGGGCATTTGAGGAAGCCCATCATTGGAATATACAAGCCAAGTTCTATAATAAAAAATTCCCACTAGTATATGAAAGTGACAAAATAAGAGACTCTCTATCATGAAGATCATGGTGCTACTTTGAAGCACAAGTGTGGAAAAAGGATAGTAACATTGTCCCTTCTCTCTTTTTCTCTCATTTTTTTTATTTGGGCCTTCTCTTTTTTTTGGCCTCCTTTTTTTCTTTTTTTTTCTTTTTTTTCTTTCGTCCGGAGTATCATCCCGACTTATGGGGAAATCATAGTCTCCATCATCCTTTCCTCACATGGTACAATGCTCTAATGATGATCATCACGCTTTTATTTACTTACAACTCAAGAATTACAACTCGATACTTAGAACAAAATATGACTCTATGTGAATGCCTCCGGCGGTGTACCGGGATATGCAATGAATCAAGAGTGACATGTATGAAAAATTAAGCATGGTGGCTTTGCCACAAATACGATGTCAACTACATGATCATGCAAGGCAATATGACAATGATGATGCGTGTCATAATAAATGGAACGGTGGAAAGTTGCATGGCAATATATCTCGGAATGGCTATGGAAATGTCATATAGGTAGGTATGGTGGCTGTTTTGAGGAAGATATAAGGAGGCTTATGTGTGATAGAGCGTATCATATCACGGGGTTTGGATGCACCCGCGAAGTTTGCACCAACTCTCAAGGTGAGAAAGGGCAATGCACGGTACCGAAGAGGCTAGCAATGATGGAAGGGTGAGAGTGCGTATAATCCGTGGACTCAACATTAGTCATAAAGAACTCACATACTTATTGCAAAAATCTACAAGTCATCAAAACCAAGCACTACGCGCATGCTCCTAGGGGGATAGATTGGTAGGAAAAGACCATCGCTCGTCCCCGATCGCCACTCATAAGGAAAGCAATCAAAGAACACCCCATGCTTCAAATTTGTCACACAACGTATACCATACGGGCATGCTACGGGACTTGCAAACTTCAACACAAGTATTTCTCAATTTCACAATCACTCAACTAGCACACCTCTAATATTACCACCTTTATATCTCAAAACAACTATCAAGTATCAAACTTCTCTTAGTATTCAATGCACTTTAAAGTTTTTATCTTGGATGCCTATCATATTAGGACTAATTTTATAACCAAAGAAAATTACCATGCTGTTCTAAAGGACTCTCAAAATAATATAAGTGAAGCATGAGAGATCAATTATTTCTATAAAATAAAACCACCACCGTGTTCTAAAAAGATATAAGCGAAGCACTAGAGCAAAATTATCTAACTCAAAAGATATAAGTGAAGCTCATAGAGTATTCTAATGAATTCTGATTCATGTGTGTCTCTCTCAAAAGGTGTGTACAGCAAGGATGATTATGGTAAACTAAAAATCAAAGACTCAAATCATACAAGATGCTCCAAGCAAAACACATATCATGTGGTGAATAAAAATATAGCTCCAAGTAAAGTTACCGTTGGACGAAGACGAAAGAGGGGATGCCTTCCGGGGCATCCCCAAGCTTAGGATTTTTGGTTGTCCTTGGATTTTACCTTGGGGTGCCTTGTTCATCCCCAAACTTAGGCTCTTGCCACTCCTTGTTCCATAATCCATCAAATCTTTACCCAAAACTTGAAAACTTCACAACACAAAACTTAACAGAAAATCTGGTGAGCTCCGTTAGCGAAAGAAAACAAAACACCACTTTAAGGTACTGTAATGAACTCATTATTTATTTATATTGGTGTTAAACCTAATGTATTCCAACTTCTCTATGGTTCATAAACTCCATTACTAGCCATAGATTCATCAAAATAAGCAAACAACACACGAAAAACAGAATCTGTCAAAAACATAACAGTCTGTAGTAATCTGTATCTAACGCAAACTTCTGGAACTCCAAAAATTCTAAAATAAATTGCTGGACGTGAGTAATTTATCTAATAAAATTCTGCAAAAATTATCAACTAAATATCACTCTCCAGCAAAAAGTTGTAGCTAATCTCGTGAGCGCTAAAGTTTCTGTTTTTTACAGCAAGATCAAAAAGACTTCACCCAAGTCTTCCCAAAGGTTATACTTGGCACAAACACTAACTAAAACACAAAAACATATCTAACCAGAGGCTATATGAAATATTTATTCCTAAACAGAACCAAAAAGCAGGAAACAAAAATAAAATTGGATTGCCTCCCAACAAGCGTTATTGTTTAACGCCCCTAGCTAGGCATAAAGGCAAGGATAGATCTAGGTATTGCCATCTTTGGCATGCAATCCATAAGTGGCTCTCATAATAGATTCATAAGGTAATTTAATTTTATTTCTAGGAAAGTGTTCCATGCCTTTCCTTAACGGAAATTGGAATCTAATATTCCCTTCTTTCATATCAATAATTGCACCAATCGTTCTAAGCAAAGGTCTACCAAGAATAATAGGACATGAAGGATTGCAATCTATATCAAGGACAATAAAATCAATGGGCACATACTTCCTATTTGCAACAATAAGAACATCATTAATTCTTCCCATAGGTTTCTTAATGGTGGAATCCACAAGGTGCGAGTTTAAAGAACAATCATCAAATTCACGAAAACCTAGCAAATCACACAAAGTTTTTGGGATCGTGGAAACACTAGCACCCAAATCACACAAAGCATAGCATTCATGATCTTTAATTTTAATTTTAATAGTAGGTTCCCACTCATCATAAAGTTTTCTAGGGATAGAAACTTCCAATTCAAGCTTTTCTTCATAAGATTGCATTAAAGCATCAACGATATGTTTAGTAAAAGCCTTATTTTGACTATAAGCATGCGGAGAATTTAGCACGGATTGCAAGAAGGAAATACAATCTATTAAAGAACAATTATCATAATTAAATTCCTTGAAATCCAAGATAGTGGGTTCATTGCTATCTAAAGTTTTGACCTCTTCCAACCCACTTTTACCAAATTTTGCATCAAGATCTAAAACTCCGAATCATTGGGACGCCTTTTAACTAAAGTTGACTCATATCCAGTCCCATCATTATCAAGGTTCATACTGCAAAACAAAGATTTAATAGGGGACACATCAATCACTTTTAGATCTTCATCTTTATTATCATGAAAACTAGAAGAACACGCTTTCACAAAGCAATCTTTTTTTGCACGCATCCTAGCGGTTCTTTCTTTGCACTCATCAATGGAAATTCTCATAGATTTGAGAGACTCATTGATATCATGCTTAGGTGGAATAGATCTAAGTTTCAAAGAATCAACATCAAGAGAAATTCTATCCATGTTCCTAGCCAACTCATCAATCTTGGGCAATTTTTCTTCAAGCAAAGCATTGAAATTCATTTGAGAAATCGTAAATTCTTTAACACTAGTCTCAAAATCAGAGAGCATATTATTAAAATTTCCATAAGAGTTGTTGTAGGAATTACCATAATTATTAGAGGAATTACTAGGATACGGCCTAGGATTAAAATTTCCTCTATAAGTGTTGTTACCAAAATTGTTCCTACCAACAAAATTCACATCCATAGATTCATTACTACTCTCAATAAAAGTAGACAAAGGCATATCATTGGGATCAGAAGAAACATTCTTATTAGCAAACAATTTCATAAGTTCATCCATCTTTCCACTCAAAACATTAATCTCTTCAATTGCACGCACCTTTTTACTAGTAGATCTTTCAGTGTGCCATTGAGAATAATCAACCATAATATTATCCAGGAGTTTAGTAGCTTCTCCTAAAGTGATTTCCATAAAAGTGCCTCCCGCGGCCGAATCTAAAAGATTTCTAGAAGCAAAATTCAATCCGGCATAAATTTTTTGTATAATCATCCATAAATTCAAACCATGTGTAGGGAAATTACGTATCATTAATTTCATCCTCTCCCAAGCTTGTGCAACATGTTCATGATCAAGTTGCTTAAAATTCATAATATCGTTTCTAAGAGAGATGATCTTAGCGGGAGGAAAATACTTAGAGATAAAAGCATCTTTGCACTTATTCCAAGAATCAATACTATTTTTAGGCAAAGATGAAAACCAAGTTTTAGCACGATCTCTAAGTGAAAACGGAATAGCTTCAGTTTAACAATATCATTGTCCACATCTTTCTTCTTTTGCATATCACACAAATCAACAAAGCTATTTAGATGGGTAGCGGCATCTTCACTAGGAAGGCCGGCGAATTGATCTTTCATGACAAGATTCAGCAAAGCAGCATTAATTTCACAAGATTCAGCATTGGTAAGAGGAGCAGTCGGAGTGCAAAGAAAATCATTGTTGTTGGTATTGGCAAAGTCACACAATTTCGTATTATCTTGAGCCATCGTGACAAGCAAGCAACCCAACACACAAGCAAACAAGAAGCAAGCGAAAGAAAACGCGAACGGAAAAAGAGGGCGAATAAAACGGCAAGGGTGAAGTGGGGGAGAGGAAAACGAGAGGCAAATGGCAAATAATGTAATGCGAGGGATAAGAGTTTGTGATGGGTACTTGGTATGTCTTGACTTGTGCGTAGACTCTATCAATCCAGTAGGAGGCCACACGCAAGTCCCTCGTACCTACACAAACAAATAAGAACCTTGCAACCAACGCGATAAAGGGTTTGTCAATCCCTTCACGGCCACTTGCAAAAGTGAGATCTGATAGAGATGATAATATTTTCGGTATTTTGATGATAAATATTGAAAGTAAAGATTGCAAAGTAAAAATAGATTGGAAACTTATATGATGGAAAATAGACCCGGGGGCCATAGGTTTCACTAGTGGCTTCTCTCAAGAGCATAAGTATTACGGTGGGTGAACAAATTACTGTCGAGCAATTGATAGAATTGAGCATAGTTATGAGAATATCTAGGCATAATCATGTATATAGGCATCACGTCCGCAACAAGTAGACCGACTCCTGCCTGCATCTACGACTATTACTCCACACATCGACCGCTATCCAGCATGCATCTAGCGTATTAAGTTCATAAGAACAGAGTAACACATTAGGCAAGATGACATGATGTAGAGGGATAAACTCAAGCAATATGATATAAACCCCATCTTTTTATCCTCGATGGCAACAATACAATACATGTCATTTCCCCTACTGTCACTGGGATCGAGCAACGCAAGATTGAACCCAAAGCTAAGCACTTCTCCCATTGCAAGAAAGATCAATCTAGTAGGCCAAACAAAACTGATAATTCAAAGAGACTTGCAAAGATAACCAATCATACGTAAAAGAATTCAGAGAAGATTCAAATATTGTTCATAGATAATGTTGACAATAAACCCACAATTCATCGGATCTCGACAAACACACCGCAAAAAAGAGTTACATCGAATAGATCTCAAAGAAGATCGAGGAGAACTTTGTATTGAGATCCAAAGAGAGAGAAGAAGTCATCTAGCTAATAACTATGGACCCGAAGGTCTGTGGTAAACTACTCACACATCATCGGAGAGGCTATGCTGTTGATGTAGAAGCCCTCCGTGATCATTGCCCCCTCCGGCGGAGCGCCGGAATAGGCCCCAAGATGGGATCTCACGGGTACAGAAGGTTGCGGCAGTGGAAATAGGGTTTAGTGGTGCTCCTGGATGGTTTCGGGGTACGTAGGTATATATAGGAGGAAGAAGTAGGTCAGTGGAGCCACGAGGGGCCCACAAGGGTGGGGGCGCGCCTAGGGGGCAGGCGCGCCTCCCTGCCTCGTGGCCTCCTCGTTCGTTTCTTGACGTCCACTCCAAGTCCTTTGGATCATGTTTGTTCCAAAAATAACTCTCCCGAAGGATTCATTCCGTTTGGACTCCGTTTGATATTCCTTTTCTGCGAAACACTGAAATAGGCAAAAAAAATAGCAATTTGCACTCGGCCTTGGGTTAGTAGGTTAGTCCCAAAAATAATATAAAAGTGTATAAATAAGCCCATTAAACATCCAAAATAGAATATATAATAGCATGGAGCAATCAAAAATTATAGATACGTTGGAGACGTATCAGCATCCCTATTACCTACCACACTCTCGTGCAATGACAAGTGAATAAACACTCTTCTTGATAATAACATACCTAGCATGGAAATATTGGCCACCCCTTACCGCTTCATGAGCGGTACGGGTACACAAAATGGAAATTCATTTTGAAAATTAGAGTTGGCACATACAAATGTACTTGGAATGGCATGGAAATACTATATATAGGTAGGTATGGTGGACTCATTTGGCACAACTTTGGTTTATGGAGTTGGATCCACAAGTAGTATTTCCGCTTAGTACAAGTGAAGGTTGTAGCGACCCGGCCCGAAATCGGTCAAGTCTCTGTGTATCTGTACCATCCCAAGATCATGCTGGCACACACAGTACATTGATGAAAAAAATCAAAGTTCAATCACACCTGATTTATTACACAATTCTCATATAGTCTTTATTACAATAGAATAAATTCGGCCGAAGGCAAACTCATGAGAAAAATGAAATGTTGCGGAAGCGTAGACGATAAGCGAGTCCATCTGACTCCATAGGGCAATCACCGAGCGTAGATCGTAGCCACTCCTGGTCGGAAAACTCCTCTGCAACATGAGATGTTGCAGCCGTGTAGGCCAGCATTTTGAATATGCCGGCAATTCATAGAGAAAACAATAATAATAATGCTAACACTATATGCAATTTGGCTGTGGGGCTCTAAGTTTAAGTTTTTGCGAAAAAGCCAATTTTTTCCTACAACAAAAAGGACTTGCTTGAAATTACTACAAAATGTTGGTTGTTATGGAGATGGTTCCGCCAACCAGTGTCTCATACCGGAAATCAATAATAACCCATCAATTAATTAATTGTGTTCGGTATTGAGATTTTTGAAATACTCCAATTCTAGAGGCTCAGTTGTCCGTAATCAGGGACACGGCTAATATATTAGGTTTTCACTCTACAGAGGTTTGTACACTTTACCCGCAAGAATCGTGCCCTCCTTTATGTCCTCGCACTGTTTGGTGTTTGAAGACGGGACGAATGAAACAGGGTCTTCCATAGAGTTCCTATGGGCCACTGCCGGTGCCCATCCATTTCCTACTGTTCTTCTACATCTGATGGCACCGTCCGTCCAGAGTCACGCCTAGGGTCGACCAAGCCAGAGCCCATAATGGCTTGTGGCTGCACAGGTAAGCTTCCGGTAAAGGGGTATCCATCCGTCTCTTCGTGGCTGGGTGAAGCTTTCCGCAAGATGTCATGGCGCTTCTCCATGCATCCCGGCCATCCGCTGGTTGCTCCAGGGTGCCCATCAATCCGTCCTCCACCCAGTAGTGAGTTTGAAGTCCATCTTGAGCATCTTGAAATCATGGGGTTGTCATCACCATGACTCTCACATCTCCCATATGAATCACTCAACCAACCCCGTCTACGAGCATAGCATAAATACTACAACGTCCCGGGCAATGGTAACAAAGGGGTCTTGGGTAAACCTACCACATGATACTAGTCAAGACTTGATTCAATTCTCCTACTACATGCATGATGGGGAGGAAATACTACTAATGCAATGAAACATAGGTATTAAAATTCATGATCAAGACTTGCCTTGCTGACGATCTTCGAAAGCTAGCGACTCACAGTAACAAGCCTCACACTCCGGGAGTTCTATCGAAACAAACAAAGCATAATAAGCATACATCATACAATATACTAACATAACAGCAAGTAACTTAGTAAATGACAAACAACATAACACACAATGAAATCCAAGGAGAAAAATAAAGAAATTCACAAAAGCAATACCAAGTTTTTACTATAAGTGAAACCAACTACAAAAATAGTTTTCTACCATTAATACTTTCTTTAACATAACTAAAATAAGGTTCTTGTTAAACAACAGAAAAGAAAACAGCAAATAAATTTGATGCAAAAAGAATCGCATTCAAAGCTATTATAAAACTCCTTTTATGCCTAAAACAAGTTTTTTGTAAGAAAGGAAATAAACAAATAAATCATTTTATTTATTTTTTACAAATAAAAGTCCCACTGTTAATTCTACAGAAACTAATCTGAACAAAACAAAAATAACTAAAGAAACTAATTTAAAACAATTTAAAGCAAAGGAAATAGTGCAAAAGTCAATAAATAACAAAACAGTATTGTTTTCGTTGCTAAACTAATTTTAATTATTTCTAAAATTCCCAAACTAAACCTACTGATAGCTAAGGTCACAAGAAAACAGTAGCAAAAATAATCGCCTAAAAAATGAACTCTAGCTCTAGTTATTGCAAAAATAGTGGTTTGAACGAAATTCATGCAAAGCAATTTTTAGAAGTTCAAACTTGGACAAAAGTTATATCTACAGAAACTTCAGGAAATTTCCCAACTAGAGAAAAAAGAATCAATCACAAACTCTAAATAACCTAAGAGATATGAATTTTATAAAAACAAAACTCTTTTAGAAGCAAAAACGAAAATACTAAAAAACAGACATGCGCTACTGGGCTTAGGGGTGTGCGATCTGTAGCAATTTATGCTCAGGCGGAAAACAAATAAAATGCATACGGGCTAACAAATAAACCGATGGGTTTGATCTAAATTAACTCAACCGAGAATAAACCGTAACTAAACCGATGTACTAAAAAACCTAACTCTTCACTAGTTCTAATCTAAACCGTAGATTAGGGACCCAACGATGGGGAGGAGGCCGGCGGCTTACAGCGGGGTTCGACGATGGCGGGAGGCTTGGTGACGGCTGTGCGGCGGCTCCGGTCGTCGAGGAAGACGGCGAAGACGTCGGGGCGAGGGGGATCAGCGAGGGGGTCGTCGGGGTGTTGTTGGTGGAACTCGGAGACGACGAGGGCGAGGAGGTGCAGAGTCCCGTGCTCTGCAGCTCCGGCGGGCAGCGGACAAGCTTGGGGTCGACGCATCGGTAGGTCCTGGGTGGCGAGGTGATGTCAGCAAGGTACAGGAGGGAGAGGGATTTGGATGGCGGAGCTGGGAGGATGGGAAGTGGCTCGCCAGCGTCGGAACTGGCGGCGGACGGCGGCGGTGAAGACGAGATCCGAACGGAGGTAGCGAGGTGTGGGTAGGGTTTTGGAGTCGGGGTTTAAGGGGGTCGAGGGAGGAGAGGCAGGGATTTTTATAGGGCATGTTCGTGGAGAAGGGGGCGACTCGGGATCATGATCCCGAGAAGATCGGAACCGCGGCGGCGCTCTGGGCGTGCTACGGCTTGGCGAGATGTGGGCAAGAGGAAAGAGAGGGGGAGGGGTCCACCTAGCGGTGAGGGAAAAAGGGGAAGGAGGGAGCGGGCGACCAAGACGAGAGGAGGTCGGGTGCGGGCGCGCTAGGGCAGGTCGTCTCGGCTAGCTGGGCGCGCTGCGGGCCGCGGCTCGGGCGGCTGGGCCTGCTGGCCTAGCGCCTGGTGCGCCGGGGTTTTCCTTTTTTTGAAATAAGACAGAGGAAAAATAAATATATAGAGAAATAAAATATAGTTTTATATAACACACACACACACACACACACACATATATATATATATCACAATTATCATAAAAATAAACCCTATAAGATGAACTATTTTCAGAGGCAAAATAAAAACTTTATAATTTTTTTTGAAAAATCCAAATAAATCCATATTTGAATTCAAGCTTTTGGCATTATTTTCTTCTGACATTTTTGGAGTGTCATTTGAGCTCCTCTCATACTTTTGCTCAAGTATTTGTTAGGGATATTTGGAAGGAATTTAAAATGCCAAGTTGAATTCAAATTCAAATAAAACTCAAATGCCTATGAAATTTCTAAATGCCACTCAATTCAAACAAAATGCATAGATGCTTAGCTAATAATTTTAAATCATTCCAAATTGAAAATTTGGTATGTTAGAAAGGCTAACAAATAGATTGAGAGGTGACCAACCAATAAACACAAACGATCATAAACGAGCATTAAACATAACAGACAATTAATAATGCACCACAAGTAGGATGTAACTTTGTTGCATAATTACTGACTTCGTGCTTGTATAGGGAATCACAAACCTTAACACCAATATTCTTACTAAAGCATAATTACTCACCAACATGACTCACATATGACTATCTCCATATCGGAAAACTGCTGCAAGGAATCAAGTTCATAATATCGAATGATCTTCATGAAAGTTTTTATTATATCCCTTTTGGATATCTATCACTTCGGGACAAAATTCACATCTTTTGCAAATTAGCATTACTATTTTTTAACTCTCAAAAAGATTTAAGTGAAGCACGAGAGCATAAATATTTCCTCAAAATTTCCAACTCTCAAAATGGTATAAGGGAAGCATGAGAGCATATTTCTTTAAAATTTTAGTAACTCTCAAAATAGTCTGAGTGAAGCATGAGAGTATTTCTTCAAAAATTAAACCACAACCATGCTCAAAAATATATAAGTGAAGTACTAGAGCAATTCCCTAGCTCAAAATTTTTAAGTGAAGCACATAGAGCAATTCTAACAAATCATAATATCATTATGGCTCTCTCAAATAGGTGTGTTCAGAAAGGATGATTGTGACAAACTAAAAAGCAAAACAAGCAAAGACTCATATAATATGAGATGCTCCAAGAAAAACTCATGATATGTGATGAATAAAAATATAGCTCCAAGTAAAATTGCCGATGGTAGTTAGAAGAAAGAGGGGATGCCTTCTGGGGCATTCCTAAGCTTAGTTTTTTGTGAATCCTTGAATATTACCTTGGGGTGCCTTGGGCATCCTCAAGCTTAGGCTTTTGCCACTCCTTATTCCTTCATCCATCGTGATCTCACGCAAAATTTGAAAACTTCAATCACACAAAACTTAACAAAAACCTTCGTGAGAACCGTTAGTATAATAAAGCAAATCACTACTTTACGTACTATGGCAAACCCATTCATATATTATTATTGCGTTATACCTACTATATTCTAACTGTACCATGGCTTATACCCCCCGATACAATCCATAGAGTCATCAAAATAAGCACACAATGCAATGAAAACAGAATCTGTCAAAAACAGAACAATCTGTAGTAATATGAACTTTCACCATACTTATGTAACTCCAAAAATTCTGAAAAAATAGGACAACGTGTGCAATTTGTATATCAATCATATGTAAAAAAAACTTCAGAGCAAAAGCACGTTTCTGTGAATTTACAAAATTCCTGAACTGGGCGCAAAAGTTTCTGTTTTTCAACAAGATCAAATCAACTGTCATCCAACATAATCCTAAAGGATTTACTTGGCACAAACACTAATTAAAATATTAAAACACAATCATAACAGTAGTATAACTGCATAATTATTGCAAAATAGAAAGGAAAGCAAAAAAATAAAATATAACTATTGGGTTGCCTCCCAACTAGCGCTATTGTTTTACGCCCCTAGCTAGGCATAATGCATAAATTCAAGTATTGTCATCTTTGGTTTCCATTTCCTCAATTACACAACCATAATTCCTAGGAGTTCTGGAATATATATTTTTAATAATCACACCCCTAGAAACAAACTCAAGAGACTTTGTTTTATATATTGGTTCCTTTATTAGATCAACAAAATTGGGGTGAACACTAATCATTTTAAGATCTTCGTTATTATTGCTAGTCGTGGCACCCTTGTCTTTAGGAACATGAATGAACTTGTACTTCTTGCTAGGAGTTTTTTCAATATTTTTAACGGAAGAAAAAGCAGCACCCAAATTATTAATAATTTGTTCCAACTTATTGATCCTACTCTGACTTTGTTCTCCTCTTTTATTAATTATTGGTTCTTTATCCTTTAGCATCTTTAGAGTAATTCCTACCTTTGATCCAATTTGAGCGTCCATATTATCAATGTTCTATGGTAGGCATCATCTTTTCAATAGCATCCGACCTTTGCATAACATGCTCCAAAGTTAAAATCGTTTCATTAACAATAATAGGTGGTGAACCCACTAAATTTCCCATAGCATTGAAAGCATCCATAGAGGGACACGTCGGGAAATTCTCTTCGGTAATAGTGTCAAGCACAAATCTATACCAAGTAGTAATTTCCACATAAAATTTCCGAAGAAGAACAGTAGTAGATTGCTTATGAGTTGATCTATTATGAGCATTGAAAATCCTATACCATGCATCTTTTAAATTCTCTCCTCCTCTTTGCCTAAAATTGAGAACTTCATTATCAAGGGTGCACATAGCATGGGAAGAACTAGCCATAGAGATAAAGCGGGCAAGCAAGCAAACACACAAAACACGTAAAAAGGGAAACGGAAAAAAATATTTTTGTATTTTTGTAAAAACTTTTTAGAAGTGGGAGAGATGAAAACGAGAGGCAAATGGCAAATAAAGTTATTGCAAGGAGATGAGAGTTTATGCGTAGGTACTTGATAGATGTTGATGATGTCTCCCCGGCAACGGCGCAAGAAATTCTTCCTTCTACTTGTAATCTACGTTGGTATTTCCCTGAAGAGAAGAGAATGATGCATCACAGCAAAGGTAAGTATTTCCCTCAGTTATCAAACCAAGGTTATCAATCCAGTAGGAGAACCAAGCAACACCATGTAAACAACACCTGCACACAAACAACAAATACTTGCAACCCAACGTGTAAAGGGGTTGTCAATCCCTCAACGGTATTGAGATAGATTAAATTTTATAGGTTTTGATAAATAGATCTAAAAAAATATAAAATATAATAAAATTGCAGCAAGGTATTTTTAGTTTTAATATATGATAGGAAATAGACCCGGGGGCCATAGTTTTCACTAGAGGCTTGTCTCGAGAAAATAGCATACGGTGGGTAAAACAATTACTGTTGGGAAATTGATAGAAAAGAAAATAATTATGACGATATCCAAGGCAATGATCGTGTATATAGGCATCACGTCCAAGATTAGTAGACCGAAACGATTTTGCATCTACTACTATTACTCTACACATCGACCGCTATCCAGCATGCATCTAGTGTGTTAACTTCATGGAAAAACGGAGTAATGCATTAAGAAAGATGACATGATGTAGACAAGAAAAAATCACATATGAATAAACCCCATCTTGTTACCCTTAATAGCAACGATACATGCGTGTCATGTTTCTTTATCACTGAGATTGAGCACTGCAAGATCGAACCCATCACAAAGCACCTCTTCCCATGGCAAGATAAATCAATCTAGTTGGCCAAACCAAACCAATTAATCGAAGAAGAAATACGAGGCTATAGCAATCATGCATAAATGAGTTCATAGAAAATCCAAATAATATTCATGGATAGATCTGATCATAAACTCACAATTCATTGGATCCCAACAAACACACCGCAGAAAGAGTTACATCAAATAGATCTCCAAGAACATTAAGGGGAACATTGTATTGAAGATCAAAAAGAGAGAAGAAGCCATCTTGTTACTAACTACGAACTCATAGGTCTTTGATAAACTACTCACGCATCATCAGAGGGGCAGCAAGGATGATGAAAACCCTTCCATGATCGTTGCCCCCTCTGGTAGAGTGTCAAAAAAAACCTCTAGATTGGATCGCATGGTTATGGAACTTGCGACGGCGAAAAAATTATTCCGTCGACTCCCCTAGGGTTTTGGGAATTTTAGAGTATTTATAGAGGCGGAGGTAGGTCAAGGCGGTGCCCGTGGGCCCCACTACTCACCTGGGCATGCTAGAGGCCCCTGGTGCGCCCTGGTGCCTAGTGGGCCCCACATGCCTCTTCTCGTGGCCTCCAGAAGCTTCCATGATCTCTTCTTGCCAGAAAAAATCTCCAAAAAAGTTCCGTGGCATTTGGACTTTGTTGGTATTGATATTCTGCAAAGTAAAAAAAAAGCAAAACTAGCAACTGGCTCTGGGCACTAAGTTAATAGGTTAGTCCCAAAAATGATACAAAGTTGCTATTAAATGTATATAAAACATCCAAGATTGATAATATAATAGCATGGAAATAAAAAATTATTGATACATTGGAGACGTATCACTGCCTATTTCATCGCTTTGTCTTGGTCTATGATTTGTGATTTTGGTTGTTTCCCTGACATGCACAACAAAAAATTCTCAAAAAGCAACTTGAATGATCCAATGTTCTCATTTTGCGTCAAACCACATGTAAATAGGCAATTGTAACCATGTCCATTTATTCCTACGAATGGAGCAAACCTCAACACATAATTGTTTGTTTTGTAGGCTGTATCGAAGCTAACGCAATCTCCATATTGTTGGTAATTTCTGATACCACTACCATCTGCCCATAATATGTTTCTTGCTTTACCATTTTTAACCATATCTATTGTATAATAGAACATTGTGTTTGCTGCTTGTTTCTGTTCAAAGTACTCTTGAACCTGCATCATGTCATTTAGGCCTGACTCTCCTCTAATCTTTTTTCCTTTAATTGCTGACATGTTTAGCTGTGTATGGTAGATCTTTAAGTTGTCCTCTCATGAACGATAGCATTGCCATGATCTTCCTATTTGTAATATTGACTGAGTTGCATGTCCTTATCATTAATTTCTCATCTGATGTCATGACCTTGTGTGGCCTTAGAAATCTCTTCTCACGAGGTGGACTCAACTCGTGCTTATGCTCTAGTATGATTCTCGTTATGGTCCACAAGCCTTTAATTTTTGTAGAAATCATCTCAACTCTACAATGCGTCCTTGTTATTAAGTTTTTTTCTCCTACCCTTTGCCATTTCTGATTTCTCATGCACTTTTCTGTCTTTGTTGTATTTTCTTCTCCTAACTCCCACTCCTGTTGGTCTGTTCTCATTTGTCCTCTGATTGTTTTCCTGTCTTGGTTTGCCTGACTTGTTACATTTCAGAGTTATCCATGACACTGGGTAGTCACTACCGATGGCCCTCGATGTGTAATTTGCTTGCAACCGGCATTGATATGTAAACTTGTCTTGTAAGATAGAAAGAGCAGAGACCGAGCCGGACACGTTTATGAGCCAGCCTCGGGATTCTGTAAACCGACGGGCGTCAACCCGTGTATATAAGGGGACGACCCGGCAGTGGTTCAGGACAACAGACAACAACTCGAGACTCAGGCAAAGCGTATTCGCTCCCTGGTCATCGAAACCCTAGCAATTCCACAACAACTGGATTAGGCTTTTACCTTCACCATAAGGGGCCGAACCAGTATAAACTCTTTGTGTCCCTTGTCCGCTTTAACCCCTTTAAGCTAACCCGTAGCGATGGCTCCATGACTAAGTCCTTTCCTTAGGACATCAGCCGTGACAAAACCACGACAGATCCTGTTATGCTTGCAAAAGGATTGTATAATCTATGTGCTTCATTTCAACTTTCAAAAGTCATTCCCAAAAGTGGAACATGATTATTGTTGCCTTACTGACTTAATCTGGGAGCTTTATGAAAGATCATGGATGTTGCCTAGAGGGGGGTGAATATGTGCTTTAAAATAATCACGGTTTAGGCTTGAACAAATGCGGAATAAAACTAACATTTAATTTCTCAAGCACAAAACCTAAAACAACTAGGCTCACCTATGTGCACAAACAACTTATGCTAAGCAAGATAAATAACTAGGTGATAGCAAGATATATATCATGAAGCACTATGCCTATCACAAAGTAAAGTGCATAAGTAAAGGGCTCGGGTAAGAGATAATCGAGGCACGTGGAGACGACGATGTATCCAGAAGTTCACACCCTTGCGTATGCTAATCTTTGTTTGGAGCGGTGTGGAGGCACAATGCTCCCCAAGAAGCCACTACGGCCACCATAATCTTCTCACGCCCTCGCACAATGCAAGATGGCGTGATTCCACTAAGGGACCCTTGAGGGAGGTCACCGAACCCGTACAAGTGGCAATCCTTGGGGCGGTCACCGAACCCATACACTTTGGCAACCCTTGGGGCGGTCACTAGAACCCATACAAATTGCTCGGGGAGATCTCCACAACCTAATTGGAGACCTCTACACTTGCCCCGAGCTGTACACCACAATGATTGGGCTATGAGGCACCACCAACCGTCTAGGGCCCCCAAGAACCCAAGAGGAACAAGCTCTAGGGTACCAAACACCCAGGAGTGAAAAGCTTCTCAAACTTCACTTCCACGTATCACCATGGAGAACTCAAACCCATGCACCAAATGCAATGGCAAGGTCACCCGGAGTGCCCAAGTCCTTCTCTCACAAATCCCACCACAACAACTAATGCTATTGAGGAAAATGAGAGGAAGAACAAAGAAGAGAACACAAAGAGCTCCAAGATCTAGATCCAAGGGGTTCCCCTCACATAGAGGAGAAAGTGATTTGTGGAAACATAGATCTAGATCTCCTCTCTCTTTTCCCTCAAGAGCTAGCAAGAATTAGTGGAGGGATTGAGAGATAGCAAGCTCGAAGAAGGTCAACAATGGGGGAAGAACACAAGCTCAAGAGATAGAAACCATTGGGGAATAAGACCCCCTTTTATAGGTGGGGAAAAATCCAACTGTAATGCCTTCGGCCCATGCATAAGCGGTAGTACCGCTCGGGCGAGCGGTACTTCCGCTGGCACGGAAATTTCAGCATTGCGCGTTCAACCGAACAAGTCAGAGAGGCGGTAGTGCCGCCAGAGCGGTACTACCACTCTCACCAGTGGTACTACCGCGTAGTGTTGAGCGAGCAGGTGAGACAGCGGTAGTAGAGTAAGACAGTGCGGTAGTGCTGCACGAAGTGGTACTACCGCTCTACTTCCGCCCAAAGGGCAGAGCAGTACAGAAGACATAAAACAAGCGGTACTTCAAGCGGTAGAGAAACAGCGGTAGTTCCACCGGAACGGTACTACCGCGGGACAGAGCGGTACTACCGCTTATATGTCTCAAGTAAGCCCAAGCAAACAGATATATGGATGCAGGAAAACCAAAACTGCCATAACTTCTGCAAATGAGCTCTGAATTGAGCAAACTCAATCTTGTTGGATAGATGATGACAAGTACTATGAATATAGAGATGTGAAACCTCTTTGAATGATGAAGCGGCAAAAACTCCAACATCAAAAACATCATATAAGATGCATATGAACCCCATTTTCGATGAACTCCAGCTTGTCATGAAGATGACCATAAGCTCTAAAACTCACCAGGAGAAACACCAAACAAGAACTAAGAAAGATTATGCAAGGATGCAATGGTTGAGCTCTCTACGAACGGTACGATCAAGCTACTTACTTGAGAGCCCCCCTTGATAGTATGACAATCAATCCTATAACCCGGTCTCCCAACTACTACCATGAGATTGGTAAAATAGAAAACCTATGAAGGCTAAACCTTTGCCTTGCACATAGTCCACTTGAGCTAGATGATGACGATCTTGACTTCCTCAAGTTGGACCACCTTTGTTGACTGCGTTGGCTCGATGAAGACTACTTGATTGCTCCCCCATACTCAACTATGGGTGAGCCACTCTTTGGCATATCTTCACAAGTCCACTGTCACCATAATGGACGGCAAGCTTCAAGCATGATCTCTTTGTGATGCTCGACTTGCACTTGCACACCGCAATCTTGATGGTGATCACCACTTGATTTCATCCTCCATGGGTTTTATTAGCTCTTCCTCTTGATACAAGCCCATGGAAACACACCTAACCTCACATAGAACTCTCACGTAGAACATGGGTTAGTACACAAAGCGTAATAAACAATGCTTACCATACCATGGGATCACTTGATCCCTCTCGGTACATCTTTTACGCTTTGTGTGTTGATAAACTTGATTCACTCTTTGACTTAGTCTTGATCAACCTTGTATCATGTCTTCTATATGACCAATCTTTGGATAATTCCTTGAATAAAACCTTGGTCAACATATAAACTCCGCGAAACTAACAAATGGACTTCAAGAAATGCCTATGGACAAATCCTATGAATATAACTCAAGGCAACCATTAGTCCATAGAGATTGTCATCAATTACAAAACCAAACACGGGGGCACCGCATGTTCTTTCACTTTACCTATACTTTCACTCTGAATGTACATAGCAATGTCATCTTTAGAGAACTCATTTGCATCTTCTTGACCTTCTTGACTTTTTGATGATTCTGCATGATTGGTATCAATAGTTGTGTTCTCATACTTCTTGGTGTGTGTTGATGCTTCATAACTCGTGCTTCCAGGTATCTCCATTGACAATCTTCTACGAACTGTTCTTCATCATCGCTTGTGTTGTAGTTGCTTGAATCAGTTGTATCTGCTAAAGAGAACATGTTGTCCTCCTGGTCATGCTCTGTGTACTCAAAATTCATCATGTTATCTGCCTGCCAATTTTGTTCATCTTGATTTGTAGTGTGTTCAATCATGTAATTTCTACTTTCTGTCAAATGTTGTTGTGTTAACTCCTGCAAAGCACAATGGCTTTATTTTTTTAGTTTTCATAACTTTATTTACTTATATTTTTTGTTTGTCAGGTATGCTTTACCTGTGATAGGGTTGTGCTTTGAAGCAACCCCATATACAAAGGGATGTTTGTATCTACATCCCCACTTTGTAAATTTTGTTGCTGCTATTATTTGTTGCATCAACTTTCTGTATGATTCTCTCATTTCTTGAGACGTTGTCATCTGCAAAAAAAATTGTGAAGTCATGAGCATTTTCTTTCTTTAGCATGCTTCATAATTGACAAAGTAAAGTCAATTCTTTCTTTCTTTCATACCTGCTCCGCAGTAGAATCTGTGATTGTCTTGATTGAGCCAAGTTCCTGCATACAATCTTTAAATTATGTTATGGTGATATATTGTTATTCTTGCATTTTCTAGTACCTGCAATTATTATTTTGGTAATGTGCAATTTCTGATCTTTAAGTAGTTACTCCCTCCATTCCAAAATAGATGACTCATCTTTGTACTAACCTTAGTACAAAGTTAGTACAAAGTTGGGTCATCTATTTTGGAACGGAGGGAGTAAATGTGAAGGAAATATGCCCTAGAGGCAATAATAAAGTTGTTACTTATATTTCCTTATATCATGATAAATGTTTATTATTCATGCTAGAATTGTATTAACAGGAAACTTGATACATGTGTGAATACATAGTGTCCCTAGTATGCCTCTACTTGACTAACTCGTTAATCAAAGATGGTTAAGTTTCCTGACCATAGACATGTGTTGTCATTTGATGAACATGATCGCATCATTAGGAGAATGATGTAATGGACAAGACCCACCGGTTAGCTTAGCATAATGATCGTTACGTTTTATTGATATTGCTTTCTTCATGACTTATACATATTCCTTTGACTATGAGATTATGCAACTCCCGAATACCGGAGGAATACCTTGTGTGCTATCAAACATCACAACGTAAATGGGTGATCATAAAGATGTTGTACAGGTATCTCTGAAGGTGTTTGTTGGGTTGGCATAGATTGAGATTAGGATTTGTCACTCTGAGTATCAGAGAGGTATCTCTGGGCCCTCTCTGTAATGCACATCATGATAAGCCTTGCAAGCAATGTGACTAATGAGTCAGTTGCGGGATGATGCATTACGGAATGAGTAAAGAGACTTGCCGGTAACGAGATTGAACTAGGTATGAAGATACCGACGATCGAATCTCGGGCAAGTAACATACCGATGACAAAGGGAATGACGTATGTTGTCATTGCGGTTTAACTGATAAAGATCTTCGTAGAATATGTAGGAACCAATATGAGCATCCAGGTTCCGCTGTTGGTTATTGATCGGAGATGTGTCTCGGTCATGTCTACATAGTTCTCGAACCCGTAGGGTCTGCACGCTTAACGTTCGATGACGATTTGTATTATGAGTTATGTGTTTTGGTGACCGAAGATTGTTCGGAGTCCCGGATGAGATCACAGACATGACGTGGAGTCTCGAAATGGTCGAGAGGTAAAGATTGATATATTGGACAATAGTATTCGGAAACCGGAATGGTTTTGGAATAATTCGGGTATTTATCGGAGTACCAAGGGGTTACCGGAACCCCCTAGGGGAAAGATATGGGCCATATGGGCCATAGAGGGGAGGCAAGGCAGCCCACAAGGGGGTGGCGCCCCCCCCCCCATGGGGAGTCCGAATTGGACAAGGGGAGGGGGCGCAGCCCCCCTTTCCTTCTCCTCCTCCCTCTCCTTCCCCCTTTCCCCTTCCGGTAAAAGGAAAGGGGGGCCGAATTGGACTAGGGGTCCAAGTGGGACTCCTCCCACTTGGCGCACCCTAGGCCGGCTTCCTCCCCTCTCCCTCTGAGGGAGTCCTAGATTAAGGGGTCCTCGGATGGTCGGGCTATGTGACGTGGGCCGGACTAATGGGCCATGAAGATATAAGATAGAAGGCCTTTCCTCGCGTCCGGATGGGGCTCTCCTTGGCGTGGATAGCAAGCTTGGCGGCTAGTCATATAGTTTCCTTTCTCTGTAAACCGACTTTGTGCAACCCTGGCCCTCTCCGGTGTCTATATAAACCAGAGGGTTTAGTCCGTAGGGGCAATCACAATCATACAGGCTAGACATCTAGGGTTTAGCCATTACAATCTCGAGGTAGATCAACTCTTGTAACCCCTATATTCATCATAGTAAATCAAGCAGGAAGTAGTGTATTACCTCCATTAAAGAGGGCCTAAACCTGGGTAAACATCGGGTCCCCTGCCTCCTGTTACCTTCAATCCTCAAACGCACAGTTCGGAACCCCCTACCCGAGATCGGCCGGTTTTGACACCGACATTTGTGCTTTCATTGAGAGGCCACAGTTAGAGCCGTTGTCACCCGGACACATCTAGGGTTTTGACACCGATAGTCGGTGATAAATTCACTAAGTGGATCGAGGCCAAACCAGTTAAAATGGCTGAAGCTGAACCGGTGATAGATTTCATATCTAGTGTCGGACACCGTTATGGTGTTCCACATAGCATCATCACCGACAACGGCTCTAACTTTACAGTCGACGAGGTAAAAACTTGGTGTGCTAATTTGGGCATCAAGCTCGATTACGCCTCCGTGTATCACCCTCAAACAAACGGTCAAGTCAAACGGGCCAATGGCCTGATAATGAGCGGCACTAAACCCAGACTAGTGTGATCCTTAAAGGAGTCGGATAAACAATGGGTTGAGGAGCTCGACTCCGTACTCTGGGGGCTGCGGACCACGCCCAATCGCACCACCGGATACACACCGTTCTTCATGGTGTACGACGCAGAGGTTGTCCTGCCCTGTGATATTATTCATGACTCACCTCGAGTGCACATGTATGAGGAGAAAGAGGCTGAGCTCGATCGGCAGGATGACTTAGATGGCCTGGAGGACGAGCGTGACGTCGCAAAAGCCCGTTCTGCATTTTATCAACAACAAGCTCGAAGATACCAAAGCAGAGAAGTGCGGGCTAAGACTTATAATGTCGGTGAACTCGTTCTACGCCTACCAAAGAAGAAAAAGGACAAGCTCAAGCCCAAATGGGAGGGTCCCTTCATTATAGATGAAGTTCTCACTGTAGGAGCCTATCGCCTTCGCAATGCATTGGACAATTACTTCGAGTCGAACCCATGGAACGCTGCCAGACTCTGAAGATTCTACGCCTAAAGTCCGGACATATTGTTCGTTGCCTTTTTCTCCTTTTTCTTTTCCCCTTTTTTCTTTTTATTTCTTTTACGACTTCTAGCGTGTGTTCGGGTAAGCCGCACACTTGAGGGGTACACATCCTTAAATGTACACACCCCACTATAACTGGGGGCTTCCTTCAATAGAAGCCTAGTATTATTTCGAGCATAAAGCTCACCTTATATATGTACATTGCTTATTCATATACGTCTTGTCTTCGCCATTATATGCACCTCTATGACTTAATTTTTTGCCAAGCTGGGTTGCCTGGCTCCTGTGCTTACGCCCTATGTTCCCGCTTGTTCGGCTAGGGCATAAAGGGAGCACCTCTACGATTTTTACAACCGGGTCATCCAGACATGTACCTCAGACGGGTGAAGCCGAAAGCTAGCATTCTTAAGGGAATAATTGGTCGGGGGACAAATGACGAACTGCCTTTGTAGCAATATAAACTACCGAACATACAAAGACTCCTGTGATTCTTTTGCATCACAGCCTAGTCATGCAAAAACGCATGCCGACCCAGGTAGAGGAACCCTTAGCGGAACTATTCTTCCTGGAAGATGTTGCTTACATTATAAGGTAATATAACATAACTCCCCGAGTACATCTTGTCTATTCAAGCATTATGACCGGATCGCCTAGTATCCGAACGTACTCGGTGTTTTCCATCGGTATAATATTCGGACACACTCCACCCTTGGGTTTCGGAGGTTGAAGCAGAAAGTCTGCCATGACAATCTTTTACAATTCGGTCGGAGATAAGTTTGCTGGTAAAGTGTATTGTCACATAAAATCTCACGCCTACTCTTTATCTGAAGGAAATATGCCCTAGAGGCAATAATAAAGTTGTTATTTATATTTCCTTATATCATAATAAATGTTTATTATTCATGCTAGAATTGTATTAACCGGAAACTTAGTACATGTGTGAATACATAGACAAACAGAGTGTCACTAGTATGCCTCTACTTGACTAGCTCGTTAATCAAAGATGGTTAAGTTTCCTAGCCACGGACAAAGAGTTGTCATTTGATGAACGGGATCACATCATTAGAGAATGATGTGATTGACTTGACCCATCCGTTAGCTTAGCACTATGATCATTTAGTTTATTGCTATTGCTTTCTTCATAACTTATACATGTTCCTATGACTATGAGATTATGCAACTCCCGAATACCGGAGGAACACTTTTTGTGCTATCAAACGTCACAACATAACTAGGTGATTATAAAGATGCTCTACAGGTGTCTCCGATGGTGTTTGTTGAGTTGGCATAGATTGAGATTAGGATTTGTCACCCTGATTATCGGAGAGGTATCTCTGGGCCCTCTCGGTAATGCACATCACTATAAGCCCTGCAAGCAATCTGACTAATGAGTTAGTTATGGGATGATGCATTACGGAATGAGTAAAGAGACTTGCCAGTAACGAGATTGAACTAGGTATTGAGATACCGACGATCGAATCTCGGGCAAGTAACATACCGATGACAAAGGGAACAACGTATGTTATTATGCGGTTTGACCGATAAAGATCTTCGTAGAATATGTAGGAACCAATATGAGCATCCAGGTTCCGCTATTGGTTATTGACCGAAGATGAGTCTCGGTCATGTCTATATAGTTCTCGAACCCGTAGGGTCCGCACGCTTAACGTTCGATGACGATCGGTATTACGAGTTTATGTGTTTTGATGTACCGAAGGTAGTTCGGAGTCCCGGATGTGATCAAGGACATGACGAGGAGTCTTGAAATGGTCGAGACATAAAGATTGATATATTAGAAGGCTATGTATGGACACCGGAATGGTTTCGGATAAGTTCGGGCATATATCGGAGTATCAGGGGGTTACCGGAACCCCCCGGGGAGTCAATCGGCCTTATTGGGCCTTAGTGGGAGAGAGGAAGAGGCGGCCAAGGTGGGGGCGCCCCCCCAAGCCCAATCCGAATTGGGAGAGGGGCCGGCCCCCCTTTCCTTCTCCCCTTCTCCCTCTTCCTTCTTCTCCTACTCCAACTAGGGAAAAGGGGGAAACCTACTCCTACTGGGAGTAGGACTCCCCCTTGGGCGCGCCATAGAGAGGGCCGGCCCTCCCCTCCTCCCCTCCTTCATATACGGGGGAGGGGGCACCCCATAGACACACAAGTTGACAGTTGTCTTAGCCGTGTGCGGTGCCCTCCTCCACAGATTTCCACCTCGGTCATATCGTTGTAGAGCTTAGGCGAAGCCCTGCGTCAGTAACTTCATCATCACCGTCACCATGCCATCGTGTTGACGAAACTCTCCCTCGGCCTCAGCTGGATCAAGAGTACGAGGGACGTCGCCGAGTTGAACGTGTGCAGATCGCGGAGGTGCCGTGTGTTCGGTACTTGGATCAGTTGGATCGCAAAGACGTTCGACTACATCAACCGCCTTACTAAACGTGGTCTACGAGGGTACGTGGAAATATGCCCTAGAGGCAATAATAAAGTTGTTATTTATATTTCCTTATATCATGATAAATGTTTATTATTCAAGCTAGAATTGTATTAACCGGAAACTTAGTACATGTGTGAATACAAAGACAAACAGAGTGTCACTAGTGTGCCTCTACTTGACTAGCTCGTTAATCAAAGATGGTTAAGTTTCCTAGCCATGGACAATGAGTTGTCATTTGATGAACGGGATCACATCATTAGAGAATGATGTGATTTACTTGACCCATCCGTTAGCTTAGCACTATGATCGTTTAGTTTATTGCTATTGGTTTCTTCATAACTTATACATGTTCCTATGACTATGAGATTATGCAACTCCCGAATACTGAAGGAACACTTTGTGTGCTATCAAACGTCACAACGTAACTGGGTGATTATAAAGATGCTCTACAGGTGTCTCCGATGGTGTTTGTTGAGTTGGCATAGATCAAGATTAGGATTTGTCACTCCGATTGTCGGAGAGGTATCTCTGGGCCCTCTCGGTAATGCACATCACTATAAGCCTTGCAAGCAATGTGACTAATGAGTGAGTTACGAGATGATGCATTACGGAACAAGTAAAGAGACTTGCCGGTAACGAGATTGAACTAGGTATTGAGATACCGACGATCGAATCTCGGGCGAGTAACATACCGATGACAAAGGGAACAACGTATGTTGTTATGCGGTCTGGCCGATAAAGATCTTCGTAGAATATGTAGGAACCAATATGAGCATCCAGGTTCCGCTATTGGTTATTGACCGGAGATGTGTCTCGGTCATGTCTACATAGTTCTCGAACCTGTAGGGTCCGCACGCTTAACGTTCGATGACGATCGGTATTATCAGTTTATGTGTTTTGATGTACCTAAGGTAGTTCGGAGTCCCGGATGTGATCACGGATATGACGAGGAGTCTCGAAAAGGCCGAGACATAAATATTGATATATAGGAAGGCTATGTTTGCACACCGGAATGGTTTCGGATAAGCTCGGGCATATATCGGAGTACCGGAACCCCCCAGGGAGTCAATGGGCATTATTGGGCCTTAGTGGGAGAGAGGAAGAGGCGGCCAAGGTGGGGGCGCCCCCCCCCCAAGCCAAATCCGAATTGGGAGGGGGATGGGCCCCCTTTCCTTCTCTCCTTCTCCCTCTTCCTTCTTCTCCTACTCCAACTAGGGAAAAGGGGGAAACCTACTCCTACTTGAGTAGGACTCCCCTTGGGCACGCCATAGAGAGGGCCGGCCCTCCCCTCCTTTATATACGGGGGAGGGGGCACCCCATAGACACACAAGTTGACAGTTGTCTTAGCCGTGTGCGGTGCCCCCTCCACAGATTTCCACCTCGGTCATATCGTTATAGAGCTTAGGCGAAGCCCTGTGTCGGTAACTTCATCATCACCGTCACCACGCCGTCGTGCTGACGAAACTCTCCCTCGGCCTCAGCTGGATCAAGAGTACGAGGGACATCACTGAGCTAAACGTGTGCAGATCGTGGGGTACCGTGCGTTCGGTACTTGGATCGGTTGGATCGCGAAGACGTTCGACTACATCAACCGCGTTACTAAACGTTTCCGCTTTCGGTCTATGAGGGTACGTGGACACACTCTCCCCGCTCGTTGCTATGCATCACCTAGATGGATATTGCGTGTGCGTAGGCAATTTTTTTGAAATACTACATTCCCCAACATTATCTATGCCATCTATCAGGCTGTCTAGTCTACAGTCCTGCTGTGAAAATTTGGCGGTTATCTTTACTTATCATACATCAAGCTAACTAGAATTTCTTTTCCGTCCGGTCCCCGAGGTCCGTCCCGGGCCATATGATTTGGATCAAGTCTGGTATACCGCGTTTTCACCATGGCCCAGGCCTCTCGTGCACCCGCTCGACATGCCGATGCCTTCCACAGCTCAAAGCAAAGGCGAGCTCCTTTGAATAGCTCTGCGAGCTCCCCCATCAGTCCAGGAGGAGAATCGGATGGCCATAAAGCCTTAGCCATATTCCTCATTGCTTTCCGAGCTCGCTCGTGCACTTTGGATAGCTCTTGTAGCAAGTCACCTTGAAATCCGGACACTTCTCCTTCGGGCCTCCTAGTCAACAAACCTATAGGAACAAATTTCGTAAAAAATTTCTCATCAGGGAATCTTATGAAAGTTAGGTTCAGGGACATACTAAATATGCTGCCTTTCAGCTTTCGGTTCTCCTTCAAGGCATCTGATAGTTGGGCTCTTATGTCCTTCAGCTCCTCGGCTTGCTTGATGTTCGCATCCTTTAGTTTGTTCTTCTCATCCCTGGTCCGTATCAATATATGTTGACCAGCGGCTTCTTGCCTTTCGGCATGCTGTTTATCCGCTTGCGCATCTTTCAGTCTATCCTCCAGCTGATCCGGCGATTCTGCCGCCGTAAACAAAATAGTGCATATTTCAAAAACATTGCTGGCACATAATCGTATTTTCTAGACAACAATTGACCTTAGCATTCGGTGCCTTCTTGGACTTCTCCAGGTCGGCGGTGACAGCAGTTAGTTGGGTCCGACACTTTTCAAGCTCTTTGGATAGCATGTCGTTTTTCTCCGTGAGTACCTGATAACACAAACGATCCTTAAATCAGTTGGGCCCAACTGCTTCAAGTCTCGGGGGCTACTGGCACATGAGTATTGAATCTACGCAAAAGCTCTTACCCGCATATCCTTTGAAAGCTGGTGTGTGGCTCCGGCAAGCCCATCCCGAGCAGCTCGGATATATGCATCCGCAGAGTTGAGGGCATGGAACGCCTCTACGGTAAAACTGGGATCGCGCATGGCCTCTTTTCACCGACGATGATTCATTGCACTCTCTACTTCAGAATTAGTGACCGATACATCATCTGAATCTTCTTGGAGATGACAGTCCGGCATTTTGCCCATATCAGCCCTAGTCCTTACGGCAGGGTTAGGGGCCGGATTGGTCGGGACATGGCCGGTGAGGTTTCCGTATACAATCTGGTGTATGCTCTTCCTGCAAAATGGTCCAGTGGCAAACGTCACAACTCGGTCTACCCACCAGGTGCTTGTCAAAAACTATACCTCTTCGAAGGAGGGGCCCGGTATTGCCACCGTTCGCCTTTCTTTTCGAAGACTCGCCCTGCGCAGGTGTCACCTTCTTGGAAGACACCCTTGGTACAGCTCAGCGAGACGAGCGCCGCCCCTTCGGAGCATGAGACAGTGTGGTGGGTGAGGCGCATCGGGAAAACTCTTTTGGAGAAGACGTCTCCTGAGTACTTACATGGGAGGAGGGGAGAAGGCCGGGGTAGTCGGCTGTAATGGTTACTTCCGTGGCATCATAGCTCGCGTGATAAAAAAACTCCCTCCTTAAGCTCTATAAATATGTCCGGATCTTCCTCATATCCGGGATCTAGGTCCCGAATATGGTCTTCCGGCTGCAGAGCGGGGCTGTAAATCCCCTCGACGATCTTTCTCCATTCCTGTCGAAAGCAGCCGGATTAAATTCGACTGGCATAAACTATGGAAAGGGGTTGAGTAATGCCAATAATTGAAAAACTCACCCAGGGAATGGGGTTGTACATGGAAAAGCCCTCCCGACATGTTAAACGAGCGAAGTCTTCCTTTTCCCCTTTGTACAGATCGGCTAGGATGGCGGCCAGGGCGGCAAAGTTGTCCGAACCTTTGCACAAGCAACGGGACGCATCGTCCTCCCCATTATAGTTCCACATGGGGAGACCTCTGGATTGGAGCGGCTGAACACATCGGGTTATGGAAATTGCCATTACCTCAATTATAGACAACCCGGAGTTGGCAAGAATTCAGATCTTGCTTGCTAGTCTCGAAACCTCTGCGCTATCTTCTTCTTCGAGGCTTCGGGGACGCCAGCTGGCGTGCTTCTTTAAAGGAGCGCTAGAGAATTCGGGAAGACCGGACGGATTGGGTCCGGAAGAATGACGTCTTCAATATAAAACCACTCCGAGGGCCACTCTTCGGATGCCTTCTTCGGAGTGCTGGACAGATATCCAGTCCCTGCTATGCGCCATACTTCGGCGCCGCCCACCTCAAATATGGATCCCTTTTGGGAGCGGGGGGCGAGGTAGAAAAACTTACGCCATAGCTCGAAATGGGCCTCGCAGCCCAGGAACTGCTCGCAAAGAGCAACGAACATCGCGATATGCAGGATGGAGCCTGGCGTCAGATTGTGCAGTTGAAGGCTATAATACTCCAGAAGACCTCTGAGGAAGGGATGAATAGGGAATCCTACGCCTCTCAAGAGGAAGGAGACAAAGCACACCCGCTCCTCTTTAGAAGGATTGGGAAATTCTCCGCTAAAGCTTCGCCATTGATGGAAGTTAATCCAGCCCGAACGGGGACTAGATCCGCGGGAGGAAGGTACCCCTGCATCTGAAGCTTGCTCAGATGGGCATGGGATACCGTACAACTTTCCCAGTCGCCTTTTTGAGGGCCGTTGGGTTGCGAGGAGGAGCTTGGAGCGCTGGCCATGTTTGGGCGATTTCCTTTGGCTGGCTCTAAGGATTTCCGTGTGGTGGGGAATAGTTGCTGAGATCCAATCTCTCTATATAGGCGCCTTTCCCACCTGGTCGAGGGGTTATTTGTAAAAACACTGAGACTGTTCACATTCATTTGGCACATGGGAGCCGAGGCGACGGCAGTGAAGACATGGTATTTAATGGGCAGCCGAACTCTCATCAATCCAAGTATACAGGAGAACCCTCCTTGCAAAGCCGAAGACATAAAGCCGGATACTACATCGTCATTGAAGGCAAGTTCGGGGGCTACTGAGGGAGTCCTGGATTAAGGGGTCCTCGGATGGTCGGGCTATGTGACATGGGCCGGACTAATGGGCCATGAAGATAGAAGATAGAAGGCATTTCCTCGTGTCCGGATGGGGCTCTCCTTGGCGTGGATAGCAAGCTTGGCGGCTAGTCGTATAGTTCCCTTTCTCTGTAAACCGACTTTGTGTAACCCTGGCCCTCTCCGGTGTCTATATAAACCGGAGGGTTTAGTCTGTAGGGGCGATCACAATCATACACGCTAGACATTTAGGGTTTAGCCATTACGATCTCGAGGTAGATCAACTCTTGTAACCCCTATATTCATCATAGTTAATCAAGCAGGAAGTAGGGTATTACCTCCATTAAAGAGGGCCCGAACCTGGGTAAACATCGTGTCCCCTGCCTCCTGTTACCTTCGATCCTCAAATGCACAGTTCGAGACCCCCTACCCGAGATCGGCCAGTTTTGACACCGACACCCTCCTTTATATATGGGGGCAGGGGGCACCTCTAAGAACATCAATTGTTTCTTAGCCGTGTGCGGTGCCCCCCTCCACCGTTTCCTCCTCCGGTCATATTGTCGTAGTGCTTAGGCGAAGCCCTGCGCGGATCACATCACCATCACCATCACCACGCTGTCGTGCTGATGAAACTCTCCCTCGACACTTTGCTAGATCAAGAGTTCGAGGGACGTCATCGAGCTGAACGTGTGCAGAACTCGGAGGTGCCGTACGTTCGGTGCTTGATCGATTGAATCGAGAAGACGTTCGACTACATCAACTGCGTTAAGCTAACGCTTCCGCTTTCGGTCTACGAGGATACGTGGACACACTCTCCCCCTCTCGTTGCTATGCATCTCCTAGATAGATCTTGCGTGATCGTAGGAATTTTTTAAAATTGCATGCTACGTTCCCCAACAAAATGATCACAGTTCTGTACTGCACCTTAGTTTTTGTTGTCAGTGTAAACTGAGGTCCATGATTGTTACAACAACTTCTAATGAACTAGAAAAATATACTCACTTTTCTTCTGATGCTCTAGGAATTTAGGGGATGTCTAGGGTTTTAGAGCATGTTTCTTCTTCTGATGTAGTAGCTTGTGATGAGCAGGATTGACGTTGTCAGCTAGGGATTTAGATAATTCTGACCTGTGTACGGAGTGCCCTCCATGAATTCTGATTTGGATCCTCTTCTGCCACTTGCTTCCCTTTAAATTTTATGATCTTCTGGTATTCTTCATGTTCTTCCATATCTGCTCTATTAATGGCGGCGGTTGGTGGGAGGAGCCCGATCCGGATGGGTGGAAGAAGAAGTCGCTTGAGGAAGAAAGAGGGGAAAGGAAGAAGCGCTAGCGTGAGGTCGGTTCGGTTTGGTGGGTTAAAGGTTTCCTTTTTGTGCCTGGTTTAGTTTGACAGCTAGTTTTTGTGGTCCAGGGCAGTCCGACTGAAATTGAAACAAATTTGAGTCATCTTTTCTTTCCCTCTTACTTTTTTTAGCAGCCCCCAAAAAGGGTTACCTTGACACATTAGAGTCTTTTGCCAAGATATCTAACAGATCATTTGGGATTGAGCCGAATTGTACGAAGTCACCAGAATTCCTTGCTCGCGCTGCTAGGCTATGGGCAACTTTGTTCTGCTCTCTACTGATCCAGACAATCCTATAGGACCTGAATGCAGTTAACACGGCTTTAATGTCCTCAATGATGGGGAACATACTCGATTTGTTTGTGGCACCCATCTTCACCGCATTTGATAGCGAGAGGCAGTCGACCTCAACCAGTATAGGCCCATTATACCGTTTGGACATTTCCCGCAACCCCTGCAACAAAGCCAGTCCCTCAGCTTCCTCCACAGATGTGCAGAGGTTCAGAGAGCACCCCATCGAGAAGTACACCTGCCCAAGATTATTTCTCGCAATTGCACCCCCTGCACCCACTCAAGTGACAGCCATATAAGCTGCATCCGTGTTCAGCTTTGCCATCCCTATCGGTGGAGGTATCCAACGGCTGGTTTGCACCTCTGGCTGAATCGGTTGCTGGTCTCCAAATAATTTCAGACTGCAAGTGTTCCTAGGAATTTCTAACTTGTCCCTCGCGGTTTTCACCTCTTGTTCGTACCTGGTCAGGAACGCTACAGACCCGGAGATTGATTCTTTGCCCTTTCCATGCACAATGTTCTCCCGGAGATACCATGCCCGCCAAAGTAATAGCAAAATTTTGTTCCTTTCATCAGAGCTACATGCACACAGTAGACCTTGAAGCCAATCCTCCCCAGTATACCAGAATCCCTTCTCTTTCGGCAGCGTCCAGTGTTCTCGCATGGCCTGACGAAGTGCTATGCTTTTAGTGCATGCTACCACTGCATGGTATTCGTTTTCCTCTGCATTGACACATATATCGCAGGTGTTGTCAGTGGCTAGCGTGCGCTTGCATTTGTTCAATTTGGTTGCTAGGGTGTTGGTGGCCACTCTCCACTCAAAGATGTTTACCTTCTCAGGAACTTTCGCTTTCCAAATGACTTCCCATATACTCTGGACATCAGTGCTTGCTACTGAGCTAGACGTCTGTGGTCCAGTCCCCTTCTGGCGCATGGCGAGTCTGTACGCACTACTAACTGTGAATAATCCTGATTTTACGTAATGCCGCGCAATGCAATCCTCTACCTTTCTCTGTGGGATCCTAATCTTGAGGATCTCGGTAGCATCGAAGGGGTTAAAAATCTGGTTTACAAGCTCTTGGTTCCAACATTTGGCGATGGGGTCAATGAGTTGGTTCACCCATCTGAAGCCTTGACATGCGGATAAACTTGGCGACTCGCAGTCCCTCCCTCCTTGGTATCCATTGGTCCCTTTGTATCTGGATGTTCTCACCATTTCGAACTCGCGAGATTAATCCTTGTTTGAGTAGGTCAAGCCCAAACTCTATACCTCTCCATAATTTTTGATTTTATATCTATCGGCTCAGAATCAATCGGCTCAGAATCAAAATGATAGAAACATAAGTTTTTGTCAGGTATCTGATGTATAGGTCCTCCCAAAGAAAACTTGCTCTCTATCTTAATCCCAAATGATAACGCCCACATGTGTGGCATATTTGCACATCACCCACACGCCTTGATCCACCTTAATTCTGTTTTGCACGGATCCTAAAGGAATCTGAGTGACACGTAGGCATAGCGTGTTGTGTGGGTGTTAGAGCGCTCGCCGACACGACCCACAGCGCGCGGTTGCCAGCTGCGCCGTGTGGGCGAACCAGTTCCTGCCCACACAGTCACCAACCAGTCCATGTGCGTGTGGGCGAACTGTTTTTCACCCACACGCCGCTCGTACGGTGATAGATGGCAACTGCAGTTGCGCGTATACGGCAACTAGGTAAACACACATGGCAACTATGATTCGTTGGTAGATGGCAACTGCAGTTGCGCGTACGTGGCAACCAAGTAAACACACATGGCAACTATGATTAACCATACATGGCAACTATGGCTGGACCACACGTGGCAACTAGGTAAACACACATGACAACTATTCGTTTGACCACATCTGGCAATTAGTTAATCACACACGGCAACTATGATTTGATTGCACGCGGCAACTACCATAAATTAGACATGACAACTATATTTAATCAAAATAGAGAGAGTTGCCATATTTTTACAACTACATTTGCCATCCCAGATGGCAACTAAAGCGCCATCCCACGAGTAATACGTAGTTGCACTAGGACGTGTGGGCAGATTTTGCTTCGTTCCACACACGCGGGGTGGGATGAGTGGTACTTGTTAAGCGTGTGGCACGAAGTAGTTGCGTTCACACGTGTGGGCAGTTTTAGTTTCGCCCACACATGACCCGTGTGGGTTGTTGCCTCCTATTCACGCCACACACAACGTGTGGGCGGATGTCTCGTATGCCACACGTGTGGGCGTTATCAGCGTCCATCTTAATATATAGGCTCGCAGGTCCCCTGTGTGTTCTCTATCTCGAAAAAAAGCATCATAGTCATGACTCTAATCTAATCCACTTTATCATATGTTTTCGGGTTGAAAGTCGAATATACTCCCTCCGTTTCTTTTTACTCCGCATATAAGATTTGGTCAAAGTCAAACTACACAAAGTTTAACCAAATTTATATAAAAAAATATGAACATCTACAATATTAAAACTATATAATGTGAAAATACGTTTCATGATGCATCTGATAATATTAATTTCATATTGTGAATGTTTATATTTTTTAATATAAAATTAGTCAAACTCTATAAAGCTTGACTTTGGCCAAACCTTATTATGTGCGGACTAAAAAGAAACGGAGGGAGTATGTAACAAAGGGAAGTTGGTTAAGTGGAAAGTTTGTTTGATTTGGTTGAAAGTCTGTTGATTCTGGTTGAAAAATCGGATGCAATTTTTGGTTGAAAGTTTCTTGTAGAGCCCAGCGGGTGCCCGTAAGTTAGACATGCCCGACTATTAGAATCAACCTTGGATTAGCCGGTTAAAATGGTAACAGAAGAAGATTAGTGGAGTATACTTCAGAACTTGTAGAACTTTCCACAAGATCCGGCATACCACAGGCTTTCCGGCTCCCGCCGCCGCTCGACTCGCGACGTCGACCTTCCAAGTTCCAACCCTCACAACGGTTGTGCCGCCGGCGCGTCCGTGGCTTGGGTAGCTCGTACGGGCCAGGCAGGGCCAAATTTAGCCATGGCCGAAACAGAAAGGCAACAGCACGATGGTCGATCTATATACATCGCCATGGCTTCCCCGGGGTTGCAAAAATAGAGCTCCTTCTCTTTCCTTTCCTTTCCCCAGACGCAGCGGAGGGAAGGGGAAGATTAGAAAGGAAGGGGAAGGAACAAGGATTAACTAAAGCTGCGTAGATTCGTGTACAACTAACACTTTGAGGTAGCAATCAAAGATCGGGCCGGGAGAGGGCGGCGGCGAGCGACGGTGTGGGTGGTGGTGGCCGGCCGGCCGGCGGGGGAAGCGCAGCACACGCCCCTTCTCCCTCTGCACGCTGCCTTGATCGATCCATTCGGTACGGCTCTTCTACCCTGATCGTGGAGGAAAAGAGTATCAAATCAATTCCGCACAGCCAATGCCTTCGCCTGCCCCCGCCGTCGCCGCCGAGCCGTCGTCACTGTCGTCCCTTCCCGGCTGCGACGGCTGCTACTGACTCGACCTGGATGTAGTAGCTAGCTAGCTCTCGATTGACATGTTGTAACAAGCCAGAAACACAAACCGAGGTACGTCGTTTGTGTCTCCGGTCGCCATTGATTTAGTAATTTACAGTGCACATGCACCTTATACTATGATCTGAGGAAGTTGGTTTCATGCATGGATCGAATCTGTGAGTAGCCGGCCGTTTGCCACGGGCTACTGCCACCACCATCACCTGATGGCGATTGCGGTCGGCCACTGCCACGACCTCAAGCCGCCCGCCGTCCGCGGCCGGCACTACCGTCCGTACTCCGTCACCCAGCTCGACCGCTCGCTGCTCGAACGCGACAATCAGGAACGGAATGCCCTGTCACCGCAGCGCCGGTGTCTCTCCTCCCCGTGCTTCACCACCGTGGCCGAACCCGCCTCTGACGACGCCCACGACGACAAGAAGATGCCCCGCGTGGAGATCGTCGCGGGTCGCCACGCCCGCGGCGTGCACGAGCTCATCGCGGAGGCCGCGGGAGCCATCGCGTCAGGGACGCGGCTTGTGCCAGCGCAGAGCGGCCTCGGCGGGGCTTTGCTGCTCAAGGACGGCCGCTCCGGCGAGCACGTAGCGGTGATCAAGCCGCTCGACGACGCGACGTCTTCTCCATCGACCAACGGCGGAGGCGGCTACGAGAGCAAGGCCGTGCTGCGGGAGGTGGCCGCGTACCTCCTCGACCACGACGGGTTCGCCAGCGTCGCGCCCACTGCGCTGATCAAGATATCCCGCCCCGAGATGGAGACAACCGTGGCGTCCATCCAGCGCTTCGTGGCGCACCACTACGACGCCGGCGAGCTCGGCCCATCTAGGTTCTCCGTGACCTCCGTGCACCGCGTCGGAATCCTCGACGTGCGCCTCCTCAATATCGACCGCCACGCCGGCAACATCCTCGTCAAGAATCCGCCCACCAGCGGCTGCGCCGTGGACGGCAGCACGTCGGCGGCGCCGCTGGAGCTCGTGCCGATCGACCACGGCCTCTGCCTCCCGGAGAAGCTCGACGACCCATACTTCGAATGGCTGCACTGGCCGCAGTCGTCGCGACCATTCTCCGGCGCCGAGCTCGACTACATCGCGTCGCTGGACCCTTTCAAGGACGCCGAGATGCTCCGGGAAGAGCTGCCGTCCCTGACGGAGCCGGCCATCCGGATCCTCACCGTGTGCACCGTCTTCCTCCAGCGCGCGGCCGCGGCTGGGCTCTGCCTGGCTGACATCGGCGACATGATGACCCGCGAGTTCTCGTCGGCGGAGGAGGGGCTGAGCGCGCTCGAGGCCCTCTGCAAGAAGGCCGTGGACTCCATCGACACCCAGTCGCCGAAGCGCGTGTCGTTCGGGGTGCTGGGTGGCGAGGAGTGGGTGGCGTTCATGGAGAAGTTTGAGCAGCTGCTGCCGCCGGCGTTCGAGGACAAGAAGCGCGGGGCTGGCGTCGCGCTGAATTAACGCCGACGACTGTGATGAAACGTACGTACGATCTGCACGCAGGGTGTAAATGTGTATGCATACGTGTGTGGTGGTGATTTAACCAAAGAGAGAAGCCTTGCGTGTTATATGTGTGTGTGCGTACATTGATCGAGGCCGTACGTGTACGTGAGCTTGTGCCGTAACATGCTATGGGGAGCATGCAGCTCTGGAACCATCTTCCGAAGAGGCTGACACCAAACGTTGCAGCGATGCCAACACAATGCATTGGACAACTAACAGCTCGTGCCGGACGGTAGCTGGGTGGCTCCAGTTGATTCACCTCACCTTTAAAACTATAAAGCAACTCAATTAGGATCATTCAAGACTATTACTACCTCTGTATCATGGTATAAGGCGTTTTTGCAGTTCAAATTCAACTGAAAAACGTCTTATATTATGATACGGAGGAAGTAAATCATAGAAGGTAATACCTAGGAATAGAAAGTCATTCTTCATCTTTCAACTGCCTCTTTCAGTGGAAGCTTTTGCCCAATCTCAAGACACCTTACTGGTGCTAAGTCATATACTTTGGCAAATGACTATCAAGTCCTTACTTCAGAATGTCACACTATCCCTGCCATCTCTTGGCTATGGAAGGCATGCTCTCAATTGAAGCATAGGTTTTCTTTTAAAAAAAATGGTTTCTAATCAATGACTGGCTAAACACTAGAGAACTGCTACTGAGAAAGAGTTTCTTCATGAACACTAGAGAACTGCTATTGAGAAAGATCCATTCCAATTTTTCACTTAATGTCCCTTGACCCTCCGCCATGGGTGTTCAAGGCCATTGACAAAATCCGCAGAGCATTCCTTTAGAAAGGCCCTGATGTGGTAAATGGCGGGCACTGCTTGCTAAGTTGGAAACAAGTTTGTCGTCCGAAATAGAGCGGAGGACTAGGCATTCTGGACCTAAAGATCATGAACTCCGCGCTTCAGTTGCGGTGGGCTTGGAAGGCACGCACATCAAATAATCGTGCATGGAGCATCTTACTAAACCCTTTGGAAAACCATGAAAGGCGTCTACTCAATGCTGCTGCTCATGTTGAGTTAGGCAATAGAAATAGATGTTTCTTCTGGACTGATAAATGGATTAACGGCGCCATAGTAGAAGATATCGCACCAGATGTTTTCAGTTCCGAGCCTCCAGTCGTCAGGGAGAGAAGAGCAGTAGCAGAAGCAATGACTAGTGCAGTATGGATCAATGACATAAAGGCGAAAATAAATATTCCACTAAAAAAAAGACACATCCGTGATATTTTGGGCCGAACGAAGTTTTTTTCTGTCATACATATGACACTTCTATGACGATAATTGTGACAAAACCCGGTATCATCATAGATGTGGTGGGATCCTACTTCTATGACAAAAAATCATGACAAAAAATGGGCTTTTCGTCCTGGGCGGGCCGGAGACGCAGCTGCATGACATTCTTTGGGCCGTCCATGACGGAAAAAACCGTAGTAGAAGCGAGGGCGAGGAAAATTTCGGGGAGTTCCCGGTTACGGTGGGAGGTCGGGGGCCGAGCGATGCGCGTTTCTCTCGTACACGTACGCGCGTGTGTGTGAGGCGTTGGCTCTAACTGAACCCGAGCGAGGCGTTGGGCTCTTACTGAACCCGAGCGATTGCACTGCAGGCTACGCGTTACTGAACCCGAGCGATCGATCGATGGCTGTTAACTGAACCCGATCGAGCGATTCCTTCGCTACTGCTGCTAACTGAAGCCGATCGATGCTGCCTCTGGGATGAACAGTGAGCGTTGCGGGGGGGGGGGGGGGGGGGAGGGGTTGGATGAACAGTGAGCGGTGGCGTTGCCTCTGGATGAACAGGACCCCGTGGTGTGGTGGAGGGCTGGATGAACAGTAGACGGTGGAGGGGTGCCCGTGGAGGGGTGGTTGAACAGGATCCCGTGGTGTGAAGGGCTGGATGAACAGTAGACGGTGGATGGGTGCCCGTGGTGGGGTGGTTGAACAGTAGCCGGTGAAGTAGCGCGCGGTGGAGGCTGGATGAACAGGAGCCCGTGGAGGCTGGAGGAGGTCGACGGTGGAGATGAACAGTATCCCGTGGAGTCCCGTTTTGCGGTACGCCACACCCCTCCCGATGAACAGGACCCCCGTTTCGACCGTAGGAGGTCCGTTTCGTCCATTTTGCGGTACGCCACACCCCTCCCGATCAACAGGACCCCCGTTTCGACCGTAGGAGGTCCGTTTCCTCCGTTTTGCGGTACGCCACACCCCTCCCAATCAACAGGACCCCCGTTTCGACCGTAGGAGGTCCGTTTCCTCCGTTTTGCGGTACGCCACACCCCTCCCGATCAACAGGACCCCCGTTTCGACCGTAGGAGGTCCGTTTCGTCCGTTTTGCGGTATGCCACACTCCTCCCGATCAACAGGACCTCCGTTTCGACCGTAGGAGGTCTGTTTCCTCCGTTTTGCGGTACGCCACACCCCTCCCCATGAACACGACACATTCCGTTGCCTCCCCATGAACACGACGCATTCCGTTGCCTCCCCATGAACACGACGACGACGCTGTTTCTCCGTTCCGACCCAGCCATGTACACGAGCCCTGGCCGTACGTATGCGCGTGTAGGCGTTCGAGACCCCACCCGTATGTACACATACGTGGCCGTATTTTCTTTCTTGCACCCTGGCCGCTGTACGTACGTGTACATGCTACGTGCGCGCCTCTACTACGACACGTACACGCCTCTACTACGACACGTGCGCGCCTCTACATCCACCAGTATATATGTACGTACACGTTCGCGACCAGAATGACAACGCTACGTACGCTTCGACCAGGTGGGTCCCGACTGTCAGGCACTTCCTTGCCTGCGAAGATGTAGTTGGTGGGTCCCAGCAGTCAGGGGGGCGAATCGTTTTTTTTGCCCGGACGCACTTCCTTGCGTGCCAAGATGTAGCTGGTGGGTCCCAGCAGTCAGGGGGAAACGTTTTTTTCTCGCGAAATACAGTGGCCCGTCCGGTGGGTCCCGGCTGTCAGGTGGAGGAATAATTATTTTCCGCGTAATATGGAGGCACTTCCTTGGTGCGGCCGTGGACCCAGCTGTCAGCCTCTCCACGTACAGTCCACGTCCGATGGAAGTCGTTCCTTGACCACGTTGACCACGCCGCGCCGAGAGCACCAGGGCGGTGGACGACGGCGAGGCCTAGGAAGGGGACGACAGGGAGCCGGGGAAGACGTGGCAGTGGAAGCCCGCGCGGAGAGGAGTACGAGGGTTCACTGGTTCGGCTGCGGTGTGAGGCTGCCGTCGCCGCAGGGCCTGGCCAGCGGTGGGAATAGTAGGGGCGGTGAGGCCTCCGCGGCAGCACAGCCAGCCACGGGAGGCAGGAGCATGCGGCACGACCGGCGCTGCTTTGGGCGGCTGGAGCAAGAAGACCAAAGGTTGAAGAAGCACTATGGCCGTTGGATGGACATCGTACGGTCACTGGAGCTAGAATCGTTCATATTGACTAAAGTTGACAAAGGCCCCCGTCCCAGTCAACTTAGTAGGCCCACAAGTCAGCCTCCCACCATGGTGGGTCCCAGCTAGCAGGGGGAGTATTCATTTTTTTGTGCGTAATAAGGAGGCACTTCCTTGCATGCGAAGATATAGCTGGTGGGTCTGAGCTGTCAGCGGCGGTAACGTTTTTTTCATGAAATACAGAGGCCCTTTCGGTGGGTCCCTGATGTCAGGTGGAGGAATCATTATTTTGCGCGTAATAAGGAGGCATTTCCTTGCGTGCGGCCGTGGACCCAGCTGTCGGCCTCTCCACGTACAGTCCACTTCAGATGCATGTTGGTCGTTGACCACGTTGACCAGGCCGCGCCGAGAGCACCAGGGCGGTGGATGACGGCGAGGCCTAGGAAGGGAACGACACGGAGGCAGGGAAGACTCGGCAGTTTTTTCCGACGCGGAGGGGAGTACGACTGTACGAGGGTTTACTGGTTCGTCTGCCGTCGCCGGAGAATAACAGCAGGTGTGGGTGAGTAGAGGGATGGCTAGGCCAGCGATGGGAGTACGGTGGGGCAGTGAGGCCTGCGCGGCAGCAGAGCCGGCCGCGGGGAGGAGGGAGCAGGCAGTCCCGCCGGCGCTTGTTTGAGCGGCTGGAGCAGGAAGAGCAGAGATTGAAGAAGCACGACGGCCGTTGGATGGCCATCCAACAGTCACTGCTTGTGCGTCAACCTTTTTTTAGGAAAGCCTCAAATATGTGAAAAACAGCATACAACCCATCTGCCATTATTTCTAATAATTTACAGCCCATTTGCTAATTATTAAGGTTTTTTGGAGCCCATATTCTTTTTGTTAGCATTACAGCCCATATTGTGGCCATGGTTAAAAAATTATACGAAAATTTGCATATTTCGGTGCGGTCCGAACTATTTTTAATCCCGAAATTTCGACTCACATTCAAACTGATTTTAAAAATAAATGTATATCAATATAAAATCCAACAAATTCTCCACGCAAAAAAATTAATGTAATTTAAAATCTCAAAATGAAAAAAAAGATATTTGAAACTAATTGCCGGTTTGATGTGTTTTAAAAATGTACAGCCCATTTCTCATTACTGATGGGCCATTTTCTCGACCAGCCGAATGAAAACTCTCCTCGTCTTGAAAGATTTGCAGCCCAACAGGCCCGACAAAGCGACTTACTTGGCAAATCACAAAAAAACTAGGCTGTGGCCGTGGACCCAGTTGTCAGCCTCTCCACGTACAGTACTCTTTCGATGGAAGTCGTTCCTTGACCACATTGACCACGCCGCGCGGAGAGCACCACGGCGGTGGACGACGGCGAGGCCTAGGAAGGGGACGACGCGGAGCCGGGGAAGACGCGGCAGTGGAAGCCCGCGCGAAGAGGAGTACGAGGGTTCACTGGTTCGGCTGTGGTGTGAGGCTGCCGTCGCCGCAGGGCCTGGCCAGCGGTGAGAATAGTAGGGGGCGGTGAGGCGTCCGCGGCAGCACGGCCGGCCACGGGAGGCAGGAGCATGCGGCACGACCGGCGCTGCTTTGGGCGGCTGGAGCAAGAAGACCAGAGGTTGAAGAAGCACTACGTCCGTTAGATGGACATCGTACGGTCACTGGAGCTAGAATCGTTCATATTGACTAAGTTGACAAAGCCCTTCGTCCCCGTCAACTTAGTAGGCCCACAAGTCAGCCTCCCACCAAGGTGGGTCCCAGCTAGCCGGGGGAGTATTCATTTTTTTGTGCATAATAAGGAGGCACTTCCGGTGGGTCCGAGCTGACAGCGGGGGGAACGTTTTTTTGCGAAATACGGTGGCCCGTCAGGTGGGTCCCAGCAGTCAGGGGGCAAACGCTTTTTTTGCAAAATACGGTGGCCCGTCCAGTGGGTCCCTGCTGTCAGTTGGAGGAATCATTATTTTCCGCGTAATAAGGAGGCACTTACTTGCTGCGGCCGTGGACCCAGCTGAGACTCTCCACATATAGTATACTTCCGATGGAAGTCGTTCCTTGACCACGTTGACCTCGCCGCGTTCCGCTGCATGCATGCGTCCATGGGTGCGGTGCGTCCCCACTGTCAGCCTCTCATGTACAGTCATCTTCCGATGACTCTCGGTTGTTGACCACGTTGACCACACCGTGCCGAGCGCACCCAGACTGGAACGACCCGGTGATGGGGAAGACGGGGCAGTGGAGTCGCAGATGGAGAGGAGTGGGAAACTTCACTGGTTCGGGTGCGCGGAAGCACAGCCGCGGTGCCGCCCACGGGAGACAGGAGCAAGAAGAGAGGTTGAAGAAGGAGCACGGCTGTTGGATTAACATCCAACGGTCCAGCTGCTAGAATCATTTGTTGATTAAGTTGACAAAGTCGTGCGTACACGTCCACTTAGTAGGCCCACAAGTGAGTCACCAAATCTGACGGGTCCCAGCTCTCAACGGGAAGAATAATTTTTTTCGCAAAACAAGGAGGCACTTCCTTCCATGCGAAGATACAGCCGGTGGGTCCCAGCTGTCAGGTGGAGAAATAATGTTTTTCGCAAAACAAGGAGGTCCCTCCTGTAGCTGGTTCGAATCCAAACCTAGACTATGACTATATATGGTGCTATGCTACTCTGCAAGTAATGAAACTGACATATTCAACGTTCGCTTCTCCTCTTCTCTACTTACTCTGCCTAGCATCAGAAGCTCTGGCCGCAGCAACCATGTCCGCTGGCTGCTCATCCACCTGCTCTTCAGCAGGCAACAACCAGATATGCGCCAAGTCGCCACCCGTACCATCGCCTGTGGGTCTCATCACACCCCCGCCGGCACGCGCACCGCAGCCGATTGCTCATCGCAACCCGCTGCCGTTGGTGTGGTGGCACTGCTGCAAATCACGCAGAGTCATCCGTCGCGTCTCAACCACAATCCGCAACCCTGGCCGAGTCTTCTAAAAATGCCTGAATCATGGGGTAATAATATGTTTAAGTGTTGTTCTGCTGCTTTCAGTTGCTGATTTTTTAATAATTTGGTTGATGATCTTCCAATTTGATTCATGCAGAAAAGGGAAGATTCGTGTGATTTGTATTTCTGGGAAGTTGCTGATGTGGGGGAATGCAACTACGCTGATTATTTGGTTAGCCGAGGAATCCCAATACCAGCAGGTTGGGGTGTTGGACAAGTAACTGAAGGAACGGCAGAAAAGGAAGATGCAGAGCAGAAGGTTAAAGATGCAGTTCCTTTGATCATGGCCAAGCAACAGCTGCTGAACAGCCTTGACAGCAATGAGGAGATGAAAGAGCTTGTGAAGATAATGGGCAAAATCGATGTGCTCTGTAGGATGATTGTCTCTTTATTTGCAGTGTATGTAGCACTCGTGATGTATTCAGTGGCTACGACATGAGCACTTTGCTGAAACTAGTAATGAATGAAACCTGTGTAGCAGGCTGGGCGTAGTGTTGTGAACATCGAATGATTTCTATTAACGGAAATCAGGGGGTATCCCCTTTTGCTCATATAAATAAATAAATAGCAGAGGCCCTGTCGGGTCAGCTTTGTTCTCATTCGAAGACGTCGAGCAAATTGCAGTCCAACAGCAAACTATGTCATCAAATTCAAGTTTCACAGCCAAATATGAGTACAACTAAACAACAATGTCATCATGTTTTAGTTGTCATACAATCACCAAACACAAATCAGCATACATAACAAGTGATGTTCTCACAGCAAAATACTAAACAACATGTTCATCAGGTTTCAGTTGTCATAGCAAACACAATTTCACATAGTAGATAAAAAAACGTCTTCTGACAGGCAAATACGACAAAAGCAATGTAATCATCATCCGCAGCAGCAGCAGCGTCAACATCTTCGCCATGTGTATCAGTCTGAATCGTAATTCCCCATGGTGTCATCTTCTTCTTCGTCCTCAACGTCCTCGAACGTTGGCTTCTTCTTGATCAACTCTTGTATGTCCACAGCACGACAGGCAATCTCTTCGCCGGCGTCATTGACGTGATGGTTCAAAGATATTAGGAACATTTGTGTTATCTTGTACATCAGGAGCAGTGTAAGCATCATCTTGTTGTGCAACTTTATTAAACGAATTCCTCTGCTCAAACCTTTGCAATACTCTCCAGTCATCGCTACGTGCAAATGTGTCTTCCAAGAAAAATATCTGTGTTGCTTGATTTGCCAAAATAAAAAGCTCGTTGGTCTGGTACACCACCTTGACATTGATGGATTTGAAATAATCATTAGCTCTGGGTTTTGCGATCCTGGAAAACAGGTTATACCAATGACAGCACAACAGAACCACACACCAATGATCCTCGAAACTGGAGATATACTGCAACTGAACAATGTCTGTTATGTTAGCATACATTTCAGTTGTCTCTTTGTCATACGTGTCCGTGCTCATGATGGCACTGTTTTGTGTCTTCCTGCCTTCGTCTCGTGCAAGGGTGTTGTAGCGCACATCTCCAACAACGCAAGATTCATAATGTCTTACCCGAGTATCAGGACCCATTGCTAGTGAGTAAAGGGCATCATCAACTGCCTGCCCATCCTCCCGCATATTCTTAACCTATGGTTAGAAAATAGACAAGCTGATCATCTTATGTACTCAATATATTAAAAAAACTGACAGTGTACTTGAAAAGCTTACATGGTTCTTGAACCATTTCGCAAATCCTGCCATAACCAGTTTGTCAACGTTTCTTGGATTTTGCAGCAGTAACTCCTCTTTGTAGATGCTGCACAACATAGTGATCGCGTCAAACATCTAAATATATAAGAATGTGCTGCAAGTTTAGTAGATTACGATGTATAAGCTGCAGTACTGCACTTACTTGATATAAGGTAGTATCTCAGGACAGTTACTCAACACATACCAAACCATTTTGTCCAAATCTTTAGGTTTGTCCTCTTGTCGACTCTTCCCTATAACTCGAACAGAATAATCGAAAACATTGAGCCCGGGATTGTCTTCACCCACCTCTTTGCTAAGCTGATCAGCTGTTTCAATGTATTTTGAGCAGAATGTCAACGCTTCTCTAGCAATGTAGGCCTCTGCAATGGAACCCTCGGGTCTAGCTCTGTTCCTAACATAGCCCTTGAAAGTGCCTAGCCGCCTTTCAATAGGGTACATCCAGCCATACTGTACTGGACCTCTAAGTAGTGCCTCATCAGGTAGATGAACAGCCAAATGCACCATCACATCAAAGAAGGCTGGAGGATATATCTTCTCAAGGTCGCATAGGATAGTTGGTATCTTGTCTCTAAGATGCTCCAAAGCATCTATCCTGATATTCCTACTGCAGAGTTCCCTGAAGAATTGTCCCAACTCTGCAACTGCTCTATATAAGTCAGGGCGGCCCAATCCTCTAAGGATAACAGGTAAAACCCTTTGAAGTAGGACGTGGCAGTCATGAGTTTTCAACCCTTGTACCTTGTTTCCATATGCACTGACTCTCCTTTCAGGGTTGGAAGCAAATCCATGTGGGAATCTCACACGTGACAGGACCTCGCAGAATTCTTTTCTTTTTCCCTTGTCCAAGACGTACACAGCTGGTGCCATATACCGTGGTTTACCTTCATCTTGCACCTGCAAATCCTTTCTGATACCCAGGTGTGTCAAATCAATCCTAGATTTTAAGGTATCTTTCGTCTTGCCTTCAATATTAAGAGGTGTGCCGATAATGTTGTCACATATATTTTTCTCGATGTGCATCACATCAAGATTATGCCGCAGATCCAAATCTTTCCAATACTCCAAGTCCCACAAAGTGGACCTGCGGGTAAACAATAATCTCTCTTCTACCCTGCCATGCTTCCTTTTCCCGCTACCATTACCAGGATGGTTTCCTGGTGTAATATGCCTGACCTTCTCTAATTCCACTTGCAACTCATCGGCGGTGAGCCTCTTTGGCGCATCACGGTTTTCATGCTTTGCATTGAACACATGTCTTCGGTATTTTCTAGGATGTGGCTTGTCCTTGGCAAGGAAACGGCGGTGTCCAATGTAACAGATCTTGCTAAGTATTGCGTATGACAGCGGATTCCTGTCACAGTGAACACATGCATTGTAACCATGTGTCGTTCGCCCTGACATAGTGCCCAAAGCCGGATAATCATGGATGCACCAAATTATAACAGCACGCAGAAAGAAATCAGCTGGTGGGCTGCTATATAGGTCTCGAGTGAGAACACCCTTCCATAGCTATTGAAGTTCCTCCACAAGAGGCTCCATGAACAAATCAGAATCCTTTCCAGGACTTTTTGGACCTGGGATGAGCAAGGCCATCATGTAGTTTGAATCTTTGGTGCAGACATTTGGAGGCATGTTGTAAGGGATAACAAGCACTGGCCACATGCTATATGTGGCGCTCTGGTGGCCAAATGGGTTAAATCCATCTGAAGCTAAGCCAAGTCTAATGTGTCTCGGGTCAGCAGCAAACTCTTTGTGTTTATCATTGAAGCTTTTCCACTCACTACCATGAGATGGATGGCTCATTACATTCTGATCTCTGTACTCCTGGTTCCTAGAATGCCACAGTACATCCTCTCTTGTTTCAGCATCATGAAACAACCTCTGCAATCTTGGTATAATTGGAAAATGTCTCAGAACATTATGAGGAATCCTCTTCACAGCATCGCCATCTTTCCATCTTGATGATTTGCATTTCGGGCATTCACTTAAGTTGGCATAATCCTTCCGGAACAGAACACAATTATTCTTACAAACATGGATCATATCATATCCAATTCCAACTGCACGAAGGAAATTCTTCATTTTACTGTAGGTGTGTGGCAGCTCAGACGCATCTGGGAAAGATTCGCGGAAAGCAGCCAACATCGCATCGAATGATTTGTTGGTCATCCACTCAGATGTCTTCACCTGAAGAAAGGTGACCATAGCTGAGAATACTGACAGCTTATTTCCTGGGGTGACAGCAACGTTGCATTGTTCCAACATGCGGGCCCACCGTTTTTCTTCTGCAGGTGAAAGTTCACGGAATGCACGAGCATTTCGTAGCATTGTTTCAATGTTGGTCAAACTCACTGGCTCCGCCACCACCACCTCCTCCTCCTCTTCCACCTGAGCATCAGGCAGATCAAGATGGTGATCTGCTGCTTCCACGTAGTCAATAACATTGACGTTCACAGCTTCACCATGATGAACCCACCTAGTATATGTGACCGACATCCCATACAAGTGTAGATGATTTTGCACAGTTGACTGGGGTCTTGTAACTGAATTCATACAACTGCTACACGGGCAGAGCACATCTGATTTCGGACCACCGTACTCAGCTCTGATAAAGTTCATGAAGTTTTCAACCCCCTCGACATATTCAACGGAGAATCTTCGAGCAGAAGTTATCCAAGTCTTGTCCATCTGTTAGACATACAAATTAGTTCTTCTACTAGATATTACAGGAAAAACATATATGCTTTTTTATGCAGCCCAGAAAAAAAATACCTAGGTCGATGTCTAAAGCTATGGCAAGATATTTGGACGAGCAGATCTAAGTAATGAAATATATGTAAAGCTAATTCAGCAAACAGATTTGAGTGCCAAATTATGGCAGGCTGTTTCAGCAGTCAATGAGGCCGAGCAAACAGCCATCAAACTATCGAAGGCCATCGCAACAACAAAGATCGAGTATAAAACGGTGTAGAGCTATTTCACCTAACAGATTGGCTACTAGACCATGGCAATCTACGTCACAATAAATATATGGCAGGATATTTTAGCAACTAATCGGCCTTGGCATGCCATCTCAGCTAAGCAGATTGAGTGCAAAACAGGGCAAGGATGCTTCTTAAGCAAAGCATATTGACAGTAAACTACTTCGGCAAACAGTGAGATTAACAGCGTCTATCAGCTAACATTCAGCGATACACCGACATGAACGTGGCCTCAGTCTAGAAAGCGTGTACCGTGGGAGAAGCTGACCGCCGTGCGTCTCCACACGAACGTCGCCAGCGGTGGCGGCGCTGACCGCCGTGCGCCTCCACAAGAACGTAGCCAGAGGTGGCGGCGCGGCTAGAGGACGGCAGTCTACGAGAGCGTACTGTGGGAGCGAGAGGATCGCCGAACCGCGGCGCCGACGTATCGGCGCGGCAGGGAGGGCAGCTTTGGTGGAGCGAATGGAGTGGAGGGGGACAGGGGGGAGGGGGGTTTGGGGAATATTATTGGCTAGTTGGCCGAAGGGCGGTTGAATCGGATTTGGGGGGAATTTTTGGCTGTGTGGGGGGGGGAGGATTTTCGCGCGGTGAGCGGGGGGAGTTTGGCGCATGGTCGGTTTCTCCAAGTGCAGTCCCACGTGTGAGTGAAGAGGCAAGCCGAAGTGCGTTCCGTTTGCGTGAGCCGTGTGCAGGACCAAACGTGTGTGGTGTGCAATGCGACCGCGATAGGAGTGCTGTGAGTGTACCGCCTTTTTTTCTTTTAAACTAGGTGCTTTGCCCCCTAAAAAAAATTGTTGCTTCGCGTGACCCATCGATACTACTACTAGTAATCCGGTAATCCCGACTAAAACGGCGCGGCCGGGTCTTTTCCCGCGCGATATGCTGGGAGGTTGGCTTAGTTGTGTTTTTTAGGACGAGTAATGCTACACCTACGTAATCCCAGTTACGTAATTAACGTAATGTGAAACGTGTGAGCTGTTGATTGTAGATTGGGGGAGGGAGGGGCCCACCACCATGTATATTATTGTGAAAGTTCATATACACCGGCCGAGATTAATGCAAACACGGCAGATTTTCATTACATTTCGAACTTTTATAGGACAGAAAAATAAAAGAAACCCGACCCTAAACCTATTCTACGGCGGCGACCGACGTCCTCCATCTGCAATCTCTATGTACGGGGGCGGGGTTCAAGACCCGTGAAGTGAAGGTACGGTCTCCGGCGAGGAAGAGTAGAACACGGGATACGGATCGGCCAGTTGGCACACCATGCCCTGCCGCCTCCCATGCCCTACTCATCCTCGGAGGAGTCCCCAACCTCGGCGGTGTCGGACGTTGGACGGCGGAAAGTAGGACGCGTGGCTGACGGTGCTCCCGTCGTCGGCCGCCAGCGTGGCCACCGCTTGTGCGGTCGCGTCCGGCAACGCCGCTATTGCGTCGCGAGAGGCGACTTGAGCGAGGACGGCGACCTCGAGCTTCATCCCCGAAGACAAGCTCTACCGTAGAGCGTTCGCACTTGCGGTCATGGCGGATGTGGTGCCAGGTAGGAGGACGATGCGCTATGGTGTGGAGGTTATCTGGGCGTTGCCGCTTTAAGTAGCGCATTCCGGTGAGGCCAAGCGTCCGGGTGTGTCATTAAGTCGCCAGAGTTGGTTCCTCGGGCACCGAGCCTCTTAATGACGACATACGAACGGACGGCATGAATGCGAGCAGCTGGCGCCGGCTGAGAACGCACCGCGCGACGGCGCGAGGGACGAGGGTTTTGGTGTGCCAGGGTAGTCAGCTGTGGTCGTGGCAACGTTGGAGATGCCCTTTGCTCACATGCGATCCCCGCATGTCATTGAAAAAGCAAGACGACCCGGCATGGTCTCAGGTCCAGAGGATGCAGTTGGCCGCGCTACACCACTCCGCGGACGCGTCGCGGCGCCCCGTGCATCCTCGACGAGCCGGGTGTTGGGGTGTGTTTGGATTGTGGCCAAAGTGCACCTTACCAAAATTTTGGTCATGACCCAAAGATTGGTCTTTGTTTGGATGGTTGCCATTTTTTGGCATGCCAATGAACTTTAGCCAACTCTAGTTCATTTTTCTTGCCAATGTCGGCCAAATCATGGGAAACCAATACCTTAACCAAAATTTTGGTCATGACCCAAAGATTGGTCTTTGTTTGGATGGTTTCCATTTCTTTGGCATGCCAATGAACTCTAGCCAACTCTAGTTCATTTTTCTTGCCAATGTCGGGCAAATCATGGGCAACCAATACCTCAACCAAAATTTTGGCTACCCAATGCTTTGATGGGGCAACCGTGGGCACAAACCAAACATACCGTTGGTCGTGCCACAGCACTAACGCCACCCTCGGCACACTGAAACCGACTGTGTCTAGCGACGATATGAGTGTGTCGCTCACCGCGGTCGCCGTGTCCAGAGGCAGTGCTAGAGCTGCGCCCCGTTGTTGGCCCCAACGACCCACATGAACGGTTGTCGGTGGCGAGAAGGTCGTGGGCCAGCTCCTCCATTGGACTAGTCTGCGCTACGTCGTCCCGACGGGTGTGCCCCACATGTCGGTTTCCCTGTTTTCCCGGCCATATTCAAGCGTCAGTGCTCCGCGTTGCGCATTAGGCCTTTCACTATGTAGGCCAAGCGAGACAACTTATTGTTTATTTGAGCCGTTCAAGTATAATCATGTGGCGTTTGCTTATTTCTCATTCCTCTCCAACCCTCTTCTCCATTGATCATGTCGCCCTCCAGTCGAGTCCATCCTCCCGCATGCCTCATTTGAACATTCCGCCGAGTATCATTCGCATGTACCCACCCTAGTCCTCTTTCAATAGATCTCCGGACCCCGAGATGAAATCGAGAGGGAACGAGTGGGGGCACGTGATAGGGGTTGGAAAAAGCGGTAGGCGTAAGCGAGGCGGTTGGCCTTCGCCTAGTGCCTAGGCGGTGCTTAAGCGCCCAAGGCGCAGCCTAGGCGGTTATATAATTTTTACTATCAGGGTGTATATGTGGTTATTATATGTGTATTTTATTAATTTAGGGCATATAAGTATGTTAACTACCTGCTACTATGATTGGAATATGGCCCTTTTGGCATATCAGTGCAATATGGCATGATTTCTCGCTTGGGTAGACAATTTCTTACTTGCTCTGCCTAGACTTCTGCTTATGCCCTAGGCGAGGCGTTTGGCCATTGCCTAGCGCCTAGGCGTGCCTAAGCGCCTCCTAGGCACTGCCTTTTCCAACAGAGCGTGATACCTAAGGCGGATTCAAAATTTTGAACCGGTGATCACAGCATCCGCAAATCATATATAAAGGGTATTCAATGTTCGTTTCGTTTTTGAACGTACAATATACTCCCCTATCCTTTCTAGTTTACATATAAGTTTTATGTGTAGTCAAAGTATCTCTACTTTGATCAAAAAGGTATCAACATTCAACAACGCCCAATCAATATTGTTAGATTCGTACGTACTCCTAGATTTGTACTCGAGATGGTTTCCAATTTGACTATTGACAAGATTAATAGTACATGAGATGTATAATGTGAAAATTATATCATTGGAAACTCCTTTCACATACGAATTTGACCGTATGCTTTGTGTAAGTTGCATGTCATATATTATTACTCTAACATTTGGTCAAAGTTAGCCTCGAAAAACGCATTAGACCCTGTATGCTTTGTGTAAGTTGCATGTCATATATTATTACTCTAACATTTGTGTAAGTTGCATGTCATATATTATTACTCTAACATTTGGTCAAAGTAGTATAGTGGAAGTGGATCCTCTGACGTAGGTATCCCTGCCTTACCCTCCCTTTCGGTTACTTACTGGCGGACCCCATGCTTGCTAGGCCCCGCATGTCAGTTACTCAATGGGTTCGGCCACATCAGGGGATCCTCATCCGTAGTATACTCCCTCTGTTTTTATTTACTCCGCATAAAACGGAGGGAGTGGTGGTATAATAAATGACGCGGGCGGGGGAGGGGGAGGGACGTCGGTTTGCTCTCAACTGCGGTCCCACAAGCGAGCGAAAACGCAAGACAAAGCGCGTTCCATTCGGTGAGCGACGTGGAGGGTCCAGCGTGCCGGGCTGCAACGCGAACGCGACAAGAGCGATGTACAGTCAAAACCGATTGACCGGTCGTCACCGGAACCACTATTCACACCAGAACCTTCGCTGCTCGGCCTACGCCAGCCACTGCCCTAAAACCACACCAAATCTCCAGCCCATTCCCCCACCTTTCGATCCCCTAGCCCGCATCAAGCGTCCCCTAGTTCACCAGAAAGCCATGGTGCGCCGCAAGATCACTTACTACAAGATGCTCGCGCCGGAGCGCCGCGCAGAAATCGCGGCGGCGGTCGGCGCCACAGACCTCCGTTACCAAGCTCGCTTTGCGGCGGGCCAATCCCCGAGTTCTCTGGAGCCAAGCTACGAGGAGGAGGAAGTCGATCCAATGTTCATGGCGGAGGTCGCGGCGCAGAAGGCCCCCGTGGGTATGAGACGATGGACGTCGACTTCGTGCCGGCGTCCGAGTCCCGCATGGTGCAGGCGGACCAGCGGTTCAACATGGCAATACTAAAGGAGGACCGGGAGGCAGAGGCTCAACTCGACGCGGAGCACGCGCATGCCGCTGCCATCGAGGCTCTCCTGCAGGCGGAACCGGATGTCGTGGATGTGAACCGGGCGGCGGAGGCTCAACTTGAGGCGGAGCGCGCGGATGCCGCTGCCATCGGGGCCCTCCTGCAGGCGGAACCGGACGTCCTGGACTTGAACCGGGCGGCAGAGGCTCGACTCGACGCAGAGCGCGCGGATGCCGCTCTCATCGACGCCCTCCTGCAAGCGGAACCGGACGTCCTAGACTTGAACTGGGCGGCGGAGGCTCGACTCGACGCGGAGCGCGCGGATGCCGCTACCATCGAGGCCCTCCTGCAGGCGAAACCGGACGTCCTCGACTTGAAGCGGGCTATGCTCTCGCCCGTGCAGAGCGCCCGCATGCTCCGCTTGAACTAGTAGCTGGAGGCCGAGGACAACCACGGTGCGGAGACACATGTCGGCAGCGACGGCTGGTTCGCGCCGGCAGCCAAAGACGACGAGGCCGTCTCTTTCCGCGAGCAGTGATAGTTTTTCTTTATGTTGTTGTTTTTATGAATCTTTTGCTGTGTAAAAACATATATTTGTTATGCAAGTCACCTGACTTGGGTCAGTCTACCATTTCAGGCGGTTGGATGAATATCCTACGTCTCCTAACCCTTCTTTCCTTCTTCCTCACCTCTTCTTCTTCCCCAACAGACCACCGCACGGGCCGTACGGATACTCCCCAACATGCGGTTGGATAAACATACTCTATGAACGAAAATTATGTGTCAGCGATAGGATGGCTGAGTTTGGTTTGTTCACATGCGACAGCACGTGTCAGTGAGGGTGCGTTCCCTTGGTTGGGTTTGCGGCGTGCAGGAGCGACTGTGTGAGGGTGCGGTGCGACCGCGGCGTGCAGGAGCGACCGTGTGAGGGTGCGGTGCGACCGCGACAGCCGTGCGCAAGTGTACCTCCTTCTCATTTTGAAAACTTTAGGCAAGCTTGGCAAAAATGTGTGGTGAAGTTTGGCAATGCAAGGCCTAGACCCAAACAGGATAAGTACGTACGTACTAGGAGTACTAGTGTTAAAAAAGAAAGGCGGGGTTTTCCTTCATGGGATTTAATCGATACAAATCCTCGTTTCACTTGTCAATTAATGCGTATTTTTTTCTCCACAGACCAAAGAGCTAACCATCTCACTCCTCATCGCTTGATTAATGCAGCGCCATGCAAACCAACCTTCTCACTTCCGCATGCATGCAGGGGATATTAATGTCCTTGGTTGCTAACCCCATCAATTTTTCCTCGATTAGTGTTAGTGGCCCTTTGCAAATTGTAATTTTGATATACTGGCCTTGTGTACAAAAAAATGGAGGTAGTAAGTATATTTGACTTCCTTCCCCATTGCGGTGACGTCGACGATATCTTTTTTTGGTGGTTTGGCGAAGTGCGTTCGACGGAGAGCACCATTGAGCGAGACCACGGTAAGTCGTTCGCAAGTGCCGCCTGCAAGCCGAGACAACCGCCTTATTTGCATCCAGGAAGTCCTTTACTAGTACTACTAGGAGTACTAGTGCAGTGAGATGGTTTCTCGAAGAAGACGATGGAGAAGCGGAGTCAGCGAAGAGTGAAATGATGGTTGCTTCGTCCGTGCTTTTGTGATTTGACGCCTCACTGCTTTGTGATTTGTGATAGAAGGGACAGGGCAGTAGACTATGTGCTCTATACTGTACTACATGCGTCCAAGCATGGGAGAAAGAGGAGAGATGTTGCATTTTTCTATTCCTTCAATCAATCAATCAGGGAGCTTCGGTTCCATCTTTTTGGCTTTGGCAACACCGTCCACAATGGTTCCCACGATGCCAAAAGCTATTTTCACATTTGGCTACACATTGTGGATGCCCTTAACCGTACCACTTGGTTTTGCTCCTGTGTGCTATCTATACAAATCTCAATTAGATTGATCTAAAAAATTATAGAATCAAGATTAGTAAAAAGGAGGTGATTTTGCCGAGCGGATGGTGGGGGAGGTTTCTTATTTGAGCAATGCTACATCCACGTAATGGTTTACGTAAAGTTATGAACTGATGTGATGTGGGACTATTTGATTGGATTAAAGGAGAGGATTAGGCCCACCCCACCTGAAAATCAGGGGGGCATATATAGATTAGATGGAAAGTATATTTAGCAGCTACGTAGCCCTTTGTAAGTCTAGGATTAGCCTTCTTATTTTCGGAGGACGTTGTCCTGGCGGTTTGCTAACATGCGGTCCCACGTGTCAGTGCTTTACCAAGCCGATCCGCGTCCCACATGAGGCAGAACAACGGCAGAAGCAACACGTGGTTAAGTTGAAGAAGATGAGGCAGAAGCGGATTCAGCAACGAGTGAAATGATGGTTGCTTCGTCCCTCCAACTTAACTGCAGGAAAGGTACAGCTTGTGATTTGACGCCTCATTGCTCATTACTACGCCGGCGCCATGACTGGGGTGCTTCACCCCGGCTGCTCTGCACTGTATTCCGGTATGGCACGTGGACCCGGTAGCTTGATGTCCCACATGTCGGAGAAAGGGACTAGAAGATTTATGAAAGCGAGCGCTCCACTCTTACGACGGAGGAGTAGACGACACGACGGCCCAGTGAACTGTCACTTGTAGTACTATAGTTTTGCTGTTTCGCATGATCCATCGATACAAACCCGATTAAATAGGAAAGGGCGGGATTTTTCCCGCGCGGTAGATGATACTGGCCATACATTTCAAAGGCAATTTTAATGTATCACTACTAGAAAAAGGCTTACTAGTGGCGCACCAGTTTTGCCTACTAATGGCGCACTACTGGTGCGCCACTAGCATCACGCCACTAGTAATTTTTACTAATGGCGCACCGCTGGTGCGCCATTAGTATCTGGTACTCTAATGGCGCACCGAGCAGTGCGCCATTAGTATAGGCCACGGTGCGCCATTAGTATGCCTCCCAGGGGGCCATATATACCCATGTGCTTTGCGATACTAATGGCGCACTGCAGTGTGATGCGCCATTAGTATCCTTCGGCATACTAATGGCGCACTGCTGGGTGATGCGCCATTAGTACCCTCTGGCATACTAATGGCGCACTGCTCTGGGATGCGCCATTAGTATCCTTTGGCATACTAATGGCGCACGTTGGCGTGATGCGCCATTAGTATGTATATTAGGGATTATTATTATTTTCTTTTCTGATTTTTGCACAGATTACAAAATATATTATTGGACAGAAAATAAGCAGCAGGACACAGCAACAGCAGATTCATCGAATACAATAGAAGATTAGTCTCCGAATACAATTCATCATATTAGTCTCCAAATTCAAAAGACGAACGAAGATAGAACATTACAAGTCTCGAGACCGCGAGTAGCGAGTTTGTCTTCACATTACAAGTCGATATCGATCATCTAAACTACCATCACATAGAAGAGAGATGCGGTCATCACGATGAGCATCATCGCGATGAAACTGGTCTTCATCCGGTTCCTCCAACGCTCCCTCCTCTCTCCCGCTAGATAGCGCGCGTATTTAGATTCCGCCTCCGCCCTAGTGGTGTACCCTTTGTAACTGTTACCGCTGAAACGGTGAACCTGTCTCCGACACTCCTCCCAGTCGTCGTAGACTCCGGGAACCTTACCCTTGTACACGACATACGACGGCATCTCTATGCACTAGCCAAACAACAGACAATACATAAGCAATATATAAGTATGCAACAAAAGGATCGGAAGAGAAAAGCAAGACATCCATAGCACGATTCATGGTCCTACTAACAAATAGCATCGATTACATCTAAGTTGAACGACTGTCCAAACCAAAGAGACATACAAGTTCACTACAGTTTAATTACAACATGAGCTAATGAATGTTTCAGAACTACACATAGCATCACAACTTTTGACTCGACTCATGGGACCGGAGCGTGGATGAAGCCGCCGTCTGTCGTGATGGTCATGAAGTCGCGGGCGTTGTCAGCCTGCATTTGTAGCGTTGTGTCTATCTCGCTGTTGGACGGTTGAAATTTGAGGTAGAACTGCCCCGAGGTACGAAGGACATCTTGATGGATGATTTCTGTAAACTCCGACTGGATGCGAAAGAATTCTTGTCGGATGTCCGCGTCCTGGATTGCCCCCAAGCTTGCGGCCCAATATTTGAGATTATTTGGTAGGAGAAGGTGATTATGGTCCCGCACGATCGCCCGCATGTGATGGAGGGCGTAGTAGGCATCCTTCTGACCGCCAGGAGGCTGCTTGACGCAGGGGAACGTCGTATTGTGGGTGAACACGTGCCTGCCGTACCTACGAACTGGCCTCTTAAAGGTGCCTCCAGATGCGGCGCAGCCGGGGAGAGCATCATCAAGAACTTTCTTGATATTTGTGTAGTCTATCTTGGAGTCACGGTCTGGGTCGAGATACGTGGCCATGGAATATTTCGGGCTTAAGAGGATGAGTGTGCAATGTGTGTCACTGCACAGAACACGGAATGTTAGAAAAAAAAGAACGATCGAAATCTAAGAAATCATATGTTACGGGGTGGTTAGGAGATGACTTACTCGGGAAAGTAAGGCACGAGGAAGTTATCCTTATCTGGGTTTGCCAGAATGACGCCTTCGAGGTGTGAACTCGCGACTTGCCGGTCCCCAGCGCTGCCCAAGATCTTGGCACGCATGTAGAAGGGGTCGACTATCACAATGTCCGGGTTCTTGTCTCTAATGATCCGCATCTCCATACTCAGCGAAAACAGCCGAACGAAGGTGTAGTGCAGCGGATGAAGGTTAAGCATAGCAAAGATGTCATCAAATCGCAGGACGATCGTACCCCCGACGGCGCTATCCACAAAGCCCTTGCCCTCTGGCACCTTGGCCACGAAAACCGGGTATGCCACATCATTCTCTCTGAGACGCCGCTTCTCCAAAGAAAGAACACTGTCATGCAGACTCCGCATAGCACCGGTTGCAGCATTGAGCATATTTGTCAGTAGCATCGGCCTACCCGCCACATGCACCCTCCTCGAGATATCCTTAGGTGAAGGTGGTCCGTCCTGAGCACGGATCGTACTCGGTGCCGGTTGGCTCGCACTGGAGCCCTTGTTAGTCTTTCGTTTCCGTCCCTTCTTCTTGATCTGCTGTAATGGGATCGAGTTCTGCTCACAGACCGCCTGCTTGAGCATGTTGGGGCTGATAATATTTGGCACCTCAGCTATCTGAGGCTCGGTGAAGGCGGCAGCTGGAGGCGTCTCCTGAGAACTGAACGCCAGACGACGCCTGTTGCAATTGGGTTTCTCCGCCGTACCAGCTAGATCGCGGTCGTCTTTTTGAGGGTTGGGTTCTTGAGAAGGAGGCCCGCATAACTCGTCACCGTACCCATGCTCGGCAAAGTACTTATCGACGTTGGTAAATGTACCGTCGTCGTTGTCGTCGTCGTCCGGATCCTGTGCCATATGCATGTTCGGATCCTGTGCCATAGGGATGTCCGGCAGGTCCGGTAGCGTTGCGGAGTTCTTGCCATGGCTTGGCACTGGCACGACTGGCGTTCTTGTCTGTGGGGTGGTGTCCCCCGCCCTCAAACGAATCTGGCTCTTCGGCCAAAGCAGGGGCCAGCTTACACAGGCGCTGAGGGTCATCACATCATCTTCGTCGGCCCCAGCGGGTCGAATCGGAGGTAACAACTCGTCGCAGCCTGGCAGTACCCGAACCAGTTCAACCCTATAGAAGGTGGGTGGCATCGGATTACCGTGGAACACGCAGTTTCCCGGTTGAACCATTCTGCCCTTGGCGACATCGACCAACTCGCTGCCCACGAAGTGCAGGAGAGTGCAAGGAACATCGGTGGCGCCCTGCGAAAACATGTAGGGCGTCAGGGATGCCCAGTCAAAGGCAAGGAGATGACGTCATCGGCCGAGAGGCTTAGTTACCGTGATGCCGTCGAGCTCGGCTAATGTCGAGGCACCGCCAATGGCGGGCGTGCGCGTGCAACTGACGGAGGGGCCGCTTGCTGGCGAGGTGCCGGCCGGCGTACACCCAGGTGCATTAAGCTCCAATGCCCGTGCCGGCGCCGGAGACACGAATACCGCCTCCGCCGAAGACACCAATGGCGCCGCCTGCGCGTTGTGCGAGTTGGTGGCCGTGAAGCTGGGAACCAGGGGAGGCCCCTGTTGGCCGCCCGCAATCCACGTCGTCAGCCCCTGAATCAAGGTAGGCACAATGGCGGTGAGCGTCGTTCCCAGTTGTTGTTGTTGCACTTGCTCTTGGACAATCTCCGGAATCCGCGCCACTTGTGCCTTGAGTTCTTGAACCTCGCGCGACTGGCTTTCCGAGCTGGTCTTTTTCTCCTTTCGCCCACCAGCGGTATAGTATGACGACCATTTTGTGGACAAGCCTTTGCCGGCCACACGACCAGCTGACGACGGCTTACTGAGCTTATCCTTGTTTTTCATTACGTTCAACGCCCTATTTAAAGGGGTGTCAAAAGGGGAGCTCTGAGATGACCCCGCGCTACTGCTTTCAGCCTCCTGCGGAAGGAATGTGAACCATTAGAAATTTGGCTTCATTAACTAGAATGCAACCATATATGTAGCTAATTACGCGGGGGTGTATTCCTTACCAGAACTTTCTCAAGCGCCTTGGTCTTCGGATCCGTGGTAAGCTCCTTTGTTACCGGGTCCTCCTTGTACCGGGCCCTGACAAAGTTCCTGGTCTGCTTGTCAGGGAATTTCTCGAAGCGGGGCGGTAGGCCTTGCTTGGCACGCTCCGCGTCCTCCTTGTCCCATATAGGCTCCGCCACTCTATAACCGCTGGGACCGAGTTGGTGGACCCCTAAGTTCAACTGTCGCATTTCTTTCCCCCACTGACTTGATTCGGAGGTTGCGCTGCTCTCGCACTTGATCTTGAACTCCTTGTAGTCATCTTCGCTCATCAAAGGATATTTCGCCTTGATCTTCTCATAACTATCACCTTTTTCAATCATTGCCTTCACCGTGCTTCTCCATGTAGACAGGGCCGTGCTCATCCTCGTGAGGGCGGCACTGTTCACTTTATTCCCTGAGAGGCGTGTGTTTGCAAACTCATTGGGGAACTTGTATCGTTCGTGCAGCTTCGTGAAGAGGAGGCAGCGCAAATTCCCTCGGTCCTTATGCCTTAGGTTCTCGGTGTTGATCGAGACGGTGCTCCGGAGAATGCACCCGAGCTGAACCGAGTACCCCTTGACTACATGTTTGGGCGCCGTTGGATGCCCGTCGGAGTTCACTTCAGTAAATTCCTCCTTGACGGTGCTGAGCACGTTCGAGCGCCGGTCCTTCCGTTGCCTCTTCGGTTGGCTGCCATCTGTGCGTGCGCCGCCATCATCAGTGGTGGCATCCTCGGCGACACCATCAGTGGTGTCATCCCCGACGCCACTAGGGGTTGTGTAGTCAGGATCGGTGTCTTCCGCGGCGTCCTCATAGCGGTGAGGTTCTTCCTCCATCTCCTGGGACAGCTCCCAGAATTGCTTGCCGCCCGAACCGCCGGCCTCATCGTTGTGGGCCATGTTTCGCTCTAAATAGGAAAAAAGTTTGGTCAAAAAGTTGGTTATTGTCAAGGAACAAGATCTCTAAATTGACCAAATAACCTAATTCTCGAGGAATGTCGCCAAAAAGATGGTTATTGTCAAGGAACAATTGAGAGATGTTTGTGATATTGCCTAGGTGTTTTGGGATGGGACATGTTAGTGTGTTGTTGTTGAGGTCCAAGTCCACGTTCACAAGGTAACCTAGTTCTTGAGGGATGTGTCCAGAAAGTTGGTTGCTTCAAAGATACAAGGCTGTGAGTTTGGTCAAATTGCCTATGCTATTTGGGATGGAACCTGTTAGTGTGTTGTAGCAAACAAACAACTCCTCTAAGTTCTCAAGATAACCTAGTTGTCGAGGGATGTGTCCAGAAAATTGGTTGATGTCAAGACACATGCTGATTAATTTTTGTTTCGGTTGAGAATCGGGCACCTTCTAGGTCAAAAAAATTGGGCATGGCCTTTGCTAATTTTCTTGACCTAGGAGTGCCCCATTCTCAACCGAAACGGAAATTAATCAACATTTCAGGAGAAAGGGCTCATTTCAGAAGTTGACAAAATTTAGTGAGATTGACCACAGAAAGATTGCATCCTTTGTTATTGACCACAAAAAGATTGCATCACAGTTTACAAAGTTCAGAAGATCTACAGTAGCAGCAACATCGCTATGACATATCAGGGCTTTATACAACATTTGCAAAACAAGATTGCATCCTTTGTTATTGGTTTCCTTGCAATGAGATTGACCACAGAAAGGTCAATTTTCAATTTCTGAAGTCACCGCAAATAAAGAAATCAAGGTCATTTGAAAATACAACACAGTATCCTTACATTGCATCACACGAACAGAATAAGTCAGACAAATGAGTGCTTCAACATAATTGATGGAAACTACACAGGCAGTACAAACAACCTACAACATGTTGTCTAGATGCTTATAGTCACAGTAGTATTACTTTGCTATAATGCTCAAGAAAAGAAGCATCATTGACAGACTTCCATCCCAGTATCTTCCCTCAAATCAAGATTAGACTACTTGAAGTAATCAAATAATTTCGAAATAGATTAACTAGTGCTATAGGCATACAAGTACTAGAACATACAAATAATATTATCAGAAAACACACATAGTGGTTTCAGTTGGGTAGCAGAGTGTTTGGAGTACTGAAACTCAATTAAGCCAGGTAGCATCAAGTTGTGCATCTGATCATATAAAATAGGATAGGGTTAATTATTCAGATCATCTATGTTTGGAGTACTGAAACTCAATTAAACTAGTTAAATGGAGTTCATCTACTCACTAGTACTACTAACTGGCAGTAAACAAGTTAAGCTACTCACTACAGTACTGGCTACTCACTTAAGCTAGCTAGAAGCTACAAGTTAAACACATTTGTAGCACTGAGAAATAATGCTACTGTTTATACCATGTTGCCTTAGGCCAAATCAATTATCTGTTGGTTCAATGGTTGTTTCTTTCCCTTTTATAATTGCAAAAATCTGGTCACAGTGGTTATTTATTTAGATGGATTTCATATATTCTGCTACTGTTTTACAATGTGAGGCATGAACTGTTCCCTCTTCTAATTATCTTGTATCTGACAGTAGCAAAAATCTAGACTAAAATCTAGCATCTGATCTACACAAGAACACCACAAGAATATTCAGATTCACAATTCCAAACAACACAATTTAAAAAGATGCACAGGATGGCACCGACGGCCTGGAAGTGATCCATGGAAGAACTCACCTTGATGGACGCGGTCGCAGACGAGGTCGTAGACGGCGGCGGAGCAGAGACGAGGTCGCAGACGCGGTCGTGGTGCTCCGGTGGACGCCAGCGTCGAGGAGGCTGCGGGCGGCGATCCGGAGGAAGGGGCCCGTGATGTCGTCGGCGTCCTTGGCCGCCTTCTTGACCTTTCGAGCAGAAGAAGGCACGGGTGGTGAGAGGAGGAGGAGGTGAAGCTAGGGGGATGGGGGAAGGGAGGGAGGGGACGTACGTGCTGGGGCGGGGGTGGAGTCCGGCGGGGGTCGGGGCGGCGGTGTCGAGGCAGCGCAAGACCACAGCGGCGGACGACGTGCAGGCGCGGCGGACGGAGGGGGCGGAGCAAGGGGGCGGCGGCGTACGGTTGGGGTCGAGGAGTGGGGGATCCGGCGAGCGAGCGAGGGAGGGAGGCGACAGTGCGTGGGGAACAAGTATAAAAATTCTAATGGCGCACCACCCCCTGGCGCGCCATAAGTACGTCGATTCTAATGGCGCACCACCCCCTGGTGCGCCATTAGAATTTTGTTTTACTTACTAGCCCGACTGGTCAGGTTATATCCCACCTAACCCTATCTCCATCAGAACACGCCCACTAGCCCGACTGGTCAGCACGCAGCACACACACTAGGAGGTCCTGGGTTCGATTCCCAGGCTCCCCAAATTTTTTTATGCATTTAAAATGCTGTTTGATATTTATTTGTGTTTAAATATGTTCAAACTTGTTTAAATCATAACAGTAATTTTTTTTATAAAAACAGTATAAAAACACTAGGAGCGGGCCGGGGAGGGTGCGGGGGAGAGGGTGCGGGGGGTCGTCGGCGACGGCCGGTGGAGCGGGGGAGGGTGCGGTGGGTCGTCGACGGCGGTGGAGTGGGGGAGGGTGCGGGCCGGGGGTCGGCGGCGGCGGCTGGTGGAGCGGGGGAGGGTGCGGGGGGTCGGCTGCGGCGGCCGGTGGAGCGGGGGAGATGGTGCGAGATCGAGTGTCCATGAAATTTAAAAACATTCATGAGTTCAAAAAGTGCTCATGAAATACAATCGAGAAATGAAGGCTACAATTTAAATACAATCGATCTTAGCTAGCTATCTGTTCACAATCTTCTTGCCCTTATTTTTCGTAAATGGAGTTCTTCTCTTGAACGGACGTCCTTTAGGTAGGGTGGTCCTGCTTCTTCTTGTGGTGTATGCTGATACTTCATCGTCGTCGTCATGTTCCATCTTCGGGTCGCCGTACTTGTCGAAGTCTTGCTCATTGGCGACTCCATCCATTCCGATGATCTTCCTTTTGCCTCTCCTCACGACAACACGACTGGGCTTTGATGGGTCGGTAATGAAGAAGCATTGGTCCACTTGGGAAGCCAGTACCCATGGCTCATTTTTCGCGGTGACGTTCGCGCCTGCGGTCTTGGATTTGGCTTCGGGTATAACCATGGTGGTGAAATACAGGTCTTCTTTTATGACGCTCTTGGCCCATCTGACACGGAACATCGGGACCTTCTCTCCAGCGTAGCTCAGCTCCCAGATCTCCTCGATCCTTCCGTAGTATCTATCCTTGTCGTTACCGATGTAGGATTCCATCGTTACCCCGGAGTTCTGATAACCATCACTCTTCATGTCCTTGTCCTCGGTGTAGAATGTGTAGCCGTTGATATCGTACGCCTCATACGTCATCAGGTTGTGCTCGGCGCCCTGTGACAAGGCGAATATGAGTTGTTCTTCCGCGGAAGAATCCTCATGTAAAGGGTACGACAGAAGCTTCTGCTTGAACCAACGCGTGAAACATGAGTTGTGCTCTTTGATTATATCTCCGTCTGTCCTCTGTTGGCCTCGGTCATTGTACATCTTCTCAATAAACGTTTTGTGCTCTACCACCCAAGGATCGACCACGTCTATGTGTTGTAGCGCGACTAGGTTTGCTCTTTCAAAGTCGGCGAGTCGACCATCGGAGTCGACATGCATTTCGCGGCGACCCTCACGGTGACCCCATCCAGCGAGCCTGCCGAGGTGCCTGTTAACGGGCAGACCAACGGGGTTCTCGATGCCTAGATAATTCATGCAGTAGGAGATGCACTCTTCGGTCAGAAAGCCCCTGGCTATGCTTCCCTCTGGACGTGACATGTTGCGAACGTATCCTTTGATGACACCATTCATCCTTTCGAACGGCATCATGCTGTGCAGGAACGTCGGCCCGAGTTGGATGATATCCTCCACGATATGGACCAGCAGATGCACCATAACGTCGAAGAATGCGGGAGGGAAGTACATCTCAAGCTCGCATAGTATCACCACGATCTCTTCCTGTAGCCTTCTGAGTTGCCTCACGCCAACCGACTTCCGAGAGATGACGTCGAAAAAGTTGCATAGGCCAAATAGCGTTTCACGGACGTGCGCGTCCATGATCCCACGGATTGCAACTGGAAGTATCTGCATCATCAGCATGTGACAGTCGTGAGACTTCATCCCGCTGAACTTCTGCTTCACTGAGTCTAGGTATCTGCTTATCTTCCCCGCGTAACCGTAAGGAAGTTTTACTCCTACGAGGCAGGTGAAAAACTAATCGATCTCCTCCTGACTTAGAGTGAAGCACGCGGGAGGGAAGTCATTTCCGGTCTTCTTGGCCTTTTTGCCTTTGCGACGACTTTCCGTGTCCTGCTTCGCCTCATCATCATCATCATCATTAGCGTGAAGCTCCTCCCTGATGCCCATTGATTTCAAGTCTGCCCTTGCTTTCGGCCCATATTTGGTCCTCTCTGGCATGTTGAGCAGGGTACCAAGCAGACTCTCGCACACGTTCTTCGTGATATGCATGACATCAAGGCTGTGAGGCACACGGTGGATCTTCCAGTACGGCAAGTCCCAGAAAACAGACCTCGTTTTCCATACCTTCAGCAGTGGCTCTGGCGCCTTTCGCTTCTTTCCCGGCTCTGGCGCCTTTTGCTTCTTTCCCGGCAGTGGGCAATCTTTCCAATTTTTCAATAGCTCGTCTATTTCCTCGCCGCTCCTCGTACGCGGGCGTCTTCGGGGTTCGGTTTCACCATCGAACAGATCCTTGCGTTTCCTCCACGGGTCATCGTCGCGAAGCCACCTTCGATGTCCCATGAACACGGTTTTTTGAAGACCCGGGATCTCTATCTAGCTGGCGATACGTTGTGTCATCCATGCACCTGACACATCCAGAAAATCCGTGGACCACCTGCCCCGCGAGATATCCGAAACCGAGATAGTCGTGCACCGTCGTGAGCAGTGCGGCTCTCATAGGGAAATATTCTTTCTCTGCGGCATCCCACATATTGGCTGGCGTTTTCCACAACATGTCTAACTCCTCTTCCAGCAGCCCCAGATACAGATTGATGTCGTTCCCTGGTTGTTTCGGCCCTTCAATTAGCATACTCATGTGAATGTACTTCCTCTTCATGCACAACCAGGGGGGAAGGTTGTACATCCACACAAACACAGGCCAGGTGCTATGTGTGCTTCTCTGGCTGCCAAACGGATTGACTCCATCGGTGCTCGCGCCCAGCATGATGTTCCTTGGATCGTTCCCAAATTCTGGGTGTTCGAAGTTCAACGCTTGCCATTGGCTCCCATCCTTAGGGTGACTCGGCATCTTGTCTTTTTTATTTATCTCCGATCATTTGCGTCATCTTCTCGCTTCTTCTCCTCCCTATCCGCGTGCCAACGCAGGAGCTTTGCTACCTTAGGGTCCGCGAAATACCGCTGCAGACGAGGAGTGATCGGAAAGTACCACACCACTTTTCGAGGAGCTTTCTTCCTCTTCTTGTATCGAGTGACGCCGCACACCGGACATATGGTAGACTCCGTGTGCTCGTCCCGATAAATGATGCAATTGTTCATGCACACATGGTATTTCACGTGCGGTAAATCTAGAGGACACACGATTTTCTTCGCCTCCTCGAAACTGGTCGGGCACTTGTTCCCCTTGGGAAGACGTTCGTGCCAGAATGACATGTTCTCGTCGAAGCATGCGTCGGTCATTTTGTGCTTTACCTTCATCTCCAGAGCCATGAGCGTTACTTTCAAGCGGGTATCCTCGGGCCTGCATCCTTCATACAATGGAGTAACCGCGTCTATCTCCAGTTGATCCAGCTTGGCTTTCTCTCGGGCGGCAGCTCTTGCGTTATCCGTCTGCTTGAGAAGCAGCTCTTGAATATGAGGGTCCTGCACCCAGCCCATCGATGGTCCATCGTCGTCTGCTCCGCCGGCATCTTCATCTTCATGATCATGCCCTTCGTCTGCTCCCGCATCTTCCTCATCATCATGTCCGGCATCTTCTACATGATGACTGTGTATAGCATCACCGTCGTGATCATGTCCTGGAGATTCTTCGTCTTCTCGCCCGCCCGAGCCGCGGTGGTTGTCTTGCTGCCCATCCTCATTTCTTGCCCGACCCCCATGGACGACTTCATAGTCATCTTCATCACCTTGCCACCGATAGCCATCCATGAAACCACGCAAGAGCAGGTGGTCCCGCACCTGCCCGGAATCCGGGTCCGCAATAAGGCTCTTCAGCTTGCATCTTCGACACGGACATCTTATCTCCGTCTCGTTCTTTTCAAGCATCTCGGCCTTCGCGGAGCTCAAAAACCTATTCACGATGCCTTCGGTCATCGTGCGGACCATGGTCACCTGCGGGGTAGAGCAAAACGATATTTTAGAACCAAGAAAAAATTTGGCATGACTTTCCCTAAAAATAGGACCAAAAAGAATGCATAGTGCCAAAATTCTCGCCGAAACGGAAATGAATCAACATTCCGGCAAAATATTGGCAACTATCGCATTTCAAATACCGGTACCTGCAAACACAAACATATATGCAACACCACAAACATATGCAACACCACAAACATACATAGATCTAGCTAGGACATAAAAAGTGCATGTGCACGTTGTTGGAGGGAGAACAACATAAAGATAGCTTCCCCCTTACTTACCTATCAAAAAAAGGGGCTTTAACCACGTAATTTGGATGAATTTATGGTGCAGATGAGGTGAGGAGGAGGAGGCAGCCGAGGCAAGCTTGGAGGAGGGAGGAGAGAATGAAGTGGGGAAAGTGAGTGGGTAGGTGTGGCTGTCCAAAATATCTAGCTCGTCCAAGGTTACTAATGGCGCACCACCACATAATGCGCCATTAGTAACCCTGGTTACTAATGGCACACCTGCTGGTGGTGCGCCATTAGTAGTTTTGCAAAAAAAACACTAATGGCGCACGGGGGAGCCGTGCGCCATTAGTAGCTTAAACTAGTAATGGCGCACTGCCCCGGGTGCGCCATTAGTAGTTTTGCAAAAAAGTAAAAAAAAAAAAAAATAGTGGCGCACTGTGTTGCTGGTGCGCCATTACTAGTTACAACTAGTAATGGCGCACTATGTCCTGGTGCGCCATTAGTATGTCTGGCAAAATAAAATAAAATTGTTACTAATGGCGCACCGTTTGTCTGGTGCGCCATTAGTGTCTTTCACACTAATGGCGCACCAGCACATGGTGCGCCATTGCTATATAGCAATGGCGCACCACATGTCTGGTGCGCCATTAGTGGCCATTCCATCTATAGCCCTTTTCCTAGTAGTGTATGCAAACTGAATAATTATAAGTAACAATATGATATCTAGTAAAACTAAAAACACATATGATTTATTGTGTTAGAGTGTAGTAGTAGTGCTGTATTGCATAGTTGTTAGATGTAACATGCGAGAACGTGTAGAGATGTAGTTTTGGAGGGCCTACAGAGAGAAAAGCGTAATACGGTCACCGAACTTCAGAATAAGCTGATTACAGTCACTATATACGTTTTGCGGTGATTATACGGTCACTTGCTCACAGTTCAGCATCGGATTGCACTCTGTTGACCGGCCAAATAGTCTGCGTGGCGCCATGTTGACTAGTTAAATTGACCACGTTCCTTGTGGGTCCCATCTGTCAGTTTGCATAGGCAAAAGGTCAGATAAACACAAATTTACGCAGGCGCGACATGGCTCCAACCCGTGCGCGGGAATCACCTGGTTGTGTATGTGTCTGTCAGGGCCTGATGTATGCGCATGCACGTGTAGGTTGAGCACTTGAGCGTGAGAGTGTGTGTTGGTCGTGTGGTGTACTAGCGTGTGCATGCATGCGTGCGTGTGTGCATGTGAGTGTTGCGTGCGTGCGTGTGAGTGTTGCGTGCGTGCGTGGCTGCGTGTGTACGTGTGAGTGTTGCGTGCGTCAGTGCGTGCGTGGGTGCATGTGTTTGTGTGAGTGTTGCGTGGATGCAGTTCGTCTGCATGCGTGCGTGTGTGTATAATCACCACACCAGCTCCTGTGTGTTAAAACGGACGGCTCGGCATACCAATACAAGGCCACCTTGTCCGATGTGCCCGCGGTCATGACTTCGAACCACCGTCCAAATATTTTTTTGTCGTTTGTTTTCATTCTTACTAGCAAGATGCCCGTGCATTGCATGTAACATCAAGATGCATTTGTATGACTTGTTTATCTTGTGAGAGAAAAGGATGAACGAGGGAAGGCCTTATTTGCAAATGTGGAGAGGTGTGTGGGTACCTTTTCGCAAAATTTCCATAGTTTCTTTCCTATCCGTCAGATATAAATCGGACGGCCTATATTGCAGGATGGCAGGCACACCATCATCACCAACTCTGTTTTTTATAAGAGTGTATTTTATGTATTTTATAACAGTGTAGATGTAGAGTAGATACATATCGACAGGTGGGCACGATGGTAGTGAGATAATGTGATGCAACACTAGGGTGCCACGTGGAGCGTTTAACTGGTCAACTAGTCATGTCATGAGCAAATTCAGAGTTGTACGGTGAGCCCGTGACTGTATAATAACCACTAAACGTAAATGGTGACCGTAATGAGTGGATTCTGAAGTCCAATGTATGTATCGTGCTTTCGCTTCAAATACAATGATTGTCATTGCATATATCGCGAGAGAAAGATGAAATATGCGTGAATTTTCTGGGGGCTTACTTTTAGAGGACCTGGAGATAGTTTTGTGTGCATACGTGAAAGGGGCGTACAGGGGGTATGCGATGGAGAGAGATATGCTCTTCGTTTCTCTTTATTATGACTAACTTTATATATAGTATAAAAATATACAAATTCACAGTGCAGAATAAATATCATTGTGGGCACCATGCAATGCAAATTAGCGTTCGTACTCCTCCATATAACTTTGTAATGTTGTATATATGTAGAAACTCTAAAATAATTTTTTGGACACACTTTATTCAAAAGGAATGTTGTATGCAAAATAAACGTGAAGAGAGGGCTTTTTAGATCAATGGGGTACGTGATGTAACATGTGTGAATGTGTAGTTGATGCATTTGGCGGGGCCTAGAGAGGTATGTGTGTGTATTACGTATTCGAGAGAGGCATGGATAGAGGGGCCGACGGGGGGGCGTGGGAGAGATAGCACGAGAAATGAGAGTGGTCTAGAGAGAGAGACGAATATGACGTCATGACAAGAGATTCCATTCCCTTGAGTGTGTATATGCAAGGGGGAAGGGAATAGAGGCACCAGGAGAAATTTTCTGTGTGTGTGGTGTTTGTGTTGGTATGTGTGGGTGTGAGAAGATAATGAGACGTGGGGGCAGAGGGTGTGTCACCGCGTGAGGTCCGGTGGGTCGAGGTGAGGCCCTTCGTTTGGTTCCGACCTACGCCACATTGGTCGGCCCGTGACGCATTTAGGAAGACCCATGGATGACTAGTCGTACAAGACAAAGATAGCAGAATTGTGAAGGACTCTATGTCCACTGACAAAGCCGGCTAGGATTTTTAACCCTAGGTTCTCGGACTAAGGTAACCCCTTTATCTCTGATATTACTATTCATCCAACCTAACTTTAAGGGGCATCCTACAGAATGCTCTGCAAGAATCATACTCGTCGATTAGGAAGAGAGGTGTGAGACAATGCGTGAGAGACAGGCGTAAAGATAATGTGCGTACATGAGACACGTAGGCAGGTCCATGTATATAGAAAGGGTCGATGAGGATTGTGCTTGTGTATGTTTGCGAGAGGAAGAGTGCTTGTGATAAAGGTTAGTGAAAACAGTTGTAAATGGTTACGAGAGGGAGGGAGGGTTATATCTAGAGCATGTGTGCGAGAAAGACACCTCGGGAGAGAGTGTGTGAGCATGTGTGAGAGACCACTGATGGAGAGTGAAACTACACATAAAAGACTGCTCTACACATTGATTAAAGATATAAATTGTATCCAAATATTAGGATGGGATCATGATATTTGCAATTCGCGTAAGGAGCGGTCATTGATCCATCAGACATCTAGATTCTATCGAATTTGAGCATGTCTATGTTACTATTCGACACAATTGATCCACATAGTTAGTATTTTGAACTCCAGACAGTGCATCGCTTTAGCAATCGAATATAAACGTGAGTATAGTTCATCTTGTGTGTGTAAAGCACATTATACATATGAAAGTTACACAATGGACATTATAAATAGCTACCTATGAACTAGCATATGTTTGAATTCAACTTAAGGTGGTTTTAAAAAATCAAACTCAACATGAAGTCCATTCAATTATTTGAATTTGATATCATGGCATTTGTAAACCATACCTAAATTATGGGGGCACCAATCTTTGCTCTAATTTTGTACATAATAGCATATGTAGTCGTGTACAAAATAGATTGAAATTTAGCTCCTCCATTCCAAAATAATCGTAGTTATAGGATTTTCAAGTGTCAAAATTTCAAAAAGAAGCGGATAATTTAATGAGGTTTTCAAACATACAAGGTCAAATATAACGTTGTCTATTTAGGTCAATCCTCATAGTTCAAGAGTACTCTAAACGTGAATGCTTGTGTTTCAAAATTTCGAACGAAGCGCCAAAAGAGCCTCTACTCGCCCGAAACTGCGTGAGACCAATGTTTGGTAGTACAAGGAAATTACTTTTCTAATAACTCCGACCCGTGAAACCTACCGGCCCGACGTCCAAAGGTCTAAACCGGGGTAGGTTTGTAGCTTCATCTAGACGCCACGCAACCGCATCCGAAAAACATTGATACACAATGGCCGCCTAAGCACACATGCGCGCGGCCGAAATCGCTCCCGCCCACTATTTGGGACACCTGGGATTACCATCCTACCCCCGACCCGTAGTAGGTCCGAAATTTAAGAGGGGGGCAAAGTTTGTACTTTCCCCAAATTTCAAACAAGCGCGTCCCATCTTCTGTTCAAAAAAGCCAAAAACAAGCGCGTCCCAGACCGAAACATGGTTCCCCCCCCCACCCGTTCGATTCCCCATTCGTACTCCGTGGGCGCCAAAACTACCTCTCCACCAGCCGCGAAACCCCGGCGTCCTCCGTCCGCCACCCCATCCCACCCATCAACCACCGCCCTCCTCCATCACGCCGGAGCCGATACCCCGACGCCGTCGTCCACCGCAACCTCGACTGCAACGCCCTCCACGGCTAGTAGTTGAAGCCGAGGCCGATTCGTCCGTACCCGAGCCAGTTCAACCACGCCGTCCAGCGCCTCACCGCTGTCGCTCCAATTTCGCCACCCTCCACCGCACCGGAGTTGTTCCTGCTACGCCGTCCTTCCCCGCCTCGGATCTGCTTCCCCTCCGCCGACATACGGCCACGGCAACACAGTCAACAATTTGGCCATGGGTTCGTCCAAGCCTGCACCCTCCGGAACATCGGTTTCCCCGGTAAAAAGAAGAAGATCGGCGCGACATCTGGAGGTGACCACACCGGCAACCGAAAAAGGTACTCCTCTTCCCTTATTCATGCAAATCTTACGTCTCTGCTTGCACGGTATTCATCCCACAGAAGACACTAGTTGACCGCTTCTTCTTGATACTAGATGTTCCTAGTAACTCTCGATGCACAAGGTTTCTCCTCATATACTATTTCACCTTAGCTAGAGGTCCGTCGCCCCCCTGAATTTCAATTTCTGGTCAGTTGATTCCCAATTAACGGAACCATTCCCCGGCGTAACAGGCGCTAGTACGCCTATTACGCCGGGGAAGCAGCGCCTTGGTGTTTATCTTATGGGCGTGTGCGGCCTAGAGCTGCTGGCGCCCGATCTGGAGGTCGGTCGGGATTAAAGGGATGGCCTGGGGGCGCTGCCAAGCACGGCGGTGGTGTGAGGTCGATGGGAGGGCGGGGCGGCGGAGGCAGGGGTCTGGGCCGATGGTCGCTGGCGGTTCGAGAAAGATCCTCAACAGTGACTGGCGGGAGGTAGACGAAGGCCATCTGCCCGTTCCTTATAGATCGGACGGTTCATTAAAAAATCGGCTGACCTATTTATTTTCAGTCGACTGTTATCTTAGATATGACCACATGTGGTGGTGTGCTGGAGGAGTACCTGCATTTCCTATGCTCATATATTACAAAATCATACGGAGTAGAATCTAATTTTGTTTGCCATGCAATGTTGTAGAGCTATCATATGTCTCCTATCATTTATTTTTCAGCCACCTGCTATCTGCTACTTTTACAGTGCACTAGTTCTGCACACACTTCACCCTTACTCTCACTATTGTGTTTTTATGCAAGGGTATTTCAGACTCTGCTGCCAGGAGAGAAGCCAAAAAGGAAAGAGAGAAGTCGCTCCAGCTTCGTGTGCGGGTAGGCAAGACACGTTACAGCGCTATAAAGGGTGCAGTGTCAGCAGATGGAGACGGTAAACGTAGCTCTGGAGTTGATGACCTCGCTCGCAATGAACCACCATCCCAGGTGCTTGCTTTAACTTCGCGGTGTCATATGTGGTTGCATGTTCCATATGGTGTCTAGCTTGTATTCAAAGGCCGAAGTCGGTAAGATAAGGAAAGATATTTTTTTACATGAACCACCATCCCGTGAGCACCAGAAGACAAATAGCTAGTCAGGGCACTGCCAAGCCAGTGACAAGCCCAGCAAAGATAGGCATCACCTGGAAGCCAACTAAAAAGCTGCGATGGTGGCGAAGCAGCCCGCCTCCCACCAGGCTCTCAGGTCCTAGATGATCATGCTCACCACTCCAGCCGGATGTCTAGCTTGTAATGCTTCCAATTTGGTTAAATTGCATCTGCTTAGCTTACACATTATACCTTTGAATATGACATGCCTTTCTGTTTTTGGTACATACTAGTACATCTGTGTATTAACCATGTTCTTACATCAAACTAATGTTCTTGTGTATCCCTCATCAATCACTTATGACGAGGCAGGCAGGCAAGGGGACTACTCCTCATTTAAAGAATGCAGCGTCAGCCTCCCGACATGATTCTCAAGAAATAGATATGCTAGATGAAGATAGTGAACGTAGCTCTGTAGTTGATTACAGCATTTCCCCTACACTAGCATCGCAGATGCTTGCTCTAACTTGGCAGCGTGATATGTGGTTGCATGTTGCATATGGTGTCTAGATTGTAATTCTTCCAATCTGGTTAAACTGCATGTGCTAATCTGCTTAGCTTATACATTATACCTGTTAATGTGACATGCCTTCCTGTATTTAGTACATAGTACATATATCTATTAAGCATGTCCTTACATAAAACTATTTTTTTTATCCCGCATCAATCAACATGACGAGACACCTTTAGTATATGCAGTGCGATATTAGTTGCATCTTCATATGATTTATAGCATGCGCTGCTTCTAATTTGTTGAAATTCCATTTATGATGGGACGCTTTTAACTTGGCAGAGTCATATTGGTTGCATCTTTCATGTGGTGTCTAGCTTGCATTGCTTCTTATTTGTTGGAATGGTTTCTGCTTAGTTTACACAAACAGTTGTGAACATGCCATGCCGTCCTATTTTTCGTACATATTCCATCCTGGTATCATGTGTTTGCCTTACATCAAAGTAGTGATTGTCAGTATCATGCATGAATGAGTTCTGAAGAGAGAATTTTATTGCTTTTTCTTGTCGGTTTTACTTGACAATTCGAAATCAATAAAGCGGAAGGAAGTTAGCAAGGCAGCGGATAAAGGTGCTCCTTCTGAACGGAGGGCCTCTACAGTTTCTACTCCTCCACACCCCCAAGATGATTTCCAAGACAACACATGCATAGACACTCAACAAAGCTGTGTTTATGATGAGCACGTCTCCCCTAGTGCAGCATCACCGGTGCTCCCTCTAACTTGGCACTGTTATATGTGGTTGCATGTTATGTGTGATGTCTAGCTTGTATTGCTTCTAATTTTGTTGAATTCCATCTGCTTACTTTACACATTGTACTTGAATAAGACACGTGTTCCTGTTTCTAGAACATACAATATATGTCTATCACACCATGTTCTTACATCAGATTACTACTGTTGTGTAACCTGCAACAATCACTTATCAATAGACACGTTTGACTTCGGAGTGTGATATAGGTTACATCTCACATTCTTTTCTAGCTTGTACTACTAATTTGTTGAAATTGCACTTATGACGAGACAGTTTTAACTTGGTAGAGTGATATTCGTTGCATCTTTCATATGGTGTCTAGCTTTCATTGCTTCTAATTTGTTGAAATGCCTTCTCCTTAGTTTACACATCATAAGCTGTGAATATGCAATGGCACTAATGACGAGAGACCTCTAACATGGTAGTGTGATGTTGTTTGCATCTTGCATATGATTTATTTCTTGTACTGCTTCACATTTGTTTAAATGCCATTTATGATGAGACACTGTTAACTTGGCAGAGCGATATTTGTAGCATCTTTCATATGGTGTCTACCTTCCACTGCATTGCTTCTAATTTGGTGAAATGTCTTCTTCTTAGTTTACACATCATAGTTCTGGTTACCTCTTCTGTCCTGTTTTTCATACATATTACATCCTCCTATCATGTGGTTGTCTAACATCAAAGTTCAGTTCGTCTGCATCACACATCAATTTGTTCTGAAGAACTAAATTGTTATTCGTTTTTCTTGTCGGCTTGACTTAACATGGCACAGAGAAATAGGAAGAAACACAGAATGGCAGGGAATGAGAAGCGGATGAATCCTGCAGATTCTGCTGGTACTGATGGTGCAATAGAAGGTCAAAGTCCAGCGGAAAATTCTACAAACACGGCATCCCATGCTACACGAGTTGCAAAACAAGCCAAACAGAAACAAATAGCTGCCACCAAACAAGCAGAGACAGCCCTAGTTCTTGCAACACCTACCACAGTACTACCAGCTGCACGACTTACTCGTGCGTCAACTGAGCCAGCAGCACGTTCCCAAGCTCCCTTGCCACCTGACACTACTTCCCAAGCACTCTTGACACAAGACGAGTTGGCAATATCAGATGAACCTTGTGAGCTTCAACAGCAAGAAGGTAGTTGCTGGAGTCAAGTTACAGCTGCATGCTTCTTTATATGTAGTCTCACAGTTTGATGTACACTAACACTTCCCATGTTCGTTGTTGGACTAGCACCTAGGCGCAAGAGGAAACAAACATCAGGGATAATGATCGATAGGTTAACTAAATCTAGAGGAGGAAGAATGGAGATCCGTTTTGAGGCAAGTTTAAAAAGGCCACGTGATGCTATAGAGTCAGCCAAGTTAGTATTAGAGGCAGCGGTTGCCGTTAGGTGTCATGTACGTATCCTCCCAACATGGATTCAGTACAGGAATGACAAAGACGAAACCCAGTTCAACACCTTCCTCGACCATTTATCTGTAAGTATGGTTATGTATGGAAACTAGTAATATCGTCTTGCTCTGTCCCATACTTTCTAGGTTGCTGATAATGAGACTCCCATAATTTTCAACAGATGAGGTTCAAGTTGGATAGCCAAGATGATGCAACCAGACAAGCTTGCACCCATGTTTTCAAGTTTGCTCTGCGACAGTATCGGTATAACTTGAGGAAAACTCACTTTGAAGGCAAGGCTAACAGTGAACTTTCCCAAACATCTCTAGTGGAAAATATATTGGATGAAGACTGGAGGGGCCTTGTTAAACACTGGTCTGATCCGAAGTATCAGGTACATTATATATATATATATATGTGATCAGATCACATGTTGAAGTCCTATTTATGCATGTGCCACACAAATCTATCTTCTTGTAGGTGAACTGTTCAAAGAACAAGGCCAACCGTACGAAAGTGAAATTCCAATAGACGACAGGATCTCGTAGCTATATTGCACACTGCGAGGCTCTTGTAATTAGCTGCTATTTCACTCTTTTCATTGTACCATATTATCATATCAATATTGACTTGTTCGAAATGCAGAAGAAAGCCCGCAAGGACCAAAAAGTACCTGAACCAAATGCTGTGGAAATCTTCAAGGACTGTCACACCAGCAAGAAGAAGGGCATGACTACACCAGTCAAAGCCGTTGTTGTAAGTCCTTAATCCTCATGCCTTTTAACTACTACTTACTCTGACTTGTGCCTTGAACTGCATGGTTTGCAGCCAATGTCTATTACTCTTTTCAATTTTATACACAATTGTCTTAGCGTATCATTGCACCTTACAAGGTTTAAAAGAGAGGAGTGATGTTCCATTGATCTTGACCCGTAATCTAGCTCTGTGCTGGACTTGCCCACACAACGTTACAATTGCCTGTTTGTCTATTCTCAGTTGTTTTGTGATATGAATGATGTCATACTATGCTTACCGTATTATAAACTTCGTCTCTTTATCCTTAGCCCTCAATACAATGTGAAGAAATAGACAATACATTAGCGATGGTACATGGTCATATGTTTGGAACCTGGTTTTATTATGTACTTTGCAATAAAATACAACTAATATTTTACATGGGTTCGCCAGAATAAGTTCTGTATATAGACCAAAGCTATTTTGTTTGGTTTTGCTGCCTCCTTAATATCTTCTGTTCTGGTACTACTAATGTAAAACCTCAACTTTTCAGCAAGCTATGGAAAAAATGGTGGAACCGCCACCTTCTGAAGGTGGTGAGGCAACTATAACCGCAATGTCAGCTCTTGCTGCAGTGGGTCGGTACCTGTCCACTAACAGTGCCAAAAGCATGTTCATGCGTAATACTGGGTTGGTTGTTAAGGCAATATCGTCCAAACTACCTCATGATCAAGATATGCAAGCTCAAAGCAATGTTGTATCTGCGCTCCAGACACAAGTTCATTCCCTAACAGAGACCCTTTGTGAAACAAGGAGAAACATTGCTCAATGTCGTCAAGATATGCATGGTTTTGAAACCAGACTATCAGACATTTGCTATGTTGTTCAGGAGCCTAGGGGAAATGAAGGCGAGGGTTATGGTGCTCCATCGGACAATACAGCATGAAAACGTAATAGTCAGGTCAAATGAACTGAGCTTCTGAACTTCTGGTGGTGCATTTATCTGCTAGACTGTTAAGTTTTATGCCAACCTTCCTTTTGTTATATAGTTGTAATTTGTTTTGGTGCGATACAAAATTTATTCTTAACATGCAGCCACCAACTGAAGAAAACAGCAAGCCATTTTTGTATAGTGTAGGGTGTTCCCTATATTTGCAATGGTGGCGATCTTTGATGCCGAGTGGATGTAATCTGTGCAATCGCCTTAATAGCCTAGCGTTAGTTTCGGCCTTATTTATTTCCTAGTCTTCTTTTTCCCTGGTTTGCTAGTGGCCGCAACTACCATGGGCCATATACGGGCCGTAGGATCCATGGGTCTCCTACGGGCCGTCGATAAATGGGCCTGTAATCGGTGGGCCTCGAGCCGTTGGATAAATGGGTCTACATGGGTCGTAATCGGGCGTAATTGGTATCGGCCCAGCACGGTAACAGGCCGTTAACAGGCCGTAGGACAGCAAAGGCTTAATTCTGTCACAGGCATAACGGGTCGTTAATGGGCCAGAATATAGGACGGGCTGGAAATGGCGCAACGGGTTAACAGGCCAGAAACGGGCCAACTCTTGCCATGGGCCGAATTTGGCCCATTAGGGTAACAGGCCAGTAACGGGCCGACTCTTGCCATGGGCCGAATTTGGCCCATTAGGGGAACAGGCCAGTAACGGGCCGAAAGTAATCGAGGGCCGAAAAGGAGCCCAAGAACGTATGGGCCGTCAATAGGCCGAAAGCTAACACGGGCTGGAAACGGCCCATGTAAATCACGGGCCGTTAACGGGTATAAAGAAAATTACTGTTCATTATGGGCTAGAGTCACCGTGGGCCTGTAAAGGGCCGAAAGATACGAAGGCCTCATGTGGGCCGAAAGACGACGTGGGCCATACATGGGCCAAAAGTGAAATGGGCTGGTGTTATATTCGACGGCCCACATGACGTTGTTGGGCCGATTTCCTTTAGGGCCTAACGGACCGTGAGTTAACGGGCCGTAAAATGGGCTATTTGTGAAGAGACCCTTAACAGGCTTTTCATGGGCCAGCCCGTTAACTTTTGACCAAGTCAAACGGGCCAGCTTTGTAAGCTAAATGGGCCAGTGGTGGGCCGTGGCACGTGTCGACATATCATAGGCGCCTATCTGACCCACTGACGAGCTGACACGTGTTTCGTCCGGCCAATAAGAATTTTACACGTGGAAATTTCCCATTGGTTGGGGCTGTTAACGGGTTATCGGATCCAAAACCCGACCCGATAGCTTAACGGTGTTCTGTTACGGTGGATGCCACGTGTCATTCACCCTTGACGTAAGCACTTCTGTGACGCGCGATTTATCGTCATGGAAGTGGACACTTCTGTGATGATAATTTTGGTAATGTCATGGAACACTTCTACGACAGCACAGGTATGACTATCTTGATTCTGTCATAAAATCGCCATGGATGTACATGCATGACAAAAAACGCGACCTACTGTGACAAACACGTATCATCACGGAAGTGTATTTTTTTGTAGTGTTCGCATTTTCCATCGGGTCTTAAGCTTATGGGAGGTGATTTCTGAAGTTCAAATCATACATGGTGCTGAAGACAAATGGATCTGGTCGTGGAATTCTTAAGTTACCTACTCGGCGAAATCTGTTTATAAAGTACACTTTGCTGCATCAGTTATGTGTAGTACTGCTTGCACCATTTGGAAGTCTTGGGCTCCTTTAAAATGCAAGCTCTTTCTCTAGTTGGTTATCAAGGGGTGTGTCTGGACAGCGGGTCGTCTAGCTAAGCGTGATTTGCCTCATAATGCTGCATGTTGTTTGTGCAACATTGCGCAAGAATCAGTTCATCATCTCTTCATGGGTTGGAGTGTAGTAACCATCATTTGGAGTTCAATGCTTCTTCGGGCAAATCTGAGTGAGGCCATCCCTCAAAATGCTCCTGATCTTCGGGATTGGTGGCAAGAGGCCAGAAATAGAGTCCATGAACCCAGAAGGAATTACTTGAACACTATGGTACCACTAATTATATGGAGTATATGGAGGAAAAGAAATGGCAGAATTTTTGAAAATTCGCACACACTGCTTCAAGGAATCATCAATCAAATTAAGATTGACGTGGTGCAATGAGCAGAAGCAAGTCTAGGTCATTTTGTATTACATTAGTTTCGTTCGGTTTTGCGGTTTTGTAGACAGTTTTGGTGGTTAGGGTTTTGGGTCTTTTTGTTTGCAGTAGTTTAGGTTGTCCTTGTTGTAACTCTGATGGACGTTGGTCGTGTATTTCTGCCTCTCTCTTTAATATAATACATGCAGTCCTCCTGCATGGTTCGGAAAAAAAGAGCTTCTTCATAGAGGCATGTGTTTGTATATATGATTGTATGTCTTCAAAACCAAGGATCGTCTTTTCTTCCATCGTGATTTCGCTAAACTTTGTTGGAGATATATCTGCCATAACTGGTCTCTTTTGACTGGGATCATCTTGGAGATACGATGCAACTGCCTTTCTCCATGGATATTATCCTAACTCCACGGCAATTTTGGAGCTCTAGGAATGGCTTTATCTTCAGAGGGATTACTCCAAGTCCACATGAGTCGAAGCATTCTCTGGGTCTGCATGGACAACATGGTGTAATAGAGTGTAAAATTATGTAAATGACTTACCTCATAATGCATGCTGACTAAATAGACATGGAGACAGTTGCTCCTATTTGCTACAATATAAGTTGGCCATGAAACATTTTGATGAGAAACAAACACATGCAATGTGGATTGGCTAATACTGATACACCTACAACACTACAAATGCCATCATGACAATCCGGATTTTTATTTTTATTTCGGTCTCCTTTTCTCTTTCTAAATTCCACATCATTCTTGCAAGAAACACTAAAAAAGGAGAATGTTTTGTAAGGTCGATGTCTAAGTGGTTTTGCTCCTGGTGTAAAGGCCATCGTTATGCTGCCTTTTTAGTTTTGTCAGGTCGATGTCTAAGTAGTTTGTGCTTTGAGTATTATTACATAGCAGCACATATGCCCCTGCATTGCAACGGGAGAAAAATTTGATGTTAGGTGCAAGTAAAATATCATCGAATTCGGTATAAAAGAAGATCCATCCACCAGAAAATTCAACAGCATGCAGACAATGGTACCCGATGATGACAGGAAGAAGACCACCCATGAAATTCCATTTAATTATTCAAAGCCCACACATGCAACATTTATGCACCCTCTATTTAAAACCCACACACAATCAATCCTTGATTCAATTGTCTCACTGCTTTCCTATGTTCTCATCATGTGTTTGTTGACTTTGAGGTGGCTAGTATGTTAATCAGTGGGAATTAGTTTAAAAAAGCAAGGTGGGACAATTCCACATGTAAAATGCTAGCTCAGTTGGTTTTGTTTTTAAGCGGTAAACCAACCTTTATTAACTCAGAGTGCGGTTTAGAGGGATGGCAAATGGGTCGTGGGGTGAAACCAGCCACAAATGGCAACCCCCATCTAAAGACAAAGAAAATTTACCTAAATTATGTGCATAAAAATTTAAACTATGACCCTCAAAAATGATCTCACAACTTCTGAATTCCATGGATCGTTCCGTGATCTCCTTAATGATTGCACTATATTTTCCTTCCGTGTCAGTCTTGATCTCTTGTACAACTGCCTTGCAATCACATGCGGCGACCACTCTAGTTAGAGATAAATCGAGAGCAAGAGCCAAAGCTTCACGGCAGGCAAGCGCTTCCAGTGTCGCTTGGTCAGTAATACCCCTGAAAACCATTGCCGATGAGCCAAGAAATTTCCCGTATGATCTCGGCAGACTGAAGCCGCTGCACACTCAAACCATCTCTTAAAAAGCCTTCGTCGACTTGAATACTTGTTGCTCCTTGGCTGGGCGTGATCCACCTGATTGCACCCCTCGTCCTTGTTATCTCATGTGTCGTTGCTTGCTACACATTCGTCACCGGCAATTGCATTGAGTTTAGCTCGGTTATGAAGCTGATTACAAAGGCATGTGTTGCATGCCGACTCTACAGAATCACATCATGCATTTCATTACGCCTTGCCGCCTAGGTGGACCACAACGTGACTACCAATTTGATCATAGTAGTATGTGGTAGTTCTTCCATTAGTGCGAACAGCCATTGTTTGGCATTTGTAGAAGTCGAAGCTTGTACATACTCTGCTACATCCTCATCGACCAAGGCCCAAATACATCGAGCTACTGAACATTCTAAAAGGGAGTGCCTCCAAGAGTCTTGGATCCCACATAATTGGCAGCAATCCTTCTCTGCCAGGTTCCTGGTGTGGTGGACATCCTCCGTTGGAATCGAATGCATGGCCAATCTCCATAAAAAGTTCTGAATCTTTCCCGGCACCAAGACTGACCACAGAGATGTCCATGCCTTTGATTCTGTCTCAAACTCTGAGGACCCTGCATTCCCTTCCAGCCAGTTTTCCCTCCATTGTTTCATATGAACTAACATGCGATAGGCTCGCCGAACAAAGAAGGTGTCGTTCCTCTCGTAATTCCATGCCCAGTGATCCTCCATCGGCCGCGTACATAGCGGTATGCTGAGAATAGCATTTGTATCTGCTGCTATAAATACCTGATCCATGACCCCTCTATTCCATGTCGCATTTGTGTGGTCTATTAGGTCGCTGACCATGGTAGGAGGGTCAGCCGAGAGACAAGCAAACAGTTGCATTGAAGCATTCCTCTGGATCCAATTCTCTATCCATATCCATGTAGTTGACCTGTCATCGATTCGCCTAATTAATCCTTGACACATAACCTTGTTGGAAATATGCCCTAGAGGCAATAATAAAATGGTTATTATTATATTTTCTTAATCATGGTAAAGGTTTATTATTCATGCTAGAATTGTATTGACCGGAAACTTAAATACATGTGTGGATACATAAACAAATATCAAGTCCCTAGTAAGCCTCTACTAGACTAGCCCGTTGATCAAAAGATGGTTAAGGTTTCCTGACCATAGACATGAGTTGTCATTTGATAACGGGATCACATCATTAGGAGAATGATGTGATGGACAAGACAAATCTGTTAGCTTAGAATATGATCGTTCAGTTTATTGCTACTGCTTTCGTAATGTCAAATACATATTCCTTCGACCATGAGATCATGCAACTCCCGGATACCGGAGGAATACCTTGTGTGCTATCAAATATCACAATGTAACTGGGCGATCATAAAGATGCTCTACAAGTATCTCCGAAGGTGTCTGTTGAGTTGGGGTGAATCGAGATTGGGATTTGTCACTCTGTATGACGGAGAGGTATCTCTGGGCCCTCTCGGTAATACACATCACAAGAAGCTTGCAAGCAAAGTAACTAAGGAGTTAGTTGCAAAATGATGTATTACGGAACGAGTAAAGAGACTTGCTGATAACGAGATTGAACTAGGTATGGAGATACCAACGATCGAATCTCAAGCAAGTAACATACCGACGGACAAAGGGAACTACGTATGTTGTCATAAAGGTTCGAACGATAAAGATCTTCATAGAATATGTAGGAACCAATATGGGCATCCAGGTCCTATTATTGGTTATTGACCAGAGAAGCGACTCGGTCATGTCTACATCATTCTCGAACCCATAGGGTCCGCACGCTTAACGTTCGTTGACGATATGGTATTATATGAGTTATGTGAATTGGTGATCAAATGTTTTTTGAAGTTCCGAATGAGATCATGGACATGACGAGGAGCTCCGGAATGGTCCAGAGGTAAAGATTGATATATAGGATGATAGTGTTTGGTCTCCGGAAATGTTTCGAAATGCACCGGGTATTTATCGGATCACCCGAAGGGGTTCCGAGAATGCCACGGGAGTTATTGGGCCTAAACGGGCCAAGGGGAGGGAGCACACCAGCCCACAAGGGGGCTGGCACACCCCCATCCTGGTCGTCGGCCCTAGGGGAAGGAAAGAGGAGGGGCTAGCCCCTCCCGCCTTTCTCCTCGCTCAAGGAACGGAAAGGGGGGCCTCCCCTCCTACCCTTCTCCCACGTGCCTAGGAAGGAAGGGGAGGGGCCCCTAGGGCAGCCGCCTTAGGGCTGGCCGCCGGCCCCCTTGGGGCGCCCTAGGCAGCCTCCTCTCCCCCTCCACCTATATATATGTGAGGAGAGGAGGGGCAACAACCACCACGAATCCTCAAGCCGTGTGCGGCGCCCCCTCTCCCTGGCGAAGCCCTACAGAATAGTTTCACCACCACCGTCACCATGTCATCATGCTGCCAGAACTCATCTACTACTTCGCCCCTCTTGCTGGATCGAGAAGGCGAGGACATCATCGAGCTGAACGTGTGCTGAACGCGGAGGTGCCGTGCGTTCGGTGCTTGATCGGTACGGATCGTGAAGGTGTACGACTACATCAACCGCGTTGATAAACGCTTCCGCTTAGCGATCTACAAGGGTATGTAGATAATCTCCCCCTCTCGTAGCTAGGCATCTCCATGGATAGATCTTGCGTGTGCATAGAATTTTTTTGTTTTTGAAGGAAATATGCCCTAGAGGCAATAATAAAGTTGTTATTTATATTTCCTTACATCATGATAAATGTTTATTATTCATGCTAGAATGGTATTAACCGGAAACTTAGTACATGTGTGAATACATAGACAAACAAGAGTGTCACTAGTATGCCTCTACTTGACTAGCTCGTTGAATCAATGATGGTTAAGTTTCCTAACCATAGACATGAGTTGTCATTTGATTAACGGGATCACATCATTAGAGAATGATGTGATTGACTTGACCCATTCCGTTAGCTTAGCATTTGATCGTTTAGTATATTGCTATTGCTTTCTTCATGAGTTATACATGTTCCTATGACTATGAGATTATGCAGCTCATGAATACCGGAGGAACACTTTGTGTGCTACCAAATGTCACAACGTAACTGGGTGGTCATAAAGGTGCTCTACAGGTGTCTCCGATGGTACTTGTTGAGTTGGCATAGATCAAGATTAGGATTTGTCACTCCGATTGTCGGAGAGGTATCTCTGGGCTCGGTAATGCACATCACTATAATCCTTGCAAGCAATGCAACTAATGAGTTAGTTGCGGGATGATGCATTACAGAACGAGTAAAGAGACTTGCCGGTAATGAGATTGAACTAGGTATTGAGATACCGACGATCGAATCTCTGGCAAGTAACATACCGATGACAAAGGGAACAACATATGTTGTTATGCGGTTTGACTGATAAAGATCTTTGTCGAATATGTAGGAACCAATATGAGCATCCAGGTTCCGCTATTGGTTATTGACCAGAGATGAGTCTCGTTCATGTCTACATAGTTCTCGAACCCGTAGGGTCCGCACGCTTAACGTTTGGTGACGATCGGTATTATGAGTTTATGTGTTTTGATGAACCGAAGATAGTTCAGAGTCCCGGATGTGATCACGGACATGACGAGGAGTCTCGAAATGGTCGAGACATAAAGATTGATATATTGGATGGCTATATTCAGACACCGGAAGTGTTCTGGGTGGTTTCGGAGAAAACCGGAGTGCCACAGGGGTTACCGGAACCCCCCGGGGAAGTATTGGGCCTTAGTGGGCCTTAGGGGGGAGAGAGGGCAGCAGCCCAGGAGGTGGGGCGCCCCCTCCCATTTGGAGTCCGAATTGGACTAGGGGAGGGGGCGCGGCCCCTCTTTCCCTCTCCCTCTCCCTCTCCTTCCTTCCCCCTTCCCCCTTCCTAGTAGGACTAGGAAAGGATGAATCCTACTCCTACTAGGAGGAGGATTCCTCCTCTCCTTGGGGCGCACCAAGGCCGGCCGGCCTCCCCCCTTGCTCCTTTATATACGGGGGAGGGGGGGCACCCTAGGACACACAAGTTGATTGTTCCAAGCCGTGTGCGGTGCCCCCCTCCACCATATTCCACCTCGGTCATATCGTAGCGGTGCTTAGGCGAAGCCCTGCGTCGGTAACTTCATCATCACCGTCATCATGCCATCGTGCTGACGGAACTCTCCCTCGAAGCTCTACTGGATCGTGAGTTCGTGCACTACTAGGGAAAACCTTATACACGGAATCTTAGCAGCAGCGTGGTTTAAAAACAAACGCTACTGCTAATTAGCAGTAGCGAGCTTTAGGAAACCGCGCTACTAATAGCCCAGTAGCAGTAGCGCTCTAGGTGATACAAGCATTACTACTATAATTGCCACGGTGTTTCCTCCAGGCTAGATATAGTAGTAGCGCCCTTCTTCTGGACGCGCTACTGCTAAAGTACTTAGTAGCAACGTTTTTCTTCAAAACTCGCTGCTGCTAAGTATCACCCCCCTTGTAACTAATTAAGTTTAGTCCCATACTGCTAAGCGAACAAGGTGTTTACCACCTTAAATATGTTACTTCTCAAACTATCTCGAGCACTTGGTCTTCATTGAACTATATGTGTAGGATTTGTGGCTGCAATATGAATCCTCGCCTGTACCTATACAGGTACGGTGAGGATTCATGTTGACTATTTAGATTCTACACAAAAAGATCAATGATGACCAATGTATATTTTTGATGTTTTTACATGCTTAGACTTAGCAGTAGCGTTTTTTTGGGACAAAGCGCTACTGATATTGGGCTTAGCAGTAGCGCGCTCCCTGTACCCGCGCTACTGCTAAACCAAAACAAAACACGCGGCCCGGCCGGCCCCCCGCACGCTCATCTCTCAATCGTCCCCCTCCGCCCGACGCCGGCAGCTGCGGTTAGGGTTTCTCCTCCGCCACCGCCGCCGCAGGTAAGGCTCCTCCCCCCTCTCGCCGCCCCTCCGCTGCTCCTCCACCCTCTCGCCGCCCACTCTGTCGCTGCCCGCGAGCTCTGGCCGGGCGCCTTTGGCCGACCGCCCTCGATCCCCTTGCCGGCCGCTGTCGTCGCCCCCTCTCATAGGAAAGCCACTGGCCTTCCCCTCGTCAGCACCCCCGACCGAGGTCACCATGCCATCCCCCCTCCTCGACAGCACCCCCCGAGGGCTGCCCTACCTAGATGCAGCGAGGGCTTACGAATTTCATATGGATAACTAGATGCTTTTGTTTTTCTGTAATAAGTTATTTTTTGCAAAATGTAGGTGCCAATTTAGTTGAAATGCTTTGGTAGGTGGTACTGTGATATGCTAGATATTGGTTTTGATACAAGTATTTAGTTTGCAAGTGCTAAGTTAATCCCAATTAAATTTGCCACTTGTTTTTTTAATCAGTTATCTTTGGCAATAGGGGCCAAATTAGATGAAATGTGTCTTGGTAGGTGGTACCTTGATTTGGTAGATAACTTATTACAGATCTTAGGATTATACCTTTGGTAGGGGCCAAATAGTTTTTTCGGCAATAGGTGCCACTGAAATGCTTTCGTAGGTGATACCTTGTCATCTTGTATGTTACTAGATCTTAGGATTATAATTGTCCATCAAATTGCTTCTCGCGGAAGAATCTCTTCATCAAATTGAGAGCTTGTTGTTTACTTTTTGGGATCGGGTTCCACTATGAAAATATAACTGAAGAAGAACCAAAAATATCACATGCTACTGTTTTTATTTCCTGTGAAGTGGATCGTTAATCCTTTGCTCATATTGCTTTAGGAAAATGGCGCCACCACCACCACCATGTCGACTGTGCAAGTCAAGGTGCGCCAGCAGCCTTGCAACTGGCAAGCTGTTCGACATCTACTTCCAGCCGAGTTTTCGTCATGCGGCGGTAAGAAATTAGATGAAATGTAACAACTATTTTATTTTTAGTGTTGGCATTACTGCATTGTGTCATTTTGCATTTTTTACACAGATCGTCCCATGCAATGTCAGGTTGAAATTCAACAAGCTGACAGGAGACACTGTGACATTTGAGGCTCCTGGGGGGACGTACACTATGGAGGTCGAGAAAGGACGCAATATGTCACAGATTGGAGGAGATGGATGGGCCCGTTTCCTCGCCCGCATGCGTCTTACTGGTGGTGAGTTGATCAACTTCTCTTTCAGAGCAGAAAGACCCAAGATGGCTGTCATTTATATCAACCTGGTGGAAGATGATGAAGATGATGCTACCTCTTGAGCACTGTGTTGGTTTTCCCTTGAAGAGGAAAGGGTGATGCAGCAAAGTAGAGAAAGTATTTCCCTCAGTTTTTGAGAACCAAGGTATCAATCCAGTAGGAGGCCACGCACGAGTCCCTCGCACCTACAAAAACAAATAAATCCTCACAACCAACGCGAGAAGGGGTTGTCAATCCCTACACGGTCACTTACGAGAGTGAGATCTGATAGATATGATAAGATAATATTTTTGGTATTTTATGATAAAGATGCAAAGTAAAGAAAGTAAAATAAAAACGGCGCCAGAAATAGCTTGTTGTCGGGAGATTAATATGATGGAGAATAGACCAGGGCGCCATAGGTTTCACTAGTGGCTTCTCTCAAGAGCATAAGTATTTACGGTGGGTGAACGAATTACTGTTGAGCAATTGACAGAATTGAGCATAGTTATGAGAATATCTAGGTATGATCATGTATATAGGCATCACGTCCGAGACAAGTAGACCGACTCCTGCCTGCATCTACTACTATTACTCCACACATCGACCGCTATCCAGCATGCATCTAGAGTATTAAGTTCATAAGAACAGAGTAATGCTTTAAGCAAGATGACATGATGTAGAGGGATAAGCTCATGCAATATGATATAAACCCCATCTTGTTATCCTCGATGGCAACAATACAATACGTGCCTTGCTGCCCCTACTGTCACTGGGAAAGGACACCGCAAGATTGAACCCAAAGCTAAGCACTTCTCCCATTGCAAGAAAGATCAATCTAGTAGGCCAAACCAAACTGATAATTCGAAGAGACTTGCAAAGATAACCAATCATACATAAAAGAATTCAGCGAAGATTCAAATATTGTTCATAGATAAACTTGATCATAAACCCACAATTCATCGGTCTCAACAAACACACCGCAAAAGAAGATTACATCGAATAGATCTCCATGAGAGAGGGGGAGAACATTGTATTGTGATCCAAAAAGAGAGAGAAGAAGCCATCTAGCTAATAACTATGGACCCGAAGGTCTGAGGTAAACTACTCACACATCATCGGAGAGGCTATGGTGTTGATGTAGAAGCCCTCCGTGATCGATGCCCCCTTCGGCGGAGCTCCGGAACAGGCCCCAAGATGGGATCTCACGGGTACAGAAGGTTGCAGCGGGGGAATTAGGTTTTTGGCTCCGTATCTGGTAGTTTGGGGGTACGTAGGTATATATAGGAGGAAGGAGTACGTCGGTGGAGCAACAGGGGGCCCACGAGGGTGGAGGGCGCGCCCAGGGGGGTAGGCGCGCCCCCTACCTCGTGCCCTCCTGGTTGATGTCTTTACGTAGGGTCCAAGTCCTCTGGATCACGTTCGTTCCGAAAATCACGTTCCCGAAGGTTTCATTCCGTTTGGACTCCGTTTGATATTCTTTTTCTGCGAAACTCTGAAATAGGCAAAAAACAGCAATTCTGGGCTGGGCCTCCGGTTAATAGGTTAGTCCCAAAAATAATATAAAAGTGTATAATAAAGCCCAATAATGTCCAAAACAGAATATAATATAGCATGGAGCAATCAAAAATTATAGATACGTTGGAGACGTATCAAGCATCCCCAAGCTTAATTCCTACTCGTCCTCGAGTAGGTAAATGATAAAAACAGAATTTTTGATGCGGAATGCTACTTGGCATAATTTCAATGTAATTCTTCTTAATTGTGGTATGAATATTTAGATCCGAAAGATTCAAGATAAAAGTTCAATATTGACATAAAAATAATAATACTTCAAGCATACTAACTAAGCAATTATGTCCTCTCAAAATAACATGGTCAAAGAAAGTTCATCCCTACAAAATCATATAGTTTAGTCATGCTCCATTTTCGTCACACAAGAATGCTCTCATCATGCACAACCCCGATGACAAGCCAAGCAATTGTTTCATACTTTAGTAATCTCAAACCTTTTCAACTTTCACGCCATACATGAGCGTGAGCCATGGATATAGCACTATGGGTGGAATAGAATATAATGATGGGGGTTATGTGGAGAAGACAAAAAAGGAGAAAGTCTCACATCAACGAGGCTAATCAATGAGCTATGGAGATGCCCATCGATTGATGTTAATGCAAGGAGTAGGGATTGCCATGCAACGGATACACTAGAGCTATAAATATATGAAAGCTCAACAAAAGAAACTAAGTGGGTGTGCATCCAACTTGCTTGCTCACGAAGACCTAGGGCACTTGAGGAGGCCCATTGTTGGAATATACAAGCCAAGTTATATAATGAAAAATTCCCACTAGTATATGAAAATGACAAAACAAGAGACTCTCTATCATGAAGATTATGGTGCTACTTTGAAGCACAAGTGCGGAAAAAGGATAGTAGCATTGTCCCTTCTCTCTTTTTCTCTCTTTTTTTGGGCCTTCTTCTTTTTTTGGCCTTTCTCTTTTTTTTTATTCCTCGCTTGGGACAATGCTCTAGAAAATGATGATCATCACACTTCTATTTATTTACAACTCAATGATTACAACTCGATACTAGAACAAAGTATGACTCTATATGAATGCCTCCGGCGGTGTACCGGGATATGCAATGAACCAAGAGTGACATGTATGAAAGAATTATGAACGGTGGCTTTGCCACAAATACTATGTCAACTACATGATCATGCAAAGCAACATGACAATGATGAACGTGTCATGATAAACGGAACGGTGGAAAGTTGCATGGCAATATATCTCGGAATGGCTATGGAAATGCCATAATAGGTAGGTATGGTGGCTGTTTTGAGGAAGATATAAGGAGGTTTATGTGTGAAAGATCGTATCATATCACAGGGTTTGGATGCACCGGCGAAGTTTGCACCAACTCTCAATGTGAGAAAGGGCAATGCACGGTACCGAAGAGGCTAGGAATGATGGAAAGGTGAGAATGCGTATAATCCATGGACTCAACATTAGTCATAAAGAACTCACATACTTATTGCAAAAATCTACAAGTCATCAAAAACCAAGCACTATGCGCATGCTCCTAGGGGGATAGATTGGTAGGAAAAGACCATCGCTCGTCCCCGACCGCCACTCATAAGGAGGACAATCAAAGAACACCTCATGTTTCAAATTTGTTACATAACGTTTACCATACGTGCATGCTACGGGACTTGCAAACTTCAACACAAGTATTTCTAAAATTCACAACTACTCAACTAGCACAACTTTGATATCACTACCTCCATGTCTCAAAACAATCATCAAGCATCAAACTTCTCTTAGTATTCAACACACTCATAAGAAAGTTTTTACTAGTCTTGAATACCTAGCATATTAGGATTATTTAAGCAAATTACCATGCTATTTAAGACTCTCAAAATAATATAAGTGAAGCATGAGAGATCAATAGTTTCTATAAAACAAATCCACCGCCGTGCTCTAAAAGATATAAGTGAAGTACTAGAGCAAAAACTATATAACTCAAAAGATATAAGTGAAGCACATAGAGTATTCTAATAATTTCTGAATCATGTGTGTCTCTCTCAAAAGGTGTGTACAGCAAAGATGACTGTGGTAAACGAAAAAGCAAAGACTCAAATCATACAAGACGCTCCAAGCAAAACACATATCATGTGATGAATAAAAATATAGCTCCAAGTAAAGTTACCGATGGAAGTAGACGAAAGAGGGGACGCCTTCCGGGGCATCCCCAAGCTTTGGCTTTTAGGTGTCCTTAGATTATCTTGGGGGTGCCATGGGCATCCCCAAGCTTAGGCTCTTGCCACTCCTTGTTCCATAATCCATCAAATCTTTCACCCAAAACTTGAAAACTTCACAACACAAACTCAGCAGAAAATCTCGTGAGCTCCGTTAGCGAAAGAAAACAAAAGACCACTTCAAGGTACTGTAATGAACTCATTATTTATTTATATTGGTGTTAAACCTACTGTATTCCAACTTCTCTATGGTTTATAAACTATTTTACTAGCCATAGATTCATCAAAATAAGCAAACAACACACGAAAAACAGAATCTGTCAAAAACGGAACAGTCTGTAGTAATCTGTAACTAACGCAAACTTCTGGAACTCCAAAAATTCAGCAAAAATAGGATGACCTAGACAATTTGTTTATTGATCAGCATAAATTGGAATCAATATTTTATCACGTTCTGGGGATTTTTAACAATTGTTTTCGTGAACAGAAAGTTTCTGGAATTTACAGCAAGATCAAATAACTATCATCCAAGAAGATCCTATAGGTTTAACTTGGCACAAACACTAATTATAACATAAAAATACATCTAACCAGAGGCTACAACAAATATTTATTCCTAAACAGAAGCAAAAAGTAAAAAAAAAAAAAATTGGGTTGCCTCCCAACAAGCGCTATCGTTTAACGCCCCTAGCTAGGCATAAAAGCAAGGGTAGATCTAGGTATTGCCATCTTTGGTAGGCAATCCATAGGTGGCTCTCATAATAGATTCATAAGGTAATTTTATTTTCTTTCTAGGGAAGTGTTCCATGCCTTTCTTTAATGGAAATTGGAATCTAATATTCCCTTCCTTCTTGTCAATAATTGCACCAATCGTTCTAAGGAAAGGTCTACCAAGAATAATAGGGCATGAAGTATTGCAATCTATGTCAAGAACAATAAAATCTACGGGCACATAGTTCCTATTTGCAACAATAAGAACATCATTAATTCTTCCCATAGGTTTCTTAATAGTGGAATCCGCAAGGTGCAAGTTTCACTACAAAAAAATACACTTCCGTGATGATACGTGTTTGTCACAGTAGGTCGCGTTTTTTGTCATGCATGTACATCCATGACGATTTTATGACAGAATCAAGATAGTCATACATGTGATGTCGTAGAAGTGTTCCATGACATTACCAAAATTATCATCACGGAAGTGTGCACTTCCATGACGATAAATCGCGCGTCACAGAAGTGCTTTCGTCAAGGGTGACCGACACGTGGCATCCACCGTAACGGAACGCCATTAAGCTATCGGGTCGGGTTTTGGATCCGATAACCCGTTAACAGCCCCGACCAATGGGGATTTTCCACGTGTAAAATCATCATTGGCTGGAGGAAACACGTGTCAGCTCATCGTTGGGACAGATGTCATCCACTCATTGGACAGAAGGCGCCTATGATACGTCGACACGTGGCACGGCCCAACAGAGGCCCATTCCTGTGAAAAGGTCGGCCTGTTTGACTTGGTCAAAAGGTGGCGGGCCGGCCCATGGAAAGCCTGTTAACGGCCTGTTCGCATATAGCCCATTTACAGCCTGCTAACCCAAGGCCCGTTACGCCCTATCCGAATTAGGCCCAGTAGCGTCATCTGGACCATCCAATATGATTCCGGCCCGTTTTCACTTCTGGCCCATGTATGGCCCATGACGTCTTTCGGCCCATATGAGGCCCTATGTAACTCTTGGCCTATTAACGACCCGTGGTGAAACTGACCCGTAATGAACAGTGTATCACTTTACACCCATTAACGGCCCGTGGTGAAACTGGCCCGTAATAAACAGTGTATCACTTTATACCCATTAACGGCCTGTTATTCGGTTGGGCCGTTTCCGGCCCATGTTATCTTTTGGCCTTCTCAGAGCCCATTTATTCTTGGGCTCATTTCCAGCATTCGTTTACTTACAGCCCGTTACTGTCATTTTCTGCTTGTGGGCTAAATTCAGCTCGTGGTTACAGTCGGCCCGTTTGTGGTTCGTTAATACGTTGGGCCGTTTTCATAGCGTCATCAAATACGGCCTATTAACGATGGCCCGTTATGGTCGGCCCATGAACGGACGATTCCAACTCTAGCCCGTTTACGGCCATAATGCGGCCTGTTATTGGCCCATGTTTGGCCAATCGATCATACGGCCCGTATAAGGCCCATTGATGATACGGCCCGTAGAAGGCCCATTGTTTCTATGGCCCGTAGAAGGCCTACTGTTTCTACGGCCCGTAGAAGGCCCACTGTTTCTACGGCCCGTAGGAGGCCAAGTGTCACTACAATAAATATTAGCCCATGGTTATTGTGGCATAGTTTTAAAAAATAGGTTATTGCAGCCACTAGCAAACCGCGGAAAAAGAACTGCACTGACTACAAGCAAACAAATAAACAAGACAACAAGGAAATAAATAAGCAAGCAACTTATGCTAGGCTATCACGGCTATTACACATATTACATCCACTGGGCATCAAAGTTCGCCACCAGTGCAAATATAGGGAACAAAGCAGCATATAAACGCCGTAGCAAAACAAGTCCAGAACTGAAACCACTTCAAAAGAGTTCAAGAAACAATATCCTGGGTACCCATAATGCTGGCAAGATGCTTAGCAAGCTTATTAACTTTCTCTTGTTTGGCGCTTAAATCCTCCAGCGCTTGCTGTTGCACAAGAAAGTACGCATCTGAATTCTGCAGGGACTTCCTCAGTCCTTCGGCTTCTTGCTGCAGCACAGTTGACTGATGCCTTTCAGCTTGTAGCTGAGACTGAAGAAGCCGAAGTGATTCAGGCAGCGAGTTCGAAGAGCTTGTGCTAGCGGTACTGGCCAGTAACTCGAACACTACATCAACGCAGGACTGTGGGGTTTTCTCACTGTCTACAAGATCGTTTTTATCACCTTTCTTGGAGACCAACAGGGTTGTCTCACTATCTTGAACCTTATCTGCATTACTTTCTCTACCATTGCATAGTGGGGTGCTCTTCTCCAATATTCTGTTTACATACTACAAGAGAAACAAGCAGACACATCACAGGTTTAGCTTGTAGTATACGAAACTCATTTTGGTAAACCGGTTCAGTAGTAAGGTGGACATGATAACAGCATGAAACAAACATATATCTATGTACTATGGTCACTGTATTGTCCATATCATTCTAGTTTATGTTCCCTAATCAAGATAGAGACACAGTTCAACTCATATATTTTTAAGACACATCAGCATAGACAGAATATAAGTGTGAGAAACTACACGGCATTGGCAGCACTTGTAATGTGCATCACATGAGAACATAACTGTTTATACAACTTAAACTGAAATCAACATAGAGCAAGAAGTTAGAACAGCAATCCAGTTAAAGAAATAGGTTTAAAACATACATGTTGCGCCATTGGAGTTTCAATTGGATCCTTCAAATTCGAAAGTAGTTGGTATGATTCATATACTAAGCAGCTGGCACTCGCATGTATGATCTCTAAACTAAGCAGATAGAATTCAATATTGTGCATATGATGTCTAAACTAAGCAATGCAAGACACCATATGCATCATATGAGAAATATAAACATTGCAACTTAGAGCATACACCTCAGGTGGGATATAGGACTGGTCATCTGTCTCTGAATCCTCCTCTGAGGAGCTCCCTGTAACCATCGAGATATATGCTTCAACAGGTACCATTGCCTGCTCTGAAGACCTTGTTTTCACTCCAGATTTTTCCATAACCGGCTCAAATGGCTGATACACATGAAGAGTAGTTCAATATACACAGATTGTCGACAAATGGAATACGTAATGAAAAAAAAGATGGCATGAGATAATTCACATATATGATGCCTGGCTCCATGGCGGTGCATAATTCACATATATGATAACTGGCTGAAAAACATGGCATTGCATAATTCACATATCTGATATAGAAAGCAAACAGGAGGCATTCACACAAAGCATGTCTAATCTAAGCAGATGGCATGGCAATGCAAGACACCATATGCATGATATGAGAAATATAACCCAGCCAAGTTAGAGCATGCACCTCGGGGGGGAATACGACTGGTCATCTCTCTCTGAATCCTCCTCTGAGGAGCTATCTGTAACCAGCAAGAAATCTGCATCGACAGGTAGCACTGACTGCTCAGAAGACCTTGTTTTCACTCCAGATTTTCCCATGACCGACTCAAATGGCTGATGCACAGGAAGAGTAGATGAATGTATAAACATTGTTGACAAATGGAATACATTATGGAAAAAATATGGCACAATACAATTCACATATACGATGACTAGCTAAACAGGATGGCATTGCATGATTCACGTATATGATGCCTGGCTAAAGAAGATGGCACTGCATAATTCCCATATACTCCCTCCGTTCCTAAATATTTGTCTTTTTAGAGATTTCAAATGGACTACCACATACGGATGTATATAGACATATTTTAGAGTGTAGATTCACTCATTTTGTTCCGTATGTAGTCACTTGTTGAAATCTCTAAAAAGACAAATATTTAGGAATGGTGGGAGTATGATATAGAAACCAAACAGGTGGCATTCACACAAAGAAAATCTAAACTAAGCTGATGACATATAAGATGTATAATGTAAGCAATGCAAGGCACCATATGCATGATATGACCAACATCAGCATGCCAGGTTAGAGCAAACACCTCAGGTGGTAAATAGGCGTGGTCGGCTCCTTCTGAATCTCCATCTGAACAGTTATCTTCCTCTGGAATACAATCTGGAAATGCAGGAGGGGGGCCACTTCGCCCGCCATGGAGCCGCGTCTGCATGACATTATATTCGCACGCAACAGTCTTCTCTTTTTCTCTACATGTTCAGTACGATTGTGTACAATATCTGACATGCATAATAAAAAATAGTTAGATTTTGTAAGGCCTAAGGGGTGCATGCAAAAATCAAGACTGATGGTAGCAAATGAGTGGATGGATCCAAAACTAATGATAGCAGGAGATTATAGCTTCAGTTTAAAAAGATAGACAATGGATCATCTATTGTTTGTTGCCCACCCAACATGAACCACATAGAAGACCCCAGATGAACCAGATAGTAGACAGATACTATTCATTGCTGGCTCGATATGAGACCCATGGGCAATTCAAAACTCAATATTGAACGATAAAGTAGCAGGTAATAATAACCGATGTATAATGTAAGCAAACACGAAAGACTGCGACCTCTCTTCCGGAACTGTGTAGTCCTCAGGTTCATCTGCTCAGTCGATGATGGTAATGCAGTTGGCGTGGCTGCCGGCAACGGGGAAGATGATCTGAGGCGGCGAAAGGAAGTCTGCAGGGGGGATCTCTGCTGCAGTGAACGCTTCTGTCGATGGTGCACCTCAGGTGGGGTGGATGACGGCACGGCAGGAGCAGGACATAACACACAGAGTTTTCTTTGACGCCTATCTGAAAATGAAGTAAATCTGTAAGGGCTCCTTAGAATTGGAGGATTCTATAAACGCAGGGACAGGAAAAACACAGGAATAGGATAGGAATGCACGTGCAAAACAGAGCATTTGGAAACATAGGATTTCAGTCAACCTGGGTGTTTGGCTCACATGAATTGGAAGAACAGAGGAATGGAGAAACAAAGTGATGCGACGAGTGTACAACCTCTTTGGCATAGCCTTGTGGACCTCAGCATCATTGGGTTGGACGTGGAGGATGGTGATGATGCTGGTGTGACTGTCGGAGGCGGGGAAGAAGATCCGAGGCCTCTGGAAACGGCGCCGAGGGTACTGCTCCACTGGGATGGACGGTTCCGTCGTTGGAGCAGCTCCGCTAAGGTGTACGGCGACGAGGCTGAAGCATGACAAGACAGACAACGTTAATCTGAAGTGGGACCCTAATATCATCTGCAATAGATGATGTAAAATACATCACCAAAAAGTGCTACATGTAAAACGCATCAGCCGCGCCACGGCCGCTCCGACATATGCTGTAAGTACTGTTCACTCTGAACTTAACTGAAGAAAATGAACTTCACAGTCGAAACTGAATTTTACTGTCGAAACTGATTGAACTAGTAACAGAGCATTGCAATAGATGTTTAGGGCGTTCGAGCACTAGTATCAGAGAAGCAGTGATCTAAATCAGCAGACGCTCGAGCAGGGAATGCACTAGCAGAGAGCAAGTCGTGCAGTAGCATCGCGAGCGAGTGCTAAAGGAGCAACTCCTGTAGCTGCCGGAGGTCGTGCAGCAATAGCACAAGCGAGAGCAAGAGCAGAGCAGCAGCACGAACGAAAGCAGGAGCAGTGCAGCAGCGCGACCGATAGCAAGAACAGAGCCGCAGCGCGAGCGAGAGCCGGAGCAGCTGCAGCTAGTGCCGTTGTGGAAGTCGCCGTCGAGGAAGCAACAACATGGGGGAGAGACGACGTGGATGATGTGGCCGGCGACGGCGCCGTCGATGGAGACACGCCATGTCTGCTCGGTATCGAGCACCGGCAGCCCTGTGAGATCGAATAAAAGATAAAATGCAGGGGTGAGTGCAGAACCTCCTTGGTGGCGCCGAGTTGGCCTCGGCTTCATCGGAGGAATTGGTGAGGGTGCTGCGGTTCCGGTGGGGCAGGTCAAGATGGCGCTATGCGGATTGAGGTGGCACGATAGACGAGGCGAACATCGAGGTAGCTCCTTGGAGGTGGAGGACGGGGCGGCTGATCCGATGGGACGACGAGATCGACAACGGATTCTCATCCGGTGCGGTGGATGAGGGACGGCAAGCTGTTGCGGTGGACGACGTATTCGGGGAAGAGTCTCCGGCTGGGCGGCGGTCGGGAGGCTGACGGAGGAGCGTGGGTTTCGCGGGTTTTGGCGGCCTCGGTGTACGAATGGGGGGGCGAAGGGGGAGGGGGAGCCAAGCTTAGGGACGTGCTTGTCCAAAATGTAGGGTAAGTTACCAGCGTACCCCACCGGTTTTGACACCGCGACGTGGAGCTTTATTTCCGGTTGATGGGTAGAAGGGGGATTTTGCGTGTCTGGGCTGCGGGAGCGATTTTGGATGAGGAGGGAGTTCTCGCGCGCGTCCAAATTTCGGGATAACAAGGCGCGGCGCGGGTTGAAGAAGCAGGAGTTTCAAAGCAGGTGAGACAAAAGATACTCGAGCTTGAAAATTTCGGGATAACAAGGTGCGGATTCCTTGTTCGGCAGAACAAACTTAACGTGTAAAAAAACAATTTATACAAGACACAAGAGAGTCATGTCCCCTTTTACTATATTGCTATAGGTGCCATTGAAAAAACTACAAGAAAAATGTAAAAAAATCGGGAGAACAAGATTACCCTGCACGGTACCAAATCGATTCGCACTTCCCTCAACAACAACAAAAAACAAATCAATTCCCACCAAAGAAAGTGTAATGTCCCTTTTTATATGATTACAGATGCCATGATCTCGAATTTCAATTTTTGAATCCACGTTATGTTGAATTCGAATATATCGTTAGGTGACCTTGCGGTTTATAATTGATGTAGTCATACATTTTGATCTTCCGTCATATATGAATATTTTACTCCACCATGTGAGCATATATATTGTCGTCTACCATATGGACTAAATTTGAATCAATTTTCCTTATTTGAATACGATTGTTGTCAAGTTATACAATAATTTAAATATTATCTTGATAACAAAAAACATACATATAGCAGTAATCATATTTCACTATGAACTACATGTACCATACGCTCTCCAATTCAAATATGTGTATCCATTTTATGTTGAATTCAAATCATAGTACATTATTGGTCTAGGTAGCGAGATGTTTGGGATAATCTAAACCCTGTTTTCATACGTATAATTTTTGGCTGAATTGGGACAAGTTTTGGTATAAGCCTCTTGCAAAACCAGAGATTCTCTCAACAAGCCTCGTGGTTCCGAGAGGGAACGTGTCACCTTTGTGTGCGAAACGATATACGCTGCCTCCCCCCTGATTTTATTTACAGAGGTAACATAGAACTATATGAGTGTCCTGTTAAATTTTGGAATTATTTCGGGTTCATTTGGCCTTTTTATACATTAATTGAGTTTCTGGACTTTTAATGTGCATAATCTAAATATGAATTGCATGCACATACTCCAGTGCACCAAAGTGGGCTGAAAAATCACATGTGTGTCCTTAGTTGAATTTCTAGGTCCCATGGAAGAAATGAGAATGAAATTCAAACATCTGGGCGTCATGACTCGACCGAGAACATCGAGAAACTTTGATTTTAAATTCATGTAAATCCAAAACTCGCCTGGAAATCATGAAACTTGGCATGGTGTCATGTCATGGCACTAACATGTTGTGGTAAAAAATTGGGCCGATTTGGAAGCTCGTGGTTCTAAGAGGGAACGTGCCACCTTTGAGTGTGAAACGATATACGCTACCCCCCCTTGAGTTTCTTAACAAAGGCAACATAGAACTACATTAGTGCCCTGTTAAATTTTGGAATTATTCCGGGTTCGTTTGTCATTTTTTATACATTAATTGAGTTTCTGGTCATTTAATGTGCATAAGTAAAATTTGAACTACAAGCACATGCTCTCGTGCACCAAAGTTGGTTGAAAAATCACATTTGTGTCCTCGGGTGAATTTCTAGGTCCCATGCAAGAAATGAGAATAAAATTAAAACATCTGGGCATCGTGGCTCGGCCGAGAACATTGAGAAACTTGGTTTTAAAATTCTTGTAAATCCAAAACACGTTTGAAAATCATGAAACTTGGCATGGATGTCATGTCATGGTACTACCATGTTGTGGTAAAAAAAATTGGCCGAATAGGAACAGATTTTGGTATAAGCTTCTTGCAAACCGAAGCTTCTCTCAAGAAGGCTCGTGGTTCTGAGAGGGAACGTGCCACCTTTGAGTGCGAAATGATATACGTTGTCCCCCTTGAGTTTATTTACAAAGGCAACATAGAACTACATGAGTGCCCTGTTAAATTTTGGAATTATTCCGGCTTCGTTTGGCCTTATTTACACATTAATTGAGTTTTTGGTCATTTAATGTGCATAATTCAAATTTGAACTACAAGCACATTCTCCCGTGCACCAAAGTTGGTCGAAAACTCACATTTGTGTCCTCGGGTGAATTTCTACTCCCTCCTTCCATCGATATAGGTCCTAATGCATTTTTCGAGGCTAACTTTGACCAAATGTTAGAGCAATAGTATATGACATGCAACTTACACAAAGCATACCTTCAAATTTGTATGTCAAAGGAGCTTCCAATAATATAATTTTCATAGTATACATATCATGTGCTATTAATCTTGTCAATAGTCAAAGGCTAGCTTGAAAAACACATTAGGCCCTATATAGATGGAAGGAGGGAGTAGGTCCCATGCAAAAAATGAGAATAAAATATCAAACATCTGGGCATCGTGGCTCGGTCGAGAACATTGAGAAACTTGGTTTTAAAATCATGAAACTTGGCATGGTGTCATGTCATGGTAGTACCATGCCGTGGTACAAAAAAATTGGCCGAATAGGAACAAATTTTGGTATAAGCTTCTTGCAAATCAGAGCTTCTCTCAAGAAGGCTCGTGGTTCTGGTGCAGTGCCTTGATGTGTTGTGTCAACTCGTACATCAACGAGAAGTTTGATTATCCTCTCCCTCGCGGACTTAACTGCACCTGCCTTTGGCTGTATGACAGGTTGGCCACACACCTGTCGGGCCCACCTGTCATACACGCAAAGGCAGGAGCGTCCCTCCCTCGCCCATGAGCGTGGTGGCTGGCAAGACTAGGAGAAGCTTTCGCTACACGCTCTCCCTCCCGCACGCGGTGGACATGCAGCAGTTCAATCGGTGTCAGATGGCCAGAAGAGTACTGTAGTACTCCTCCAGTGCAGTAGTACTCCATCATTGTTCGACTTCCTGAAGAGGCGAAGAGCCAAGCGCAGCCCGGACGCTCGTGTGGCAGTTTCATATGTAGAGTAGTCTAGGATAGCGTGTACCGTGCCTGTAAGCTTAAAATCGTTGGGGTCGGCTCCATGCTATGTGGCCGTCTCAAAGTTTTTAAAAAAAAATTAAAATAGTCTTCTGGCCCTACCTGACACCCTGGTGATTGTAGTTTGCACGCTCATCTGGTCAAGACAGGAATATATTTTTTAATTTGTTTTTTTCGAAAAGGGGGGGACTCCCCGGCCTCTGCATCAGAACGATGCATGCGGCCACATATATTTTAATTTGTGGTGGGTAAATGTTAGAGGTTGCAGCAAATATATTGTACACTGCGGGTCTTTCAGCCAAGTTTAGAGGCAAGCATGTGGGGCCAGTGCTATGATGTGTCGCATCAACTCGTACAACGAGGAGAAGCTTGATTTTACTACACGCCTTCTCCCTCACCCATGCACGCGGTTGCTCGCAAACGAGGACAGGCTTTTGCTTAGTAGTACTTCTACAACAAGCTATCAGTCCCGCTCACGGTGGACGGGCATGCAACAGTGGATTCGACACCGTAGAAGCAGTAGTAGTAACATCATTGTTCGTCTTCTCGAAGAGGCGAAGAGCCAAGCGCAAACCGAACGTTGTAGTTGCGAACATTGGAGCACGCATATAGCCAGGCTCTTGCATGAGACAAAATTGCTATGTGAGCCCACTATTGTACTAATACGTACAACTACTTGCTAGTATAGCCCTGTAAACCAGAAAGGAGTATTTGCCCTTCTAGAGATTTCAACAAGTGACTAGACTACACTGAGACGGAGTACATATGGAGCAAAATGAGTGAATCTGCACCGTAAATAAATATGTACTAGTTCTATCGTTTTCCTCTCCGAGGTGCACAATATTGAGTATACTGACTAGTCTCTTTTTGACACGCATTTACGTTTTTTTACACAGTACAGACGCAAGCGCTCATATACACGCGCATACACTCACCCCTATGAACGCACACACGCACGGCACTATCATCTTGAAATTTACGAAGTCACCATAGGCACCTCGTCGTCGACGGATCCATAGGTGCTTGAATGCCAAGGAGGGAGAGGGTAGCGGTTCCCGAGACGTTGAACGGTCAATGATGCATCCTCAATTACATGCAAAGGGAATTAATTGGAGAAGCAGAATAGAGCCAGCACGATGTGAATGCAACAGAGTTTGGACTCTCATATAATAAAGGCGCCCCACCACTCCAATCCATCTACTCCCAAGTCTCTGCGCAACACTGCTCACTCCAATCCAAGACCAAGTGACCAAAAGCCTCAAGCACCTATGGAGGCGATGGACGCGAGCGGCAGTCGGTTGTGCCAAATCATCCAAGGCGCCGGCCTGCGGCCCCGCACCGCGCAGCGTTTCCAGACGGTGCTGGCGACTGCAGGCATCGTAGCCCTCGCCGACGCCGGCTTCGCCTCTCGCATGGACGACATGTTGGTCAACTCCATCCGCAAGTTCACCGCCGTCAAGAAGCACGCGGACGACCTTGCCGTACTGCTCCAGCCCGCGCGCCCAGGCTCCTCATTGCCTGCCACCCTCATCGGCCTCCATGGTGACGAACTCTTTCAAGCCCTGGTGGCCCTGCAGGTGCCGGAGGTCGCGACGAAGAATGTGCACCTCGAGGCCACGCACGCCGCGCAGCGCCTCGCCATGCAAGAAACCGTCGATCTGCACATCCACGGCTACGAGGAAATCGTCTACATAGGCCACTACAAGGCAAGCGAGGACAGAAAGACGTTGGCCTTCTTCCAGCGGCTGGATTTGGACGCCATTGTTCAGAAGCACGTCGACCTGGCCACGAAAGCCACTGCTACTTAGGCGCTGTTCGGTGGGCCGGCGCCCTGAGTCGAGGAGGTGGACGTCGTCGATGGATGCATCTCTTCTTGCCTCCTGTAACCAGCACTGCATCGCCTCGTGGCCTTAATGTTTTATTAGTATAGTACTCCCTCTGTTCCCAAATATAAGTCTTTCTAAAGATTCCAGCAAGTGACTACTACATACGGAGCAAAATGAGGGAATCTACACTCTAAACTATGTCTACATACATCTGTATGTTGTATTCCATTTGAAATAGTATCTAAAAAGGCTTATATTTATGAACGGAGGGAGTATATGGCATTTTTATTCCAGTCGTAACATTTTCACTGTGAGGTGGGGCCGCAGTTGAGCAAACCCACCCCGCCCACCGGGCGTCGGGCGAGTTTAGAATTAGAAGAGAGAAATGAGGGAGGAGAGCTAGCTGTAGCACGGATGCTGTTGTCAGATGGGACTCGTGTTTATAGAATAGGAGTACTGAGCACTCGTGCCTCTTTTTTTTGAGGGAAAAATTAGTCGTATGTCTAGTACCACTAGTTGGGTGCGTGCGACCTATAGCTGTCATCACTTTAGGTCTCCTTTTCGAACCGCAGCTACGCTTCATAGTACATATTATTTCACGCATTTATCCTCCTATATGTACTCCTAGGCTATTTCCACGTGCTCCCATTCGCCGACATGTGGGACATAGAGCATCTGGGTTGTAGTGCATGCACGACTCGGAGCATATGCCGGGGTACTTTACATTTCAGACCTCACGAATTACATGCAAACCCCCCGCAGAAGAATAAATAAATGAATGAATTACTACATGAAACCGGATTATTTTCGTGGAAACCGGAGCATGTTCATTATATTTTGGACATAACACGTTTATAAAAAATGACCGGACCGAAACCAGTCTAAGGGCCTCTTTGATTTTTCCCACAAAAAAAGGGCCTCTTTGATTCGCAGGATACTAAAAACACAGGAATGGGGAAAGTATGATGGCGATGAACCGAGACGAGGAGAACTCTAACTCAGTTAGAGGTTAGAGTTAGATTCTAACCCTAAACTAACTCTAAACCAAAGAGGTGTATGGATGGCAGGGTTAGATTGACAATAAATGCTCTATCTCAATCATTTGACTACTTTGGACCCTATTTCCTGCCGGATTTGGAGGGTGCTTGGATACGTTTTAGTTCCATGACTAAAAGTAGTGGGACTAAAACTTGCTAGCCTCACCCATTCTTGGATCCAAATACTAAAGAGACTAAAATCAAGTTAATGAGCATTTATTATCCTCCAAACCCTCCAATCCAGAACTCGCCTGTGTTAAAGGAGAGGAGTTAAATGAGGAGAGAGAGGACTAATCCACATTTTAGTAGGGGTACCCCTGACTAAAACTTTTAGTATCAAGACTAGTTTTAGCCCCTCTTTAGTCAGGGGTGCTTGGAACTTTAGCCTCTTAAAGAGACTATTTTTAGTCAGACTAAAATAAGTCCCTTGGATACAAGCACCCTCTTGGTGTGTCCGGCTCTTCTGTGGCCTCCTCCCGCTCACAATTGACATAAACGAACCATCTATACAAATCAAGCATGCAAAACATGATAATTTTTACTTCGTCCATACAAATGAGATATCCCACTTAAACATACAAGTCGTCAATCAAGCTTCACAAAATAAAAAACACTTCATGAAACAAAGAATGAGCTAACTCATCACGGAAGTCATTCACGATAGGGAGGGAGCCCGGAGCCCCTCACGCACCAAGGGAGGAGCTCGCTATCGTCGCTCTGGAGGAAGGCTCTGTAGAGCCCAAGCCCCGGGAACCCCTCCGACGCCGGCCCTTGCGAGTTGAGGTCAACACCGGCATGGGTAGCAGGGCCGCTTGCCGCCGACTGGGAACTTAATCTTTGGGCCTCTAGAAATAATGCAAGCCTGTAACTAAAATACCTAGAAAGGTGAACTGAATCTTTGGGCCTCTAGAAATAATGCAAGCCTGAAACTGAAATACCTAGAAAGATGAACTGAATGTTTGGGCCTCTAGAAATAATGCAAGCCTGAAAGTGAAATACCTAGAAAGGTGAACTGAATCTTTGGGCCTCTAGAAATAATGCAAGCCTGAAACTGAAATACCTAGAAAGGTGACCTGAATCTTTGGGCCTCTAGAAAGATTTATTACCTCCTCAAGCAGCATCAAACAATTCCATGCGTGCACCACAAATCTATACCAAGTTTGATCAGGATCTACTTTTCCAAATCAGAATTAACGCTAGAGCAAGCAAGATCAATGATATGGCCGTGAGACAGAGAAGGAACGAACAAACTCACCCCTCTCGCGACCTCCCTGGTAGATGCGCCGCCGCCGTGCACGACAGAGGGAGAAAAACGACTGGTGAAGGGGGAGCGGGGCGACCTTCGAAGGCCGGAGGGAGAGGGTGGCCGGAGTAGGGCGGCGGAGGCCGGAAGGAGAGGGCGGCCGGAGGAGAGAGAGGGCGAGCGGCCCTATGGGGAACAGAGAGGAGTCGTGCGAGAGGGGGGGAGCGATCTGGTGCGGGCAGGGGAGATTTTTTTAGTTCTCTTTTAGTGGGCCCAAGGATAACTAACCCAATTAGAACCTCTCCACCGGGCTAGTTTTTTTAGCTGGGTTAGAGCAAACTAGCTCAAACTAACCCCTCTTGTTTCGATAATTTGAGGCTATTTCAACCCAAACTAGCTCTAACTCAGGGATCCAAACAAAGAGGAGTGTTACTGTACATGCTACAGTGTGGACCGTAGCACATTGTTTTTTATGTCCATATCACCACATTGTTTTCTACTGCTAGTTCACTGGGCTACCGTGGTTCGCACTGCTGGTTCACTGGGCTGCCGTGGTTCGCACTCCTCCGACCTGAGTAGTACTCCCTCCGTTCCTAAATATAAGTCTTCGTAGATATTTCACTGTGGACCACATACGGATGTATATAGATGCATTTTATGTGTAGATTCACTCATTTTTCTACGTATGTGGTCCATAGTGAAATCTCTCCAAAGACTTATATTTAGGAACGGAGGGAGTAGTATAGTACTAGTATATACCGCATCATTCTTTGCTCCTTCTTACTACTCCGACATGTGGGAGAGCCAGCATCCGGGTCGACGTGTCATGCACCAGATTAGAGCGCGGAACGGAAGGGGGGCATCACCCTGGTTGGAGCGCCAGTAATTCATGACTATAGTGAGTGGTCATATCACAAGTCTTTCCAGCAGTAACGCGCCGTCAAATCGCACATCCCCACTCGCTCACCCTCCTCGCCTCTCTGTCAAACCGCCTACCCAAAAACTGTCGCGCGTACTGCCCGGGAAAAGCCCTGCCCTCAACTTTTAACTACGCGAAAATAGTCCGAGCTTGTTCGTTCTATATAAATACAGTACTTACTGTATGTTTATTCACCCGTGGGTTTGTTCAATGAATGGAGGGGCGGGGAGCACAAGTGAACAATACTGTAGTACTACTAGTAGTAAGTAGGAGTCGTACAGTAGTCACCTTAAATAGAGAGTTTCTTTTCTTTAATGCCACATACACAAATTGAAACACTTGTTGTGGAGAGAAAAAAGATAATCACTCCACTATATATGGACGCAGGGGCCTGAGCGCTTGCTTTACTAGGGTTGCTCTCTTCATTCCCTCATCCTCTCCAGATATAAACAAGATAGCGGTAGCGACATTTTCTCTCTGCTCACCACTGGTCACAGATCCGGCCGGATCCCTTCGGCCAGTGTGTGTAGAGGACTAAAAGGTGCATCGTTCACGCGGTCATCGCCGCCGAGGGAGGAAACCCACAGCTGCCGGAGGGGCCCGATCCTCTGCCCGTGTCGTTCTCTCCGACACAGCGCCGGCTCGGGAGGTCCTCCGACCCTTCTTCCTCCCTGCCGTATTGTCCGCAGATCCGACCTGCCGCCGTCGACATCCCGGCGACCCTCAGGTATAAGTTATTCGAAAGCGGCCTTGCTCTACTGCCCCAGTTCCCCACGTGTCTGCATGTGCATCTTTTTCTACTCCCATCAGCTCTTCCAAAGCCACCTAAATTTTTAGTATTATTAGAGGTAAAGCTACTTCATGCATTCGAATCTAGGGCTTTGTTCAAACAACGAAGGAAGGGGGAAAGTTGTAGCATGAATCTAGGACTTGATTCAAAGAGGAAATAATATGGTGAAAGTAGTAGAGACCAGATACCAACCGGTCTCTTAGTTGAAAAGGGAAATAATGGGAAAACGCAGTACAAACTGGATAAGGAACAGATCTATTATTGGTTGAAAAAAGGATAGAAAGTGGTGGCTCGTGGACAAGTCAACAGAGTATGTCCAGGATTAGATTTGCTGCCATCACATAGTAAAAGGTCTCCGGGATTAGATTTCTTGCCCTCACATAGTAAAAGGTCTCAGGATTAGATTTGCTGCCCTCACATAGTAAAAGGTCTCAGGATTAGATTTGCTGCCCTCACATAGTAAAAGGTCTCCAGGATTAGATTTGCTGCCCTCACATAGTAAAAGGTCTCCAGGATTAGATTTGCTGCCCTCACATAGTAAAAGGTCTCCAGGATTAGATTTGCTGCCCTCACATAGTAAAAGGTCTCCAGGATTAGATTTGCTGCCCTCACATAGTACAAGGTCTCCAGGATTAGGTTTGCTGCCCTCACATAGCATGAACAAACTCGGCATCACCACTTTATGCCTCCTTGTAGGTACATTGTGCTGATGTGTCCACTGTCGCATGTCCTTATACCAACCTTTTGCTGTTGTTAATGTAAGGGCGCATGTAAAATGAAGCGATCACACTGTTACCTTAGGGACATGTCTAACCAGTGTTATTGTTAATCTAATGCCTCCAGTGATACGATGCAATTAAACTGTGTTACAAATGGCACTCCTGCTGTTTTCCCCAGTATGATAAGTAAGTTGCTCCTTTACGCTGCTGAGTGTCCTGGTGTCCCCACGGTCCCATGCCCTTAAACCAACTCTTTAGCTGCTGTTGATTTACTGTGTCTGGTAAACAAGCAATGCCACCATTAAAGTAATCCCATATTTGAGGAATCTCATTGTTGATCGTAATGCTTCTGGTAACATGAAGCATTGCTGACGTTTTAAAATTTCTACTGTCCTTGCGTGATTGCCATGAACATAATTAAGATGCTTCTTTTCATTTTGTATATGTTTCGTATATTCAAATTGACCAGCAACTGTTTACTTTCTATCTTTTTGTGCAGATAGGGATATCCATTTCACCTTGTTGCTATTGTGACCTTTTGGTGAACTGCACAAAACGCTTTTTTTTAATGAGTGTCTTGTGCAGTTCAACTAAAATGTCACATGGGCAACATCTCTCAATTTTGGTGGAACTGCACAAAATGGTGATTGGAGTTTCCAAAATCTCCATCAAGTTCTGCTGGTAATCTCGTGCAACATTTTATTAGCCTTTGCAGGATGGAGCCGTCACTGTCACCACAATGGCACTTTATTTTAGTGGAACTGCACAAAAGGATAAGAAAATTATAGTTGCACCTTACATGAGCCGGACAGCCAACCTTAATGTTCCTCAATTTTAGTGCAACTACTAAAGAAGAACCTGCTAGCTCACAAGAGCAAGTACTTCTTGCTAGCTGAATGATGCAATCTTTGCTTCATTTCAGGTGAACTGCAGAAAAAGGCGCATGAATGGAATCATGGAACTCCAGGCAGACCTCATCCAAGTAGAGCTGGAGGTTGAGTTCAAGGAGGCCTCTATTAAAGCGAAATCATGCTCTCCTGTCTCCTTGTTTGTGCTGTGCAAACATGCTGTGCAAACAGGAATACTCAACTACAGATGTTGTGACAGTCAAGAGCATTCGCCAAGTTCTTCGATTGTATGACATGGCTAGCCAAGATGGATTTAATCCCGATATGCACTTTATCAAAAGGCTCTAATGGGTTGGTTCTGAATCTTGGAAGCTGGGAATCAGTGAGATGTGTAGGCATCTTTGTTGTACTTATTATTTAAATCTTATTTGTTGGTTCTGAATCTTGCAAGCTAGGAATCAATGAGATGTGTAGGCATCTTTGTTGTACTTATTATTTGGATCTTATTTGTTGGTTCTGAATCTTGCAAGCTGGGAATCAATGAGATGTGTAGGCATCTTTGTTGTACTTATTATTTGGATCTTATTTGTTGGTTCTGAATCTTGCAAGCTGGGAAACACGGCATGATGATGCAGAGGACAACAACCATAACAAACAGTTCAAACTTGGTAGTATTATCTTTGTGAAAGTGCGACAAATGTGTTGATCGTGTGCGTCCTGAGAATAATAATTCTAATTGTTGTGCATGTTGATCCTGTGGCACTGATAGAACGAGCGAATGCATTGCTTGTTTTAAGTATAAATTTCTATTAAAGCTAATTAAATTTAAGTAAAGTGACCACTAACTCCTGTTATTACAGTACCAATACAGACCTGCTCGTGAACCGACGTGTGGCCGAGGGTGCATCTTCTGTCGGGCGTGCAGCGGACGAGGGAGGGGTAGTTACTGTTGTCGCCTGTACACACTCAGGTTACTGTTGAATCCAGTTCCCCAAGAGCTGAAAAACGAACTGCTGCCGCCGCCTACACACTCGTTCACTCGAAGAGACTCCAATGGCGATCCGAGGGGTGAGCCTGCTGGATATGGACTTCAGCAAGGAGTTCCCCTTTGAGTTCGCCGTTCAGTCCTATGGCTGCACCAAGTTGAATGTGATGTACACCAACGATACGGACTCGGTGAAGCTCGGCCTCGCCTCAGTCCTATGGCCGCACCAGGTTCTGGAGCATTCGCCCGTTTCATTGGCAGTGCCGACTGCACCTTCGCTACAGTGGAGAGAAGGAAGAACGCGACGATTCGGCCATCTGGTGCAACAAGCTTGTCGACATCCAGAAGCAATAAAAGATCATCAACAACGGGCAGGAGAAGGACTCCGTGGTTGACCTTGCTGAGACCATCATCGACCACTGATACGCCAACATGAAAGAAGATGACCTGAACACGTGGGAGGTACCTCTGAATCTAGCCTACATAACCTACGCGGCCAAGGACGCATACGCATGCTACTACATGTACAGGCAGATCTTGGACATGAGGGCGTGTCTGCTTCCCGTAACCGACGAGTACACGGACAGCCGCAACGTCATGATCAAGCGTGCCAGGAAGGTCTAGATGTTGTACTTTATCTGTTTATAAGCACCTTTATCATCTGAGTGTTTCATGCATTAGCCTATGTGTCGTAATTATCTGTTTTGTTCGAAATATTTCTTTTAAGAACCCATTAACCTGATTGCTTTTTTTAGTGGCTATTTGCTTATGTATGTAAACTAGTTCACTTGTCCGTAAAAAAAACTAGTTCACTCGGCTGCCGTGCTTTGAATCTCCTTCCTCCGAACATATTCCCCTCCTCAGGTGGACCCAGCAGGTCTCTGAATTTTCTCCCACTTTCTTTTTCGATGTAAACTGAGTTTTCTCCCAGTACTTTCCCCTAGAACCAACTCAACTGTCCCACGTCTAGCCTAAAAAAAATAATACCCCACGTACTATTAACTCATCAAATTAAAATGATATTTTATTTCATAAGTTGAAAGTTCTTACAAAATAATAATAATAATTGTTTATATATAACGTGGCAAGTTAACTCCTAGTGATTGCGTACATAAGCTTGCAAAGATTTTACTGACGTGCAATCATGTGTTTATGTTTTTATAACATTTCTCTGTCTAGCCCAACATGATATTTTCACCTAGCCCAGCAAGTCCACGGATTTTGAGAAAAATGCAAATGGGATTTAAACGGGCTGCATAGATGCTACATCATTGTTTCACCCAGCCCACCAAATGGACTAAAAAACAAATGGACTGGCTGACATGTGGGCCAGTAGGTCGAAGCCTAAGAAGGCGTTGGATGCCGGCATTCTTCTTCAATCTCTCGTCTTCTTCCCCCTGCGCTGCCGGAACCGCCTGCTCCAGCCTTCGGCGTCCAGCGGCGTTGTTTTGCGCTCCTCAGCGAAACGCTACCCCGCCGACGGCCAGGCCATCCCTCCACTCCGCACCTCCTGTTATTCTCTGTCGAGTGTAGGCCCACCCCGCACCCGAACCAGTCAAGTTTCCCATTCCTCTCCGTCTGCGACTCCACTGCCGCGTCTTCCCCATCTCCGGGTCATTCCAGTCTGGGGCCTCGCCATCGTCCATCGCCTCGGTGCGCTCGGCGCGGCGTGGTCAACATATGAGAGTCATGGAAGAGGACTGTACGTGGAGAGCCTGATGGCTGGGACCCACGAGGTCCATGGTCGCACGCAAGGAAAGTTCCTCCTTATTACGCACTGTACGTGCACTGTACGTGGGAAGCGCTTCTATATTTCGCGAAAAAAATGTTCCCCCCGCTGACAGGTCGGACCCACCAGCTATATCTTCGCACGCAAGGAAGTGCCTCCTTATTACGCACCAAAAAATGAATACCCCCTGCTAGCTGGGACCCACCATAGTGGGTGTCTGACTTGTGGGCCTACTAAGTTGACAAGGACGGAGGGCTTTGTCAACTTAGTCAATATGAACGATTCTAGCTCCAATGACCGTACGATGTCCATCCAACGGCCATAGTGCTTCTTCAACCTCTGGTCTTCTTGCTCCAGCCGCCAAAGCAGCGCCGGTCGTGCCGCGTGCTCCTGCCTCTCGTGGCCGGCTGTGATGCTGCGGAGGCCTCACCGCCCCCTACTACTCCCACCGCTGGCCCAGGGTATCCCTCTACTCACCCACACCCCCTGTTATTCTGCGGCGACGGCAGCCTCACGCCGCAGCCGAACCAGTGAACCCTCGTACTCCTCTCCGCGTGGGCATCCACTGCCGCGTCTTCCCCGGCTCCGCGTCGTCCCCTTCCTAGGCCTCGCCGTCGTCCACTGCCTTGGTGCTCTCGGCGCGGCGTGGTCAATGTGGTCAACGACCAACTTCCATCGGAAGAGTACTGTACATGGAGAGGCTGACAGCTGGGTCCACGGCCACAGCCCAGTTTTTTTGTGATTTGCCAAGTAAGTCGCTTTGTCACGCCTGTTGGGCTGCAAATCTTTCAAGACAAAGAGAGCTTCATTCGGCTGGCCGAGAAAATGGCCTATCAGTAATGAGAAATGGGTTGTACATTTTTAAAACACATCAAACCGGCAATAAGTTTCAAATAACTTTTTTTTCATTTCGAGATTTTAAATTACATTAATTTTTATGCGTGGAGAATTTGTTGGATTTTATATTGATATACATTTATTTTTAAAATCAGTTTGAATGTGATTCGAAATTTCGGGATTAAAAACAGTTCGGACCGCACCGAAATATGCAAAATTTCATATAATTTTTTAACCGTGGCCACAATATGGGTTGTAATGCTAGCAAAAAGAATATGGGCTCCAGAAAAACCTTAAGAATTAGCAAATGGGCTGTAAATTATTAGAAATAATGGCAGATGGGCTGTATGCTATTTTCCACAGATTTGAGGCTTTCCTAAAAAAAGGTTGATGCACAAGCAGTGACTGTTGGATGTCCATCGAACGGCCGTCGTGCTTCTTCAATCTCTGCTCTTCCTGCTCCAGCCGCTCAAACAAGCGCCGGCGGGACTGCCTGCTCCCTCCTCCCCGTGGCCGGCTGTGCTGCCGCGCAGGCCTCACCACCCCACCGTACTCCCATCGCTGGCCTAGCCATCCCTCTACTCACCCACACCTGCTGTTATTCTCCGGCGACGGCAGACGAACCAGTAAATCCTCGTACAGTCGTACTCCCCTCCGCGTGGGGAACAACTGCCGAGTCTTCCCTGCCTCCGTGTCGTTCCCTTCCTAGGCCTCGTCGTCTTCCACCGCCCTGGTGCTCTCGGCGCGGCCTGGTCAACATGGTCAATGACCGACATGCATCTGAAGTGGACTGTACGTGGAGAGGCCGACAGCTGGGTCCACGGCCGCACGCAAGGAAATGCCTCCTTATTATGCGCAAAATAATGATTCCTCCACCTGACATCAGGGACCCACCGAAAGGGCCTCTGTATTTCACGAAAAAAACGTTACCGCCGCTGACAGCTCGGACCCACCAGCTATATCTTCCCACGCAAGGAAGTGCCTCCTTATTACGCACAAGAAAATGAATACTCCACCTATTAGCTGGGACCCAGTATAGTGGCAGGCTGACTTGTGGGCCTACTAAGTTGACGGGGACAGAGGGCTTTGTCAACTTAGTCAATATGCATGATTCTAGCTCCAGTGACCGTACGATGTCCATCCAACGGCCGTAGTGCTTCTTCAAACTCTGGTCTTCTTGCTCCAGCCGCCCAAACCAGCGCCGGTCGTGCCTCGTGCTCCTGCCTCCCGTGGCCGGCTGCGATGCAGCGGAGGCCTCACCGCCCCCTACTACTCCCACCGCTGGCCAGGCCATCCCTCTACTCACCCACACCCCCTGTTATTCTGCGGCGATGGCAGCCTCACACCGCAGCGAACCAGTGAACCCTCGTACTCCTCTACGCGTGGGCATTCACTGCCGCATCTTCCCCGGCTCCGCGTCGTCCCCTTCCTAGGCCTCGCCGTCGTCCACCGCCCTGGTGCTCTCGGCGCGGCGTGGTCAACGTGGTCAAGGAACGGCTTCCATCGGACGTGGACTGTACGTGGAGAGGCTGACAGCTGGGTCCACGGCCGCAGCAAGGAAGTGCCTCCTTATTACGTGCAAAATAATTATTCCTCCACCTGACAACGGGGACCCACCGGACGGGCCACCGTATTTCGCGAAAAAAACGTTTGCCCCTGACTGCTGGGACCCACCAGCTACATCTTCGCACGCAAGGAAGTGCATCCGAAAAAAAACGATTCGCCCCCCTGACTGCTGGGACCCACCAGCTACATCTTCGCAGGCAAGGAAGTGCCTGACAGTCGGGACCCACCTGGTCGAAGCGTACGTAGCGTTGTTATTCTCGTCACGAACGTGTACGTACATATATACTGGTGGATGTAGAGGCGCGCACGTGTCGTAGTAGAGGCGCGTACGTGTCGTAGTAGAGGCGCGCACGTAGCATGTACACGTACGTAAAGCGGCCAGGGTGCAAGAAAGAAAATACGGCCACGTATGTGTACATACGGGCGGGGTCTCGAACGCCTACTCGCGCATACGTACGGCCAGGGCTCGTGTACATGGCTGGGTCGGAACGGAGAAACAGTGTCGTCGTCGTGTTCATGGGGAGGCAACGGAATGCGTCGTGTTCATGGGGAGGCAACGGAATGCGTCGTGTTCATGGGGAGGCAACGGAATGCGTCGTGTTCATCGGGAGGAAACGGAACGCGTGGGAGCCAACCGGCTGGGTCGGAACGGAATGCGTGGTCGTGTTCGTCGGGAGGGCTTGGACGGAACAGGCGATGGAAACGAGGCCTGGCGTACCGCACAACGGAGGAAATGGACCTCCTACGTTTGGAACGGGGTCCTGTTGATCGGGAGGGGTGTGGCGTACCGCAAAACGGAGGAAATGGACCTCCTACGGTCGAAACGGGGGTCCTGTTGATCGGGAGGGGTGTGGCGTACCGCAAAACGGACGAAACGGACCTCCTACGGTCGAAACGGGGGTCCTGTTGATCGGGAGGGGTGTGGCGTACCGCAAAACAGACGAAACGGACCTCCTACGGTCGAAACGGGGGTCCTGTTCATCGGGAGGGGTGTGGCGTACCGCAAAACGGGACTCCACGGGATACTGTTCATCTCCACCGTCGACCTCCTCCAGCCTCCACGGGCTACCATCGACCTCCTCCAGCCTCCACGGGCTCCTGTTCATCCAGCCTCCACCGCGCGCTACTCCACCGGCTACTATTCAACCACCCCTCCACGGGCACCCCTCCACCGTCTACTGTTCATCCAGCCCTCCACACCACGAGGTCCTGTTCAACCACCCCTCCACAGGCACCCCTCCACCGTCTACTGTTCATCCAGCCCTCCACCACACCACGGGGTTCTATTCATCCAGAGGCAACGCCACCGCTCACTGTTCATCCAACCCCCCCCCCCCCGCAACGCTCACTGTTCATCCCAGAGGCAGCATCGATCGGCTTCAGTTAGCAGCAGTAGCGAAGGAATCGCTCGATCGGGTTCAGTTAACAGCCATCGATCGATCGCTCGGGTTCAGTAACGCGTAGCCTGCAGTGCAATCGCTCGGGTTCAGTTAGAGCCCAACGCCTCACTCGGGTTCAGTTAGAGCCAACGCCTCGCACACACGCGCGTACGTGTACGAGAGAAACGCGCATCGCTCGGCCCCCGACCTCCCACCGTAATCGGGAACTCCCCGAAATTTTCCTCGCCCTCGCTTCTACCACGGTTTTTTCCATCATGGACGGCCCAAAGAATGTCATGCAGCTGCGTCTCCGGCCTGCCCAGGACAAAAAGCCCATTTTCTGTCATGATGTTTTGTCATAGAAGTAGGAGCCCACCACATCTATGATGATACCGGGTTTTGTCACAATTATCGTCATAGAAGTGTCATATGTGTAACAGAAAAAAAATTCGTTCGGCCCAAAATGTCACGGATGTGTCTTTTTTTGTAGTGTTTAGAGAGCAATAATCAAAATCACGGAAACCTAATAAATCGCATAAAGTTTTTGGAATCGTGGAAACACTAGCACCCAAATCACACAAAGCATAGCATTCATGATCTTTAATTTTAATTTTAATAGTAGGTTCCCACTCATCATAAAGTTTTCTAGGGATAGAAACTTCCAACTCAAGTTTTTCTTCATAAGATTGCATCAAAGCATCAACGATATGTTTGGTAAAGGCTTTATTTTCACTATAAGCATGAGGAGAATTTAGCACGGATTGCAACAAGGAAATACAATCTATCAAAGAGCAATTATCATAATTAAATTCCTTGAAATCCAAAATAGTGGGTTCATTAATATCTAGAGTTTTGATCTCTTCAATCCCACTTTTATCAATTTTAGCATCAAGATCTAAAAACTCCGAATTTTTGGAACGCCTTCTAGGCAAAGGTGGATCATATTCAGTCCCATCGTTATCAAGATTCATATTGCAAAACAAAGATTTAATAGGGGACACATCAATAACTTTTATATCTTCATCTTTATTTTCATATAAATTTGAAGAACACGCTTTCACAAAGCAATCTTTCTTAGCACGCATCCTAGCGGTTCTTTCTTTGCACTCATCAATGGAAATTCTCACGGCTTTGAGAGACTCATTGATATCATGCTTAGGAAGAATAGATCTAAGTTTTAAAGAATCAACATCAAGAGAAATTCTATCAACGTTCCTAGCCAATTCATCAACTTTGAGCAATTTTTCTTCAAGCAAAGCTTTGAAATTCTTTTGCGAATTCATAAATTCCTTAACACTAGTCTCAAATTCAGAAGGCATCTTATTAAAGTTTCCATAAGAATTGTTGTAGGAATTACCATAATTATTAGAGGAATTACTAGGATAAGGCCTAGGATTAAAGTTTCCTCTATACGCGTTGTTACCAAAATTATTCCTACCAACAAAATTCACATCCATAGGTTCATTATTATTCTCAATCAAAGTAGACAAAGGCATATCATTAGTATCAGAAGAAACACTCTTAGTAGCAAATAATTTCATAAGTTCATCCATCTTTCCACTCAAAACATTAATTTCTTCTATCACATGCACTTTTTTATTAGTAGATCTTTCAGTGTGCCATTGAGAATAATTAACCATAATATTATCTAGGAGTTTAGTAGCTTCTCCTAAAGTGATTTCCATAAAAGTGCCTCCCGCAGCCGAATCTAAAAGATTTCTAGAAGCGAAATTCAATCTGGCATCAAAAATTTGTATAATCATCCACAAATTCAAACCATGCGTAGGGCAATTACGTATCATTAATTTCATCCTTTCCCAAGCTTGTGCAACATGTTCATGATCAAGTTGCTTAAAATTCATAATATCGTTTCTAAGGGAGATGATCTTAGCGGGAGGAAAATACTTAGAGATAAAAGCATCTTTGCACTTATTCCAAGAATCAATACTATTTTTAGGCAAAGATGAAAACCAAGCTTTTGCACGATCTCTAAGTGAAAATGGAAATAGCTTCAATTTAACAATATCATTGTCCACATCTTTCTTCTTTTGCATATCACACAAATCAACGAAGCTATTTAGATGGGTAGCGGCATCTTCACTAGGAAGGCCGGCGAATTGATCTTTCATGACAAGATTCAACAAAGCAGCATTGATTTCACAAGATTCAGTATCGGTAAGAGGAGCAATCGGAGTGCTAAGGAAATCATTACTGTTGGTATTGGTAAAGTCACATAATTTGGTATTATCTTGAGCCATCGTGACAAGCAAGCAATCCAACACACGAGCAAACAAGAAGCGAACAAAAAGAGGCGAACGGAAAAGAGAGGGCGAATAAAACAGCAATGGTGAAGTGGGGGAGAGGAAAACGAGAGGCAAATGGCAAATAATGTAATGCGGGAGATAAGGGTTTGTGATGGGTACTTGGTATGTTGACTTTTGCGTAGACTCCCCGGCAACGGCGCCAGAAATCCTTCTTGCTACCTCTTGAGCACTGCGTTGGTTTTCCCTTGAAGAGGAAAGGGTGATGCAGCAAAGTAGCGTAAGTATTTCCCTCAGTTTTTGAGAACCAAGGTATCAATCCAGTAGGAGGCCACGCACGAGTCCCTCGGACCAACACAAACAAATAAATCCTCGCAACCAACGCGATAAGGGGTTGTCAATACCTACACGGTCACTTACGAGAGTGAGATCTGATAGATATGATAAGATAATATTTTTGGTATTTTTATGATAAAGATGCAAAGTAAAGAAAGTAAAATAAAAACGGCGCCAGAAATAGCTTGTTGTCGGGAGATTAATATGATGGAGAATAGACCCGGGGGCCATAGGTTTCACTAGTGGCTTCTCTCAAGAGCATAAGTATTTACGGTGGGTGAACGAATTATTGTTGAGCAATTGACATAATTGAGCATAGTTATGAGAATATCTAGGTATGATCATGTATATAGGCATCACGTCCGAGACAAGTAGACCGACTCCTGCCTGCATCTACTACTATTACTCCACACATCGACCGCTATCCAGCATGCATCTAGAGTATTAAGTTCATAAGAACAGAGTAATGCTTTAAGCAAGATGACATGATGTAGAGGGATAAACTCATGCAATATGATATAAACCCCATCTTGTTATCCTTGATGGCAACAATACAATACGTGCCTTGCTGCCCCTACTGTCACTGGGAAAGGACACCGCAAGATTGAACCCAAAGCTAAGCACTTCTCCCATTGCAAGAAAGATCAATCTAGTAGACCAAACCAAACTGATAATTCGAAGAGACTTGCAAAGATAACCAATCATACATAAAAGAATTCAGCGAAGATTCAAATATTGTTCATAGATAAACTTGATCATAAACCCACAATTCATCGGTCTCAACAAACACACCGCAAAAGAAGATTACATCGAATAGATCTCCACGAGAGAGGGGGAGAACATTGTATTGAGATCCAAAAAGAGAGAAGAAGCCATCTAGCTAATAACTATGGACCCGAAGGTCTGAGGTAAACTACTCACACATCATCGGAGAGGCTATGGTGTTGATGTAGAAGCCCTCCGTGATCGATGCCCCCTCCGGCGGAGCTCCGAAACAGGCCCCAAGATGGGATCTCACGGGTACAGAAGGTTGCGGCGGTGGAATTAGGTTTTTGGCTCCGTATCTGGTAGTTTGGGGGTACGTAGGTATATATAGGAGGAAGGAGTACGTCGGTGGAGCAACAGGGGGGCCACGAGGGTGGAGGGCGCGCCCAGGGGGTAGGCGCGCCCCCCTACCTTGTGCCCTCCTGGTTGATGTCTTGACGTAGGGTCCAAGTCCTCTGGATCACGTTCGTTCCAAAAATCACATTCCCGAAGGTTTCATTCCGTTTGGACTCCGTTTGACATTCTTTTTCTGCGAAACTCTGAAATAGGCAAAAACAACAATTCTAGGCTGGGCCTCCGGTTAATACGTTAGTCCCAAAAATAATATAAAAGTGTATAATAAAGCCCAATAATGTCCAAAACAGAATATGATATAGCATGGAGCAATCAAAAATTATAGATACGTTGGAGACGTATCAGATGACAAAGATGATGAAGATGACGAAGATGATGAAGATAATGAGGACCCACTCAATGAAGATGATGAGAACCCACTTCATGAAGCCATCGTAGCTCAAAGAATGAGGCTGAGCGAGGAGGAGGTGTGCAACCTATGGGACATAATTCCTCCACGTATGACTTTGTCGGGGTGCCATTCGTGACCCACCTGACAAGTACCATGGTCGATCGGCATGAAATGGTATGTTATACTGACTGTAGTAATTTGATGATATATATATATATGCTTTATTGTTATACTTACAAATGCAAATTATCCGATGATATGCTTAGTGAATCTGATGATATGCTTAGTGTAGAGTCCAATCATATGCTGTGTGGAATCTAGTCGATGATATTGTTTAGTGTAGAGTCTGACCACATGCTTATTAGTGTAGAATCCAAGGAACTATTAATAGTGTAGATAATCCATATATACTTATTAGTAGAATTAATGCTTAATTAGTACAAATGTGTAGTATTGTGTCTTTTGATATTGTAGAAATCTATACTTAATAGAAATATATTTGCAAGAGTATGTGTGAGGCTATTTATTAATTGATATGTTTTTCTTATTCAGAAATTGCCAAAGAACCTATCTGTGAGTTGTGGTATCGAGCCTAATGAAGAAGGCTCATCTGGACTACGCCTTACCGCAAGGGGCTCCATCACCACATGTACTTGCCGCATGGACACAGACGGACGCACACACTTAAACTCGGTTGGGTGGAAGAGATTCCTCATTGGCAAGAATCTTCGTGTTGGACAGGCCATCCAAATTACTATCAGGAACACCCACCGCCCAGGCTTGAGGATGATGATCGTCGTCGATATCATCTAGAACTACATATGTGTGTGTGGTTATATCATCTAGAACTACATATGATGATCGTCGTCGATATCATGTAGAACTACATATGATGATCGTCATCGATATCATCTAGAACTACATATGATGATCGTCGTTGATATCACCTAGTACTGCTTGAGGATGCATGTTGAGTATATATGAAATTGTTATCTAGTACTCCCTCCGTTCCAAATTACTCATCGTGGTTTTAGTTCAAATTTGAACTAAAACCACAACGAGTAATTTGGAACCGAGGGAGTACTACCTAGTACCTATAATGCTTTATGAAATTGATATCTGGTAGTACCTAGTATCTGGAAATTGCAATTTATTAAAGCTGAAACGGGGTAGGAAGCCAGGGAAAATGATGAAAGATATAGCAGTAGCGCAGGCTAGGAAATCGCTACAGCTAATTAATAGTAGCGCATTCCGGAAAAGCGCTGCTGATATAGTCAATAGTAGTAGCACGAGTACAGACCGCGCTACTACTAACAGTTAGTTGTAGCGCCGTAGTAGTAGCACGGCTGCCCGCGCTGCTGATAGCCTCAAAACCCGCGCTACTACTAGGGTTTTCCCTAGTAGTGGTGGGACGTCACCGAGCTGAACGTGTGCAGATCGCGGAGGTGCCGTACGTTCGGTACTAGGATCAGTCGATCATGAAGACGTACGACTACATCAACCGCGTTGTCATAATGCTTCCGCTTACGGTCTACGAGGGTACGTAGACAACACTCTCCCCTCTCGTTGCTATGCATCACCATGATCTTGCGTGTGCATAGGAATTTTTTTTTGAAATTACTACGTTCCCGAACAGTTTTCCATGCAACATTACCCAACAAACCTCGCACCCCTCAAGGATAGCCCGCCAGACTTGAGATGGTCAGTTACCCAATTCAGCTGTCAGGATGGTTCCTTGGGGAAATAGACTGCCTTCAACAACCGAGCACACAAAGAATCCGGTTGTTGTAGCATCCTCCATGATTGTCGTGCCAAAAGTGCTAGATTAAAGAGCTCAAAATCACGAAAACCAAGACCTCCCATGTATTTTGGCTGAGTCATAGTCTTCCATGACACCCAAGATGGCTTCCTTTTTCCTTCCTTACTCCCCCGCCAAAATTGCCTAATGAGCTTGTTAAGATGTTCACACAGCCCCCTTGGTAATTTAAAGCAAGACATAAAGAAAGATGGCACAACTTGTGCCACTGACTTTACTAAAACTTATTTCCCAATTGAGGACCGGGACTTGTCTATCCACCCTTTCACCTTATTACATAGCCTATCTTTCAGATATTTGAAAGCACCAAATTTTGAAGTACCTATATCAAAAGGCATGCCTAGGTACTTGTCATTCAAAGTTTCATTCGGCACATTCAGAATCCCTTTTATCTCTTCTTTGATATGTGAAGGACAACCTTTACTAAAGAAAATTGATGACTTGGAAGAATTGGTTCTTTGACCTGAAGCTAGACAATATTTATCCAACAGGTTTGATACTTCTGTCGCCCCTCCACCAGTTGCTTTGAAGAACAGCAAGCTATCATCTGCGAATAACAAGTGGTTAACAGGCGGTGCCGACGGCGCCACTTGAATCCTACCAAGTTGAGATGACTCACTTAGATTTTTTTTTAACAAGCCCAAAAGACCCTCCGCTGCCAACAAGAACAAGGGGAGATTTGATCTCCCTGGCGAATACCTTTGCTAGGTTTGATTCCTCCAATATCTTTCCATTAAACGGAACTGAGTATGAGACCAAGCTGACAATATTCATCACAATATTCACCCACATATGCGAGAAGCCCAGTTTCAGCATTATATCTCTCAGATAGTCCCATTCTACTCGGTCATACGCTTTCATCATATCCAACTTCAGAGCACAATGATGATGCTTGACTGCTTTATTTCGCTTCATAAAATGTAAACACTCGTAGGCCACAATGATGTTGTCTATAATCAGACGAACCGAGACAAATGTTGACTGTTCTGCCGAAATAATATGAGGAAGCACTAGCTTCAAATGATTATCAATAACCTTGGAAGCTATCTTATATAAAGCATTGCACAAACTGATGGGGCGGAACTGTGATAGCAAAGTCAGATTTTTTACCTTCGGAATTAGGACCAAGAACGTTTTGTTTATACCTTTTCAGCTCTCTTGGCCTTTGAGAATTTTTAGAACAGCCGATGTTACCTCCTGCCCGCACACAACCCAATGTTTCTCGAAAAAATGCGCGGGAAACCCATCGGGACCCGGTGATTTAGTAGGGAACATTTGATATAGAGTTATCTTCACTTCATCCTCTGTATACTCAGCATCCAAAAGGACACGCATGTCAACTATTATCTTTTGAGGGACTGAATCGAGTACCTCTTGCATGTTTGTGCACCCATCCGAAGTGTACAAATCCTTAAAAAAATTGTGTCATCATAGCTTCCATCTCGTCATTATCTTATGTTACCTGCCCACTTGGCTCAGTAAGAGCTGTGATACGATTCTTCCTTCTACTCATCGACGCTCTCTGCTGAAAATACTTTGTATTCTTATACCCATATGTAAGCCAATCCACTATAGACCTCTGCCTGTGCAATATCTCTTCCCTCTAGTACAGCTTGCTAGCCTGTCTGCTACCTTTATCTCTAAATGGCTAGGCCCAATCCGACCTGGTATGTCCTTCAGAATTTTGAGCTCGCTCATAAGCTGTTTTATCTCCCTCTTAACGCTACCAAAGGTGTATTTGTCCCAGGTGCACAAATGCTCACCAAGTTCCTTTAACTTCTCATGTACTTCTGTCGCCGATGTCACCTTGTGTTCACCATTCCACTTGGCCACAACAAAAGTATTCAGATTTGGGTGCCTCTCCCATATCCTCATATTTAAAATTCTTTGGTTGATGGCTCTCATTGTTATCTTCCAACATCTTCATAACTATAGGACCATGATCCAAGCACGCTATCGTTTCATTTACCACTTCTGCAAGGGGGAAAATTAAGTTCCACTCCGAATCTGCAACAGTCCGGTCTAGGCGGACGCGGGTGTATGATCCACCTGAGACCTTTTTCTCAAATGTCCACATCCTCCCTTTGTATCCAAGATCAGCAAGACCACAAATATCTAAGGCATCCCGGAATCCATCCATTTGTCCTTGACCCCTCAGGTTAACTACATCATGTTCCGATTGCAACAACACTTCGTTGAAGCCTCCTAGCGCCATCCACGGTAAATCTGATGCTCCTGCTATTGAGCATAATGTTTCCCACGTCTTATAATGCTCTATCACTTGGGCTTCCCCGTACACGCAAGTTAGCCTCCAAGGTCTCGGTCCAAGCTCACATATGTTAACATCAATATGATATCTAGAATAACCCTTAACTTCTAACTTTGTTGCATAATTCCAATAAATTACAAGTCCGCCGCTCCTCCCGGAGCTTCCAACAGCAAAAGATCTATCATAGACAAAAGATTGAGCTAGTATCTCTGCATGTACATTAGTTAGTTGAGTCTCCACTAAACACAGTACGGTCGGGGAAAATTTGGCCGTGAGAACACGGACCTCTTGAACTGTTGCGGGGTTGCCCAAACCGCAACAGTTCCAACATAACGTATTCATTGCGGTGGGCAGTCCTCCTCTCGGGAGGCCGCCTGAACCCGTGTAGCATGTTCCTATTCTTCTGTGTAGTACATCTTGACGTACTCTTCATCTCCATCCTGCCTCCTTCTCTTGATAATCTGAGATTTCTCCGGTGTAGTATTTGGGTCTTGTGCATTCAAAACCAGAGTAGACCCTTCAATCATCAGAACTGCATCTACCACTTTACGCCAGGTTTGGTACTGACTGTCCTCGGATATTGACAGAGCCATCCGAAGCAATCAATCTCTTCCTTGCTCCCCTATCATTACCAGCAACTTCCTACTGTATGTACTCCATCCCCACCCTTCCAGCATCCACGTCTCCCTTGTTCATAAAAGCACCTCTCCCCCCTCCTTCTCTTCCACCCCAACCACCTCGGCCTCCTGTATCATCCCCTCCCCCCATCCTACCTCGACCTCATCCTCTTCCTTCCCTCCCCCCTCGTCCTCCCATAGGTATGTCCATAAAATATTATCATATACAATACTAAACTTATAAAATATAAAAATTAAATTCAGAGTGCATCTAATGATATTGATTTCATATTGTAAGTGTTGATACATTTTTCAATAAAATTGGTCAAACTTTTTGAAGTTTGACTTTCGACAAATCTTATATCCAGAGTAAAAAGGACCGGGGAGAGTACGTGGATGGAATGTGGAATTTACTTCCCAGCGAATTGACAAAATTACACGAAGAAAATGCCAACTGAGCCAGCGACCCCCCAATCCCGCGCCCGCTCGCACGCCGTCCCCATCATCGCCAATCCAACTTTCTCTCCTCATCATCTGCTCCTTCCAATGACATTTGCTCGTCCTCGGCTCTTTCCACTGCCACCTCCCCATGCCACATCACCACGCCACATCCCCATGCCTCCTGACCCTGAGGCCTCTGCGCCTCCCCTGGAATGACAACGGTGACCCTGACCAAGAGCATGATGTTGCCTTCCCACACACCGACGCCCCCGTCCAAGCAAACACTCTGTATGTAGGAGAATACATTAGAATTGGACGAGCAGAGAAACGAAACTGCCTGCTGGGTCGCTCGCGGGCGACTTCGGAGGCCACCACCAGTCCTAGAGGTCTTCGATACCACTACTCCCTCCCTTGTCGTAGCCAAAGGAGCCCATCGATCTAAGCCCCGCGGTGGACGGCAATGGCGAGGACGTGCATTGTCTTCTTTGGCACCTCCAATCCATCCCTCATATCCAAGGTTCTGGAGTCGTCATCTGCTCTTCGGTCGGCGTGAGTTGACTCCTCGACGGTTGTTTGCACTCTTCGTCTCCAATGGGGAGGCCTCGTATGCATCCAGCATGGATGCTGCAGCAAGGTGGGCTACGGCGTCGAGAACAGATCTGCCTTACTTTAGATTAGGTCATGTCGGCCCCTTGGCCAATGGGTCTGGGCAGGGCTATCTCCAGTGAGATGGCAATCAGTGGTGATGTGATATGTCATCAGTGTTGGTTCCTGTGATGATGACTCCGGCCTGCGACCGCGGCCTCGCTGCAGATTGTGGGGCCACCGAAAGGTCTTCGCGAGGATTCATCTCTCCAGATCGGTGGTTGCCTCGGTGATGGGAATCTATGAACAACGGCTTGACGCAAAGGGTATGGTTGTGGAGCATCGGCGGTTGATTTTCTAACTCAGCGCATGCAGCTGCTAGGAACACAAAAAATTGGTGACGACAACACATTATTGACTTCGATGGTGGAGCTTCCGTAGTACCTGGTTTCGAGCTCCGGGTAGAAGAGAGAGAAAGGACGAAGGTCGTCCCCTATGCTTTAGACGTAGGCTCTATAGTATGCTATACTGTGTACTGCACCTGAAGTGTGCCTTGCCATGAATTAGTCAAGGGGTACAAGAGTGATCCAGGAATGGATCACATGACAGCGGTCGAACTTATCCTTAGTAACTAGTGGACTAAGGAATTTTCTCGATTATGGAGGTGGTAAAAGAGTTCGTCGTAAGGGGTTACGTCGATGCAAACTTTGACACTAATCCGGATGACTCTGAGTAGTAAACTGGATTCGTATAGTAGAAGCAGTTATTTGGAATAGCTCCAAGTAGCGCGTGGTAGCTACATCTACAAGATGACATAGAGATTTGTAAAGCACACACGGATCTGAAAGGTTCAGACCCGTTGACTAATAACCTCTCTCACAAGCGAGATATGAACAAACCCCATGGGTGTTGGATTCATTACAATCACATAGTGATGTGAACTAGATTATTAACTCTAGTGCAAGTGGGAGACTGTTGGAAATATGCCCTAGAGGCAATAATAAATGGTTATTATTGTATTTCCTTGTTCATGATAATTGTCTATTGTTCATGCTATAATTGTATTAACTGGAAACCGTAATACATGTGTGAATATATAGACCACAACATGTCCCTAGTAAGCCTCTAGTTGACTAGCTCGTTGATCAATAGATGGTCATGGTTTCCTGGCCATGGACATTGGATGTCGTTGATAACGGGATCACATCATTGGGAGAATGATGTGATGGACAAGACCCAATCCTAAGCATAGCACAAGATCGTGTAGTTCGTTTGCTAGAGCTTTTCTAATGTCAAGTATCATTTCCTTAGACCATGAGATTGTGCAACTCCCAGATACATTAGGAATGCTTTGGGTGTATCAAACGTCATAACGTAACTGGGTGGCTATAAAGGTGCACTACAGGTATCTCCGGAAGTGTCTGTTGGGTTGGCACGAATCGAGACTGGGATTTGTCACTCCGTATGACGGAGAGGTATCTCTGGGCCCACTCGGTAATGCATCATCATAATGAGCTCAATGTGACTAATGAGTTAGCCACGGGATCATGCGTTACGGAACGAGTAAAGAGACTTTCCGGTAATGAGATTGAACGAGGTATTGGGATACCGACGATCGAATCTCGGGCAAGTAACATACCGATAGACAAAGGGAATTGTATACGGGATTGATTGAATCCCCGACATCGTGGTTCATCCGATGAGATCATCGTGGAACATGTGGGAGCCAATATGGGTATCCAGATCCCGCTATTGGTTATTGACCGGAGAGGTGTCTCGATCATGTCTGCATGGTTCCCGAACTCGTAGGGTCTACACACTTAAGGTTCGGTGACGCTAGAGTTGTTATGGGAAATAGTATGTGGTTACCGAAGGTTGTTCGGAGTCCCGGATGAGATCCCGGACGTGACGAGGATCTCCAGAGTGGTTCGGAGGTGAAGATCAATATATTGGACGAAGGGTATTGGAGTCCGGAATTGTTCTGGGAGCACCGGGTGACGACCAGCGTGACCGAAAGGTGTTTCGGAGGCCCCGGCAAGCGTTGGGGGGCCTTATGGGCCAAGGGGAGGGGGCACACCAGCCCACTAAGGGGCTGTGCGCCCCTCCCAACCCCTCTCATGTAACGTGGAGAGGTGGGGGCGCCTCCCCTAGGGCAGCCACCCCTCCCGGCTTTGGGGGCAAGTTTCCCAGGGGTGGGGGCGCCCAAACCCATCTAGGGTTTCCCCTGTGGCCGCCGCCCCTCCCCTAGGGAACCCTAGGGCGCCTCCTCCATCCCCCTTCCCCCTATATATAGTGAGGGAGAGAGAGGGCAGCCGCACCCCTTGCCTGGCGCAGCCCTCTCCTCCTCCAACTCCTCCTCCTCCGTAGTGCTTAGCGAAGCTCTGCCGGAGAACCACGAGCTCCATCGCCACCACGCCATCATGCTGCTGGAGTTCTCCCTCAACTTCTCCTCTCCCCTTGCTGGATCAAGAAGGAGGAGACGTCCCCAGGCTGTACGTGTGTTGAACGCGGAGGCGCCGTCCGTTCGGCGCTAGATCGGATCTTCCGCGATTTGAATCGCCGCGAGTACGAATCCATCAACCGCGTTCTTGTAACGCTTCTGCTTAGCGATCTTCAAGGGTATGAAGATGCACCCCCTCTCTCTCTCATTGCTAGCATCTCCTAGATTGATCTTGGTGACACGTAGGAAAATTTTGAATTATTGGTACGTTACCCAACAGTGGCATCATGAGCTAGGTCTATGCGTAGATTCTATGCACGAGTAGAACACAAAGTAGTTGTGGGCGATGATTTGTTCAATTTTCTTACCGTTACTAGTCTTATCTTGATTCAGCGGCATTGTGGGATGAAGCGGCCCGGACCGACCTTACACGTACTCTTACGAGAGACAGGTTCCACCGACTGATATGCACTTGATGCATAAGGTGGCTAGCGGGTGTCTGTCTCTCCCACTTTAGTCGGATCGGATTTGATGAAGAGGGTCCTTATGAAGGGTAAATAGCAATTGGCATATCACCATTGTGGCTTTTGCGTAGGTAAGAGAAACGTTCTTGCTAGAAACCCATAGCAGCCACGTAAAACATGCAACAACAATTAGAGGGCGTCTAACTTGTTTTTGCAGGGTATGCTATGTGATGTGATATGGCCAAAAGTATGTGATGAATGATATATGTGATGTATGAGATTGATCATGTTCTTGTAATAGGAATCACGACTTGCATGTCGATGAGTATGACAACCGGCAGGAGCCATAGGAGTTGTCTTAATTTATTGTATGACCTGCGTGTCAATGAAAACGCCGTGTAATTACTTTACTTTATTGCTAACCGTTAGCCATAGTAGTAGAAGTAATAGTTGGCGAGACAACTTCATGAAGACACGATGATGGAGATCATGGTGTCATGCCGGTGACGAAAGTGATCATGCCACGCCTCGAAGATGGGGATCAAAAGGCGCAAGATGATATTGGCCATATCATGTCACTTTATGATTTGCATGTGATGTCTGTCATGTTTACATCTTATTAGCTTAGAACAACGGTAGCATAAATAAGATGACCCCTCTCTAAAATTTCAAGAATGTGTTCCGCCTAACTGTGCACCGTTGCGAAGGATCATTGTTTTGAAGCACCACGTGATGATCGGGTGTGATAGATTCTAACGTTCGCATACAACGGGTGTAAGCCAGATTTACACATGCGAAACACTTAGGTTGACTTGACGAGCCTAGCATGTACAGAAATGGCCTCGGAACACAAGAGACCGAAAGGTCAAACATGAGTCGTATAGCAGATACGATCAACATGAAGATGTTCACCGATGATGACTAGTCCGTCTCACGTGATGATCGGACACGGCCTAGTTGACTCGGATCATGTATCACTTAGATGACTAGAGGGATGTCTATCTGAGTGGGAGTTCATTAAATAATTAGATGAACTTAATTATCATGAACATAGTCAAAAGGTCTTTGCAAATTATGTCGTAGCTTACGCTTTAGTTCTACTATTTAAGATATGTTCCTAGAGAAAATTTAGTTGAAAGTTGATAGTAGCAATTATGCGGACTGGGTCCGCAAACTGAGGATTGTCCTCATTGCTGCATAGAAGGCTTATGTCCTTAATGCACCGCTCGGTGTGCTGAACCTCAAGCGTCGTTTGTGGATGTTGCAAACATCTGACATACACATTTTGATGACTACGTGATAGTTCAGTGCGTAATGTTAAACGGTTTAGAATTGAGGCACCAAAGACATTTTGAAACGTCGCGGAACATATGAGATGTTCCAAGAGCTGAAATTGGGATTTTAGGCTCGTGCCCACGTCAAGAGGTGTGAGACCTGTGACAAGTTTCTTAAGCCTGCAAACTAAGGGAGAAAAGCTCAATCGTTGAGCATGTGCTCGGATTGCCTGAGTACTACAATCGCTTGAATCGAGTGGGAGTTGTCTTCCAGATGAGATAGTGATGGTTCTCCAAAGTCACTGCCACCAAGCTACTAGAGCTTCGTGATGAACTATAACATATCAGGGATAGATATGATGATCCTTGAGCTATTTGCGATGTTTGACACCGCGAAAGTAGAAATCAAGTAGGAGCATCAATTGTTGATGGTTAAGAAAACCACTAGTTTCAAGAAGGGCAAGGGAAAGAAGGGATACTTCATGAAACGGCAAATCAGTTGCTGCTCTAGTGAAGAAACCCAAGGTTGAACCCAAACCCGAGACTAAGTGCTTCTGTAATGAGGGGAACGGTCACTGAAGCAGAACTACCCTAGATACTTGGTAGATGAGAAGGCAGGCAAGGTCAACAGAAGTATATTGGATATACATTATATTAATGTGTACTTTACTAGTACTCCTAGTAGCACCAGGGTATTAGATACCGGTTCGGTTGCTAAGTGTTGGTAACTCGAAATAAAAGGCTACGGAATAAACGGAGACTAGCTAAAGGTGAGATGACGATATGTGTTGGAAGTGTTTCCAAGGTTGATGTAATCAAACATCGTACACTCCCTCTACCATCGGGATTGGTATTAAACCTGAATAATTGTTATTTGGTGTTTGCGTTGAGCATAGACATGATTGGATTATGTTTATCGCAATACGGTTATTCATTTAAGGAGAATAATGGTTACTCTGTTTATTTGAATAATACCTTCAATGGTCTTGCACCTAAAATGAATGGTTTATTGAATCTCGATCGTAGTGATACACATGTTCATGCCAAAAGATAAAAAATAGTAATGATAGTACCACATACTTGTGGCACTGCCATTTGAGTCATATTGGTATAAAACGCATGAAGAAGCTCCATGTAGATGGATCTTTGGACTCACTCGTTTTTTGAAAAGATTGAGACATGCGAACCATGTCTGTTGGTATATATGCATGAAGAAACTCCATGCAGATGGATCGTTTGGACTCACTTGATTTTGAATCACTTGAGACATGCAAATCATACCACATGGGCAAGATGACTGAAAGGCCTCGTTTTCAGTGAGATGGAACAAAAGAGCAACTTGTTGGAAGTAATACATTTGATGTGTGCAATCTAATGAGTGCTGAGGCACGCAGTGAATATCATTATGCTCTTACTTCACAGATGATTTGAGTAGATTCTAAGTATATTTACTTGATGAAATACAAGTCTGAAGTAATTTCAGAGTGAAGTAGAAGATCGTCGTGACAAGAGGATAAGATGTCTATGATATGATCATAGAGATGAATATCTGAGTTACGAGTTTGGTACACAATTAAGACATTGTGGAAATTGTTTCACAACTAATACCGCCTGGAACACCATAGTGTGATGGTGTGTCCGAACATAATAAATGTACCCTATTGGATATGGTGCATACCATGATGTCTCTTATCGAATTACAACTATCGTTTATGGGTTAGGCATTAGAGACAACCGCATTCACTTTAAATAGGGCACCACGCAATTCCATTGAGACGACACCGTATGAACTATGGTTTAGAGGAATCTAAGCTGTCGTTTCTTAAAAGTTTGGGGTTGCGACGCTTATGTGAAAAAGTTTCAGGCTGATAAGCTCGAACCCAAAGCAGATAAATGCATCTTCATAGAATACCCAAAACAGTTGGGTATACCTCCTATTTCAGATCCGCAAGCAAAAGTGATTGTTTCTAGAAACGGGTCCTTTCTCGAGGAAAAGTTTCTCTCGAAAGAATTGAGTGGGAGGATGGTGGAGACTTGATGAGGTTATTGAACCGTCACTTCAACTAGTGTGTGTAGCAGGGCACAGGAAGTTGTTCCTGTGGCACCTACAGCAATTGAAGTGGAAGCTTATGATAGTGATCATGAAACTTCGGATCAAGTCACTACCAAACCTCGTAGGTCGACAAGGATGCGTACTACTTCAGAGTGGTACGTAATCCTATCTTTGAAGTCATGTTGCTAGACAACAATGAACCTACGAGCTATGGAGAAGCGATGGTGGGCCCAGATTCCGACGAATGGCTCGAGGCCATAAAATCCGAGAGAGGATCCATGTATAGAAACAAAGTATAGACTTTGGAAGAACTACTTGATGGTCGTAAGGCTGTTGGGTGCAGATGGATTTTAAAAGGGAGACGGACAATGATGGTAAGTGTCACCATTAAGAAAGCTCGACTTGTCGTTAAGATGTTTTCTGACAAGTTCAAGGAGTTGACTACGATGAGATTTTCTCACTCGTAGCGATGCTAAGAGTCTGTTGAAATTATATTAGCAGTTACTGTATTATTTATGAAATCTTGCAGATAGGATGTCAAAAAACATTGTTTCCTCGACGATTTTCTTGAGGAAAGGTTGTATTTGATACAACCAGAAGGTTTTGTCAATCCTGAAAGATGCTAACAAGTATGCAAAGCTCCAGCAATCCTTCTAAGGACTAGAGTAAGCATCTCGGAGTTGGAATGTACGCTTTGATTAGATGATCAAAGATTTTGGGTTTTACAAAGTTTATGAGAAACTTATATTTCCAAAGAAGTGAGTGGGAGCACTATAGAATTTTTGATGAGTATATGTTGTTAACATATTGTTGATCAGAAATGATGTAGAATTTCTGGAAAGCATACAGGGTTATTTGAAAAGTGTTTTTCAATGGAAAACCTGGATCAAGCTACTTGAACATTGAGCATCAAGACCTATAAGGATAGATCAAAAACGTTTAATAGTACTTTCAAATGAATACATACCGTGACAAGATTTTGAAGGAGTTCAAAATAGATCAGCAAAGAAGGAGTTCATGGCTGTGTTACAAGGTGTGAGTATTGAGTAAGACTCAAGACCTGACCACGGCAGAAGAGAGAGAAAGGACGAAGGTCGTCCCCTATGCTTTAGACGTAGGCTCTACAGTATGCTATACTGTGTACCGCACCTGAAGTGTGCCTTGCCATGAATTAGTCAAGGGGTACAAGAGTGATCCAGGAATGGATCACATGACAGCGGTCGAACTTATCCTTAGTAACTAGTGGACTAAGGAATTTTCTCGATTATGGAGGTGGTAAAAGAGTTCGTCGTAAGGGGTTACGTCAATGCAAACTTTGACACTAATCCGGATGACTCTAAGTAGTAAACTGGATTCGTATAGTAGAAGCAGTTATTTGGAATAGCTCCAAGTAGCGTGTTGTAACATCCCAAATTTTCAATTTGGAATGTTATACATTAGATCATCATTGCATAGCATATTTTATTGCATTTTGGCAAATCCTCGAAAATCCTAAGCAACACAAGGACCCTCGAAGAGAGTTGGGGATTTTTACCGGTTTTCATATTTGATTTTTATCAAATAATAAAACGAGGATTTTTGGTTTTAATTATTTTTCTCTCCGAAAAATATTTCATATTAAAATAAATGAGAGGAGAAAATATGACTTCTCCACAATAATTGAAATATTGGAGAAAACATATTAAAATCAAATATTTGATTTTATTCGGATTCTATTTGCAATTTTTATTGCATTAGAAAATTTTCACGTTTTCAAAAGTGCAAATTTTGGGCCAAGAAAATGTTCACGTCGTCCTAATTATTTTAATTAGACGGTGAAAACTTGTTTTGGCATTTTTGGATTTTTATTTATTTTTCTACGATTTTTTTTATTTCGGCGGAATATTATTATTATTTTTAAATCCCCGCGCCCGACTGGGCCGAGGCCCAGCCGAGCCAGGCCGGCCCATCCCGCGTCGCCGTCTCCCTCATGGAGACCGGGACGAGCACGCCGCCGCCGCCCGAGTCCGGGACGGCCACGCCTCCCCGGCGCCCCCTTCCCCAAGCCGGAGTAGCCCCTCTCCCCACCTATATATACCCCGCCCTGCCGCCGCCTCCCTCACCTCGCCCCGCCGCTGAAACCCGCCGACGCCGGAGCCGGAGCCCGAAGCCGCCGCCGACGCAAGGAGCCCGCCCCGACGCCGTTCCGCCGCCACCCGCCGCCTCCCCGCACCCCGCCCGCACCCCGAAGCCCCGCCGGAGCCGCCCCGCCCCGCCGGAGGTAACCGAAGCCGCCGCCGAGTTCGGTTTTTTTTAAACGATTCGGTTTATTTTTTTAGGAACCCTAGGTTTATTTTTTTGTATAGATCGGTTTATTTTTTTCGCTTTAGTTTGTTAGTGAACGTTCACTGATTCGTTCATTTTAACGAACGTGTTCGTTGGTTAGTCGCTGTTAACGAACGTTCGTTCGTTTAACTGTTCGTCAGTTTTCTTTTTCGTCGGTTTTCCGCGATTATTCCAGATCGCGATTTCTGATCGGATCTTCGTTCTGGTATATCTTTTCGCTCGTTTATCAGAATCAGGCGATTCAAGCGCCTAGAGTTTCGTCTCGAAATTCTCTTTCCGTTTAACCTTCTCAAACAAGTTTTTGCTACTGTAAAATTTGACCTAGATCCAGATTAGTAAATGAAGCTTGTTTTCTTTCGCCGTTTGACTTTCGTTGCTTCGTTCGATTTGTTTCTTTTTGCAAACCGGAGTTCTTAAGTTGAACTTTCTGGTTAGATCTTTTATTTGAGTTTTACCTGTGCATTTGATGAGTGCTTATTGTATGCGTGTTTGTTTGTGATAGAGTACCCGGAGTGCGTCGCTTGCTACTTCAAATCTCTAAGTTTCACGGATCATCAGCAAGGCAAGTAACACTTTGATCATACCTCTTTTACTACCCAGTTTTATTGCATTAGACAAATCCTCAAACATTGCATGGCTAGGATCTAATTAAATTGTGGGTATTGGGAAGTAGTTGAGGTAGTACCTATTACCTGTTTTATTATCAAACCCTTGGGAGTTACTTCTACGTTTGCTTATATTGCTATGTTATGCTAGTAGACGTGGATTGGGTTTGAGTGTATCCATGACAGATGTGAGATTGTTAATATATGGTTAAACTTAAGGTGGCAACTAAAACTCACATCTGGGTGGATTGAGGTACCTGGGTATTCCAGGATTGCCTGTTTTTCTAAGGACCGCCACCCAGGCTCAAAGGGATCATGAGATTATTCATGCTAGAAACTTCCGTGTGCAGCCACAAGCTATTATGGGCTCTAGCATAGTTGATTAAGTTGTGTGAGCTCTTGAAGAGGTAGACTAGCAGATGTACGGGATGTAGGTGGTACTGTCTACCCGGAGTAGAGAGTTAACGCTTCTGAAAGACTGTGTCTCGGTCATCCGTTTCTCAAACATCATGTAGTGCGAGAATCAAGCAGAGGCGATCGAGTCTTGTGGGGAAAAGTGCACAAACCTCTACAGAGTGTACAAACTAATCATGGTTAGCTGTGTCCCCGGTTATGGACATCTTGAGTATCTAGTACTTGGATTATCATGTGAATCTCATCACCATGTTACTTTAATGAATTTTGTTGGTTTAATGATGATACTTAATTGGGATTGAGAATGCTGTCAACCATTCTCAATGTTTAACAACCACCATGATAGTTAAATAAAATTTATTCCTTTGTAGTAGGGAAAAATTGGCTTTTCGCAAAACTGTAACCATAGAGCCTTCTACCAGCCATATATGTATGTAGTATAGCATTATTATGTTCATTACTCTCTATGTGTTACATTGCCAGCATATTCCATGTGCTGGCCCGTTTCGGGCTGCAACGTTTCATGTTGCAGACTTTTCAGACGATGAGTAAGGTGCCTTAGGTCGTGGTCTTATACTCAGTGATGCCGTTGGAGTTGATGGACTCACTATTCTTCCAAGTCTTCCGTTGTTATCGTATTTAGATGGCCTTAAGCCATATTTATCATACTTATTCTCTTTTAAGATACTCGTTGTAATAAGTGTGTGATTGCTACTCTGTTATAAATCCTCCATTTGTACTGTGCGTGTCAGCATTACTGATCCAGGGATGACACTGGTGCACAGCAGCGCAGACTGTTTGAGGTCTGGTCGCTACAAAGGTGGTATCAGAGCACACGCTGACTATAGGACACGACCACTAAGCTTAAACCCTAGAACACTTCTCTCTTCTCATTTCTGACTCCTCTCCACTTTCTACTCTTTTAAGAATGGCGAACGCAAGGAACAAGTTCATGCAACCGGATGAAGAGACACCTTTTGGACGACACTTGAAGGAAGTCACTAAGTACCTGAACATCGGAATACCAAGCTTCACCGGAACCTACAACGCCACACTACCAGAAGAGGGGCACTGGAAGATTCAAGTTCAAGTTCCAGGAAGGACTTTTACGCCAGTCACTGAGCCTATAGAGTTTTCCTTTGATGCACCAACCTGGAGTTTAGGGAAGAGCATGGCAGCCCACATCTCTATGGGACGCGTTGGAGAAGTCTACCACAAGGAGCTTAAGGATACTATTTATCAGATTTGTGGACGCCGAGATGAGCAATGGGAGATGATCAGCACCAAGAAGGATGGATCAATTGCAGCTTTCATCCAGGAGCAAAACCAACACATTCGTCGCCAGGAGAACCAGATGTGCGCAGACATGATAGAACTGAAGAAGGCATTGACCAAGATCACAGAGTTGGAGGAAGAAATCAAGGCTACACGCGATGGATATGAGGAGGAGATCGCCACGTTGTTGGAGAAGAATGACGACCTGATAAAGAAGATCGGAGTTTTCATGGGAGACCCAACACCTGGAGGACAAGACGACGATTCTACTTGCCCGGATAACTACATCATCATTGATGACACCGACTCAGACCCCAGTGAAGATGACTTTGTTGATGAAGCTGGAGTAGATATCATGGAGTCTTCGAGCGATCAAAATTTCTAGTAGACCACCATATCAGTAGTAGTATTTCCCCATGTAAATAGTATAGCCCGAGCACTTTTGTAACGATAGTTAGATCGATTGTATGCCTTGTTTGTTTGATTGAGTGATATTGATTGTGTTTGTCTCATGAGCATATGGGTAGTGTTTTCTCTCTATACCTCATTCTATTCTATATCTCATCTTTTCTAAACCTATCAGATGCCTCCGAGACGCAACACCGAATTTGTTTTCCCACCGGAGATCACTCAGTAGATTCAGCAGCAGAAAGCCCTGATGCAAGTGTTGTTGGAAATATGCCCTAGAGGCAATAATAAATAGGTTATTATTATATTTCCTTGTTCATGATAATCGTTTATTATCCATGCTAGAATTGTATTGATAGGAAACTCAGATACATGTGTGGATACATAGACAACACCATGTCCCTAGTAAGCCTCTAGTTGACTAGCTCGTTGATCAATAGATGGTTACGGTTTCCTGACCATGGACATTGGATGTCATTGATAACGGGATCACATCATTAGGAGAATGATGTGATGGACAAGACCCAATCCTAAGCCTAGCACAAGATCGTGTAGTTCGTTTGCTCAGAGCTTTTCTAATGTCAAGTATCATTTCCTTAGACCATGAGATTGTGCAACTCCCGGATACCGTAGGAATGCTTTGGGTACACCAAACGTCACAACGTAACTGGGTGGCTATAAAGGTGCACTGCAGGTATCTCCGAAAGTGTCTGTTGGGTTGGCACGAATCGAGACTGGGATTTGTCACTCCGTGTAAACGGAGAGGTATCTCTGGGCCCACTCGGTAGGACATCATCATAATGTGCACAGTGTGACCAAGGAGTTGATCACGGGATGATGTGAGTTACGGAACGAGTAAAGAGACTTGTCGGTAACGAGATTGAACAAGGTATCGGGATACCGACGATCGAATCTCGGGCAAGTAACATACCGATAGACAAAGGGAATTATATACAGGATTGATTGAATCCCCGACATCGTGGTTCATCCGATGAGATCATCGTGGAACATTTGGGAGCCAACATGGGTATCCAGATCCCGCTGTTGGTTATTGACCGGAGAACGTCTCGGTCATGTCTGCATGGTTCCCGAACCCGTAGGGTCTACACACTTAAGGTTCGATGACGCTAGGGTTATAGGGAAAGTATGTACGTGGTTACCGAATATTGTTCGGAGTCCCGGATGAGATCCCGGACGTCACGAGGAGTTCCGGAATGGTCCGGAGGTAAAGATTTATATATGGGAAGTCCTGTTTTGGTCACCGGAAAAGTTTCGGGTGATATCGGTAATGTACCGGGACCACCGGGAGGGTCCCGGGGGTCCACCAAGTGGGGCCACCAGCCCCAGAAGGCTGCGTGGGCCAAGTGTGGGAGGGGACCAGCCCCAGGTGGGCTGGTGCGCCCCCCACCAAGGCCCAAGGCGCATGGGAGAGTGGGAGGGGCAAACCCTAGGTCCAGATGGGCCTTAAGGCCCACCCTAGTGGCGCCCCCCCTCCTCCCCTTGGCCGCCCCCCTAGATGGGAGCTAGGGCTAGCCGCCACCCCTTGGGGTGGGAACCCTAGAGGGGGCGCAGCCCCCCCCCTATATATAGTTGAGGTCTAGGGCTGCCCAACACATGAGTTTTCCGGTCTCTCTTGGCACAGCCCTACCTCTCTCCCTCCTCTTCCTCTCCCGCAGTGCTTGGCGAAGCCCTGCAGGATTGCCACGCTCCTGCATCACCACCACGCCGTCATGCTGCTGCTGGATGGAGTCTTCCCCAACCTCTCCCTCTCTCCTTGCTGGATCAAGGCGTCGGAGACGTCACCGGGCTGCACGTGTGTTGAACGCGGAGGCACCGTTCTTCGGTGCTTAGATCGGAATCAACCGCGATCTGAATCGCTACGAGTATGACTCCTTCATCCGCGTTCTTGCAACGCTTCCTCATCGCGATCTACAATGGTATGTAGATGCACTCCCCTTCCCCTCGTTGCTAGATTACTCCATAGATTGATCTTGGTGATGCGTAGAAAATTTTGAATTTCTGCTACGTTCCCCAACAGTGGCATCATGAGCTAGGTCTATGCGTAGTTTCTATGCACGAGTAGAACACAAAGTAGTTGTGGGCATAGATGTTGCCAATTCTTCTTGCCGCTACTAGTCTTATCTTGTTTCGGCGGCATTGTGGGATGAAGTAGCCCGGACCGACCTTACACGTACGCTTACGTGAGACAGGTTCCACCGACTGACATGCACTAGTTGCATAAGGTGGCTAGCGGGTGTCTGTCTCTCCCACTTTAGTCGGAACGGATTCGATGAAAAGGGTCCTTATGAAGGGTAAATAGAAATTGGCATATCACGTTGTGGTTTTAAGTAGGTAAGAAACGTTCTTGCTAGAAACCTATACAAGCCACGTAAAAAACTTGCAACAACAATTAGAGGACGTCTAACTTGTTTTTGCAGCATGTGCTATGTGATGTGATATGGCCAGAAGATATGATGAATGATATATGTGATGTATGAGATTGATCATATTCTTGTAATAGGGATCACGACTTGCATGTCGATGAGTATGACAACCGCCAGGAGCCATAGGAGTTGTCTTTATTTTTTGTATGACCTGCGTGTCATTGAATAACGCCATGTAAATTACTTTACTTTATTGCTAAGCGCGTTAGCCATAGAAGTAGAAGTAATCGTTGGCGCGACAACTTCATGAAGACACAATGATGGAGATCATGGTGTCATGCCGGTGACAAAGATGATCATGGTGCCCCGAAGATGGAGATCAAAGGAGCAAAATGATATTGGCCATATCATGTCACTATTTGATTGCATGTGATGTTTATCATGTTATGCATCTTATTTGCTTAGAACGACGGTAGTAAGTAAGATGATCCCTCACTAAAATTTCAAGAGACGTGTTCCCCCTAACTGTGCACCGTTGCTAAGGCTCGTTGTTTCGAAGCACCACGTGATGATCGGGTGTGATAGATTCTAACGTTCGAATACAACGGGTGTTGGCGAGCCTAGCATGTACAAACATGGCCTCGGAACACATGCAAAACACTTAGGTTGACTTGACGAGCCTAGCGTGTACAGACATGGCCTCGGAACACAAGAGATCGAAAGATCGAACATGAGTCGTATAGTAGATACGATCAACATGGAGATGTTCACCGATGATGACTAGTCCGTCTCAAGTGATGATCGGACACGGCCTAGTTTGACTTGGATCATGTATCACTTATATGACTAGAGGGATGTCTATCTGAGTGGGAGTTCAATAATCAGATGAACTTCATTATCATGAACATAGTCAAAAAGTCTTTGCAAATTATGTCATATCTTGCGCTTTAGTTCTACTGGTTAAGATATGTTCCTAGAGAAAATTTAGTTGTAAGTTGGTAGTAGCAATTATGCGGACTGGGTCCGTAAACTGAGGATTGTCCTCATTGCTGCACAGAAGGCTTATGTCCTTAATGCACCGCTCGGTGTGCTGAACCTCAACGTCGTCTGTAGATGTTGCGAAACATCTGACATACACGTTTTGATGACTACGTGATAGTTCAGTGCGTAATGCTAACGGTTTAGAATTGTGGCACCAAAGACGGTTTTTGAAACGTCGCAGAACATATGAGATTTTCCGAAGACTGAAATTGGGATTTCGGACTAGTGCCCACGTCAAGAGGTATGAGACCTCTGACAAGTTTCTTAAGCTTGCAAACTAAGGGAGAAAAGCTCAATCGTTGAGCATGTGCTCAGATTGTCTGAGTACTACAATCACTTGAATCGAGTGGGAGTTAATCTTCCAGATGAGATAGTGATGGTTCTCCATAGTCACTGCCACAAAGCTATTAGAGCTTCGTGATGAACTATAAATATCAAGGATAGATATGATGATCCATGAGCTATTCACGATGTTTGACACCGCGAAAGTAGAAATCAAATAGGAGCATCAATTGTTGATGGTTAGTAAAACCACTAGTTTTAAGAAGGGCAAGGGAAGAAGGGATACTTCATGAAACAGCAAATCATTTGCTGCTCTAGTGAAGAATCCCAAGGTTGAACCCAAACCCGAGACTAAGTGCTTCTGTAATGAGGGGAACGGTCACTGAAGCAGTACTACCCTAGATACTTGGTAGATGAGAAGGCAGGCAAGGTCGGCAGAAGTATATTGGATATACGTTATATGAATGTGTACTTTACTAGTACTCCTAGCAGGACCAGGGTATTAGATACCGGTTCGGTTGCTAAGTGTTAGTAACTCGGAATAAAAGCTGCGGAATAAACGGAGACTAGCTAAAGGTGAGATGCGATATGTGTTGGAAGTGTTTCCAAGGTTGATGTGATCAAGCATCGCATGCTCCCTCTACCATTGAGATTGGTGTTTGCGTTGAGCACAAACATGATTGGATTATGTTTATCGCAATACGGTTATTCATTTAAGGAGAATAATGGTTACTCTGTTTATTTGAATAATACCTTCAATGGTCTTGCACCTAAAATGAATCTCGATCGTAGTGATACACATGTTCATGCCAAAAGATATAAGATAGTAATGATAGTACCACATACTTGTGGCACTGCCACTTGAGTCATATTGGTATAGAACGCATGAAGAAGCTCCATGTAGAGGGATCTTTGGACTCACTCGTTTTTGAAAAAAATGAGACATGCGAACCATGTCTATTGGTATATATGCATGAAGAAACTCCATGCAGATGGATCGTTTGGACTCACTTGATTTTGAATCACTTGAGACATGCAAATCATACCACATGGGCAAGATGACTGAAAGGCCTCGTTTTCAGTAAGATGGAACAAGAGAGCTACTTATTGGAAGTAATACATTTTGATGTATGCAGTCCAATGAGTGCTGAGGCATGCAGGGGATATCGTTATGTTCTTACTTCACAGATGATTTGAGTAGATGCTGAGTGTATTTACTTGATAAAACACAAGTCTGAATTATTGAAAGGTTCAAGTAATTTCAGAGTGAAGTTGAAGATCGTCGTGACAAGAGGATAAAATGTTTGTGATATGATCATAGAGTTGAGTATCTGAGTTACGAGTTTGGCACACAATTAAGACATTGTGGAAAGTGTTTCACAATTGATACCGCCTGGAACACCATAGTGTGATGGTGTGTCCGAACATCATAACTGCACCCTATTGGATATGGTGCATACCATGATGTCTCTTATCGAATTACCACTATCGTTTATGGGTTAGGCATTAGAGATAACCGCATTCACTTTAAAAGGGGCACCACGCAATTCCGTTGAGACGACACCGTTTAGAGAAACCTAAGTTGTCGTTTCTTAAAAGTTTGGGGCTGCGAAGCTTATGTGAAAAAGTTTCAGGCTGATAAGCTCGAACCCAAAGCGGATAAATACATCTTCATAAGAATACCCAAAACAGTTGGGTATACCTCCTATTTCAGATCTGGAAGCAAAAGTAATTGCTTCTAGAAACGAGTCCTTTCTCGAGGAAAAGTTTCTCTCGAAAGAATTGAGTGGGAGGATGGTGGAGACTTGATAAGGTTATTGAACCGTCACTTCAACTAGTGTGTAGCAGGGCACAGGAAGTTGTTCCTGTGGCACCTATACCAATTGAAGTGGAAGCTTATGATAGTGATCATGAAACTTCGGATCAAGTCACCACCAAACCTCGTAGGACGACGAGGATGCGTGCTACTTCAGAGTGGTACGTGATCCTGTCTGAGATATCATGTTGTTGGACAATACTGAACCTACGAGCTATGGAGAAGCGATGGTGGGCCCATATTCCGACAAATGGTTAGAAGCCATGAAATCCGAGATAAATGGATCTTTGAGAAGAAGACGGACGTGGACGGTAATGTTACCGTCTATGAAGCTCGACTTGTGGCAAAGAGTATTTCCACAAGTTCAAGGAGTTGACTACGATAAGATTTTCTCATCCGTAGCGATGCTTAAGTCCGTCAGAATCATGTTAGCATTAGCTGCATTTATGAAATCTGGCAGATGGATGTCAAAACAAGTTTCCTTACCAGTTTTCGTAAGGAAAGGTTGTATGTGATACAATCAGAAAGGCTTTGTCGATCCTAAGGATGCTAAAAGGTATGCTAGCTCCAGCGATCCTTCCATGGATTAGAGCAAGCATCTCGGAGTCAGAATATACGCTTTGATGGAGTGATCAAAGTTTTTGGGTTTATACAAAGTTTGTTAGAAACTTGTATTTACAATAAAGTGAGTGGGAGCGCTACAACATTTCTGATAAGTATATGTGAATGACATATTGTTGATCCGAAATGATGTAAAATTTCTGGAAAGCATAAAGGGTTGTTTGAAAGGAGTTTTTCAAAGGAAGACCTGGATAAAGCTGCTTACATATTGGGCATCAAGATCTATAGAGATAGATCAAGACGCCTGATGATACTTTCAAAGAACGCACACCTTGACATGATTTTGAAAGAGTTCAAAATAGATCAGCAAAGAAGGAGTTCTTGGCTGTGTTACAAGGTGTGAGTATTGAGTAAGACTCAAGACCTGACCACAGCAGAAGAGAGAGAAAGGACGAAGGTCGTCCCCTATGCTTTAGACGTAGGCTCTATAGTATGCTATGCTGTGTACCGCACATGTAGTGTGCCTTGCCATGAGTTGGTCAAGGGGTACAATAGTGATCCGGGAATGGATCACATGACAGCGGTCGAACTTATCCTTAGTATCTAGTGGACTAAGGAATTTTCTCGATTATGGAGGTGAAAAGGAGTTCGTCATAAAGGGTTACGTCGATGCGAACTTTGACACTAATCCGGATGACTCTGAGTAGTAAACCGGATTCGTATAGTAGAGCAATTATTTGAAATGGCTCCAAGTAGCGTGTGGTAGCATCCACAAGATGACATAGATATTCGTAAAGCACAAACGGATCTGAAAGGTTCAGACCCGTTGACTAATAACCTCTCTCACAAGCATAACATGATCAAACCAGAACTCATTGAGTGTTAATCACATAGTGATGTGAACTAGATTGTTGACTCTAGTAAACTCTTTGGATGTTGGTCACATGGTGATGTGACCTATGAGTGTTAATCACATGGTGATGTGGACTAGATTATTGACTCTAGTGCAAGTGGGAGACTGTTGGAAATATGCCCTAGAGGCAATAATCAATAGGTTATTATTATATTTCCTTGTTCATGATAATCGTTTATTATCCATGCTAGAATTGTATTGATAGGAAACTCAGATACATGTGTGGATACATAGACAACACCATGTCCCTAGTAAGCCTCTAGTTGACTAGCTCGTTGATCAATAGATGGTTACGGTTTCCTGACCATGGACATTGGATGTCATTGATAACGGGATCACATCATTAGGAAAATGATGTGATGGACAAGACCCAATCCTAAGCCTAGCACAAGATCGTGTAGTTCGTTTGCTCAGAGCTTTTCTAATGTCAAGTATCATTTCCTTAGACCATGAGATTGTGCAACTCCCGGATACCGTAGGAATGCTTTGGGTGCACCAAACGTCACAACGTAACTGGGTGGCTATAAAGGTGCACTGCAGGTATCTCCGAAAGTGTCTGTTGGGTTGGCACGAATCGAGACTGGGATTTGTCACTCCGTGTAAACGGAGAGGTATCTCTGGGCCCACTCGGTAGGACATCATCATAATGTGCACAGTGTGACCAAGGAGTTGATCACGGGATGATGTGAGTTACGGTACGAGTAAAGAGACTTGCCGGTAACGAGATTGAACAAGGTATCGGGATACCGACGATCGAATCTCGGGCAAGTAACATACCGATAGACAAAGGGAATTGTATACGGGATTGATTGAATCCCCGACATCGTTGTTCATCCGATGAGATCATCGTGGAACATGTGGGAGCCAACATGGGTATCCAGATCCCGCTGTTGGTTATTGACCGGAGAACGTCTTGGTCATGTCTGCATGGTTCCCGAACCCGTAGGGTCTACACACTTAAGGTTCGATGACGCTAGGGTTATAGGGAAAGTATGTACGTGGTTATCGAATGTTGTTCGGAGTCCCGGATGAGATCCCGGACGTCACGAGGAGTTCCGGAATGGTCCGGAGGTAAAGATTTATATATGGGAAGTCCTGTTTTGGTCACCGGAAAAGTTTCGGGTGATATCGGTAATGTACCGGGACCACCGGGAGGGTCCCGGGGGTCCACCAAGTGGGGCCACCAGCCCCAGAAGGCTGCGTGGGCCAAGTGTGGGAGGGGACCAGCCCCAGGTGGGCTGGTGCGCCCCCACCAAGGCCCAAGGCGCATGGGAGAGTGGGAGGGGGCAAACCCTAGGTCCAGATGGGCCTTAAGGCCCACCCTAGTGGCGCCCCCCCCTCTCCTCCCCTTGGCCGCCCCCCTAGATGGGATCTAGGGCTGGCCGCCACCCCTTGGGGTGGGAACCCTAGAGGGGGCGCAGCCCCCCCCCCCCTATATATAGTTGAGGTCTAGGGCTGCCCAACACATGAGTTTTCCGGTCTCTCTTGGCACAGCCCTACCTCTCTCCCTCCTCCTCTCCCGCAGTGCTTGGCGAAGCCCTGCAGGATTGCCACGCTCCTCCATCACCACCACGCCGTCGTGCTACTGCTGGATGGAGTCTTCCCCAACCTCTCCCTCTCTCCTTGCTGGATCAAGGCGTGGGAGACGTCACCGGGCTGCACGTGTGTTGAACGCGGAGGCACCGTTCTTCGGTGCTTAGATCGGAATCAACCGCGATCTGAATCGCTACGAGTACGACTCCTTCATCCGCGTTCTTGCAATGCTTCCGCATCGCGATCTACAATGGTATGTAGATGCACTCCCCTTCCCCTCGTTGCTAGATTACTCCATAGATTGATCTTGGTGATGCGTAGAAAATTTTGAATTTCTGCTATGTTCCCCAACAAGTGTTAGTACAGAACCAAGGCAACAACAACAACAACAACCCACCACCACCACCTGTTGATCACTTAGCCCGTTTCTTGAGGCTAAATCCGCCGGTGTTTTCCAGCAGCACCGAGCCGGTTGTTGCAGATGATTGGCTCTGCAAAGTTGGAAGGGAGTTTACCACTGCAGGATGCACAGATGCGGAGAGAGTGCGTTTTGCCGCACATCAGCTTGACGGACCCGCAGCATCATGGTGGGAGAATTACACAGCCACACACCCTATTGACACTGTCACATGGGACCAATTTCAGCAAGCTTTCCGTACTGCCCATGTTTCAGCAGGAGCTATGGCTATGAAGAAGCGTGAGTTTCGCAACCTACGCCAAGGAGGACGCACCGTAGGCCAGTATGTGGAGGACTTTAGTAAGTTAGCACGTTATGCTCCAGATGAAGTTGCTACAGATGCAGCCAAGCAGGAGAAGTTTCTCGAAGGACTGAATGATGAGCTGAGCATGCAGCTGATGGTAGCAACTTTCAACAACTACCAGGAGTTGGTAGATAGAGCACTCATGATTGAAGGGAAGCAGCAGCAGATTGAAAACCGTAAGAGGAAGTATGGACAAGGGAAGTACAAATTCTGGAGCTCAGCAGAAGCCATGTTTTGCCCCGAAATCGGGAGGACAGTTTCAGCATACCCATGGAGGAGGTAGCTCGCACAACCATAATGGCCCCAAGAATGGTAATGGGAATGGAGGAAGCAACGGGCAGAACCGTAATAACCCATCTACCCCAGTCAAGAGGGATCTAAGTCACGTTACTTGTTTCAAGTGCCAGAAGACTCGACATTATGCAACTGAATGCCCTGAAGCCCAGAATGGAAATGGCAATGGAAGCTCTGGGAAGAAGCCGAACCCTTTCAACAAAGGACATGTGAACCACGTTAGCGTGGAGGAGGTAGAAGCTCAGCCAGATGCAGTAATAGGTAAGTTTTTGGTTAAGTCATTTACTGCACTCGTTCTTTTTTATACTGGTGCATCGCATTCATACATATCAAGGGGTTTTGTGGATAAGTATAAACTGCCAACCCAAGCCCTTAGGTCACCCATGTTAGTAACCTCGCCAGGAGCAGAGTATATGGCTAATTTATGGTGTGATCGGTTACCATTAAGGATTGGTAACTACGTGTTTCCCTCGGACCTAATAGTATTGGAATCGCAAGGATTGGATGTGATATTAGGCATGGATTGGTTTTCAAAGTATGGAGGGAACATTGAGTGCGCCAGTAAGACGATTTTGCTTACCACCCCAGAAGGAAGAAGGATTAAGTATGTATCCCGGCATATGCCGAAGAGGACTTAGGTGAATTCCTTATCAGGAGTTGTACAGGATGAAGTACCAGTGGTGCAGGATTTCCCTGACGTATTTCCAGAAGAGTTGCCAGGCATGCCACCGGATAGAGACATTGAGTTTCTGATTGAACTTTTGCCAGGCACAGGACCAATATCTAAGAGACCGTACAGGATGCCCGCAAAAGATTTGGAGGAAGTTAAGAAGCAGATTAAGGAGTTACTGGATAAAGGCTATATTCGCCCAAGTTCGTCACCTTGGGGATCACCCGTACTTCTAGTGGAGAAGAAAGATGGATCGTTGAGGATGGTTGTTGATTATCGTGGATTGAATGAAGTGACCATCAAAAATAAGTACCCACTGCCGATGATCAATGATTTGTTTGACCGCTTACAAGGAGCTAAGGTATTTTCCAAGATCGATCTACGATCAGGATACCATCAGTTAAAGATTCGAGAGCAGGATATACCTAAGACGGCTTTTACCACCAGGTATGGGCTGTATGAGTATACCATTATGTCATTTGGTCTGACTAACGCACCTGCCTATTTCATGAACCTGATGAACAAAGTGTTTATGGAGTTTTTGGATAAGTTCGTCGTGGTGTTCATTGATGATATTTTGGTCTACTCAAAGAACGAAGAGGAGCATAAGGAGCATTTGCGTTTGGTACTTGAGAAGCTCAGAGAACATCAGTTATACGCCAAGTTCAGCAAATGTGAGTTTTGGCTGAAGGAAGTTGGATTCCTCGGACATGTTATATCCGGAGAAGGAATAGCAGTAGACCCCACCAAAGTTGACACAGTAACGAGCTGGAAAGCACCCACGTCAGTTGGAGAGATCCAGAGTTTTCTTGGACTTGCAGGATACTACCGGAGGTTCATTGAGAATTTCTCGAAGATTGCTAAACCCATGACAGAGCTGTTAAAGAAGGACACCAAGTTCAATTGGACTAAGGATTGTGAAGCTAGTTTTCAGGAGTTGAAGAAACGTTTGGTTACATCACCAGTGTTGATTCTACCAGACCAACACAAGGATTATGAAGTTTATTGCGACGCTTCTCGTCGAGGACTTGGAGCAGTGCTTATGCAGGAAGGAAGAGTTGTTTCATATGCTTCACGGCAACTTAAACCCCATGAGAAGAATTATGCCACGCATGATCTGGAGTTAGCAGCCGTAGTGCATGCGTTGAAGACATGGAGACATTTTCTCATCGGAAATCACTATGAGGTGTACACGGATCACAAGAGTTTGAAGTACATATTCACGCAAAAGGAGTTGAATCTCAGGCAAAGGAGATGGTTGGAACTCATAAAGGATTATGATATGAGATTGCATTATCACCCTGGAAAGGCTAACGTAGTAGCAGACGCGTTGAGCCGCAAGAGTCATGTCAACACACTCATGACCGGAGAGTTACCGAAAGTATTAGCCGAGGATCTTCGCGAGCTATGTTTGGAGATAGTACCGAGAGGTTACGTAGCAACATTGGAGATTCAGTCTACCTTGATGGAAAAGATCAGGGAAGCTCAAAAGACAGACAAGGAGATTGCAGAGATAAAGGAAAGAATGAGTAAAGGAAAAGCCAAGGGATTTCGTGAGGATGAGCACGATACCTTATGGTTTGAGGACCGCGTTTATGTGCCTAATGATCCGGAGATCAGGAAGTTGATCTTGCAAGAGGCCCATGATTCACCGTATTCGATTCACCCAGGAAATACCAAGATGTATTTGGCTTTGAAGGATACTTTCTGGTGGAACGGAATGAAGAAGGATATTGCGGAGTATGTAGCAGTTTGTGATGTATGTCAGAGAGTGAAGGCAGAGCATCAGAAGCCAGCAGGATTGCTACAGCCATTACCGATACCCGAATGGAAGTGGGATAAACTAGGCATGGATTTTATCATGGGATTGCCCAGGACTCGTTCAGGCTATGACTCAATATGGGTTGTAGTCGATCGTTTGATGAAAGTAGCTCATTTCATCCCAGTGAAGATCACTTACACCAGTGCTAAGTTGGCAAAGATATACATGACCAGAATCGTATGTTTGCATGGAGTTCCGAGGACCATTGTATCAGATAGAGGAACCCAGTTTACCTCAAAGTTTTGGAATCAGTTACATGAAACTTTGGGAACCAGGCTAGAATTCAGTACAGCTTTTCACCCACAGACAGATGGACAGACCGAGAGAGTCAATCAGATTTTGGAGGACATGTTGAGAGCTTGTGCGCTAGATTATGGATCCAGTTGGGACGACAATTTGCCATATGCAGAGTTTTCTTACAACAACAGTTATCAAACTAGTTTGAAGATGGCCCCTTTCGAAGCTTTGTACGGAAGGAGGTGTAGGACACCATTGTTATGGGACGAAGTTGGAGACCGCCAGTTGTTTGGACCAGACTTGATTAAGGAATCAGAACAGAAGGTGAAGTTGATTCGCGATAGGCTCAAGGTAGCCCAGTCCAGGCAGAAGAGTTATGCGGATTCTAAACGTAAGGAGACAGTTCACGAAGTCGGAGACAGAGTTTATCTTTGAGTATCACCACTTCGAGGAGTGAAGCGCTTTGGAGTCAAGGGAAAGTTAGCGCCACATTTTGTCGGACCATACAGAGTTTTGGAGCGTATGGGAGAAGTTGCTTACAAGCTGGAATTGCCTGAAGGATTGTCAGGAGTTCATGATGTATTTCATGTTTCCCAGTTGAAGAAGTGCCACGCAGAGATGGCCGATATACCACTGAGAGATACAGTGCCACTGGAAGCGATTCAGTTGGAAAGTGACTTGACCTATGAGGAGAAACCAGTTAAGATTTTGAGTATGCCAGCCGAGTCACCCGCAGCAAGGTTATCAAGTTCTGCAAAGTTCAGTGGAGTCACCACACTGAAGATGAAGCCACCTGGGAGCGAGAGGAAGATCTACGGAAGAACCACTCTCACCTATTTTCTAGCCAACCCGAATCTCGAGGGCGAGATTCATCTTAAGGGGGTAGGTTTGTAACATCCCAAATTTCAATTTGGAATGTTATACATTAGATCATCATTGCATAGCATATTTTATTGCATTTTGGCAAATCCTCAAAAATCCTAAGCAACTCAAGGACCCTCGGAGAGAGTTGGGGATTTTTACCGGTTTTCATATTTGATTTTTATCAAATAATAAAACGAGGATTTTTGGTTTTAATTATTTTTCTCTCCGAAAAATATTTCATATTAAAATAAATGAGAGGAGAAAATATGACTTCTCCACAATAATTGAAATATTGGAAGAAAAATATTAAAATCAAATATTTGATTTTATTCGGATTCTATTTGCAAATTTTATTGCATTAGAAAAATTTCACGTTTTCAAAACTGCAAATTTTGGGCCAAGAAAATGTTCACGTCGTCCTAATTATTTTAGTTAGACGGTGAAAATTTGTTTTGGCATTTTTGGATTTTTATTTATTTTTCTACGATATTTTTTAGTTCGGCGGAATATTATTTTTAAAAAATTCCCCGCGCCCGACTGGGCCGAGGCCCAGCCGAGCCAGGCCGGCCCATCCCGCGTCGCCGTCTCCCTCCTGGAGATCGGGACGAGCACGCCGCCACCGCCCGAGTCCGGGACGGCCACGCCTCCCCGGCGCCCCCTTCCCCAAGCCGGAGTAGCCCCCCCCACCTATATATACCCCGCCCCGCCGCCGCCTCCCTCACCTCGCCCCGCCGCCGAACCCCGCCGACGCCGGAGCCGGAGCCCGAAGCCGCCGCGAGGAGCCCGCCCCGACGCCGTTCCGCCGCCGCCCACCGACCCCGTCGCCACCCGCCGCCTCCCCGCACCCCGCCCGCACCCCGAAGCCCCGCCGGAGCCGCCCCGCCCTGCCGGAGTTGCCTCGCCGGAGGTAACCGACGCCGTGTCCGGTTTAAAAATAAACGATTCGGTTTATTTTTTAGGAACCCTAGGTTTATTTTTTTGTATAGATCGGTTTATTTTTTCGGTTTAGTTTGTTAGTGAACGTTCACTGATCCATTCGTTTTAACAAACGTGTTCGTTGGTTAGTCGCTGTTAACGAACGTCCGTTCGTTTAACTGTTTGTCAGTTTTCTTTTTCGTCGGTTTTCCGCGATTATTCCAGATCGCGATTTCTGATCGGATCTTCGTTCTGGTATATCTTTTCGCTCGTTTATCGGAATCAGGCGATACAAGCGCCTAGAGTTTCGTCTCGAAATTCTCTTTCCGGTTAACCTTCTCAAACAAGTTTTTGCTACTGTAAAAGTTGACCTAGATCCAGATTAGTAAACGAAGCTTGTTTTCTTTCGCCGTTTGACTTTCGTTGCTTCGTTCGATTTGTTTCTTTTTGCAAACCGGAGTTCTTAAGTTGAACTTTCTGGTTAGATCTTTTATTTGAGTTTTACCTGTGCATTTGATGAGTGCTTATTGTATACTTGTTTGTTTGCGATAGAGTACCCGGAGTGCGCCGCTTGCTACTTCGAATCTCTAAGTTTCACGGATCATCAGCAAGGCAAGTAACACTTTGATCATACCTCTTTTACTACCCAGTTTTATTGCATTAGACAAATCCTCAAACATTGCATGGCTAGGATCTAATTAAATTGTGGGTATTGGGAAGTAGTTGAGGTAGTACCTATTACCTGTTTTATTATCAAACCCTTGGGAGTTACTTCTACGTTTGCTTATATTGCTATGTTATGCTAGTAGACGTGGATTGGGTTTGAGTGTATCCATGCCAGATGTGAGATTGTTAATATATGGTTAAACTTAAGGTGGCAACTAAAACTCACATCTGGGTGGATTGAGGTACCTGGGTATTCCAGGATTGCCTGTTTTTCTAAGGACCGCCACCCAGGCTCAAAGGGGCCATGAGATTATTCATGCTACAAACTTCCGTGTGCAGCCACAAGCTATTATGGGCTCTAGCATAGTTGATTAAGTTGTGTGAGCTCTTGAAGAGGTAGACTAGCAGATGTAGGGGATGTAGGTGGTACTGTCTACCCGGAGTAGAGAGTTAACGCTTCTGAAAGACTGTGTCTCGGTCATCCGTTTCTCAAACATCATGTAGTGCGAGAATCAAGCGGAGGCGATCGAGTCTTGTGGGGAAAAGTGCACAAACCTCTGCAGAGTGTACAAACTAATCATGGTTAGCCGTGTCCCCGGTTATGGACATCTTGAGTATCTAGTACTTGGATTATCATGTGAATCTCATCACCATGTTACTTTAATTAATTTTGTTGGTTTAATGATGATACTTAATTGAGATTGAGAATGCTGTCAACCATTCTCAATGTTTAACAACCACCATGATAGTTAAATAAAATTTATTCCTTTGCAGTAGGGAAAAATTGGCTTTTCGCAAAACTGTAACCATAGAGCCTTCTACCAGCCATATATGCATGTAGTATAGCATTATTATGTTCATTACTCTCTATGTGTTACATTGCCAGCATATTCCATGTGCTGACCCATTTCGGGCTGCAACGTTTCATGTTGCATACTTTTCAGACGATGAGTAAGGTGCCTTAGGTCGTGGTCTTATACTCAGTGATGCCGTTGGAGTTGATGGACTCACTATTCTTCCAAGTCTTCCGCTGTTATCGTATTTAGATGGCCTTAAGCCATATTTATCATACTTATTCTCTTTTAAGATACTCGTTGTAATAAGTGTGTGATTGCTACTCTGTTATAAATCCTCCATTTATACTGTGCGTGTCAGCATTACTGATCCAGGGATGACACTGGTGCACAGCAGCACAGACTGTTTGAGGTCTGGTCGCTACACGCGTGGTAGCTGCATCTACAAAATGACATAGAGATTTGTAAAGCACACACGGATCTGAAAGGTTCAGACCCGTTGACTAATAACCTCTCTCACAAGCGAGATATGAACAAACCCCATGGGTGTTGGATTCATTACAATCACATAGTGATGTGAACTAGATTATTGACTCTAGTGCAAGTGGGAGACTATTGGAAATATGCCCTAGAGGCAATAATAAATGGTTATTATTGTATTTCCTTGTTCATGATAATTGTCTATTGTTCATGCTATAATTGTATTAACTGGAAACTGTAATACATGTGTGAATACATAGACCACAACATGTCCCTAGTAAGCCTCTAGTTGACTAGCTCGTTGATCAATAGATGGTCATGGTTTCCTGGCCATGGACATTGGATGTCGTTGATAATGGGATCACATCATTGGGAGAATGATGTGATGGACAAGACCCAATCCTAAGCATAGCACAAGATCGTGTAGTTCGTTTGCTAGAGCTTTTCTAATGCCAAGTATCATTTCCTTAGACCATGAGATTGTGCAACTCCCGGATACCGTAGGAATGCTTTGGGTGTATCAAACGTCACAACGTAACTGGGTGGCTATAAAGGTGCACTACAGGTATCTCCGAAAGTGTCTGTTGGGTTGGCACGAATCAAGACTGGGATTTGTCACTCGGTATGACGGAGAGGTATCTCTGGGCCCACTCGGTAATGCATCATCATAATGAGCTCAATGTGACTAATGAGTTAGCCACGGGATCATGCGTTACGGAACGAGTAAAGAGACTTGCCGGTAACGAGATTGAACGAGGTATTGGGATACCGACGATCGAATCTCGGGCAAGTAACATACCGATAGACAAAGGGAATTGTATACGGGATTGATTGAATCCCCGACATCGTGGTTCATCCGATGAGATCATCGTGGAACATGTGGGAGCCAATATGGGTATCCAGATCCCGCTATTGGTTATTGACCGGAGAGGTGTCTCGATCTTGTCTGCATGGTTCCCGAACCCGTAGGGTCTACACACTTAAGGTTCAGTGACGCTAGAGTTGTTATGGGAAATAGTATGTGGTTAACGAAGGTTGTTCGGAGTCCCAGATGAGATCCCGGACATGACAAGGAACTCCGGAATGGTCCGGAGGTGAAGATCGATATATTGTACGAAGGGTATTGGAGTTCGGAATTGTTCTGGGAGTACCGGGTGACGACCAGCGTGACCGAAAGGTGTTTCGGAGGCCCCGGCAAGCGTTGGGGGGCCTTATGGGCCAAGGGGAGGGGCACACCAGCCCACTAAGGGGCTGTGCGCCCCTCCCAACCCCTCTCACGTAACGTGGAGAGGTGGGGGCGCCTCCCCTAGGGCAGCCACCCCTCCCGGCTTGGGGGGCAAGTTTCCCAGGGGTGGGGGCGCCCAAACCCATCTAGGGTTTCCCCTGTGGCCGCCGCCCCTCCCTTAGGGAACCCTAGGGCGCCTCCTCCACCCCCTTCCCCCTATATATAGTGAGGGAGAGAGAGGGCAGCCACACCCCTTGCCTGGCGCAGCCCTCTCCTCCTCCAACTCCTCCTCCCCCTCCGTAGTGCTTAGCGAAGCTCTGCCGGAGAACCACGAGCTCCATCGCCACCACGCCGTCATGCTGCTGGAGTTCTCCCTCAACTTCTCCTCTCCCCTTGCTGGATCAAGAAGGAGGAGACATCCCCGGGCTGTACGTGTGTTGAACGCGGAGGCGCCGTCCGTTCGGCGCTAGATCGGATCTTCCGCGATTTGAATCGCCACGAGTACGACTCCGTCAACCGCGTTCTTGTAACGCTTCTGCTTAGCGATCTTCAAGGGTATGAGGATGCACTCCCTCTCTCTCGTTGCTAGCATCTCCTAGATTGATCTTGGTGACATGTAGGAAAATTTTGAATTATTGCTACGTTACCCAACAGTTGATTGCGGATTTGATCGCTCTAGGGGTTTTCTTTTTCCTTGTTTAGGGATGTAAATGGCGAATAAACAGCGTCTAAAATTCTATTTACTTAGTTCTCGCTAGCTTGATAGTTCATTTTCACCCGGGAAAAAAGTTTTTTCCACTATTAGACCATAAGTGGACATTAAATAGGATTAAACAGGACCGGGTTTACATGCCTATCTTTTCTTAGAGCATCTCCAATAGAAGATGTAGATGCAAAAATAACTAACTTTTGCATCTCCGAGGCCCAAAACCCATCTCTAATAGATGATGTAGATGCAAAAAAATACATCTTCGCCTACTGGAGATGTAAAATACAACACCCCGTGTTGCAAATTAGCATCTCCACCTACTGGAGATATAAAAATGCCAGCCGCGCGTCAACCACCCAACTGCCTTCAGTTCGCTTCTGCACGACCGCCCGTCGCCGCCCTGCTGCGACTCCGCCCTCATGTCCCCTGCCGCCTGCCTCTCCGTAGTACCGACGGCTGCCGCCTGCAGTCGTCGATTCGTTTTAGGCTGCCGCTTCGAATCGAAGCTTCTTCGGAGATCCGGCTGTCGTAATGCCTTCGATGGTGAGGTCGTGGATGGCTTGGGCTTGTTCCTAGCTAAGACCCACCATCGGAGGTAGGGGAGGTGTGCCACACCCCCCGCCCGCCTCCGCCGTTCTTCCGCCGCGCGAAGCTGGACACCCGCAGCGCCGAGCTCCCGTCGTCTTCTTTGAACGGTTGCGGCTATCTCCTCTGCCGAGCCGCCGTCGCCGCCCGCACAAGCCGCCACAGAATGGCTGCCCAACCCGCAGCCGGCCAATTTCTTCCACCCCACAAGCAAGGTGTTCGACGAAATTCCCCAAGGTAAAAAATCAAGCAAACTTGACTGTTTTTTATTGGGGTTGAAGAGGTAGTTTGACGGTGATTTCCGCATTGTAGATGAGCTCGTGCGGCTCCTCTTTCATGGACGATTCCTCGTCATACGAAGAATTTGATTTGAACGAAAAGGAGGACATTGCTATTCTAGTGGTGATGCACAAGAAGAAAAGGGCGAAGCACGGCGATTCCATGTATGTCCATGAGTTCATCCGGAGAGAACGGGTTGAGGCGCACAAGAGGTTGATCCGCAACTATTTTGGTTCATCACCCGTTTTTTTAGAGAGGTACTTTCGACGCCGGTTCAGAATGTCCAAAAATTTGTTCATACACATTTGCAATTCCGTGAAGCAGCATGATCGATCCTTCAAGCAGGGGAGGAATTGTGCCCGGATGCTTGGACATAGCACCGAGCAGAAGTTCACTGCCGCTTTGCGCATGATGGCCTATGGTGTTCCTGGAGACTACATTGATGAAAACTTGGCGATGGCAGAGAGCACTTCTATCTTCTATGTCAAACAATTTGTAAAGACCATTGTAGAAGTCCTTGGTCCAGAGTACCTGAAATCACCCAATGCTCGGAATACTCAGAGGATTTTGGAGATGAACCAAACTCATGGGTTTCAGGTATGCTAGGGTCCACCGATTGCATGCATTGGAAATGGAAAATTTGCCCAAAAGCATGGCATGGACAATTAAAGGGTCGCGGGAAGGATGCCACTATCATTCTTGAGGCCGTTGTCGGTCAAGAAACATGGTTTTGGCATTCATATTTTGAGGTGCGTGGACTTGCGATGGCATCAACGTGCTCGACCGGTCACCTCTTTTTGCCAAGTTAGCAAATGGAGAAGCGCCACCGGTGACCTTCGAAGCAAATGGCGGCACATACAACTATGTATACTATCTTGCGGGTGGGATCTACCCGAGGTGGTGTACTTTTGTCAAGCCAATTGCAAAAACCCAAGGTAAGAAAGAACTCATCTTTTACAATGCACAAGCGGCGGCTAGGAAAGATGTTGAGAGGGCTTTTGGGATTTTAGTCCCAATTTGCTATTGTGCGACGGCCATCTAGATTCTAGGATAAAAAACTCGTATATCATAACTGCTTGTGTGATCATGCATAACATAATCATTGAGAACGTACGTGGACAGGATTTAGATTACACCTTCTATCATTTAATGGGCCTACGCATTATGCCGATGAGAAGAGAGGAGTGAATCAACTTCAGAAGGATTTAATGAAGGAGTATTGGAAATGACATGGCGAAATAGCCGCCTAGTTTCATTATTTGTTTGTTGTATTGTGCAATAACCTTTTTGTATTTGTGTTGCATTTGATCTTGCGGATTTGATGAATTAAGTTAATGATTTGATATTGTGGACATGTGAAATTTTTAAGTTGTTTTCGGGATGTTTTTTCAATTTGTGTGGCTATACAATGGTTGTACATAACCGTGTGGCCGGCGGCCAATTTTTATATCTTCAGTTTGCATCATCTATTGGAGTTGCTCTTTTATATCTTTAAAATATATCATTTGTCGGAGTTGTCTCTTTTTTGAAGATGTAAAAGACACTTTTTGGAGATGTGAATTTTACATCTTCAAATTTATATCTTTTATAGGAGATGCTCTTGGCATCTTTGACTTTGCTATTTGCAATGGTTTTTTAGTGTGTGCCATGTTGGTGGTATTGCTTTCTACCTATGCATTAGCCGGATATATCTTTTTTTTTTAGGGCATGTGAAATTTTTAAGTTGTTTTCGGGATGTTTTTTCAATTTGTGTGGCTATACAATGGTTGTACATAACCGTGTGGCCGGTGGCCAATTTTTATATCTTCAGTTTGTATCATCTATTGGAGTTGCTCTTTTATATCTTTAAAATATATCGTTTGTCGGAGTTGTCTCTTTTTTGAAGATGTAAAAGACACTTTTTGGAGATGTGAATTTTACATCTTCAAATTTACATCTTTTATTGGCATCTTTGACTTTGCTATTTGCAATGGTTTTTTAGTGTGTGCCATGTTGGTGGTATTGCTTTCTACCTATGCACTAGCCGGATATATCTTCATTGTGTTTGTATCCACTTGATACTTCATATTGAGTAAATAAAATCCATGTTTTGTCGAAAAAGCCAACACTCAGTATAGTTTTTTCTAGCATATACTGTATATAGTTATTTTTCGAGAGGATAGCTTGCCTTTTCTTTTGTGGGCTCTGGGAGAGCACGTAAACAACAACAGTACGAGCCCAGCCTGGAAAAAAGCCCATACACTTGGACCTTCTCCCCTTCCCATTTCCACCCGGTGATCTCGCCGCCGTGACGCACCACCGCCGGCGCTGACCTGCCGTGCCCAACATCCGCCTACTTGAAGTGCCTCCTGTTTTTGCTTTTATTTGGAGCGTCTCCTCCGTGCTCAGCGGGCTACCGCCCTGCAGCAGATCCCGCGGCCCCGATGCCTCCTCCCGCCGCCCCGACGCCTCCTCCCGCCGAGCCGCTGCCAAATTCGCCAGATTCTACCTCCCCCACGGTTCGCGACCTGTCCCCTGCTGCTTATGGTTTAGAGCTATGTCCTTATTTATTTTTCTGACGTGTTTTTGGTGCGGATGACCCAGGAGGAGGCTGAGGCGGATGCGGGAGGCACGCCGTCGAGGGCCGGGCCGGTGGGGACAGTAAGCTGGGGAACTGGGACCCTCGTCGGCGTATTCACCGGGCTTCTCTACGGCGGGGCCAAGGAGGCCAACGCCAACGTCGTAAGTTGCCGCCCCACTCCATTATAACATCCTCCTTTCTGTTACTGCCTCGTATGTAACCTTTGTGGATGTAAAAATGGTGCTGATTAGTGATAATAATGAGAACACATATACAGGAACTAGAGTTCTAGTAGAATTTTGTAAAATTACAAAATACAGACTACCCCAACTTGTTTGGGTTTCAGCTCTAGCCTATTCCAACTTGTTTGGGACTAAAGGCTTTGTTGTTGTTGTTGTTGTTGTACAAAATACAGACTGCCTTCTGCGACAGTATTGAATCAGAACACATATATAGGAAATTACTCCTCTCCTGCTTAGGATTTGGTATCCCAAAATTTTGATTGGATACTTACCTCTTTCTTTCTTTCTTTTTGTTGAGGATGATATTTCACTCCTTTCCCTCTAAATATTAGCATGCTTTAGACCATGACTTCTGTGAAAACTTTACATTTGTATCCTATCTTACAGAGCAAAGATGCTGAAGTGATGTTGAAGATGGGAAGCACCACAGACAAGCGCGAACAATATAGGTTGATGAGAGATGCCATGGAGAAAAGGTTCATTCGGGTTGCCAAAGGCTCACTAGTTGGTGGTGCTCGCCTTGGGATGTTCACTGCAACTTTCTTTGGCATACAGAACCTTCTTATTGAGAACCGTGGGGTGCATGATGTATTCAATATTGTTGGAGCTGGCTCGGCTACCGCAGCTGCTTTTGGGCTTATATGTATGTATTCACCATATAAAATCTTCGATTTTAGTTGCACTTGGTTAAAACGTCGCATTGGTCACCGAAAACATTTACCTATTATCATAGTTTATAACTTGAAAAGCTTATGAAATATGTTCGCTACAGTATGAATTACATACAGAAGAGTAAACTACAAAAGTGAGTAAAGTAGAATATAAAGCAGCACCGCATTCATTGTTAGAAGTTAACCAGATATACCGTCAGTGTGTTATGGGCCTATGGCTAATCCTGGTTTGTAACTAGTATTCTATGTTCAATATTTTGTTGTGGGCCATGATGAAATTATCAATTATCACAGACTATTTAGTTTAACTGTAAGGTTGGCTGCCTCTAGGGGCCTTCTATGGCTATGCAGCCCCTAACGTTTGATGATTGCAGTATCGGATATATGTTTTCATGGAATTGTCCTGCCAAGATGCGTCTAATAGGTGTTTTACATCAATCAAGATACTTGTTTTTTTTTCATTACTTTACTTAGTGGAGGAAGAATTCATATAATAATGTTTGCCTAAATATCTTGATGATTCTTGATATCCATAATCAGCATATATTCAGAAACTGTAAATAATATTATCTTTTGTATTTACTATTGATAACTGATATCGCTCAGTATACTGGATTCATCTCAACTGATGTCTATACCTTCAGTGCCTGGTTCACCAATGTGGCGTGCAAGGAATGTATTGGTTGGATCTGCTCTCGGTGCCGGAATTTGCTTTCCACTTGGTATTCTCACCTCCGTATACTTTTAGTGGTTATCAATACTAGCTTTCTCGAATGTACAGATAATTCTTTTTGTTTTTATGGACCTTCGTTTGTGGGCTTTTGAGTTATGGACCTTTGTTTGTGGGCTGTTTAGTTATGGACCTTTGTTTGTGGGCTGTTTAGTTATGGACCTGCTGATGCAACTATTAATAGATGTCTAATATCCTCTATAGTAGTATAGAATTTCATGTAAAGTAAATGAATTGTTTAGCATCTTTGTGAAATGCCTTCTTCCATACTTAATTGTAGCCCTTGTGTTTCATTCTTTTAAGAATGTTTGAACTTGTCTCATTATGGGTAGCTTATAATTTCACCTTTTCACATCTTCAGCTTAGCCTTGAAATGTGGAAGTTTGATGCTACCTTCTCATTATGTACTTCTTTGTGCCCAAATCTCAGTCACCTAGGTTCCTTGTTCATGTGGGGGGATGCGTTAACAAGTGTTATTATTATTAGAAAGCACATGCACATAATCCATTTATATGCAAACATCTTGACATAAGCATCTGCATTACCAAGTTAGCAGCGTCATGCCATTCTTAAACAATGGTTATTATACACCATGTGAACTAGTTAAGTCTGCTGGTGTGGTTATTTGCTCAAGAAGCTCACCTTGGGAATTCTTCTACAGGTTGGGTACAGTTGAAGCTGGCAGAGAAGGCCAATCTTGAGATTGAAAATTCAAAATCGCCATCGGATTTACAAGGCAATCAAAGTCGTGTGGGGGCTGCTATAGACAGACTAGAGAACAGCCTGAGGAAGTAACAGTTTGTACCCATGCAAGGAGCCAAGGATCTGTTGTCAACACCCATGGCTATTTCGCTTTTGTTTTGTTCATGTACTTTCCATAGGAATGCGGTTACTTTTGAAGTGGTAATGGCAGCAAGGGAAACTGTCTCTTGTATGAAGATAAATTTGGATACAAACACTTACTTGCTGGAGCTGGGATATTTCTAGTTAAGGTACCTGTTTGGGTGTTTGTGCCATTATGACCTCTATGATCAGCATTGTGCATAGTATTAGTATTCGTGACTTCTCGTTAGCTTGACAATACCTCGGAAGGATGCTGCCATCTCTTATTTTCTTGGAAAGTTTGTATCGGTGATCCATCACAAACTATGCTTGTTTGGTTTGATGCCCATGTATGCTAAATTTTGCCTTGGCAGAATTTTGTCACCAATTTTCTTGCACATGAATTGTCCTGTAAAGCTGGAGATAAAACAGTCGCTAAAATTTGGACAAATCAGTCAGCCTTCATAGGCGTCGGACACAGTAGACAATATACCCACTCTAGAGAGTAGCCCACGTCAAAACCTTAGCAGATATAGGGCATATTTGGTTTGGCTCAGCCAAAAGAACAAAAGTAGGTTTGTGTGTTTTTTTGGCTTTAAGCCAAACTTCAAAAGGCAAAGTAAGCCGAACCAAACACCCCCTTACACAAGACACACCGCTATGCTCAAGAACACGACAGATGGACTGGTGTTTCATCCGACACACCGCAGGGTCGAGGACTGAAGTGCAGCCCCAATCGCAAAAAGGACTGCAGTACAGATGAAATTGAAGAGCAACTGAGGTTGAAACATGGCAGTATTTCAAGAGGTACATTCTTTAATGTTCAGACACGACATTTACCATGGATCTGGATACGATAAGCCAATTCTCATCTTGATATTTGTTCCACAATCCAAATATCCCGGTATCAGTTGGCATATACTCAAACATGTAAAAAGGAAATTACATAACGGATACTGGATAACCAAGTCCGAGACACTAAAGAACCAAAATCTGAAGTTCCAGGTTTCAGCCATTACAACACCAGTTTTGATACCAATAAGGCTGCAACTTAATGCCCAAAAAAGTACCGCAATTTAACTAACATCATTGTAGAAGCTAGGCTCCAATCGACGTGGACTTCTGTCGGCCATCTGGAATGGCAAAAAGCATAATTGGTTTGGACGACCGGATAAATGGAACATCACACCTGTAATAGCCTTTCCTTTCGAGCTGTATAACTTCTCCTTTCTTCACGTTCCGCATGTTCGGGTCTCCAAGAGCTAAAGCTTCTCGTCGAGTGCAAGGGTTGAGATTGTCAAGGAAGTCCTCATCTTCTTCCAGCTGCAAAATGTGCTAGATATTAGGATCTGAAGTACATGAAGATACCACTCAATGATGGAATGAGACATGGACACAATGATGGAAGAGACAACTCATCCAAGAAACATCATGACATATACATATAAAAAGAAGAAAACTAAATATCACCAACATCAGATTTCAACACTAGTAGGACAGAATATGGATAGGTTGCCATGTTGAGTTCCCACCAATTCATCAAATCAAAAGTCTCAAACTGTGCTAATTTAGTATCTAACTAGTCCAAGTGAAAAAGACTAACTAGTCTAAGTGAAAAAACATGCATACTACTAGAATGATAGCACAAAACGCGCGTAGTTGAAAACATAGTAACTGCGCCACAGAAGTACCTAACTAGTCTAAGTGAAAAAGCATGCATATGGTTTTGGTGCCCATGTGGTTGCATGCCTACCAACATGAACTTAGAACATGAGTTCTTACCTTCTTCTTATTAATTAGGTAGTCAAAATCTACCAAAGAGAGAGACACAAGATCTTCAATATCTGATAGCCATGTTAGTTTCAGCTTTGTCATCTTCACTGACCCTTCAAGATGGAGTTCACCAACTAGTTGAGTAACTGTTCCATCATCTGTCTTGATTTCTCTAATGATAGCATTTCCCCAGTCCATCAAAGTAACTTCCTCGCCCACGCTAACGACTGATGCATCAGCATACTCTAGCCAAATTCTGTTTGCAAACGTCGTAGCCTTCTTTCCAGCACCCTCGTGTTTCTTGTGCCTTGGTAAGATTCGAACAAATGGTTCCTCTGGACCATTAGTAAGGGTCAAAAGCACGCGTTTGTCTTTCAGCACAGCAGTATGCCTTCCACACACAGGATCAACTATCTTCTTGTTGATTGTCCAGAGTTTATCCCACTCCATAAGATTGAGATTTTTTGAGGCACCCTTCACAAATAGGAAATACAAAAAAAGAAAAAGGGAGTTAATAACTCGGTTACTCAGATATACATATAGTTGCAAGACATAAAGAGCAACTTGTTAGAAAATTACCTGCTCCAGTATAAATTGGATCAATGCTTCAATCTTCAAGCCACGGCGTACAATGCCTTGTACAGTGGGAAAGCGTGCGTCAGTCCAGTCCTCCACCATATTGTTTTGGACGAACCACAGAAGCTTGCGCTTGCTAAGAACGGTATAAACCATATTCAGCCTGCTGAACTCATAGATTTCTACCCTCCGCAGGCCCATGTCTTGAAGGATACGATAGTACTGTGCATTCCGATCATGGTATTCGCTTGAACGAAGAGCATGAGTCACTCCTTCTAGTGCATCAACAAATGGGCAAGCGAAGTCATAAGTTGGATAGACCTTGTATTTTGAGCCAACGCGATGATGGGGATCAGGGTTACAACGATAGTAAACAGGATCTCGAAGTGATTTGTTTGGATCCTGCATGTCAAGTTTACCGCGTACACAGCACTCGGTACCCCTTTTGGTGCCATTAACCATCTCTTTCCACAGCGACAAGTTCTCCTCAACAGTACTGTTTCTACGTTTAGATTCCACACCATCCATCCTTTCACTCCTCATTTGCTCCTTGGGTGTATCATCAACATATGCCTTTCCCTGCTTAATCAAACTTTCAGCCATTTCCATTAGCTTTGGAAAGTTATCTGATGTGTATGTAACTACATCGTATTTAACCCCAAGTGTCTCAATATCTTTCAGGACATTCTCAACAAATTCATTGCTTTCTTTAGAAGGATTTGTGTCATCAAATCGAACTATTAAACGCCCTTTATATCTTTCTGCAAAATACTTGTTCAACAGTGCAGCCTTTGCATGACCAATGTGGAGATACCCGCTAGGCTCTGGGGCAAAACGAACGCAAACCTCCCCAACTTTAGCACCTGGGAGATCTATTTCATGACCTGACGTGTTCTCCTTCAAACCAGGCACCTTTTCTTTCAAGCTTGGCGCAGGAGATTTGCCAATTCCGCGCTTTCCAACATAAGCAGATGTAACTTCATCTAGTGCGTCTGCATAGTCTGCAGCTACACTGTTGAACCAGCGGACAAGGCTCTGGTATTTTTTTGACCTCCTTAGACTTTCCCATCGTTGACCAGTTCCTGAGGAAAAGAGCTGTTACCTCCAAGGGAGGAGAGAGAGAGAGAGACCAATAAATTACTCAACAATGAAAGCCAGATAATTACCTGTGAGATTTGACCACACAACAATGTCAGCAATTGATAGACCGTAACCAACCAAAAAGGTTCGAGATGCCAAGTATCCATCAAGAAATAAGCAAGCGGCTTCAAATTCAGAGCCTGACAGAATGAGTGGTGCGTACTCGAGCCATTGGTCAACCTACAGATGTGAAAACAATAGCAACTCAGGAGATAGTGAGAGATGATCTTGAAAATCAATTACAAACAGCATAAAAGCAGAACATACATGTGCTGCCTGAATATCGTCTTGGCCATAGAAGCTGGAAAGAGATGCAGCACGTGCAATGTACCGGAGAATTGTGTTGACACCATGTATAAAATCCCTGTACAGAATCATGATAGATTCATTGAGAAACTACATAGTACCAAACAAAAATACTGCGATATCTTTCCCTAATAATAAAGCACGGATTGACTCCGTGGGTTCACCGTCACAATACGCTTCTTCCCATGAATTTACGCTTTCAGTTTTTTCACCTATATTATTTTCTACATCCGAGGTGGTACTATTTGACGTGGGCGAATTAAACGAGATTTAAGGAAGGGAGGCCACAAAATGAGTCAGGAAGGAAATTCGTGGGCGAATTAAACGAGATTTAAGGAAGGGAGGCCACAAAATGAGTCAGGAAGGAATTAATGCATGAGGAGGAGTGTTGGGGGGCGCCCTGCCATTGGCTAATTCAAAGAGATTTAAAGAGGCGAGGCCACATAATAAAAGAGCAAGGAAGGAAATTAATCCATGAGCAGGAAGGTGATGGATTTGGACTTAAAGAGGCGCGAGGCCACGTAATAAAAGAGCAAGGAAGGAAATTATCCATGAGCAGGAAGGAGTCTTGATCAACTACAAAATTAAAAAGATTTACCTAATATTTTACGTGAATTAAAAAGATTCTCTATTTTTTGATTTACTATTTTGCTTTATGCTTCATGAAATGTTTGAACCTGGACTTATTCATAAACTTACATTTAATGTTAGACCCCATTATCCCTAAATTTGATGTTAACTATGTAGCGGGACAGTTCCTTGACCAGACCAATTGTATATGAACCGGTGTTTTCTCTGTTGCAAAAGCACATGCGTTGTGCTAGGGAGCATGGGTGTGGTGATGGTGCATGCACCAAGTGTAGTTGAGAAAATAACTCACCATCATTACAAGTCCGCAAAATTACAAGTCGGCACGGGAAGAGGCTCTCAAAACAGCATGCTCGAGTATGATGATCAAGCTCATCGCCTTGGGATTGATCATGTTCGTTATGAATATTCACACAACAAGACCACCATCAACAATGATGGCGAAGGGAAGAAGTGGTAATGCAGATGGGTCAGTAGGAACGTGTACAAGGATTTGTTTCTCCCGTTGCAACGCACGGGCATTTTTTCTAGTTTCACCAATAAAACTGTTTTGATTGACAGATCATGTTCTAACAGTCATCAGTTCCATCACAATAATTTCCTTGAACCAAGAATATTAGGACGAGGAGATTAAAATAAGAGCTAATCTTCAGAGTCGACTAAAGAAACTATTCAAACATTTATCATGGTAGTAAAGTGTCCACAGTAATTGTAACATAAGGAATGTAGCAGTTAATCAGAGAGAGACGGAGAGAATTATACTTGAAAATTGATCACTTACCCAGAACTGAAGTGTAGTGTGGGCACTGAACCTGAGGCAAGGGTCGGATCAATGATTAGGAGAACACCTGCAATCTTAGCAGCCGAAATGATGGAAAGTGGTGGGCTGTCCTGGGGGAATGCTAGTTTGAGCTCCATTCAGTCCCTTGCAAGCCAAAGAGTGGAAACCTGCCAATGGCAGATAAATGTTGGCAGATCAATGAATAAGTCATGATTCGCACACATGTTTATCTTTTGATTTTCACAAGCAGAAAAGATGCATTAACCCCGTGAGTTAGCAAAGATGCAAAAGTACTTGATCGTTGGAACATTAGTTAGGTCAAGCAGATTTCAGAAGGCCCATACATGATAAAATGAACCGAATTAGCAGTTACAGCGATTAAACCTTTCGACTATAAATTGCTTTAAACAAATTGCAAGCCTTTGACTGACAATGACCACACTTCAGGCTGTGACGCAACTCTCACGGGATCACCGCATGAGCAACAGTCGCTACTAATTTCTATAGAGATAAAAACAAGAAGAAAACGCACTTTGCGGCAAGCAGACTGTCCCGAGTTCACAAGAGATAAAGTTTCTCTTAGACTTATATTTTGAGATGACACGGCATCAGATCAAGGTCTGAGACCGAAGCTGGGGCATGGAGAAGGGGCGGATCTAGATGGCGTGCCGGATGTACACCGGCACAAAACTTGGAGGTTAACTGCTTTGGGTTTAAGCAATTATTGGTTGACTGTAAAGCTTATACCTGAAAATCCGATGTCCAAGATGGCGGACCGGGTGGAGACAGCAGGGACGGCGATGGCGGCGGCGAGCCGCGTGACGACGCGGAGGGGTCAGGAGGAGGTGGAGGTGGTGACGGCGGCCGGCGGCTACAGGGACTAGGGCACAGCGGTAGACTAGAAGAGATTTATTATAGCCGCATCGGGTCGGGTTGGACTGGGGGACGGGTGGGTCAGAGCCAGGGTTGGCAGCCAACATATATGCGTGTTTGGTTGCCCGCGCAAAAAGAAAAAAGTCTGTTTGATTGCCTGGTTTCTCAAAGCAGACCAGAACGTGGCTCGCTGAAAACGCTTGAATCGGCAGTTTCTTGTGAGTCAGGCAGAGTGCGGCACGAGATCGCACGGGCGGGTGCGACGCGAGGGCGAGGGGGATGGCGGGAGATGGGAAATCTGGCGCGTCGTCCCGGCGCCAAATCTAGCCTCACCCCCTTTCTACTCGCTTGCCCATAGCCACTTTCTTTCCTACTACCTCACCACCGGCGGTGGCTGCGATTTCAGATATGCGCTAGAGGCGGCGGCGGCGGCGGCGTTTGCGGCGGATCTGGTGTTCCCTTTGCTGTTGGCCACCGCCTGGTCGACCTTATCTGTGTCATGGCTCTCCATACGCCGTCCTCGTCTCCGATGCCAGTAAGTAGCACCCCCTCTCCCCTTTGTTAGGTCGGTGATTAGACCGTTAGGCAAGGTGTAGGATCGATTTCCGATTGAACGAAACGTCGATATCGACTAGGTTATGGACGCACGGATAAGGCTGATAATTCAGGCAATAGAACTAATAAATGTGATTCAGGCATGGGTTATGTTCATGCACCAGAGAGTTGTTCGTCGTGTTGGAGACCTTCGATCCGCTATGGTCCAATGTTTATCCGGGAACAAGAGAGGATCCAAAATCTGAATTACATATACAACTACCATGATGTCGAGGCTATGTGGATACTTCGAATGAAAAGAGCACCATTTGCCAGGCTTGTCGAGACCTTCACGAGCAGGGGCTGCTACAAGATAACATCAACACCAGTATGAAAGAGCAAGTGGTCATGTTCCTCCATGTTGTTGGCCATAACCAGAGGTTCAAGGTCATTCACAACACGTTCAGGAGATCAATGGAGACTATCCCTAAGTACTTCAAGCAGGTGCTTTTTACTGTTAGGGAGCTTAGAGGAGAGATGATCAGGAGACCATCTGGCCGGACCCCACCTGTAATGCCCGGATAATTAGACTACAGTAAAACTCTCCTGATGATGCCATGTCATCTCCGTTACTGTTGCTAATCAAGTGTTAGTTCAAAACATCTCAAATTCAAAAAATGAATTAGTGACAAACACCCAAAGTTTTCAAAAGTCAAAATAAAAATGTTCGGTGGGTGCCAAATGTTGCACTGGTAATTATTGTGAATAAAACATTTTTTTAGAAAGTGCCTAAGTATTTTAAAGTGAAATAAAACAGAAAAGAAAAAATAAAGAAAAGAAAATACAAAAGCAGAAGACGAAAGAGAAAAAAAGAGAAAAGGACCCCCTGGACCAGACGGCCCAGCTCGCAGCCAGGCCGGCCCACCTGGCCCATCCGGCCGGCCCAACCGCCTCCCTCGATCGCTCCCTCCCCTTCCCTGTTCCCCCGACCAGGGTCGGAACAGGGGCGCGTCCCCGCCGGACCCCCCTCGCCGGCGTCAAGGATAAGGCCGCCACGCCCCCCCCCCGCCTCCTCGACCCCGCCTCCCACTCGCCCCCGCTCTCCCTCTCGGCCTCTGCGCCTCCTCCCCTCAGATCCACCTCCCTCTCCCCTTCGTTCCCCACCGCTTCCGAACGCCGCCATGGACCCGCCGCCGAGAAACGCGCGGCCACAGCCATCGCCTCGCCTCGCCAGCGTGTCCGTCGTCTCCGCCATCGTCTTCCTCGTCGACCGGTGGCCGCAGCTGGAGCTCGGAGGCGCTGCTGCAACGCCCCCTTCTTCCACATCTCCGGTCGCCGCCGTTCTTCACCAACTCCGGCGACGCCCCCTGCTGCTACTAAACCACCACGGGCCATCTTGCGTGCCGCACGGTGAGCTCCCCCGCCTCCTACTCCTCCTCATTAAGCCCCTCGCGCACCATAGCTACCTCGTCGCCGTTGCCGAGAGCCCTTCGCCGCAGATCGCCTCGCCGCCGTGGCCATGCTCTCCGTCGTGCTCGCCTGAGCACGGCATCGTGTTCCTGGCGCGTCCAGGGACCGAACGCACCCGCGCACGCGCTTCCATATGGCCCCTATGCCCTAGCTCGTTGAGCGGCCGAACGCGCTGCCGCCTGCGCTCGTCGCCGGCATGCCTCCGGTGACCAAATGGTCACGGGCCAGCGCCCGTTGCATTCGCCACCTGACGCATGTCTCGCCTAGCCTCTCAGTTCGCTCGCTAGCGTGCTGCGTCGCCGTTTCCTCTCGCGTCTGACTCCGATCGTCCGCCGATGAGCTCGCCGCGCTCGATTCCGGTCACCCCTGCCGCCACAACCACCATCGTTGGATGCGGCGCAGCCGTAGCTTTCGAACGCGCCCAAAAACTCCACGAACGGTGCCCTGTAGGTGTTTTCCGGCCACCTCCCGAGCCGCGCCGCCGCGTTTTGCCTCGCCGGCGTCGTTCCGACGCCGTCCACCGACGTGGCTAGGCGGGCCCCACCCCTGGGTCACTGCCAGTGGGCCATGGGGGCCCCGTTGACTGGGTTGACGAGTCAACGTGCTGACTGGGTAGCCCAGTGGCACTGACATGCGGGGCCCACGCCATAAACGAATAAAATTGAATAGATAAATTGTTAATTAATTAAATTAGTTAATTAAAATCTTAATCTATCACTGACTATTGGGCCCCACCCGCTAATTAACCCATTTAGTTAGTCTAAACCCTCCTGTTAGTGCCCCTGACAATGACATGTGGGTCCCAATGGACCCACCTGTCTGATTTGACTGGTCAACCGACCAATTGACCTGCTGACATCACTCTGATGTCATGCTTGCGTCATCATGCACTGTTCTGGATAATGTTGTATTTAAATAAATAATTAAAATCAGAAAATGATTAAAACTTTAGAAAATCATGTAAAATAATCCGTAACTCGGATGAAAATACTTTCTACATGAAAGTTGCTCCGAATGACGAGACGAATCCGGATACGCAGCCCGTTCGTCTGCCACACATCCCTAACCTATCGAACTCGCAACTTTCCCCCTCCGGTTCATCTGTCCGAAAACGCGAAACACCAGGAATACTTTCTCGGATGTTTCCCCCCTTCGTCGATATCACCTACTACCGCGTTAGGGCACACCTAGCATCATGCTTTGTCATGTCATGCATCATCATGCATTTGTTTGCATTGTTTATTGTTTTTCCCCCTCTTCTCTCGCTAGACGCCGAGACCGACGCCGCTGCTACCCCGCACGACTACGGTGTTGACGACCCCTCCTTCTTGCCAGAGCAATCAGGCAAGCCCCCCATTGATCACCAGATATCGCCTATTCTTCTCTATACTGCTTGCATTAGAGTAGTGTAGCATGTTACTACTTTCCGTTAATCCTATCCTGATGCATAGCCTGTCCTTGCTACTACTGTTGTTACCTTTACCTGCAATCCTACATGCTTAGTATAGGATGCTAGTTTTCCATCAGTGGCCCTACATTCTTGTCCGTCTGCTGTGCTATACTATCGGGCCGTGATCACTTGGGCGGTGATCACGGGTATATACTTATATACTCTATACATGATACCTGTGGTGACTAAAGTCGGGTCGGCTCGTAGGAGTACCCGCGAGTGGATATTGTGGCGGAGCGACAGGGCAGGTTGAGACCACCTAGGCGAGAGGTGGGCCTGGCCCTAGACGGCGTCCGCGGTTACTTCAAAATAACACGCTTAATGAGTTCTTGGTATTTGATCTGAGTCTGGCCATTTGGTCTATACGCACTAACCAACTACGCGGGAATAGTTATGGGCACTCGACGTCGTGGTATCAGCCGAAGCCTTCGTGACGTCAGCGACCGAGCGGCGCGCGCCGCATTGGACCGTAACCTCGCACTTGTATTAAGGGGGCTAGGTCTGCTTCCGGCCGCGTACGCAACGTGCAGGTGTGCAATGGGCGATGGGCCCAGACCCCTGCGCGCATAGGATTTAGACCGGCGTGCTAACCTCTCTGTTGTGCCTAGGTGGGGCTGCGATGTGTTGATCTTCCACGGCCGGGCATGACCCATAAAAGTGTGTCCGGCCAAATGGGATCGAGCGTGTTGGGTTATGTGGTGCACCCCTGCAGGGAAGTTTATCTATTCGAATAGTCGTGTCCCTCGGTAAAAGGACGACCCGGAGTTGTACCTTGACCTTATGACAACTAGAACTGGATACTTAATAAAACACACCCTTCCAAGTGCCAGATACAGCCCGGTGATCGCTCTCTAACAGGGCGACAAGGAGGGGATTGCCGGGTAGGATTATGCTATGCGATGCTACTTGGAGGACTTCAATCTACTCTCGTCTACATGCTGCAAGATGGAGGCTGCCAGAAGCGTAGTCTTCGACAGGATTAGCTATCCCCCTCTTATTCTGGCTTTCTGTAGTTCAGTCCACTGATATGGCCCTTTACACATATACCCATGCATATGTAGTGTAGCTCCTTGCTTGCGAGTACTTTGGATGAGTACTCACAGTTGCTTTTCTCCCTCTTTTCCCCCTTTCCTTTCTACCTGGTTGTCGCAACCAGATGCTGGAGTCTAGGAGCCAGACGCCACCGTCGACGACGACTCCTACTACACCGGAGGTGCCTACTACTACGTGCAGCCCGCTGACGACGACCAGGAGTAGTTAGGAGGATCCCAGGCAGGAGGCCTGCGCCTCTTTCGATCTGTATCCCAGTTTGTGCTAGCCTTCTTAAGGCAAACTTGTTTAACTTATGTCTGTACTCAGATATTGTTGCTTCCGCTGACTCGTCTATGATCGAGCACTTGTATTCGAGCCCTCGAGGCCCCTGGCTTGTATTATGATGCTTGAATGACTTATTTATGTTTTAGAGTTGTGTTGTGATATCTTCCCGTGAGTCCCTGATCTTGATCGTGCACGTTTGCGTGCATGATTAGTGTACGATTGAATCGGGGGCGTCACAAGTTGGTATCAGAGCCGGCTGCCCGTAGGAATCCCCCTTTCCACACTCCTTGGCCGAAGTCGAGTCTAGACATTACAAAACTTTTACTAACATGGCTGTGTGTCTTACGGGCCCACGTCGCCATTGGGTGGTACTAGGATCTTTTACTCCTCGACCTTTACTCTGGGACTCTGAACTCTCTTCTACTCGGGTTAAACGAATTTACTAACTCTAACACTAGGATCCCGTGACCACATTCACCCCAAAGTTGGATAAGCCATAGTTATTTCTTAGAATAGTATTTTGAACAATTACCACACTGTCATTTAACTCCTTTGAAACATCTTTGCTTTCAGATGGAACCCACGAGGCAGGTCGTGCGCCACACGACGGCAAATTGGTGCCTCGGGATCACATGTTGTGCTAGCTGAGATGATGACCTATCTGGGTTATCGCTGGCACCCTGAGTACACCGTCTACGAGGAGTACCCGGACTTTAACCAGGAGCAGTACTGTGCCATCGTCCACCTCTACTCTCGGGAGTATGACTCCACTACTATGTTGCACACCGCTCATGGTGTTGGAGTGACCATCGATATGGCTGTCCACGATGCTGCTTATGCTGCTCTGACACGTCTTCGTGGAGAGTATCGAGAGTTGGACACCTCCCCTTTCAGGCACATTGCTATCGCATCTGATGTTGGTGCGGAGGGATACTATACTGCTGCCTACTCCACTGTCACCCGAGAGCCCTTCTACCATCAGAACCTGGTTCTGCATGCTGATGGGCTGGATCGAGCTAACCGAGCTCTTCGCCACGAGTTGTACACCACCCGTCAGCACCTTTACCGTGCTCTGACGCTGTTGCACCCCTTTGTCCGATCTAGAGAGCTGCCCCGTTCTGCGATCTACCCAGCCAGGACTGTGATGCCCCAGGGGGTCGGCTGGCCAGATGTGGGAGGCTACTCTCCCGCACTTGGTCCTCTTCTGCCACCTGAGCGTCAGGTTCTGCACCAGAGTATTCGCGGACCCCAGGTTGCTGACGTGGAGTTCCCGATGCGACACTACCAGCTTTCAGGCTACACCTACCTCCACAGTACCTCTTGGGACTGATGTAGGCTTGCTTGTTAGTGTTAGATGCATTCGCCGCGAGCCTGTGTGCCGCCTATGGTGTCTTAGTCTATGTACTGAACTCTATGCATGACCCCTTTTGTAAGTTATGCCGACTACTATGTAGTAGCTATCGTGCTCCTTTCATTATGCATGTTTCATCATGAATGATTCTTGTCTTTGCAAATTTCTCAATGCTGAACTACCCCTGTTATATATTAGCAGGATGGTTAGACCAGGTGGTCGTGGTAGTGGTGGCAATGCCCCACCACCACCTGAGTACATGGCTGGTATGATCCAACAGTTCGAACTGAACCACCAATTCATGGAAAATATGATGGCTCAGTTTCCTCGCCCCAATATGAACCAGCAGCCAACCCCAGTAACTCTGCAGGATTTCTTGCGCCTCAACCCAACTGTGTACCGCAGCTCAACTCAGCCTCTGGATGCTGATGACTGGCTCCGTGACATCACCTATGAGATGGAGTCTGCCGATGTAGCCCCTGCCAGCTATGTCACCTTTGCTTCCTTCTTCCTGAAGGGACCCGCGGCTCAATGGTGGGACAGCCACAGGCGTACTCTGCCAGCTGGAACAATCATCACCTGGCCAGACTTCCAAGCTGTTTTCCGCGCCCGCTTCATTCCTCAGGGAGTCATGGATCGGAAGAAGCGTGAGTTCCGCAACCTCACCCAAGGCAACAAAATTGTTGAAGCTTATCAGCGGGAGTTTCTGGACTTGTCCCGCTATGCTGAAGAGGACATTGCAACTGATGCCCGTAGACAGGAGAAGTTCCGTGACGGCCTTCAAGCTGACATCAAGCTCGCACTTCTAGTGCATGACTTTGCCGATTTCGCCACCTTGGTGAACAAGGCCATCAATGTCGAAACTGGTCTGCAGGAATACCAGAGCTCTCACAGGCGCAACCGTGACACGGGCTCATCTTCGGGCCCGCCCTCGCAGAAGCGTAAGATATGGATCCCGAACAGCATGTACCGTCCAAATGCATCTGCCCCAAGGCAGACCTATGCTGCACCTCGTCTGCCTCCACCACCATCTAGGCAGCCAAGACTTCCAGCTCCACCACCCCAAGCTCCTGTTCCCACTCCCAATAATGGTCTGTGCTACAAGTGTGGTCAACCAGGTCACCATGCCAGGGACTGCAATCAGAATCAGAATCAACTTGCCCTTCCCGCAGCTGGCCGTGGTAACAACCAGCCCCGCAACAACAATGCTAAGTCTTATGGTCGTGCTCATGCCAACCACGTTGATCTGAACGAAGCTCAAGACCAGCCTGCTACTGTGATGGGTACACTCCTCGTAAATTCAATACCAGCATCCGTTTTATTTGATACAGGTGCATCGCATTCATTCATGTTAGAAGATTTTGCATACAAGCACGACGTTAAATGTGAGGAGATGAACACCTCGGTAGTGGTCAAAACCCCCGTGGGACAGTGTCAAACCTCCCTGGTTGGCATCGACGTCCCCATGGAAATTGAAGGGCTGGAATTCTATGCCTCTCCCATTATCCTGAAGTCGTCTAACATCGACCTCATTTTGGGGATGGATTGGTTGAAAGCGCATACTGCTTCTATAGTTTGCGCCACTAAGACCGTCCATCTACTTCACCCTTCAGATGAAATAGTTACTTACCAAGCTCATCTGGTGCAAAATGCCGAGGCCAGGCTCTATGCATTGAATGCATTGAACGCTGCACCACTCGAGGGCATTGAAAACATTCCCGTCGTGCGTGAATTCCTCGACGTCTTTCCTGAAGAACTTCCAGGGATTCCCCTGCTAGAGCTGTCGAATTCATCATCAACTTGAAACCAGGCACCACTCCTATAGCCAAGCGACCCTACAAGATGCCGTTGCATGAACTCCTTGAGCTTAAGGAGGAAATCGACAAATCTCTTCACAAAGGATTCATTCGCCCAAGTTGCTCTCCTTGGGGAGCACCTTCTCTCTTTGTCAAGAAGGAGGATGGGACAAATCGATTAGTTCAAGACTACCGTCCTATAAACCAAGCTAACATTCAGAATAAATATCCTCTTCCTCGGATCAATGATCTGTATGATCAACTGGCGGGTTCATCGGTGTTCTCTAAGCTCGACTTGAGGTTGGGTTACCACCAGATCCGTGTTCGTGAAGAGGATATCCCAAAGACCGCCTCGTGACTTGATATGGTTCATACGAGTACACCGTCATGTCTTTCGGTTTAACCAATGCTCCAGCCACCTTCTCTCGTCTGATGAACTATATATTCATGGATTACCTCGACAAGTTCGTCATGGTTTATCTGGATGATATCCTGGTATTTTCCAAGAATGAAGAGGAACATGCTGAACATCTTCGTCTTGTGCTGGAAAAGCTACGAGAGCATCAACTATATGCCAAGTTCTCCAAATGTGAATTCTGGCTACCAGAAGTAACCTATCTTGGGCATGTCATCTCTAAGGATGGTATTGCCGTCAACCCTGAATGAGTCCAGGCTATCCTTGATTGGACTCCTCCCAAGAACGTTAAGCAAGTCAGAAGTTTTCTCGGTCTCGCCAGCTATTGCCGTCGATTCATCGAGAACTTCTCCAAGATCGCCAGGCCTCTGACTAACCTGTTGCATAAGGGCGTCAAGTTCCAATGGACAGAAAAATGTCAGGAAAGTTTCCAGGCACTCAAAGACAAGTTGACTTCTGCCCCAGTGCTAGCTCCACCTGATACTAAGAAGGACTTCGTCATTTACTGCGACGCTTCCCGTCAAGGATTAGGTTGTGTCCTAATGCAAGACCACAAAGTGATTGCTTATGCCTCTCGGCAATTGTGCCCTCACGAAGAGAACTACCCAGTTCACGACCTCGAACTTGTTGCTGTCATTCATGCGCTGAAGCAGTGGCGACATTACCTTCTCGGTAATCGTTGCGAGATCTTCATTGACCACCAAAGTCTGAAGTATTTGTTTACTCAGCCAGACCTGAACCTCCGTCAGTAGAGATGGATGGAGATTGTTGCAGACTTTGACTTGGGTATTTCCTATACGCCAGGCAAGGCTAATGTAATGGCTGATGCCTTGAGCCGCAAGTCTTACTGCAACCACCTCCAGGTTCACAAAGTTCAGCCCTCGCTTGTTGAAGAATTCAGAAAGCTGAACCTCCATATTGTTCCTCCGGGTGCACTCGCTCCCCCTCCTAAGGAGTTTCGCAAGATGAACCTCCATGTTGTTTCCCAGGGTTCCCTCAATACCCTGGCTGTCGAACCAGATCTCTTGGACTCCATCAAGAGAATACAGGGATATGACTCTGAAGCCCACAAGATTAAGCGCTACCTCGCAGAAGGAAAGCCCTCATTCTTCACTATTGCTGATGATGGCACTTTGTACTTCAAGGGCCGCCTAGTGGTGCCATGTGCAGAGAAAAACCTGGATATGACTCAGGAAGTTATGAAAGAAGCTCATGATACGCTTCTATGTATCCATCCTGGTAGTACAAAGATGTACCAAGATATTCGTCAAAGATTCTGGTGGTCTAATATGAAACAAGACATTGCTCGTTATGTTGCTGAGTGTGACGTTTGCCGTCGTATCAAAGCAGAACATCAAAGGCCTGCTGGAACTCTGCAACCTATCTCTATTCCTGAATGGAAATGGGACCATGTCGAGATGGACTTCGTCACTGGATTTCCCAAATCGCAGAAAGGTAATGATGCAATTCTTGTCGTCATTGACCGGCTTTCTAAGGTTGCACATTTTCTGGCAGTCAAAGAAACGATTGAAGGAAATATGCCCTAGAGGCAATAATAAAGTATTATATATTTCCTTATATCATGATAAATGTTTATTATTCATGCTAGAATTGTATTAACCGGAAAAATAATACATGTGTGAATACATAGACAAACAGAGTGTCACTAGTATGCCTCTACTTGACTAGCTCGTTAATCAAAGATGGTTATGTTTCCTAGCCATAGACATGAGTTGTCATTTGATTAACGGGATCACCTCATTAGGAGAATGACGTGATTGACATGACCCATTATGTTAGCTTAGCACCCGATCGTTTAGTATGTTGCTATTGCTTTCTTCATGACTTATACATGTTCCTATGACTATGAGATTATGCAACTCCCGTTTACCGGAGGAACACTTTGTGTGCTACCAAACGTCACAACGTAACTGGGTGATTATAAAGGTGCTCTACAGGTGTCTCCAAAGGTACTTGTTGGGTTGGCGTATTTCGAGATTAGGATTTGTCACTCCGATTGTCGGAGAGGTATCTCTGGGCCCACTCGGTAATGCACATCACTATAAGCCTTGCAAGCATTGTGACTAATGAGTTAGTTACGGGATGATGTATTACGGAACGAGTAAAGAGACTTGCTGGTAACGAGATTGAACTAGGTATCGAGATACCGACGATCGAATCTCGGGCAAGTAACATACCGATGACAAAGGGAACAACGTATGTTGTTATGCGGTCTGACCGATAAAGATCTTCGTAGAATATGTGGGAGCCAATATGGGCATCCAGGTCCCGCTATTGGTTATTGACCGGAGAGGTGTCTCGGTCATGTCTACATAGTTCTCGAACCCGAAGGGTCCGCACGCTTAAAGTTACGATGACAGTTTTATTATGAGTTTATGTATGTTGATGTACCGAAGGAGTTCGGAGTCCCGGATGAGATCGGGGACATGACGAGGAGTCTCGAAATGGTCGAGACGTAAATATCGATATATTGGACGACTATATTCGGACTTCGGAAAGGTTCCGAGTGATTCGGGTATTTTTCGGAGTACCGGAGAGTTACGGGAATTCGTATTGGGCCTTAATGGGCCATACGGGAAAGGAGAGAAAGACCCCAAAGGGTGGCCGCACCCCTCCCCATGGGCTAGTCCGAATTGGACTAGGGAGGGGGGGCGCCCCCTTCCTTCTTTCTCCTTCCCCCTTCCCTTCTCCTACTCCCACAAGGAAAGGAGGAGTCCTACTCCCGGTGGGAGTAGGACTCCCCCCTTTGGCGCGCCTCTCCCTTGGCCGGCTGCCTCCTCCTTGCTCCTTTATATACGGGGGCAGGGGGGCACCCCATAGACACAACAATTGATCCTTGAGATCTCTTAGCCGTGTGCGGTGCCCCCCTCCACCAAATTACACCTTGATAATACCGTTGCGGAGCTTAGGCGAAGCCCTGCGTCGGTGGAACATCATCATCATCACCACGCCGTCGTGCTGACGAAACTCTCCCTCAACACTCGGCTGGATCGGAGTTCGAGGGACGTCATCGAGCTGAACGTGTGTAGAACTCGGAGGTGCCGTACGTTCGGTACTTGATCGGTCGGATCGTGAAGACGTACGACTACATCAACCGCGTTGTGATAACGCTTCCGCTGTCAGTCTACGAGGGTACGTGGACAACACTCTCCCCTCTTGTTGCTATGCATCACCATGATCTTGCGTGTGCGTAGGATTTTTTTTTTGAAATTACTACGTTACCCAACAGTGGCATCCGAGCCTGGTTTTATGCGTTGATACTTTGCACGAGTAGAACACAAGTGAGTTGTGGGCGATATAAGTCATACTGCTTACCAGCATGTCATACTTTGGTTCAGCGGTATTGTGAGATGAAGCGGCCCGGACCGACATTACGCGTACGCTTACGCGAGACTGGTTTCACCGTTCGGAGCACTCGTTGCTTAAAGGTGACTGGCGGGTGTCTGTCTCTCTCACTTTAGTTGAACCGAGTGTGGCTACGCCCGATCCTTGCGAAGGTTAAAACAGCACCAACTTGACAAACTATCGTTGTGGTTTTGATGCGTAGGTAAGAACGGTTCTTGCTAAGCCCGTAGCAGCCACGTAAAACATGCAACAACAAAGTAGAGGTCGTCTAACTTGTTTTTGCAGGGCATGTTGTGATGTGATATGGTCAAGACATGATGTGATATAATGTGTTGTATGAGATGATCATGTTTTGTAACCGAGTTATCGGCAACTGGCAGGAGCCATATGGTTGTCGCTTTATTGTATGAGATGCTATCGCCATGTAATAGTTTTACTTTATCACTAAACGGTAGCGATAGTCGTAAAAGCAATAAGTTGGCGAGACGACAACGATACTACGATGGAGATCAAGGTGTCGAGCCGGTGACGATGGTGATCATGATGGTGCTTCGGAGATGGAGATCACAAGCACAAGATGATGATGGCCATATCATATCACTTATATTGATTGCATGTGATGTTAATCCTTTATGCATCTTATCTTGCTTTGTTTGACGGTAGCATTATAAGATGATCTCTCACTAAAATTTCAAGACAAAAGTGTTCTCCCTGAGTATGCACCGTTGCGAAAGTTCTTCGTGCTAAGACACCACGTGTTAATCGGGTGTGATAGGCTCTACGTTCAAATACAACGGGTGCAAAACAGTTGCACACGCGGAATACTCAGGTTAAACTTGACGAGCCTAGCATATGTACAGATATGGCCTCGGAACACAGAGACCGAAAGGTCGAGCGTGAATCATATAGTAGATATGATCAACATAGCGATGTTCACCATTGAAACTACTCCATCTCACGTGTTAATCGGCCATGGTTTAGTTGCTTTGGATCACGTAATCACTTAGATGATTAGAGAGATGTCTATCTAAGTGGGAGTTCTTAAGTAATATGATTAATTGAACTTAAATTTATCATGAACTTAGTCCTGATAGTATTTTGCAAATTATGTTGTAGATCAATAGCTCGCGTTGTTGCTTCCCTGTTTATTTCTGATATGTTCCTAGAGAAAATTATGTTGAAAGATATTAGTAGCAAAGATGCGGATTGGATCCGTGATCTGAGGATTATCCTCATTGCTGCACAGAAAAAATTATGTCCTTGATGCACCGCTAGGTGACAGACCTATTGCAGGAGCAGATGCAGACGTTATGAACGTTTGGCTAGCTCAATATGATGACTACTTGATAGTTTAGTGCACCATGCTTAACGGCTTAGAATCGGGACTTCAAAGACGTTTTGAACGTCATGGACCATATGAGATGTTCCAGGAGTTGAAGTTAATATTTCAAGCAAATACCCGAGTTGAGAGATATGAAGTCTCCAACAAGTTCTATAGCTAAAAGATGGAGGAGAATCGCTCAACTAGTGAGCATGTGCTCAGATTGTCTGGGTACTACAATCGCTTGAATCAAGTGGGAGTTAATCTTCCAGATAAAATAGTGATTGACAGAATTCTCTAGTCACCATCACCAAGTTAGTAGAACTTCGAGATGAACTATAGTATGCAAGGGATGACGAAAGTAATTCCCAAGCTCTTCGTGATGCTGAAATCGACGAAGGTAGAAATCAAGAAAAACATCAAGTGTTGATGGTTAACAAGACCACTAGTTTCAAGAAAAGGGCAAAGGGATAGAAGGGGAACTTCAAGCAGAACGACAAGCAAGTTGATGCTCAAGTGAAGAAGCCTAAGTCTGGTCCTAAGCCTGAGACTAAGTGCTTCTACTGCAAAGGAACTGGTCACTGGAGGCAGAACTGCCCCAAGTATTTGGTGGATAAGAAGGATGGCAAAGTGAACAAAGGTATATTGGATATACATGTTATTGATGTGTACTTACTAGTGTTTATAGCAACCCCTCAGTATTTGATACTGGTTCAGTTGCTAAAGAGTAGTAACTCGAAAACGGAGTTGCAGAATAAACAGAGACTAGTAAAAGGCGAGGTGACGATGTGTGTTGGAAGTAGTTCCAAGATTGATATGATCATCATCGCACACTCCCTATACTTTCGGGATTAGTGTTGAAACTAAATAAGTGTTATTTGGTGTTTGCGTTGAGCATGAATATGATTTGATCATGTTTATTGCAATACGGTTATTCATTAAGTTAGAGAACAATTGTTGTTCTGTTTACATGAATAAAAACCTTTTATGGTCATACACACCAACGAAAATGGTTTGTTGGATCTCAGTGATACACATATTCATAATATTGAAGCCAAAAGATGCAAAGTTAATAATGATAGTGCAACTTATTTGTGGCACTGCCGTTTAGGTCATATTGGTGTAAAGCGCATGAAGAAACTCCATACTGATGGGATTTTGGAATCACTTGATTATGAATCACTTGATGCTTGCGAACCGTGCCTCATGGGCAAGATGACTAAAACGCCGTTCTCCGGAACTATGGAGAGAGCAACAGATTTGTTGGAAATCATACATACAGATGTATGTGGTCCGATGAATATTGAGGCTCGCAGCAGGTATCATTATTTTCTGATCTTCACAGATGATTTGAGCAGATATAGGTATATCTACTTGATGAAACACAAGTCTGAAACATTTGAAAAGTTCAAAGAATTTCAGAGTGAAGTGGAGAATCATCGTAACAAGAAAATAAAGGTTTCTACGATATGATCGCAGAGGTAAAATATTTGAGTTACGAGTTTGGCCTTCAGTCAAAACAAAGTGAAATAGTTTCACTACTCACGCCACCTGGAACACCACAGCATAATGGTGTGTCCGAACGTCATAACCGTACTTTATTGGATATAGTGCAATCTATGATGTCTCTTACCAATTTACCACTATCGTTTTGGGGTTATGCATTAGAGACAGCTACATTCACGTTAAATAGGGCACCATCAAAATCCGTTGAGACGACGCCTTATGAACTGTGGTTTGGCAAGAAACCAAAGTTGTCGTTTCTTAAAGTTTGGGGTTGTGATGCTTATGTGAAAAAGTTTCATCCTGATAAGCTCAAACCCAAATTGGAGAAATGTATCTTCATAGGATACCCAAAGGAGACAGTTGGGTACACCTTCTATCACAGATCCGAAGGCAAGACATTCGTTGCTTAGTATGGATCCTTTCTAGAGAAGGAGTTTCTCTCGAAAGATGTGAGTGGGAGGAAAGTAGAACTTGATGAGGTAACTGTACCTGCTCCCTTATTGGAAAGTAGTTCATCACAGAAATCTGTTCCTGTGACTCCTACACCAATTAGTGAGGAAGTTAATGATGATGATCGTGTAAACTTCAGATCAAGTTACTACCAAACCTCGTAGGTAAAGCAGAGTAAGATCCGCACCAGAGTGGTACAGTAATCCTCTTCTGGAGGTCATGTTACTAGACCATGGCGAACCTACGAACTATGAAGAAGCGATGGTGAGCCCAGATTCCGCAAAATGGCTTGAGGCCATGAAATCTGAGATAAGATCCATATATGAGAACAAAGTATGGACTTTGATTGACTTGCCCAATGATCGGCGAGCCATTGAGATTAAATGGATCTTCAAGAGGAAGACGGACGCTGATAGTAGTGTAACTATCTACAAAGCTAGAATTGTCGCAAAAGGTTTTCGACAAGTTCAAGATGTTGACTACGATGAGAGTTTCTCACTCGTATCTATGCTTAAGTCTGTCCGAATCATGTTAGCAATTGCCGCATTTTATGAAATATGGCAAAGGGATAAACAAAACTGCATTCCTTAATGGATTTATTAAAGAAGAGTTGTATATGATGCAACCAGGAGGTTTTGTCAATCCTAAAGGTGCTAACAAAATATGCAAGCTCCACCGATCCATCTATGGACTGGTGCAAGCATCTCGGAGTTGGAATATATACTTTGATAAGTTTATCAAAGAATATAGTGTTATACAGACTTGCGGTGAAGCCTGTATTTATAAGAAAGTGAGTGGGAGCACTACAACATTTCTGATAAGTATATGTGAAGGACATATTGTTGATCAGAAATAATGTAGAATTATTCTGCAAAGCATAAAGGAGTGTTTGAAAGAAGTTTTTCAAAGATAGACCTCGGTGAAGTTGCTTACATATTGAGCATCAAGATCTATAGAGATAGATCAAAACGCTTGATAAGTTTTTTCAATGAGTACATACCTTAACAAGATTTTGAAGTAGTTCAAAATAGAACAGTCAAAGAAAGAGTTCTTGCCTGTGTTACAAGGTGTGAAATTGAGTAAGACTCAAAGCCCGACCACGGCAGAAGATAGAAAGAGAATGAAAGTCATTCCCTATGCCTTGGCCATAGGTTCTATAAAGTATGCCATGCTGTGTACCAGATCTATTGTATACCCTACACTGATTTTGGCAAGGGAGTACAATAGTGATCTAGGAGTAGATCACTGGACAGCGGTCAAAATTATCCTTAGTGGAATAAGGATATGTTTCTCGATTATGGAAGTGACAAAAGGTTCATCGTAAAGGGTTACGTCGATGCAAGTTTTGACACTAAATCTAGATGACTCTGAGTCTCGGTCTAGATACATATTGAAAGTGGGAGCAATTAGCTAGAGTAGCTCCGTGCAGAGCATTGTAGACATAGAAATTTGCAAAATACTTACGGATCTGGATGTGACAGACCCGTTGACTAAAATTATCTCACAATCAAAACATGATCACACCTTAGTACTCTTTGGGTGTTAATCACATAGCGATGTGAACTAGATTATTGACTCTAGTAAACCCTTTGAGTGTTGGTCACATAGAGATGTGAACTATGGGTGTTAATCACATGGTGATGTGAATTATTGATGTTAAATCACATGGCGATGTGAACTAGATTATTGACTCTAGTGCAAGTGGGAGACTGAAGGAAATATGCCCTAGAGGCAATAATAAAGTATTATATATTTCCTTATATCATGATAAATGTTTATTATTCATGCTAGAATTGTATTAACCGGAAAAATAATACATGTGTGAATACATAGACAAACAGAGTGTCACTAGTATGCCTCTACTTGACTAGCTCGTTAATCAAAGATGGTTATGTTTCCTAGCCATAGACATGAGTTGTCATTTGATTAACGGGATCACCTCATTAGGAGAATGACGTGATTGACATGACCCATTACGTTAGCTTAGCACCCGATCGTTTAGTATGTTGCTATTGCTTTCTTCATGACTTATACATGTTCCTATGACTATGAGATTATGCAACTCCCGTTTACCGGAGGAACACTTTGTGTGCTACCAAACGTCACAACATAACTGGGTGATTATAAAGGTGCTCTACAGGTGTCTCCAAAGGTACTTGTTGGGTTGGCGTATTTTGAGATTAGGATTTGTCACTCCGATTGTCGGAGAGGTATCTCTGGGCCCACTCGGTAATGCACATCACTATAAGCCTTGCAAGCATTGTGACTAATGAGTTAGTTACGGGATGATGTATTACGGAACGAGTAAAGAGACTTGCCGGTAACGAGATTGAACTAGGTATCGAGATACCGACGATCGAATCTCGGGCAAGTAACATACCGATGACAAAGGGAACAACGTATGTTGTTATGCGGTCTGACCGATAAAGATCTTCGTAGAATATGTGGGAGCCAATATGGGCATCCAGGTCCCGCTATTGGTTATTGACCGGAGAGGTGTCTCGGTCATGTCTACATAGTTCTCGAATCCGAAGGGTCCGCACGCTTAAAGTTACGATGACAGTTTTATTATGAGTTTATGTATGTTGATGTACCGAAGGAGTTCGGAGTCCCAGATGAGATCGGGGACATGACGAGGAGTCTCGAAATGGTCGAGACGTAAATATCGATATATTGGACGACTATATTCGGACTTCGGAAAGGTTCCGAGTGATTCGGGTATTTTTCGGAGTACCGGAGAGTTACGGGAATTCGTATTGGGCCTTAATGGGCCATACGGGAAAGGAGAGAAAGACCCCAAAGGGTGGCCGCACCCCTCCCCATGGGCTAGTCCGAATTGGACTAGGGAGGGGGGGCGCCCCCTTCCTTCTTTCTCCTTCCCCCTTCCCTTCTCCTACTCCCACAAGGAAAGGAGGAGTCCTACTCCCGGTGGGAGTAGGACTCCCCCCTTTGGCGCGCCTCTCCCTTGGCCGGCTGCCTCCTCCTTGCTCCTTTATATACGGGGGCAGGGGGGCACCCCATAGACACAACAATTGATCCTTGAGATCTCTTAGCCGTGTGCGGTGCCCCCCTCCACCAAATTACACCTTGATAATACCGTTGCGGAGCTTAGGCGAAGCCCTGCGTCGGTGGAACATCATCATCATCACCACGCCGTCGTGCTGACGAAACTCTCCCTCAACACTCGGCTGGATCGGAGTTCGAGGGACGTCATCGAGCTGAACGTGTGTAGAACTCGGAGGTGCCGTACGTTCGGTACTTGATCGGTCGGATCGTGAAGACGTACGACTACATCAACCGCGTTGTGATAACGCTTCCGCTGTCAGTCTACGAGGGTACGTGGACAACACTCTCCCCTCTCGTTGCTATGCATCACCATGATCTTGCGTGTGCGTAGGAATTTTTTTTTGAAATTACTACGTTACCCAACAACGATCACCGCTAGTCAGCTGGCAACGCTCTATATGTCCAGGATTGTTTCACTCCACGGTATTCCATTGGTTATCAGCTCAGACCGTGGCAGCTTATTCACTTCAAGATTCTGGGCAAGTTTCCAAGAAGCTATGGGAACTCATCTGTCATTCAGTACTGCGTTTCATCCTCAGTCGCAAGGGCAAGTTGAACGTGTCAACCAAGTTCTCGAAGACATGCTTCGAGCTTGTGTTATTTCCTTCGGCAAGAAATGGGAGGAATCTCTCCCGTATGCTAAGTTCTCTTATAATAATAGCTATCAAGCTAGTCTGAAGATGGCCCCCTTTGAAGTGTTATATGGACGAAAGTGCCGAACCCCTCTGAACTGGTCAGAAACTGGGGAACGTCCACTCTTTGGTCCGGATATTATCCAACATGCCGAAGAACAAGTCCGCATTATTCGTGAGAATCTCAAGACTGCTCAGTCACGTCAGAAGAGTCAGTATGACCGTCATCATAAAGACATGGTCTATCAACCTGGCGAAAAGGCTTATCTTCGAGTCACACCAATGAAGGGTGCTCACCTCTTCGGGATCAAGGGCAAGCTAGCTCCTCGCTATATTGGCCCATTCACTATTCTCGAAAGGCGTGGAAAAGTGGCATATCAACTTGAACTTCCGCCGAACCTTTCTCAGGTTCACGACGTGTTCCACGTATCACAGCTCCGCCGTTGCTTCAAGGACCCAATCCGAGCAGTGGATCATGAAGTGCTCGAATTGCAGCAGGACCTCTCCTATAAAAAGCATCCGGTCCGCATTCTCGACCAAGCTGAACGCCGCACACGTCAGAAGGCGATCAAGTTCCTCAAAGTCCAGTGGTCGCAACATTCTGAAGATGAAGCCAACTGGGAACGCGAGGATCGCCTGCGTGATGAATACCCCGCACTGTTTCCTTCTACCTCCTAAATCTTGGGACGAGATTTCTTGTAGTGGAGGAGATTTGTAACGCCCGGATAATTAGGCTATAGTAAAACTCTCCTGATGATGCCATGTCATCTCCGTTACTGTTGCTAATCAAGTGTTAGTTCAAAACATTTCAAATTCAAAAAATGAATTAGTGACAAACACCCAAAGTTTTCAAAAGTCAAAACAAAAATGTTCGGTGGGTGCCAAATATTGCACTGGTAATTATTGTGGAGAAAACATTTTTTTAGAAAGTGCCTAAGTATTTTAAAGTAAAATAAAACAGAAAAGAAAAAATAAAGAAAAGAAAATACAAAAGCAGAAGACGAAAGAGAAAAAAAGAGAAAAGGACCCCCTAGACCAGACGGCCCAGCTCGCAGCCAGGCCGGCCCACCTGGCCCATCCGGCCGGCCCAGCCGCCTCCCTCGGTCGCTGCCTCCCCTTCCCTGTTCCCCCGACCAGGGTCGGAACAGGGGCGCGTCCCCGCCGGCCCCCCCTCGCCGGCGTCGAGGATAAGGCCGCCACGCCCCCCGCCTCCTCGATCCCGCCTCCCACTCGCCCCCGCTCTCCCTCTCGGCCTCTGCGCCTCCCCTCCTCAGATGCACCTCCCTCTCCCCTTCGTTCCCCACCGTGTCCGAACGCCGCCATGGACCCGCCGCCGTGAAACGCGCAGCCACAGCCATCGCCTCGCCTCGCCAGCGTGTCCGTCGTCTCCGCCATCGTCTTCCTCGTCGACCGGTGGCCGCAGCTGGAGCTCGGAGGCGCTGCTGCAACACCCCCTTCTTCCACATCTTCGGTCGCCGCCGTTCTTCACCAACTCCGGCGACGCCCCCTGCTGCTACTAAACCACCACGGGCCATCTTGCGTGCCGCACGGTGAGCTCCCCCGCCTCCTGCTCCTCCTCGTTAAGCCCCTCGCGCACCGTAGCTACCTCGTCGCCGTTGCCGAGAGCCCTTCGCCGCGGATCGCCTCGCCGCCGTGGCCATGCTCTCCGTCGTGCTCGCCTGAGCACGGCATCGTGTTCCTGGCGCGTCCAGGGACCGAACGCACCCGCACACGTGCTTCCATATGGCCCCTATGCCCTAGCTTGTTGAGCGCCCGAACGCGCTGCCGCCTGCGCTCGTCGCCGGCGTGCCTCCGGTGACCAAATGGTCACGGGCCAGCGCCCGTTGCATTCGCCACCTGACGCATGTCTCGCCTAGCCTCTCAGTTCGCTCGCTAGCGTGCTGCGTCGCCGTTTCCTCTCGCGTCCGCCGATGAGCTCGCTGCGCTCGATTCCGGTCACCCTGCCGCCACAACCACCACCGTTGGACGCAGCGCAGCCGTAGCTTTCGAACGCGCCCAAAAACTCCACGAACGGTGCCCTGTAGGTGTTTTCCGGCCACCTCCCGAGCCGCGCCACCGCGTTTTGCCTCGCCGGCGTCGTTCCGACGCTGTCCGCCGATGTGGCTAGGTGGGCCCCACCCCTGGGTCACTGCCAGTGGGCCATGGGGGCCCCATTGACTGGGTTGACCAGTCAACGTGCTGACTGGGTAGCCCCGTGGCACTGACATGCGGGGCCCACGCCATAAACGAATAAAATTGAATAGATAAATTGTTAATTAATTAAATTAGTTAATTAAAATCTTAATCTCTCACTGACTATTGGGCCCCACCCTCTAATTAACCCATTTAGTTAGTCTAAACCCTCCTGTTAGTGCCCCTGACAATGACATGTGGGTCCCAATGGACCCACTTGTCTGATTTGACTAGTCAACCGACCAGTTGACCTGCTGAAATCACTCTGATGTCATGCCTGCGTCATCATGCACTGTTCTGGATAATGTTGTATTTAAATAAATAATTAAAATCAGAAAATGATTAAAACCTTAGAAAATCATGTAAAATAATCCGTAACTCGGATGAAAATACTTTCTACATGAAAGTTGTTCGGAACGACGAGACGAATCTGGATACGTAGCTCGTTCATCTGCCACACATCCCTAACCTATCGAACTCGCAACTTTCCCCCTCCGGTTCATCTGTCCGAAAATGCGAAACACCGGGAATACTTTCCAGATGTTTCCCCCCTTTGTCGATATCACCTACTACCGCGTTACGGCACACCTAGCATCACGCTTTGTCATGTCATGCATCGTCATGCATTTGTTTGCATTGTATTTATTGTTTCTTCCCCCTCTTCTCTCGCTAGACGCCGAGACCGACGCCGCTGCTACCCCGCACGACTATGGTGTTGACGACCCCTCCTTCTTGCCAGAGCAATCAGGCAAGCCCCCCATTGATCACCAGATATCGCCTATTCTTCTCTATACTGCTTGCATTAGAGTAGTATAGCATGTTACTGCTTTCCGTTAATCCTATCCTGATGCATAGCCTGTCCTTGCTACTACTGTTGTTACCTTTACCTGCAATCCTACATGCTTAGTATAGGATGCTAGTTTTCCATCAGTGGCCCTACATTCTTGTCCGTCTGCTGTGCTATACTATCAGGCCGTGATCACTTGGACGGTGATCACGGGTATATACTTATATACTCTATACATGATACCTGTGGTGACTAAAGTCGGGTCGGCTCGTAGGAGTACCCGCGAGTGGATATTGTGGCGGAGCGACAGGGCAGGTTGAGACCACCTAGGCGAGAGGTGGGCCTGGCCCTGGACGGCGTCCGCGGTTACTTCAAAATAACACGCTTAACGAGTTCTTGGTATTTGATCTGAGTCTGGCCATTTGGTCTATACGCACTAACCAACTACGCGGGAACAGTTATGGGCACTCGACGTCGTGGTATCAGCCGAAGCCTTCGTGACGTCAGCGACCGAGCGCCGCGCGCCGCATTGGACCGTAACCTCGCACTTGTATTAAGGGGGCTAGGTCTGCTTCCGGCCGCGTACGCAACGTGCAGGTGTGTAATGGGCGATGGGCCCAGACCCCTGCGCGCATAGGATTTAGACCGGCGTGCTGACCTCTCTGTTGTGCCTAGGTGGGGCTGCGACGTGTTGATCTTTCGCGGCCGGGCATGACCCAGAAAAGTGTGTCCGGCCAAATGGGATCGAGCGTGTTGGGTTATGTGGTGCACCCCTGCAGGGAAGTTTATCTATTCGAATAGCCGTGTCCCTCGGTAAAAGGACGATCCGGAGTTGTACCTTGACCTTATGACAACTAGAACTGGATACTTAATAAAACACACCCTTCCAAGTGCCAGATACAGCCCGGTGATCGCTCTCTAACAGGGCGACAAGGAGGGGATTGCCGGGTAGGATTATGCTATGCGATGCTACTTGGAGGACTTCAATCTACTCTCGTCTACATGCTGCAAGATGGAGGCTGCCAGAAGCGTAGTCTTCGACAGGATTAGCTATCCCCCTCTTATTCTGGCTTTCTGTAGTTCAGTCCACTGATATGGCCCTTTACACATATACCCATGCATATGTAGTGTAGCTCCTTGCTTGCGAGTACTTTGGATGAGTACTCACGGTTGCTTTTCTCCCTCTTTTCCCCCTTTCCTTTCTACCTGGTTGTCGCAACCAGATGCTGGAGTCTAGGAGCCAGACGCCACCGTCGACGACGACTCCTACTACACCGGAGGTGCCTACTACTACGTGCAGCCCGCTGACGACGACCAGGAGTAGTTAGGAGGATCCCAGGCAGGAGGCCTGCGCCTCTTTCGATCTGTATCCCAGTTTGTGCTAGCCTTCTTAAGGCAAACTTGTTTAACTTATGTCTGTACTCAGATATTGTTGCTTCCGCTGACTCGTCTATGATCGAGCACTTGTATTCGAGCCCTCGAGGCCCCTGGCTTGTATTATGATGCTTGAATGACTTATTTATGTTTTAGAGTTGTGTTGTGATATCTTCCCGTGAGTCCCTGATCTTGATCGTACACGTTTGCGTGCATGATTAGTGTACGATTGAATCGAGGGCGTCACACCATCCAAGATTCGCGGAAGCCCAAGATGGTATCCATACTTCAAGGTGAGCATTGACAATATACACTTTTCATGGCTTGATATGCTTGTATTGTTCAAGTTGAGCACTAACACGGGCTTGTGATGCAATTTCAGGATTGCATTGGGGCAATAGATGGTACTCATGTCACTGTCAGAGTTCCTAGGTCACAGTCTGCAGCGTACAGGGGGAGGAAGCACTACACAAGCCAGAATGTGCTTGCTGCTATTGACTTTGATCTGAAGTTCACATATGTGATGGTTGGCTGGGAGGGGTTGATACGTCTCCAACGTATCTATAATTTTTTATTGTTCCATGCTATTATATTATCTGTTTTGGATGTTTTATGTGCATTAATATGCTATTTTAATTATTTTTGGGACTAACCTATTAACCTAGTGCCCAGTGCGAGTTCCTGTTTTTCCCCTGTTTTTTGAGTTTCGCAGAAAAGGAATACCAAATGGAGTCCAAACGGAATAAAACCTTCGTGATGATTTTTCTTGGACCAGAAGACACCCAGAAGACTTGGAGATGAAGTCAGCAGAGCCACAAGGCGGCCACAAGGACGGAGGGCGCCCCCCCACCCTTATGGGCCCCTCATGCACTCCCTGACCTAATTTCTTTGCCTATATATTCCCATATATCCCCAAACCAATAGAGGCATCCACGAAAACACTTTTCCACCGCCACAACCTTCTGTACCCGTGAGATCCCATTTAAGGACCTTTTCCGGCGCCCTGACGAAGGAGGATTCGATCACGCAGGGCTTCTACATCAACTCTATTGCCCTTCAGATGAAGCGTGAGTAGTTTACCACAGACTTACGGGTCCATAGCCTTCAGTGACCGTACGATGTCCATCCAACGGTCGTAGTGCTTCTTCAACCTCTGGTCTTCTTGCTCTAGCCGCCCAAACCAGCGCCGGTCGTGCCGCCTGCACCTGCCTCCCGTGGCCGGCTCTGCTACCGCGTAGGCCTGACAGCCCCCCACCCTACTCCAACCTCTGGCCAGGCCATCCCTCTACTCACCCACAAACCCTGTTATTCTGCGGCGATGGAAGCCTCACACTGCAGTTGAACTAGTCAACCCTCGTACTCCTCTCCGCGTGGGAATCCACTGCCACGTCTTCCCCGGCTCCGCGTCGTCCCCTTCCTAGGCCTCGTCGTCGTCCATCGCCTTAGTGCTCTCGGCGCGGCATGGTCAATGTGGTCAAGGAACGACTTCCATCGGATGAGTACTGTACGTGGGGAGGCTGACAGTTGGGTCCATGGCCGCAGCAAGGAAGTGTCTCCTTATTACGCGCAGAATAATGATTCCTCCACCTGACAGCAGGGACCCACCGGACGGGCCACCGTATTTCATGAAAAAAACATTTTCCCCCAACAGCTGGACCCACCAGCTACATCTTCGCATGCAAGGAAGTGCGTCCATATTACGGGCAAAAAATATGATTCTCCCCCTGACAGCTAGGACCCACCAGCCATATCTTCGCACGCAAGGAAGTGCCTCCTTACCTCCCATACAGCTGGGACCCACCTGGTCAAACCATACGTAGGGTTGTCTGTCTGGTCGCGAACGTGTATGTACATACTAGTCGATTGGTCTGTACATAGGGTTGTCTGTCTGGTCGCGAACGTGTACGTACATACTAGTCGATCGGTTTGTCTGCAGGCTGCATCGATGAACTGTGGCCGAGTAAGGAAGGACACGTGTCATAGTAGAGGCGCGGACGTAGCATGTCACGCAGTCCCGTCTATATCGTGTACACGTACGTACAGCCAGGGTGCAAGAAAGTAAATACGGCCACGTACGTACATACGGGTGGGGTCTCGAACGCCTACTCGCGCATACGTACGACCATGGCTCATGTACATGGAGAGGCAGCGGAGGGCAGCAACGGCGTCCTATTCATCGGCAGCCAACCGGCTGGGTCGGAACGGAGAAACTGCGTCGTGTTCATCGGGAGGCAATAGAACGCCTCTTGTTCATCGGGAGCCAACCGGTTTGGACGGAACAGCCGTAATGAGGCTTGCGTACCGCAGAACGGAGGAAACGGCCTTTTGTTCGACCGCCTACGGTCGAAATGGGTTCATGTTCATCAGGAGGGGTCTGCAGTACGGCAAAACGGAGGAAACAGACTTCTCTTCAACCTCCTACGGTCGAAAAGGGGTCCTGTTCATCGGGAGGGGTGTGGCGTACCGCAAAACGGGACTCCACGGGCTACTGTTCATCCACCGTCGACCTCCTCCAGCCTGCACCTGCTACTATTCATCCATGGCATCTCCCTCCTTCCTCCACGGGCTTCTGTTCATCCAGCCTCCACCGGTTATTGTTCAACCATCCCTTCACGGGGTCATGTTCATCCAGCCTCCACCACCTACTGTTGAACCAGCCCACCACACGGGGTCCTGTTGAACCAGCCCTCCACGGGGTCCTGTTCGTCCACCCCAACTGGCTCGGGTGTGTGGCGGCCTCCTCTCGATCGGGGACCTGTTCATCCAGCGGCAACGGCCTCTACTACCACGGGGTCCTGTTCATCCAACCCCCACCGGGAACTGTTCATCCAACCCCCAACAACGCTCACTGTTTATCAAGAGGCAGCAGGTTCGATCGGCTTCAGTTAGCAGCAGTAGCGAAGGAATCGCTCGATCGGGTTCAGTTAACAGCTAGGGATCGATCGATCGCTCGGGTTTAGTAACGCGTAGCCAGTGCAATCGCTCGGGTTCAGTAAGCGAACGCCTCGCTCGGGTTCAGTTAGAGCCCAACGCCTCGCACAGACACGCGTAGTGTACGAGAGAAACGTGCAAACCTTCATGCATCGCTCGGCCTCGACCATCGACTGTAACCGGGAAGTCCCCGGAATTTTCCTCTCCCTCGCTTCTACCACGGTTTTTCCCGTCATGAACGGCCCAAAGAATGTCATGCATCTGCGTCTCCGGCCCGCCCAGGACGAGAAGTCCATTTTTTGTCATAGAAGTAGGAGCCCACCACATCTATGATGATACCAGGTTTTGTCACAATTATTGTCATAGAAGTGTCATAAGCATGACGGAATTTTTTTTCATTCGGCCCAAAATGTCACGGATGTGTCTTTTTTTGTAGTGTTTGATTGTTGATTGCAATAAGGTGATGATGTGTCTTGATTCCTTAGAGGAACAGAGACCTTTAATTCTGCCGGAGTCCAACTTTAGAAGAATTGTGAGATTGCAGCTGGAAGAGATACTTAGGTTGCAATTCTTTTATTGGAAGCAAAGATGCACCATTAGATCTATTAAGGCGGGGGAGGAAAATACCAAATTCTTTCATGCAATGGCAACTGAACGTTTCAGGTCTAATACTGTTTCTAGTGTTATTTCTGATGATGGTGATGTGATATCAGACCATTCAACTATGGCAGCTATGTTTTTGAAGGATTTTATGGGATGTTCTAATGATATCCAGATGGGTTTTGACCTAGGGGCATTAATCAAAAAGGTTGATGGTCAAGATGATTTAACAAAGCCTTTATGTGAGGAGGAAATCAACTTGGTCATCAAACAGATGCCACCAGCCAGAGCTCCAGGGCCAGATGGTGTTACTGGTCTCTTTTTGAAGAAATGTTGGGATATAATTAAAGATGATCTCATGTTGCTGGTCAAGGAGTTCTCTGAAGGGAAGATGGACCTTGAGTGCATTAACAATTCACTCATAACCCTAATCCCCAAGAAAATTAGTCTTAAAACTATAAATGACTATAGGCCAATTTCCCTCATCAACACCTGCTTGAAATTTCTAACTAAGCTCTTGGCCATTCGTTTACAGAAAGTTATTTTGTCTTGCATCCATAACAATCAGTATGGGTTTATAAAGTCTAGAACCATTCAAGATTGTTTGGGCTGGTGTTTTGAATATATCCACCAATGCCAAGCTTCTAAGAGACCAATTGTGTTGCTGAAGTTGGATTTCACAAAGGCCTTTGACACTATTGAACATGATGCTATCATTAGAATTCTGGGATATAAAGGTTTTAATGAGAAGTGGATTTCTTGGGTCCACAATATCTTATCCTCTGGATCATCCTCTGTGTTACTAAATGGAGTGCCTGGGCATCACTTCAAGTGTAAGAGAGGTGTCAGACAGGGTGATCCAATGTCTCCCCTATTATTTGTGTTAGCTGCTGATCTACTCCAGTCTGTGGTCAATGACATGTGTGCTAAGGGGATCTTAACACTCCTAATACCCACACATTTCCAGGATTACCCTATAGTTCAGTATGCAGATGACACCTTGATTGTTCCGCCTGCTTTGGACCACCAGCTTCTTGCTCTGAAAGACATGTTGGATGTTTATGCTGCCTCCACTGGTTTGTCTGTCAACTTTACACAATCCTTGATGATACCTATGAATGTCTCAAATGAGGAAGTCATCAGACTAGCTAGTGTTTTGAGTTGCAAGTTGGGATCCATGCCCTTTACATACCTAGGTCTGCCTATGGGCACTACAAGGCCCTCTGTCCAAGATCTCATGCCTCTAGTGCACAGAATTGAAAGGAGGCTTTCCGTCACTTCATGCTTTCTCAACCAGAGGCAATGTCTTTGGAGGGGTAATTCTGAAACACCCAGACAGTCTCTTGTTGCTTGGAATTTAGTTTGTCTGCCAAAAAACAAGGGTGGACTTGGTGTTCTTAACTTGAGAGTGCAAAATGAGGCTCTCTCATGAAATTTCTGCATAAGTTCTATAATCACCATGACACACCTTGGGTTAGTCTAATCTGGGATTCATACTACTATGAATCGGTGCCTCATGCAACTACTTTGTGTGGTTCTTTCTGGTGGCGTGATGTCTTTAGGCTCTCTCACAAATACTATGAGCTGGCTAAACCCACCCTTGGAAATGGCAGGTCCATTTTGTTTTGAACTGACAATTGGGTTTGAGTTAAATGATTCCTCCATCAGTCAGAGTTTTCCTCGTTTGTTCTCTTATGTGGTTGATGGCCAGCTTTCTGTTGCTCGGGTCTTGTCACATGATGTTATTGAAGGAATGCATGCATTTACCCTTGTCGACCCAGGACTTTCAGGAATTACACTCTTTGCAGCAAATTCTAGAAGGTTATGAGCTAACTGAGATCAATGATCAATGGATTTGGCCTTTTAACAAAGGGTGCTTTAGATCTAAATCATATTATACAGGTGCATGAGAATGTTCTGGTAGACCCAATATTTCAGTGGATATGGAAATGCTCATGTACACTAAAGATAAAGATGTTTGGCTGGTTGCTGCTGAGAGATGGATTAAACACCAGGGATATGCTTCAACATAGGCATCGGCATGTTGAGGATCACACATGTGTTCTATGTCCACACCTGATTCATGAAGATGTTGGGCACCTATTCTTTTCCCGCAACTTCAGCCAAAGGGTTTGGAATTACTTGCAGATTGCATGGGAGCCACCACCTGGGATGACCACATATCAGATGGCTCTGCATGCTAGGAGGGATTTTGGCAAGCCTTTCTTCACTCAGGTGTTGTTCACTGCTGCTTGGTATATGGATCATCAGGAATGGGAAGGTTTTCATGAATGAAAGGCCCCTGTTCAGACTTTGGTGGCACAACTGAAGGAAATATGCCCTAGAGGCAATAATAAAGTTATTATTTATTTCATTATATCATGATAAATGTTTATTATTCATGCTAGAATTGTATTAACCAGAAACATAATACTTGTGTGAATACATAGACGAACAGAGTGCCACTAGTATGCCTCTACTTGACTAGCTCATTGATCAAAGATGGTTATGTTTCCTAGCCATTGACATGAGTTGTCATTTGATTAACGGGATCACATCATTAGGAGAATGATGTGATTGACTTGACCCATTCCGTTAGCTTAGCACTCGATCGTTTAGTATTCTGCTATTGCTTTCTTCATGACTTATACATGTTCCTATGACTATGAGATTATGCAACTCCCGTTTACCGGAGGAACACTTTGTGTGCTACCAAACATCACAACGTAACTGGGTTATTATAAAGGTGCTCTACAGGTGTCTCCAAAGGTACTTGTTGGGTTGGCGTATTTCGAGATTAGGATTTGTCACTCCGATTGTCGGAGAGGTATCTCTGGGCCCACTCGGTAATGCACATCACTATAAGCCTTGCAAGCATTGCAACTAATGAGTTAGTTGCGGGATGATGTATTACGGAACGAGTAAAGAGACTTGCCGGTAACGAGATTGAACTAGGTATTGAGATACCTACGATCGAATCTCGGGCAAGTAACATACCGATGACAAAGGGAACAACGTATGTTGTTATGCGGTCTGACCGATAAATCTTCGTAGAATATGTAGGAGCCAATATGGGCATCCAGGTCCCGCTATTGGTTATTGACAAGAGAGGTGTCTCGGTCATGTCTACATAGTTCTCGAACCCGTAGGGTCCTCACGCTTAACGTTCGTTGACGGTATAGTACTATGAGTTATGTATGTTGGTGACCGAATGTTGTTCGGAGTTTTGGATGAGATCACGGATATGACGAGGAACTCTGGAATGGTCCGGAAGTAAAGATTGATATGTGGATAGTAGTGTTTGATCTCCGGAAAGGTTCCGGAATCCATCGGAAGGGGTTCCGGATGTTTCCCGAAATGTTTGGGCATGAGAACACTTTATCTGGGCCAAAGGGGAAAGCCCACGAGATTTTTGGAAAGCGCAAAAGGAAGTTTTGCGGAGTCCAGGGGCCAGACGCCAGGGTCCCTGGCGTCTGGGTCCAGACGCCGGGAACCCTGGCGTCTGGCCCTGGAGTCCGAGAAGGACTCTTGCCTTTCGGGTGAAACCGACTTTGTGGAAGCTTTTACTCCAAGTTTCGACCCCAAGGCTCAACATATAAATAGAGGGGTAGGGCTAGCACCCAAGAGACATCAAGAAACACCAAGCCGTGTGCCGGCAACCCCGTCTCCTCTAGTTTATCCTCCGTCATAGTTTTCGTAGTGCTTAGGCAAAGCCCTGCGAAGATTGCTCTTCACCAACACCGTCACCACGCCGTCGTGCTGCCGGAACTCATCTACTACTTTGCCCCTCTTGCTGGATCGAGAAGGCGAGGACGTCACCGAGCCGAACGTGTGCAGAACTCGGAGGTGCCGTGCTTTCGGTACTTGGATCGGTCGGATCGTGAAGACGTACGACTACATCAACCGCGTTGATATAACGCTTCCGCTTACGGTCTACGAGGGTACGTAGACAACACTCTCCCCTCTCGTTGCTATGCATCACCATGATCTTGCGTGTGCATAGGAAATTTTTGAAATTACTACGTTCCCCAACAACAACTTTATCCATGATATGACCCTGTTAACCCATAGGATCAAATGTAAAGTTAGGGATAGTTATGTGGACTGGCTATCTAATTTACCCTAGTTAGTTTCTTAGACTAGACTAACTTTCTTCTATGTAAGTATTTTCTCTCTTTCTTTAGCTTGTAAAGGACTTTGTTATCTTTTCTTTTAATAAAGAGAACCGTGAGGCTTTTTGGCTCGCAGTACATAGTCAAAAAAGGAAATAAGAGAAAGATTTATATTTCTTATTCAATGAGGCCAGATTATAAAGGCGCAGTCATACAGATAAACACAAGGACCATGATATTCATATATCAAATACAACTCTTGTTTCATGGATACATTAATACATTTTAGTACCTAACAACACAATAGTGATGGCAACTCGGGTAGATATATGGTTAGGACGATGCTTATATTTCATAGGGAAAATCATGTGTTTGATAAGAAATGCTTCTGAGCAAGCCCGGTCATCAAAGAAAATTAGTATATCATTATGTCACCAAGTATGTACTTTGATCATTTGATTTTTATCATGACATTGATGCAAAATCCCTTTGTCCACTTAACGAGGGTGCCTGACCATATTGAGGTTTGGTGTACTGGGAAAGAGAATGTAAAATCCAGTTCCCAATGCCTGCCCCCAGGCAAGTGGAAGTCGTCGCCTTCAGTCTCAATAAATCTTTCCAACTCAGATGCAATGAAATCAAATATTGCGCATTTGTGCTTTTGAAAGTAAGCAAACCATGTAAAAATAAACAAGAAAAATCTAATAGAAGGGACTTAGGATAGAAATTGAATGCACTTATGGTCGAAGTCACAACCACCAGATGTGGTGGAATGGGAACCTCTTCATATTTCCGGACAACACGTTTCTCTTTTCCTCCAAGCTGAACCCGAACACTCAAACAGAGTGCACTAAAAAAAGGTATAGTCATAAATTTCACAAATTGATAGCAACTAAACGATTAGGATCATAGAACTGGAGCTAATGAAAATCGAGATCTTTATGTCTTACTACCTTCTCCGATAACATTGTGAATCTCATCATTGAAGAGAACATGCTCATTAGAATATGTGACTTTTTAAGTACAAATTTCAGCTTATCCTCATCAGCAAATCAAAGCATTACCTACTCAAAACAGAAGTAAACATCACTAATAAGATCCTCCTGGCATAACCTTGAGGCTGTGTTCGCTTCACGGGATTTTGATACTTTTCCAAAGGAATGTCCATTCCACAGTTTTATTTCCCTTGGCAGCGTTCGGATCAAAGGAAACATCTACAGTATCCCTATGAAAAGGTTCTCTCACAGTGGTCATTCCAAAGGATTGTGTAAGTCGAGCGGGCTGGACAGAGCCTCCAGCATGGCGTTCTCGATGTCTCCTCCGACGATGCTACATCTCCTCAGATGTCTCCTCCGACGATGCTGCCCACTGCTCTGCTCCCCAACATCATGCCCTGCGTCACACAGCCCACGACTGCTACGATCGAGCTCCAGGCCATGGTGGCGGTCACGGAGAGAGTAAACCACATGAAGATTCAGGCGGATTCTGAGGCGCTGCAGCTCTTCAGCAACATTCAGCCCCCAGTGCTCACCACCCCGAAGCTGAAGCGCACGTCGGCTCCTCCCAAGTCCAGGGCCGTTTCTGTTCCATCCAGGCGCAGTGCAAGACAAGCAGCGGCCAGCTCCACTGTCCCGGTGTCTCAGAGAGCGGCGCTTCGTCTTGTCAAGGAGCTCGGCGAGCTTGGTCCAGGCGACAAGATGACCCCGGAGATCGTGGCAAGGCTGATCAAGCGCTTCAACGAGCCGCTGACGGATGCAGACATTCAGACCATTGCAAAGCTGACAAACCTCGACGTCAACGCTCTGAAGATCGCAGCGGCAGCTCACGGCCCTGATGGTGCAGCCAAGGCGGCTGAGTAGTTTCCTCCATGTTTAGTTTCCATGTAGTCTCCGTCGACGGCTGGTTTCACGCCAGTTCAGAGTTAGGTTTTTATTCCATGTTTAGTTCCAAGGTAGGATGCTTAGTTAGACGACGACGGGGTTTTGGGCCTGTTGGTGGCCGTCGTCGCCCCCTGGCAAGTGTGGTGGTGTACTGTTCACAATTTGTTTCCTGCAATAGTAATGTTAGTCGTCGGAGCAAATCTTTGTGTCCCCATGATTAGTAACAATTGCAGCATCATGTCGTGGAACGTTAGGGGCATCAACGCTCCAGCTAAGCGCTCAGCAATCTGTGAGGTGGCCACAACGCTCAAGACAGCAATCCTGACGCTGTAAGAGACGAAGGTGGAAGTGTGGACGACGGGTATAGCAAAGGAAATCGGCGGCCCAATGCTGCAAGGCTGTGCAGTGCTATCTGCTATGGGCACAAGAGGGGGAGCTGCCATTTTTTGGAACAAAGAGATTGTTGAGGTCGAATCACACTCCATTGGACGGTTTACAATCACAGCCAAAGTGAAGGAATTGGGAACGAACATTCAGTTCTGGTTAACCACTGTCTATGGTCCAAATGACGACGGGATCAGAGAAGATTTTCTGCAGGAAATGTCAAGTTGTGTGCCTCCATTAGGGCAAGCCTGGCCGATAACCGGAGATTTCAACATGATATATGAAGCAAGAGACAAGAACAATCAGCATCTGAATAGAAGATTGATGGGCAGATTCAGAAGAGCACTTGATTTTGCAGGGCTTGGAGAGATCAAGTGCAAAAACCGGCGTTTCACCTGGAGTAACCAAAGAGAAAATCCACTCTGTGCAGCATAGATAAATTCTTCTGCAACCCAGACTGGGAAATTCTGCATGATGGCTACATGCTGCACGCCGCATCAACTTCCTTCTCTGATCATTGCCCCCTAATCCTGTCCCGTGCAGATTGTCAGCCACGAAAGGCCAGATTCAGATTTGAAAATTTCTGGCCTCAACACCCACACTACTCTGAAACTGTCCAGCACGCCTGGGAGAGGCCTGTCAACCATGATTGCCCTTTTCTCAGGATCAAGATTAAGGTGCAGAGAGTAGCAAAGGATCTTAAAATCTGGAGCATATCACTTTTCAGCAAAACAAAATTGCAGTTCCACATAGCAAACGAGGTCATTTTGCAGCTTGACATTGCTCAGGAAAAAAGAGCTCTAACGGCGGAAGAGTTCAATCTCAGAAAGCTTCTGAAGATCAAAGTGTTGGGGCTTGCCGCGATTGAGAGGGCCAGAAAAAGGCAAGCTTCCAGGGTGACATGGCTTCGGGCAGGGGACGCTAGCACAAAAAAAATTCATGCTAAATGCAATGCAAGAAGAAGGAAGAACCACATTCACATGCTTAGAACTAGAGAAGGAACAATAGTAACTGAACATGCAGCAAAAACTGAAGAAATACATGAGCACTTCACAGAGGCCCTAGGCACATCAAGACAATGGCATTTCACCTTGAATTGGAATGAACTGCAGCTCCCAAGGATACCAGCTCAAGGTTTGGATAACCCCTTTACGGAAGGTGAGGTTTGGGCTGGGATCGTGGCGTCTCCGGCTGAAAAAGCCCCTGGGCCAGACGGTTTCACCGGCCAATTCTTCAGAGCAAGCTGGAACATCATCAAAGAAGATATTATGGAAGTGTTCAGGAAATTCTATCACCTTGCGAGAGAAAACTTTCATGAGATCAACAAGGCATTCATATCTCTCCTGCCTAAAAAGGAGGCTGCAATTGAAGTGAAGCACTTTAGACCGATCAGTTTGATCAACTCAGTTGTAAAACTCATCACAAAAGTTCTGTCGATGAGACTAGCAGCGATAATTCCAACGATACTCTCTCCGGCGCAATCAGCTTTCCAGAAAGGAAAATGCATCCATGATAGTTTCCTCTACGTCCAAGGATGCGTAAAGGCTCTTCATAGGAACAGAAAACCTGCTCTGCTGTTCAAATTAGATATCGCAAAAGCCTTCGATTCAGTCTCCTGGGAATACATCCTAGAGCTTCTTCAGCACCTCGGTTTCAGTGCTAGATGGAGAGATTGGGTATCACTCCTGCTGTCCACGACATCGTCCTCTTGCTTACTAAATGGTGACAACGGGCCGTCCATCTCCCACCGCCAGGGGCTACGGCAGGGTGACCCTCTGCCCCCCTTGCTGTTTATCTTGGCGATCGACCCTCTCCATCATCTGCTGGCGGCAGCTGCAGCCGAAGGCACCCTGGCGCCTCTCCCAGGTAGAGGAACTAGTATGAGAATTAGTCTATACGCCGACAACGCAGTCATCTTCGCAAACCCTGTGAAAGAAGAAGTATCAAAGCTTCTGAACATCCTACACCTCTTCGGAGAAGCAACTGGCCTGCGATTAAACCAGGAGAAATCTACGGTTGCTCCAATTAGGTGTGACAACCTAAACCTAGATGATATTCTCCAAGATTTTGGTGGAGTGGTGGTAGGCTTCCCAATGACGTATCTAGGGCTACCAATCTGCACGGGTAGAATTAGGATAGTGCATCTCCAATTCATCTTAGATAGGATTAGATCACGGCTAGCAGGCTGGAAGGGAAAGTTAATGAACATGGCCGGAAGAAGAGTGCTGGTACGCAGTGTTCTATCTGCAATGCCAACTTTAGCCATGACTGTTCTTCGTATGCCAAAAAAACTCCTCAAGGAAATAGACAAGACGAGGCGCAAGTTTCTGTGGGCGCAGGAAGAGGAGCTGTCGGGAGGGAAGTGCAAAGTAAACTGGAACACAGTTTGTTCGCCGATCGAGAATGGAGGATTAGGGATTCAAGACCTACATCGCTTCAGCAGAGCTCTTCGTCTGAGATGGCTGTGGCTGTCCTGGGCGCAACCGGACAGACCATGGAGGGATTTCCCCACACCCTGCGATCAGGAAGACAAAAACCTTTTTGCCAGGACTACCAGGGTCGTCATTGGGGACGGGCAAACCGCAAAGTTCTGGACATGCAATTGGCTGGGCGGCGCTCCTCTTTGCAACTCTTTCCCTGCCCTGTACAGAATCTCAAGAAAGAAGACAAGGACGGTAGCGGAGGAACTTAGAAATGACCAGTGGATCAGAGATGTTCGGCATGAAAGCTGGGAAAATATAGTGACCGACGTAGTCTCTCTTGCAAGACTGATCAGAGATCAAGGGCAAGCTCTAGCAGAGCACCTGCAAGACAAGATCAGATGGACAGCGAGCGACAATGGCATCTACTCCACCAGTGCGGCATATAAAACACAATTCACTGGCACCCCTCCCACACACATGAAGAACACAATCTGGAAGGCATGGGCCCCTGCCAAGATCAAAATTTTCTCGTGGCTGCTCCACTTGGATCGGTTATGGTGCAACGATAGGCTACAGCGCGGCGGATGGCCAAACTCCTACTTCTGCCATTTCTGTAGAAGAAATCTAGAAACGTCAGTTCATCTTTTCTGGAATTGCCCTATCTCCAAAGAAGTGTGGGATGCAGTTGCATCTTGGAAAGGTTGCGCCTCCATAGCCCCCCAGCAAAGGGAGCAAACATCCACACCCGCGGCGACCAAGCAAATCATGGCCCGCACAAGAAAAGAGGATAAGAAAGGGGTTCGAACCATGATCATGGCCACAACCTGGGAGCTATGGAACGCAAGGAACAACAGCGTTTTCAGGGCGAAAGAAGCAGAGGCATCGAACATCACCAGGGCGATCAGGGAAAACTTAGAGCAATGGCGGCTCGCCGGAGCCAAGGCACTGTAGCCCCCGTTCTGGGATTTTGGCGCGAGATAAAACCTGAAGCCAAAGAACGGGGGTTGGGGGGAGGGGGGGTAAAACCACCCCCTCATGTCATTTTTCTTCATCTTCTTTTCCGTTTTATCCTTTTGATCGCTTTGATCAAACCCTGTATTCTTTCACCCCTCTGCTAAATCAATGCAAGCCAGCCGAGCTGGATCTTAAAAAAAAGGATTGTGTAAATCTGGTCTGATCTCTCTTTTGGGCGGAGGCCCGAGGCAGCCACTATGCAAGCTGAATAAAAAATTACTTCACATGGAACTGAGAGAAGCTAAACCGACATGCAATGAATAAAATAATATATATGTTGTTGCATTGCTAGTACGAACACCTCACGAAGGTTTCCAATGAACCGAACACCTCTCCTTTTCTCATTCGTCTGTTTTGGGTCACGCAGGATTGCACTGTACAACCAACTCCATTCCTTTACTTTCTTTATATTCCTTAGTTTTTCTGACCTGCATACCGAACGGGGCCTGAAAATATAGCATCGTTGCATCGACAAGTAAACTTACTTATCGGTTTGTCTGCTCGATGATTTGTCGGTGCTTGTAGAACTTCTCATTTGCTATCGTTCCCTTAGTTACAGTTTTATTGACATGACAATAAGGGCCTGTGTAATTCTTGCTCAGTCAAAATCTGTGCAAAACAGTTTATAGAAACTATTATGCAACAGAGAGCTGAACACATATCAATGGAAACTTCACAAAATAAGCAAGGGAGAAATCATAGGAAAGTGCAATAGGTAACTGAATGGAATTGCTCTGGGTGAAAAACAAAGAAGCATTAGTAATACACATGGCACATTCAGCCTATCATTTTGACAAACAAGTGGAGGGCATGCTACCAAAGCATCAGTATCGATGCTACAAAAGAAAAGAACTAATGCATCTAACTAGGATCTCATCAATGCATTGGACAACTGTTATGACCGGCATATTAGGGGCTTAGCCCAGTGGGCTGTAGCCCAAGTTATCTTATCGTTATTAGAGGCTTAGCCCAATTATCTTATCGTTATTAGGGTCGTTTGCTTAGGAGTCAAGTAAACCTCTCTATATAAGGAGAGGAGATGTATCAATCTAATCAAGCAAGAAGCAATTAGTATTTGCTCGGCTTCCCTTAGGGAGTCGGGAGACCTAACCCTAGCTGCCTCTTGCGCCGCCGCCGCCTCTTCCCCACCATGCAAGGACGGAGCCCAGCCGCCGGCCGGCGCGCCCTCGACCTCGTCTTCCTCCATCTTTCCCCTACAATCTCCGCCCTAGAACCGGCAGAACCCTAACTCCTAACACCTTGGTATCAGGTAGCTCAGTTCCGATCATGTCTTCGCTGCCGCCCATCCCGTCGCCTCCGCTGCCGATCGTCACCACCGTGCCGTTGACCTTCTCCACCGCGCCGCTGCCCTCCTCGTCCGCGCCGCTGGTCGCATCCTCCGGCGCTGCCACCACCCAGATGACGACGCCCTCCACCGCACCACCGGCCGCCGTCTACTCCCCGACGGAGATCACCGGGGTCCTCAACGATCTCGTCACCGTCATCCAGGGGATACGGCTATACCTAGCCGGCCCCTACGGGCCGCCGCCGCCCTTGCCGCCGGCCGCCGCGACCGGGCCAGCCGCCCTGCCGTGGTATTCGGCACCCCCGGCGCCGACCGGGCCTCTACACCACCACAGGTCGCCGCCGCCCGCCGCCCGCCGCCGTGCCCCAATGGCCGGCGCCGGCCCTCGCCGCGTCACCCACGCCACCCGGGTCCTCACCGCGTCACCGACACCACCCGGGTCCTCGCCGCCACCTCCCTGGCAGCCCTGTCAGCCGCCGCACCCCGGGGCCACCGCAGCCCTCGCTGCAGCTACAACCAGCCCCTACCACCGCCTTGATCTGGCCACAATGGCCGGCCGCGGCCATCCCTGCAACCGCCGCCTCTGCCATTTCCAGGCATCAGCAGCTGCCGCTGCCGGCGCCTCCGCTGCCCAGCACCGGGCTGACTACAACCGCGCCGGCGGGCGTGCTGATTCAGCAAGTGCGGTTCCTGCCCTCGCCGTCCCAGCTTCCGGCCTGGTTGGCCGGGACGTCACCGCCGCCAGTCTACACCATGGCCGCAGACCAGTCGGCGCCCTCCCTGCCGTACGACGGGCCCTCCAGCTCCACGGGTTTCCACGCTGGCTTCGATGGGCCACCGCTTTCCTGCGGACCACCTGTGCACACCGGACCAACGCCCTCCTCTTCGCTGCTCCGTACCGCCGAGCCGTACACTCACGGCGGTCATGCTCAGACACCGCCGCGCTTCGCCAAGCTCGCCTTCGCCACCTACGACGGCGCCGAGGACCCCCTCAACTGGCTCAACTAGTGCAAGCAGTTCTTCCAGGGGCAACAGGCGCTCGCATCGGACCGCACCTGGCTCGCCTCTTATCACCTCCGCGGCGTCGCACAGACGTGGTACTACGCCCTCGAGCAGGACGAGGGCGGCATGCCCTCATGGGAGTGTTTTCGCGAGTTCTGCATCCTTCGATTCGGACTACCGATACATGGGAACCGGCTGGCGGAGTTGGGCCGCCTTCCCTTCACCTCTACGGTGCAGGACTACACCGACCGCTTTCAGGCCCTGGCGTGCCACGCGTCCGGCGTGACGGCTCACCAGCGGGGCCGAACTCTTCGTCGGCGGTCTGCCAGATCATATCCGCATGGACGTCGAGCTGCAGGGACCCCAGGACCTCCAGACGGCCATGTACTACGCCCGCGCGTTCGAGCGCCGCGCGGTGGCCATCCAGCAGGCATCACCGTCCCGGGTCGCTGGGCCGCCACCCTGTCCGGATGTTCCCGCGCAGGGTCGGCCTGCTCAGGCTTCCGCGGCACCCCTTGCTGTGACCGCGGCGCGCCCGTTCCACCGGCTCACCTCGGCCGAGCTACTCGAGCGTCGCCGCCAAGGGTTGTGCTTCAACTGCGATGAGACCTACATGTCCGGCCACGTCTGCCCCCGACTCTTCTACCTGGAGGCAGCAGACTACATTCAGGAGGACGCTGTCACCGCCGGGCTCGGCGACCTGGCCGCCCCAGCTGTCGCGGAGGTGTTTGACGTTGGTTGATCACCTCGAGGAGTTCAGTAAGCGCTTCCCTGCCTTACAGCTCGAGGACGAGCTATTTGTGCAGGCGGGGAGAAGTGTTATGACCGGCATATTAGGGGCTTAGCCCAGTGGCCTGTGGTCCAAGTTATCTTATCGTTATTAGGGGCTTAGCCCAATTATCTTATCGTTATTAGGGTCGTTTGCTTAGGAGTCAAGTAAACCTCTCTATATAAGGAGAGGAGATGTATCAATCTAAGCAAGCAAGAAGCAATCAGTATTTGCTCGGCTTCCCTTAGGGAGCCGGGAGACCTAACCCTAGCCGCCTCTTGCGCCGCCGCCTCTTCTCCACCATGCAAGGACGTCGCCCAGCCGCCGGCCGCCGCGCCCTCGACCTCGTCTTCCTCCATCTTTCCCCTACAATCTCCGCCCTAGAACCGACAGAACCCTAGCTCCTAACAACAACAGTATAAAAATTTGCCAGATGAGAGATGATGAGAGTTGTGAACCTTTCGAGCATACAACATATCTTGTAATGTAACTCAGCTCCAGTCTGAAGATGTGGCTAATCTTAAATTCCTAATTTACATGTGTGCGATAGCGGAAAACGTCTTTCCTCGAGAGAGGGACATGCTTCACGTTATAAAGAGGGGGCGCAGCCACCCTAGAGCGATCGGTACAAGAGTTGTTTACAGAGATATCTTCTAGGGAGTATACTTGGAGAATGAGATAGAGATAGATACAGTTGAGATATTGAGATAGATGTTTAAACTACCCAACTACCTATTCTATCCTTGGCTCATACGTAATCTCCTCCTAGTACCGGCCGGTGGCATGCAGCGTGACATGATGTTTAACACCCTCCCTTAATCACAACTTCATCAAGTTGAGATTATGCTTGAAGTCTTCAAAACTTCTTGTAGGCAAGGGCTTTGTGAATCCATCTGCAAGTTGATCTCTAGAATGTACAAAGCGAATCTCAAGTTGTTTCTGAGCAACTCTCTCTCTGACAAAGTGAAAATTTATCTCTATGTGTTTTGTCCTGGCATGGAACACTGGGTTTGCAGAGAGGTATGTAGCACCAAGATTGTCATACCATAAGCAAGGAACTTGTTTACCTTGAATACCAAGTTCCTTTAACATGGACTGAACCCATATAATCGCAGCTGTTGCATTTGCTAATGCCTTGTATTCTGCCTCTGTACTTGACCTGGACACTGTGGCCTATTTTCGTGCACACCAAGATATCAAATTTGGTGCAAAGAATACTGCAAAACCACCAGTAGAGCGTCTGTCATCCAGACTGCCTGCCCAATCAGAGTCAGAGAAGGCACTAGCAAGAGTAGAATGTGACTTGCTGAAATTTAGGCCCAGACTTAGAGTGTGCTTCACATATCTGACTATACGTTTTGCAGCTGTCAAATGAACATTAGTAGGTGCATGAAGAAATTGACAGACTTTGTTAACAGCAAATGAGATATCAGGCCTAGTAAGTGTGAGATACTGGAGAGCTCCAACTAGGCTTCTGTATTTGGTGCTGTCCTCTGAACTCAAGAGTTCACCCTCTGCAAGAGATAGCTTTTCTGAACTGGACAATGGGGTAGGTGAAGGTTTACAACCTTGTAATCCAGCCTTCTTAACCAAATCGGTTGCATACTTTTCTTGAGAGAGAAGAAGTCCATCCTTGTGCTTCCTCACCTCAACCCCAAGAAAATAATGCAAGTCACCAAGATCCTTTAGAGCAAAATCTGCACCCAAGTCCTTGAGCAGCCCTGTGATTGCTTCATCAGATGAGCTGGTCACAATAATATCATCAACATATATGAGAACAAACATGCATGTGTTGAACTTGTTGTAGATGAACAATGACGTGTCAGACTTTCACTACTGGAATCAACTAATTTGCCATCTGCCAGCTCTTTGCCGTCTGCTAGCTGACGGCAAAGAAGCTCTTTGCCATCAGCTACACATAAGCGGACGGCAAAGAAAAGGCTGACGGCAAAGAAGCTCTTTGCCATCAGCCACCTCTTTGCCGTCCGCCAGCAGACGGCAAAGAATCTTTGCCGTCCGCTGGCAGACGGCAAAGAGTGTGGTGGCCCCCACCCCCCGCTCGTTTGAAAAAATCTTAACGGCCCACCTCTTTGCCGTCCGCTAGCAGACGGCAAAGAGGCAAAAAGGCGGACGGCAAAGGCTGGCTGACGGCAAAGAGGGCACTTGCCTAACGGCAGGTACCCCCCCGCCCGTTACTCACTTCGTCCTCGCGCGCCCTTCTCCTCCGACCCCGCCGCCGCCGCCGCCCGCCGCCCCGTCGCCCCCGCCGCCCCGGCTCCCCGCCGCCCCACCGCCCCGTCGCCCCCCCGCCCCGGCCCCCCGCCGCCCCGCGCCCCACCGCCGCCCCGGCCCACAGCCGCCCCGGCCCCCCGCCGCCCCGGCCCCCCCGCCGCCCCGCGCCCCCCGCCGCCTCCTCCACCGCCCCGCCCTGGCCTCCCGCCGCCCGGCCCCCCCGCCGCCCCGGCCCCCCACCGCCCGGGCCCCCGCCGCCCCGCCTCCTCCACCGCCCCGCCCCGGCCCCCCGCCGGCCGGGCCCCCCGCCGCCCCGGCCCCCCGCCGGCCGGGCCCCCGCCGCCCCGCCTCCTCCACCGCCCCGCCCCGGCCCCCCGTCGCCGGCCCCTCCCCGACCCGTCGCCGCCCCCCACAGTGAGCCCCTCGATCCCATTTTTCTTCTTCTGTTTTTTTGTTTTTTTCCTGTTAAGTTTTTTCAGTTTAGAATTAATTAGTGTAGGTTATTTAGTTTAATTAGTTTAGGTTTAATTAGTTTAAATAGTTTAGTTTTAATTAGTTTAGGTTTTTAGTTTAGGTTTAGGTTAAGTAGAAGGGGGAAGAAGAAGAAGAAGAAGAAGAAGAAGAAGAGGAGGAGGAGGAGGAGAAGAAGAAGAAGAAGAAGAAGAAGAAGAAGAAGAAGAAGAGGAGGAGGAGGAGGAGGAGGAGGAGAAAGAAGAAGAAGAAGAAGAAGAAGAAGAAGAAGAAGAAGAGGAGGAGGAGGAGGAGGAGGAGGAGGAGAAAGAAGAAGAAGAAGAAGAAGAAGAGGAGGAGGAGGAGGAGGAGAAAGAAGAAGAAGAAGACGTGGGATGAGAAGAAGTAGAAGAATGAGAAGAAGTAGAAGTAGTAGAAGAATGAGAAGACCCCCTGACCCCCCAACCCCGACACCACACCCCGACCCCGACACCGACACCGACACGGCACCCCGACCCCGACCCGGCACCCCGACCCGACACCCCGACCCCGAGACCCCGACCCCGACACGGCACCCCGAGACCGACACGACACCCCGACCCCGACACGGCACCCCGAGACCGACACGACACCCCGACCCCCGACACGACACCCCCGACACCCCGACACCCCGACCCCGAGACCCCGACCCCGACCCCGACCCCGACCCCGACACCCCGACCCCGAGCCTGACCCGACACCCCGACCCCGACCCCGACCCGACACCCCGACCCCGAGACCCCGACCCCGACACGGCACCCCGAGACTGACACGACACCCCGACCCCCGACACCTCCCGAAAAGGTGTTCTTTGGCCTTCCAGAAGCCGACGGGGTCATATATTTGTGAATTATTAGTTAGGTCATATATCTTTCGATTTTGTTATGAAAAACATCATATATAATTGTGTTGATCGGGTAGTTTTAAATGTGCAGTTGTTTCATCGCTGCGAGGTTTGGTGTTCGACGACCTCGCCGTGCGTTTGACGAGCTCTGCCCCTTCGTTCGTGGGTGAGCACAAATGACATGTCCTCCTCCCCCATTAATTATTTGATCTATTCCGATGAAACTTGATAGCTAGATATATATGTGTCTTGAATCATCAGTATGCGTAACCAATATGTGTCTCCCGTTCGAAAGCGTCATAGTTATAAATATGCATGCATTTGCATATTTATAACCTTGATTCTTTCGAATTGTCCAACGCTATCCATGGACAACCCGAATATGTTTAGATTGGGTTCGTTTTCCCATATGCTTTGCTCCGGATCCGACGCATAAATTTCGTCAGTGCCTCCCCTGTTGTTCTCCGGGTACACATCCTCTCTGTTTATTGCAGAGACGTGTATCAGGAGAACAGCGGGGAGGTGCTGCCGAAATTTTGCGTAGGATCCGGGGCATAGCATGGGAAAATGAACCCAATCTAAACATACTCGGGTGGGATTAGGACCTATCATTACCTATTAGAGTGTAGGTTGCATGGACGTAATAAAATTGACAAAGTAGATCAACTGATGAATACATACATGCTGAATTATATATATATATATATTTGTTGTGTGTCTAGTAGCTCTGAAAGTCAAGATGAGTGATCGTGCGTGGATGTACACCGGTCACACTGGTCAGAACAAATGGAGCACTGAATGGTTCACAAAAACCAAGGGGTTTGTGCGAGCCGCATTTGCAAATGGCCAGAGGAAAACCTGGTGCCCCTGTTTACGGTGCGGCAATTGGGAAAAGAGGACAGAGGCTGAAATGGGCAAACACCTGCAGAAGAGTGGTTTTACGCCCGATTATACGGTGTGGACATTTCATGGTGAGTCTGCCCAACGTGACCGAGCTGAGGTGGATCGTCGTCGCACCGACGAGCATGGTACCGGGATGGAAAACATGGTGCAAGACTTTGATGATGCTCGGGATTCGGACGAGGAGATGGAGGAATCTGCAAAGGCCTTCAATGAAATGTTGGAGTCTTCAAAACGTCCGCTCCATGAGCACACTGAGCTTTGTCAGTTGGATGCCATCTCACAAGTAATGGCTCTGAAGGCTCAGTTCAACTTGGGTAGAGAATGCTACGATGCAATGATGACAGTATTTGGACGCTTTCTACCCAAAGGCCATGTAATGCCTGCAAACCTGTACCAGTCGGACAAAATCCTCCGTGCACTGAAGATGCCCTATGATAAGATACATGCCTGTGAGAAAGGATGTGTCTTGTTTAGGCTTGACTATGCGGACTTGAACTATTGTCCCATTTGCAAGTCTTCCAGGTATGTTGTGGTAGACAACGGTATGGGTGAGAAGACACAGACCAAAATCCCCGTTAGTGTTCTTCGGTATATGCCAATCGTACCAAGACTTCAACGTCTTTTCATGGTCGAAGAGACGGCCAGACAGATGACATGGCACAAAACGGGCAAAAGAACCGAACTAGATGCAGATGGGAATCTGATGATTGTACACACATCGGATGGTGTTGCGTGGAAAAAGTTTGATGAATTACATGGTGACAAAGCGGCAGATCCGAGGCATCCTCGAGTCGGCATCAGCACGGATGGGTTCAGTGTGTTTGGTATGACGGCAGCCCAATACAGTTGTTGGCCCGTATTTGTCTTTCCACTCAATCTCCCCCCCGGACAGATTATGCAAAGAAAGAACATTTTCCTGACGTTGATAATTCCAGGGCCCAACTATCCGGGGAAAAATATGAATGTGTACATGCAACCGCTTAAGGATGAATTGCAAGAAGCCTGGGATAATGGGTTCAAGACATACGATGCCTATAGCAAACGGAACTTCATAATGCGTGTCTGGTACATGTACTCGACGCATGACTTGCCGGCGTATGTGCTATTCGTTGGCTGGTGTGTGCATGGAAGGTTCCCGTGCCCCACATGCAAGGGAGCTCTTGAGTTCCGTTGGCTTCAGGCCGGTCGCAAGTTTTCTTGCTTCGACATGCATAGACAGTTCCTGAATCCTCGCCATAAGTTCAGGAAAGACAAGAAGAACTTCATCACAGGTAGAGTTGTCAAAAACTCTGCACCACATGCATTGACAGGCCAACAGACCCTGGATCAGTTAAACGCTCTCGAGCCAGATCCAGAGCGTCCAGGGTACTTCAAGGGGTATAATTCTAAGCACGCCTGGACTCACAAAACATGCTTATGGGATCTGCCTTACTTCAAAGACCTCTTTTGCCCACACAACATCGACGTGATGCACACTGAGAAGAATATCGCCGAGGCACTTTTTGGTACATTGTTCGGCATAGATGGGAAGTCAAAGGATAATACTAAGGCTAGAGTCGATCTGGAGGCGCTATGTGATAGGCCGTTACAAAACATGAAAGAACCGAAAGGAAAGCAGAACTGGACGAAGCCAAAGGCATGGTTCAATCTTGGAAGGCCAGCTATGAGGGAAATTATCTTGTGGGTGAAAATGCAGTTGATGTTCCCCGATGGGTATGAAGGAATCTACAGAGGGGAGCCAGTCTTAATAAATTGAAGATATTTGGTCTCAAGAGTCATGATTGGCACATATGGATTGAGCGGGTAATGCCGGTGATGTTGCGTGGCTTCATCCCTGAGGATGAATGGCTAGTACTGGCAGAACTCAGCTATTTCTTCCGTGTTCTTTGTGCGAAAGAACTATCGCCTGGCGTGCTAGAAGAAATGGAAGAGTTGGCGCCGGAGTTGATCTGCAAGTTAGAGAAGATCTTTCCACCGGGCTTCTTTAATCCAATGCAACATTTGATTTTGCATCTCCCGACCGAGGCAAGATTGGGGGGGCCCGTGCAAAATCGTTGGTGCTACCCAACTGAGAGGATGCAGAAGACGCTTCGACAAAAATGTAAAAATAAACGTAGAATTGAAGCATCGATGGCTGAGGCATTCATCACTGAGGAGGCGGCAAACTTCGTGACAGCACACTACGAAGCCAAAAATCGTCATTTGCATAATCCGAAGCCTCGGTACAATGCTGACGACCCTAAAAAGGGTGGATCCAACCTCAGCCTATTCAAAGGGAATCTCGCACCAGCCAGTGTTTCAAATCCAGTATCTTTGGATAACGAACAATGGCGGACCATTTCGTTGTATATCTTCAACAACCTGATAGAAGTGCGGCCGTACATCGAGTAAGTTCTCGGTACATAGTTTCGCAACTTCTATTTCCTTTGAACTGCTCTTATTCCTGGATATTTCATACAGTCGATACGTCGCCTTATTCTCGTATGGAGCGGTGATCCAAAAGGATTCTGTCAAAGAGTATGAGCTTCTCGCAAAGCAAGGAGGCGGCTATCCCGGTTTCATCTCTTGGTTCAAACAAACGGTAATTTCTATTAGACTTGTAGGCTAATTTGTAGGCGGCTATCCCGGTTTCATTCGCTAATTTGTGCGTAATGCAACAATCCTTTCATATTAAACTTGTAGGCTAATTCAGAGTCTATGGACGCCGAATTGAGACAAGTCGCTAATGGTTTTGACTATAAGGTCCGTTCATTTGACAAATACGACATCAACGGGTATCGCTTTCGTACCTATGGCAAAGAGCTATCTATGGCCGACCGAAAGTCTACAAATTGTTGTGTATCTGCTATCGGCGAAGGAGGTACCGAGTATTATGGGAGAGTTGAAGCAATTTATGAACTTCTATTCTATGGTGAAAACCCACCGAATGTCGTAGTCTTCAAATGTTATTGGTTTCAGCCGAAGGAGACTAGAAGGACTCATGAACATATAGGGCTAGTTGAAATCAACCAAAGCACCCATTTAGATGTTCCTGATGTCTATATTACGGCTCAACAGGCGACCCAAGTATTCTATCTACCGTGGGCCTGCCAAACTAATCCAAATCTGAAAGGTTGGGATGTCGTTTATGAAGTGCCGCCACGTGCTAGACTATCTCCCCCAAAGGAAGAGGATTATGAACCTCACATTAACCCAGACACATATGAAGGAGAATTCTTCCAAGAGACACGTCTTTCCAAAAAGCGTTTCAAGAACCGCTATACTTCACCCCAAAACATTGAAGTAGACAGCGACAGTGAATCCGACATCACCCTAGAGGAGGAACAAGAAGAGCCGGAACAAGAAGAGGTTACTGCTGCGGATGACCTGTCATTGCTTCACCGATTACGTCAAGGTGGCCTTGCACATGTTGATGCCACTGAACCCTATGAGCCCGTCATTGATTATAGTGATGATGATGATGATGATGATTATGCATTTATTGATGATACTGATCAAGATTATTAGTAGTGTCAGGTATTAAATTTTTTAATGTTGTACTTGATGATGATACACTTAAGTGATACACATATTATTATTCATGTCGGTCTTTTTTTTATGTTGTACTAATTTTGTTTACTGTTTGTCATGGCAGGTGTTGAAAGATGGTGGGCGCTGGTCGGGAGCGCGCCAAGGCCCCTTCTTCGTCGGCGCGTGGTCTGAGGTCTTCGATTCCAGACGTATCTCTCCGCCGAGCGTTGCTGGACAGTATGTCCACACCGCCGGGCCCTTCTTCGTCGACCGCGGTGCCCAGCAGGGGACGAGGTAGGAAGAGAGGAGGTGGGGCACGTGGTCGCGGGAGAGGAGGTAGGGTGACTGCTAGGGCACCTTCCTCGCCGCCACCCCCAGCCGTTTCACCCGAGCACGTGACTGCTAGGGTGGACTCGTCCGAGGAGGAGGCTACACGGACTCCGGTCCACGAGCCTCCGGTCCACGGGTCTTGGGCCCATGAGCCTCGGGTCGACTGGCCTTCGGCCCACGAGAGTTCGGCCCACGAGAGTTCGGCCCACGAGACCCCGGAGGAGCACACGTCCGGATGGGGTACCTGACCGGATCAGCCCGAGGAGCCGAGTGGCCATGCTGGTGATGGCGGGGAGCCGACTGATCTTGAGGAGGAGGGTGGCACCGTGTACCAGCGTGGTGCTACACGGCTCCCGTCCGTGCCGGCGACCCGCGAGCAGAGGTGGTTGATCTTCCCTGATGGGGAGAGGTACGTAAGTGCATTTAATATTTTTGTACCTTCTGCATTCACGTTTCTTCAAATAACTAATGCGTTGGCCTTGTCATGCTGCAGGGGTTGGGACCACCATCATAGTGTCCGCCGGCCCAACTCCGTCCTTGGAGTTCTTTGCCGGCAAAACTTCCCGGGGTTTGTCACGTTGCCTGGTGAGGGTCGGCTTCCAGAGCTTGGGTTGAGCTGGGAGCACTACGTGGCTGCCCCGGCCCCGCCGGATGTCATTATCGACGGTGTCTTGTGCGACACGAGGGTAGACATGGTGATCAGGACGTTCTGGGTAATTTCTCCTTTACACATTTCAAAATCTTCAACTAGCTAGTTATTAATTGTACTAATCAATATTGTCTCATTTGATTGCAGACATTCTACAGGTGTGAGGAGGGATACGAGGAGGACAGCGCAAATGTTATCCAGAACGTCTGCAAGCGCCTACTCCAGAACTTACGGCACGAGGCTCGGGTGCAGGCTGTTCGAGACTACTACGCCTTGCGTGGTATCAAGAAGACCAAGCCGGCATGCCGCGATAAGTTCCTGAGTAAGGAGCAGTACATGAAGGTAATTCTTAAGGCCTTCTACTTAAGTTCCTTCATTTAGTAATTCTTAGCCGTAGCGCTCAAGTTTCTATTTGCTAACTTAGGCGCCTCCGAGATGGTGTGCGGATCGGATGGATTGTTGGGAGGTGTTGGTCGATGAGTGGTGCTCACAAGAATGGCTAGCCCTCCACAACCAGGCCAAGGACAAACGTGCCCAAATGCAAGGTGTGCCACACCATCAAGGCAGCTCCAACTTATATCAGTTCGGGCGCAACTGGGTATGTGGTTTGCTATATGATTCATGCAATTCATTCATCATGCTAGCTTGAGCCCTTTAATTACTAATTTTCATTGTTTCTCTCTTTCAGGCACGCCACAATAAGGCGGATAAGGTGCCAGAGGTGTACGACCTGTATGCCATGGCCCACACTGGCTCTTTCAAGAAAGTCAAGGCTTTCTCTCAGTCTGACCTCGATGACGCAAACAACTTCACCAACATCTCCTCCCACAACAAGCTCGTGAGATATAGAGATGAGGGGAAGGCGAGGAAAGGGGAGGACTTTAACCCGAGCCAGGGTCCCATTGATCCAGAGCTGGTGATGATATCTGGTGGCGGGAGGTCCCATGGCTCCATAGCCATTGGAGATGGACTTATCCGTTGTCCTAGCACTCTCCCGGAGATCAAGGCGCGCCAGTCGAGCTCCGCTCCTGAGATAAGGCCTCGTGAACGGCCAGTGCAACTCGCCATCAAGGTTAGTGATACGTACTCAGTTATCTTTCTCCATTACATTGTGTGCGCTTCCATCAATGATTACAAATGGTCATGTGAGTGGTGTTGCAGGCTGCTATACAGACTGAGAGAGATAGAATGGAGAAACTTCTGGCGGAGGCGGCGGAGAGGCAGCGGGAGATGGAGGAGAGGACGAGAAAGATGATGGAGGAGGAGAGGGCAGGAATGACATGCAGGCAAGGGCCATGTACGAGCTCCTTGTGGTAAGTTTCTTCTGCAGATTACTTGCTAGTCTTAACATTTGAGTCTCATTACTAACTAGTATGACTCTGTTCTGAAAACCAAATGTGCAGTCTGTGTGCGAGAAGTCCGGTCAGCCCGCTCCGCCGATGCCAGTGATTGCTCCTGGGAGCACGGTGAGTTTAGTTTGAATGGACATTACTTGGTAGTCTTAACATTTGAGTGTCGTAATGCTAACGAGACATTGGAAATGATCTTTGGTGCAGCTTAACTCCAGAAACGCATCGCACGATCCTTCTCCAGGTAGCGGCACTAGCCACCCCGCTCCTACACCTCCCTGATCACGGTAAGTTTCTCTAGTGTTTTGCTTAACAAATGCATAAAGACCTAGACTTAGCTTTATTTCCTCCTATATGGTTACCATAATGACCTAGAGTTAGCTTATTTTCCTCCAAAATGACCCATTTTACCTAGGTTAGCTTATAAATGATGCAGTTCATCCAAGTTAGCTCAAAAATGACCCCTTTTACGTAGATTAGCTCCTAAATGATCCATTTTACCTACGTTAGCTTTAAAATGGTCCATTTCACCTACGTTAACTCCAAAATGACCCATCTTACCTAGGTTATCTCATAAACGATCCATTTCAACTAATTTAGCTCATAAACGATCCATTTGACCTAAGTGAGCTAAAAAACGATCCATTTCACCTAAATTAGCTCTTAAATGATCCATTTCACCTAAGTTAGCTGAAAAAGATCCATTTCAACTAAATTATCTCAAAAATGATCCATTTCAACAAAGTTAGCTCAAAACCGATCCATTTCAACAAAGTTAGCTAAAAAACGATCCATTTGACCTAAGTGAGCTAAAAAACGATCCATTTCACCTTAGTTACCTCAAAAACGATCCATTTCACCTTAGTTACCTCAAAAACGATCCATTTCTAACTTTCTTATTTTGCCATTTTGCAGATTTCATTATGTGCTGGATGGAGTGCTTGTTCTACTCTTCTTCTTCTTGTCTTCTCATTCTAGTCACCTTAGCTATGGAGTGCTTCTTTATGTATGGATGGAACTTCTTTATGTATGAAATGATGGATGGAACTTGTTTATGTATGAAATGATGGATGGAACTTGTTTATGTATGAAATGATGTATGAACTTGTTTATGTATGAAATGATGTATGAACTTGTTTATGTGATGAATGCCTGTGAAATATATCTATATGTCATATATATTTTCTGTGCAAATTATGGGATTTAACAAAAAACAGAAAAAACAGACAATATGCAGGCTCTTTGCCGTCTGCCACCGACGGCAAAGAGCTGGCAAAGAGCTCTTTGCCGTCTGCCGCAGACGGCAAAGAAGCCACGTGGCAGCCAACTGTGCTTCCTGGGAGATGACCCATTTGGTCAGTTTGCCTACAGTGGCAGACGGCAAAGACTTTGCTGTCCGTGGCAGACGGCAAAGAACCTGCCATCTAGTGACGTGTAGATGACATCATAATGCGGACGGCAAAGACCAGAGAAATTTTGCCGTCCGCGGCGGACGGCAAAGGTCTGCCGTTAGCCACTTAACAGACTAACAGCGCAATTATTGCCGTCCACCCTCTTTGCCGTCCGCCGCAGACGGCAAAGGCTCTTTGCCGTCCGCCGCCAGGAAGCAGACGGCAAAGCAGCTGTTTACCGTAGCCTTCTTTGCCGGAGCCTTTTGCCGTCCGCGGCTGACGGCAAAGGTCTTTGCCGTCCGCCTTTCGAGCCTTTGCCGTCCGCCGTGGCAGACGGCAAAGTAGCTGTTTCCTGTAGTGTTTGAAGGAACAAAACCAAGTGCTTGCATTTTGTGATAGAGACGAGAATACCACGCCCTTGGAGCTTGCTTTAACTCATATAGAGCTTTATCAAGCTTACACAGATAGGAGGGAGCAGTCTTACTCTCAAACCCAGGAGGCTGTTTCATGTATACTTCCTCTTCTAGAACACCATGGAGAAACGTGTTCTGTACACCAAGCTGCCTGAGACTCCATCCTCTGGAAACAGCAATAGACAGGACAAGACAAATAGTAGCTGCTTTTACCACTGGTCTGAAGGTGTCCTCGTAGTCTATGCCATATCTTTGTTTAAAGCCTTTTGCAACTAGCCTAGCCTTATATCGATCAATGGTTCCATCAGATTTCCTCTTAATCCTAAAAACCCACTTGCAATCAATCAAGTTTTTACCTTGCTGTGGGGGAACCAAGTGCCATGTTTTATTTTTCTGCAGTGCCATGTATTCTTCATGCATGGCTTTCTTCCACTTCTCATCACACAATGCTGCTTCAAAAGTGTTGGGTTCACCTGGTTCACCTGTGGAACAAACCATACCATACTTGGTTATATGCTTGTAATAGACCGGTTGAATTACCCCTATCTCTGCTGCCACAGAAGATCCAGCAGCTTCGGACCCCAAGGAGCATCCTGATCCAGCAGCGCCGCCTGGCAACGTCGGGTTTTCTGCGGCTGAAGAATGTTGCGGGGTGCCTGGAGCAGCCACAGAAGATCCTGGAGCGCGGACGTGCAGCTCATCATCGCGTGATGATGGCGCATCCACTCGGGTTTCCGCACCGGTCGGACCGGTGCCAGGTCCCGCGCCCTCCCTGGAACGAGCGCCGTCGCGCCGCTTGTACGTCACGGGCTGGGTGGCGTACCGCGCACCTCCTGGGCCACCCGGAGCCTGCCAGGTGACGAGTGGCGATTGGCGCGGGGCGGGAGACCCGGTGCAACCAGCCGACGAGGCCCGCGTGTCACCTGCAGGACCAGCGCGCCGCGAATCTGGGGTGGCTGCTGCGCGCTCGCCTGCGCCTGCCCCATCAGTGGACGGCGATCCTGAGGTGGATCTGATCCGCTGCAGCTAGGCGGATCTCGAGGAGGATCTGTCTCCTCCGGTGGAACACATGAAATATGGCCCGTCCTGATTATTTTCAGCAGCGTTTTTCTCGCGATTTTCTCCTGTTTCACCAACACAAAACTCATGCAGATCATTAGGTGAGTTAGTCAACAGTTGATCATCAATATTTTCTCCCCCTTGATCAAAACCAGTAAGATGAGGAGGTAAAAGAAGGATTTCTTGTCGAAGAAGTGCGCCAGCATTAGGGTGGAGATCGGCGAACGGGAATTTTGTTTCATCGAAGACAATGTCACATGAGATGTATACGCGACCAGTGGAGACATCTAGACACTTGACACCCTTAAGCTGTGTGTTGTACCCTAGGAAGACACACTGTTTTGATCGAAACATGAGTTTGTGATTGTTGTAAGGACGGAGATTTGGCCAACATGCACACCCAAACACACACAGAGATTTATAGTCAGGTTTGGTGTGAAGGAGGCGTTCTACCGGAGTTTCATTATTAATGACACAACTGGGCAGCATGTTGATAATGTGAACGGCCTTGAGGAATGCTTCATCCCAAAACTTGAGAGGCATAGAAGCTCCTGCCAGAAGGGCAAGGCCGACCTCAACAATGTGTCTATGCTTACGTTCAGCTGAACCGTTTTGCTGGTGAGCATGTGGGCATGACACATGGTGAGAGATGCCAAGATTTTGGAAGGAGTTCAACTTTTCATACTCCCCTCCCCAATCTGATTGGACAACAATGATTTTGCTATCAAACTTGCGTTCAACAAGAGCTTGAAAGTTTTGGAAAACTTGAAACACATCTGATCTTCTTTTCAGAAGATAGATCCAAGAGAATTTACTGTAGTCATCAATGAAACTCACATAATATGTATTTCTACCAACAGAGTTAGGGGCTGGACCCCAAACATCGGAAAAAATGAGTTGTAAAGGTTTGGTAGAAACACTAGTAGAAATAGGGTATGGCAATTGATGACTTTTAGCTCGTTGAAATGAATCACAAATAGTTTCAACATGACGCTCACCAACAAACGGGAGCTTATTTTTCCTAAGCAACTTTTCAACTAAAGAAAAAGAGGCATGCCCTAAACGATCGTGCCATCGTGTGGACGTAAGCCTGATAGCACCACAAGCTTGTTTATTGAATCTTCTAAACTCCGGAGTCAACGGGTAGAGCCCTCGAACACATCTACCTCGATAGAGAATCTCCCTCGTTGCCTGATCCTTGATCAAAAAGAAATAAGGATGAAATTCGAGAAAAACATGATTATCAATGGCAATTCGATGGACGGAAAGAAGATTTTTATGTGCACTAGGGACATGCAAGATTTTCTTAAGATGAAGTTTACGTCTAGGGGTATGAAATATTGAATGACCAACGTGACGTATACTCATACCTTCTCCGCTAGCAGTGTGATTTGATCCTTGCCGCTGTATTTCTCCTTCATGGTTACCTTCTCGAGCTCATTAGGGATGTGGTTTGTGGCCCCACTATCGACGTACCAATTTGTATCAACGCCGTAGGACCCATCAGCAGCCACAACAACCTTGTCATCATCTTGAGAATCATCATCATCATCTTCATACCTGTACCAGCAATCTTTTGCTGTGTGGCCAGGTTTCCTGCAGATCTGGCACCTTGGAGTGTCGGGACACGTCCTGTTGCCGCGCCACGACCGCGACGACGGCCCCTGCCGCCCGCGCGCTGAGGAGAGGAGCCGCGGTCGTTGCCGCCGCCGCGGCCAGATCACCCCTTGTTGCGGGGATTGCTGCGTGAACGGGAGCCGCCGCCCCGTCCACGAGACGCCATGTTGGCTGAAGACTTGAAGCCGCCGCCGCCGGACCCATGGAATTGGGCCATGCGTTGATCGAAGTTGGAGAGCATGGCGAAGAGCTCGTCGAGCGTGACGGGTGTGACACGAGCGTCGAGGGCAGACACCAGAGGTTTGTAAACCGCATCCAACCCATGGATGATGTAGGAGACGAGCTCATCATCCTGGATGGGCTTGCCCGCCGCGGCGAGCTCATCCGCGTATCCTCGCATAGCAGCAAAGTAAGAGGCAATCGAGAGATTACCCTTCTGCGCGTTGATGAGGGAGGTGCGGATGTTGTTGATGCGGCTCGCCGAGTGCGACGAGAACATGGCAGCAAGCGTCGTCCAGAGCGCGCTCGCCGTGGTGACCGTGGTCACCGTGACCAAGACCTCCTTCGTGAGGTTGGCCAGCAGGTAGCCAAGGACCTGCTGATCCTCCCTGACCCATATAGGGTGGAGAGGGTTGGGCGATGAAGTTTCCTTGCCATCTTTGGTGGTGATGAGGAGTTCCGTCGGCTCCGGTGTGGTGCCGTCAACGTAGCCGTAGACGTCGGCGCCGCGCAGTTGAGGTGTGATCTGCGTACGCCATAGCACGTAGTTCGTGCAAGACAACTTCTCTGTGATTTGGCTATTGAGGCTGGAAGGGACGGCACTCGAGGAGGAAGACATGGCTAGGCTAGATGGATTCGACAGAAGCTTTAGATGGGAAAAGGAAGGCTCTGACTACCATGTGCGATAGCGGAAAACGTCTTTCCTCAAGAGAGGGACGTGCTTCACGTTATAAAGAGGGGGCGCAGCCACCCTAGTGCGATCGGTACAAGAGTTGTTTACAGAAAGATCTTCTAGGGAGAATACTTGGAGAAGGAGATAGAGATAGATACAGTTGAGATATTGAGATAGATGTTTAAACTACCCAACTACCTATTCTATCCTTGGCTCATACGTAATCTCCTCCTAGTACCGGCCGGTGGCATGCAGCGTGACATGATGTTTAACAACATGGACATCTATTATATTGACTTATTTGTACACATATATTTTTGAACTTCAGCAATGAATTTCTTTCTGCTGACATTTATCGTATTGGGAAAATCTAAGCAAACCAGAAGCACCAACAAGTGTTTACCAATATGAGAGATTCACTGCCGAGATGGCTAGAAGCAGCGCCATGGTGTATGACCTGAATGGTCGTTGGTCCTTGCCTTGCACACGATCGAAGGGAACAACTCCATGCACTTGTTCTACTTGCAAGGGCGGATCTAACGTACGTATACAATGGAAGGAAATTAAGTAACTTTATTCGAATTAACTATTCTCACCGCGTCGAGGAAGGCGTCGACCAACGTGATTTTGTTCATGATGACGATGACACTGTCGCGCGTCCCTTCCGTCCTCGCCGTGTAGGTGAGGTTAGCCTCCTGCTGCTTCCCGGAGTCGATGGGACAGGCGAGCATCCACGCGTGCTCCTCGGCGTCCATGACCTCGCTGGAGGAGGAACTGGCGCCGCGGCAGCTCGCCCAGAGTGGCTCATCTTGGAGAGGTGCTCGGCACCCGTTGATGCGAGCTCCATCACAAGCTGTTTGTCCTGCTCCTGACCTCTTGGACGATGACGGGCGTGTGAGCGGCGCCGTGCCCGCCGTCCGGGCGCGGTTGGCTGCTTCCCCTACTTGCATCCAAACGCGACCACTCCTCTTCCTAGCCTTGGACAGTAGCAGCGTCGACGACCTAGGTCTGGCAGATCAACGGAGCCGGTGGTGGTTCCTCAGGTGCCGCGTGTGGATGAGCGAGGACGACGACGACACCCAAGTTGTTCCTTCGATGGCAAGCGCGGCAAAGCAGGAGGATTTGGGATGGGAGGAGAAGGCGGCGTAGGAGAGAGGGAATGAGAGGAGAAGGCGGCGTGGACTGCTGGATTGGGATCAGTGGCAAATCTAGAAAGAAAATGGAGGATGGGCTCAAAGTTTACGGCAAGAAAATTGAACACTCTTTTGAAGAACAAAAATTGGTTTTCGACTAATCCTTTTGTGCAAATAAACTGAAATTGTCCCATATCACTACTGGAAACATGTAGTATTTACTAGAATTTTTTTGGATTTTTTGAAAAATAACAAATTAAAAAAATTGGATTTGTTTAGCAAGATAGCCATTATCTTCAAATCCTAAGCTCAAACTTTCCCAAATTACTCTGGAAACATGTAATATTTGCTAGAATTTTTCTGTATTTTTTTTAAAATATAAAATTTTGAACCAAATTTTGATCTGTTGACTATAATAGCCATTATCTTCAAATCTATTCGTCAAAATAAGCTGAAACTTTGAATCTGTTGACTATAAATGGCAACTGAGCTGTAAGGTGATGGCTACTGAACTACTCCCTCCGTTTCTAAATACAAGTCTTTTTATAGAGATTCTAAAATATGGACTACATACGGAGGAAAATGAGCAATTTTACAGCCTAAATACGTCTATATTCATCCGTATATAGTTCATATTCAAAATCTGTAGAATGACTTATATTTAGGAACGGAGGGAGTAAGAAATTAGACAGAACCGCAGAAATTAGGCAGAGCTTTTTCTTTAGCTACGTAATAAAACAACCTGTGCCGGTCGACCGGACCGCCTGGTCCTGGCCTGCTGGTGGCGACCTGCTCATGGCCTCGTGAGCGGTTAGTCACCGAATTTCCTTAGATGGGCTGGCTGCGTCAGTTTTCCTGCTGGGCCTAACAAATATGCTGAAGCTTAGTAGTAAAAATAAATTTAGCGAATCTGAAGGGTAGGCTCGAACCTATCGAAGCCTCCCTGGTGGATTCGCCACTGATTGGGATGGAAGAAGACTGGGAGAAGACCGGAAAGTGTGCCCCATCGTAACAGTAACAATCGCATGCATGGCATAGGCGAGCGGACGCCCCTTCTGCAACGCTTAATGTGTTTGATAACCCTTACTTCTAAAATATCATGTCAATCGCGAACCAACCTGTGGTTGGATGGTTAGAGGGACAGTGGTATCCCTAGCCCATTAGGGTTCAAGTCCCTCAGTGAAAGGAGATGTTCCCGTCGACAACGAGGCGCCTACGGTGACTTCGTAAATCTCAAGATGATATGCACCTCCGTATCTCGGAGATGCTCATAGGGGTAGGGTGTGCAAGTGTGCGTTCATAGGGGTGAGTGTATGCGTGTATATATGGCGCTTGTGTCTGTACCATGTTAAAAAAGCATCATGTCAATCACACATGTTCAAACATAAAATTTATTTGAAGTGCGTAACCAAAACATAAAGCAAGTTCAACCGGCCGACCTGAACGGACGGCGATTTTGTTTGCTTTTGTCTGTTTGAGTCGCTCAGGCGGACACTTGTGTCCGCTTTCACGTTTGGATCGGCGCTTACGCCCAACACTGTCTCAACCCATTTTTGAGGTCGCTCGAAAAAAAATACCGCAATTTTTTTAAAAATAAAAACGTTAATTAAACATCAATGCCGGACACAAAGACCGGCAAGAGTCCACAAGTCCACATTACATTAAATAAAAACATTTAGGAAGTATGGTTGATGGTCAAGATTTATTGAATCTACCCGTTTGGATCTTTCTATATTGGTATATATGATCCATCTTTCTCTTTGCTATACGTACACTTCCTAAGGATTTTAGACTATCATTTTAGTCTCTATCTCTCCTTCTTATATTACTTAAAAAGTATGTAAGGTTCAATCTTTCATCAAAATTTCTCCCCATCGCCTCTTTGCCCGTCCTCCCACCCTTTGCCGATTTTTAGGGTTTTTTTTATCCCCTTCTGATTTCATCGAACTAATTCTCAGTAACCCAATAAACCAGATCAATATGTATTATAACAATAAATTCATGGTCGGTAAATAAACTATTTTTAATGATAAAATCCGATAGACATGTTTGATAACCCAATAAATAGCAATAAATCCCCTGATTCGTAAGAAAATAAATACCAATCATTCTCTTATTTTAGATAAACTAATAAAGCAGCTCAATCACAGACATATAATTATTTTATCAATTTAAGAAATGACAGAAATATATGTTTTATAACCAAAACATAATCTTATTTTGTCTATTTGTTTTTTCTTAAACAGAAGTGTACGCTCATAGATACGCATACACACGCATCCATATGAACGCATGCACACACCCTACCCCTACGAGCACCGCCGAGAGAGTAAGCCGACACATCATTTTGAAATTGACGAAGTCACCACGGACGCCTTCGTAGTCGACAGGAACGTCTCCTCTTTACTGAACGCTCATCGCCGAAAGGCCTGGAATAAATACAGAAAAATGCGAGCACCGGTGTTTAAGTCCAGGACTTGAATCTCCTCCTAATCATCCAAACACTGGTTTTGCATCAAGATTTGTCCAGGATGATCCTCTTATTTTGTGTAAGGGGAGCTAAGTGTGTTGTTCCGTGAAGCTCGAAGTCTATGCTTTGCACACTTTGATCGTTTGTATTCTGCCGTAGGACGTGTAATTCAGTAGCACATGCTTTAGCGCAGTTTGGTTTCCATGCAGCTCTGCCCGCCACTGTTTGGACGGAGCAGAGCCGGACTTTTATATCGAGTTTGGTTGCTAGCGACGTTGCTGCACCAGTTTAGTTTGGTTGCTAGCGACGTTGCCGCACCAGTTGGTTAATGGAATATTGTTCCAGTAAAAAAAAGGTGACCGCAAACTGAAAATAGAGATGCAATCTCACAGTGAACCAATATTGCTACCTATACTGAAACTGGATACAATTTCACATCGTTGCATCAGCAGTAAGGAAGAACGACGTATCACAGCAATTCCAAAGACAAATTGAAGAGATGGAAACAAACATAATGACCTACAGATATGACGACGTCAGTGAAAATGTAGTCTTTATGAAACCAAATTTTCTAATGGCCTTCAAGCACTGCAAATGTAAGACAGGAGTGCAGAACAACCTATGAACTCCAGTCAAGTTACCTTCATTAAGCAACAGATGAATATATAGCAACCACCTATATCAAAAGCATGCTTGGTAAACCGGTCGCAATGAGTGCATAATGCAAATGATCTAGTGTATCACATTCAAACAGAAAGCTGCTAATGATTTAACTAGAAATAAGTGCACACTAACCGCAAACAAGTTATTAACCATAACAGAAGAACACTACCATTCTGTTAAGTTCTTACAGTGGGGGTAATCAAAATACAGCCCCGTTGAATTTGAATTGCCAGTGTACCATCACAATATTCACATTGTAAGACAGAACTCCAAGAGAATTTTTATGAACACCACCAGGATCCCATTTGAGAACAAACAGGTTAAAACTATGGAAACATCTTTGACTTGAGGCTTTTTAGAGCACTCAGTTTAGGAGTGCGCTATTTTTTCTTTCTCTTACTCATCAACATCCCAACTTAGGTCTTCATCGTCTTCCACAGAGTTCAACCGTTTTCGGATATCCTCCACTTTGCTACTAGGGCTTGACCGTGGACTCCCCGCTTTCTTCTCATCTTGATCACCAACATCCTCAATCTCCTCCCAGCTAAGATCTTCCTCCTGCACTGATGGTCGAGACACCAGTGATAAATCACTCTCCTTACATGAGTCGCCAGCTTCAGTCTTAACTTCCTGCCCAGTGCCATTGCTTAACTTTGGTGTCGATGCCTCACCGCTGGATTCACCATTATTGTCCTTTGGCGCTACCAAAATCATCTCCTTATCTTCCGCTGCGTATTTTTCATTCACTGCTACTTCTTGTTTTCCCTCAACCTGTGCTTCATGGCTAACAGACTCACCGATATGCTCCTCTTTCTTATCTGGTATTGTGACAGTGCCTTGTTTGTGATCACCTTGAATATCATCCTCGTCATCATCGACCTCCCAGCTGAGTTCTTCCTCGTCTTCCTTTGACATGGCCCTGCTTACGAGTTTGGTGCGGACATCCTCTGCTTGCCTGAGCTTGTCCACCGCAAAGAAATACCTGCACCAGAACATGTCATAGGCTACCACCGAAGGCACAAGCCTCTCCACGAAGCTCTCCAACCCAGGACTCTCCCTGAGCACGCCTTCAATCTCATCTTTTCTCTCTTGGACGCTGAATGCCTCCTGCCACCTGCTGAACCCCTCGGCGTCCTCAGGCTCCTCGGTGAACGTGGTAGGGTCGGCACGCAGCGCCAGAACCTGTGCCTCGAAACGGGTGTACTTCTTGGATGGAAGGGACGAACGCCAGGAGGCTCCGGAGGCGGACTCAGAGAGTTGGGATGAGCCGTCGCCGGTCGCATCTTCGCCATCAGCGTCGACAGATCGGAGCGCCTCGTTGGCATGGGAAAGAAGTCCTGCAGCGGCGGCCCCAAGGTCATCGACAGCCTGTCCGACGGACTCGAGCCTGTCGGAAGCGACGGACGCACCGGCCTCGAGCGCGCCAGGGAGCGCCGCCGCAGCCCGCGCAGCGGCTGCGCGAAGGGCCGTGGTCTCGACGCGGAGGCCAGACCCGAGGTCCTGGAGGTCGCGGCGGTAGCCCTCGAGCACCGACTCCGACCGCGACGAGAACGTCTTCATCAATCCTCCGAAGCTCCACCCGCCGCCGGAAACACCCTCCTCCCCCGCCTCCTCCTCCGGAGCCTCGGCTTCTTGCTCGTCGTCCTCATCCTCCGCGGCTTCCTGCTCGTCCCGCGGAGGCAAGTCCTCGGCGAGCGTCTTGATCAGCCCAGCGAAACTCCATCCGCCGCCGGAGCCACCCCCTTCCTCCCCCTGCACCTCATCCGCTGCCGCCATACCGCCTTGCCCGCCCCCATCCTGCTCTTCCCGCTGCCCCTCAATCTCCTCGGCCAGTGTCTTCATCAGCCCACCGAAGCTCCACCCGCCACCAGAATCGCCTCCCCCGTCCCTCTCCGCTGCTTGCTCGCCCTCCCGCTCCTCCTCCTCGCCCTCCTCTTCCTCGTGCTCGCCGGCGGCGGCGGCGGAGAACACGGAGTTGAAGAAATTATCCATGAGAGCGCGTGGGGACTAGGGTTCGGATTTGGATCTGGACTCTCGAGGCTGGAGGTGGTGGCGTCAGGAGATAGATCGTCTTGCCGTCGGCGAGCGTTCGTTTTTTCCCCTCTTTTCTTTTCTCGCTGCCATGTGATATGATCATAGCGTTTGGCTCTTACTATGACCTGTAGGCCCTGGTGTGATGGGCCCCTTACATCAGTGAGGGTGTAAGAGTTCCGTAAGCGATCACCAGTACTAGTAGGACACACTTCGGTTCGGTGCGATTAGGGCCAGATGCCCAGATGGACTGGTGGAGCTCTGCCTACCTAACGGGTCTGGATCCATGGAAGTTTGGGAAGTGCGTGTAAGACCTACTCCATCCGTCTCATAATATAAAAATGTTATAGAGAAAGTACTTGATAACCTACATTATTTTCGGTAAATGATTCAATACGATCAACTGGCTGAGCATTGCGTCGGTCGCTTATGCATTCGTCGCGCGTTGCAGAACCCATCAACTTCAAGGCATCACGCGTTTTTTGCAGCCCCACGCATAGGCCTCTTCCCCTCAATCACTATCTTCTTCCTTTCGCCTCGTCTTTTCTTCTTTCCATCCCGCTTGCGCGCTCGTCGCCATGGCCTTCTCCTCCTCCTCCCCCACTGCACGAACATGCCGCAGAGCTCTAGGCCGTGCACGGATGCTGCGACTAGCGTGCATCGTCGCTGGGAACTGCATGTCTGCGCGTTGCGTTTCTGCGGCCATGGCTTGCAAGCTCCTGGCACAGGCGGAGACCACAAGGTTCGCGAGCTGCAACCACTTCGGCCCATGTTGCCACCGACGAGTTTTTTTGTTGGAACCAGCGACTCCAATTGCTGGAACCGGCTTTGCAATTTGTCGGAACACGAAATCGGCGGTCGTGGCTGCAATGTTGTTTTGCTGCAACAAGCGATGCAATTTGCTTGAACCGGCGGTTGCCGCTGCTACGATTGGCGACGACCATGACGGTGACAGGGGTGATGTAGCCAGCAGCAGAAATGCTAGAAACATGGTGTCATTTTGCTAGAACCAGTGAGGTCATTTACTACAACTGGCGACGCAAATGTTGCGACCTGCATGGCGAGCTACAATTAGCGGCGGCGACGTTTTCTGCTGTAACCATGCATCTTCGTTTGCTATGACCAACAATGAAAATCGCTACCGTGATGGCGGCCATGTTTTTTGCGACTAACAAAGGTGAGTTCCTAAGTGATGACGGGAGAAGACGAATGCGGGCGGCTGAGGGCGAGCACGGGCGGCATGGGGTGCCCAGCAAGCACGGGGTAGCCAAGGGTGAGGGTGAGGTGGCTAGCGAGCGCAGAGATCCTCCTTTTTTCGTGCGCATGTGCGGGAAGAGGGAAGATGGCAACGACGACGTAGTATGTGTCTATCTGTGTCGTTGACGTGCTCGCAATCTCGTGCTCGGCAGGCGATCAAACGAAAGTTGAGTCGGCTGACCAACGCCTAGCACCGTCCATTGTTTTGTGCCTCCTTACATATGTGACTGAATTGGACCTGGCTGAGTGAATACAGGATAAAAACCATATTTGTGCACATAGTTTGTTTGCCTACATCCTCCCCGGCCTAGCTGAGAGGAAACATATGCATGGTATTTGGTTGTAGGCATGTTCTAGGCAGATGCAGAGTGCATGGTGTTTTGCAAGGCATGCGGTTTGGTAACCTCTTGTTGAAGTGGTGGGTTACTAGCACACTTACATGCTCAACATAGATAAATAGGCATAGTAAAAACCCATATACCAGAGTCTTACGCACACTCAAAGGCAGTTAAATAACAAGCAATGTCGGAAAAATCTAAAACATCCTACGCAAAAGTCTTAACGGTGCAGAGATAACTTCATAGACATCCATGGCAAAGGCCCCCTCGTGCCTCTTGCACTTGGCCACCACCTCGAGACCGTCGACATTGAAGACGATCACCTTTAGGGTGTTGGGAGTCGTCGGCTTGAAGGAGCCAAGGTACTCGATCCTGATTTGGTGAACAACGGCAAAGGAGGCCCAACCCTTATCAAGGGTGAGCCTGTCGTTGATCGTCCGGACCATCACCCTCTAGGTGTAGCCGGTGTTCGTCCTCAACATGAATTCCTCTGGGACGGTGGTCAAGTGCTTGGTAAACTCAAGGGGCATCGGCAGTGAAAGTACATCTAATCCCGTGAGTGGTTTGGTAATTTATGTCAACATACATATCATTGAACTAATGCCTATTCAAAGAATATTTCAGGAAAGTTCATTTTAGATACAACTTGGGAGGTGAAATTGGACCCCTCAAAATGTTATGGACAAGTGTTGGTTCATGCCTCAAGACTCTCCATTTTATATTTAAGTGATCGAAGATCACATCGAGTCTATAGGTATGCCGATACTATTAAATGAAGAAAATATGCCCTAGAGGCAATAATAAAGTTGTTATTTATATTTCCTTATATCATGATAAATGTTTATTATTCATTCTAGAATTGTATTAACCGGAAACTTAGTACATGTGTGAATACATAGACAAATAGAGTGTCACTAGTATGCCTCTACTTGACTAGCTCGTTAATCAAAGATGGTTAAGTTTCCTAGCCATGGACAAAGAGTTGTCATTTGATGAACGGGATCACATCATTAGAGAATGATGTGATTGACTTGACCCATCCGTTAGCTTAGCACTATGATCGTTTAGTTTATTGCTATTGCTTTATTCATAACTTATACATGTTCCTATGACTATGAGATTATGCAACTCCCGAATATCGGAGGAACAATTAGTGTGCTATCAAACGTCACAACGTAACTGGATGACTATAAAGAAGGTGTCTCCGATGGTGTTTGTTGAGTTGGCACAGATCGAGATTAGGATTTGTCACTCCGATTGTCAGAGAATATTGATATATTGGACGGCTATGTTCAGACACCGGAAGGGTTTCGGGTGATCTCGGATAAAACCGGAGTGCCGGAGGGTTACCGGACCCCCCCGGGAAGTTATTGGGCCCTTAGTGGGCTTTACGGGAGAGAGAGGGCAACAGCCAGGAGGTGGCGCACCCCCCCCCCAAGGGAGTCCGAATTGGACTAGGGGAGGGGGGCGCGGCCCCTCTTTCCCTCTCCCTCCCCTCCTCCTTCCTTCCCCCTCCTAGTAGGACTAGGAAAGGAGGAATCCTACTCCTACTAGGAGGAGGATTCCTCCTCCCTTGGCGCGCCCCCTAGGGCCGGCCGGCCTCCTCCTCCCCTCCTTTATATACGGGGGAGGGGGGGCACCCCATAAACACACAAGTTGATCTCTTAGCCATGTGCGGTGCCCCCATCCACAGATTTCCACCTAGGTCACATCGTTGCAGTGCTTAGGCGAAGCCCTGCGTCGGTAAATTCATCATCACCGTCATCACACCGTCGTGCTGACGAAGCTCTCCCTCGACACTTAGCTGGATCTAAAGTTCGTGGGACGTCACCGAGCTGAACGTGTGCAGATCGCGGAGGTGCCGTATCTTCGGTACTAGGATCGGTAGGGTCGTGAAGACGTATGACTACATCAACCGCGTTGTCATAACGCTTCCGCTTTTGGTCTACGAGGGTACGTGGACAACACTCTCCCCTCTCGTTGCTATGCATCACCTAGATAGATCTTGCTTGTGCGTAGTAAATTTTTTGAAATTACTGCGTTACCCAACATTAAAAGGGGATGAGGTTGAGAAGACGAGTTCATTGGTCAAGTGCTTAGAGATCAAGCTCCAATAACCTTAGACACACTCATAATTTCCCACTATATCAAATCCAAAGTGTTACTCGGACTCACTGAACCATTTCTATCAGAGTCACCCAACCAAATAGATATAGTCGTTGTCCTAAACCCTAGCTGTATCGGTGATAACCCACAAGTATAGGGGATCGCAACAGTTTTCGAGGGTAGAGTATTCAACCCAAATTTATTGATTCGACACAAGGGGAGCCAAAGAATATTCTCAAGTATTAGCAGCTGAGTTGTCAATTCAACCACACCTGAAAGACTTAATATCTGCAGCAAAGTATTTAGTAGCAAAGTAGTATGGAAGTAACGGTAACGGTGGCAAAAGTAACAGTAGCAACGGCAAGTAACTTAGCAAAGATCAATGTGAAACGAACTCGTAGGCAATGGACGAGTGATGGATAATTATGTCGGATGGCATTCATCATGCAACAGTTATAACCTAGGGTGACATAGAACTAGCTCCAATTCATCAATATAATTTAGGCATGTATTCCATATATAATCATACATGCTTATGGAAAAGAAGTTGCATGACATCTTTTGTCCTACCCTCTCGTGGCAACGGGGTCCTAATGGAAACAAAGGGATATTAAGGCCTCCTTTTAATAGAGAACCAGAACAAAGCATTAGCACTTATTGAATACATGAACTCCTCAAACTACGGTAATCACCGGAAAGAATCCCAATTATTGTCACCTTGGGGTATGCAGATCATAACTCATAATAGGTGTCTACAGCTTGCAGGATTGGATCAAGAACACAAATATATTCATGAAAATATAATAGGTTCAGATCTGAAATCATGGCACTCGGGCCCTAGTGACAAGCATTAAGCATAGCAAAGTCATAGCAACATCAATCTCAGAACATAGTGGATACTAGGGATCAAACCCTAACAAAACTAACTCGATTACATGATAAATCTCATCCAACCCATCACGGTCCAGCAAGCCTACGATGGAATTACTCACGCACGGCGGTGAGCATCATGAAATTGGTGATGGAGGAAGTTAGTCATGATGATGGCGGCGATTTCCCCTCTCCGGAACCCCGAACGGACTCCAGATCTGACCTCCCGATGAAGAATAGGGGGTGACGGCGGCTCCGTATCATAAAACGCGATGAATCCTTCTCTCCGATTTTTTTCTCCCCGAACGTGAATATATGGAGTTGGAGTTGAGGTCGGTGGAGGTCCAGGGGACCCACAAGGCAGGGGCGCGCCCTCCATCCTTGTGGATAGCCGGTGGGCCCCCTCTGGTTGATTCTTTTGCCAATGTTTTTTATTAATTTCAAAAATATTCTCCGTGAAGTTTCAAGTCATTCTGAGAACTTTTATTTCTGCACAAAAATAACACCAAGGCAATTCTGCTGAAAACAACGCTAGTCCGGGTTAGTTCCATTCAAATCATGCAAATTAGAGTTCAAAACAAGGGCAAAAGAGTTTGGAAATGTAGACACGATGGAGACTATCAATTGGTCCCAAGGAGATGTCCATTTGGACTCACTGAAGCAAATATGCCAACTTTCTATATATAAGACATTCAGAATTTCTGAACAGTTTCAGTTGGTGACACCGAAGCGTGCAAAAGTGCTTAGGTCATCACATCTTAGAGCCACAGATCAATTTCACTTGGTGTGACTGAACAAGCTAAAGTTGTTGCCTTTTGTACATACCAATCTGACTGGATAAATTATTTGGTCTCACGGGTGTGTTCGAAAGTGTGTGTAACGATCTAATTTTTTGTGTTGCACATATATACCCCCACCAACTCCAGCATTGTCTAGCGAAGCAAAACCACCCATAACCATATTTTGAGAGAGAGCTCCACTTTCTTGTGTAGATTTCAAAGATGATTCCACTCCAACCATTTATCTTTGATTTCTAGTCACCTCGTTGCTTTACACCCAAATTCTCTCCTACCAAAGCCAAAAATGTGTGAGACGGTTTGAGTGTTGAGGAGGTTATCTTTCGAAGCACAAGAGCAAGGTGTTCATCATCAACAACACCATCTATTAACTCTTGGAGGGAGGTGCCTAGTAGATCGGCTAGGTGTGCTTGTAAGTCTCCAACTATCGTGAAGAAGCCAAGAAGTTTGTGAGGGCTTGAAGATCGTCTACTTCACGAAGATCTACCCAAGTGAGACTAGTCATTCATGGGCGTAAGTCATGGTGGGATTGAGGGAGTCCTGGATTAGGGGGTCCTCGGACCGCCGGACTATATACTTTAGCCGGACTGTTGGAGTATGAAGATACAAGACTCAAGACTTCGTCCCATGTCCGGATGGGACTCTCCTTGGCGTGGAAGGCAAGCTTGGCAATTCGGATATGTAGATCTCCTCCCTTGTAACCGACTCTGTGTAACCCTAGCCCCCTCCGGTGTCTATATAAACCGGAGGGTTTAGTCCGTAGGACAACAACAATCATAATCATAGGCTAGCTTCTAGGGTTTAGCCTCTACGATCTCGTGGTAGATCAACTCTTGTAATACTCATATCATCAAGATCAATCAAGCAGGAAGTAGGGTATTACCTCCATCGAGAGGGCCCGAACCTGGGTAAACATTGTGTCCCCCGCCTCCTGTTACCATCCGCCTTAGACGCACAGTTCGGGACCCCCTACCCGAGATCCGCCGGTTTTGACACCGACATTGGTGCTTTCATTGAGAGTTCCACTGTGCCGTCACCATAAGGCTTGATGGCTCCCTCGATCATCGACAATGATGCGATCCAGGGTGAGGCTTTCCTCCCCGGACAGATCTTCGTATTCGGTGGCTTCGTACTGCGGGCCAATTCGCTTGGCCATCTGGAGCAGATCGAAAGCTACGCCCCTGGCCGTCAGGACAGGTTTGGAAGCCTAAACTATACTGCCGACATCCACGGAGACTTGATCTTTGACGGATTCGAGCCCATGTCAGGTGCACCGCACAGTCACGACGGGCATGACTTAGCTCTGCCAACGGACAATGTTCGGGAGATCCCACCTGCAGCTACTCCGGCTTTCATTCCGGAGCAGATTGCGCCGTCCGAGGACGGGTGGATGGACCCGCCACGGAGGCCGCACACTCAGCGGCGATAGAGTCGAATACTGACTTCACCACCTATGAGACCCGTGTTGCCGGACACCTGCATTCATCCCCAGCCACGGGCTCCGAACCGCCTGCGTCCGTGCCTATCGAATCTGATTGGGCACCGATCATGGAGTTTTCCTCCGCGGATATCTTTCAGCACTCGCCACTGGGCGACGTGCTAAATTCATTAAAGTCTCTCTCCTTGTCTGGAGAACCCTGACCGAACTATGTCCGGCTTGATTGGGAAGCAGATGACGAAGAAATTCATTCCCCACCCACCACCCACTTAATAGCCACTGTCGACGACTTAACCGACATGCTCGATTTCGGCTCCGAAGACATCGACGGTATGGACGACGATGCAGGAGACGAACAGGAACCACCGCCCACAGGGCGCTGGACTGCCACCTCATCATATGATATATACATGGTGGACCCCCAAAGAAGGCGATGGCGATAAGGCAACAGAGGACAATCCCTCCAAGAAGCAATTCAAGCACCGGCGTCAGCGGCGCCGCTCTAAGTCCCGCCATAGCAAAAGCAGCGATACCGGCACAAGAGACAATAACGCTCTGAATAGTGCCGAAGACGAAGACAATCCCTCCCAGCCAGGCTTCGAGCGGGAGGATGGGCAAGCCAGCCCTCAAGAACAGGCAGTAGACGGAGAATCAGAGGATGACAATTACATGCCTCTCTCCGAAGACGAGGTGAGCCTCGGCGACGAAGAATTTATCGTGCCTGAGGATCCCGTCGAGCAGGAGCGCTTCAAGCGCCGGCTTATAGCCACAACAAATAGCCTGAAGAAAAAGCAACAACAGCTTCGAGCTGACCAAGACCTGCTAGCGGATAGATGGACCGAGGTCCTGGCGGCCGAGGAATACGAACTCGAACGCCCAACCAAGAGTTACCCAAAGCGTAGGTTGCTACCCCAACTCGAGGAGGAAGCATTAAAACCTACATTACCAGCGTATGATGCGGCTGATCGGCCACCTCGTGGCCGAGACAGAGTGGCATATCAGCCAAGTCCAGCCCGCACCCCGCCGCCATTCAAACAAAAATACCAAGGCCCGGGGAAACATGCGGGACCTGCGAGACGTATTGGAAAACAAAGCAGGACATACAAGATCGATCTATGGATCACGGGGGCGCGCCCCAACGCGTGACGATGATCGTCACGTCGGATACACTAAAAGCAAATCCGACCGGGCCGAATATAGCAGACAAGACTCGTATGAACTGCGTCGTGACATAGTCCGGCACAGAGGCGCCGCACACCCCCTATGCTTCACCGATGAAGTGATGGATTACGAATTCCCAGAAGGATTCAAACCCGTGAACATTGAGTCATTGATGTCTACTACGCAACCTTCTCCTTGTAGACGTTGTTGGGCATCCAAGTGCAAAGGTTTGTAGGACAGTAGCAAATTTCCCTCAAGTGGATGACCTAAGGTTTATCAATCCGTGGGAGGCTTAGGTTGAAGATGGTCTCTCTCAAACAACCCTGCAACCAAATAACAAAGAGTCTCTTGTGTCCCCAACACACCCAATACAATGGTAAATTGTATAGGTGCACTAGTTCGGCGAAGAGATGGTGATACCAGTGCAATATGGATGGTAGATATAGGTTTTTGTAATCTGAAATTATAAAAACAGCAAGGTAACTAATGATAAAAGTGAGCACAAACGGTATTGCAATGCGTTGAAACAAGGCCTAGGGTTCATACTTTCACTATTGCAAGTTCTCTCAACAATAATAACATAATTGGATCATATAAATATCCCTCAACATGCAACAAAGAGTCACTCCAAAGTCACTAATAGCGGAGAACAAACAAAGAGATTATGGTAGGTTACGAAACCACCTCAAAGTTATTCTTTCCGATCAATCCATTGGGCTATTCCTATAAGTGTCACAAACAGCCCTAGAGTTCGTAGTAAAATAACACCTTAAGACACACATCAACCAAAACCCTAATGTCACCTAGATACTCCAATGTCACCTCAAGTATCCGTGGGTATGATTATACGATATGCATCACATAATCTCAGATTCATCTATTCAACCAACACGTAGAACCTCAAAGAGTGCCCCAAAGTTTCTACCGGAGAGTCAAGACGAAAACGTGTGCCAACCCCTATGCATAGGTTCATGGGCGGAACCCGCAAGTTGATCACCAAAACATACATCAAGTGAATCAATAGAATAACCCATTGTCACCACGGTTATCCCACGCAAGACATACATCAAGTGTTCTCAAATCCTTAAAGACTCAATCCGATAAGATAACTTCAAAGGGAAAACTCAATCCATTACAAGAGAGTAGAGGGGGAGAAACATCATAAGATCCAACTATAATAGCAAAGCTCGCGATACATCGAGATCGTGCCGAATCAAGAACACGAGAGAGAGAGAGAGATCAAACACATAGCTACTGGTACATACCCTCAGCCCCGAGGGTGAACTACTCCCTCCTCGTCATGGATAGCGCCAGGATGATGAAGATGGCCACCGGTGAGGGATCCCCCCCTCTGGCAGGGTGCCGGAACAGGGTCCCGATTGGTTTTTGGTGGCTACAGAGGCTTGCGGTGGCGGAACTCCCGATCTATTCCGTTCTCCGAAGGTTTTAGGGTATATGGGAATATATAGGCGAACGAAGTCGGTAAGGGGAGCCACGAGGGGCCCACGAGGGTGGAGGGCGCGCCCAGGGGGTGGGCGCGCCCCCCTGCCTCGTGCTCTCCTTGTTGATCCCCTGACGTGCACTCCAAGTCTCCCGTATTGCTTTCTTTCCAAAAATAACTTTTCCGAAGGTTTCATTCCATTTGGACTCTGTTTGATATTCCTTTTCTGCGAAACACTGAAACAAGGGAAAAAACAGAAACTGACACTGGGCTCTGGGTCAATAGGTTAGTCCCAAAAGTAATATAAAAGTGCATAGTAAAGCCCATAAAACATCCAAGATGGATAATATAATAGCATGAATACTTCATAAATTATAGATACGTTGGAGACGTATCAGTCATACGATGGTACAACAGACCCCGCGGTATGGATCGAGGATTTCCTCCTCCACATCCACATGGCCCGCGGTGACGATCTACATGCCATCAAGTACCTCCCACTAATACTCAAAGGACCAGCTCGGCATTGGCTGAATAGCCTGCCAGCAAACTCCATTGGCAGTTGGGAGAATTTGGAAGATGCATTCCTTGACAACTTCCAGGGCACTTATGTGCGACCACCGGATGCTGATGACTTGAGCCACATAACCCAACAGCTAGGGGAATCGGCCAGGAAATTCTAGACTCGGTTCCTAACTAAAAAGAACCAAATTGTCGACTATCCGGATGCCGAGGCCTTAGCGACATTTAAACATAACATCCGGGACGAGTGGCTTGCCCGACACCTCGGCCAAGAGAAGCCGAAGTCCATGGCAGCTCTCACGACACTCATGACCCGCTTTTGCGCGGGCGAGGACAGCTGGCTGGCTTGCAGCAACAACACATCAAGAAATCCTGGTAATTCAGAAACCAAAGATACTAACGGCAGACCATGTCGCAACAGACACAAGCGCCGCAACAACGGCGACAACGCCGAAGACACGACAGTCAATGCCGGATTCAGTGGCTCTAAATCCAGTCAGCGGAAAAAGCCATTCAAAAGAAGCAATCCGGGCCCGTCCAGTTTGGACCGCATACTCGATCGCTCGTGTCAAATTCACGGCACCCCCGATAAGCCAGCCAATCACACCAACAGAGAATGCTGGGTGTTCAAGCAGGCCGGCAAGTTGAATGCCAAAAACAAGGACACGGGGCTGCATAGCAACAACGAGGAGGAGCCTCGGCCGCCGAACACAGGAGGACAGAAGAGGTTTCCTCCACAGTGAAAACGGTGAACATGATATACGCAACCCATATTCCCAAGAGGGAACGGAAGCGTGCACTAAGGGACATCTATGCGATGGAGCCAGTCGCCCCAAAGTTCAACCCATGGTCCTCTTGCCCGATCACCTTCGATCGCAAGGACCACCCCACTAGTATCCGTCATGGCGGTTCTGCCGCATTGGTCCTTGACCCCATCATTGACGGATTTCACCTCACTCGAGTCCTTATGGACGGTGGCAGCATCCTGAACCTGCTCTATCAAGATACAATGCGCAAAATGGGCATAGACCCCGCGAGGATCAAACCCACCAAAACCACCTTTAAAGGTGTAATCCCAGGTGTAGAGGCCTGTTGCACGGGCCCAATCACACTGGAAGTGGTCTTCGGATCTCCGGACAACTTTCGAAGCGGGGAGTTAATCTTCGATATCGTCCCCTTTCGCAGCGGCTATCACGCACTGCTCGGACGAATCACATTTGCCAGATTCAATGCGGTACCGCATTATGCATACCTCAAACTCAAAATGCCAGGACCATGCGGGGTTATAACAGTTAATGGAAACACAGAGCGCTCGCTCCGCACGGAGGAGCACACTGCAGCCCTCACAGCAGAAGCGCAAAGCAGCCTTATTAGGCAAACCGCCAATTCGGCAAAAAGACCCCGGACACCTTCAAGCGAGTCCGGAGTACCCCGCAGGAGGATCGCCAGGCACGTTTTGAGCTCGCCTAGCAATTCGGCCTCCGTCCTAGCCCCAGTCAAGTGGCGAAATTTGCGCCGCGCGTACATAACTACGCACTCAAGATACCATGGGCATAGGCGGAGGCACGGCTACGGCACGTCCCATAATGCGGTCAACCGCCCCAAGGGCCGTATACCTTTATCATCTTCTCTCTTTCAGGACCCTACTCTCTGGAAGCCCTTTCCGGCAGTCTAATTGTTGGACCCATCGTGGGAAGGAAATACCAAGGAAGCAAGACGCTCTGACGTACAAGGGAATCCCCAGGTGGTCTCTGATAATGATCGATATACCTGTTTTACATACCCATATGCAGCTTGCCCTTGGATAGGACATGTCAAATAGTCCTATTTTTTGCTTATTGCACTACTTGTATCCGTACGCTTTGACGTATTATTTAATAACAATGCATAGCATTAGCCTATTGTTGCATTCCCCTTTCTTTTTTTCCTTGTCTGCTTATTTACGACAAATTGCACTCATACATTTTGGTACGACCAGTGCGCCAGGGGCTTCAGTGTACCCCATAACGCGGCGTGAACAGTCCGAACACTTTCGATAGTGCGGCACCCCGAACTTATAGCATTATATGCATCGGCTCCGAATCATGTCTTGGGTCAATAGTTGGGTTTGCCCGGCTCCCACGTTTTGGTACCTTACGTTCCGCTATATCGGCTAAGGTAGCACTGGGAGAACTACTGCGATGTGTCCCGGTTCTTCCGGACGAGCACCTCAGTAGAGAAAGCCAAAAACTGACTGTCATGATGCGGCGAGAGCTGGTCGTTGTTCGAGAGGTTTCAAATCCTTAAAGATTTTTTCCGCTTCGGGCGAGGAGTCGACCTTGTCCGATTTAGGCGTACATAGCGCCCCAAGTTCGGCCTTCCGAATACTAGGGGCTTCGCCAAAATTTAAAATTGTAGACTTCTATGGCTAAGTGGGAGTGATAAAGCCTTATAGTCCGATTGCCTGGTTCATTGTGCTGAATACCTCCTTCGAAGGACCCAAAACTGGGATAAAGAGTGATCAAGTTTATCCCGAACACCCCAGTACTAGTTACATGGGGGCAGAAGCCGACGACTGGCCAACTCTCAGATTTTGTAAACGGCCGCACAGAAGGTAATATTTTAAATTAACAAAGTGTTGCATAGCACACATGAACTCGTTTCATATTACAGGATCACATGAGTACATTCATTCAAATATTACATCCTTAGCACATTCCTCCGCCACAAGGCGAGCACCCTTCAGGACACTGTCATAATACTTTTCGGGGTGGCGATGCTCCTTGCCCTCCGGCGGCCCCTCCTTCACCAGATTTTCGGCGTCCAGCTTCGCCCAGTGCATTTTTGCCCGGGCGAAAGCCTTGCGCGCACCTTCAATGCAGAGGGACCGCTTTATGACTTCAAACCGGGGGCAGGCATTCACAAGCCGCCTCACCAGGCCGAAGTAGCTGCCAGGCAGGGGCTCGCTAGGCCACATCCGGACTATGAGACCGCTCATGGCCAGTTCGGTCGCCTTGTGCAGCTCGACCAGTTGCTTCAACTGGTCGCTCAGGGGCACTGGATGTTCGGTCCCAGTATACTGAGACCAGAACAACTTCTCCGTCGAGCTCCCCTCCTCGGCCCGGTAGAACTCCACGGCATCAGACACACTGCGGGGTAGATCTGCGAATGCTCCTTGAGAGCTCCGAATCCGGGTAAGTAAAAGGAAAGTTTCCTTCACATGCTTGCTTTGCATAATGAATGCCTTACCCGCCGCTATCTTCTTAACCGCCTGAATCTCCTGGAGGGCCTTCTGGGCTTCGGCCTTGGCATGTTGTGCGTTTTCGAGGGCCTTCGCAAGCTCAGACCCTTGCGTCTTAGAGTCACGCTCCAAGGACTCGTGTTTCTTGACGAGAGCCTGGAGCTCTTGCTGCACCTCGCCGACTCGGGCCTCTTGCTTCTCTCGCTCGATGCGCTCCTTGGCCGCTTTGTCTTCGGCCTCGGACAGCGCCTTCTTCAGGGTCGCCACTTCGGTTGTGGCCCCTAGCAAAATTCATGACGATCCTGTTATTCAAAAACCACATTTTCCTTTATCAATATACAGATGGGGTATCACTTACCTTTGTTCTCTTCGAGCTGCCTCTTGGTAAGGCCAAGCTCTTCCTTGGACCGCTCAAGGTCCCGCTTCAGTGCGGCGACCTCCACAGTACGAGCGGCAGCGGCCAGCAGTGAAGCCTGCTTATTCACATAGACACATTCAGATTAGACTCCTGAGGTTATTATTTGATCCTCTATTCGGCCTTTCTTCATGAACGCCAAACAGAGCATCAGGGGCTACTGTCTATGTTGTAACATTTTCTTATAATTTGATTACTTACCTCAAAGCCTGTTAGGAGGCTGGCACAGGCTTCAGTCAGTCCGCTTTTGGCGGACTGAACCTTCTTGACCACCGCACTCACAACAGTGCGGTGCTCTTCGTCGATGGAAGCGCCGCGAAGCGATTCCAGCATGTTGCCCGATGCCTCTGGATGGACAGAGGCCATCGGCATGGACGGCTCGCCCCCCTTGGCGAGGGGTTGCCTGACAGAATTCGGAACCACTGGAGGTTCCGGCGCAGTATTCGGCTGGGGGCTAGGCTTGCTGCCCCCGGCGTTAGGGCCCAGGGGAGTCTCGCCCCTCGTGCGCCCAACGCCTGGAATGTCGCCTTGGGGCGCCTCCGGAGCCGTCTCCCCTTGGTTCAGTGCCCTTTGAGACAACACCTCGGCGTCGTCCGTAGGGCGGGGGGAGGAGGCGATCGGGAGCGAATCGTTGTTCATATCCGACGGACCCAAAGGATCATCCGAAGAAGATACGTCAATATGGGCTCGGGACGGACTGCATAATCATATTCGGCGTGATAAGAAGCAATAAAATAAAACATACCAAGAACCATTATGGTATCCGGATACTTACGACTTCGCCAGGGGCTTGTCCCGGGGCAACCACTCATCGTCGCTAAAAGCGGCCGTTGTGGAGCAGTCCGGAAGGAGGGTCCTTCCCTTCTTGGACCTTTCGGCCTCCCCAGAGGGGGCGGCCTTCCTTTTTTTGTCTCCCCCGGCTGGGGGGGAGAACTTTCCTCTTCCTCCTCCTCGTTTTCATGGGAGGAGTGCGCCTTGGTGTTTTCGGACGATGAGTCCGATATGACCTTGCGCCGGAGACCTTTCCTGGTCCCCGTGGCCTTCTTCTTGGCCTTCTTCTCCAGCGCCTCATAAGGCGCCGGAACCAGCATCTCCGTTAGGAGAGCATCTGCCGGGTCTTCGGGCAGGGGGGCTGGACAATCGATCTGCTTCGCTGTCGCCACCCAGTCCTGTTAAAAGGCGTGGAGGCTCAGATCCCTCACACGGTTATACTGGGGAGAAGAACATCTTATGAGATCTAAAAGACTTACCGGATTGGCAGGGCGCTTTGCGCTGAGTCCACGATCCTCGGTAAGAGGAGGAGGTACCTCAGCGCCCTTAAACAGCACCTTCCAGACGTCTTTGTGCCTCGTGTCGAAGAGCTCTCGCAACGTCTGGTGCTCAGCCGAGTCGAACTCCCACAAGTTGAATTCCCGACTTTGACACTGGAGGATCCGGCGGAAAAGCATGACCTGGACCATGTTGACAAGCTTGATCTTCTTGCTTATCATATTCTTGATACATTTATGTAGTCCGGTCAGCTCCATCGACGGACCCCAGGATAGGCCCTTCTCTTTCTAGGAGGTGAGCCGCATGGGGATGCCGGATCAAAATTCGGGGGCCACCACCCAATTGGTGTCGCGCGGCTTGGTGATGTAGAACCACCCCGATTGCCACCCCTTCACGGTCTCCACGTAGGAGCCTTCGAGCCAGGTGACGTTGGGCATTTTGCCCACCATGGCGCCTCCGCACTCCGCCTGCTGACCGACTACCACCTTTGGCTTCACGTTGAAGGTCTTCACCCATAGGCCAAAGTGGGGCTTGATGCGAAGGAAGGCCTCACACACGACGATAAACGCCGAGATGTTGAGGATGAAGTTAGGGGCCAGATCATGGAAGTCCAGCCCATAGTAAAACATAAGCCTGCGGACAAACGGATGGAGGGGAAATCCCAGTCCGCGGACTAAGTGGGTAAGAAATACTACCCTCTCATGGGGTTCTGGAGTAGGGACGATCTGCCCTGCTTCGGGGAGCCGGTGTGCGATGTCTGCGGCTAGGTATCCAGCTCCCCGGAGCTTTGTAATGTCCTCCTCCATAACGGAGGAGATCATCCACTTGCCCCCTGCTCCGGACATGCTTGGAATGGCTTTGCGGAGGGGATGAAAACTTGGGCACTGGAGCTCGAGTGCGTATGAGTGGGCAGGAGAAGAGGAAGGTGTGGGTGAAAAAGATGAATCCTTGTCCCTTTATAAGGGCGGAAGAGACTATGCGCCTCCCCACCTGCCTGGTGAACTCGCTTATTCCCCAAGCGCCGTAATTGATGGCGCGGTTGGGTTACCCACAACCGTATTGATGAGAATCCCGTGATAAGGGGACACGATCTCTGCTTCGACAAGACGTGCCAAGAAAACCGCCTCACAATATGTGCAGTAGCTGGTTGAGAAAAACGGTTCGGATAATGACCGGGCCATGGCGTGATGTCATGCTGCAAAATGTGTCAGCAGATTAGATTTGTGGGATATTATACTCTCTACGGTGGTATGTGGAATTTATTTTGCAGAGCTGGACACGATCCTTGTGTTCAAAATCTTCTATGGAGTATTCGGAGGAGGAGCCCGCCTTGCAATGCCGAAGACAATCTGCGCGCCGGACTCATCGTCATTGAAGCCTGGTTCAGGGGCTACTGAGGGAGTCTTGTATTAGGGGGTCCTCGGACAGCCGGACTATATACTTTAGCCGGACTGTTGGAGTATGAAGATACAAGACTCAAGACTTCGTCCCGTGTCCGGATGGGACTCTCCTTGGTGTGGAAGGCAAGCTTGTCAATTCGGATATGTAGATCTCCTCCCTTGTAACCGACTATGTGTAACCCTAGCCCCCTCCGGTGTCTATATAAACCGGAGGGTTTAGTCCGTAGGACAACAACAATCATAATCATAGGCTAGCTTCTAGGGTTTAGCCTCTACGATCTCGTGGTAGATCAACTCTTGTAATACTCATATCATCAAGATCAATCAAGCAGGAAGTAGGGTATTACCTCCATCGGGAGGGCCCGAACCTGGGTAAACATTGTGTCCCCCGCCTCCTGTTACCATCCGCCTTAGACGCACAGTTCGGGACCCCCTACCCGAGATCCGCCGGTTTTGACACCGACAGGGATAGGCAAGGTTGCTTCTTCACAGACCCTTCATGGGTGCGGGCCCTTTCTGGACTCATTACTTTGTGGAATATGGCAACCTAGATCTTCGTGATCTTAGCTCATCTATAGATTGAAGCCTCCATCTATGTGGATGTGCGATATCACCACCTATTGGAACCACGGGTCGAAAATCTTCATTGTCTCAACATTGTCTTTGCGTACCTCTAAACTCAGCTTCCTACTTTACTAGTGATGACCCATAAGTGTAGAGGATCGCAACGGTCTTAGAGGGTAGTATTTCACCCAAATTTATTGAGTCGACACAAGGGGAGCCAAAGAATATTTATAAGTCTTAGCGGTTGAGTTGTCAATTCAACCACACTTAAGAATCACTTCCTTACAACAATTTATTAGTAGCACAATAATATGATAACCGTGATAGCGATGGTAATAGAATAAAATCAGTAGCAATAGTAATAACAGTTTTGTACCAAAACAGAGCAGCAACAGTAACTTGAGCAAAAACAATAGTATTAAAGTGCAGGCATGGAGTAGCGATGGATATTTGGATGAGATTGAATATGTAACAGTCACAACCTAGAGCAACACATAATAACTCCAATTTATCAAGCATATGTAGGCACGTATTCGCTATATAGTTATACTTGCTTGCGATGATAACTTGCATAACATCTTTTTTCCTACCCCCCCCCCCCCCGCCGTGGCAGCGGGGTCCTAATGGAAACTAAGGCTAATTAAGGTGCTCATTTTAATAGAGAACGAGAATAAAGCATTAACACATAGTGAACATGAACTCCACAAGTTAAAGTCATCCCCGCCGATATCCCAATTTATGGTCACCTTGGGGATCTAAAGTTCATAACGATAACTGGGGATCTAAAGTTCATAACAATAACAGGTGCATACAACTTGCAGGTAAGGTCAACATCTTAAATATATTCATGAAAGCATAAGTGTTTTGATGTGAAATCATGGCCCTCGGACTCTAGTAACAAGCATTAGCATAGCAAAGTCATAGCAACATCAATCTCAAAACATAGTGATGAGGACATGACTACCTTGGATACAACCAAAAATATTGCATACATGCATATTTGTGAGGTGATTTCTAATGCAAACTATGCAATAATTTATTTATGTTATCCAGGACAAAAATACTTCACAGACTTTTGTGCCAAGTCTAATTGCAGGTGTATGGGACATGTGTACAATCCACATATGAAGATAAGGGAAAAGGAGACGTTTAGGTGTTGTTCAAAAATTCCTCTTGCGTCACTTTTGGGCCAAGAAAAATAGGGTCCAAGTCCCACACGTTCTGGACTGAGTTTCAGATTGCACAGACATACCCGACTCAAAACGCCAATACCTCTTTCATCCGTACTCCGAATTGGGCGATTCTTTTTTGTTGTAAAGTTTATTTCGTGCACTTTCCAACCCAATTTGATTCACCCTAAAATACGTCCGGAGCGTTGAGATATTGACGAAATAATCTGAAGCTGCGGCAGAATTCGAGTCAAACTACAAGTCCAAAGGTTTTGCATCACCTCTACTTGGGGGCCCATGAGCCTTGTATGACCTAGGGTTAGTTTTAGGCTGCCTTGGGACATCCTCCCACCTCCTTGGCCGCCACCCCTTGCTCCTATTTAAGTAGATCAATATGGTAGCTTTTTGCTTGGGATTTGTTTAGTTAAAAGTTAGCCATTGCAACTTCGTGTACTTTATTTGTGTCCAATGACCAAGCCAAGACCGCTTTAGGATCCCCACCTTTATCAACACTTCATCTATATTCACAATATTTAGATTGCTTTTATCATATTCTTGCTTGTTCTTTGATTGTGTGCAGGAATAGACCTCCGTGGTCAGGTTGATCGTGCTCCGATGTGGTCAATAACCTCTTGGAGTTAGTTTAGCGATTGCTAAGGCGCAACGTCGTGCACGTTTGTAGTCGGATCGTCAAAGTCGACTCCACCAAATCGATAACTATCATCTCATCGAATGATGGGGACACCCTCGCCTCTATCACATAGTGAATACTAGGGATCAAGCCCTAACAAACTGACTCGATTACATAAGAAATCTAATCCATCTTCATCACCAGTATGCCTACAAAGGAATTACTCACTAATGATGGTGAGCGGTATTGCAAATTTGTACCGTAAATCATCATTTTAGGCAAATATAACTCAAATAACGAGGAATTACTCACTAACGAGGGCATTGGCGGCAGCAGAGGTCAGTTCTCCCGTCTATACCTCTCCTCCTCCGGCATCTTCCCTATCTCGCTATCGCGGTGGCGCTCTCGTTAGGATGCGACGGCGGTGGCGGTGGCGGAGGCTTGATGGGCTCGGCGGTGGCTTTGGTGGTGCGGATGGAAAGCGGAAGCGGGGGCGGCAAAGTGAAGAAGAGGAGTTTGCGCTGGTAGTAGTTGTGATGTACAGATCCGAGTAGACGAGATCTTGTTTCAAAATCTCTTCCCCGCTCCACAACCCACCTCTCTGCTGCATCTGCCTGACACCTCTTCTCCCGCTCTAGAAGCTTCCAGAACCTTCGCCCGTGCGGATGGAGAACCGACAGAATACTGGCCTCCAGGTACTGCCGCCTAACCCCCCGCCACTTCTGTACCCACCCATTTCGTCTCATTTTTCTCCCCTTCTGTGCCCCCGCTTCGTTTGCGCGCAGAAGCGGAAGCTTCGGAATGACTGGACGGTGCGAGATCAGGAGCCTGCTATCAAGGAGATGTGCCAAGGTAAAACTGAGCAGATTCCGTCCTTCTCGGCCGGAGATGTTTTTTTTGACATTTTGTGATTTGGATAATGCAGCCCTTAAGGAGATGGAAAGCAAGCTCAAGAACCTCCGGGACGACAACAACCGGCTCCGCGGTGAGCTGTAAGATCGAATGCTTGTCTTGTGCATGTTGATTTGGGTTCTCTTTTATTTCGCGGGCAATGACGGCTGAGACGCTGGTTCTGCTCTTGTTGTTGTTTCTTTTATGCCAGGCTCGACAAGGACCGGCAGCTTGCGGAGACGCGGACACTTTTAGTTGACAGGGAGCGTCAGCTTACGAAGAACCAAACACTTCTAGCTGACAGGGGGCAGCAACTTGAGGCCCGGACACTTGTAGTTGACAGTGAGTTTTCCCTTGTCTAATGGGAAAACTTTGATTTTGCCACTCTAGCTTTTGCCCACTTTGCATATGCCACTCTAGAATTGGACAATTCACTTTTGCCACTCTTAGCTTTTGACAATATATCACTTTTGCCATTCCATGGCAAATGCAAAATTTTCAGAGTGGCAATTGTGATACATTGTCAAAATCTAAGAGTGGCAAAAGTGAAATGAAAATTTATTGTTTTTACCACAGAATGGCATTTGTGATGTATCGTCAAAAGCTAAGAGTGGCAAAAGTGAGGTGTCAAATTCTAGACTGGCATAAGAAAAATTGGCAAAAGCTAGAGTGGCAAAAACAAAGTTTTCCCTTGTCTAATTTCGAGTTATCCTCTTCTCCCTTTCCCATTTGGTCCAAGTTAATGCCTGGAAGTTTAGAAAATGGACATTGGTGGTGTGCTAGCGAAAATCATGCATGTATGGGGACTAACACACGTCTTCTTGAAATGGAGAGCAGTAGTGTTGCCTCAGAGCAACATATCTTTGTTAGCATAATCTGAATTTCAGGCAACTCACATATCTAAGTATTTGAATACTGTAAGCAACTACTTCTCCGGGGAGGGGGTGATCTGGGTGGTGGCAACCCAGGATACTTCGCTTTTTTTTAGAAAAGGAGGATGACTCCCGGCCTCTGCATCTGGGAGATGCATACGGCCACTTTATAGATTATTCTCGAGGACCTTACAAAGTATTACAACAATATGCATGAATCCGCCATCTTGGCAACATATGCCACTACTCCTATTCATATGATGAAGGGGTGCTAGTTGGGCCAAATACCCAGACCACTCACCTAAGCCTATCATCAACAGCTAGAAGCCCCAGCCGACCACATACCGGGTCTGGGGCATAAACTGGTCTGACGCACTCACATGCATCGTCGCCGCCATCTTCCACAGGTCCGTCTTCAGAGCAGATATTGAGGCTTCTACCTTGTCAGGCCACTCTGCCATCGACGCTACCATGACGCCAGACAACTACCTCCTCCTGCGTGAGTCCATCACCGCGCATCGGGTGCCGAGTCTCCACTTCGCCACGCCGCCGAGATCCGCCGTCATCAATGTGTAGGATGAAGCACCACTCCACCAAAAAAGCCGCCCACTGGATGTGCATGGGTCGCCGCCGACCTGAGCCACCGCACATCGAGCAGCTATATCTCCCACGTGTCGAGGCATGACTTGGAGGCATAACCGCATGGTGGTTTTGTCGCAAGAAGGGTCATCTTCACACAATCCCATGTAATGAACAAGAATGGGATAAAGAGTTGGCTTACAGTCACCACTTCACACAATACATAAATTAAACATACATCATACAGAGTACAAACCAGGTCTGACTACGGAACCAAAATGAAAGAAGACAACCCCAATTGCTAGATCCCCGATCGTCCCAACTGGGCTCCACTATTGATCATCAGGAAATGAAACATAGTAACGGCAAAGTTCCTCGTCGAACTCCCACTTGAGCTCGGTTGCGTCACCTGCACTGGTATCGTCGGCACCTGCAACTGTTTTGGTAGAATCTGTGAGTCACGAGGACTTAGCAATCTCACACCCGCGAGATCAAGACTATTTAAGCTTATAGGAAGGATGGGGTAATGAGGTGGAGCTGCAGCAAGCACTAAGCAAATATGGTGGCTAACATACGCAAGTAAGAGCGAGAAGAGGAGCAACACAACGGTCACGAAGCTAGAAGTGATCAAGAAGTGATCCTGAAACTACTTACGTTCATACATAACCCGAACCGTGTTCACTTCCCGGGCTCCGCCGAAAAGAGACCATCACGGCTACCACGCGGTTGATGTATTTTAATTAAGTCAAGTGTCAAGTGTCAAGTTCTCTACAACCGGATATTAACAAATTCCCATCTGCCACATAACCGCGGGCACGGCTTTCAAAAGATAATACCCTGCAGGGGTGTCCCAACTTAGCCCATCACAAGCTCTCACGGTCAACGAAGGATATTCCTTCTCCCGGGAAGACCCGATCAGACTCGGAATCCCGGTTACAAAACATTTTGACAATGGTAAAACAAGACCAGCAAAGCCGCCCGAATGTGCCGACAAATCCCGATAGGAGCTGCACATATCTCGTTCCCAGGGCACACTGGATAAGTCAAGCTACGAGTAAAACCAGGCCTCGAGTTTCCCCGAGGTGGCCCCGCAGGCTGCTCGGTTCGGACCAACCCTCAGGGGAGCGCTGGCCCAGGGGGGTTAAAATAAAGATGACCCTTGAGTCCGCGAAACCCAAGGGAAAAAGGCTTAGGTGGCAAATGGTAAAACCAAGGTTGGGCCTTGCTAGAGGAGTTTTATTCAAGGCGAATTGTCAAGGGGTTCCCATTATCACCCAACCGCGTAAGGAACGCAAAATCAAGGAACATAACACCGGTATGACGGAAACTAAGGCGGCAAGAGTGAAACAAAACACCAGCATAAGGCCGAGTCTTCCACCCTTTACCAAGTATATGGATGCATTAATTAAATAAGAGATATTGTGATATCCCAAAATATCCATGTTCCAACATGGAACCAACTTCATCTCCACCTGCAACTAGCAACGCTATAAGAGGGGCTGAGCAAAAGCGGTAACATAGCCAAACAACGGTTTGCTAGGAAAGGTGGGTTAGAGGCTTGACATGGCCATATGGGAGGCATGATATAGCAAGTGGTAGGTAGCGCAACATAGCAATAGAGCGAACAGCTAGCAAGCAAAGATAGAAGTGATATCAAGGGTATGGTCATCTTGCCTGCAAAGTTCTCAGAGTTGTCGAAAGCTTGATCCTCGTAAGCGTTCTCAACAGGTTCCTCGTAAGCGTTCACGTCTCTCGACTCTACCCAAAGCAAGAACACAAGAAAAGGACCAACAATCAAATCACGGTGCAATGCACAAGCAACATGATGCAATACATGGCATGATATGCGAGATGTGATATGCAATGCATATGCGTGCTCCGGAAGGGAAAAGATGAACAAGGCATCAACTTGGCAAACGAAGTATGCCGCTGGAAAGATGAGATGATTTCGGTTGAAATCGATATAAAGATCACCGAAATCGGATGCACGGTTTGCAAATGGCAAGCAAAACAAGGATGGCACAATTCTGCGATTAACAGCATGATGCCACTTAGCATGCCACAAGAAACTAAGCTACTGCACTCCAACATAACAACAAAGCATATGACAGTGGTGTACTCAAGATGCTTCACACAACATGAACACTGAGCTACGGCTAAATCACAGCAGAGCAGGTTCAAACAAGCATGGCAAAAGTGCAAAAGATATCAGCTCCATAGACTTGGTGAAAATACTAACATGCCAGAAATAACATCAGGAAGCCATGTTTAGAGCAAGCAAAAAACATGCTACATGAACATATCATAGCAAATCAAGGCATGGCATGAATCTACTGAATGCATAGAACAATAGTCACTTACTGATCATGAGCCAAAATAGCACAGAAGATATGATGGCACCTCAGCAAGTTTTATTACCAGATTCAGACTTAGCAGAAAACAGAGCATGACATTAGCAGAATTATGAAGGCATCTTTGCGAGCTCGATTCACTTATCAAAAGCCATTGCAAGACAAGATAAGAATAGAATCAGCAAGAAGACATGTTCATGAAACTAACCATGGCAAGAACAAGCTCATAGCATGCAAGGATCAACTACAACAACCTTGGCAAAATAGATTAACATGTAAACAATCTGCCAGGAACATTTTATAGCAAAAGTAGAGCAAGATCGAGACATGCTAGGGCACTCCATAATTGCAAACAGAGGCATGGATGGCTAGAGCACATCTATATGTCCCAAACATCCTTACTGAACATACTCAAAAGAAGCATGGATCTCACTGTAGCAACATGGATACATGGCATAAAAATATCAGCAGAGCAATGACTTGGTGAAATTTCTGAGTCCCTGAAAGCAGCAATATCACGAGAGCTACTTTGCATGGTTGTGCTAGTCACCACATTGATCACAAAAATATATGGAATACACCCCTGTAAAGATGGCATGGCATAGCCCAAAACACATGTAGAGCTCATTCTCATAAGATGCACACATCAAATGCAACAAAAAATGACAAAACATCATAATCTGATAAGTAACAGCAGTAAACATCATATAGCACTCTTGCAGAGATGATTTAGGTACCAAGATGAACTCAAACAAGCATGGCACAATGGAACAAAATGAAGAGCATCTCATGATGAACATTTTGACATATTATATGCACAACTCGGAGCACCAAGCATGGAGATATGACATGATGAACAGGGCCTAAAAATAACAGAGAGCTCCGGGACGGAGTGGATCGGGACGCGGGGAGGCTGTTTGGTACGAGGAACGGGTGGATCTCGTCCACCCGACGAGATCTCGCTGGAGTTGAGGGAGACGGCGGCCGGAGTCGACGAAGCTCGCCGGAGAGGACGAGGGAGGAGCGGATCCGGGGCGGCGAGGCGGCGGTCTCCGGCGCGGACGGCGGCGAGGTCGGCGCTTGCCGGTGGCGGGGGCGAGGAAGGGCGCAGGGGCGGCGACCGGGGCGCGGGCGGCGGCGACCGGGGGCGCGGGCGTCGAGGCGGGAGGAGGCGGAGGACGGGCGCGGCGGCGTAGCGCGGTGCGGGCCGCGGGGGCCGGAGGCGGGCCCGGCGGACTTCGGCGGGGAAGTGGGCGCGGCACCACGTGGCGCGCCCCGATTGGCCGCGGGCGGCGGCGGGCTCCTATCCGGTGCGGACCGGACGTGTCCGGCGGCGTAGTGGGGAAGGGGCTAGGGTTAGACTGCGAGATTTTCGGAGGGGATCACATATTATAGCTAGGAGGACGTAGGAGTGTCCAAATGGAGTGTAGTTTTCGACCACGCGATCGTGATCCAATGACGGAGGACATGGGAGTGGTTTGGAAGGGTTATTGGGCCGTTTTGGAGGGGTGTTGGGCTGCAATACACAAGAGGCTTTTGCGGTTACCCGGTTAACCGTTGGAGCATCAAACAACCTCCAAATGGAACGAAATTTGACAGGCGGTCTACCGATGGTGTACCAAGGCCACTTGGCAAATCTCGGTCCATTCCGAGATCGTTTAACACCCGCTCATGAAAAGAGACAAGAAGGTGCGCTGGTGCATGTGGGAGTGTCGGATTACAAAACGGACAACGGGGAGAATGCTCGGATGCATGAGACGAACATGTATGAAAATGCGATGCACATGATGACATGGAAATGAAATGCATGACATGAACAAAATGCAAAACAAATACAAAACCCAACCATGAAGGGAATCTCATAACTTAAAGCCGAAAATGACAAGAGTCGGAGTACAAATATGGCAAGTTACATCCGGGGCATTACAACACTCCATCACTACGAGAGGATCTCGTGCCGAGATCTAGGACTGAAAGAACTCCGGATATTCGGAACGGAGGTGGTCCTCGCGCTCCCAGGTGGCTTCTCGGTTGGAATGGTGTGACCATTTCACTTTCAGGAATTTGATAGACTTGTTGCGAGTCTTGCGCTCGGTTTCTTCAAGAATAGCAACGGGATGCTCATGATAAGACAGATCTTCTTGGAGATCAATCTCTTTGAAGTTGATGGTGCGCTCAGGAGTCTTGAAGCACTTGCGAAGCTATGACACATGAAACACATCGTGCACATTTGCGAAGTTGGACAGAAGCTCAAGTTGATAGGCGAGGTCGCCTCTTTTGCCAATGATCTTGAAAGGACCCACATATCTAGGGGCAAGCTTCCCTTTGATACCGAAGCGACGAGTGCCTTTCATTGGAGAGACGCGGAGGTAGACATGGTCTCCGATCTCGGAAACCAAATCACGGTGCTTGCTATCATAGTAACTCTTTTGACGCGATTGCGCGGCTTTGAGATTTTCACGGATGACTTTACACATCTCTTCTGCTTCTGTGCTTAAGTCATTGCCAAGAAGTTGGCGTTCACCAGTCTCTGACCAATTGAGAGGAGTACGGCACTTTCTGCCATATAGAATCTCGAATGGGGCCTTGCCCGAACTCGCTTGGAAGCTGTTGTTGTAGGAGAACTCAGCATATGGGAGGCAATCTTCCCACTTCATACCGAAAGAGATGACACAAGCCCTGAGCATATCTTCAAGGATTTGATTGACTCGCTCGACTTGGCCACTAGTTTGAGGATGGAAAGCTGTGCTGAAGCGAATGTTGGTGCCCATGGCCTTCTGAAAGGAGTCCCAGAACTTAGAGGTGAAAATGCTTCCGCGGTTTGAAGAGATCAATTGCGGAATGCCGTGCAAGGAGACAATTCTGGAGGTGTATAACTCTGCCAGCTGAGCTGCTGTGATAGATTCTTTGATTGGAAGGAAATGAGCCACTTTTGTAAGCTTGTCAATGACAACGAAAATAGCATCATTCCCACGCTTGGACTTAGGAAATCCAGTAACGAAGTCCATTTTGATATGATCAAACTTCTATTCTGGAATAGCAAGAGGTTGGAGGAGACCAGCTGGTCGTTGGTGTTCTGCTTTCACCCTTCTGTAGACGTCACATTCATTCACGAATTGAGTAATTTCTCGCTTCATTCGAGTCCACCAATACGACTGCTTGAGGTCATGGTACATCTTCGTACTTCCAGGATGAATGGAAAGAAGAGAATTGTGTGCTTCGTTCATAATGACCTTCCTTAGATCACCTTTAGGAACCACAATCCGGTCCTCGAAGAATAAAGTGTCTCTGTCATCAATGCGATAGCACCTGTATTTGGAAAGACCCTGGGCAATCCCATGTTTTACCTTCTTCACCATGGAGTCAAGGAGTTGTGCCTCACGAATTTGGTCTTCCAAAGTTGGAGTGACTTGAAGGTTGGCAAGAAAACCTTGAGGAACAACTTGGAGATTGAGTTTGCGGAAAGCTTCACAAAGATCCGGTTGGAAGGGCTTGAGAATTAAGCTGTTGCAATAAGCCTTTCTGCTCAAAGCATCTGCAATCACATTCGCCTTGCCAGGAGTATATTCAATACTTGGATTGTACTCTTGAATCATTTCGACCCATCGAGTTTGCCTGAGGTTGAGGTTGGGCTGAGTGAAGATGTACTTGAGACTCTTGTGATCGGTGAAAATGTCCACTTTCCTTCCCAACAAGAGATGTCTCCATGTTATTAATGCATGGACAACTGCCGCCAACTCAAGATCGTGAGTGGGGTAGTTTTTTTCGTTGGGCTTCAACTGACGAGAGGTATAGGCCACAACTTTCTTCTCTTGCATTAACACGGCACCGAGACCTTGAAGAGAAGCATCACAGAAAACTTCGAATGGCTTGGATTCGTCAGGAGGAGTTAAGACAGGAGCTGTGACAAGTTTCTCTTTGAGAGTGTTGAAAGCAACGCCACACTCAGGAGTCCAGACATACTTCACATGCTTCTGGAGGAGGTTGGAAAGAGGCTTTGCAATCTTAGAGAAATTCTCAACGAATCTTTGGCAATAGCTTGCAAGTCCAAGAAAACTGTGAAGCTGCTTGACATTCTGAGGAGGTTCCCAATTCACAACTGCAGACACCTTCTCGGGATTAACAGCGATGCCCTTAGCAGAGATGATATGACCAAGGTAAAGAACTTCATCAAGCCAAAACTCACATTTGGAAAACTTCGCATAGAATTGATACTCTCTGAGCTTGTCGAGCACCAATCGCAAATGTTTGGCATGATCCTTCTTATTCTTGGAGAAGACCAAGATATCATCGAGATACACCAGGACGAATTCATTGGTGTAGGGGTTGAAGATGAAGTTCATCATTCGAGAGAATGTTGGAGGAGCATTGACAAGGCCGAAAGACATGATAGTATATTCATAAGAACAAAGCTTGTTCTGAATGCTGTCTTGGGAATATCTTCTTCACGAATGCGAATCTGATGATAACCCATCCGGAGGTCAAGCTTGGAGAATACTTTACCACCTTTAAGTTGCTCGAAAAGCTCATTGATGTTGGGAAGTGGATACTTGTTCTTTATTGTCTTCTTGTTCAATGGACGGTAGTCGACACAAAGTTGGTCCGTGCCATCCTTCTTCTGGACAAAAAGAACACCACAACCCCATGGAGATGAACTCGGTCTGATCAGACCCGGACGCTCTTGTTCATCGAGCTGTTTCTTCAATTCCTTCAGCTCCTTTGGTCCAAGCTTGTATGGACGCTTGCAAATGGGTTCTGTACCGGGCTCAAGATCGATAACGAACTCGACTGGCCGGTGAGGAGGCATACCCGGAAGCTCTTCTGGAAAGACATATTGGTACTCACAAACGACTGGAATCTGAGAGATTGCGTCTAGCTCGCCCTTCTCATTGAGAGAGAATAACCGAATGGTCTCATCACGAGCGGCATAGATGATCACATCCTCAGAAGAGTGTGTCAATTGAATTTCCCTGGCAGCACAATCAAGTTGAGCCTTGTGCTTAGAAAGCCGGTCCATGCCGAGAATTAGATCAATATTCGAGTCACCAAGAACAATTGGAGAAGACAGAAATTTATAGTTTCCCATCTTGATGGAAACATCCGGAACAACCAAACTAGAGCTCAAACATTTACTCGGAGAAACGATATCCATGGGTTTACCCAAATGTGAATAAGTGAATTCATGCTTGGCAAAAAACGGTCTTGACATGAAACAAAGCGAAGCACCAGTATCAAATAAGACTTTTGCAGGAATATCATTAACAGAGAGATTACCCATTATCACATCAGTAGATTCCTCCGCTTGAGCTGCATTCATCATGTTCACCTTTGCAGACTTGGGATTAGGCTTGACCACTGCATTGCTGGAAGATCTCACAGGAGGAGGAGGCGGAAGGCGCCTTTGGTTGAAGCACTTGTTAGCATAGTGACCTTTCTGCTGACATTTGTTGCAAGTCACCTCTGAGAGCGGACGATGATAAGGAGCATTCAACCTTGGAGCTTGATTCTGAGACTTGTTCTGATAGCCAGGGTTGGGTGGGTGGGAAGATCCATGGCCACCTTTGTTCTTCTGCTGGAAAGGCTGACGAAACGGAGGAGGAGGAGGCAACCGGAACTTTTGTTCCTTAGCTGCCACTAGTGAGGAAGAAGAAGACTGAACTGCGTCCCTGACTCTCTTCTTAGAAGCCTCACACTTGAGCTGAGTAGCTTCTTGCTTCAGTGCCATGTTGTAGAATTCATCATACTTGGTCGGCTCAAAAAGCACGAGAGCTAATTACAGATCTTCTCTGAGGCCACCTCTGAATTGATAAATCATGCTCTTTTCATCAGGGACGTCTTGCTTAGCGAAGCGAGCGAGTTTCTGAAACTGGGTATTGTATTGATACACGGACATGCTGCCTTGCTTGAGATTGCGGAACTCCTCACGCTTGCTCTCAACAACACTTTGTGGAATGTGGTGAGCTTTGAAGTCTCGGCGGAAATCATCCCAGGTTATCACACGACCTCCTCTGGAATCTTTGTATTGTTGATACCACTCGGCAGCTTGATCCTTGAGTTGAAAAGAAGCAAACTTGACAAAGTCCTCAGGCCTGACATTGCTACATTCAAAATGCTTGTTGATGTCCACGAGCCAATCATCGGCGTCTGTGGCCTCGGCACAGTAGCTGAAAGACTTCGGCTGATTTGCAAGGAACTGGTTGAGGGTAGCGAAGTGAGGCTGATTGTTGCCTTGGCCTTGATTTCCTTGGTTGCCTTGCCCTTGGGTGCGCTCTTGCAAGAGTTGCAAAATCATCTGGGCATTGGCATTGGTGGCTGCCATGACAGCTTGCCATGCCTCCGGAGGCGGAGGAGGTGGCGGAGGGTTCGCCTGACTCCCATCATTGCGTTCCGGATTCTGACGCGTTGGCGGAGCCATCCTGAAGAGGGTGACATCCGTTAGCATCTTGATAGACAGATAGGCAAGTTGAATCAACGGATAGAAATTGCAACATATAGTCTTCATAATAAACATTCGAACGAGGATGAACGAATGAATTCCATAGTAAATCATCACACTTCCATAAGTTGAGAAGCCACTTAGAAAAAGGTAAGGAATCAACATTTGACTTCGAAGCAACTCGAATACCACAACTCAAAACAAAACAAAGGGTTGGCTTGCAGAATAAGCCGGAACAAACATATGATAGAGATTTCGTCCGAAGTTTTCGTGGTGGGGCCCACACGGGCTCGATCGTATAGCACCATCATGTACAAGGCAGTGCACGTGACATACGAAGCGTCCCCGAGTCAGCATAGCCAAGGACTCTTTAAGACACAACGAGACCACTGTAAAACCAACCATGGATAGGCGGACCACTAGACGTCGAACCCCAATCTCATATCATGCATCTGTCGGAAAGATATCCTAGGAGCTACTTGAATTCCTACTTATAAACTCCCGAAACTTTCTAGTTATGCAATCAGGTGTTGGGGATACACGGGACGCAATATATCTCACCCAAACTAACAATACCTAGATCCAGCTGTATCCATCCTTCAACACATAACCAAGAAACCTTCGGAAATCATTTACCTCAACCTTCGAAAAGCATCCGTTATACGAGTTATGGCAATACTCCCGAACTCCCGCCCCAGTACTGGGTGGCGTCGAGGTGATCTCACCAACAACTGCATAAAAGAGATTTTCGATGTCGGCGAAACTCAGGTATTCCAGAACTGCAACGATAAAATTATGACGACAACACCTCGGAGCTCAACTCCCCGGGACACTGCCACAACCCCTAAATGTCAGGAGGCACCAAGAACAATGTTCTCATCACAAAACCATCGGAACGATTCCAAGATACCCGCGTGATCCTAAATTTTTTTATTGAAATTTGAGGAGAGGAGAGTCAAAACTTCTAAGTCAGGGGGCCTCACCAGAGCGACGAAGGGACTGAGGAGTAAAAAGAATCCTACTCTCCGATATATATAATCCTAAGACTCAAAACATTTTTTTCTAGACTCCACAACGCCAGCGATTCGATCAAGCAGGGGGCTCCTAAGTCGGGGATGGCTCTGATTACCAACTTGTAACGCCCACGATGCGGCTATATCTCCCACGTGTCGAGGCACGACTTGGAGGCATAACCGCATGGTGGTTTTGTCGCAAGAAGGGTCATCTTCACACAATCCCATGTAATGAACAAGAATGGGATAAAGAGTTGGCTTACAGTCGCCACTTCACACAAAACATAAATTAAACATACATCATACAGAGTACAATCCAGGTCCGACTACGGAACCAAAATGAAAGAAGACAACCCCAATTGCTAGATCCCTGGTCGTCCCAACTGGGCTCCACTACTGATCATCAGGAAATGAAACATAGTAACGACCAAGTTCCTCGTCGAACTCCCACTTGAGCTCGGTTGCGTCACCTGCACTGGTATCGTCAGCGCCTGCAACTGTTTTGGTAGAATCTGTGAGTCACGAGGACTCAACAATCTCACACCCGCGAGATCAAGACTATTTAAGCTTATAGGAAGGATGGGGTAATGAGGTGGAGCTGCAGCAAGCACTAAGCAAATATGGTGGCTAACAGACGCAAGTAAGAGCGAGAAGAGGAGCAACACAACGGTCGCGAAGCTAAAAGTGATCAAGAAGTGATCCTGAAACTACTTACTTTCATACATAACCCGAACCGTGTTCACTTCCCGGGCTCCGCCGAAAAGAGACCATCACGGCTACACACGCGGTTGATGTATTTTAATTAAGTCAAGTGTCAAGTGTCAAGTTCTCTATAACCGGATATTAACAAATTCCCATCTGTCGTGGAATTGTCATGGCAGATGTCCTCGTGCAAGGACTTAGTCGTGGAAACATCATAGCTAGGAAACTTAAAGGGGTTAAACGGGACAAGGAACACGAGGGTTATACTGGTTCGGCCCCTTACGGTGAAGGTAAAAGCCTATGTCCAGTTGAGGTGGTATTACGTAGGGTTTCGATGACCAGGGAGCTTAATCACTATGCCCGGCTCTCGATCTGTTGTCTCTCATCCTGAACCGCCGCCGGGTCGTCCCTTTATATAGAGAGGTTGACGCCCCGCGGCTCTCAGAGTCCCGGCCGGCTTGTAACAGTATCCGGCTCGGACTCTTAACTACTCTTGCCTTATACTACAAGTCTTGTCATAACGGCGGTTTATCACTACGGGCCTTAAGCCGCCTCCGGGTCTTAAGCCCACCATTGATCCGCCATCCTCTAGCCTGGTACTGGGCTTCATGTGATGATCATTATAACGTAACCCGGCCCCTCCTGGGCGGGTGACTCTAATGGTTATATCCTCAACATTAGGCCCCAGATTGATTTGAACCGGTTCATGTCAATCTTCAATCCCTTTAAGAGAAAATCGTCCGGCTTCTGCTTGTGTGAAGGTTATAACCCGCCATGACGTCATCTTCTGGATTCCTGGTAACCCGCCATGACGTCATCTTCCATTAAACTCATTTTTTATTCTGTCATATCCCAACGGATCTTATCTTTAATGACCATCCCGAAAATCGAGGCATTTCTGTGGCGAGATAATCGCGTCTTGGCCTCCTCGTTTCTCGCGCCCATTTATCAGCCGTTCCTTATAAATAGGCTCGGCCCATAAGCCTTCGTCACTCTTCTCCTCCATCGTCTTCCTCCTCTGACACTCCAGAGCTCGAGCTCCGCCGCTGCCGCCGCGCCCCTGGTCTTTGTCAACCTCGGCCGCTGCATCACCCTGAACCGGTCCAGAGAAACGGCGGCAACCTCCGCATCTCATCAGCGCCGGTAAGTCCTCGCCACTTCATACAGTAGATTCGCATTAGGGTTCTGTCGTTCTTCCCCTGTTCTTCGTAGTTCATCTCGAGTTCTTCACAGTTCTTCCACCGCGACCCCTTTTGACCCGGGAAACAGGGTAGAACTCCTGTGGTAGTGGTTTCGCACTCATTTTTATGCTAGTAGATCCCTTTTGTCCGCAGAAAGGCCTCGTTCTGAGCTCATGAACTTCTCTGTATCAGCTTTCTAGGTCTAGAAATTTTTCCTTTCTGGACGATCGTTTGATCCAATATAATCCCTGCAACCTGTGAAACCTGTTTGTACAACACTTAGACAAAAACCTGCATCTGTTAACCATGGCAGCTCATATCTCCGGCTTAAAAGAGGCCATGCGCTGTGAAATTTCTGGCTTATTCATGATAGAGTTTTAAACAACTTGAATTACTTATGATATCCACAGCGGCTTAGATAACCCGACACACTTAGCCATATATCATTAGGCCCCTTCATAAGCCGCCATCTTGAATACTGAACTGAAATCTTCCTCCGGCTTATATTTGAACCGGACATTTTCTTTTGTCATAGGCTTTCGTCTTTCACAATGCCGCCCAAGGCTCCCAAGGCACCCATTACGTGCAACTGGGTGAGATCCAACGTTACTGATGATACCTTAGATGATTTCGTGAAGACGGGTTACCTGCCTAAGAAGGAGGTCATGTCCTATCGTGCCCCTAACCCGTCCGAAGAAAGACCTCAACCAAGAGACGGAGAGGTTGTTATATTTGCTGATCACATGAGCCGGGGCTTTGCTCCTCCTGGCTCAAAATTCTTTAGAGATGTTCTGAACTTTTTCGATCTGCGACCTCAAGACATCGGACCCAATTCCGTGTCGAATATTTGTAATTTTCAAGTATTCTGTGAGGTATATCTTGGAGAAGAGCCCAGCCTACTGCTCTTTAGGGAGCTGTTTTATTTGAACCGCCAGAACGAGTGTGCCAACGGGCCTAGCTTGGAGCTTGGCGGAATTTCAATCCAACGACGGAGAGATTGCCTCTTTCCTTATGCTGAGCCGCCAAGCCACCCAAAGGACTGGAACCAGACATGGTTCTACTGCCAGGATACTTCTCCGGCTGATGAAAACCCTCTACCCGGCTTTCGCGCCCTGCGTCTGGAGTCAAATCACCCCTTGCCAGACAAATTATCTCAAGCTGAGCGACAACTGCTTATCCCCACCATCAACAAGATTAAGGCTCTTCTGGGAAACGGCCTTAACGATGTTGATCTGGTCCGGGTCTGGATTGCTTGGCGGGTGATCCCTCTAAGCTGCCGCCCCAGCTTAATGTGTGATTACACCGGCCGGAAGGATGATCCTCTTCGGCACAGCCCCAACGACTTACCTGAAGACGTCATTGATGACATGACCAAATCCCTTCTGAACGAGAGCTTAGCAGATTGCGGGAGGGCCGGCTTAAGTCCATTCTGCAAAGCTAATCCGGCTCCGGCGGTAAGCTACTGATCTAAGCACTTTACCTTTCATTTTAACAATTTTCGTCTTTAACTTCAAGAAACCTTTGTTGTATTTTTCAGGCTAATGATAAGTTCTGGAAGGTCAGGTATGACCATGAGGCTGCTAAAAAAGCCAGGAAGGCTAAAAAGGCCACCAGGAGAGCCGCTCCCCGCAAGAAGGGGAGTAAGCCTAGCGCCTCAGAGCTGCTTCAGCTGGATGACTCCTCCGAGTCAGAGGTAACCCTTCATTCTTACTCTCTTCTCTTGTTTTTTGTTTGTTATTAACCACCTTATTGACATTGATTATCAGTAGGAGGACACCGGAGCGAGTAACCCGGTGATTGAAGAGGTTACTATACTTTCCTCCGACTCGGACCCCTTGCCAAGGCTGAAAGTCCGAAGAGTAACCCGGAAAGTAAGATTTTCCCATCCTTTAGCTTATCAAGATCCTCAATTTCTTTTGAAGCAACAGATTCATGAGAGCCGGAGGCAAACCCGGGCCAGCAAGGATGCAGACCTCTCCTCCGGCTTACCCGAAGCATCAAGGAAGCGCCGGACCGAGGTTATCTCCAACTTATATCCTTTTCATCCTTTGGCGGGCATCACTCGCCAACCACTCAATTCTTCTGATTCAAACTATCAGGACACTTCACCTTCCTCCGGTGACTCCATCCAATCTAACTTGCCGGCTTTCAAGACTGCACCCGGGTAATGATAATCATCTTATTTTGTGCTTATCTTACTCATGTTTTTGCACTAACCTTTTGACTTTCAGCGCACAAGCAAAACTCAGCAAGAGGGCAAAGAAAAATCACCCGGTCGAAGAACCGGTCTTGACTGAACCCAACGCCTCTGCTTCTGAGCCGCCGTCTGCACCAGCTCCAGAAACCACCGCTCCAACTGAACAACAAGCCATGGAGAGTTCTGACAACCCGGAGATCCCCAGCTCAACTCAACCGGCCGATGACCCGGATGTGGTGATTACCCGGACCGAATATGTTGAGCCGGGAAGATCCACTGTGCTGGCCAGATGCTCTGCTAAAGAAGAACTGCTGGAGCGCCGCAGGGCCAGACTGGATATCACTGACTATGCTAACTTGAGCATTGGAGACATTGTTTCTGGTTATATTGGTCAAGTGCACAACAGCCGGGACCTGGAGATTGACATGGTGAAGCAGATACAGCAAAAATCTGAGGTACAACTCTCTTGCTTACTCCATAGTCATCCTTACCATGCTAGCCCCCAAGTCTATTACTTATGATAGAATATGTTGTAGACTTAACTTCCGGCTTACCTTCATGAACCGGCACTTATAAATAGAATCTTTCAGCACACATTAGCCCCCAAGTGCCAAGTGTCTTTGCTTGCAAAGTGCTTGGGACTTTAATGTTGCATGATAACCACTCAAACTGTAACCCGGAATTTGTACAGGCTGCCTGCAAGAAATTTGAATCGAAAATCTCTGAGCTGAAGAACCGCCTGAAGACTCAGGAAACTGAGACCCGGAAGGCCAATGCCAAGTTTGAGTTCAGTGTTGCTGCACAAGAAAAACTGAAGAAAAAATTTGAAACAGAAAGAAAAACTTGGGCCGACGAGAAGACTGCCTTGCTCAGCCGGGCCGAGCCGCCGAACTCTCCGGCTTAAAACACCATGTGTCACAGATGGTCTCCGCAATCTTCGGTAAGTTATTCTGTAAGCTTCTAACAAGTTTACATTCTTCATGTCTCATAAGTCCCACCGTTGCCATCAGCTCACCTGACGTTATTATGCAGGTCCCAGAAGCTCCAATCTTAACCAGAACGTGCTGACCAAGTTGAAGGCTGTTTACACCTTGGTGGAGCAACTCTACACCGGGTCACAACGTGCTTTAGCCGTTGTGGCTCTGTCCAATGAGGTTCCCACTCACCTGGCAGACGTACTCAGGCGGCTTGCCGTTCTTCCTCAGCGCTTCCAAGAGCTGAGACGGGCTTCTGCAAGAGCCGGAGCTATAGCTGCTCTGAGCCGGGCCAAGGCGTTTCTCCCGGAGCTAGACCCGGCCGACATCGCTCTTGGATACCCCAGCCTGAAGGAAGACGGTACCCCCTTTGACCAAAAGGACTTCGCCGCCTGTGTGAAGAGCGTGCGCCCGGTGGCTACCTTGATCGGTAATGACACAGACCTTACCAAGTATTAGCCGGGCTATGACGCGGAAAATCAGAGGATCCCAACTCCACGCTATGAAGCAATCAGCCTGATCCCTCCGACTCGTAAGCATACCTTCGCCCCAGAAGTTGACCCGGCCGGGTTAATTGATGATGAAGCTCAATTCGAAGCTTTGAGCGGCATTGACTGGAAATCATCAACCTTCCAGGTCATGGAAACAGCCGGAGGAGCGGAGAGGGATGAGCCGGGAGCTTCAACCCAACAAGCACCTTGATTTCTTAGGCGGCTCATGGTTATACCTTAAAAACAATGCCTCACCTTTTGGACTCGGGGAGTCTTGTAATAGAGTAGGACAAACACTTAATTTTGTCGTGCCATCGTGCACGTGTAGAATGCTTAACTCCATTGAAGCTGCTCCTTTATATTCTTCCGGGTTATATTCGATCATCTACTTTCCTTAAGTTAAAAAGCTGTCTTTAATTGCCCTGCATAGAAAACAAATCACAAGTCTCTAGGCACTTACCGCACTGAGAGTCATATACTTTACATATAACCCGGAATATGAACCAAAGTCACCAAAGACCGGCCCTCAATTATATCCTCGAGGTAACCATAATAGCATACTTACAAGCCTTCAAGTATACTTCCGGTTTATGTAACCCGAATAATGAGGTTGAGAACTCAACTCCGGTTCACTAGCATCGATAATGCTTATTGTGTGCTATCAACATTGTTAATCAAAGTTAAGCCGGCGGAGTAAGAACCACCCTTGCACATTGTTGATATGATCAAAACAACTTGTTGCAAACCAAAAGATCAAAACTTAGGGGCTTCTGATTCGAATACGACCAGAGAACCTTCCCAAAGGGGTTAAGCTAAGATTCGAATGCGATCATATAGCCCCCAGTGGCTTTGGCGTTGCCGATCAAGAGGGTATCGACAGCTATGTTCTCTTTGGTTCGAATACGACCTATGTTTGAACAGGAAGCCCCCAAATGACCTTGAGAGTTGTTTAACGACGCTGATTTGAATACGATCCACGTCGGTTCCCAAAGGGGGTTGAGCTATGATTCAAATATGATCAAGAAAAACTCCCCAATGAGCTCGGCAATTTGCCAATCAAGTGGGTATCGACAGCTATGTTCTCTTTGGTTCGAATACGACCTATGTTTGAACAGGAAGCCCCCAGGTGATCATATTGTTAACGGCTAGATTCGAATACGATCGTAAGCCGGATCCACCTCCAAGTGACCATGTAATGTTGTAATGGAAATAACACATTTACCTTTGGAGGAGAAAAGGACAGAGGTCCTGCTTTATTATTTATCATAATATATACATGGCTATAGAAATATGTACATTATGAGAGCCGGTGGCTCAAGTGTAATAAGGCCGAAGCTGAGCTATGTTCCACGGCCGACGGGTCTCTTCCTCCGACTTATGTGAATCTTTGTGCTCCCGAACATCGATAAGGTAGTATGACCCGTTGTACAAGTTCTTGCTGACCACAAAGGGCCCTTCCCAAGGCGGGGATAACTTGTGTGCATCTGTTTGATCTTGGATGAGCCGGAGCACCAGATCACCTTCCTGGAAGACCCTGGACTTAACCCGGCGGCTGTGATAGCGGTGCAGGTCTTGTTGGTAAATCGCCGAGCGAGCTGCTGCCACATCACGATGTTCATCCAACAAGTCAAGAGCATCTTGGCGCGCCCGCTCATTATCCGCCTCAACATAAGCCGCCACTCGAGGTGAGTCATGACGGATGTTGCTAGGGAGGACTGCTTCCGCTCCATAAACCATGAACAAAGGCGTGTAACCCGTAGCCTGTTAGGAGTAGTATTGATGCTCCATAACACGGAGGGTAACTCCTCTACCCAACAACCCGGCGTCCGTTGCAAAGGGACCAAAAGCCAGGGCTTGATGCCCTTCAAAATCTCCTGATTAGCTCTCTCAGCTTGACCATTGGATTGAGGGTGAGCCACTGATGAAACATCAAGTCGAATATGCTCTCGTTGACAAAACTCCTCCATGGCGCCTTTAGACAGATTGGTACCATTGTCAGTTATAATGCTGTGTGGAAAACCAAAGCAAAATATCACCCTTTTCATGAACTGAACCGCTGTGGCTGCATCACACTTACTAACTGGCTCTGCTTCAACCCACTTTGTGAACTTGTCGACCACCACCAAGAGATGAGTCTTCTTATCCTTGGATCTTTTAAAAGGCCCAACCATATCAAGCCCCCAGACCACAAATGGCCAAGTAATTGGAATCATCCTCAGCTCCTGAGCCGGCACATGAGCCCGTCGCGAGAACCTCTGACAACCGTCACATTTACTGACCAAGTCCTCCGCATCAGCATGAGCCGTCAGCCAATAAAAACCATGACGAAAAGCCTTGGCCACAAGGGATTTTGAGCCGGCATGATGGCCACAATCCCCCTCGTGAATCTCACATAAAATTTCTTGACCTTCCTCAGGGGAAACACAACGCTGGAAAGTTCTAGTGACACTGCGACGATGCAGCTCGCCATTGATAACTATCATTGACTTAGACCGCCGGGTTATTTGTCTGGCCAAAGTTTCATCCTCAGGCAATTCTCCCCGAGTCATGTAAGCCAAGTAAGGGACTGTCCAGTCTGAGGTAATGTGGAGAGCCGCCACCAACTGTGTCTCCGGGTCAGGAACATCCAAATCTTCCTCTGTAGGCAACTTAACAGAAGGGTTATGCAAAATGTCCAAGAAAGTATTAGGCGGCACCGGCTTTCGCTGAGAGCCCAGCCGGCTTAATGCATCAGCTGCCTCGTTCTTCCTGTGATCAATGTGCTCTACTTGGTAACCCTGAAAGTGCCCAGCAATGGCATCAACTTCGCGGCGATAAGCCGCCATGAGAGGGTCCTTGGAATCCCACTTGCCTGACACTTGTTGAGCCACTAAATCTGAGTCGCCAAAGCACCTTACCCGGCTCAAGCTCATCTCCTTAGCCATCCGAAGACCATGGAGCAAGGCCTCGTACTCAGCCGCATTGTTAGTACAAGGAAACATCAACTGTAGCACATAGCAAAACTTGTCACCTCGAGGGGAAGTTAATACAACTCCAGCCCCCGCGCCCTCCAATTGCCTAGACCCGTCGAAGTGAATAGTCCAGTATGTATTATCCAGTTTCTCTTCAGGCACCTGCAGCTCTGTCCAATCGTTGATGAAATCCACCAATGCTTGAGATTTGATAGCAGTGCGTGGCACGTATTTCAGACCATGAGGCCCAAGCTCTATAGCCCACTTAGCCACCCTTCCTGTGGCTTCTCTGTTTTGGATGATATCTCCTAGGGGAGTAGAACTAACCACAGTGATAGGGTGACCCTGGAAATAATGCTTAAGCTTCCGGCTTGCCATGAATACCCCGTAAACAAGCTTCTGCCAATGTGGATACCGTTGTTTGGACTCAATGAGCACTTCACTGACGTAGTAAACCGGCCGCTGAACCGGATACTCCTTACCCTCTTCCTTGCGCTCCACCACCACAGCCACACTGACGGCTCGTGTGTTAGCGGCTACATACAGTAATAAGGGCTCCTTGTCAACAGGAGCAGCAAGAACTGGGGGCTCAGCCAGCTGTCTCTTCAAATCCTCAAAAGTAGCATTAGCAGCATCATTCCAGACAAAGTCATCTGTTTTCTTCATCAACTGGTACAGTGGCATGGCCTTTTCACCCAAACGGCTGATAAATCGGCTCAAAGCAGCGATGCGGCCCGCCAGACGCTGGACGTCATTTATGCACGCCAGCTTAGCCAGAGAGGTGATTGCCTTGATCTTTTCCGGGTTAGCTTCAATGCCTTTGTGAGAAACCAGAAAACCCAAGAGCTTGCCTGCGGGAACACCAAAAACACACTTGGCCGGGTTAAGCATCATCTTGTAAACCCGGAGATTATCAAAGGTTTCTCTAAGATCATCTACCAGGGTCTCCTTCTCCCTGGACTTAACCACGATATCATCCACATAGGCATGAACATTGCGCCCAATCTGGTTATGAAGACAATTCTGCACACAACGCTGGTAAGTCGCCTGTGCACTCTTGAGTCCAAAAGGCATAGACACATAACAGAAGGCTCCAAAGGGAGTGATGAACGCTGTCTTCTCCTGGTCCTTAACTGCCATTTTAATCTGATGGTATCCAGAATAAGCATCCAAAAAGCTTAAGCGCTCACAACCCGCCGTAGCATCAATAATTTGATCAATACGGGGGAGAGCAAAAGGATCAGCCGGACAAGCCTTGTTTAAGTCCGTGTAGTCCACACACATCCGCCAGGTGCCGTTCTTCTTGAGCATGAGTACCGGGTTAGCTAACCATTCTGGATGAAAAACTTCAACAATAAACCCGGCCGCCAAGAGCCGGGCTACCTCCTCACCAATGGCTTTCCGCCTCTCCTCATTGAACCGCCGGAGGAATTGCCTGACCGGCTTAAACTTCGGATCAATATTGAGAGTGTGCTCAGCGAGTTCTCTAGGTACACCCGGCATGTCAGAAGGTTTCGATGCAAAGATGTCCTTGTTCTCACGGATGAACTCGATGAGCGTGCCTTCCTATTTCGGATCCAGATTAGCACTGATGCTGAACTGCTGAGATGAGTCGCCTGGAACAAAGTCAACAAGTTTAGTCTCATCAGCGGACCTAAATTTCATTACCGGCTCATGCTCCGTGGTTGGCTTTTTCAAAGACGTCATATCTGCCGGGTCAACATTGTCCTTGTAAAACTTTAACTCCTCTGTTGCACAAACAGATTCTGCATAAGCCGCGTCACCTTCCTCACACTCCAAGGCTATCTTTCGGCTGCCATGAACCGTAATGGTCCCATTGTGACCCGGCATCTTGAGCTGCAAATACACGTAACACGGCCGTGCCATGAACTTGGCGTAAGCCGGCCGCCCAAATAAAGCATGATACGGACTTCTTATCTTAACCACCTCAAAGGTTAATTTTTCCACCCTGTAGTTGTACTCATCTCCAAAAGCCACCTCCAGCTCAATCTTACCAACTGGATATGCCGACTTACCAGGCACCACACCATAGAAAACAGTATTAGACTGGCTGAGGTTCTTATCAATCAACCCCATACGACAGAAGGTCTCATAATAGAGGATGTTGATGCTGCTGCCTCCGTCCATGAGCACTTTAGTGAATTTATATCCCCCACCCGAGGAGCCACCACAAGGGCCAGGTGACCCGGATTATCAACCCGGGGAGGATGATATTCCCTACTCCACACAATAGGCTGCTCAGACCATCTTAAATAGCGTGGAACCGCCGGCTCAACAGCATTCACAGCCCTTTTATGAAGCTTCTGGTCCCGCTTGCACAGACTGGTGGTAAACACATGATACTGTCCACCATTGAGCTACTTTGGATTGGTCTGGTATCCCCCCTGCTGCTGCTGATGACCCTGGCCGGACTGCTGATTAAAGCCCCCTTGAACATTCTGAGAATTGGAATTTGAGCCGACGCCCGGGCCATGAAAACCGCTGGCGCTTGAGCCGCCGCCCGGGCCATTGTTGCCATTGAAAGCATTAGAATTCTTAAAGGCCTTCATGATTGCGCAGTCCTTCCATAGATGAGTGGCCGGCTTTTCCCTAGAGCCATGCCTTGGACAAGGCTCATTTAACAATTGTTCAAGCGTCGGGCCTGACCCGCCGGCTCGGGGAGGTGGTCTCCCCTTGCGCCGGTGGTTGTTACCCTGTGAATTGGTGTTGGCCACAAATTCCATACTGCCATCAGCCTTACGCTTGTTACCTCCTTGGTTCGCCGGGTTATGCTGGGGACCCTTGCCATTGCCATTCCGTTTTCCCTTCCCTGTCCTTTCATCATCTGACGCGGGATCCTTGGTACTATCAGAGTCGGCGTACTTGACCAGAGCCGCCATCAGCGTGCCCATATCATTGCAATCGCGCTTGAGCCTCCCGAGCTTCATCTTCAGGGGCGCAAAACGACAATTCTGCTCTAACATTAAGACTGCAGAGTCGGCATCCATCTTATCAGATGAATGTATTATTTCTTTGACCCGGCGAACCCAATGGGTCGTAGACTCACCCTCCTGCTGCTTGCAGTTAGTCAAATCCACAATTGACATAGATTGCCTACATGTATCTTTGAAGTTTTGGATGAACCGGGCTTTTAGCTCAGCCCAAGACCTGATAGAGTTAGGCGGCAGTCCTTTCAACCAAGTGCGGGCAGTCCCATCTAACATCATGGCGAAGTACTTGGCCATTGCCGCTTCACTGACCTCCAGCAACTCCATGGCCATCTCGTAACTCTCGATCCATGCTCCGGGTTGTAAATCAGCCGTGTAATTAGGCACCTTCCTAGGCCTTTTGAAGTCCTTGGGCAGACGTTCATTGCGGAGAGCCGACACCAGACAAGGGACACCTCCAGTCCTCGTAGGTATACCCGCATCGGCAGAAGCCATCGGATAAGCCGGGGGTGGCTGGTAAGCCGTCAACTGAGGCACCTACTCCGCCTCTTGCCGTGCTCTGTCTTAGTCTACCGCGTGAAAGGCTGCGTTATGAGCCGGGCCGTGGCCAGGAGGCAAGTCATGGCGTCGGACATTGCTTGAGCCGGTCGCTGAGACCATGTGTCTGCTATAACTCGGGCTCCGGCCTGGACGAGGGGTTGAATGAATCCTGTCCCGGCTATAAGAATATGCCTCCTGCTGCGCCAGAGCCGTCTGAAGGAGCTCTCTGACCCGGCGAGTTTCAACCGCCGTTGGAGAGTCGCCATCGATTGGGAGAGCCGCCAGTCGCGCCGCCGCGGCGACCATGTTTTCCAACGGGTTGGCATAATGACCCGGTGGTATTGGCACGTAATGAGGCGGGGCAGTGTTCACTCGGGGAGGCCCCATCACTTGGGGTTGAATTGACGTTCCGGCCCCGGGTGTCGTGATCTCTGGCGGGTTACTGGGCCCTGCACCAGGCGTGTTGAAGAGGTTTCGAGGATCGTAAACCGGAGGGAGTCGAGATTGGGCCTTTTGATGCCTCCTTCTCATGATCTCATTGGACGCGTTCTAATCCATCGTGAGCCGGAAAGACTGTGCCTGAATCAGCTGAGTCTGGGCATCGAGAGCTGCCCTCTCTGCAGCCATCCTGATCCCCTCCGCCGCCAGATCCTCCTTGGCCTTTGCTAGATCGAGCTTTAACTGTGCCACCTCCGTGTCATGCTGAGCTTGATCCGCCGGGGCGACTGTAGCGGTTAACAGGACCGTCATCTTGTCTGTGAGATCCATCAGCACCTAAGCCGGCGAGGGCACAGGGCTTCCTGCCCCGGCGGTGGGGTTTTGAACAGGTTGTGCGCCAGCCATGAAGATTCCAACTCGGCTCGGCGGCTCAAAGGGGTCCGGAATACTGTCGCCATCGGAACAACTCCTGAGCCTGCCGTCTTGAAGTTGGAATAACGAATCGGTCTCCTTTGTGGATGACTCGCCGTCAGAGCGAGCGGCCGTCTCATCACCAAATCCAGATCCTTCAGAGAGCTCTCCATGGACGCATCCCACGAAAGCACGCTTCAAGGCAGGCAAAGTCCGGGCGGGTCGTGCACGTTGAGCCGTCTCGATGAGATCGGCGCAGAGGTCCGTGAAAGAACATGCGGTGCCCCCATGTTTGGTTTTGGTAATTGATGACAATCCCTATGGACTAATGGTTGCCTTGAGTTATATTTGAAGGATTTGTCCATAGGCATTTCTTGAAGTCCATGTGTTGGTTTCAAGGAGTTTATGTGGTGACCAAGGTGTTATTAAGGAATTATCCAAAGATTGGTCATCTGAGAGTAGAGCTTATTGCAAGCATGTCTTGAAGAAGAAGATTGTGTGATCATTCATGTTTACCTTCAAGACATCATCCAAATGAAGAGAGTTGGAAAGAGTCAAGGTTGATCAAGACTAAGTCAAGAGTGTATCAAGTTGATCAACACACAAAGCGCACAAGATGTACCGAGAGGGATCAAGCGATCCCATGGTGTGGTAAGCATTGTCGATTACGCTTTGTGTACTAACCCATGATCTTCGTGAGAGTTCTTTGTAGGGTTAGGTTGCGGTGTGCAAGTTCAAGTGAAGCATCATGAAGAGATCAAATGCTTGAAGCTTGCCGTCCATTGTGGCGACAATGGACTTGTGAAGATGTTGCGGTGTGCAAGTTCAAGTGAAGCATCATGAAGAGATCAAATGCTTGAAGCTTGCCGTCCATTGTGGTGACAATGGACTTGTGAAGATGTGCGGAAGAGTGGCTCACCCATAGTGGAGTATGGGGGAGCAATCAACTAGTCTTCATCGAGCCAACACAACCAAGAAAGGTGGTCCAACTTGAGGGAGTCAAGATCGTCATCATCTAGCTCAAGTGGACCATGTGCAAGGCAAAGGTTTGCTCTTGATAGGTTTTCTATTTTACCGGTCTCATGATGGTAGTTGGGAGACCGGGTTATAGGATCGATTGCCGTACTATCAAGGGGGGCTCTCGATGAGTAGCTTGATCGTATCGTTCATAGAGAGCTCAAACCATTGCATCCTTGCATCATCTTTGTTGGTTCTTGTTTGGTTCTTCTCTTTGTGAGTTTTGGAGCTTATGGTCATCTTGATGACAAGCTCGAGTTCATCGAAAACGGAGTTCACTCGCATCTTCTATGATGTTTTCGATGTTGGAGGTTATGCCGGTTCTTCTCGGTTGGAGGTTTCACTACTCTATTTGTTGGCATACCTCCCCTGCCTCTTCTTACTACTCATCTTTCTCAATCCAACAAGCTTGAGTTTGCTCAATTCGGAGCTCATATGCAGAAGTTATGGCAGTTCTGGTTTTCTCCCTGCGGTAGTACCGCGGCCAGAGCGGCAGTACCGCTTATCGCCCCAAGCGGTAGTACCGCTGTCCAAAGCGGTAGTACCGCATATGGCCATAAGCGGTAGTACGGCTACGGTTCCGCGCTGGTACCGCCTCGATTTTGGGTCTTGCATTTTTCGTGTCGAGTTTTGCAGTAGTTGCACGGCAGTAAGGCACGGCAGTAAGGCACGGCAGTTCCGCCTATAAGCGGTAGTACCGCCCCGATGGGCGGTAGTACCGCCTGTAAGCGGTAGTACCGCTCCAGTCGGGCGGTAGTACCGCTACTGCATTTTTGGTCCCGTGTTCTGCTCCTCCAGCGGTAGTACCGCTGGGGTGCGCGGTAGTACCGCTTATAAGCGGTACTACCGCCCCAAGGTTCATGTTTGGTTGCTCCTTTTCCCTGCTTCTTCCGCCAGAGCGGTAGTACCGCTCGTGGAGCGGTAGTATCGCTCGTGTGTGGGCTGAGCACATAACGGTTGGATTTTTCCCCTTCTATAAAAGGGGGTCTTCTTCCCCAATGAACCTTATCTTTTGAGCTCGTGTTCTTCCCCCATTGTTGACCTTCTTCGAGCTTGCTATCTCTCAATCCCTCCATGGATTCTTGCTAGTTTTTGAGGGAAAAGAGAGAGGAGATCTAGATCCACATTTCCACCAATCACTTTCTCCTCTATGTGAGGGGAACCCATTGGATCTAGATCTTGGAGTTCTTGGTGTTCTCCTTCTTGTTCTTCCTCTCATTTTCCTCCCTAGCATTAGTTGCTTCGGTGGGATTTGAGAGAGAGGGACTTGGGCACTCCGTGTGCCCTTGCCATTGCATTTGGTGCATCGGTTTGAGTTCTCCACGGTGATACGTGGAAGTTACAAGTTGAGAAGCTTATTACTCTTGGGTGCTTGGTGCCCTTGAGCTTGTTCCTCTTGGGTGCTTGGGCGCCCTAGACGGTTGGTGGTGTTCGGAGCTCAATCATTGTGGAGTAAAGCTCCGGGCAAGCGTCGGGGTCTCCAATTAGGTTGTGGAGATCGCCCCGAGCAATTTTACGGGTTCCGGTGACCGCCCCCAAGGGTTGCCAAAGTGTACGGGTTCGGTGACCGCCCCCAAGGGTTGCCATTTGTACGGGTTCGGTGACCGCCCTCAAGGGTCCCTTAGTGGAATCACGGCATCTTGCATTGTGCGAGGGCGTGAGGAGATTACGGTGGCCCTAGTGGCTTCTTGGGGAGCATTGTGCCTCCACACTGCTCCAAACGGAGATTAGCATCCGCAAGGGTGTGAACTTCGGGATACATCGTCGTCTCCGAGTGTCTCGGTTATCTCTTACCCGAACCCTTTACTTATGCACTTTACTTTGTGATAGCCATATTGTTTCTTGTCGTATATCTTGCTATCACTTAGTTGTTTATCTTGCTTAGCATAAGTTGTTGGTGCACATAGGTGAGCCTAGTTGTTGTAGGTTTTGTGCTTGTCAAATTAACCGCTAGGTTTATTCCGCATTTGTTCAAGCCTAAACCGTAATCATTTTAAAGCGCCTATTCACCCCCCTCTAGGCGACATCCACGATCTTTCAGTCCGGCTCAGGGCCCGGCTCACCAATCTTGCCAATAAAGACATGGATTCCACCGAAGGGGACCCGGTACCCGTACTCAATTGAGCTGGCGTCGGGGCCCCAATTTGCATCGTTGATGTAGAGCTTGCCGCGACGACTCTTGGTCATCCGTCCCACAGCGTATCCCTTGAGCCCCTCGAAGCTGCCCTTCAAGAACTCAAATCCACCGTGCGCCAGCCCCACGGTGGGCGCCAACTGTCGTGGAATTGTCACGGCAGATGTCCTCGTGCAAGGACTTAGTCGTGGAGACATCGCATCTAGGAAACTTAAAGGGGTTAAACGGGACAAGGAACACGAGGGTTATACTGGTTCGGCCCCTTACGGTGAAGGTAAAAGCCTACGTCCAGTTGAGGTGGTATTACCTAGGGTTTCGATGACCAGGGAGCTTAATCGCTATGCCCGGCTCTCGATCTGTTGTCTCTCGTCCTGAACCGCCGCCGGGTCGTCCCTTTATATAGAGAGGTTGACTCCCCGCGGCTCTCAGAGTCCCGGCCGGCTTATAACAGTATCCGGCTCGGACTCTTAACTACTCTTGCCTTATACTACAAGTCTTGTCATAACGGCGGTTTATCACTACGAGCCTTAAGCCGCCTCCGGGTCTTAAGCCCACCATTGATCCGCCATCCTCTAGCCTGGTACTGGGCTTCACGTGATGATCATTATAACGTAACCAGGCCCCTCCTGGGCGGGTGACTCTAATGGTTATATCCTCAACACCATCTGCCACATAACCGCGGGCACGGCTTTCGAAAGATAATACCCTGCAGGGGTGTCCCAACTTAGCCCATCACAAGCTCTCACGGTCAACGAAGGATATTCCTTCTCCCGGGAAGACCCGATCAGACTCGGAATCCCGGTTACAAAACATTTCGACAATGGTAAAACAAGACCAGCAAAGCCGCCCGAATGTGCCGACAAATCCCGATAGGAGCTGCACATATCTCGTTCTCAGGGCACACCGGATAAGTCAAGCTACGAGTAAAACCAGGCCTCGAGTTTCCCCTAGGTGGCCCCGAAGGCTGCTCGGTTCGGACCAACACTCAGAGGAGCGCTGGTCGGGGGGGGGGGGGGGTTAAAATAAAGATGACCCTTGAGTCCGCGAAACCCAAGGGAAAAAGGCTTAGGTGGCAAATGGTAAAACCAAGGTTGGGCCTTGCTGGAGGAGTTTTATTCAAGGCGAACTGTCAAGGGGTTCCCATTATCACCCAACCGCGTAAGGAACGCAAAATCAAGGAACATAACACCGGTATGACGGAAACTAAGGCGGCAAGAGTGAAAACACTAGCATAAGGCCGAGCCTTCCACCCTTTACCAAGTATATAGATGCATTAATTAAATAAGAGATATTGTGATATCCCAAAATATCCATGTTCCAACATGGAACCAACTTCATCTCCACCTGCAACTAGCAACGCTATAAGAGGGGCTGAGCAAAAGCGGTAACATAGCCAAACAACGGTTTGCTAGGAAAGGTGGGTTAGAGGCTTGACATGGCCATATGGGAGGCATGATATAGCAAGTGGTAGGTAGTGCAGCATAGCAATAGAGCGAACAACTAGCAAGCAAAGATAGAAGTGATATCGAGGGTATGGTCATCTTGCCTGCAAAGTTCTCAGAGTTGTCGAAAGCTTGATCCTCGTAAGCATTCTCAATAGGTTCCTCGTAAGCGTTCTCATCTCTCGGCTCTACCCAAAGCAAGAACACAAGCAAATGACCAACAATCAAATCACGGTGCAATGCACAAGCAATATGATGCAATACATGGCATGATATGCGAGATGTGATATACAATGCATATGCGTGCTCCGGAAGGGAAAAGATGAACAAGGCATCAACTTGGCAAACGAAGTATGCCGCTGGAAAGATGAGATGATTTCGGTTGAAATCGATATAAAGATCACCGGAATCGGATGCACGGTTTGCAAATGGCAAGCAAAACAAGGATGGCACAATTCTGCGATTAACAGCATGATGCCACTTAGCATGCCACAAGAAACTAAGTTACTGCACTCCAACATAACAAAAAAGCATACGACAGTGATGTAATCAAGATGCTTGACAAAACATGAACACTGAGCTACGGCTAAATCACAACAGAGCAGGTTCAAACAAGCATGGCAAAAGTGCAAAAGATATCAGCTCCATAGACTTGGTGAAAATACTAACATGCCAGAAATAACATCAGGAAGCCATGTTTAGAGCAAGCAAAAAACATGCTACATGAACATATCATAGCAAATCAAGGCATGGCATGAATTTACTGAATGCATAGAACAATAGTCACTTACTGATCATGAGCCAAAATGGCACAGAAGATATGATGGCACCTCAGCAAGTTTTATTACCAGATTCAGACTTAGCAGAAAACAGAGCATGGCATTAGCAGAATTATGAAGGCATCTTTGCGAGCTCGATTCACTCATCACAAGCCATTGCAAGACAAGATAAGCATAGAATCAGCAAGAAGACATGTTCATGAAACTAGCCCTGGCAATAATAAGCTCATAGTATGCAAGAATCAACTACAACAACCTTGGCAAAATTGATTAACATGTAAACAATCTGCCAGGAGCATTTTATAGCAAAAGTAGAGCAAGCTTGAGACATGCTAGGGCACTCCATAATTGCAAACAGGGGCATGGGTGGATAGAGCACATCTACATGTCCAAAAAATCCTTACTGAACATACTCAAAAGAAGCATGGATCTCACTGTAGCAACATGGATACATGGCATAAAAATATCAGCAGAGCAATGACTTGGTGAAATTTCGGAGTCCCTGAAATCAGCAATATCACGAGAGCTACTTTGCATGCTTGTTCTAGTCACCACATTGATCACAAAAATACATGGCATACACCCCTGTAAAGATGGCATGGCATAGCCAAAAACACATGTAGAGCTCATTCTCATAAGATGCACACATCAAATGCAACAAAAAATGACAAAACATCATAATCTGATAAGTAACAGCAGTAAACATCATATTGCACTCTTGGAGCGATGATTTAGGCACCAAGATGAACTCAAACAAGCATGGCACAATGGAACTAAATGAAGAACATCTCATGATGAACATTTTGACATATTATATGCACACATCAGAGCACCTAGCATGGAGATATGACGTGATGAATAGGGCATAAAAATAACAGAGAGCTCCGGGACTTGGTGGAATTTCACCTCCGCGAAAGTCAACGCGGGACGGGGTGGTTCCGGGACGGAGTGGATCGGGACGCGGGGAGGCTGTTTGGTACGAGGAGCGGGTGGATCTCGTCCACCCGACGAGATCTCGCCGGAGTTGAGGGAGACGGCGGCCAGAGTCGACGAAGCTCGCCGGAGAGGACGAGGGAGGAGCGGATCCGGGGCGGCGAGGCGGCGGGGTCGCGGGCGCGCGGCGAGGCGGTGGTCTCCGGCGCGGACGGCGGCGAGGTCCGCGCTCGCCGGAGGCGCGGGCGAGGAAGGGCGAGGAAGGGTGCGGGGGCGGCGACCGGGGCGCGGGCGGCGGCGACCGGGGGGCGCGGGCGTCGAGGCGGGAGGAGGCGGAGGACGGGCGTGGCGGCGCAGCGCGGTGCGAGCCGCGGGGGCCGGAGGCGGGCCCGGCGGGGAAGTAGGCGCGGCACCACGTGGCGCGCCCCGATTGGCCGCGGGCGGCGGCGGGCTCCTGTCCGGTGCGGACCGGACGTGTCCGGCGGCGGAGTGGGGAAGGGGCTAGGGTTAGACTGCGAGATTTTCGGAGGGGATCACATATTATAGCTAGGAGGAGGTAGGAGTGTCCAAATGGAGTGTAGTTTTCGACCACGCGATCGTGATCCGACGACGGAGGACATGGGAGTGGTTTGGAAGGGTTATTGGGCCGTTTTGGAGGGGTGTTGGGCTGCAATACACAAGAGGCTTTTGCGGTTACCCGGTTAACCGTTGGAGCATCAAACGGCCTCCAAATGGAACGAAATTTGACAGGCGGTCTACCGATGGTGTACCAATATCACTTGGCAAATCTCGGTCCATTCCGAGATCGTTTAACACCCGCTCACGAAAAGAGACAAGAGGGGTGCGCCGGTGCATGTGGGAGTGTCGGATTACAAAACGGACAACGGGGAGAATGCTCGGATGCATGAGACGAACACGTATGCAAATGCGATGCACATGATGACATGGAAATGAAATGCATGACATGAACAAAATGCAAAACGAAGACAAAACCCAACCACGAAGGGAATCTCATAACTTAAAGCCAAAAATGGCAAGAGTCGGAGTACAAATATGGCAAGTTACATTTGGGGCGTTACACCGCACCGGCCAGATCAAATCTGCACCAGCCAGATCAAATCCACGCATGGCGCCGACCCAACCACCAGGCCCTCCATGCCGCCACCGCCGATTCGAGGTCAGATGGTCCGTCGCCGCAGACCCGGCCGCCGCCGCCGAACGCAGCCAAGGCCGCTGCCTGAAGCAGGGCCGGCCGCCGCACCCGCCACCATCGCCGCCCTAGGCCGCGGCGGCCACCGCCGGTCAAGGCAGGCCCGCCACGCCACCAAGGCCAGATCGGCCGTGCCACCACACGCCGCGGGGCTCCGCACCGCCCCCATGACGCAGGAGAGAGGGAAGGCCCCGCTACCGCCGTCAGCCCTCAGGCTATAGGCCGGCGGCGTCCTTCGGCGGCGGCGGAGGGAGGGATGGAAGGACGGGGAGCCCCCGGCGGCTAGGGTTGCGATCCCGCCTGAGTCGCCCGAGCGGGGGCGACGCGTGGGGGGTTGGATTTCGACGAGTACGACTCCAATCTTCCTGCCTCGGACCAGCTAGCGGTCGCTTCGGTGGCGGCGCCCGTGGCCATCCAGCCCTCCTGTCCGATGCTAGGAGGGGGTGGATTCGGGATGTGCGCTCAATGAAGATTCTGGTCCCACTCCGGCGTCGGGGTGTCGTGTGTCGAGCGGCTCCGGCAGGCAGCCCAAGAAGACAGCAGGACGGAAGCCTGGGTCCAAGACGGTGGCGCCGGTGGCTCCTGGGCCTGTGGAGGTGATGCGTGGCGAGCTCGGGGCGGCTCTGGTGGCGTCCGACCCTTCCGTCAAAGCCAAGCGATCCAAGGCGACCCCCGTGGTGCAGCGCGCCCCCAGCATGCGCGCCGATGCCAAGCTGGGGGACATAATGTCCCTGGAGAGTGCCAAGCTGCGCGCGGCTGATAAGAACAGGATGTGTCAGGTAACCCAATCCCCTCCTTTAGGACTCTGAATGCATTTGCAGACGATCATCTTGTTTCGATCCTAAATGATAGTGGCGTTGCGGTTGAGTCCTCAACTGAGGATATTATCTCGTTAGTTCGTGCGAGGGAAGAAGCTCAGGCTGCTCTTGCTACTGCTGCTGCTGCTCGCTGTGCGGCAGAGAAGGCAACGGCCGAGCAGGTCACGGCACCAGTAGGGGCTGGTGCGGGCCATAAGCCCAACGAGGGGGACGAGGCTAGGGCAGCATTGGACGCCCCTTCTTCTAGTCGTGTGCCGGCGCGGAAGAGAGTGGCCAAAGCCTAGAGCTCCGGTGGAGTTCGCCTTCACAACCGTATTATCTAATGCGGCACATCTTCTGGAGTATTCGCGGATGCGGCCATGGGGGCCGGCGGACGCAACTTAGAGAATATATGGCAAAGAACGTATCGATTTCGTGGCGTTGCAGGAAACGATCAAAGCCGACTTCACGTTTAGAGATCTCCTCACGTACGATCCCCTGCATCGTTTTGACTGGTTCTGGATACCCTCCTCTGGCCGCTCGGGTGGTCTCCTTATGGGTTGCAATCGTGATGTGTGTGATGTAATTCTGTGGGAGTCCGGTGTTTTCTTTATTGCAGCAACTGTTCGACACCGCGTTTCTGGGTTGACCTGGGTGATTGTGAGCGCCTATGGGCCGGCCGACCATGCGAGGTCTGCTGATTTCTTGGGTGAGATCACGGCCCTGGTTGGGGCTAAAAGAGCGGTTAATCTGTCGCTAGTAGTTGGCGGAGATTTTAACTTGATCCGCTCGGGGGTGGACAAAAACAACGGCAATATTGACTGGGCAAGGGTGTCCCTTTTCAATAATGCGATTGCGGCCGCCGCGTTGCGTGAAATTGCGAGGACAGGTGCTAGATTTGCGTGGACTAACAAACAGCAGGCGCCTGCCCGTTGTGTTCTCGACCGCGTTTTCTGTACTGGAGACTGGGAGTTGCTAAGACGCGCATAGGGTCGGACCATATCCCTTTAATTTTATCCTCTGGGGAGGACAGCGCTCGGCGTAGCAGAAGATTCTTCTTCGAAACAACGTGGTTTGAGGCCGAGGGTTTCTCCCAGATGGTGACGGACCGCTGGGAGCTGATCGGGAGTCAGCTTGGCCGCCAACGCGGCCCTGCGGAGTTCTGGTCCTCCGCGGCTGTGACTCTGCGGGCCTTCCTCCGGGGTTGGGGGCTAACTATGGCAGCGAGTCTAAAAGAGAAAGGGAGCAGCTTGTTGAGGAGATCGCGTCCCTAGATGTTCAGGCAGATGCAAGACCTTTCTCCGAAGACGAATGGGCGCATAGATACTCTCTGGAAAACCAAGTCTTGGTGATCCTGAGAGCAGAAGAGGAATATTGGCGTCGTAGGGGCGGTGTCAAGTGGGTCACGAAAGGTGACGCTAATATCGGATACTTCCATGCATACGCCAATGGCCGAAAGCGTAAAAGCTCTATTCTGAGACTTCAGTCAGAAAATGGCTTTCTAGTGACCCAAAGTGAGATAGTGAGTCAAATTTATGATTTCTTCATCGGACTGTTGGGAACAGCCGAAGAGAAAAGACTTAGCCTCCGGGACGATTTGTGGGATCCAACGGAGGAAGTGTCTCAACAGGAAAACGATGCCCTTGCATTGTCCTTCCTGCCGCAAGAAATAGATAGGGCCCTTGCTGACATGAAGAATGACACGGCTCCAGGTCCGGATGGTTGGCCGGTGGAGTTCTTTAAGAAGTTTTGGCCTGTCCTTAGAGACCTGTTTCATGCGATAGTGAACGGCTTCGCCCTAGGCACAGTAGATATGTCCCGCCTCAACTACGGTGCCATTTGCCTGATCCCTAAGGTCACAGGGGCGGACTCCATTAAGTTGTTTCATCCAATTACCCTCATTAATGTGCCTTGCAAGATCTGTGCTAAGGCCTACGCCACTAGGCTGGCTCCTGTAGCACAACGTATTATTCTTAAGAGCCGAACTGCTTTTCTCAAGGGTAGAAATATCCTTGAAGGTCCGATAGCGCTTCTGGAGATAGTCCATGAGCTTAAACGAATAAGGAGGCTGGGAGTAATCCTAAAACTGGACTTTGAAAAGGCCTATGACCGCGTGAACTGGGAGTTTGTGCGGGAGGTCCTCCTCAAAAAGGGTTTTGAGGCAGGATTTGTGCATCGTATCATGCACTTGATCACCGGAGGGATCAACAGCGAGATGGGGAAATTTTTCCGCAATAAAAAAGGGCTACGGCAGGGAGACCCCATCTCTCCGTTAGCTTTTAACTTTGTAGCGGACGCCTTGTCGGCCATGATAGCCAAAGCCAGGGCGGCAGGCCACATCAGGGGGCTGGTACCTCACCTCAGCCCTGGAGGGGTGACCCACCTTCAATACGCTGACGACACTTTGATGCTGTTTGAACCCGATGATCACAGCATTGCTTCTATCAAGTTCTTGCTGCTATCCTTTGAAATACTTTCAGGGCTGAAAATTAATTTCCTGAAAAGCGAGGTCATTACCATGGGGATGGACGACCAGGATAGCACGCGAGTAGCCAATCTGCTTAATTGTAAGCTAGGGAGCTTTCCAATTAAGTACATGGGCCTTCCGATATCGCACCGGAAATTGTCCATCCTGGAGTGGGAGCCCCTTTATGGGAAGGTGGCCAATAGAGTTAGCCCGTGGCGAGGGAGATTTATGTCCTCTGCCGCTCGGCTAATCCTCACAAACTCGAGTCTCTCCTCCCTCCCACTGTTTACTATGGGGATGTTTCTCCTAGCTGATGGAGTGCACGCTAGGCTCGATACACCTCGCTCTAGGTTCTTTTGGGAAGGAACCGGCATCAAACGTAAATACCATCTAGTTAAATGGGCTGCGGTTTGTAGGCCAAAAAAATTTGGGGGCCTGGGTATCACTAACTCTAAACTTATGAACGTGGCATTACTCACAAAATGGTGGTGGCGTCTTGCCCAAAACGAGTCGGGACTCTAGGCAAAGCTACTACGAGGCAAATATTTCCCTAATGGAAACCCCTTCATGGCTTCTTCGTCAGGATCCGCGTTTTGGAATGGGATCCAAGCGATGCGGCCCGCCTTTCCGGTCATGGCCAAGTTCCGGATCAACAACGGTCAATCCACTCGGTTTTGGCTGGACTGTTGGTTGGGGCCTGTTCCCCTTTGGCAGAGCCACACATCTATATATCAGGTGGCCACAAATGCCAACATAATGGTGGGGGAGGCTCTGATCTCCTCCCCACCGGCCATCCATTTTTTGCGAGCCCTCACCACTACCGAACGTGAGTCATGGGATGACTTGGTTCAAAAAGTTGGTGGTTTGCGACTAGGCTTGGGGGCCGAATCGGTGGAATGGAACCTGACTGCCTCCAGGAAGTTTTCGGTGAAGTCGCTTTATAGCAAGCTTACTGAGGGGAGTGCGCTGGATATAGTCAGGGGGCTATGGAAGGCCGGTTTGCCACTCAAGATAAAAATCTTCATGTGGCAAATGTTTAGGAACCGGCTACCAACTTCCGACAATGTAGCTAAACGTAACGGCCCGTCGGACGGGTCCTGTTTGGTCTGCGGTCTATGTGAAGATGCAAGCCATGTGTTCTTTAGATGCCACCTAGCCAAGTTTGCGTGGAGCGCGGTTAGGAACGCGTTTCATACGAACTGGAATCCCTCCTCGGGTGCGGATCTTCTCACCTTGATCAAAACCCAAAAGGGATCCAGTGCTAGAATAGCTTGGCGATGCGTAGGGGCGTTGCTTTGGGCTATTTAGATGACTCGTAACAAAATTACGATAGAGAAGAAATTTCCTAACCACCACGCTGATGTGATCTTCAAATGCCATCTATTTTTACAGACGTGGACACCGTTGGGGAAGGAGTGCGATGAGCGCATGATGGAAGTCTTGGAGCGTATCAGGATGACTCAGACGTTAGCCAGGCAAGACTCGACGCACGGCTGAGTTGCTTTTGGGGAGGCCCTTCACCCTTGCGGAGGTCGTTTGGGCTTGTTGGAACCTATGCTAGATATGTTTAAGCCTGGGTGCTTTTGGACTATTGGTTGTATTGCTGTACTTGCTGACCTGTATGGTCTTCGTTTCCTTCCGAACCTTGTATGAATACTGCCGAGTGGCTTTATTAATCTAAAGCCGGACGCCTCTAGCGTCTTCGCTCCAAAAAAAAGCAACTACTTCTCCAGGCTGTGACCTTTCTATAGATCAGGCTTAATTATTTGAGTAGAATTTTTATTCTTAAATTTGTTGGTTACCACAATTCTTTGATGTTTAGTTTATTGCAGAAAGTGAACACCGAAAGCACTGATTGTCTCAGCTGATTCCCCTTTATATGATATATATTTATGCTCGGAATAGTGGGTTGGAAGATTGGCAACAATCAAGACATATCATATGATATTAGTCAACAAATTGAACAGTTATTGTGATAGTTCTCACTATTATAGTAATATATTCTAATTGGATATTGTTGTATCAAATTGCAACATCATGCAAAAATGTAGCACTCTGAGAACAAATAGTTGTGGTCACGCCCTATTGCAAAAGTACACTTTTGCAGCCAAAAAAAGATGTAAGAAAAATCATAGATGAGCAACATGACAGAAAATGTGCACATGCAAAAGCATGACCATTTGCGAACTGTTCTCTTGAGTAAGACAGAAAGTTGTGCGCATATAGTTTGCTACACTGGTCCTTCATCTCTTTGTCCTTCTTTTTACAATTTTTTCATAATTTTGAACAACTTTTAGCAAGTGCACATGTTATAGCATATTACAACCATGATTTTCCCCCGCATATATTGGAAATTCAAGGTACATGTTCTATAGGTGTAGTTTTTGTGATCGGGATGAAACTATCAAACACCTTTTTCTTGACTGCCCGCTGGCAAAAGTGCTATGGCGGACGGTGCACATAGCCTTTAATATTACTCCTCCGAATTCTGTCAACACGTTATTTGGAACGTGGCTTAACGGGGTAGAGGCCGAAACAACGAGACACATTCGCGTAGGAGTATGTGCTTTATTGTGGGCAGTCTGGAACTGCAGAAATGACTTGGTTTTTAACAGAACAACAAATTTTCATTTTTTGCAGGTTATCTTCCGAGCCACTGCATTGATCTATATATGGTCGCTACTCACTCCGACGGAGGCCAGTGAGCATTTGGTTACTGGATCTATCCGGTGGGAGATGGTAGCACGGGATATTTTCAACCGGTTTGGATGGCGGTCATGTAATAGGATAGGCAATTAGTTTCCTTATCTTGTTTATGCCGGCCGGTTGTGGCGCTATGGTTACTTCTTTATAGGCTCTTTGTGAGCTTTTTTCTTTTTTCTGTCTTTATGACCTTAAGACCTTTGTTGAACCTATTTGCTTTATAATAAAATTGGCCGTATGCATCGCTCTGATGCAGAGGCCGGGGAGTCCCCCCTTTTCGAAAAAATAAAAAAATAAGTGAGGTGCGGGTGCAGCTGGTTGTGGAAAATTCACATTCGATGTTTGTCAACTGCCAACTGTACTGGGTTGTGATACTGACCGCATTTTACTAGCTTGAATCAGTTACTCAATTTTACAATTATGTCTCTGAAAATGTAGGATTTGATTAAATGGTTATTAAAATATGTTTCACATTCTGTTTAGTTCTAATGAACATTAAGTGCTTACCCAACATTTTTACATTTTCTAGTGCTTTATTACTACGCCCTGCGTTGCAATATTATTGAAGTTTTAGGTTTGTCCTAAGTCAAACTTGTTTAACTTTGACCAACTCTATAGGAAAAATGTGTTAGGATCTGCAACCCCAAATACACATAGTATGGAAATATATTTTATAAAGAATCTCATGAGACTAATTTGGTGTTCTAGATGTTAATATATTTTTCTATAGACGTGGTCAAACTTAAACAAGTTTGACTTAGGAGAAACATAGAACTTCAATTATTTTGGAACGGAGGAAGTATATTGCAAACACACAACAGCCTCAACACGGTAATGTAATTCATTGTTATTTTACTGTAAAAAAATCATGGCTATTTTATACCTGGTTAATCAGGTATACAAGAGTAATAACAACCTACTTGTTTCTCGAAAACAATTGACACATTATGAGGCACAGCAGTCCTCTGTAAATTCACCTATACCTTGTAGATTGCCAACAATTCTATTTCTGTTTTCCATTCTTTTTGGTGATAACCAAGTTGATTTAGCTTCAATTTTATTTACTCTATTCTGCTTTGCTTATGCAGCAAAGGAGTTTGAAACAGAAATTTTGAGGCTTAAGCGCCTGTTGGCTGAGAACAATGATACAAATAACTATGCAGCTGTAGTGTCTCCTGAGACAATAACTGAAGTCATACAGAAGCAAACTCCAGTTTCACCTGCAAGAACACCGGTGTGGAACAGAACGAATACAGTACAGTCCAGTGTGAATGCCATTTGTCCTCCATGGTAGCTTTCTGGATGAAGCTAGAGAGGCAAGTTGTTGAAACAGCCCAACCACTTTGCTGGTAGTGTAGAAGTATGCAAGGGTAAATGATTAATTTGAGCTTTATATTGTTTGCTAAGCCTTTTTTATGGCTTGCATTGATTCTTTAGCAGGACTTCTGTAGAAGAGGTGTTCGCACCTCAGGTTAGTAATAATGTACAAGTGGATTGCAGTTTGTAGTTCTTCTTATGCCTGTAAATTGGTTTGACTTGTAAGTCTGTTGCTTTCAGGGAATGGGACAGATGAAAGTTCTTGTTCTTGTGTGTATCATATGCTGGTTGAATCTTTAGTTGGCATGAAATTTCACTGAAGAATGAAATAGAAGGATTCTCACTTTCAATCCATCATGAAGCTACTGGTACATGCAAACACCAGTTCTCGCGTTGTTTAATTTGCTACAGCACATTAGTAATAGAAATATGACACTACAGTTATTTATGGTTTGCATTTTACATTTTGGCCTTGATATTTTACATTCATGCATGTGATTTTATATGTAACTGGGCAAGCTGGATATCTGTAGAGCAGTTATCGTTATAGTGGCTGCCTCTGTAACTTGAAAACTGTCTCTTTAAACTGCAAAATGTGGTACCTAAATACACATCCCCCCCCCCCCCCCCCCCCCCTCCTCCCTGATAATCTGAGGCCACACCCCCGGCTCCATTTCAATTAAGAAAGAAACCACGTAAGTACCACAAACACCTATACGCCTTACAAAGTAGGCAAGCTGGGAACAGGAAAAGCTAAAAACATCCTCAAGAACTGAAAAGGTAAACTAAAGCTTGGCCTGCTCCAGAATATTACAGCAAGTATAAACTAAATACACATTCAGTGTCAGCTTGCCTTCTAGCAAGAATTATGCACTTCTCTTTTTGTATCATAGTCCCTCTTTGATCTGGCCTTGCATTTTAAACAGTTTATACTTCTGTGGACTTTATTAAATGTAGGACCATGCGCATTGTGGTAGGAGCTAGGGCCCTACCGGATCTAGGGCGTAGGTTGTAGCGAAAGGAGGGGGAAGGGCGAGGGCTGGTGCGCGGCGGCCGGCGGCGTGGCGCCGTCCTTCCGACGGGAGCAGCGGCGGCGAAGGCAGGAGGCAGCTAGGGTTAGGTCTCCCGGCTCCCTAAGGGAAGCCGAGCAAATATTGATTGCTTCTTGCTTGATTAGATTGATACATCTCCTCTCCTTATATAGAGAGGTTTACTTGACTCCTAAGCAAACGATCCTAATACGATAAGATAATTGGGCTAAGCCCCTAATTAAGATACTTGGGCCATAACCCACTGGGCTAAGCCCCTATGCCGGTCATAACACTTCTCCCCGCCTGCACAAACAGCTCGTCCTCGAGCTGTAAGGTGGGGAAGCGCTTGCTGAACTCCTCGAGGTGATCAACCAGCGTCAAACACCTTTGCGACAGCTGGGGCGGCAAGGTCGGCGGCGACGGCGTCCTCCGGAATGTAGTCTGCCACCTCCAGGTAGAAGAGTCGCGGGCAGGCGTGGCCAGGCGTGTAGGTCTCGTCGCAGTTGAAGCACAACCCTTGGCGGCGACGCTCGAGTAGCTCGGCCGAGGTGAGCCGGCGGAACGGGCGCGCCGCGGTCGCGGCGAGGGGTGCCGCGGAAGCCTGAGCAGGCCGAGCCTGAGCGGGATCTGGCCAGGGTAGCGACCCAGTGGCCCGGGACGGTGACTCCTGCTGGACGGCCGCCGCGCGGCGCTCGAACGCGCGGGCGTAGTACATGGCCGTCTGGAGATCCTGGGGTCCCCGAAGCTCCACGTCCACGTGGATGTGATCCGGAAGTCCACCGACAAAGAGGTCGGCCCGCTGATGTGCCGTCACGCCCGACGCGTGGCATGCCAGGGCCTGGAAACGGTCGGCGAAGTCCTGAACCGTGGAGGTGAAGGGAAGGCGGCCTAGCTCCGCCAGGCGGCTCCCGCGTATCGAGGGCCCAAAACGAAGAAGGCAGAGCTCGCGGAAGCGCTCCCAAGGGGGCATGCTGCCCTCGTCCTGCTCGAGGGCGTAGTACCAGGTCTGGGCTGCTCCGCGAAGGTGGTAGGATGCCAGCCAAGTGCGCTCCGACGCGAGCGTGCGCTGTCCACGGAAAAACTGCTCACACTGGTTGAGCCAGTTAAGCGGGTCCTCCGTGCCGTCATAAGTGGCGAAGTCGATCTTGGCGAACCGTGGCGGCGTCTGGGTCGGCGCGCCATGGCCGACCGGCTCGGCGGTGCGGAGCAGTGATGATGACGGCGCCCGGTCAACGGTGGGGAGGCCGTCGTAGGCCCCCGCGGAGCCGGACGAGGCCCCGGACTGCAGCGTGGGTACTGGTGCGTCCCCGGCCTCCGTGTAAACTGGCGGTGGCGACGTCCCGGTTAGCTAGGCCGGGATCGGGGACGGTGACGGCGGAAACCGAACCTGCTGGATCGGGAGGCCTCCCGGTGTGGACAGGCCCAGTCCGGAGCTGGGCGGCGGCGGTGGGAGCTGGACCGACGCGGTTGGCGCGGCTGGGGCCGGCGCGGGCCACTGCGGCGCTGGGGCGGGCGCGGGAGGCGCGGGTGGCGCCGCGAGAACCGGCGCGGGCCACTGCGGCCAGGACGGCGCTGGGGCGTGCGGCAGCTGGAGCGACGGAGGGGCCCCGGCGATCGCCGCGGGTACCGAGTACCAGGGCAGGTGCAGCAGCGTTGGAGGCGGCCCGCTGGGGTGCCCCGCCTGGAACGGCAGCAGCGGTGGCCCGCCAATTGCAGGCGCGCCCTGGGACGGCCACGGCAGCGCGGGGTGGCCGTAGGCGGCGGTAGTCGCAGCCGGCGGAGGTGCGTGCGGTCCGGCCAGGTACAGATGGATGCCCTGGACGGCCGTCACGAGATCCCGCAAGATGCTAGTGACTTCTTCCGGCGTGAAAACGGCGGTTGTCGGCGCAGCGGAGGTGACCGGTGCCGGCGGCGTGGGGGAACCAGCGATGGTGACGGTGACCGGGGCCGGCGGCGTTGGGGAACCGGCGGTGGTCATCGGTGCGGTGGTGATGATTGGCAGCGGCGGCGTTGGCGTTGACGAAGACATGATCGAGCCCGAGTCTCTGATACCAAATTGGTAGGAGCTAGGGCCCTACCGGATCTAGGGCGTAGGTTGTAGGGAAAGGAGGGGGAAGGGCGAGGGCTGGTGCGCGGCGGCCGGCGGCGTGGCGCCGTCCTTGCGACGGGAGCAGCGGCGGCGAAGGCAGGAGGCGGCTAGGGTTAGGTCTCCCGGCTCCCTAAGGGAAGCCGAGCAAATATTGATTGCTTCTTGCTTGATTAGATTGATACATCTCCTCTCCTTATATAGAGAGGTTTACTTGACTCCTAAGCAAACGATCCTAATACGATAAGATAATTGGGCTAAGCCCCTAATTAAGATACTTGGACCATAACCCACTGGGCTAAGCCCCTATGCCGGTCATAACACATTGTCACGGTGACAGACAATGGCGACGTTAGAGAATGGACTTACCAGAACAGATTTCTGACCTTTAGTTGTTGTTACCAGCACATGTCGTAATTATGGCTGTGAAATTTTGATGATCATGGAGATGGAGTAAATCTATATAGTATTCTTATACTTGTTCACATGTTGAGGGTATGTTCCTTTCAATTAGTGATAGATATAGTAGTATGTTGGAGTGGCATGTTACCTTTTATCTGTTGCATGTGACCTCTCTTTCTATCACCGACATGTGCTTATATTCTGGCGTTAAAGATGTTGATCCAACATGTGCCTTTGTTTGTCAACCGGGAAGAACCCACCATATGATTTTGCATCAGTTGATGTTTCATTTTGCGCTGTTTATATCATACCAATAGAATTGTTTGTCAAAGGTGCTAATGCAACCTTAACTGAGATCTTCAAGCTATTGTAGGTTATAATTTCACCCTTACATGGTTAGAGCAACCTGATGGCGGTGAATGGGCCTACAAATACTCTTCGCTAGGCATCCTGGAGAAAATCGCTTTAAAGTGGATGAGGGTGCAGGACATGAGGTTTAGCAAGGCAATGTGCCCTGTATTCTTTGAGCGGATGTCCAGTCTCATCAGGCGAGGCCGGTGATAGTCCTGACTTCATATTTTGAGCTCTGGATGTACATGACTGAAACTGATCAACTGTTGGCAGAGTTGTCCTTCATGTGTGTACATTTGCTGGGGAGATTGGATGATTTGCGCCAAGTTTCCAAGCGCTTGGAGGGTTCGCCCTCGTTTTTATTGTATAATTGATCATTTGCCACAACTTTTGCCTGCAGTTTGATGATTTTTCAGAATACACCAACAAAATTTATGACCGAACTACCGCTTTAATTCAGATTCCTCTTTTCGTCTCTCGGTTCAGTCGTCAGGCTTGTCTTGCCCGTTGCTGACCACCACTGCAGCTTGTACCGCCCGCCTAGCATTGTACCCTGGAGGAGGGAATCAAATTGCATGAGAATGTGCCCGGTGAATTTCAGCGGATATGGAGTGTCATCAGAAAGGCCGATGACTTAATATTATGGAGCTCATGACTGAAACGGGTCGACTTTTGACTGAATGTGCCCGGTGAATTTCAGCGGATGTGTTTATGTTTCCGTTTCGTGTTTATGTTTTCAGCATGCAAAATTCATCCTTTGCACCCCTGGTTTGAATAGACTCTTTCTTGACTCTACTTTTTATACCAGAAGCAAGGGAAACTATTCCAAAAATCCATTTTCCCTTCTTGACAAACTCCACTTTTTATACCTTGGTCCTATCACAATGCTTTGCTTAATTTGCAGAGAGTTTTGGGAGCACGGCCTAACTCCCATCACTCTGACTGTTTTTACATGTTTTGTTGTTGTCGTATAAGGGTTGCTCCCAGTTTAAACAGTTTGTATGAAACCCAACCACGTTTTTTCAGTTTCGAACATGCCAGACAAAAACAAAAAAAACTCGAATCAGTTACATGTCACAAGCATCCAACAGTTGAAAAATCTATAGAACACCTGATTATTTCAGTAAAGTATATGCCCATCTCAGCGATGGGAGAACAGCATGACATCAGAAACAACAGGTTTGCTAAACCCACCGAGCAATCGAAGCTCCAACCAATTACATGTCCAAGTATCTATCCAACACCAGATCCGATCAATCGACGCCCATGTGGCGCCGCCAATCCGACAGATCCCGCCTTCTTCTTCCTCTTCACGCCGGCTTGTAGAGCTTCTCCACCATCTTCCTGAACTCTGCATACACAAGAAGGAGAACGGAGCATGCAGATTCAGAACCAAGAACAGGTTGATCGGATCACCACGGGACGTTCAGAGGATGAGGGGAGTTTACCTTCTTGATTCGCCCAGAGCGCGGCCGCCTGTGTGTTGAGCGGGGAGTCGTTGTTCGGCTCTGCGTCCCAATAATGAATCACAGATCAGATCAGACCACACAAGACAACAAGTAGAGACAGATCTGACGTGACGAGAGAGTTAGGAGTGAGAGGCGTACCTCCGAGCAGGCTCTGGATGGAGAGGAGGATGGTGCGGACGTCGTAGGCGGAGGACCACTTGTCCTGGAGGATGTCGAGGCAGATGTTGCCGTGGTTGTCGACGTTGGGGTGGAAGCAGGGGGTCTCGAACCGCACCTTGGGCGGCTTGTAGGGGTAGTCGCTGGGGAAGGCGAGCGCGAGGCGGTAGGAGGTGCCCTCGTACGCGGTGGCGGCGGATCCGTCGATGGTGCCGACCCACTGGAAGATGTTGTCCCCCTCCGGGAACGCCGACACCCCGGGGTCGCCGCCCATCATCAGCGCCATCAGCTCCGACTGCAGCCGCCGCACCACCGACTGCCCGTCTGCGCCACGCGCGGCCGCCGGCGCCTGCTTCCCCGAGGACGCTGACGCCGCCCCTGGTGCGGGGGCCGCCGGGACGTTGCCGCTGCCGTGCGACTCGCTGTTCTCGCCCCTCGCCATCGCTCGTTCCGTGCGGGGATGGGTCGAGGAGAGGAGCGGATCGGATCGGATCGGCGGGAGGGTGGAGAGGTTGAGAGGGTTTGGAGGGGGGAATTGGGGAATTGAGACGGCGAGAGGGGCGGTGATTTAAAGGTGGGAAGGGACCGGTGATTCGAGCCTAGTGACCGTTGGGGTTGGGGTTGCAGGCTATCGCTAGCTGTTCGATTGGATTGATCCAGCCGTTGCAATTCATCGCGACAGCGTTGCGGTCCGGCCGGGTATGGCAGCAACCAGGCCGCTGATTCCAACGGCTAGTTTTGCGGCGGTGGCAGGGCAGCGGCACGCTCATCTCGCCCTTGGTCACATCCATGCAGGGCACCCTGGAATGATCTGGGGCATTAATGGCCAAATTGTTACTCTCCTGTTAAAAAATTTGACCAACCGCTAAGAGAGAATGTGAGACACACGACCTAAGGGGTCGAACTCAGGTCGGCTCGGCGAAACCATAGCGCCACCATGAATGGACTATGAGCCCATCCACTTACTCTCATGTTAGTCTCCCATGTATTCAATGTCAAATTTTGACAATAAAATATAAATCATATGTCACAGAAATTATGTGGTGGAAATCATCTTCCAAATACAAATCCAATGTTTAGACAGAAAAAAAAAATCAATGATATACTTTTTGTAGCAAATCAGTTATACTCTTTCCCTCCAAGTTTATTAGGCTCCCTATTATTTTGGATAAAAGTTTGACCATCGATTTAACTTATAAAATGTAACCTATATGTCATGGTGCTAAATCTGACATTAAGATAGAAGTATGAACGGAGCTTGATCTGTCGAGGCGCAATGGAGGACACAAGGATGTATACGTGTTTGGGATCCCCCTCGATGGCGGTAAAAGCCATAATCCTCTTTCTCTCGCGAGTTGTTGTATGAGTGTTTGATTACAAAGATTGCAAACCTTTAGATAGGTACCCTGAACAGGCTTATATAGAGTTCCCTACCGCCAGGGTCTCTTCGGGTAGCTACTAATAACTAAAATTGATTACAGACAATAAACATCCCACTATGGATAGTAACAGATGTCATCAACACTGGTGGAGGTGAATGGTAACCGCCGTCTTGAATGCGTAGTAGTGTTGCCTTTGTAACGCCTGGTTTACTTCTGGTCGTTGGTCTGATATATTATCTGAGTGATGGTAAACCAACTGATAGTATACCGACTGACGATCAATCCTACCGATGACGAACCAATTGAAGTAATCGTTCCGATTGGTGCCCACTCCGACTGATAGGTGATGTCGCTTGAAGCTATGTCGGCATTTCCCCAAAGAGGAAGGGATGATGCAGCACAGCGCGGTAGGTATTTCCCCCAGAAATGAAACCAAGGTTATCGAACCAGTAGGAGAACCAAACAACACAACGTAAACAGCCCCTGCACACAAATAACAACACCTCACAACCCGACATGTTAAAGGGGTTGTCAATCCCTTTCGGGGCACGGCGCCAGAAACGGTGCGAGGACGGGAGAAAGTTGTAATAGATTGAAATAATAGATTGCAAATAAAATAAAGTGCAGCAAGGTATTTTTGTATTTTTGGTTTAATAGATCTGAATAAAAAGTGCAAATAAAATAGATTGCAAAGCAAATATATGAGAAAGAAGACCCGAGGGCCGTAGGTTTCACTAGTGGCTTCTCTCGAGAAAAAATAGCAAACAGTGGGTAAACAAATTACTGTTGGGAAATTGATAGAACCTCAAATAATTATGACGATATCCAGGCAATGATCATTACATAGGCATCACATTCAAGATTAGTAGACCGACTCCTGCCTGCATCTACTACTATTACTCCACACATCGACCGCTATCCAGCATGCATCTAGTGTATTAAGTTCATGGAAAAATGGAGTAATGCAGTAAGAACGATGAAATGATGTAGACAAGATCCGTTTATCTACATGGCGGTAGATATAGATCTCGTCTTTTTATCCTTAGTAGCAACGATACATACGTGTCGATTCCCTTTCTGTCACTGGGATCGAGCACCGTAAGATCGAACCCACTACCGGGCACCTCTTCCCATTGCAAGATAAATAGATCAAGTTGGCCAAACAAAACCCAAATATCGGAGAAGAAATACGAGGCTATAAGAGATCAAAGAAACTCAAATAACTTTCATGGATATAAAAAGATATCACTGATCATAAATTCAAAGTTCATCAGATCCCAACAAACACACTGCAAAAAGAGTTACATCATATGGATCTTCAAGAGACCATTGTATTGAGAATTCAGCGAGAGAGAGAAAGCCATCTAGCTACAAACTACGGACCCGACGGTCTACAAGGAACTACTCACGCATCATCGGAGAGGCACCAATGGAGGTGGTGAACCCCATCCGAGATGGTGTCTAGATTGTACCTGGTGGTTCTGGATTCTTCGGCAGCTGGATGAATATTTCGTCGATTGCTCTAGGGTTCTGGTATTTTTGGGGTATTTATAGAGCAAAGAGGCGGTCCGGGTGGCACCCGTGGTGGGCACAACCTATCAGGGCACGCCTGGGCCTCCTAGCGCGCCCTGGTGGGTTGTTCCCCCCTCGGGGCACCCCCCAGGTGCAACCAGGGCCCATTGTCTTCCTTCTGGCCCATAAGAAATCATCATGGAATTCGTGGCATTTGGACTTCGTCTGATATTGATTTCCTACGATGTAAAAAACATGGAAAAAATAACAACTCACACTTGGCACTATGTCAATAGGTTAGTACCAAAAATTGATATAAATGACTATAAAATGATTATAAAACATCCAAGATTGTAATAAAACAACATGAAACAATCAAAAATTATAGATACGTTGGAGACGTATCAGCATCCCCAATCTTAACTCCTGCTCGTCCTCGAGTAGGTAAGTGATAAAAACTGAATTTTTGATGTGGAGTGTTGTTCATCATGTCATATCATATTCTTTTCTTTATAGCATGGACATTTGGACTTTTATGTGATTCAAAGCAATAGTCTAGTTTTGACATAATAATTTAGATACTCAAGCATATCAACAAGCAACCATGTCTTTCGAAATATCAATGCTAAAATAAGTTATCCCTAGCCCATCATGCTCAAACATTGATCCATTCATGAAGCATACTCGAATATTAACTACACCCAATACTTAAGCACGATCATATTGCCCCTAGTTGGTGCTTTTTATGAGAGAATATGGAGACTCAAATTTCAAAATAAAAATTTCATAAAGTAAAAGAAAGGCCCTTCGCAGAGGGAAGTAGGGATTTGTAGAGGTGCGAGAGCTCAAAGCGAAAAATTAGAGATAAAAACATTTTGGGAGGTGTATCCATCCCACCAACGAAAACGACTTAGAGTTCCCAACACTTTCCATGCTAGATATGCCATAGGCAGTTCCCAAACAGAAAATAAAGTTTATTCCTTTTTCCACCATACTTTCACTTTCCATGGTTAACCGTATCCACGGGTGCCCTCCATACCAACACTTTCCAAGGAATTTATTATTTGACAACATAAAGTAAATTCATTTTTGCATATCGGGACTGGGCATCCCTAAGACCTTTGCCTTACTCTCGTGCAATGATAAGTGAATAAACACTCATCTTGAGAATAACACATCCAGCATGGAAAATATTGGCCACCCATTACCGTTCCGCGAGCGAAACAAACACACACAAGAGAAGTTTATTTTGAAAATTAGAGATGGCACATGCAAATTTGCTTAGAACGGCAAAAGAATACCGCATATAGGTAGATATAGTGGACTCATGTGGCAAAACTGGTTTAAAGGATTTTGGATGCACAAGTAGAGATCATACTTAGTGCAAAGTGAAGGCTAGCAAAAGATTGGGAAGCGACCAACCAAGAAACGAATAATCTCATAAGCAAGCATTAAGTATAATTAACACCGAACAATGCACCACAAGTAGGATATAATTTTCATTGCATGACTATTGACTTTCGTGCATGCATAGGGAATCACAAACCTTAACACCAATATTCCTACTAGAGCACAGTTACTCATCAACATAACTCACATATCACACCATCATATCTCAAAACTATTACTAAGAATCAAGTTTATTTTGTCCAATGATCTTCATGTCATTTTCTTTTTCTTTATCCTTCTTGGATATCTATCACTTTGGGACTAATTTTCATGTGTTGCTTTTCATAAGCTCAAACAAATATAAGTGAAGATCATGAGCATAACAATTTTTCTTTCTCTCAAAATAATTTAAGTGAAGCAAGAGAGAATTTCTTCAAAAAGTTTTACTAACTCTCAAATAAATCTAAGTGAAGCAAGAGAGCATTTCTTCAAAAATACTAAAGCACACCGTGCTCAAAAAGATACAAGTGAAGCACTAGAGCAAGTCCTAGCTCATAAAAGATTTAAGTGAAGTATAGAGAGCAATTCTAACAAATCATGATATAATTTTGGCTCTCTAAAATAGGTGTGTCCAGCAAGGATTGATGACTTAAAACACAAAATAAAACAAGAAAATACACATATCATACAAGACGCTCCAAGCAAAACACATATCATGTGACGAATAAAAATATAGCCTCGAGTAAAATACCGATAGTTGTTGGAAGAAAGCAGGGATGCCACTCGGGGGCATCCCCAAGCTTAGTTGGTTGCTCACTCTTGGATAATAGCTTGGGATGCCGGGGCATCCCCAAGCTTAGGCTCTTGCATCCTTCCTTCATCCATCGTAAGATAACCCAAAACTTGAAAACTTCAATCACACAAAACTCAACAAAACCTTCGTGAGATTCATCAGTGTAAGAAAAATAAACCACTACTATAAGTGCTGTATCAAACCAATTATTATTTAGTTTTTGTATTATATATACTGTATTCCAACTTTTCTATGGCAAAAACTCATCAAAGAAAACCATAGAGCCATCAAAATAAGCACACAACACAAAGAAAACAGAATCTGTCAAAACAGAACAGTCTGTAGCAATCTGATTTGTTCGAATACTTCTGGAAATCCAAAAATTCTGAAAAACTAGGAAAACCTGGATAATTTGTATATTGATCTTATTCAAAAATAATAGGCATTTTATCACGTTCTGGTGAATTTTAACAATTATTTTCGTGAGCACAAAGTTTATGTCTTTTTCAGCAAGATCAAACAACTATCACCCAAGAAGATCCTATTGGTTCTACTTGGCACAAACACTAATTAAAACACAAAAAACACAATCATAACAGTAGAATTATTGTGCTAACACTCAAGAACAGAAAGCAAAAAGCATAAATAAATATTATTCATTGGGTTGCCTCCCAACAAGCGCTATAGTTTTACGCCCTTAGCTAGGCATAAAGCAAGGTTCTAAGTTTTGTCTTCCGAAGTTTTGGCAACTTTTGTAAGGTTTTTCTCAAACCCGGGAGGCTCTTTACGCTTCCCTAAATTCTCTGGAAAGGAAACCATCTTAAGATCCAAAATATCCAATCGCTTGTTATAAAGAGTAATTAGAGTATTCATGCGATTGATACTTGTTGGGTAACGTAGCAGACTTTTAAAATTTCCTACGCATCACCAAGATCCATCTATGGAGTATACTAGCAATGAGGGGAAAGGAGTGCATCTACATACCCTTGTAGATCGCGAGCGGAAGCGTTCCAATGAACGGGGTTGATGGAGTCGTACTCGCCGTGATCCAAATCACCGATGACCGAGTGCCGAACGGACGGCACCTCCGCGTTCAACACACGTACGGAGCAGCGACGTCTCCTCCTTCTTGATCCAGCAAGGGGGAAGGAGAGGTTGATGGAGATCCAACAGCACGACGGCGTGGTGGTGGAAGTAGCGGGATCCCGGCAGGGCTTCGCCAAGCGCAAGCGGGAGGGAGAGGTGTTGCAGGGGAGAGGGAGGCGCCAAGGGCTGTGGTCTTCTCGCCCTCCCTCCCCCCACTATATATAGGGACCCCTGGGGGGTGCCGGCCCTGGGAGATCAGATCTCCAAGGGGGGCGGCGGCCAAGGGGGAAAGGGGGGTAGCTTCCCCCCAAGCCAAGTGGGGCGCCCCCACCCCTAGGGTTTCCAACCCTAGGCGCAGGGGGAGGCCCAAAGGGGGGCGCCCCAACCCACTAAGGGCTGGTTCCCTTCCCACTTCAGCCCATGGGGCCCTCCGGGATAGGTGGCCCCACCCGGTGGACCCCCAGGACCCTTCCGGTGGTCCCGGTACAATACCGATAACCCCCGAAACTTTCCCGGTGGCTGAAACTGGACTTCCCATATATAATTCTTCACCTCCGGACCATTCCTGAACTCCTCGTGACGTCCGGGATCTCATCCGGGACTCCGAACAACTTTCGGGTTTCCGCATACTAATATCTCTACAACCCTAGCGTCACCGAACCTTAAGTGTGTAGACCCTACGGGTTCGGGAGACATGCAGACATGACCGAGACGCCTCTCCGGTCAATAACCAACAGCGGGATCTGGATACCCATGTTGGCTCCCACATGTTCCACGATGATCTCATCGGATGAACCATGATGTCGAGGATTCAATCAATCCCGTATACAATTCCCTTTGTCAATCGGTACGTTACTTGCCCGAGATTCGATCGTCGGTATCCCAATACCTTGTTCAATCTCGTTACCGGCAAGTCACTTTACTCGTACCGTAATGCATGATCCCGTTGAAGGAAATATGCCCTAGAGGCAATAATAAAGTATTATATATTTCCTTATATCATGATAAATGTTTATTATTCATGCTAGAATTGTATTAACCGGAAACATAATACATGTGTGAATACATAGACAAACAGAGTGTCACTAGTATGCCTCTGCTTAACTAGCTCGTTAATCAAAGATGGTTATGTTTCCTAGCCATAGACATGAGTTGTCATTTGATTAACGGGATCACCTCATTAGGAGAATGACGTGATTGACATGACCCATTACGTTAGCTAGCACCCGATCGTTTAGTATGTTGCTATTGCTTTCTTCATGACTTATACATGTTCCTATGACTATGAGATTATGCATCTCCCGTTTACCGGAGGAACACTTTGTGTGCTACCAAACGTCACAACGTAACTGGGTGATTATAAAGGTGCTCTACAGGTGTCTCCAAAGGTACTTGTTGGGTTGGCATATTTCGAGATTAGGATTTGTCACTCCGATTGTCGGAGAGGTATCTCTGGGCCCACTCGGTAATGCACATCACTATAAGCCTTGCAAGCATTGTGACTAATGAGTTAGTTGCGGGATGATGTATTACGGAACGAGTAAAGAGACTTGCCGGTAACGAGATTGAACTAGGTATCGAGATACCGACGATCGAATCTCGGGCAAGTAACATACCGATGACAAAGGGAACAACGTATGTTGTTATGCGGTCTGACCGATAAAGATCTTCGTAGAATATGTGGGAGCCAATATGGGCATCCAGGTCCCGCTATTGGTTATTGACCGGAGAGGTGTCTCGGTCATGTCTACATTGTTCTCGAACCCAAAGGGTCCGCACGCTTAAAGTTACGATGACAGTTTTATTATGAGTTTATATGTTTTGATGTACCGAAGGTTGTTCGGAGTCCCGGATGTGATCACGGACATGACGAGGAGTCTCGAAATGGTCGAGACGTAAAGATTGATATATTGGACGACTATATTCGGACACCGGAAGTGTTCCGGAGAAGTTTCGGATTAAACCGGAGTGCCGGAGGGTTACTGGAACCCCCCGGGGAAGTATTGGGCCTTAGTGGGCCTTGAGGGGAGAGAGAGGGCAGCAGCCAGGAGGTGGTGCGCCCCCTCCCAGGAGGAGTCCTAGTTGGACTAGGAGAGGGGGGCGCAGCCCCCTTTCCCTCTCCCTCTCCCTCTCTTTCCTTCCCCCCTTCTTTTCCTAGTAGGACTAGGAAAGGGGAGTCCTACTCCTACTAGGAGGAGGACTCCCCCCCTCTCCTTGGCGCGCCCATAGGCAGCCGGCCTCCCCCTTGCTCCTTTATATACGGGGGCAGGGGGGCACCTCAGGACACACTTGATATACGATATTTTAGCCGTGTGCGGTGCCCCCCTCCACCAGATTACACCTCGATAATACCGTCGCGGAGCTTAGGCGAAGCCCTGCGTCGGTGGAACATCATCATCGTCACCACGCCGTCGTGCTGACGAAACTCTCCCTCAACACTCGGCTGGATCGGAGTTCGAGGGACGTCATCGAGCTGAACGTGTGTAGAACTTCGGAGGTGCCGTGCGTTCGGTACTTGATCGGTCGGATCGTGAAGACGTACGACTACATCAACCGCATTGTGATAACGCTTCCGCTGTCGGTCTACGAGGGTACGTGGACAACACTCTCCCCTCTCGTTGCTATGCATCACCATGATCTTGCGTGTGCGTAGTAAAATTTTGAAATTACTACGTTCCCCAACTGTGGCATCCGAGCCAGGTTTTATGCGTTGATGCTATGCACGAGTAGAACACAAGTGAGTTGTGGACGATATAAGTCATACTGCTTACCAGCATGTCATACTTTGGTTCTGCGGTATTGTGAGATGAAGCGGCCCGGACCGACATTACGCGTACGCTTACGCGAGACTGGTTTCACCGTTCGGAGCACTCGTTGCTTAAAGGTGACTGGCGGGTGTCTGTCTCTCTCACTTTAGTTGAACCGAGTGTGGCTACGCCCGGTCCTTGCGAAGGTTAAAACAGCACCAACTTGACAAACTATCGTTGTGGTTTTGATGCGTAGGTAAGAACGGTTCTTGCTAAGCCCGTAGCAGCCACGTAAAACATGCAACAACAAAGTAGAGGACGTCTAACTTGTTTTTGCAGGGCATGTTGTGATGTGATATGGTCAAGACATGATGTGATATAATGTGTTGTATGAGATGATCATGTTTTGTAACCGAGTTATCGACAACTGGCAGGAGCCATATGGTTGTCGCTTTATTGTATGAGATGCAATCGCCATGTAATAGTTTTACTTTATCACTAAGCGGTAGCCATAGTCGTAAAAGCAATAAGTTGGCGAGACGACAACGATACTACGATGGAGATCAAGGTGTCGAGCCGGTGACGATGGTGATCATGACGGTGCTTCGGAGATGGAGATCACGAGCACGGTGCTTCGGAGATGGAGATCACAAGCACAAGATGATGATGGCCATATCATATCACTTATATTGATTGCATGTGATGTTAATCCTTTATGCATCTTATCTTGCTTTGTTTGACGGTAGCATTATAAGATGATCTCTCACTAAAATTTCAAGACAAAAGTGTTCTCCCTGAGTATGCACCGTTGCGAAAGTTCTTCGTGCTGAGACACCACGTGTTAATCGGGTGTGATAGGCTCTACGTTCAAATACAACGGGTGCAAAACAGTTGCACACGCGGAATACTCAGGTTAAACTTGACGAGCCTAGCATATGTACAGATATGGCCTCGGAACACAGAGACCGAAAGGTCGAGCGTGAATCATATAGTAGATATGATCAACATAGTGATGTTCACCATTGAAACTACTCCATCTCACGTGTTAATCGGACATGGTTTAGTTGCTTTGGATCACGTAATCACTTAGATGATTAGAGAGATGTCTATCTAAGTGGGAGTTCTTAAGTAATATGATTAATTGAACTTAAATTTATCATGAACTTAGTACCTGATAGTATCTTGCTTGTCTATGTTAATTGTAGATATATGGCCCATGCCGTTGTTCCGTTGAATTTTAATGCGTTCCTTGAGAAAGCTAAGTTGAAAGATGATGGTAGCAATTACACGGACTGGGTCCGTAACTTGAGGATTATCCTCATTGCTGCACAGAAGAATTACGTCCTGGAAGCACCGCTAGGTGCCAGGCCTCCTGCAAGAGCTACGCCAGAAGTTATGAACGTCTGGCAAAGCAAAGCTGATGACTACTCAATAGTTCAGTGTGCCATGCTTTACGGCTTAGAACCGGGACTTCAACGACGTTTTGAACGTCATGGAGCATATGAGATGTTCCAGGAGTTGAAGTTAATATTTCAAGCAAATGCCCGGATTGAGAGATATGAAGTCTCCAATAAGTTCTATAGCTGCAAGATGGAAGAGAATAGTTCTGTCAGTGAGCATATACTCAGAATGTCTGGGTATAATAATCACTTGATTCAACTGGGAGTTCAACTTCCGGATGATTGCGTCATTGACAGAATTCTTCAATCACTGCCACCAAGCTACAAGAGCTTCGTGATGAACTATAACATGCAAGGGATGGATAAGACGATTCCCGAGCTCTTCGCAATGCTAAAGGCAGCGGAGGTAGAAATCAAAAAGGAGCATCAAGTGTTGATGGTCAGTAAAACCACTAGTTTCAAGAAAAAGGGCAAAGGGAAGAAGAAAGGGAACTTCAAGAAGAATAGCAAGCAAGTTGCTGTTCAGGAGAAAAATCCAAGTCTGGACCTAAGCCTGAAACTGAGTGCTTCTACTGTAAGCAGACTGGCCACTGGAAGCGGAACTGCCCCAAGTATTTGGCGGATAAGAAGGATGGCAAGGTTAACAAAGGTATATGTGATATACATGTTATTGATGTGTACCTTACTAATACTCGCAGTAGCACCTGGGTATTTGATACTGGTTCTGTTGCTAATATTTGCAACTCGAAACAGGGGCTACGGATTAAGCGAAGTTTGGCTAAGGACGAGGTGACGATGCGCGTGGGAAATGGTTCCAAAGTCAATGTGATCGCCGTCGACACGCTACCTCTACATCTACCTTCGGGATTAGTTTTAGACCTAAATAATTGTTATTTGGTGCCAGCGTTGAGCATGAACATTATATCTGGATCTTGTTTAATGCGAGACGGTTATTCATTTAAATCAGAGAATAATGGTTGTTCTATTTATATGAATAATATCTTTTATGGTCATGCACCCTTGAAGAGTGGTCTATTTTTAATGAATCTCGATAGTAGTGATACACATATTCATAATGTTGAAGCCAAAAGATGCAGAGTTAATAATGACAGTGCAACTTATTTGTGGCACTGCCGTTTGGGTCATATCGGTGTAAAGCGCATGAAGAAACTCCATACTGATGGAATTTTGGAATCACTTGATTTTGAATCACTTGGTACTTGCGAACCGTGCCTTATGGGCAAGATGACCAAAACACCGTTCTCCGGAACTATGGAGAGAGCAACAGATTTGTTGGAAATCATACATACAGATGTATGTGGTCCGATGAATATTGAAGCTCGTGGCGGATATCGTTATTTTCTCACCTTCACAGATGATTTGAGCAGATATGGGTATATCTACTTAATGAAACATAAGTCTGAAACATTTGAAAAGTTCAAAGAATTTCAGAGTGAAGTTGAAAATCATCGTAACAAGAAAATAAAATTCCTACGATCTGATCGTGGAGGAGAATATTTGAGTTACGAGTTTGGTCTACATTTGAAACAATGCGGAATAGTTTCGCAACTCACGCCACCCGGAACACCACAGCGTAATGGTGTGTCTGAACGTCGTAATCGTACTTTATTAGATATGGTGCGAACTATGATGTCTCTTACTGATTTACCGCTATCGTTTTGGGGTTATGCTTTAGAGACAGCTGCATTCACTCTAAATAGGACACCATCGAAATCCGTTGAGACGACGCCTTTTGAACTATGGTTTGGCAAGAAACCAAAGTTGTCGTATCTTAAAGTTTGGGGTTGCGATGCTTATGTGAAGAAACTTCAACCTGATAAGCTCGAGCCTAAATCGGAGAAATGTGTCTTCATAGGATACCCAAAGGAGACCATTGGGTACACCTTCTATCACAGATCCGAAGGCAAGATATTTGTTGCTAGAAATGGATCTTTTATAGAGAAGGAGTTTCTCTCGAAAGATGTGAGTGGGAGGAAAGTAGAACTTGATGAGGTAACTGTACCTGCTCCCTTATTGGAAAGTAGATCATCGCAGAGATCAGTTTCTGCGACACCTACACCAAGTAGTGAGGAAGTTAATGATAATGATCATGAAACTTCAGATCAAGTTATTACTGAACTTCGTAGGTCAACTAGATCAAGATCCGCACCAGAGTGGTACGGTAATCCTGTTCTGGAGGTCATGTTACTAGACCATGGCGAACCTACGAACTATGAAGAAGCGATGGTGAGCCCAGATTCCGCAAAATGGCTTGAAGCCATGAAATCCGAGATGGGATCCATGTATGAACAAAGTATGGACTTTGGTTGACTTGCCCGATGGTCGGCAAGCCATTGAAAATAAATGGATCTTCAAGGAGAAGACTGACGCTGATGGTAATGTTACTATCTATAAAGCTCGACTTGTTGCGAAAGGTTTTCGACAAGTTCAAGGAATTGACTACGATGAGACCTTCTCACCCGTAGCGATGCTTAAGTCTGTCCGAATCATGTTAGCAATTGCCGCATTTTATGATTATGAAATTTGGCAAATGGATGTCAAAACTGCGTTCCTGAATGGATTTCTGGAAGAAGAGTTGTATATGATGCAACCGGAAGGTTTTGTCGATCCAAAGGGAGCTAACAAAGTGTGCAAGCTCCAGCGATCCATTTATGGACGGGTGCAAGCCTCTCGGAGTTGGAATAAACGCTTTGATAGTGTGATCAAAGCATTTGGTTTTATACAGACTTTTGGAGAAGCCTGTATTTACAAGAAAGTGAGTGGGAGCTCGATAGCATTCCTGATATTATATGTGGATGACATATTACTGATTGGAAATGATATAGAATTTCTGGATAGCATAAAGGGATACTTGAATAAGAGTTTTTCAATGAAAGGCCTCGGTGAAGCTGCATATATATTAGGCATTAAGATCTATAGAGATAGATCAAGACGCTTAATTGGACTTTCACAAAGCACATACCTTGACAAAGTTTTGAAGAAGTTCAAAATGGATCAAGCAAAGAAAGGGTTCTTGCCTGTACTACAAGGTGTGAGATTGAGTAAGACTCAATGCCCGACCACTGCAGAAGATAGAGAGAAGATGAAAGATGTTCCCTATGCTTCAGCCATAGGCTCTATCATGTATGCAATGCTGTGTACCAGACCTGATGTGTCCCTAGCTATAAGTTTAGCAGGGAGGTACCAAAGTAATCCAGGAGTGGATCACTGGACAGCGGTCAAGAACATCCTGAAATACCTGAAAAGGACTAAGGATATGTTTCTCGTATATGGAGGTGACAAAGAGCTCATCGTAAGGGGTTACGTTGATGCAAGCTTTGACACTGATCCGGACGATTCGAAATCGCAAACCGGATACGTATTTACATTGAACGGTGGAGCTGTCAGTTGGTGCAGTTCCAAGCAAAGTGTCGTGGCAGGATCTACGTGTGAAGCGGAATACATAGCTGCTTCGGAAGCAGCGAATGAAGGAGTCTGGATGAAGGAGTTCATATCCGATCTAGGTGTCATACCTAGTACATCGGGACCAATGAAAATCTTTTGTGATAATACTGGTGCAATTGCCTTAGCAAAGGAATCCAGATTTCACAAGAGAACCAAGCACATCAGAAGACGCTTCAATTCCATCCGGGATTTAGTCCAGGTGGGAGACATAGAAATTTGCAAGATACATATGGATCTGAATGTAGCAGATCCGTTGACTAAGCCTCTTCCACTAGCAAAACATGATCAGCACCAAGAGTCCATGGGTGTAAGAATCATTACTATGTAATCTAGATTATTGACTCTAGTGCAAGTGGGAGACTGAAGGAAATATGCCCTAGAGGCAATAATAAAGTATTATATATTTCCTTATATCATGATAAATGTTTATTATTCATGCTAGAATTGTATTAACCGGAAACATAATACATGTGTGAATACATAGACAAACAGAGTGTCACTAGTATGCCTCTGCTTAACTAGCTCGTTAATCAAAGATGGTTATGTTTCCTAGCCATAGACATGAGTTGTCATTTGATTAACGGGATCACCTCATTAGGAGAATGACGTGATTGACATGACCCATTACGTTAGCTAGCACCCGATCGTTTAGTATGTTGCTATTGCTTTCTTCATGACTTACACATGTTCCTATGACTATGAGATTATGCAACTCCCGTTTACCGGAGGAACACTTTGTGTGCTACCAAACGTCACAACGTAACTGGGTGATTATAAAGGTGCTCTACAGGTGTCTCCAAAGGTACTTGTTGGGTTGGCATATTTCGAGATTAGGATTTGTCACTCCGATTGTCGGAGAGGTATCTCTGGGCCCACTCGGTAATGCACATCACTATAAGCCTTGCAAGCATTGTGACTAATGAGTTAGTTGCGGGATGATGTATTACGGAACGAGTAAAGAGACTTGCCGGTAACGAGATTGAACTAGGTATCGAGATACCGACGATCGAATCTCGGCAAGTAACATACCGATGACAAAGGGAACAACGTATGTTGTTATGCGGTCTGACCGATAAAGATCTTCATAGAATATGTGGGAGCCAATATGGGCATCCAGGTCCCGCTATTGGTTATTGACCGGAGAGGTGTCTCGGTCATGTCTACATTGTTCTCGAACCCAAAGGGTCCGCACGCTTAAAGTTACGATGACAGTTTTATTATGAGTTTATATGTTTTGATGTACCGAAGGTTGTTCGGAGTCCCGGATGTGATCACGGACATGACGAGGAGTCTCGAAATGGTCGAGACGTAAAGGTTGATATATTGGACGACTATATTCGGACACCGGAAGTGTTCCGGAGAAGTTTCGGATTAAACCGGAGTGCCAGAGGGTTACCGGAACCCCCCGGGGAAGTATTGGGCCTTAGTGGGCCTTGAGGGGAGAGAGAGGGCAGCAGCCAGGAGGTGGTGCGCCCCCTCCCAGGAGGAGTCCTAGTTGGACTAGGAGAGGGGGGCGCAGCCCCCTTTCCCTCTCCCTCTCCCTCTCTTTCCTTCCCCCCTTCTTTTCCTAGTAGGACTAGGAAAGGGGAGTCCTACTCCTACTAGGAGGAGGACTCCCCCCCTCTCCTTGGCGCGCCCATAGGCAGCCGGCCTCCCCCTTGCTCCTTTATATACGGGGGCAGGGGGGCACCTCAGGACACACTTGATATACGATATTTTAGCCGTGTGCGGTGCCCCCCTCCACCAGATTACACCTCGATAATACCGTCGCGGAGCTTAGGCGAAGCCCTGCGTCGGTGGAACATCATCATCGTCACCACGCCGTCGTGCTGACGAAACTCTCCCTCAACACTCGGCTGGATCGGAGTTAAAGGGACGTGATCGAGCTGAACGTGTGTAGAACTTCAGAGGTGCCGTGCGTTCGGTACTTGATCGGTCGGATCGTGAAGACGTACGACTACATCAACCGCGTTGTGATAACGCTTCCGCTGTCGGTCTACGAGGGTACGTGGACAACACTCTCCCCTCTCGTTGCTATGCATCACCATGATCTTGCGTGTGCGTAGTAAAATTTTGAAATTACTACGTTCCCCAACACCCGTGGCTAACTCCTTAGTCACATTGAGCTCATTATGATGATGCATTACCGAGTGGGCCCAGAGATACCTCTCCGTCATACGGAGTGACAAATCCCAGTCTCGATCCGTGTCAACCCAACATACACTTTTAGAGATACCCGTAGTGTACCTTTATAGTCACCCAGTTACGTTGTGACGTTGGGTACACCCAAAGCACTCCTACGGCATCCGGGAGTTACACGATCTCATGGTCTAAGGAAAAGATACTTGACATTGGAAAAGCTCTAGCAAACGAACTACACGATCTTTTATGCTATGCTTAGGATTGGGTCTTGTCCATCACATCATTCTCCTAATGATGTGATCCCGTTATCAACGACATCCAATGTCCATGGTCAGGAAACCGTAACCATCTATTAATCAACGAGCTAGTCAACTAGAGGCTTACTAGGGACATGGTGTTGTCTATGTATCCACACATGTATCTGAGTTTCCTATCAATACAATTCTAGCATGGATAATAAACGATTATCATGAACAAGGAAATATAATAATAACCAATTTATTATTGCCTCTAGGGCATATTTCCAACAGTCTCCCACTTGCACTAGAGTCAATAATCTAGTTCACATCACCATGTGATTAACACTCACATGTCACATCACCATGTGACCAACATCCAAAGAGTTTACTAGAGTCAACAATCTAGTTCACATCATTATGTGATTAACACTCAATGAGTTCTGGGTTGATCATGTTATGCTTGTGAGAGAGGTTATTAGTCAACGGGTCTGAACCTTTCAGATCCGTGTGTGCTTTACGAATATCTATGTCATCTTGTGGATGCTACCACGCGCTACTTGGAGCCATTTCAAATAACTGCTCTACTATACGAATCCGGTTTACTACTCAGAGTCATCCGGATTAGTGTCAAAGTTCGCATCGACGTAACCCTTTACGACGAACTCCTTTTCACCTCCATAATCGAGAAAATTCCTTAGTCCACTAGATACTAAGGACAAGTTCGACCGCTGTCATGTGATCCGTTCCTGGATCACTATTGTACCCCTTGACCAACTCATGGCAAGGCACACTTCATGTGCGGTACACAGCATAGCATACTGTAGAGCCTACGTCTAAAGCATAGGGGACGACCTTCGACCTTTCTCTCTCTTCTGCTGTGGTCAGGTCTTGAGTCTTACTCAATACTCACACCTTGTAACACAGCCAAGAACTCCTTATTTGCTGATCTATTTTGAACTCTTTCAAAATCATGTCAAGGTGTGCGTTCTTTGAAAGTATCATCAGACGTCTTGATCTATCTCTATAGATCTTGATGCCCAATATGTAAGCAGCTTTATCCAGGTCTTCCTTTGAAAAACTCTTTTCAAACAACCCTTTATGCTTTCCAGAAATTTTACATCATTTCGGATCAACAATATGTCATTCACATATACTTATCAGAAATGTTGTAGTGCTCCCACTCACTTTATTGCAAATACAAGTTTCTAACAAACTTTGTATAAACCCAAAAACTTTGATCACTCCATCAAAGCGTATATTCTGACTCCGAGATGCTTGCTCTAGTCCATGGAAGGATCGCTGGAGCTAGCATACCTTTTAGCATCCTTAGGATCGACAAAACCTTTCTGATTGTATCACATACAACCTTTCCTTATGAAAACTGGTAAGGAAACTTGTTTTGACATCCATCTGCCAGATTTCATAAATGCAGCTAATGCTAACATGATTCCGACGGACTTAAGCATCGCTACGGATGAGAGAATCTCATCGTAGTCAACTCCTTGAACTTGTGAAAAAACTCTTTGCCACAAGTCGAGCTTCAGAGACGGTAACATTACCGTCCATGTCCGTCTTCTTCTTAAAGATCCATTTATCTCAATGGCTTGCCGATCATCGGGCAAGTTCACCAAAGTCCATGCTTTGTTCTGATACATGGATCCTATCTCGGATTTCATGGTTTCTAACCATTTGTCGGAATATGGGCCCACCATCGCTTCTCCATAGCTCGTAGGTTCATTGTTGTCTAACAACATGATATCTAAGACAGGATTACCGTACCACTCAGGAGTAGTACATATCCTTGTCGACCTACGAGGTTTGGTAGTGACTTGATCCGAAGTTTCATGATCACTATCATAAGCTTCCACTTCAATTGGTGTAGGTGCCACAGGAACAACTTCCTGTGCCCTGCTACACACTAGTTGATGTGACGGTTCAATAACCTTATCAAGTCTCCACCATCCTCCCACTCAATTCTTTCGAGAGAAACTTTTCCTCGAGAAAGGACTCGTTTCTAGAAACAATCACTTTTGCTTCCAGATCTGAAATAGGAGGTATACCCAACTGTTTTGGGTATTCTACGAAGATGCATTTATCCGCTTTGGGTTCGAGCTTATCAGCCTGAAACCTTTTCACATAAGCGTCGCAGCCCCAAACTTTTAAGAAACGACAACTTAGGTTTCTCTAAACGGTGTCGTCTCAACGGAATTGCGTGGTGCTCCTTTTAAAGTGAATGCGGTTATGTCTAATGCCTAACCCATAAACGATAGTTGTAATTTGATAAGAGACATCATGGTATGCACCATATCCAATAGGGTGCAGTTATGATGTCCGGACACACCATCACACTGTGGTGTTCCAGGCGGTACTAATTGTGAAACACTTTCCACAATGTCTTAATTGTGTGCCAAACTCGTAACTCAGATATCTCTATGATCATATCATAGACATTTTATCCTCTTGTCACGACGATCTTCAACTTCACTCTGAAATTACTTGAACCTTTCAATAATTCAGACTTGTGTTTCATCAAGTAAATATTCTCAGCATCTACTCAAATCATCTGTGAAGTAAGAACATATCGATTTGCATGTCTCAAGTGATTCAAAATCAAGTGAGTCCAAACGATCCATCTGCATGGAGTTTCTTCATGCATATATACCAATAGACATGGTTCGCATGTCTCAATCTTTTCAAAAACGAGTGATTCCAAAGATCCATCTACATGGAGCTTCTTCATGCGTTCTATACCAATATGACTCAAATGGCAGTGCCACAAGTATGTGGAACTATCATTACTATTTTATATCTCTTGGCACGAACATGTGTATCACTGCGATCGAGATTCATTTTAGGTGCAAGACCATTGAAGGTATTATTCAAGTAAACAGAGTAACCATTATTCTCCTTAAATGAATAACCGTATTGCGATAAACATAATACAATCATGCTCAACGCAAACACCAAATCTCGATGGTAGAGGGAGCATGCGATGCTTGATCACATCAACCTTGGAAACACTTCCAACACATATCGTCATCTCACCTTTAGCTAGTCTCCGTTTATTCCGCAGCTTTTATTTCGAGTTACTAACACTTAGCAACCGAACCGGTATCTAATACCCTGGTGCTGCTAGGAGTACTAGTAAAGTACACATTCATTTAATGTATATCCAATATACTTCTGTCGACCTTGCCTGCCTTCTCATCTACCAAGTATCTAGGGTAGTTCTGCTTCAGTGACCGTTCCCCTCATTACAGGAGCACTTAGTCTCGGGTTTGGGTTTAACCTTGGGATTCTTCTCTAGAGCAGCAAATGATTTGCTGTTTCATGAAGTATCCCTTCTCGCCCTTGCCCTTCTAGAAACTAGTGGTTTTACTAACCATCAACAATTGATGCTCCTTCTTGATTTCTACTTTCGCGGTGTCAAACATCGCGAGTTGCTCAAGGATCATCATGTCCATCCCTGATATGTTATAGTTCATCACGAAGCTCTAATAGCTTGGTGGCAGTGACTATGGAGAACCATCACTATCTCATCTGGAAGATTAACTCCCACTCGATTCAAGTGATCGTAGTACTCAGACAATCTGAGCACATGCTCAACGATTGAGCTTTTCTCCCTAAGTTTGCAGGCTTAAGAAACTTGTCAGAGGTCTCATACCTCTTGACGTGGGCACTAGTCTGAAATCCCAATTTCAGTCTTCGGAACATCTCAAATGTTCTGCGACGTTTCAAAAACGTCTTTGGTGCCACAATTCTAAACCGTTAGCATTACGCACTGAACTATCACGTAGTCATCAAAACGTGTATGTCAGATGTTTCGCAACATCTACAGACGACGCTGAGGTTCAGCACACCGAGCGGTGCATTAAGGACATAAGCCTTCTATGCAGCAATGAGGACAATCCTCAGTTTACGGACCCAGTCCGCATAATTGCTACTATCAACTTTCAACTAAATTTTCTCTAGGAACATATCTTAAACAGTAGAACTAAAGCGTAAGCTATGACATAATTTGCAAAGACCTTTTGACTATGTTCATGATAATGAAGTTCATCTGATTAATTAACGAACTCCCACTCAGATAGACATCCCTCTAGTCATCTAAGTGATACATGATCCGAGTCAAACTAGGCCGTGTCCGATCATCACGTGAGACGGACTAGTCATCATCGGTGAACATCTCCATGTTGATCGCATCTACTATACGACTCATGTTCGACCTTTCGATCTCTTGTGTTCCGAGGCCATGTCTGTACATGCTAGGCTCGTCAAGTCAACCTAAGTGTTTCGCATGTGTTCCGAGGCCATGTCTGTACATGCTAGGCTCGTCAACACCCGTTGTATTCGAACGTTAGAATCTATCACACCCGATCATCACGTGGTGCTTCGAAACAACGAACCTTCGCAACGGTGCACAGTTAGGGGGAACACGTCTCTTGAAATTTTAGTGAGGGATCATCTTACTTACTACCGTCGTTCTAAGCAAATAAGATGCAAAACATGATAAACATCACATGCAATCAAATAGTGACATGATATGGCCAATATCATTTTGCTCCTTTGATCTCCATCTTCGGGGCACCATGATCATCTTCGTCACCGGCATGAAACCATGATCTCCATCATTGTGTCTTCATGAAGTTGTCACGCCAACGATTACTTCTACTTCTATGGCTAACGCGCTTAGCAATAAAGTAAAGTAATTTACATGGCGTTATTCAATGACACGCAGGTCATACAAAAAATAAAGACAACTCCTATGGCTCCTGCCGGTTGTCATACTCATCGACATGCAAGTTGTGATTCCTATTACAAGAATATGATCAATCTCATACATCACATATATCATTCATCACATCTTCTGGCCATATCACATCACATAGCACATGCTGCAAAAACAAGTTAGACGTCCTCTAATTGTTGTTGCAAGTTTTTACGTGGCTTGTATAGGTTTCTAGCAAGAACGTTTCTTACCTACGTAAAACCACAACGTGATATGCCAATTTCTATTTACCCTTCATAAGGACCCTTTTCATCGAATCCGTTCCGACTAAAGTGGGAGAGACAGACACCCGATAGCCACCTTATGCAACTAGTGCATGTCAGTCGGTGGAACCTGTCTCATGTAAGCGTACGTGTAAGGTCGGTCCGGGCCGCTTCATCCCACAATGCCGCCGAAACAAGATAAGACTAGTAGCGGCAAGAAGAATTGGCAACATCTACGCCCACAACTGCTTTGTGTTCTACTCGTGCATAGTAACTACGCATAAACTTGGCTCTGATACCACTGTTGGGTAACGTAGCAGAATTTTAAAATTTCCTACGCATCACCAAGATCCATCTATGGAGTAAACTAGCAACGAGGGGAAAGGAGTGCATCTACATACCCTTGTAGATCGCGAGCGGAAGCGTTCCAATGAACGGGGTTGATGGAGTCGTACTCGGCGTGATCCAAATCACCGATGACCGAGTGCCGAACGGACGGCACCTCCGCATTCAACACACGTACGGAGCAGCGACGTCTCCTCCTTCTTGATCCAGCAAGGGGGAAGGAGAGGTTGATGGAGATCCAGCAGCACGACGGCGTGGTGGTGGAAGTAGCGGGATCCCGGCAGGGCTTCGCCAAGCGCAAGGGGGAGGGAGAGGTGTTGCAGGGGAGAGGGAGGCGCCAAGGGCTGTGGTCTTCTTGCCCTCCCTCCCCCCCACTATATATAGGGACCCCTGGGGGGGCGCCGTCCCTGGGAGATCAGATCTCCAAGGGGGGCGGCGGCCAAGGGGGAAAGGGGGGTGGCTTCCCCCCCAAGCCAAGTGGGGCGCCCCCACCCCTAGGGTTTCCAACCCTAGGCGCAGGGGGAGGCCCAAAGGGGGGCGCCCCAGCCCACTAAGGGCTGGTTCCCTTCCCACTTCAGCCCATGGGGCCCTCCGGGATAGGTGGCCCCACCCGGTGGACCCCCGGGACCCTTCCGGTGGTCCCGGTACAATACCGATAACCCCCAAAACTTTCCCGGTGGTCGAAACTGGACTTCCCATATATAATTCTTCACCTCCGGACCATTCCTGAACTCCTCGTGACATCCGGGATCTCATCCGGGACTCCGAACAACTTTCGGGTTTCCGCATACTAATATCTCTACAACCCTAGCGTCACCTAACCTTAAGTGTGTAGACCCTACGGGTTCGGGAGACATGCAGACATGACCGAGACGCCTCTCCGGTCAATAACCAACAGCGGGATCTGGATACCCATGTTGGCTCCCACATGTTCCACGATGATCTCATCGGATGAACCACGATGTCGAGGATTCAATCAATCCCGTATACAATTCCCTTTGTCAATCAGTACGTTACTTGCCCGAGATTCGATCGTCGGTATCCCAATACCTTGTTCAATCTCGTTACCGGCAAGTCACTTTACTCGTACCGTAATGCATGATCCCGTGGCTAACTCCTTAGTCACATTGAGCTCATTATGATGATGCATTACCGAGTGGGCCCAGAGATACCTCTCCGTCATACGGAGTGACAAATCCCAGTCTCGATCCGTGTCAACCCAACAGACACTTTCAGAGATACCCGTAGTGTACCTTTATAGTCACCCAGTTACGTTGTGACGTTGGGTACACCCAAAGCACTCCTACGACATCCGGGAGTTACACGATCTCATGGTCTAAGGAAAAGATACTTGACATTGGAAAAGCTCTAGCAAACGAACTACACGATCTTTTATGCTATGCTTAGGATTGGGTCTTGTCCATCACATCATTCTCCTAATGATGTGATCCCGTTATCAACGACATCCAATGTCCATGGTCAGGAAACCGTAACCATCTATTGATCAACGAGCTAGTCAACTAGAGGCTTACTAGGGACATGGTGTTGTCTATGTATCCACACATGTATCTGAGTTTCCTATCAATACAATTCTAGCATGGATAATAAACGATTATCATGAACAAGGAAATATAATAATAACCAATTTATTATTGCCTCTAGGGCATATTTCCAACAGTACTACCATTGAGGTGCTTGAGGGGTTCATTATATTTCTGTATTTCAACCATATGTTTATGCAAATCACCAAGTTTGTCCAGCATTTGAGCTCCCTCGGGGGTAAAAGGAAACCCCTTCTTTTGAGGTGGAATTCCCAAAATTTCCTCTAAGATTTCATAGGCAGCATTGGCATCAAGTTCAATAAAATTTCCTTTAGCGGCAAAATCAAGAAGTTGTCTATGATGCAAAGCCAATCCTATGTAAAAATTACGAAGCAAAACCTTGGCGCCCCCCTTTAAGTTGGAAATATGATACGGTTCCATAAGCCTATACCAGACATCTTTCAAATTCTCCTTGTCTTTGCTTGAAGTACAAGACTTCAAAATCTGGTGACAAAGGAGGAGTAGGGACGCTAGCCATCGAGACTAGAAAGTAAGAGAACGACGAACAGAAAAGAGATGTGAATAAAAGGCAATTTTTTGTGAAGTGGGGGAGAGGAAAACGAGAGGCAAATGGCGAATAATGTAAATTGCGAGGAGATGAGATTTGTGATTAGGAACCTGGTTATGTTGAAGATCCTCCCCGGCAACGGCGCCAGAAATTCCTTTTGATGTCGCTTGAAGCTACGTCGGTATTTCCTCAAAGAGGAAGGGATGATGCAGCACAACGGCGGTAGGTATTTTCCTCAGAAATGAAACCAAGGTTATCGAACCAGTAGGAGAACCAAGCAACACAACATAAACAGCCCCTGCACACAAATAACAACACCTCGCAACCCGATGTGTTAAAGGGGTTGTCAATCCCTTTCGGGGTACGGCGCCAGAAACGGTGTGAGGACGGGAGAAAGTTGTAATAGATGAAATAATAGATTGCAAATAAAATAAAGTGCAACAAAGTATTTTTGTATTTTTGGTTTAATAGATCTGAATAAAAAGTGCAAATAAAATAGATCGCAAAGCAAATATATGAGAAAGAAGACCCGGGGGCCATAGGTTTCACTAGTGGCTTCTCTCGAGAAAAATAGCAAACGGTGGGTAAACAAATTACTGTTGGGCAATTGATAGAACCTCAAATAATTATGAAGAAATCCAGGTAATGATCATTACATAGGCATCACGTCCAAGATTAGTAGACCGACTCCTGCCTACATCTACTACTATTACTCCACACGTCGACCACTATCCAGCATGCATCTAGTGTATTAAGTTCATGGAAAAACGGAGTAATGCAATAAGAATGATGACATGATGTAGACAAGATCCGTTTATCTATATGGCGGTAGATATAGATCTCATCTTTTTATCCTTAGTAGCAACGATACATACGTGTCGGTTCCCTTTCTGTCACTGGGATCGAGCACCGTAAGATCGAACCCACTACCGGGCACCTCTTCCCATTGCAAGATAAATAGATTAAGTTGGCCAAACAAAACCCAAATATTAGAGAAGAAATACGAGGCTATAAGAGATCATGCATATAAGAGATCAAAGAAACTCAAATAACTTTCATGGATATAAAAAGATATGACTGATCATAAACTCAAAGTTCATCAGATCCCAACAAACACACCACAAAAAGAGTTACATCATATGGATCTCCAAGAGACCATTGTATTGAGAATTCATCGAGAGAGAGAAAGCCATCTAGCTACTAACTACGAACCCGAAGGTCTACAAGGAACTACTCACGCCTCATCGGAGAGGCACCAATGGAGGTGGTGAACCCCATCCGAGATGGGGTCTAGATTTGATCTGGTGGTTCTGGACTCTGCGGCGGCTGGATGCATATTTCGTCGATTGCTCTAGGGTTCTGGTATTTTTGGGGTATTTATAGAGCAAAGAGGTGGTCCGGGGGGGCACCCGAGGTGGGCACAACCCACCAGGGCGCGCCTGGGCCTCCTTGCGCGCCCTGGTGGGTTGTGCCCCCCTCGGGGCACCCCCTAGGTGCAACCAGGGCTCATTGCCTTCCTTTTGGCTCATAAAAAATCATCGTGGAGTTTCATGGCATTTGGACTTCGTCTGATATTGATTTCCCGCGATGTAAAAAACATGGAAAAAACAACAACTGGCACTTGGCACTATGTCAATAGGTTAGTACCAAAAAATGATATAAAATGACTATAAAATGATTATAAAACATCCAAGATTGATAATAAAACAGCATGGAGCAATCAAAAATTATAGATACGTTGGAGACGTATCAATAGGTCACCCTAGTTGTTGAAGTTGCCTTGGGTCATTGCACATGCGGGCTTGGGCCTCCCTGGTGCCTAGCTGGGCCTTATGTCATCATGGGCCCACCTAGTGGGAAATAACCTCGTCATTAGCCCCCGGGTCTGTCAGGGTCTCAAAATGAAAAAAATTTAACCCTTTGTGTAAATAGATTCAATTGAACCCTCAATATGGAATATGAATTCTGATTGATCATCGGATTCAAGGAGCCACATATTTTCTCGGAAAGAGACCTTGAAGGACTCCGTGGAGTAGGAAACCCATGGTGTAGGTAGGATAGGGCAAGTTATGGAAAAATTTGGTGATACTCAATCATCTCTCCAAAGAAGTTGACTAGTGACACGATTAAGCGTGTATCATAAAATCCAAGTGATGCTTACGGTATGTGGCCTAATTCTCTCAGGGAGATGCCAATCATTATCCTTGAGGAACACCAATCGTTCATCTGTTTTGGATCCAAGCTTACGATCCTCAATATTTTGGTTCCTTATAAAGGTCCAAACCATGCCACAGAGGATATCGATTTCACCCCTTGTCCAAGGTGTCACCGAATAGACTGGCAATCTTGAGCAGATGGACCATCAAAGCCTGAAGTTACAGAGCTGGTCTGTACCGAGTGAAAGTTCACTCAAAAAATTTCCTCGTACAATTTGCATGTCACATTTGACACGGAGTTCCTTCAGTAGGATTTATGGTCACTCCGACTGGAACCAAAAAGGTTATTACTCACCACCCATTTGGATTGAGGGCTCGGGAGCAAATCACAGTGTATCTTTTGCATGCTACCAAAAAGGTTCGGGAGCAAAATTAGTGGGATTGTGACAAGACATCACTGCAGGCGAATTTCTTGATTCCCGCACGTGACCAACTTTGAGTGGTGTGAACCGCTACATGTTTGGGAGAGAAGCACTAATATCGCATGGGTTACCATGCGCAAACTGCTCCACTACCCAAAACTTTCTCCTCAACCATTGACACATGGTCAGTTGGATCTTGAGATGTGTGGCTAGGATCGAGCGACGGTTACGGATCCCGTGCCTTATAAGGAGGATCGGAAGAGAGAGATTCATTCTCCCCCAACCCTTTGAAGGAAATATGCCCTAGAGGCAATAACAAAGTTGTTATTTATATTTCCTCATATCATGATAAATGTTTATTATTCATGCTAGAATAGTATCAATCGGAAACTTAGTACATGTGTGAATACATAGACAAACAGAGTGTCCCTAGTATGCCTCTACTAGACTAGCTCGTTAATCATAGATGGTTAAGTTTCCTAGCCATCGACATGTGTTGTCATTTGATGAACGGGATCACATCATTAGAGAATGATGTGATGGACATGACCCATCCATTAGCTTAGCACTATGATCGTTTAGTTTATTGCTATTGCTTTCATCATGACTTATACATGTTCCTATGACTATGAGATTATGCAACTCCCGAATACCGGAGGAACACTTAGTGTGCTATCAAACGTCACAACGTAACTGGTTGATTATAAAGATGCTCTACAGGTGTCTCCGATGGTGTTTGTTGAGTTGGCATAGATCGAGATTAGGATTTGTCAATCCGATTGTCGGAGAGGTATCTTTGGGCCCTCTCGGTAATGCACATCACTATAAGCCTTGCAAGCAATGTGACTAAAGAGTTAGTTGCGGGATGATGCATTACGGAACGAGTAAAGAGACTTGCAGTAACAAGATTGAACTAGGTATGATGATACCGACGATCGAATCTCGGGCAAGTAACATACCGATGACAAAGGGAACAACGTATGTTGTTATGCGGTTTGACCGATAAAAATCTTCTAGAATATGTAGGAGCCAATATGAGCATCCAGGTTCCGCTATTGGTTATTGACCGGAGAGGTGTCTCAGTCATGTCTACATAGTTCTCGAACCCGTAGGGTCCGCACGCTTAACGTTCGATGGCGATTTGTATTATGAGGTTATGTGATTTGATGACCGAAGGTTGTTCGGAGTCCCGGATGAGATCACGGACATGATGAAGAGTCTCGAAATGGTTGAGACATAAAGATTGATATATTGGACCATGTTATTCGGACACCGGAAGTGTTCCGGATAGTTTCGGGAAAAAACGGAGTGCCGGAGGGGTTACCGAAACCCCCTGGGGGAACTAATGGGCCACCATGGGCCTTGTTGGAGAGAGAGGAGGGCAGCCAGGGCAGGCCGCGCCCCCCCTTGTAGTCCGAATTGGACAAGGGAAGGGGGGTGGCGCCCCCCTTTCCTACTCCCTCTCCCTCTCCTTCCTTCCCCCCCTCTTCCTTGTGGAGGAATCCTACTAGGACTAGTAGTCCTAGTAGGACTCCCCCTCCTTGTGCGTGCCCCCTAGGGCCGGCCGGCCTCCCCCTCCCTCATTTATATACGTGGGGAGGGGGCACCCTAGAACACACAAGTTGATCTTTTAGCCGTGTGCGGTGCCCCCCTCCACAGTTACACACAAGCGAAGCCCTGCGTCGGTAACTTCATCATCACTGTCACCATGCCATCATGCTGACGGAACTCTCCCTCGGCCTCAACTGGATCAAGAGTTCGAGGGACGTCACCGAGCTGAACGTGTGCTGATCGCGGAGGTGCCGTGTGTTCGGTACTTAGATCGGTTGGATCACGAAGACGTTCGACTACATCAACCGCATTACTAAACGCTTCCGCTTTCGGTCTACGAGGGTACGTGGCACACTCTCCCCGCTCGTTGCTATGATTCTCCTAGATAGATCTTGCATGATCGTAGGTAAAATTTTGAAATACTACGTTCCCCAACGGTGGCATCAGAGCCAGGTTTATGCGTAGATGTTATATACACGAGTAGAACACAAAGAGTTGTGCGTGATAATAGTCATACTGCTTACCAGCATGTCATACTTTGATTCGGCGGTATTGTTGGATGAAGCGGCCCAGACCGACATTACATGACCACGTTCATGAGACTGGTTCTACCGCCGTGCTTCGCACACAGGCGGCTAGTGGGTGTCTATTTCTCCATCTTTAGTTGAATCAAGCTTGACTACGCCCGGTCCTTGTTGAAGGTTAAAACAACACACTTGACGAAACATCGTTGTGGTTTTGATCCGTAGGTAAGAACGGTTCTTGCTAGAAGCCTGTAGCAGCCATGTAAAACTTGCAACAACAAAGTAGAGGACGTCTAACTTGTTTTTGCAGGGCTTGCTGTGATGTGATATGGTCAAGACGTGATGATATATAAATTTTTGTATGAGATGATCATGTGTTGTAACAGTTATCGGCAACTGGCAGGAGCCATATGGTTTTCTCTTTATTGTATGAAATGCAATAGCCATGTAATTGCTTTACTTTATCACTAAGCGATAGCGATAGTCGTAGAAGCAATAGTTGGCGAGACGACAACGATGCTTCGATGGAGATCAAGGTGTCAAGCCAGTGACGATGGTGATCATGACGGTGCTTTGGAGATGGAGATCAAAGGCACAAGATGATGATGGCCATATCATATCACTTATATTGATTGCATGTGATGTTTATCCTTTATGCATCTTATTTTGCTTAGTACGACAGTAGCATTATAAGATGATCTCTCACAAAATTTCAAGGTATAAGTGTTCTCCCTGAGTATGCACCGTTGCTACAGTTCGTCGTGCCGAGACACCATGTGATAATCGGGTGTGATAAGCTCTATGTTCACATACAACGGGTGCAAGCTAGTTTTGCACACGCAGAATACTCGAGTTAAACATGACGATCCTAGCATACGCAGATATGGCCTCGGAACACTGAGACCGAAAGGTCGAGCATGAATCATATAGTAGATATGATCAACATAGTGATGTTCACCATTGAAAACTACTCCATCTCACGTGATGACCGGACATGGTTTAGTTGATATGGATCACGTGATCACTTAGATGATTAGAGGGATGTCTATCTAAGTGGGAGTTCTTAAGTAATATGATTAATTGAACTTTAATTTATCATGAACTTAGTACATAATAGTATTTTGCATGTCTATGTTGTTGTAGATAAATGGCCCGTGCTACTGTTCCTTTGAATTTTAATGTGTTCCTAGAGAAAGCTAAGTTGAAAGATGATGGTAGCAACTACACGGACTGGGTCCGTAACTTGAGGATTATCATCATTGCCGCACAGAAGAATTACGTCCTGGAAGCACCACTAGGTGCAAGACCCGCTGCAGGAGCAACGCCGAATGTTATGAACGCCTGGCAGAGCAAAGCTGATGACTACTTGATAGTTTAGTGAGCCATGCTTTACGGCTTAGAACCGGGACTTCAACAACATTTTGAACGTCATGGAGCATATGAGATGTTTCAGGAGTTGAAGTTAATATTTCAAGCAAATGCCCGGATTGAGAGATATGAAGGCTCCAATAAGTTCTACAGCTGCAAAATGGAGGAGAATAGTTCTGTCAGTGAACATATACTCAAAATGTCTGGGTACCACAATCACTTGACTCAACTGGGACACAATCACTTGACTCAACTGGGAGTGAATCTTCCGGTTGATAGTGTCATTGATAGAGTTCTTCAATCACTGCCACGAAGCTACAAAAGCTTCGTGATGAACTATAATATGCAAGGGATGGATAAGACAATTCCTGAGCTCTTCGCGATGCTAAAGGCTGCGGAGGTAGAAATCAAGAAGGAGCATCAAGTGTTGATGGTTAACAAGACCACTAGTTTCAAGAAAAAGGGCAAAGGGAAGAAGGGGAACTTCAAGAAGAACGGCAAGCAAGTTGCTGCTCAAGTTCAAAAACCCAAGTCTGGACCTAAGCCTGAGACTGAGTGCTTCTACTGCAAAGGGACTGGTCACTGGAAGCGGAACTGCCCCAAGTATTTGGCGGATAAGAAGGATGGCAAAGTGAAAGGTATATTTGATATACATGTTATTGATGTGTACCTTACTTATGCTCGTAGTAGCGCCTGGGTATTTGATACTGGTTCTGTTGCTCATATTTGCAACTCAAAACAGGGGCTACGGATTAAGCGAAGATTGCCTAAGGATGAGGTGACGATGCGCGTGGGAAATGGTTCCAAAGTCGATGTGATCGCCGTCGGCACGCTACATCTACATCTACCTTCAGGATTAGTTTTAGACTTGAATAATTGTTATTTGGTGCCAGCGTTAAGCATGAACATTATATCTGGGTCTTCTTTGATGCGAGACGATTATTCATTAAATCAGAGAATAATGGTTGTTCTATTTATATGAGTAATATATTTTATGGTCATGCACCCTTGACGAGTGGTCCATTTTATTGAATCTCGATAGTAGTGATACACATATCCATAGTATTGAAGCCAAAAGATATAAGTTTAATAATTATAGTTCAACTTATTTGTGGCACTGCCGTTTAGGTCATATTGGTGTAAAGCGCATGAAGAAACTCCATGTTGATGGGCTTTTGGAATCACTTAATTATTGAATCACTTGATGCTTGCAAACCATGCCTCATGGGCAAGATGACTAAGACTCCGTTCTCCGGAACAATGGAGCGAGCAATAGACTTGTTGGAAATAATACATACTGATGTATGCGGTCATGTGAGTGTTGAGGCTCGCGGCGGATATCATTATTTTCTAACCTTCACAGATGGTTTGAGCATATATGGGTATATCTACTTGATGAAACATAAGTCTGAAACATTTGAAAATTTCAAAGAATTTCAGAGTGAAGTGGAAAATCATCGTAACAAGAAAATAAAGTTTCTATGATCTGATCATGGAGGTGAATATTTGAGTTACGAGTTTGGTCTTCATTTGAAACAATGCAGAATAGTTTCGCAACTCACGCCACCCGGAACACCACAGCATAACGGTGTGTCCGAACATCGTAACCGCACTTTATTAGATATGGTGCGATCTATGATGTCTCTTACTGATTTACCGCTATCGTTTTGGGGTTATGATTTAGAGACGGCTACATTCACGTTAAATATGGCACCATCTAAATCCGTTGAGACAACGCCATATGAGCTATGGTTTGGCAAGAAACCCAAGTTGTCGTTTCTTAAAGTTTGGCGATGCTTATGTGAAAAAGCTTCAACCTGATAAGCTCGAACCCAAGTCGGAGAAATGTGTCTTCATAGGATACCCAAAGGAGACTGTTGGGTACACCTTCTGTCACAGATCCGAAGGCAAGATATTCGTTGCTAAGAATGGATCCTTTCCAGAGAAGGAGTTTCTCTCGAAAGAAGTGAGTGGGAGGAAAGTAGAACTTGATGAGGTAATTGTACCTGCTCCCTTATTGGAAAGTAGTTCATCACAGAAATCGATTCCAGTGATTCCTACAACAATTAGTGAGGAAGCTAATGATGATGATCATGAAACTTCTGATCAAGTTACTACCGAACCTCGTAGGTCAACGAGAGTAAGATCCGCACCAGAGTGGTACGGTAATCCTGTTCTGGAGGTCATGTTACTTGACCATGACGAACCTACGAACTATGAGGAAGCGATGATGAGCCCAGATTCCGCGAAATGGCTTGAGGCCATGAAATCTGAGATGGGATCCATGTATGAGAACAAAGTGTGGACTTTGGTTGACTTGCCTGATGATCGGCAAACCATAGAAAATAAATGGATCTTCAAGAAGAAGATTGACGCTGACTATAATGTTACTGTCTACAAAGCTCGACTTGTTGCGAAAGGTTTTTGGCAAGTTCAAGGAGTTGACTACGGTGAGACCTTCTCACCCGTAGCGATGCTTAAGTCTGTCCGAATCATGTTAGCAATTGCCGCATTTTATGATTATGAAATTTGGCAAATGGATGTCAAAACTACATTCCTTAATGGATATCTTAAAGAGGAGTTGTATATGATGCAACCAGAAGGTTTTGTCGATCCAAAAGGTGCTAACAAAGTGTGCAAGCTCCAGCGATCCATTTATGGACTGGTGCAAGCATCTCAGAGTTGGAATATACGCTTTGATAGTGTGATCAAAGCATATGGTTTTATACAGACTTTTGGAGAAGCCTGTATTTACAAGAAAGTGAGTGGGAGCTCTGTAGCATTTCCGATATTGTATGTGGATGACATATTGTTGATCGGAAATGATACTGAATTTCTGGATAGCATAAAAGGATACTTGAATAAGAATTTTTCAATGAAAGACCTCGGTGAAGCTGCTTATATATTGGGCATCAAGATCTATAGAGATAGATCAAGACGCTTAATTGGAGTTTCACAAAGCACATACCCTGATAAAGTTTTGAAGAAGTTAAAAATGGATCAAGCAAAGAAAGGGTTCTTGCCTGTGTTACAAGGTGTGAAGTTGAGTCCGACTCAATGCCCGACCACTGCAGAAGATAGAGAGAAAATGAAAGTCATTCCCTATGCCTCAGCCATAGGTTCTATTATGTATGCAATGCTGTGTACCAGACTTGTTGAGGATATAACCCTTAGATTCACCCGCCAGGAGGGGCCGGGTTACACATAAGGATCATCACCTGAAGCCCGGCGCCAAGTTTGAAGACGGTGGACCGAAGATGGGCTTAAGACCCGGAGATGGCTTAAGGCCCGTAGTTACAACCGCCATTATGGTAGAACTTGTAGCGTAAGGCAAGGATAGTTGAGAGTCCGAGCCGGACACTCTTATGAGCCGGCCGGGACTCTGAGAGCTGCTGGGCGTCAACCTCCCTATATAAAGGGACGACCCGACGGCGGTTTAGGGGTAAGAGAGATCTCATCGAGAACCAGGCATAGCAGTTAAGCTCCCTGGTCATCGAAACCTTAATCAACACCTCCTCAACTGGACGTAGGCTTTTACCTTCACCGTAATGGGCCGAACCAGTATAAACCCTCGTGTTCCTTGTCCCGTTAACCCCTTCAAGCTTCCTAGCGGCGATGGCTCCACGACTAAGTCCTAGCTTGAGGACATCTGCCGTGACAATTCCACGACAAGACCTGATGTGTGCCTTGCAATTAGTTTAGCAGGGAGGTACCAAAGTAATCCAGGAGTGGATCACTGGACAGCAGTCATGTAACACCCCGCATGTAACTTTCCACATTTGTAACTCCGACTCTTGCCATTTTCGGCTATGTGTTATGATATTCCCTCCGTGGTCGGGTTTTGTCTTTCGTTTTGCATTTTGTCATGTCATGCACTTTCATATCATGTAATCATGTGCATTGCATTTGCATACGTGTTCGTCTCATGCATCCGAACATTTTCCCCGTTGTCCGTTTTGCAATCCGGCGCTCCTATCTCCTCCGGCGCATCCCTCTTGTTTTCTTTCGTGAGCGGGTGTCAAACTTTCTCGGAATGGACCGAGGCTTGTCAAGTGGCCTTATTATACCACCCGGAGACCACCGGTCAAGTTTCGTTCCATTTGGAGGTCGTTTGGTACTCCAACGGTTAACCGGGTAACCGCAGATGCCTTCTGTGTGTTCCAGCAAAAAACCCCTCAAAAACCAGCTCAAAGCCCACCAAACTCTCTTCCATGTCCTAGGTCGTTCGATCATGATCGTGTGGGCGAAAACCGCACCTCATTTGGAGCCTCCTAGCTCCCTCTAGCTATAAAAGAGCACCCCCTCCCGAAAACGAAACGCAGACGAACCCTAGAAATTCCCTCGCGCCGCGCCGGACGTGTCCGTACGCCGGCCGGACAAAGCCGCCGCCACCTCTAGCCACTCGCAGGCTGCCACGTCACCCCCGTACCCGCGCGCCGCCGAAGCCCGCGAGGGCACAGCGCCGGCCCTCCCGGCCCGCGCCGTCGCCTCCCGGCCCCGAGCGCCCCGCCGTCTCCTTCCTCCCGTCGCCTCCGCGCGACCCGCCGCCGTCCCGCCGCCGCGCCGGGGACCGCTCTCTGGCGAGCTCACCCACTGCCGCCACCGCGCCTCTCGGGGGCCCCGCCGCCCGTCGCTGCGCGCCCCGCCGCCGTGCGCCACCGCGTCCCGCGCCCCGGCCTCCCCCCTCCTCTCCTCCGGCCTGCCGCCTCGCCGTCCTCTTCTCCGGTGGCCGCGCCGTCGCCGTCGAAGGAGCTCGAGCTCGATCGGATCTGAGATCCACTGTAGAGGTTGACTTCCCGAACCCTAGTTTTTTTTACAAGTCTGGGATATTCTACAGCAAGTGCTCATGTTCCTCAGTGCATAACTTCTTGCATGTAGCTCCGTTTCACGCGTGTAATATGTCAAATTGTTCGTCTCGTGATGCTCTACATTTTGTTCAATTGCACCATGTTCATTTGAGGTCATCTTGATGCCCAAATCTCTGTTGCAAGAGGGCTAGTTGCTGTTATCTGCTGGTTCTTGTCAGAACTTGGATATTTGTTATTTTTGCATCATTTAATCTGTGCATCTTATGGGCATGAGCTCTACATGTGTTTTGTTGTTTTCCATGCCATATTCCAAGGGTGTATGCCATGTATTTTTGTGATCTCTGTGGTGAGTAGCACAAGCATGCAAAGTAGGCTCCGTAATGTTTCTGATTTCAGGGACTTAGTGATTTCTCTAAGTCTTTGTCTGCTGTTATTTTGTTGCCATGTAAACTTGATGCTACAGAGAGATCCATGCATATTTTGGAGATGTTCAGTAAGGGTGTTTTGTAGATATAGTTGTAATTGATCCATTACTTCCCTTTTTTGCAATTATGGAGTGCCATAGCATGACTCAATATTGCTCTACTTTTGCTATAAAATATTTCTGGCAGATTCTTAACATGATATGCAAATTTGCCAAGCTTATTGTAGTTGATCCATACATGCTATGCTTTTGTTCTTGCCATGGATAGCTTCATAAACATGCCATCTTGCTGTCGGTATGCTTGTTTTGTCATGTATTTCTCTGTAGTGAGTGCATCAAGCTCACAAAGAGGCCTTCATATTATTGTTTCTGCCATGCTCTGTTTTCTGCCAAGTCTGAAACCTGATAACGAAACTTGCTATGTTTACATGCTTGCCATCATATCTTCTGGTCCTTTTTGGCTTATGGTCAGTAAGGGACTTTTGTCATATGCATTTATTAGAATACTACCGTGCCTTGTTTTGCTATGTTAAGTTCCTGTAGCATGTTGATTTCGTGCTCTGAACATTGCTACCTGATGCTGTTTTCTGCCATGTCCAGTTTTTCACTAAGTCTGTGATCCTGTTATCTTTTGCACTTTTGCCATGCTTGTTTGAGCTTGATATGTTGTGATCTAGCCGTAGCTCAGTGTTCATCTTTTGTCAAGAATCTCCTGTAGATTACTGTCATATGCTTTTTTCTATGTTGGGGTGCTGTAGCATTGTTGCTTGTTGCATTTTAAGTGCTATCATGCTGTTAATCACAGATTCATGTCATTCTTGTTTTGCTTGCCATTTGCAAACCGTGCATCCGTTTCCGGTGAACTTTATATCGATTTCGACCGAAATCATCTCATCTTTCCAGTGGCATGGTTGGTTTGCCAAGTTACTGCCTTGTTCATCATTTTCCTTCCGGAGCACGCATATGCATCGCACATCATATCTCGCATATCATACATGTTTTGCATCATGTTGCTTGTGCATTTCTCGTGGTTGATTGTGGTTCCGTTTGTTTGTGTTCTTGTCTTGGATAGAGCCGGGAGACGAGTTCGTGAATGAGGAACCTGTTGAGTACGCTTACGAGGATCAAGCTTTCGACAATTCTGAGAACCTTGCAGGCAAGATGACCACCCCTCGAAATTACTTCTATCTTTGCTTTGCTAGTTGTTCGCTCTATTGCCATGCTACGCTACCTATCACTTGCTACATCATGGCTCCAATTTTGCCATGAGCCTCTAACCATCCTTTCCTAGCAAACCGTTGTTTGGCTAAGTTACCGCTTTTGCTCAGCCCTTCTTATAGCGTTGCTAGTTGCAGGTGAAGTTGAAGTTTGTTCCATGTCGGAACATGGATATGTTGGGATATCACAATATCTCTTATTTAATTAATGCATCTATATATATTTGGTAAAGGGTGGAAGGCTCGGCCTTATTCCTGGTGTTTTGTTCCACTCTTGCCGCCCTAGTTACTGTTTTACCGGTATTATGTTCCTTGAGTTTGCGTTCCTTACGCGGTCGGGTGATTTATGGGACCCCCTTGACAGTTCGCCTTGAA